>NC_136421.1:19017500-20422500 GCF_052625555.1 Lactuca saligna | reverse complement strand
TATAATTGTTTTACAGTACAAAGTACATTAATACAAGGCAATACATATAGTTTCCAATACAAGAGAACACTACAACACTACACGTAAACTAGATACTACAAGGTTGTGAGGCACTACTTCAATTGTATCGAATAGGGTATGACACTAAATCCTATACAGTATAACCAGAGTCTCCTAGAGGGAGAGCTTGGGATTTGTGTATAGATCTATACGGGAATGACAATCCCACACCTGAACTACTAGCTACAGTTAGGCCGGCAGGCATGGGGTGATAAATGACATAACTTTCAGACGCTTGAAGAACATCATAGAGGTCACTAGTTCATATCAAGCATGGTTATATGAAACTCACAACAGTATTGTAACATCCCGTTTCGGATCACCTGTGATCAGGGTTCGTGGGATGTAACCCGGGCATGAGGAAGCCTCGCGGTTGCAACATGTTGCTAGGAGCGTAGGGCATCTTGTCACCTTTCTGTGGATATGAGGTTTATGGGAAACATAGTTATATTGAGGAAGCTATGGAAGTTTGAAGTTTTGGCAGGATAAGTCCCTTAGTTAAGAAAGGTGGTAGCCGAGTACGCTAAGTGTACGTGTATGTACGCTTAACGTACTCATGTGCATAACTTTTAAGCGGAGCCACCTAGTACGCTGGGGTTACCACAGGGTATGATGGGCGTACTACTGAATGAAAACCCTAAATGAGAGGTGTCCCTATATAAAGAATGAGATGGCCTTATTCCTAGCCACCATCCTTAGGCAACAAACCCTCTTAAACCCTAAAACTTCGTCCATAGAGCTTGTGAGTGCATCTGAGAGCCTTTGAGTGATTTTGGGTGTTCTTGGAGTGAAGAAAAAGCTTTAGAGAAGAGGGAGTGAGAATCCAGGCCCTTCGATCTGAGCATATCTATGTTGGGAGCTTCATATAGAGGTATAAAGCTTCAAGCTTTCTTACTCTTTTAATTTGTGCATCATAGTAGAGTATTTTAGGGTTTTATCCCAGAAGTTGGAGACTTTATGTCATATTTGAGCTCCATAGATTATAATCAACCCCATTGAGTGTATTTAGTGGTGTAGTGTCATAAAAATCAAGATTTGGATGTTGGAATCAAGCCATGCATGAGATATGAGCATTTTGAGATACGAGAGTGAGAATTTTTTGTGTTTGTGACCTTATCAGCCATACAAAGAGCTATTAGATAGTCCAGATCTGTGATACGAGCCAAGGTCTTAACTGATTAAGACCAAATGAGTAGAATGAGTGAATATGGGACATATGATGAGCGTAATTCCAGTATGCCCCGCGTACTGACCAAGTGTGCTCGATGGCCAATCTGGATTTGTGAGTACAGTGAGGGTACCAAGGGGGTATGCCCCTTGTTACCTCACAATGGACTTTTGGGCTAAGTCTCATTTTGGGCCTTGAGTGTTCGGCCTGGAGTTTGGGCTTGTTGCATTAGAGTTTTGGACCAGAGGAATATATATATATATATATATGCCTTGGGCCGTTGAGTTGGGCTTGCCTCTTGGACTTGAGAGTTGGGCCTCAGGAGATCCCATTTGTTATTAGGCCTTGGTGAGTCTAATGGGTTTTTGGTTATGGATGGGTTGGTTAGTGGACTACCTTTAGACCTAATGAGTGAGATTTTGGACTTAGTTCCTAATTAGGTTAATTATGGGTCTGGCTCAGAGATAGAGGTCGGTGCGTAGCATCAGCGTTTAGGGGCTGTTCAGCATCCGAGGTGAGTCTTCTGACTATACTTTACCTAGTGTGGTAACATTTGTGTGACCGGAGGGTCTTATGTGCTTATATTGAGTATTCTGATATCATGCATTATGCCTTTGTGATTTATGTTGTGTATTATTCTGAGTTTACTGAGTTAGGACCGGAGGGTCCCACTAAGACACATTGACTGGAGGGTCTTACCTGAGTATAGCCATGAGAGACTAATGAGATGTGTGTGGTATTTTAGGGAACTCACTAAGCTTCATGCTTACCGTGTTATGTGATATGTGTTTCAGGTTCTCCTCAGGATCGCGAGAAGGTGCTGGCTTGATTGTACACACCAGAGAAAGAGTTATGTTTTGAGGATCCTGGATTATTAATCAAACAATTATTGAGTTGCGTTTTGTAAATTAAATAAACGAGATTTTTGTGAAATGTGTTATGATAATTATATGATTTTAAAATGAAAAATTTGTTTGAAAATTTATTGTGTTACAAGTATAACTAATACATATGTTTACGGGATTAACACTACTTCATTGGTTTATTTTATTTAATAAAACTGCGGTACTCTATGACATACTACTTTACACTACAGCTGGTGATAACCAAGCATTCATACTAAGGTTTTCATACAAACACTATTACAGTACACTATTTTTACTACAACTGGTGGTATCCAGGTATACATATAAAGGTTTTCATACAAATACAGATATAATACATTGTTTTCAAGTACTGAGTACACTAATACAGTAAACGTTTACAAGGATCATACATGCTACATTACACTCACTATAGAAAATATTAGATTTTCTGGAGAAACATACCAGTATTTTCAAAGTACAAAGATAAGTTTTCCTTCACTAAAACATACTTATGAACTCACCAACTTAAATGCTGATACACTTTCAAAATCACTTGTATTCTCAGGGAACCGATAAGACAGGTACACCCGCATATTTTGAGAAGACGGGACTTTTAGAGTCGTGTCTTTTATACTTTTTCTATAAATTTTGATGTTATACAAACTATGTATAGAATATATGTGTTATGATAATTATATGATTTTAAAATGAAAATTTTGTTTGAAAATTTATTGTGTTACAAGTATAACTAATACATATGTTTACGGGATTAACACTACTTCAGTGGTTTATTTTATTTAATAAAACTACAGTACTCTATGATATACTACTTTACACTACAATTGGTGATAACCAAGCATTCATACTAAGGTTTTCATACAAACACTATTACAATACACTATTTTTACTACAACTGGTGGTATCCAGGTATACATATAAAGGTTTTCATACAAATACAGATACAATACATTGTTTTCAAGTACTGAGTACACTAATACAGTAAACATTTACAAGGATCATACATGACTACATTACACTCACTATAGAAAATATTAGATTTTCTGGAGAAACATACTAGTATTTTCAAAGTAAAAAGATAAGTTTTCCTTCACTAAAACATACTTATAAACTCACCAACCTAAATGCTGATACACTTTCAAAATCACTTGTATTCTCAGGGAACCGATAAGACAGGTATACCCGCATGTTTTGAGAAGACGGGACTTTTAGAGTCGTGTCTTTTATACTTTTTCTATAAATTTTGATGTTATACAAACTATGTATAGAACATATGTAAATACTTTACCTTATCAATGTAATGGTTGTGTTTACTTTGATTCCTATTATACAATTGTTGTCGTACTGTACATGACGTCCTCTGCCCTCAAATGTTTTCGCCATTCCGGTTTGCGGATGTGACAATATAGATCATAAGCATAACAAAACGTTATAATTCATAAGACAAAATTAGCCTGGAATACAATATAGGCCTGTACAACATTTTATATATTTTCTACTAGCCTATAAATCTATAATCCCTTGTTAGATCATCCAACTATGCCCTTGCCACTACCTGTAATACAAGAAATTGAGTGGGTCAGGCTTGGGAGCTTGATGAGCATATAGGGTTTTCAACCCACAATAAATTAGTTTATTAATTTTCTCAAACCAAACAAACCTGATTACCCATTCACGTTATCCTCACTTTACGTCCCTAAAACATCTAATAAAAGGGACCTAGCGTAAGGATGTAACATCCCAAATTTCGAGTCCAAAAATTTCAATTTTAATATCACGATCTAGGAAACATTTGTCTTAAAACATTAGTGTGTCATAACATTTTATAAAACCATAATCTCATGTCTGAAAATCATATCATAAAAGTAGTAACAATGTAAGAGTACAACCCCAAGAAATCTCATAAGGCGGAATCTCATGTGTGTATGATGTACAACTACCGCTCTGACGCCTTCGCCTCCATTGAAGAGGTACCTCAAACAAAACTAAAAACTGTAACCACAAAGCTTAGTGAGTTCCTCCAACTTACCACATACCATATAATCACATAACATGCATATACTGTTAGGCATATTTGGGTGCTCGACCTACCCCTTCGGTCCTCTCGACCGGATGCTGCCTAACATATCTAGGTGCTGGCCTCCCCTTCAGTTCTCTCGACCAGATACTGCCTAGCATATCTGGGTGCTGGCCTCCCCTTCGGTCCTCTCGACCGGATACTGGGGGACTATTTCACCCATGTACTACTACTACCATATAACATGTAACACATAATCGTATTCTATCTAGCATGACTGGGTATGACTACCCCCTTTGGCCCTATAAACCGGAAATCTTGGGGACTATCTCCCCTACTGATACTAGCATATAACATCGTATCATACTAGCACATGACATATCAGGTAGTAACAAACCTAGATGAATATCACAAAGAGAGTCATCCATCATACGAATCTTACTGGTGGGCCAACATTGGTGCCTTAGACCCACCGCTACTGGAAGGTAACTCACCTCATAAGGCTGACTGCTGAAAAGCTGATCGGCAGATGTTTGAGCGCTGCTCTGGTGGTCCTCTAGCAATCAATCCATAAACACTTAATCAGACACCAGTGACTACTCTTAGGTTAAAATGACTATTTTTCCCCTGACCAAGATAAAGTCAAAGTCAAGTTTCAATTGATCTGACTCGCCGAGTTGGGCCGCCAACTCGTCGAGTCGCTATCCTTTCAACTGCTCTCATTCACGCATCTACTCGTCTATTTTAGCAATGAATCGAAGAGTTCTCCTTCTTTACGAAGCTCAAATGATCCTTCATCCGACTCACCGAGTTGTATGAACAACTCGCTGAGTTCATCTTCAACTGTTGAACAAGTCCTGACCTTGACTTGTCGAGTTGTGTGAACAACTTGTCGAGTTCATCTTCATTTGCTGGGAGATGGCCTTAGACTCGCCGAGTCTTCTTATGAACTCGTTGAAGCCTATGAACTCCAGGCCTATGGCTATGTCCAAAACGTTGGGTCACTCCTTTGCGCCCTTTAAAACCCTTCTAACACTCAACTGGGTTCCCTTGAACCCTAACAGAAAAGGAGAGTCAAGCCTCGGACACGCTGAGTCCCAAGAACAACTCGCTGAGTCGAGGTTTTCCAAGTCTCATTTCTCCATGTACAACACTTGTCGAAATGATAGATCTAGGCTCCTAAGATCGATCTAGCACGTAAAGTTACGAACTTTACGTGCATGCATGGGACTTTGAGTTAAAATGGTCCTAAAAAAGCTCTTGAGTAGCATGGGGCTTTCCATGGGAGCAAAGGCAATCCATTTCTACCTTCTAACTCCTAAAGGAGCCTGGATCTGAAGCCCCAACCCCAACCATGCTTGCAATCATGGTTAGTCACCAAGAATGGCTTATAAAAGGCTTAAATCTCCCAAAAAAGATATCTAATTCAAGAAGAAGGAATGTGTCAACTTTATACCATCTAAGAGCTGTAGATGATGCACAAGCTTGACTCCTCTGGACAACTTCTTGGTTGCTCAAGATTTTCCTTCCTTCTTGGCACCACAAACCACCAAGAATCACCAAAAAGCTTTAGATCTTCACGAATGATCATTAGGGTTTAATGTGAGGTGTTCTGAGAGCATAGGGGACGATGGAGGCTATATAAGGTCGTTTAAATAGGGTCTAAACCCTCAAATTAGGGTTTTGTCCAGATAGTGTCTACTCGTCGAGTCTTGCTGCCAACTCGATGAGTCCGCCAGTTACCCTCAGATCCAAGTCACTTCTACTCGATGAGTTGGGCCTTCAACTCGTCGAGTCCATGCGAAAATGTGAAAAAATACTTGAATGAGATACATACCAGGAACTGGGTGCTACAAATCTCCCTCACTATAATAGACTTCGTCCTCGAAGTCTGCTGGTCGTTCCTGGAAAAGCTCTGGGTAATTCTCCATCATCTCGTTCACTGACTCCCACATCTACTCTGAGCCCTTCCGGTGATGCTATTGCACCTTCACTAGCTCGACCCTCTTGTTCCTTAGATCCTTCGTCTTCTGATCGAGAATCGCCACATGCTGCTCAATGTAATTCACGTTGTTGTCAACCTGAATATCCTCCAGGGGAACCACTACCAAGTCGTCCACCAGACACTTCCGTAGCTGGGAGATGTGGAAAGTGTTGTGGATCTGACTTAGTTCGGCTGGCAGATCTAGTCTGTACACCACCTTGCCTACCCTGACTATAACCCTGAATAGTCCAAGGTACCTGGGGCCCAACCTGGCCCGTTTCCTAAATCGGATGATGCCTTTCCAAGGCGAAACCTTCAGGAGAACCATATCCCCGACCCGGAACTCGAGGTCTGAACGGTGCTTGTCGGCATAGCTTTTCTGCCGACTCTATGCAGTCTGGAGCCTACTCCTGACCTGCTGAATCCTTTTAGTCCTCTCGAGCACCACTTCAGTGCTCCCCATGACCCTCTGGCCAACCTCAACCCAATTTATTGGGGTCCTGCACTTCCTCCCATATAACATCTTAACGGGAGGACGATCGATACTCGCGTGATAGCTGTTGTTGTAGGAGAATTCAGCTAATGGAAGGTAAGTGTCCCAACTACCACCAAAGTCTAGAACACACGCCTGCAACATATCCTCCAAAGTCTGGATGGTTCGCTCTCTCTGACCATCCGTATGCGGGTGAAATGCAGTGCTAAATTGCAGACGAGTACCTAACTCATCGTGGGATTTCTTCCAGAACCTCGAAGTAAACAACACATCTCTATCGGAAATCACGGAGACTAGCACTCCATGTCGAGCCACCACCTCTCGAATGTAGATGTTGGCCAACTTCTTGGCCGAGATACTCTACTGGATCGTTATAAAATGGGAACTTTTGGTCAACTGATCCATAATGATCCATATGGAATTCACTCCCTGCGCGGTCCTGGGAAGTTTAGTGATGAAGTACATGGTGATATGTTACTATTTCCACATGGGAATATCCAACGGCTGCATCTTTCCATGTGGCCTCTGATGTTCGTCCTTGACCTTCCTGCAGGTCAAGCACCGCTCCATACCATGCTATGTCCCGCTTCATCTAGGGCTACCAATAGTCAAGACGAAGATCCCTATACATCTTCGTCACCCCGGGATGGATAGAAAACTTAGATTTGTGCGCCTCCTCCATTAATGTTTGACGTGCGCCTCCATGATAGGGAACCCACACCCTACGGTGGAGGGTCAACAACCCTCGTCTAGCATAGTCGAAAGAGGAAACCTGATCCACAATACGCTCTCTCTTCCGATGTTCTTCCTTCATTGACTCCTATTGGGCCTCTCGAATCTACTCTAGCAGCGGACTTACCACGGTCATATGCATGTAGATATCCCTTATCGGTACTGCATTGTGGCTAAGCGCATCGACCATCACATTGGCCTTCCCTGGGTAGTAAAGGATATCACAATCATAATCCTTCACCACATCTAACTACCGATGCTGAATCATGTTCAGATTTGGCTTGTCCATGAGATACCTCAGGCTCTTGTGGTCTGTGTAAATGGTACAACGAACCCCATAGAGGTAATGACACCAAATCTTGAGGGAAAAAACAACCTCCCCTAGCTTCAAATCATGCCTCGAGTAGTTCGCCTCATGAGGCTTTAGCTTCCTCGAAGTGTAAGCAATAACATGTTGTCTTTGCATCAAAACTACACCCAAACCCGAGATGGACACATCGCAGTATACAACAAAATCCTCTACGCCCTTTGGCAGGGATAAGGTTAGCGCCTCGCACAATCTCTGTCTCAGTGTCTCGAACGTTGCCTGCTGCTCAAGCCCCCAACAAAAGTCTACGACCTTCTTTGTTATTTGAGTCAAGGGTACGACTATCTTGGAGAAATCCTGGATGAATCTGCGATAGTAGCCGGATAATCCCAGGAAACTCCAAATCTCATATGGAGACTTCGGAACCTCCCACTGCATCACGACCTCTATCTTGGCCGTGTCAACCAGAATACTATCCTGGTTGACAAGATGCCTAATAAACTATACCTTGCGCAACCAGAACTCACACTTGGAGAACATGGCGTACAAGCTCTCCCTCCGCAAGGTCTCCAAAACCTCTCACAGATGCTCCTCGTGCTCCTCCTGTGTCTTGGAGTAGACCAAGATATCATCAATGAAAACTATCACGGACCGATACAACATCGGTCTACATACGCAGTAGGAGCATTTGTGAGCCCGAAGGGCATCACCACGAACTCATAGTGGCCATAACGCATCCGAAAAGCAGTTTTTTGTACATCTTCCTCTCTGACCCTCATCTGATGATAACCTGAACTCAAATCAATATTGGAGAACCATGAGGCTCCCTGAAACTGGTCAAATAGGTCATCAATCCTTGGGAGTGGGTTACGGTTCATCACCGTTACCCTATTCAGCTCCCGATAATCTATACACATCTGATGCGACCCGTCCTTCTTGTTCACAAATATAATCGGGGCTCCTTAGGGTGAACTTCTTGGTCTAATGAATCCCTTGTCTAACAGCTCATGCAACCGTGTACACAACTCCGACATCTCAGGAGGAGCCAACTGATACGGGGCCTTGGCTATCGAAGCCGGACCAGGGACGAGGTCGATCCTGAACTCCACCTACCTTTCCGAAGGTATCCTAGGCAACTCCTCAAGGAATACGTCCGCAAACTCTCGTACCACGGGAACATCGTCCACAGTCGACTTACACGCCTCCCGGGTATCCGTAACATAGGCGACAAAACCTGCACAACCCTGCTGAAGGTAGCACCTCGTTCTCACTGCCGAACATAAATCTGGTCCTCGCGGTGGTCTCTCGCCTAGAATCACCAGCTGTCCCCCACCTGGGGTCCTGATCCAGTGTAACAACCTGATATTTTTCAGTTCAGTGTAACATTCAAAAAGTCAAATATAATGAACTAACTAGAATCAATGAAATCAGCGTAAAAAATGAAGTGTTCTAAAATCTAAATTGGGATGCACAAAGTGTTAGATATCGTGCCAAGGTTTTCAAAAATAAAAATAACGCCCAACTCTTACTTCGTATGAAGAAGTTACGATTTTTCTAAGTTTCGAAACGACGGTAGATAGCTAAAAACTCGAAATAAAGATCGAGTGATTTTTAGCCGACACAACCTAAACGAGAGTTGAAGGTGTCTACAATAGAAGTACAATGGTAAAAAGACAGATGAAAACAGACATCGGATGAAGGAGTTATGGATTTTTAACGGAATTATCATGTCCCGGCCTATTTAAAATATAATATTAAAAATTAAAGTCAAAATTAGCCGACGAAGTCTAAATGAAAGTTGTAGAGTATATTCTCACCTACGCGTGGATATAAAGAACATCAAAAAAGGAGCTCGTATGCGAAAGTTACGCATTTTTGAAGTTTTTGGCACACATTACGAAGCTTATCCGAAGGAGTACGCCCATTGTACTTCGGAGTACGCCCAACGTACGAGATGCATGGACTCGAACAGGCCACGTCGCCCCCTACCACTCTACTGCCATCCCATCTGAAGACCGGAGACCGTGACATCATTGCTGACGTACGCCCCGTGTACGAGGGTACGCCCAGCGTACGAAGGTACACCCAGCGTAGGAGGTACGCCCCCGCGTACTTCGGTGTACGCCCAGTGTATGAGGGCAGTTCCTGTCCTATAAATAGCATGCAAGACCTCCGACTTTCCTTGCCCATTTCCTCTTTCTCTCTCACTTTTACTCCACGTTTAGCATCCCGAGACGATCCCGACTTCCCAGTTTCATACATCAGTCCCGACGAAGGTCTGAAGATCCGAGATTCCCGAGAATCACACCACTTTCCGGTCGAAGTGCTGCCCGAGAAAAATCTTATTTTCTTTGAATCATCACACGTTCCAGGTGAGTTCATACCCCTACCTTCTTTTCACGTCTTTTCATATTTTAAGGGGGGGGGGGGGGGAATACAAGTGTAATATGAGAAAAACTCATCATTTTATACAGATTCAAATACACCACCTACATTTTATAAGTGTTAAACAACTTCGATATCAACGTATAAACAATATACAAAGATAGTATTACATCGAGTTTTTTCACCAAATGGTACACACTTTCGATAAAACTATAATGGGTATAGTTTACAAGTTATTCATTACATCTTTACGTAAACATTGTGAAAATGAAATACTTTCATCTACATGAAATATAGACTTTTCTTTCATAAATCTATTAATACTACGTGTTGTGAGACATTCAACTTCAACGTACTCTCAAGTACGCATTTCAAGCCCTGTCCTGTATTATAAACCTTAATCTGTTGGAGGGAGAGTGTGATATTTGTGTATAGATCTATACGGGACTGACAATCCCGCACCTAAACTGTTAGCTATACTTAGACTGGCAGGTCTGGAGTGACAAACGTCATAACACTACAACGCCCGAAGAACGTTATTACAGGCAGTCTGGGTCAGTAGCGTGGTTATAAAACTCATAAGGAAATATTAAAATAAGTTTGATTTACGAGTCTCTTGAATGCATTTAGTAAATACATTATTTAGGTATAAATACACTTTCACCATTTTGAGCACGAAAGATATTATTGCACTCCAGCCTTTGGAACTTTTTCTAACTATATGTGGAAGATATTGGATTTTCTGGGAAACACGTCAGTTATTTTTGCTAAAGGACATACAAATTTTCAGTACAAAAACGCTTATGAACTCACCAACTTAATTGTTGACACTTTTTCAAAACTACTTGTATTACTCAAGGAATCAGTAATAGAGGTAATCATCAGATTTTTGAGAAGGAACGCTAATGCGTCTATTATCAGAACATTTTAAATCATCATATTTGTAATATTCTTTTGAAACATGTATTACACGCAACAATGTAAGCTTTTATTATATTTATGATGGTTGTGTATACTTCTTTTAAAATATTCAACTATTATGATACTACGTGAAGTCATCCACCTCCGAATGTTTCCGCCATTCTAGTTTGGGGTGTGACATATTGGTATCAGAGCATTGTTTATAGTGAACTAAGTATATTGAACCACATAAGATATACAAACTATAAATGCAAAGGGACCAAAAACCCTCTGACAAAACGTTTTCATAAATGATACTTTTAATAAATTAAAATGATATATATATATATATATATATATATATATATATATATATATATATATATTATAAAAGTATAAGTACACGCATCATGTCATAGCAAAGTTTTATAAAAAGTATTAAGGCAAGTTGCGACACTATGACTAGGCCTCGGGGTATGTAATGAAGTCGAGAATAAATATAGCCTGATCAACTATATTTTTCCTGGATGTGACCAACGTATGTCGAAGAATGGTCGTAGTGGACAACAAGTCGAAAACTTACCAAATAAAATACTAAAATCAAACTTACAAATTTGAAATACTATAGGAGTATTTTAAAAACATAAGGACAATAATAAGGGTGCAAACCTCAATATTTGGTTAAATTTAGGAAATTGTCAAATAAAATTTCCTTTTTACTGCCAAGTTTTTATTAAAAAAATAAATCTTACCTCTATTCTTGTACAAACAAAATGGTCGGATTCCATATACCGGGAGATCCCTACTACTTGAACCAAAGTAACGGTGGATGGTTAGAAGAAGATCTGGAAGAAGACCCAAAGGAATTTGAAGAGGAAGTCGAAGAGGAATTCAAAGAGGAAGCCGAAGAGGAAGTCGAAGAGGAAGAAGAGCCTATGGAGGAGGAAGAGGAAAGTGCTGATGGAACAGAGTTAGAGCCGAAGATAATCAACCCACCAGCTCCCCAACCTCCCACAATTAGAATGGGCTATCAAGGTCCCACTCCCGTTTGGGGGAGCCATATCCACCATTGGAGCCAACAATAGGCTTTACACCCTCCCTTTAGCATGTGTCGGGAGTTCTACGACGTCAGTGGTGCAAGTTCAGCCGATAGAGCGCTTCCCATCATTGTGGGCAAGATAGCCAACCAGACTTACCAATCGGGAGTTCAAGCGGTCCGAGTTCGTGAGATCAATGCTACTGTACAGGGTAATGCTGCAGACATTTTTCGCCTGGACGAACTACACGAAGATATCCAAATCCACACAGAGACGCTTCAAAGCCAAATGGAGGCAGCACTTGCAGTAATAAGATGGATGAAGGAACAACAAGTGGTCTTAGAAAGACGTTTAATGGGAGCCAAACAATCGGACACGGAGTCTAGCTCCAAACGCAAAATGCATCGCAAGTAGGACTTGCCCGACTCCAAAAAAAATTTGTTATAGAATAGGACCTCGGATAAAGTTTTTACTTTCCTTAACCTTGTAATCGGATACCTTTAGATAGGTCAAATTTTCCTAACCACAAAGAAAAATGTAACGCACCGTATGTTTAATATATATGAAGTATTTCTTTAAATACATTTGCATACCTCTCGTAATTCACTAGATTATCTAAATTATTATATCAACTTAGAAATCATTGACTAAGGTCAAAAAAAATTGCCGATATAACTAACCCTCTAATGAACGATTGTCAATCATTAAAGACTTATAGTCTTCATTGTTATTTCTTTACTAGAACAATGCCTCCTTGTAGATCAGCACGCAGAAACACAACTCCAACACCACCTCCATCACCCCCTCCATCAATGGATGCTGCTACCTTTCAGACTGTTGTAGCAGCTGCCGTAACCACAACAATGGCACATATGAGTAACAATGGATCAGGAGGAGGAATAAATAGCTTTACAAATGGCCAAAACCCAGGTTGCTCTGGGGAATGTACCTATAAGGACTTCTCCAAAAGCAAACCCATTCCCTTTAATGGAACTGGGGGAGTGATGGCTCTATCCCAATGTATAGAGAAAATGGAAGCTGTGTTCGAGATATGCTCATGCCCTGAAGAAAGCAAAGTAAAATTTGCCGCCTGTACTTTCTCCGAACGAGCCTTAACGTGGTGGAATGGCCACATCAAGTCACTAACTCTGGTGGTGGCGAACTCCATGGGTTGGGAGAACCTAAAACAAATGCTACTGCGAGAGTACTACCCATGGGGCGAGATCCAGAAACTTGAACATGAACTTTGGGGATTAACTATGATGGGCTCGAACATCACAACCTTTATGAATAGGTTCAATGATTTAACAATACTTTGCCTAGGGATGACGACCCTAGAAAGCAAGAAGGTGGAAAGGTATATCTAGGGGCTGTCGCCCTAGCTTCTAGGAAGTGTTCTAGCTTCCAAACCTACGACGTTCGACAGTGCCAAACAACTGGCACAAACCCTTTTCGATCATGGGGTCTACCAAGTTGTCATGACCCTCGTCCCGGAACCAAACAAAGGAAGCAACAACAATGACAGCAATGCCAACAACAACAACAACAAGAAGTTTTGGAACAAGAGGAAAGGTTAGACTTTGCAAGAGCCTTCAAAGAAACAAATAGTGGCCGTTCATGCCGCTACTACCCCCACTGCTATTCCTGCCACCTCTGCGCCGACGAAATAATATGCTGGGAACCTACCAAAGTGCAACAAATGCAATTTCCATCACAACGGGAATTGCTGGGAGATGCACTGTAAAAACTACGACAGGAAAGGGCACACTGCCTGTTTTTGTAAGGCACCGGCGCGACCAATCACCCAAGTTCCTGGTGTTGGAGTGAGCCAGACATGTTATGGGTGTGGGGAAACTGGGAACTACAAGAGGGATTACCCTAAGGCAAAGAATGCTGGCGGTGTAGGAAGAGTGTTGGCAATAGGGTAAACAGAAGCAATAGCCGATCCCACAGTGGTTACGGGTACGTTTCTCCTCAACAACATTTATGAATGCATACTCTTTGACTATGGTGTGGAGAGAAGTTTCGTGAGTCATAAATTCAAACACTTACTTAATCCAAAACCCTAAGAACTCAATAAAGTATTCATAGTAGAAATGGTAAACAGTAAAACAGAAAGCACAAACAATATATACATAGGTTGTACGTTAAATTTAAATGAATACTCATTCAAAATCGATCTTATGCCGAAAACTATAAGAAGTTTCGATGTCATCATTAGTATGGACTGGTTAAGCCTTTACCATGCCAATATACTTTGTCACGAAAGGGTCGTTCGCCTCAATCTGCCGAGCAGCAAAACTCTTATCATTTATGGGGACAAACCCAGTACCAATTTGCAAATCATCTCTTGTGTCAAAGCCCAAAAATACCGTCTCAAAGAATATCATGTCTTTTTAGCCCACATGGTAGTCAAGAAACGAGAAATGAAAGACATTAAAGTCATTCCGGAAGTCTGCAATTTCCCCGACATCTTCCCTGAAGATCTTCCAGGAGCCCCACCAGAACGTCAAGTCGAGTTCAAGATCGACTTGATTCCCTGAGCTACCCCAGTCGCAAAATCGTAGTAGCGTCTAGCACCGGAAGAAATGAAGGAACTGTCCAGTCAACTAAACGAGCTACTGAGCAAAGGCTTCATTAGACCGAGCTTCTCACCATGGGGAGCACCGGTCATGTTCGTAAAGAAGAAGGACAGATCTTTTCGCATGTGCATCGATTACTGGGAACTGAACAAACTCACGATCAAGAACCGATATCCCTTACCACGCATAGACGATATGTTCAACCAACTACAAGGAGTGAACTACTTCTCAAAGATCGATTTAAGATCTGGGTATCACCAGTTGCATTTCGAACTGATATCCCTGGAAGGAGACATTCCCAAAATGGCATTTCAAACTTACTATGGTCACTACGAGTTTGTAGTGATGCCATTTGGATTGACAAATCCACCAGCGATGTTCATGGACTTAATGAACCGAGTATGTTGTCCCTTCCTGGATAAATTTGTGATCGTGTCTATAGATGATATACTCATGTATTCAAGGAGCAAGGAAGAACATAGCCAACACCTCTGACAAGTCTTGGAAACATTGAGGACAGAGAAGCCTTACGAAAAATTCTCAAAGTGCGAATTTTGGATTTAGAAAGTGGATACACATGTTGGGTTTTGAGCAATCTAACACTTCCTAAGTGTGCATGCAACCCTAATAAACCTTGGATCTATGTTTGTCTAAATACATGCAAAATAATAATTTTCCAAGGTTCATAACCTATCTAACATGGCATGGGGTACTTTTAAACATAAAAGAATTAGATGAGATTACATACCTTTTGATGATGAGTTCGATTCCTAAGGAGTTTGAGGGCCAAGAACCAATAGTGTGATGCCTCAAATGGAATCACAAATCACCACAAACTCTTGGAAAACTTTGAGAGAGTGTATACACACTACAAAATCAGTCACACACAAACACACATACTAGTTACACTAGTTTCACTAGTCACACTTAGGCACCATTTCATGCTCCATAAGCATGCTTATATAGTGTGCATGGTTAGCGTGAAACCCTAATAACCCATGACCTTTCCTTTCCAAGGATACATGGGTTAAAAGCTCCATGGATCATCCATGGACTTCCATATAAGCCTAGCCTATTAACAAAAGAGCATTAGCCCACACTATATAAACCCAATAGCCCATAATCTAATTAGTCTTCCTTTTAATCTCTAAATTAATTCATAATTAATTTAAGACTAAAACTAATTAAATAACATAATCTCATATTAATATATTATAACTTATAATATATTAATAAACATATGTGTATAACTCTCATAAAATTATCCATAAATAGTTTGGATGAGATCTAACCCAAATGGACCATGCCGGGTCGGGTCAAGTATATACCAAATAAGTTATGGACTTAGACACCTTATCCAACAGACTCCCACTTGGATAAGTCTAATAACTATATTTGCGTATGTTACTTCAGGAACCAACCAACAATCGTAGCTCTCAAAAACTCCGTTGAACTATGAAGACTCTGTTGAACTATGAAGCGCCATTTTAGATAAGTGATCATATAATCCTCTGTCTCATGATATTAGCCGGACAAAAACATGGAACAACGTCGTACTTATTGTCCAGCAGTTTGTTTCCCGATTTCTGATTTGTTTGACAAAGAACTTTAATTGAACACATCAATTTAGTTCTGACCGGTCGGTACATAGGTCACAACAAAATCATCGAGGGGCCCAGATATCGCTTCTATTTCTAGAAGGAACAGATAAACTTCGACTCATATGCTTGTTCTACTACTTGTTGAATTGTACACAAAGGCACGTTTTATAACATCAAGTTACTGATGCGTTTACGTGCAATCAATGCACAACCAACTCATAGGTAACAACTCATATCTCTAGGTTTGAAGATTTATATGATATTACCGTCTCACGATCACTCGAGATAAATTCCATGAAGTGATACAAGTGAGCGTGGGTTTATTCCAATACTCATAACTTATGAGCACTCATGAATTTTGTAGCAACCATTGCTATGACTAAACCCATTTAGCCATCTACAAACCCGATTCATGACAGTCTTGATTCATACCTACTTCCAACATATGAACGACTGTGGAGTGTTTAAATAACTTAGTCATTCGGAAAGAATAACCTAGCTATTTTGGAAGTCAAAACATGCAAAGTGAAACACAATAATAATCGAATCTAATATGGTCTCAGAACCCTTTTGAATATAAATAGAACCACCTTTTATTTATCACCATATTGATTACACATTATTCATTGTATAATGTTTCAAACAATCAACTTAAGACTTGAATAAAACAACAGTCGTCCCATGTTCCTGGCATGTACACTTTGTTTTTCTAAACAATAGTTATGCCATACTCCAAGTACGCACACTATGTTTTTCTATGATCCTTACATTGTGATGTAGATCAATTGAACATGATTCCAATGATACTCATTTCACAATCCCAAATCCTTATTGTAAATGTGAGAATCCTCGATTCCTATCATTTACCAAAAAACTGTTAGATTTTAAACTTTTATGCAATGTTCCTCTTGTAATGATTATACACAAATTCACAAAACTTGTCAACAGTCATTACAGAGTATTCCAAAGGAGATCAACTTCTATGGAACGGAAGTCTCATATTCAAAGTACATTGCTTTGAACATCCTTCTTGCATTAAGGTTTTCTAATCTTACATAGATTGAATAACTTCCACCTATAGAGACATTTTGCATAGTCCCATTTTGACTATCACTTCCGAACAAGAGTTACTTCTTTTTCAGAAAATGTCAATATGGTCCTGCCAAAATTAACACTATACTTCCAAATGTCCTTGAGCAACCAATCTTTGGTAAACCTCATATTGTCCTCGATAATTGCTTAATCACTTTAGTCATATCCAGTTCTAGACTTTTCCCTTCTAAATGCCCTGAGCATTTGGAAAATTTAGAAAGGATGAATATTATAGCACATGCAATCGATCCTATATCCGAAGCATATGGGACACGATTCATGATGTTTGACATAAAGACATGATACTAGACCAGTCTTTTGCTACAATATTTTTTATTTATATTTTTTTTATTTGCCATGTTTTCAAAATTTAACTATGAAGAGGGATGTCGTAATCATAATCGAATTTTGAAAACGCAATATATATAGAATTTCTTCAAGTTGAACCATTCCAACATAAAATTCATATATATGTCCTTGACTAAAGATGATTAAAATCTCAATCTAAGCTTCTAGAATTGAAATGAAGTATACTTTTCTCTCCCTTAATTATAGCAAAACAACTTTTCAAACCCTGCAACTTCACGAATTGAAACTTTGTTTTTCTATAATTAACATTGCTAACTTGCAACACTAATCATAATTATCGTGCTCCCACTAACATGATGATTATTAGCATAACACTTATGCTCCCACTAGCTTTGACATGTATTCAGAAATCGGTTGGACTTCTAAAATTTAGATTCATACACCCTTCCGTAGATAGCTCACCTGTGTGTCTAAGCAATTTCAAGAACTATGAAAAGGGATGCCGTAATCATAATCTCAATTGCTTAGGGATTTGCCATTTCTCACAAGTCCATGTTAGTGTGCCGGTTAACCACACATGCTCCACTAACAACTTTTGAAAATGCAAATAACACAATTGATATCTACGTAAAATCTGCTTAGTGAAAGCGTTTCCTCACCATCATTTTCATGAATCGGAGAGAAACCTTATGACACTTAGATTTTATAGTGTATGAGTTCCTATCCATGTTAATTTGTCAAAACCATAATCACAAGATAAGGTTAGTGACAAATTCAGCCTTACATGGATTAAACTTGTTCAATCTTAGTTTCTTGTCACCTTGGTAGCACAAGGCCCACCAATGCTTCCAAGTTGAACTCTGATAACTCACATGCATATTCAACTTATTTGAAGTAGGTACAGAAATAAGAATTATGTCAACACGATAGGTTGCAAACCTTAAGTCATGTGCTAGTGATAAATTACAGTTTTTACTCTTGATTAAATCTTGAAACTCTTTCAGGATCTTTAAGGCTCCCACTGTCCCCTTGACATATAAGTTTCCCAGTCAAGAACCATTCCTTGACAAAACAAATATTCAAAGGATAGTGCGGATTCTTATCAAGACTAACACTTCACACAATTGGTCTTAGTTGGTCTTTGTCTCATCCAAGACATCACAACTTACCAATCTCAAATTTACAAGAGTAGAAAACACTTTACTCTTACATCTGACTAGTGTGAATAAATCTTCCTTTATGTCACTCAAGGTTACAATCTTGGAGTAAGACTCTAAGAATTGTTTTGGAACGAAGTATGACTCATCTTCTTGATTTTAATCAATCCAACAATTCATGACCTCTCTTCTTAGCCATAACAATGCACTAAGACGTCCTTAGAGTATGAATTTGTGATACGGTTTCATGATCATTAAGATGATCATGAAATATGATACTAAAGTACTCTTCCATCCTTTCAGATTTGAGAAACTTTTATCTTTCTGTCTAATTTGATTCTTCTCATTTGTTTTGTCATACATTGTATCCTTTCCAATGTTACAGAATTATACTTAACCTCATAAGTATAATCATATTTACTAATCTTTAGTAAATCATGACAAATCAATCTTTGTGGTGGACCTTGACCAGCGCACACCCAGTATACCTAATTCCTTAGTCCTTCAATTGACTCACATATACATGTGATGAAAGAATTAGTCTCAATTTTCAAAGATGAAAATTCTCATTCATCATACAATACAACTTGTATGATTCCAAGTTTCTGTCCAATTGAAACTTGGGTGACGAAAAACTTTCTTCATTTGGTAAATTCAGACACTACCACAAATGAAAGAATCAAATCCACTTTCCAATATTGCTATTACTGGAAACATATAAGCAACAATTTTCCACAGATGCCATTGTAAGGATATTTTTAAAATAAATAAAATTAAAACCCTTTTTTTTTCTTTTTTTTAAAACTTTGCGGAAAATCTTATCCTTACAATCCACATGAAAACCTTGTTGTTATCTATTCATAAGCAATATATTATAACTCTTAAGAAATAACTCAAAATTCTGATTACCGAACCATGCGATTGAAACCCACCTTCGCAATCAGAATCAACATATACTTACTTTAAGCTTCCTATCCTTTCTTTGATTCTTAAAACATCAGCATGTGACCCATTCACATTCTGTAATAAGAATCTCCAAATAGGAACTTAATAGAGTTAGACAGTGGACTTTAACTGAAGTAGAGTCAAACTTTTTGACTTGATCAATCTTATGATATTTCAGGTAAATATGGCAGCTTCGCAACCAGTGTCCCTTCCTTTGGCAACAAAACACATGGACCCTTTGGTAATGGCACATGAGACTATCTTAGACTTAGCCTTTCTCTTTACCATTTGGTCAACCGAGTTGACTATGGCCGATCCCTTTCCATTGGGAAGAGAAATGCTTTTCTAGATATCCAATGCTACCATTACCAATGTCCATTTAAGGTTTGGGAAGTTGATCTTCTAATAAAATTTGCTTTACTAGTGTTCCAAATCATTGCTGATTCCACAACACAAAGCAAATAGATAAGATCATTAAGGCTCGTGTCATAGTCTGTCTCATAGTAGTCCCAAAGAGACTCACTATGTTACTAAGAAAGTGATTAAACATCCATTTCACGAGACTTTTGACACCCAACTCTCCCGGCTTGTCAATATGTGACTTTATCTCCAAGATGTGAGCACACGTAGACTATGCTTGCCAATAGGGATCGAGTGACTTTAAACTTTTCAAGAACTTGTGGGTGAGGGAGAATAATTGGAGGAGGTGGAGGAAGTGGAGCATGATGTTGAGGGACACCATCTTCAAGAGATTTGGGAAGATCATAGTTGTCTGAACCAGACATCTATAATGGGAGAAAATCAAGTTAGTTGATTCAAAGTCCTTAATATAACACCCAATATGAAATATTAAGGCTAGGACCCAACACAATATTTTATAACTTGGAAGAGGGATGCCGTAATCCAAGCTATAGAATATTTGAAGGTAGGCGAATGACGATTCACCAATTTCCACCATCAAAAACGAAATAATTTATTAGGTTTTAATTGGATTTGAAATTCCTAGATCTTTTGAGATTCATTGAAATTTTCAATGGCATGTTTCAATCTCGAGTGTGCCCTCTCAAATTTTGTGACTGGGATGCCGAGGATCACAAAACAAGGTGTGAATAACCATACCAATTCACTTGGTACCCTTAATATTATCACCTAATAAATGTGCCGGTTAACCACACATGCTCCATTGATCTATGACAAACATTAAGTCACCCTTCGTGATCCTTACTAGTCCAAGTTAGTGTGTTGGTTAACCACACACGCTCCACCAACGACTTGGTAAGGTACAAAGTGTGAATTCCATGGGCTAGCACCAAATTCACATTTTCCCTAAAGTAACTAAGATTGGGAATTAAATAAAAAATATTTAGTTACTTTATAATAATCATTATACTTTTAATGAAAATTTAAAGTCATTGTCCTACCTGTTCGGCTAACGACCCTCCACCGATCAAGCAAGCGGTGGGTGAGAGTGGACACCCATTAAGTCGCCATTTTATAGGCAACAACCTTATACCCACCTTATAGACCGGCTTCTTGAATGAGGCCTACTAACGGTAAAACGACTTGTTCTTATACATATATATAATAATTAACCATTAATCTTATAATAGTATAAGGGTAGAATTTTAACTTTTAAAACTTCTAGGGTATGGAATTAAAGTTTGTGTGAGACTTTACAAATTCCAAAACTTGAGGGCAAGTTTTGAACAATTCATAAACTTTTGGATATTCATAACTGATGAGTTTTAATTAAGTGTTTTAAAGCTTTTAATGAAGAGTCTCTTGGAAATCCATAACTTGAGGACAAGTTATGGAGTCCATAAAACATTTATGGGAAAAACTCTTCAAGAAAATGTAACCTACAACTTCTTAAAAAAACATTTAAAAGAAAACCTCTTGGAATTCCATAACTTGAGGAAAAATTAAGAATTCCATTAAAACACATTAAGATCAAGAATTAACTAACAAACAAATTGCAAATACCACTGTTGGGTTTTGAGCAATCTAACACTTCCTAAGTGTGCATGCAACCCTAATAAACCTTGGATCTATGTTTGTCTAAATACATGCAAAATAATAATTTTCCAAGGCTCATAACCTATCTAACATGGCATGGGGTACTTTTAAACATAAAAGAATTAGATGAGATTACATACCTTTTGATGATGAGTTCGATTCCTAAGGAGTTAGAGGGCCAAGCACCAATAGTGTGAATGCCTCAAATGGAATCACAAATCACCACAAACTCTTGGAAAACTTTGAGAGAGTGTATACACACTATAAAATCGGTTACACACAAACACACATACTAGTTACACTAGTTTCACTAGTCACACATAGGCACCATTTCATGCTCCATTAGCATGCTTATATAGTGTGCATGGTTAGGGTGAAACCCTAATAACCCATGACCTTTCCTTTCCAAGGATCCATGGGTTAAAAGCTCCGTGGATCATCCATGGACTTCCATATAAGCCTAGCCCATTAACAAAAGACCATTAACCCACATTATATAAAACCAATAGCCCATAATCTAATTAGTCTTCCTTTTAATCTCTAAATTAATTCATAATTAATTTAAGACTAAAACTAATTAAATAACATAATCTCATATTAATATATTATAACTTATAATATATTAATAAACATATGTGTATAACTCTCATAAAATTATCCATAAATAGTTTGGATGAGATGCAACCCAAATGGACCATGTCGGGTCGGGTCAAGTATATACCAAATAAGTTATGGACTTAAAAACCTTATCCAACAACACATGGACCCTTCCAAAATCAAGGCAATCGAGAACTGGACAACTCCAAGGACTCCAACGGAAATCCAATAATTCTTTGGCCTCGCCGGGTATTACCGAAGGTTCATACAAAACTTCTCAAAGATTGCTAAGCTGCTTACCACCCTGAGACTGGGGAGAAAAACAAGACATCGCATTCCAGATACTAAAGCGAGCCCTATGCAATGCACCTATTTTTACCTTACCAGAAGGAACAGAAGACTTTGTGGTCTACTATGATGCGTCAAACCAAGGACTTGGATGCGTTCTAATGCAGCAAGGGAAGGTCATCGCCTACACCTCAAGACAACTGAAGACGCACGAGGTAAGCTACACAACGCATGATCTTGAGCTAGGAGCAGTCGTTTTCGCCCTAAAGATCTGGAGGCATTATCTCTACGGCACGAAATGTACAATCTTCACTGATCATAAAAGCCTCCAGCATATTCTCAACCATAAAGAACTCAAAATGAGACAAAGACGGTGGGTAGAACTACTAAACGATTACAAATGCGAAATTCGTTATCATCCCGGAAAAGATAATGTGGTAGCTGATGCACTTAGCCAAAAGGAATACTCGGGCCGCCGATTGAAATCTTTAACTATGATAATCCATTCACACCTGTCCACGCAAATCAAGGAAGCTCAAATAGAAGCCTTGAATTCCAAAAATGTGGCAGGGGAAGCCTTAAGGGGAATGGATAAGAATCTTGAAGTAAAGGATGATGGAGTTCATTACTTCATGCATCGGATTTGGACGCCGAAGTTTGGCGGATTCAGATAAGTTTTTATGGACAAAGCCCATAAGACACGATACTCCATACGTCCCAGTTCAGATAAGAAATATTTGGACCTCAAGAAACTGTATTGGTGGCCGAGAATGAAAGCCGAAATTGCTACGTATGTAGGCAAATGTCTGACCTGCGCCAAAGTCAAAGTGGAATACCAAAAGCCCTCGGGATTGTTGCAAAAACCAGAAATACCCAAATGGAAGTGGGAGCGGATAACCATGAACTTCATAACCAAGTTTCCCAAGACGACAAGCGGACTCGACACCATTTGTGTGATCATCGACAGGTTAAGTAAATCCATGCACTTCCTACCAATCAAAGAAATGGATAAACTAGAGAAGCTAACTAGAACATACATCAGGGAGATTGTACGACTGCATGGTGTGCCAATATCCATTATCTCGGACCAAGATAGTAGATTCACTTCGAGCTTCTGGCAGTCGCTACAAAGATCTCTAGGAACGAGGTTAGACATGAGTACCGCTTATCACCCACAGACCAACGGCCAGAGTGAGAGAACCATACAAACCTTGGAAGATATGCTAAGAGTTTATGTGATAGATTTTGGTAAGGCGTGGGACACCCATTTACCATTGGTCGAGTTTTCGTACAACAATAGCTATCACACTAGCATCAAGGTTGCCCCATTCGAAGCCCTCTACGGCCGAAAGTGCAGATCACCTCTGTGCTCGGTGGAAGTGGGTGACACATAACTAGCAAGAGGACAAGAAACTAACAACACTCTCACTGGACCAGAAATCATAAGGGAAACTATAGAGAAGATTGTTAAAATCCGGGAGCGACTAAAGGCATCAAGAGACAGACAAAAGAGTTATGCGGATAAAAGATGGAAACCCTTGGAATTCCAAGTTGGAGACTGGGAACTACTAAATGTCTCACCCTGGAAGGGATTAATACATTTCGGAAAGCGTGGGAAACTAAACCCAAGGTATATCGGACCATTCAAGATCCTTTCCAGGGTCGGCCCGGTGGCATACAAACTTCGATTACTGTAGGAACTCAATAACGTGCACCCTACCTTTCACTTATCGAACCTAAAGAAGTGCTTGTCCGATAAGACACTCTTTATCCCTCTGGATGAAATTGAAATCAACGAGAATCTCCAATTCATAGAACTAAACAAAGCCGCATACCCATTGTGAAGGTCCGTTGGAACGCCAAGCGAGGACCTCAATACACCTGGGAACGCGAGGATCAGATGAACCAAAAGTACCCGCATCTTTTTCCTAAAACTCTATCTTAGGATTAAATTTCCGGATGAAATTCCCTCTAACAGGGGGATAATGTGACAACGCGATATTTTTCAATTCAATGTAAAATTCAAAAAGTCAAATATAATGAACTAATTAGAATCAATGAAATCAACATAAAAAATGAAGTGTTCTAAAATCTAAATTGGGATGCATAAAGTGTTAGATATCATGCCAAGGTTTCCAAAAATAAAAAGAACGCGAATAACCAAATCTGACTTCGTATGAAGAAGATACGGTTTTTCTAAGTTTTGGAACAACGGTAGACAACAAAAACTCGAAATAAAGATCGAGTGATTTTTAGCCGACGCAACCTAAACGAGACTTGAAGGTCTCTACAATAGAAGTACAATGGTAAAAAAACAGACGAAAACGAACATCAGATGAAGGAATTATGGATTTTTAACGGAATTATCCTGTCCAGGCCTATTTAAAATATAATATTAAAAATTAAAATCAAAATTAGCCGACGAAGTCTAAATGAAAGTTGTAGAGTATATTATCACCTACGCGTAGATATAAAGAACATAAAAACGGAGCTCGTATACGAAAGTTACGTGTTTTTGAAGTTTTTGGCACACATTATGAAGCTTATCCGAAGGAGTACCCCCAACGTACGAGATACATGGACTCGGACCGGACACGTCGCCCCCTACCGATTTACTGCCATCCCATCCGAAGACCGGAGACTGTGACATCATCGCTGATGTACGCCCAGCGTACGAGATACACCCCATGTACATCGGGGTACGCCCAACGTACGAGGGCAATTTCCTCTCCTATAAATACCATGCAAGACCTCCGACTTTCCTTGCCCATTTCCTCTTTGTCTCTCACTTTTACTCCGCGTTTAGCATCCCGAGACGATCCCGACTTCCCGGTTTCATACATCAGTCCCGATGAAGGTCTGAAGCTTCGAGATTCCCGAGAATCACACCACTTTTCGGTCGAAGTGCCGCTGGAGAAAAATCTTGTTTTCTTCGAATCATCACACTTTCCAGGTGAGTTCATACCGCTACCTTCTTTTCACGTCTTTTCATATTTTAGGGGGGGGGGGGGGGGGAATACAAGTGTAATCCGAGAAAAACTCATCATTTTATACAAATTCAAATACGCCACCTACATTTTATAAATGGTAAACAACTTCGATATCAACGTATAAACTATATACAAAGATAGTATTACATCGAGTTTTTATCACCAAATGGTACACACTTTCAGAAAAACTATAATGGGTATAGTTTACAAGTTATTCATTACATCTTTATGTAAACATTGTGAAAATGAAATACTTTCATCTACATGAAATATAGACTTTTCTTTGATAAATCTATTAATACTAAGTATTGTGAGACATTCAACTTCAACGTACTCTCAAGTACGCATTTCAAGCCATGTATTATAAACCATAATCTCTTGGAGGGAGAGAGTGATATTTGTGTATAGATCTATACGGGATTGATAATCCCGCACCTAAACTGTTAGATATAGTTAGACCGGAAGGTCTGGGGTGACAAACATCAAAACACTACAATGCCTGAAGAACATTGTTACATGTAGTCAAGGTCAGTAGCATGGTTATAAAACTCACACGAAAGTATTAAAATAAGTTTGATTTACAAGAGGCTTGAATCCATTCAGTAAATACATAATTTGGGTATAAATAGACTTTCACCATTTGAGCACGAAAGATATTATTGCAATCCAGCCTTTGGAACTTTTTCTAACTATATGTAGAAAATATTGGATTTGATGGGAAACACGTTCAATTATTTTTGCTAAAGGACATACAAATTTTTAGTACAAAAACGCTTATGAACTCACCAGCTTAATTGTTGATACTTTTTCAAAACTACTTGTATTTTTCAGGGAATCAGTAATACAGGTAACAATCAGTTTTTTTGGAGAAGGAATGCTAATGCGTCTATTATCAGAACATTTTAAATCATCATATTTGTAATACTCTTTTGAAACATGTATTACACGCAACAATGTAAGCTTTTATTATATTTATGATGGTTGTGTATACTTCTTTTAAAATATTCAACTGTTATGATACTACGTGAAGTCATCCACCTCCGAATGTTTCCGCCATTCTGTTTTGGGGGTGTGACATCTGGACCAACTGTTGCGCGTAGTCAATCACTGCCCTGTTGGGGCTTTGCCAATCCACACCAATGATAACCTTGTCCCCCCTTAACGGTATGGGAACCAAATCCAATAGATGACGCTCTTCGAACAACCTCAAAACACAATCCTGGAAGACCTCTGATGCTCTCACAGACCGATCGTCCGCAATCTCGACCTCTAGAGGGCAATCCAACACGCTCGAAGACTTAGAAAACTTGTTGCTAAGCGCAAGATAAACAAACGATTGGGTAGCACGCAAATCAAACAACACCTAAACCGGTATACCATTCACATAGAACGATCCTAAACATATATATATATATATATATATATATATATATATATATATATATATATATTGTGACAATCGTCAATCTTGAGTCAAGCCAAGTCATCAAGTCAAGCCGGTCAACTCTATTAAACCTTGTGTATTAGGGTTTGTGTTATGTTCATACTGTATAACTTGCTATATTAATGGGAAAACATCACTTGAGAAAAGTCTTGTGTTGAAAATTTCCTAATCCCTAATGCTAATCAATGAACTAAACTGATAAAAACAATGATCCATACTCATCAGGAGTGTGTAAGATCCTTAAACAAGGCTTAACAGGGTTTACGAACCATGCATTGCGATGCCGGACACTCACAATTGTCACACATGGATCCACTCTCAATCGTTTTCACTCTATCTCTCTCTATGTCAAATCTCTCCCAAATCTCTCCAAGTATGTGAAACCTCTCTCAAATATCTCTTTGTATGAGGAATCTCTCGAAGAATGTCAAATCTCTCCCAAATCTCTCCAAGTATGTGAAATCTCTCTCAAATATCTCTCTGTATGAGAAATCTCTCCAAGAATGTCAAATCTCTCCCAAATCTCTCCAAGTATGTGAAACCTCTCTCAAATATCTCTTTGTATGAGGAATCTCTCCAAGAATGTCAAATCTCTCCTAAATCTCTCCAAGTATGTGAAATCTCTCTCAAATATCTCTCTGTATGAGAAATCTCTCCAAGAATGTCAAATCTCTCCCAAATCTCTCCAAGTATGTGAAACCTCTCTCAAATATCTCTTTGTATGAGGAATCTCTCCAAGAATGTCAAATCTCTCCCAAATCTCTCCAAGTATGTGAAATCTCTCTCAAATATCTCTCTGTATGATAAATCTCTCCAAGAATGTCAAATCTCTCCAAGTATGTGAAACCTCTCTCAAATATCTCTTTGTATGAGGAATCTCTCCAAGAATGTCAAATCTCTCCCAAATCTCTCCAAGTGTGAGAAATCTCTCCCAAATCTCTCTCAAAAGTTTCCCGTAACTTTTTGGAATCATTCGGGTCATTCCGGCCCTTAACCGGGTCAAAAACGGCTTGAAACGAGAAAAATAGGCTTTAGGAACCGAAACCGGAGTGAGAGGCTTCTTAGACCAGAGACCGAGCCTCTGGTGGCTAAGAGACCAGAGACCGAGCCTCTGGTGGCTAAGAGACCAGAGACCGAGCCTCGGCCTCCGTCGCTTCACGCTCTGCTTCTCTCCCTTATGTTCGCTACTCCGTGCTCTGTTCCTTCTCTCCCTTCTGTCTCTTCTCGCGCTCTGTTCCTTCTCTCTCGCTCTGTCTCTTCTCGCGCTCTGTTCCTTCTCTCTCGCTCTGTCTCTTCTCGCGCTCTGTTCCTTTCTCTCTTCTCTGTCTCTTCGTGCTCTCGGTTCTTTCCTCCCTCTTTCTCTCCTCTCGGTTCTGCCCCCCCCCCCCTCTCTCTCGGTTCAGCATAAGGAGGCCGAGCCTCGGCCAGAATTCGCTGATTTGTCACTTTTAGCCCATTTTTGATGTTTTTAACATTTTAAGCCCGTTTTTCGTGATTTTAAAGCGGGATTTTCTCCAGAAATTTTATTTTAACATAATAAACCCTAAATATTCATAATTTAAACATATTATTATGAAAATCATTATTTAAATAATAAAGATCTAATGGGGGATTTATTTAAGGTGGAGTGTTGACTTTGCCTTAACTTATGACACGAGCAACCACCCCACACCCACTGTATGACCAGCCATACCTCCCACCTTACCTATTTCACTTCAATGTTCCCTTACACTCAAATTTCACTCACTCCCACGTTTTTGAGCTGGAACAAACAACCTCACTCCTCATTTTCTCTCATTTCTCTCATTCCACTAAGTAACAAACATCACTTTTCTCTCAAACTCTTCTACACAAATTTTCGAGATCCAAGGCTGATTTCAAGTGTTCTTCCACAATTAGTAAGTAAAAATTTATCCTCCCTATTATTATTTCACTTCATTCTACTCAAGTCTTTGATTGCTTACACAAACTCCCTAACTATAATGTTAGATTCTCGAAAATTTTCAAGGCATCTCCAAGTGTTCTTGAATTAAACACTTCCATTCTTCAACAATCATCTACTGAAATCACTTAAGGTGAGTTCATACCCCTACATTTTCATGTTTTCTCAAGTTTTAAGGGGGGAATACAAGTTAAAACACTAAGAACATAACTAAATTTCTCTAACAGCTTTCATCAGAAAAGTTCAACTCCATTCACGGACTGTTTTGGGCATCTTAAACATTTTTGTTTTCAAAACTCTACAAGGTGAAAATAGTTCAAGTTCTTAGCTTTAAAATGGCTACTTGCACATCTCCATACGATTTTTCTACAATTTATGGTGATTTTTACAAAACTGCCTATCATTTCAAACAACAATCCGGACCAGTCTGTGATTTTGGACTTATTCACTCAAGTTGGAAGTCATTAAAAAATGTGATAAAAATTATGAGTAAACTAGACACATTTTGCGAACTCTCAGAATTTACGGATCTAGTTTTCGACTTCGTATGATTTTTCCAAAAACAGGGCAGAATGGCTAAAGTTAGCCAACATCATGTAAATATCATAACACTTTGTATTATGTTGAGCAAAGTGTATAATCATAAGTTCTAATATTTGAATGTGTTTCCTTGTTAGTTTACCATTATGAACTGAAACTAAGTCATTCATATTAAATATTATTCATTCATTTAGAACACGTATTATTTAACTATGAAAAGTATAGTTTGATAAATTCACAACACTAATACATTTCCATAAAAGAATTCATACATATTACATACGTTTTAGATAAACTATAATAGGTATAGTTTATGATACATCACTCAACGCACTCGTACAAAAAGGGTACATTCATACAAGAAAGATTTATATTCACACACACATTTCTCGTAAACTTGTTAACCTATGTTGTGAGACTCTCTCTCTCCCCGTACGTCCGAGTGCGGGATATAATTCCTAGTAGTTATAATCAAAATCTCCTTGAGGGAGAACGTGATACTTGTATATAGATCTATATTGGGTTTGACACCCCACACCTTGCTGCTAGCTACAGTGGGACCTGCAGGTCTACGGGTGACAAATGTCATTTCATATTCGCGACGCCTGAGAAACGTTGTGGCAGGTTCACATAGTCACAGTATGATTATAGCGACTCACATAGGGAGATAACAATTCATAAAGTTTACGGGGTCTCATAAACCGAAGTAGGGTTTTAGGTTGATAAAAGAAATTTACTTTCCATATCATTTTAAACTCACGACATTTCTACTAAGAAATGATGATTTCTCATACATATTAGTGTTTGGTTATAAGGCTACATTTTTTTTTGGATTTCAAGGAAAATATCGGATTTTGCTGAAACAAACGCGACATTTACATGTGAAAGACTTCTACTAAGTTTATTAATAAAAGCTTATGAACTCACCAACCTTTGTGTTGACACTTTTCAAACAACTTGTATTCTCAGGAAAACACTAATCAGATTATCAAGTGCTTTTGAGGATGGGACGTTAAGGCGTCAAACTTTTCATATTTTTTCATCATATTGTAATTGATTTTGAAACATGTAATTCATACAAGTGATGTAACTTTTTCAATTATATATATGTTGGTTGTGTTGCTTAAAATACTATTGAAATTGTGGTTATGATACTATACATGAAGTCCTCCACCCCCGGACGTTTCCGCCATCCTTGGTTTGGGGGTGTGACAGATTGGTATCAGAGCACGGTTTATAGTGAATTAAGTATGTCAAACCACATAAGATATACAAACTATAAACACATTTGGGACTAAAAGTCTCTAATTCTTAAAGTGATTTAACGAGTTGTACTTTTAGAAAACAAATAATTTCTTGTTTTAAAGTATACTTACATGCATTCTATACTAGTATGGTGTCATATCTTAGGAGAACATAAATTAAAAGAGGAGGAGTCAAACATTATTAATACGCCTTAGCATGTGTAATCAGTTCTGGGAGGGATATAGCCTGATCAACTATATCCGTCCAAGAAGTAACTTACGCACACTAAGGAATAGTCGTAATGAGTGACAAATCTGAAAACTTAATTACACTCCATAAAGAACACGCTAAGAACCAAATATAAACATTTAAAAAAATACTATAGGAGTATTTGTACATTTCTATAGCGCCAAATTATTATTTTCCGATACGTGCTTCTTAACCCCGTTTCTCGTGCAGACGACATGGCAGGATTTCACATACCCGGGGACCCCTACTTTCCCAATCAGGGAAACGCGGGATGGATCGAAAACGAGCCCGAGGAGGATCCCGAGGAGGATCCCGAAGAGGGTCCCGAAGAGGATCCCGAGGAGGATCCCGAAGAGGAAGACGAACAAGAAGAAGAAGAGGAAGACGAAGAGGAAGAAGAGGAAGGTGATGAGATAGTCATGGTTGGGAACGAAGCAGAAGAACCACCAGAAGTATTCAACCCTCCCTACATCGCGAGGGTACCCGCGCACCGTTTTGGATACAACGGACCTGAGCCCCCTTGGGTAACAACGATCGAAAGATGGAGCCGACAACAACGCCAACGGTCACCATATGGCTACCAACGAGGTTACTATGATCTCACTCATGGTGGACCGGCTGACAGGGCTCTCCCCGTCACGATACAACCAATGGCAAGTATGGATGATCGTGGTAGGACAACGACCGATCAGGTCCGGGAGTTAAGTGCCATTGTACAGTCTACTACGGATCGCACCAGAGACCTGGAACGAGACTCCCACCACCGAGACCAACTCATTCAAGACCTTCTCGCGGCTCAAGCAGAAACAAGAGAGTATCGGGAAAGATACATGGCACTCGAAGAGAGAATGATAGCAGCCGAACGCAAATTGGCGGAACTACAGGGCGCATCGACATCATCGCAGCCTTCGTCAAAGAAGGGTCGCAGTGATTAGAACTCGTTGCTATTCTCCCGTCTTGGTAGTAGAATTTTATGAGTACGCGTTGGTGCTACTACTTGTATGTAGGTTGACCCTACGACTATGTGATTACACTATCCGAAGGGCTTTTGTAATGCCAAAACTATCTTTTGTAACGATGTAATGTAGACCCTTATGAGGTCAAACCTTTCCCTCTAAACGTTACGTACTAAAAGTTATCAATGAAATTTGGCATGTGTTTTATTTATTGAATATTTGTCACTATACATCATAACCTGGTCACACAAATAGTTTACGAATAATAAGGTTTTGATAAAATACAAGAGGGATGAGACCAATAACACTCGACTCGTTATCACTATTGAAGTCTTACCGACTGGTCATTTTTTTTATGACGGAACCATGCCACCAAGGAGAAGACCAAGGCCTTCCAACAACCCAGTGCCGCCTCCACCACCACCTCCGCAGTTTGATCCTGCAATGTTCCAGGCTGCAGTAACGGCAGCAATGTCGCAAATGGGAACCAATGGTTCTGGCGGTTCTGGATCCGGAGCTACCAATTCCATTCATGGGGACAGCACGGGGTGTACGAGGGAGTGCTCTTACAAAGACTTCACGAATGGCAAACCCGATCCTTTCAATGGAAGCGGGGGCGTTATCACACTGGTGCAATGGTTCGAAAGGACCGAGGCAGTTTTTGAAATCTGCGCTTGTCCCGAAGCGAGCAAGGTCAAGTATGCGGCATTCACTTTCACTAGAAAAGCACTTACTTGGTGGAATGGCCGAGTTAAGTCACTTACTCCTGCAGTAGCTAACGCAATCAGCTGGGAGGATTTGAAATCCCTAATGTTAAAGGAATACTGCCCGAGGGGTGAAATACAAAAACTTGAAGAAGAACTTTGGAACCTCAGAATGTCAGGCACTGATCTTGAAACTTATACTGCCCGTTTCAACGACCTAGCACTCCTCTGTCCAACAATGGTCACTCCAGAAGAGAAGAAGGTGGAACGATACCTCTGGGGGCTATCATCTCAGATTCAAGATAGTGTATTGGCCTCGAAACCCACTACCTTTGAGAGTGCCAAGGAATTGGCACAACAACTCATAGATCACAGGGCTAGCCGTGGTACCGTGATAACCACCACCGACCGAACAAAAGGAGGGAACAACAAGAGGAAATTCTGGGGCAATAAAAAGAAACAACCAATTCAGGACCCCACCAAAAAGCAACAGATTGTTGCTGTTCGCGCCGCCACTACTGCTGTCGCTCCAGCGCCACCGAAACAGTATACAAGGAACTCTTCCCAAGTGCAACAAGTGTAACTACCACCATAACGGTTCTTGTCGAGAGTTACACTGCAATAACTGTAACAAAAAGGGGCACACTGCACGATTCTATAGAGCGACTACCCAACCCGCCACACAAATCGCTACGACCGCCAACACTGGAGCAAGCCAAGCCTGCTATGGATGTGGTGAAACGGGACACTTCAGGAGGAACTGCCCCAAGGCACGAGCCCCTAATGCTGGGGGTGTAGGGAGAGTCCTAACTTTAGGGCAGGGAGAAGCAGTCAAGGATCCCTCTGTGGTTACTGGTACGTTCCTCCTCAATAACTCTTATGCATGCGTACTTTTCGATAGTGGGGCAGAAAGAAGTTTCATAAGTCATCAATTCAAACATATACTTAAGCAAAATTCTCAACCACTAGAAGATTCTTACATCGTAGAAATGGCAAATGGAAAGGTTGAGCGCGCTAATGATATTTACATAGGGTGTACTCTCACTCTAGACAACCACTCGTTCAAAATTGACCTTATGCCGATCACCATAAAAAGCTTCGATATAATCATTGGTATGGATTGGTTAAGCCTTCATCGTGCCGACATTCTATGTTACGAAAGGGCCATCCGCCTCAATCTGTCGAATGGCAACGTTCTCACCGTTTATGGCAATAAACCTAGTGCGAACCTACAAATCATCTCTTGTGTTAAAACCCAAAAGTACCTCCGAAAGCAATACCATCTTTCTTAGCCCACATCGTAGACAAGAAACAGGAGGTGAAGGACATCAAAGAAATTCCAGAAGTATGCAACTTCCCTGATGTTTTCCCAGACGATCTGCCTGGTGTACCACTCGCACGGCAAGTCGAATTTCGGATCGACTTAATCCCAGGAGCTACCCCCGTCGCCAGGGCTCCATATCGCTTAGCACCGGCAGAAATGCAAGAACTATCCAGCCAGTTGAATGAACTATTGAGCAAAGGGTTCATCAGGCCAAGCTTCTCGCCCTGGGGAGCACCAGTCTTATTTGTAAAGAAGAAGGATGGGTCTTTTCGCATGTGCATAGACTATCGAGAACTAAACAAACTCACTATCAAAAACCCTTATCCCCTACCCCGAATAGATGACCTCTTCAACCAGCTCCAAGGAGCCAGCTACTTTTCAAAAATCAACCTGAGGTCGGGTTATCATCAACTACGAGTTCAGGAAGAGGATATCCCCAAGACGGCATTCAGAACTCGATATGGGCACTATGAGTTTGTAGTGATGCCATTCGGGTTAACAAACGCGCCTGCGGTGTTCATGGATTTGATGAATCGAGTGTGTCGACCCTTCTTGGATAAATTTGTCATCGTATTCATCGATGATATCTTGGTCTATTCGAGGAGTGAAGAAGAACACAGACAACACCTACGACTAGTTCTGGAGATTTTAAGAACCGAGAAGCTTTACGCCAAATTCTCAAAGTGTGAATTTTGGCTCCGTGAAGTAGGTTTCCTTGGCCACGTAGTAAGCAAAGAAGGAATACATGTGGACCCCTCAAAGATCAAAGCAATCGAAGATTGGTCAACACCTGCAACGCCAACATAAATCAGACAGTTTTTGGGACTCGCAGGCTACTATCGAAGATTCATACAAAATTTCTCCAAGATCGCTAAGCCTCTCACCACCTTGACTCAGAAAGGTGTGGTGTTCGAATGGGAAGATAAACAAGAAGCCGCCTTCCAGACACTAAAGCAAGCCCTATGCAGCGCACCGGTCTTGTCTCTTCCAGAAGGAACCGATGATTTTGTGGTGTATTGCGATGCTTCGAATCAAGGCCTCGGCTGTGTGCTCATGCAAAGAGGAAAAGTTATCGCCTATGCATCAAGGCAGCTGAAGACACATGAAGTTAATTACACAACCCACGACCTTGAACTGGGAGCGGTGGTGTTCGCCCTGAAGATCTGGAGGCACTATCTCTACGGCACCAAGTGCACCATCTTCACTGATCACAAAAGTCTTCAGCACATTCTCAATCAGAAAGAACTTAACATGCGCCAAAGAAGATGGGTGGAATTACTGAATGACTACGAATGTGAAATTCGTTACCACCCATGCAAGGCCAATGTAGTAGCCGATGCCTTAAGCAGGAAAGAACACTCGGGTCGCCGAGTAAAATCCCTAGCCATGACCATCCACTCCCAACTAGCCACCCAGATCAAGGATGCCCAATTAGAAGCCTTGAAACCAGAAAACGTGGCAAGCGAAGCACTAAGGGGGATGGATAAGAACTTGGAAGTCAAAGGGGATGGAACTCGTTATCTCATGAATCGAATCTGGACACCGAAGTTCGGTGGGTACCGAGATGTTGTAATGAACGAGGCCCACAAGACTCGATACTCCATTCACCCTGGGTCAGATAAGATGTATCTAGACCTCAAAAGGTTATTCTGGTGGCCAAACATGAAGGCTGAAATTGCTACTTATGTGAGCAAGTGCCTCACTTGTGCCAAGGTCAAGGTGGAATATCAGAAGCCATCAGGACTACTTCAACAACCGGATATACCCGAGTGGAAGTGGGAGCGAATAACCATGGACTTCATAACCAAACTGCCTAAGACATCAGGTGGGATGGATACCATATGGGTGGTTGTGGACAGATTGACAAAGTCCGCGCACTTCCTGCCAATAAAGGAAACAGACAAGATGGAGAAGTTAACCAGGACATACATTAAAGAGATCGTGCGACTACATGGTGTACCAACATCCATTATCTTTGATCGAGATAGTAGATTCACCTCGCGTTTCTGGCAGTCCTACAGAAGTCTCTGGGAACCAGGCTAGACATGAGTACGGCCTACCATCCACAAACGGACGGACAAAGCGAGAGAACCATCCAGACGTTGGAAGACATGCTGAGAGCCTGTGTGACAGATTTTGGTAAGGCATGGGATACCCATCTACCGCTTATCGAATTCTCTTATAATAACAGTTATCACACTAGCATTGGAGTCGCTCCATTCGAAGCTCTCTACGGTCGCAAGTGTAGATCACCACTGTGTTGGGCTGAAGTTGGAGATACTCAGCTAGCCAGAGGGCAAGTCCCTGATAGCACCCTTACTGGGCCTGAAATCATAAGGGAAACCACAGAAAAGATCATTCAAATTCGGGAAAAACTAAAAGCGTCTCGTGATCGACAAAAGAGTTACGCGGATAAGCGACGCAAACCTTTAGAATTCCAGGTCGGAGACCGGGTACTATTAAAAGTTTCCCCCTGGAAGGGGATGATACGTTTCGGTAAACGGGGGAAACTAAACCCAAGGTACATCGGTCCATTCAAAATCCTTGCTAGGATTGGTCCTGTGGCGTACAAACTCCGACTACCACAAGAACTTAGTAATGTACACCCTACCTTCCACGTGTCCAACTTAAAGAAGTGTCTGTCTGACGAGACACTCGTAATACCACTCGAAGAAATCGAAGTTAATGAAAATCTCCATTTTGTGGAGGAACCCGTCGAGATCATGGATCGAGAGATCAAGAGAACAAAACAAAGTCGCATTCCCATAGTGAAGGTTCGTTGGAACGCGAAACGAGGGCCTGAGTTTACCTGGGAACGTGAAGATCAAATGAAGCATAAGTATCCACATCTTTTCCCAAACCCTTGAAGTCCCTGCCGAATTTAGATTTCGGGACGAAATTCCCTCTAACGAGGGGATGATGTGACAATCGTCAATCTTGAGTCAAGCCAAGTCATCAAGTCAAGCCGGTCAACTCTATTAAACCTTGTGTATTAGGGTTTGTGTTATGTTCATACTGTATAACTTGCTATATTAATGGGAAAACATCACTTGAGAAAAGTCTTGTGTTGAAAATTTCCTAAGCCCTAATGCTAATCAATGAACTAAACTGATAAAAACAATGATGCATACTCATCAGGAGTGTGTAAGATCCTTAAACAAGGCTTAACAGGGTTTACGAACCATGCATTGTGATGCCGGACACTCACAATTGTCACACATGGATCCACTCTCAATCGTTTTCACTCTATCTCTCTCTATGTCAAATCTCTCCCAAATCTCTCCAAGTATGTGAAACCTCTCTCAAATATCTCTTTGTATGAGGAATCTCTCCAAGAATGTCAAATCTCTCCCAAATCTCTCCAAGTATGTGAAATCTCTCTCAAATATCTCTCTGTATGAGAAATCTCTCGAAGAATGTCAAATCTCGCCCAAATCTCTCCAAGTATGTGAAACCTCTCTCAAATATCTCTTTGTATGAGGAATCTCTCCAAGAATGTCAAATCTCTCCCAAATCTCTCCAAGTATGTGAAATCTCTCTCAAATATCTCTCTGTATGAGAAATCTCTCCAAGAATGTCAAATCTCTCCCAAATCTCTCCAAGTATGTGAAACCACTCTCAAATATCTCTTTGTATGAGGAATCTCTCCAAGAATGTCAAATCTCTCCCAAATCTCAACAAGTATGTGAAATCTCTCTCAAATATCTCTCTGTATGAGAAATCTCTCCAAGAATGTCAAATCTCTCCCAAATCTCTCCAAGTATGTGAAACCTCTCTCAAATATCTCTTTGTATGAGGAATCTCTCCAAGAATGTCAAATCTCTCCCAAATCTCTCCAAGTGTGAGAAATCTCTCCCAAATCTCTCTCAAAAGTTTCCCGTAACTTTTTGGAATCATTCGGGTCATTCCGGCCCTTAACCGGGTCAAAAACGGCTTGAAACGGGGCGAAAACGAGAAAAATAGGCTTTAGGAACCGAAACCGGAGTGAGAGGCTTCTTAGACCAGAGACCGAGCCTCTGGTGGCTAAGAGACCAGAGACCGAGCCTCGGCCTCTGTCGCTTCACGCTCTGCTTCTCTCCCTTCTGTTCGCTACTCCGTGCTCTGTTCCTTCTCTCCCTTCTGTCTCTTCTCGCGCTCTGTTCCTTCTCTCTCGCTCTGTCTCTTCTCGCGCTCTGTTCCTTCTCTCTCGCTCTGTCTCTTCGCGCGCTCTGTTCCTTTCTCTCCTCTCTGTCTCTTCGTGCTCTCGGTTCCTTCCTCCCTCTTTCTCTCCTCTCAGTTCTGCCTCCCCCTCTCTCTCGGTTCAACATAAGGAGGCCGAGCCTCGGCCAGAATTCGCTGATTTGTCACTTTTAGCCCATTTTTGATGTTTTTAACATTTTAAGCCCGTTTTTCGTGATTTTAAAGCGGGATTTTCTCCAGAAATTTTATTTTAACATAATAAACCCTAAATATTCATAATTTAAACATATTTTTATGAAAATCATTATTTAAATAATAAAGATCTAATGGGGGATTTATTTAAGGTGGAGTGTTGACTTTGCCTTAACTTATGACACAAGCAACCACCCCACACCCACTCTATGACCAGCCATACCTCCCCACCTTACCTATGTCACTTCAATGTTCCCTTACACTCAAATTTCACTCACTCCCACGTTTTTGAGCTGGAACAAACAACCTCACTCCTCATTTTCTCTCATTTCTCTCATTCCACTAAGTAACAAACATCACTTTTCTCTCAAACTCTTCTACACAAATTTTCGAGATCCAAGGCTGATTTCAAGTGTTCTTCCACACTTAGTAAGTAAAAATTTATCCTCCCTATTATTATTTCACTTCATTCTACTCAAGTCTTTGATTGCTTACACAAACTCCCTAACTATAATGTTAGATTCTCGAAAATTTTCAAGGCATCTCCAAGTGTTCTTGAATTAAACACTTCCATTCTTCAACAATCATCTACTGAAATCACTTAAGGTGAGTTCATACCCCTACATTTTCATGTTTTCTCAAGTTTTAAGGGGGGAATACAAGTTAAAACACTAAGAACATAACTAAATTTCTCTAACAGCCTTCATCAGAAAAGTTCAACTCCATTCACGGACTGTTTTGGGCATATTAAACATTTTTGTTTTCAAAACTCTACAAGGTGAAAATAGTTCAAGTTCTTAGCTTTAAAATGGCTACTTGCACATCTCCATACGATTTTTCTACAATTTATGGTGATTTTTACAAAACTGCCTATCATTTCAAACAACAATCCGGACCAGTCTGTGATTTTGGACATATTCACTCAAGTTGGAAGTCATTAAAAATCGTGATAAAAATTATGAGTAAACTAGACACATTTTGCGAACTCTCAAAATTTACGGATCTAGTTTTCGACTTCGTATGATTTTTTCAAAAACAGGGCAGAATGGCTAAAGTTAGCCAACATCATGTAAATATCATAACACTTTGTATTATGTTGAGCAAAGTGTATAATCATAAGTTCTAATATTTGAATGTGTTTCCTTGTTAGTTTACCATTATGAACTGAAACTAAGTCATTCATATTAAATATTATTCATTCATTTAGAACACGTATTATTTAACTATGAAAAGTATAGTTTGATAAATTCACAACACTAATACATTTCCATAAAAGAATTCATACATATTACATACATTTTAGATAAACTATAATAGGTATAGTTTATGATACATCACTCAACGCACTCGTACAAAAAGGGTACATTCATACAAGAAAGATTTATATTCACACACACATTTCTCGTAAACTTGTTAACCTATGTTGTGAGACTTTCTCTCTCTCCCCGTACGTCCGAGTGCGGGATATAATTCCTGGTAGTTATAATCAAAATCTCCTTGAGGGAGAACGTGATACTTGTATATAGATCTATATTAGGTTTGACACCCCACACCTTACTGCTAGCTACAGTGGGACCTGCAGGTCTACGGGTGACAAATATCATTTCATATTCGCGACGCCTGAGAAACGTTGTGGCAGGTTCACATAGTCACAGTATGATTATAGCGACTCACATAGGGAGATAACAATTCATAAAGTTTACGGGGTCTCATAAACCGAAGTAGGGTTTTAGGTTGATAAAAGAAATTTACTTTCCATATCATTTTAAACTCACGACATTTCTACTAAGAAATGATGATTTCTCATACATATTAGTCTTTGGTTATAAGGCTACATTTTTTTTGGATTTCAAGGAAAATATCGGATTTTGCTGAAACAAACGCGACATTTACATGTGAAAGACTTCTACTAAGTTTATTAATAAAAGCTTATGAACTCACCAACGTTTGTGTTGACACTTTTCAAACAACTTGTATTCTCAGGAAAACACTAATCAGATTATCAAGTGCTTTTGAGGATGGGATGTTAAGGCGTCAAACTTTTCATATTTTGTCATCATATTGTAATTGATTTTGAAACATGTAATTCATACAAGTGATGTAACTTTTTCAATTATATATATGTTGGTTGTGTTGCTTAAAATACTATTGAAATTGTGGTTATGATACTATACATGAAGTCCTCCACCCCCGAACGTTTCTGCCATCCTTGGTTTGGGGGTGTGACATATATATATATATATACACACACACACACACACACACACACACACACACAAGCATATATCAATATCAAAACATCATATAAATAAATCATAGGGGAAGAATCATACCCGTCACCACATCGGGTGCGGCGCGTGCCTTCTCAGTAGTCAACTGGAAGGGTCGAATCCTCACCACTAGAACCTCACCTTGAGCTGCTGTCCATCTGTAATCCACAGGGTCGCTGGAGTTGGCGCCTTCACTGGTGCAACTGTTGTCAACTGGGGACAATTGGCCTTCTTATGGCCCCTCTGGTTGCAGTAGAAACAAAAAAACTCAGATATCTGAATAGTGGGTTCAGGGGTAGTACAATCGACACGCTCCCTCATGTGAGTTGCCGCATTTCTTGCAACGTCCTTAGCCTTGCTTGCCTTTTGGCCCAGCGTGTGATCCCTTGGGCTTCTTCCCCGAAGCCCCAGTCATCTGGCCCTCCTCAGCCTTCCTCTTCTGGATGTGCTCCAGATCAATCTCCCTCTCCCTTTCCCTGGAAATCATGGAATCTAGGGTAGGGCAAGCTGAAAAACTAACATGCTCCCGAATGTTGGCTCGCAGCATGTCATGGTAACGGGTCCTCCTCATGTCCTCATCTCCCGCATATTGGGGCACCAACAATGCCCTCTCCCGAAACTTGGCGGTGATATCCGCCATAGTCTCCCTAGTCTGTCTCATATGCAAAAACTCCTTAGCCAACTACTAAAGTTCCACTGCAGGTGCGAACTCAGCCCTAAACCGGGTCACAAAATCTGGCCATGTCATAGCCTTGATAGCCGAGGCTCTCAACGAGTCACTAACTGACTCCCACCAATTGCTAGCTCTGTCTCTCAAGCACCCTGCTACATATCTCACCTTCGACCCCTCGGGGCAGAAGTTGGTCAACTGTGCGGACTCCATGTCTGCAATCCACCATTTGGTCACAATGGGGTACTTCGCCCATGGAAATCCGACACACCACTTCCCCTGAAGTTCTTAAAGGACAGTATGCGTGATCTTGACTGGCTAGTCGCCATGTCACTCCTGAACACCCTGAGGTGATCCTCCATCAGCTTGATATTCCCTTCCTTGATTGACCCAAAGATGATCGGGGTCGCATCAAGCATGCCTCTAGTGATCTTGGACGCGATCTGGTTCGGAACCTGAACCTGAACTTAAACCCGATCCCTCTCTTGAACTGCCAATTGCTAGCCTCGGACGTAGCACCACCATTTGGCAATGCATAATGACAACTTTTAAGTGATACTGATACATCTAGAGGGATGACATCTATCATAGGTTTCTTCGTCTTGTCTCAACCTTCCTTGACTCAAGTACGGATCCTCCGCTTTCAGTACTACGGGCCCATACTACCTTCCACATATATCCATAATTTCCTCAACAGCTGCCTTGACTCCACCAAGTCCGTTCTACTACTGCTGGTCTTTGTTATTCTCATCCTAGGCTTGCCCTAGGGTACCTCTAACTCCATCCAAACCAGTCCTCAACTGCTGAAGACCTCTTTGCAATGCCAATTAGCCACCATATGGATACAGTCACATGCCACGAGGCTCGAATAATCCTTCGAGTAAGGGACTTATCCTTACAACGATTAGGACTCAATCAAGATCTACGTAGTAGGTTCAAATATAACACTCTTAGATTATTTAAGCCTGATAGCATGTGAACTAACGTACCCACGTAATAGCTAACTCCCATCACTCTAAGTCCCACATAGCACAAAGAAAACAACATTTAGACAATAGGAAACAAGCTCAAGCAATTATATCCACATAACAAGAATCTGTACTAGCATATGATATAAGCTCATGCAATCAAGCATAACCTAAGCATTCTATCCTATCTCTGTCTAATCAACACTATCATGGAGCTTAAAGGCACATATAATAGGTACATACGGCATCCTTCCTAGATCCTTAGTCCTAATCTAGCATGCTGTTCTACTGAAACTAATAATCATAACGTAAACTTGTATGGGTACTTTGGGGAAAAACTTACTTGAGCTCGGCCGATAGCGCACATCACACACCTTGTTCTTTCTTAAAACTTTTTAACTTAGCTTTTAGCAAACCATTTTCTTTGTAAAAATCTTTTAATCCCTCGGTTGGAGTCCAGAAATTCCCGAGCGTGTGCCTAAATCTCTCAAACCAGGGCTTTGATACCAACTTATAACATCCCAAATTTCGAATCCAAAAATTTCAATTTTAATATCATGATATAGGAAACATTTGTCTGAAAACATTACTGTGCCATATCATTTTATAAAACCATAATCTCATGTCTGAAACTCATATCATAAAAGTAGTAACAATGTCAGGGTACAATCCCAAGAAATATCATAAGAAGGAATCTCATGTGTGTATGATGTGCAACTACCGCGCTGACTCCTTCCCCTTCGCTGAAGAGGTACCTGAAACAAAACTAAAAATTTTAAGCACAAAGCTTAGTGAGTTCCCCCAAATTACCACATACCATATAATCACATAATATGTGTATGCTGTCAGGCATATATGGGTGCTCGACCTACCCATTCGGTCCTCTCGACCGGATGCTGCATAGCATATCTGGGTGCTGGCCTCCCCTTCGGTCCTCTCGATCGGATACTGCCTAGCATATCTAGGTGTTGGCCTCCCCTTTGGTCCTATCGACCGGATATTGGGGACTACTTCACCCCTCTGGTACTACCACATAACATGTAACACATAATCATATTCTATCTAGCATGACCGGGTATAATTACCCCCTTTGGCCCTATCGACCGGAAATCTTAGGGACTGTCTCCCCTACTGCTACTAGCATATAACATCGTATCATACTAGCACATACCATATCAGGTAGTAACAAACCTAGATGAATATCACAAAGAGAGTTATCCATCATATGACTCTTACTGGTGGGCCGACATTGGTGCCTTAGATGCATCGCTACTGGAAGGTAACTCACTTCGTAAGGCTGACTGCTGAAAAGTTGATCGACAGATGTCTGAGTGCTGCTCTAGTGGTCCTTCGGCTATAAATCCATAAACACTTAATCAGACACTAATGACTACTCTTAGGGTAAAATGACTATTTTACCCCTGACCAAGATAAAGTCAAAGTCAACTTTCAGTTGACCTGACTCGTCGAGTTGGGCCGCCAACTAGTCGAGTCCCTATCCTTTCAACTACCCTCATTCACACTTCTACTCGTCGAGTTTAGCAATGGCTCAAAGAGTTCTCCTTCTTTACGAACCTCAAATTATCCTTCATCCGACTCGCCGAGTCGTATGAACAACTCGTCGAGTTCACCTTCAACTGTTGAACAAGTCCTGACCTTGACTCGCTGAGTTGTGTGAGCAACTCGTTTAGTTCATCTTCATTTTCTGGATGATGGCCTTGGACTCACCGAGTCTGCTTATGAACTCGTCGAGTCCTATGAACTCCAGGCCTTTGGCTGTGTACAAAACGTTGGGTCACTCCCTTGGACCCTCTAAAACCCTTCCAACACTGAACTGGGTTCCCTTGAACCCTAACAGAAAAGGGGAGTCAAGCCTCGGACTTGTCAAGTCCGAAGAACAACTCTCCGAGTCGAGGTTGTCTAAGTCTCATTTCTTGATTTCTGATGGACAACACTTGTCCAAATGATATATCAAGGCTCCTAAGATCGATCTAGCACGTAAAGTTACGAACTTTACGTGCATGCATGGGACTTTGAGCTAAAATGGTCCTAAATAAGCTCTTGAGTTGAATGGCGTTTTCAATGGGGGGAAAAGGCAGTCCATTTCTACCTTCTAACTCCTAAAGGAGCCTGAATATGAATCCCCAATGCCCAACCATGCTTGTAATCATGGTTGGTCACCAAGAATGGCTTATAAAAGCCCTAAATCTCCCCAAAAAGGGATCTAATGCAAGAAGAAGCAAGGTGTCGACTTTTTACCTTCTAAGAAGTGTAGTTGATGCACAAGCTTGACTCCTCTGGCCAACCTCTTGGTTCCTCAAGCTTTTCCTTCGTTCTTGCCACCACAAACCACCAAGAATCACCAAAAAGCCTTAGATCTTCACCAATGATGATTACGATTCAATGTGACGTGTTCTGAGAGCATAGGGGATGATGGAGGTTGTATAAGGTCTTTTAAATAGGGTGTAAACCCTCCTATTAGGGTTTTGTCCAGACAGAGTCTACTCGTCGAGTGTTGCTGCCGACTCGATGAGTCCGCCACTTATCCCCCGAGTCCAAGTCGCTTCTACTCGACGAGTTGGGCCTTCAACTCGCCGAGTCCATGCCAAAATGTGAAACAAAAATACTTGAATGAGATACATACCAGGAACCGGGTGCTATAAAGGATCATCATCAGGGTAGACATTAATGCTGAGGGGATTCCTTGGTCATAAATGTCGTAAGGCGATCATGAGGGGGATGGTGTACACCGGTGAACACATCGTTCATAAATACCTTCATGTTGCGAGCATGCTAGCGTTCCACTGGACTTCCTAGAAAAGTCTATGGTCATCATCTATACTCAACTAGATGACTAGAACATCGTCAACGTAAAGGCCTCTCATCATTTTATTTCACCACACATTATCTATGTCATCTACCCATGTTTTACCCAACATATGTGTAGATAAATATACATATACAGTTTAAATCATTTAAAACATATATAAAACGTTCATCCAACATAGATATCAGGTAAACAGATAATATACACACATAGCACGTGATATATATATATATATATATATATATATATATATATATATATATATATATATAATACTTCATATCTATGTGTAAGATGAAAGTAACTATGCACTCACATTAGTAACGTGACTGGATAGAATCTAACTAGAAATGGTCAGCGATTCGTGATCGTTGGGCTCGGGACATGCAATACCTTCAGCAAACGAGAGAGAAAGAAGATTTTAGGTGTAGGAATGGCTGAGGTTGAACTTGCTATTTATAGCCTGATTTTTGGTCTCTCATGTCGTGAGCCATACATGCTCACATCGTCACCCATGCCTGCTCACCCCATAAACTTGCCATTTGTGTTTATAGCTCTGAAACATATCCGCAAAACTTCTCACATCGTGAGAAATCATGCTCACGTCGTGAACCTGAAACGTAGACTTGTGATCTGCATTCTAGCCTTGAAAGTGGTGTTTTGACTCCTCACGTCGTGAGAATTAATGCTCACATCGTGAGTCCAGTCAGATTAGGGTTTCTGACACGTGTTATGCTCTCAGACAACTGTATATTTGGAAGGTTACGAGCTCCGTTTTTGACGTTCTTTATATCCATGCAATGGCGGATATGTACTCTACAACTTTCATTTAGAATCCTAAGGCGAAAAAGTACTCTATCATAAACTCATTTTTTTACAATTCCCGGTGTCGTGCTGGTTTTGTCGCGAAACTTCGATAGGTCATAACTTCTTTGTTATAACTCGGATTTTGGCATTCTTTATATCTCCGGAATACTTGTTACAACAACTAAAACTTTCCTCTAAGATATTGGGTTTATCTAACATTTTATTTTGTATGCTTATTTTTATCCTTAATTTATTATACCATCATAATTAAGTATAAAGCATATAAATTCACATAAGACTCAAATAATTCAATTTTATTACTTCAAAATGAGTTAAAATGGTTTACCTAGACTATTACATCATCATTAATGCTTAGCCCAGAAACACGGGCATTGCAATTCTCTCCCCCTTAGGATAATTTCATCCAAGAATCATACATCAACAAACAAATGCGGATAGCGACTCATCATGTCACTCTGTGTTTCCCAGGTGATATTTGGCCCATTCATATGTTTCCATCACACAAGCACTAAATCGACCATCTAGCGTCGCAACTTCTTAGTCTTATGGTCAACGATCGCCTCTGGTTATTCAATTAGCCTTTTGTTTTCATCCATCCTTAACTTAGAAATTGGAATTATTTCGGGAACTTCTCCCATGAACCTCCTTAAATAACACACATGGAAAGTGCTATGAATACCATCTAGTTCTTCTGGTAGTTATTGCTTGTAACTTTGGTTCCTAATCCTCTAAAGAACTTTAAACAATCCAATAAACCTTGGACTTAACGTTTCCCTTTTACCAAATCTTATAAGTCCCTTCCATGGCGAGACTTTAAGTAAAATTGAATCTCCAACTTTGAATGTCATCGATTTTCTTTTCTTGTCAGCATAGCTATTTTGACTATCTTGAGCTGCTAACATCATTTCCCTAATCACTTTCAGCTTTTCAACAGTCTGCTGGACTATCTCGGGTTCCATAAACTGCTTTTCTCGAGCTTCAAGCCAACATGACGGCGTTCGACACTTCTGTCCATACAAAGCTTGACAAGGTGCCATCTTAATGCTCAAGTGGAAACTATTATCGTAGGAAAATTCTACCAGAGGTAAATGTTCATCCCAGTTACCTTGGAATTCCAAGTTACATGCTCTTAGCATATCCTCGCTCTTAGCATATCCTCCAACGTTTGAATCATTCGTTCGCTCTGACCATCGGTCTGCGGATGGTAGGTTACCTAATCCCTCTAGTAGACTCCCCCAAAACCTTGACGTGAAAGGAGTATCATGATCTGATACAATTGCTAAAGGAAACACCATGAAGTCTAACTACCTCCTTCACATAAGCATTTGTAAGCTTGTCCATCGACCATTTCTCATTAGCTACTATGAATTGTGCACTTTTTGTGAAACGATCAATGACCACCCGAAGCATGTCGTGACCGCTCTTCGTTATGGGTAGTTTAGTCACAAAATCCATAGTGATGTCTTCCCATTCACCCATAGGTATAGGTAAAGGTTCTAAACTCCCATATGGTTTCTGATGCTGTGCATTAACCCTCGTACATGTCACACACTCGGCCACATACTTTGCAACATTGAGCTTCATTTTCGGCCTCCAATAGTAGGGTTTCATATCCTTATACATTTTTATGCTGCCGGGATGAATCGAGTACATGGTCTTGTGTAACAACCCGAAATTTGTTCGTCGCCAAGAACCGTTCTACCCGAAAAGTCGCCGTTATCGGATTCGTTCCGATTTCTCTTTAAAATTTACTTGTATAAATTATGCGTTTATTTTATCCTAATGAGTGTCTAAATCACTCAGGAACTTATGTTATTCGCCCAAAATGATTATTTCACGAGTTTTTAAAATGTTCCCGTCGGGTGACGGAAACTCAATCGGGTGCGACCAAAAGTCGCGGTTAGCGTCGGTATCGGGTAGATTTCCACCGCGTGCAAATTTTAGGAACTATATAAACAAGTTTCAGCTTTCATTTGAAGCTTTTTCCCTCTCTCACTACTCTCTCTCTAACCTCTCTCCAAAATCCAAAGATTTAGTGTCCAAAACTCAATTTTAAGGCTTCAAATCCTTAAGGTACCTTCCTAGCCTTAATCTATAGCATGTTTAGCTTCCAAATTAGACACTTAAACATGAAATTGGGCAAAATGCATGAGTTTACGGCCTAAGGAGGTGCTTAGGCCGTGAACACCCAAAATGATGGGTTTTGAGCCTTTAAACCCTTCCTTGACTTGTTTGGACCTTGGATATGGCTATGAGACTTTAATATATGTAATCTAAACATGAAAAACTTGCATTTTGTGATGTTTAGAGGAGTTTACGGCCAAGGAATATTCTTGGGCCGTAAACTCATATAATGAGGGTTTTTAAGCCCTTAAACCCTTCCAAATCACCCCTATATCTTGGATATGAATTATGGGACTTTGATTCTTGCATTTGGACACTTGAAACATGAACTTTGGAAGACTTAGATGAGTTTACGGCCAAGGAGAGTTCTTGGGCCGTAAACTCCCCAAAACTTGGCATAAATCCCATTTTAAGGTGTTAGAAAGCCATCCAACACCACCAAAAGCCTTGGAATAAATCAAGGGACCAACCAAAAATACTTTGAGAGCCTAAAACACAACATTTATGGGGTTTCTAAGGGTTTACGGCCAAGACATGTTCTTGGGCCGTAAACTCCAATATTTTTGGTATTAAAATGCAAACTACACACCCCTAAGGCCCTTAGATGAATTTTAGAAGTCCATTCATGCATGTTCTAGACCTTGAAACACCTTGGAACATCACACACTAGAGTTTACGGCCATGAAGGGGGTTTCATGGGCCGTAAACTCCATAAATCATTCATATGTCCCTTACAAACTCATGTTAGGCCTTGGATTAATTTTACCAATCACATGTGATTTGTTCTAGCATCATTAAACATCATTTTCTTGGAAAAATAAGGGTTTACGGCCTTGGAGCCATGCTAGGCCGTAAACTCCCTTAAAGGGGGTCAAATTGATGTTTTGAACCATTCCAAGTCCTTAAACCAAGTCTAGAAATCATCCCCTAAGTGTTGGAAGTCCAAAAGGCACCATAAAACACCCATCATGAGTTTACGGCCGTAAACTCATGGGGAAGGGTGTTTTGGCCGTAAACTCCCTTAATGGGAGTGTTCCTTTGATGTCCCAACTCATTTCCCAAGTCCCTTGTGCCATTCATGTCCCTAAACGCCACCCGGGTTCCCACCAAACACTTGTATCGGAGTGTTATCGCGACCTAAAGCAATTGTCCCTATCCGACAATCAATCTAAGTCCTAATTAGATACAAATGTGTATCTTTACTTCATAATTAGGAACCTCGTGCGTTTACAAGTCCCGGCTCAACTCTTAGCATCCAAACCGTCTCGTACCTCGTTCGGTGAGTTCATACCCCTACGACTTTTTTTACAGTTTTCAATGTTTTCAGGGGGGGGGGGGGGGAATACAAGCAAACTAAAACTGTTTTCCAATCACAACATTGATGTGTTTCAAACATTATCTGATAAATCTATAAACTCTTTTACTCCTTATGTATTATGCTGAGCATAAGGAATGACTACTCAATTTCAACTAAATGGATTTTAGTTAAGAAACAATCAAACTAATCAAATTATTATGGGAATAATTTGGGGGTCCTTACTGTGCTTTCTATCGTATACTGATATCTATACTAAATTATTAGATAAACTATGTCTGTTCAGTTTATCTCCGTATCATTTGAATATGTTATCCGATGATTTCATGTATGTATCTATACTTTACTGTACTTTGTTTCATAACTTTCTGTATGTCAACTTCTTATAAGAACCCTGTGAATAGTTTAGTACTAGCTTGTGAGATAGTCACTACCCTTTATGGATGATCAGTAAATCCTCTCCGGAAGTGTAACCAGAGTCTCCTGGAGGGAGAGCGTGGAATTTGTGAATAGATCTATTCGGGACTGACAATCCCACACCTTAACTGCTAGCTACAGTTAGGCGGGCACGCCTAGGGTGACAAATTTCTGGATATCGTTCGACGTCTGAAAAACGTCAAGGAGGTCACGTTGTTGTATCAGTATGGTTACCCGACTCACAATATGTATTAATACCAGCTTATTCACAGTTTGGGTTCAGGATCTTTATTTCGTTCGGGATAGTGATCCCATGGTTTTGTATCTATATTCTATGTCCCTTTCGGGATTGTGATCCCATGGTATTGTTTCTATGTCTCTTTCGGGATAGTGATCCCATGGTATTATCAAACTATTCTATATCTATGTCCTATACGGGATAATGATCCCATGGTTTATTCTTATATCTCTTTCGGGATAGTGATCCCATGGTATTAACTAAACTATTTGGTATCTAATTTGGAATAGTGATCCCAAGGTTTCATATCGATAACTTATACGGGATAGTGATCCCATGGTTTTCTAAATCTTATACGGGATAGTGATCCCATGGTTTTCTAAATCTATATACGGGATAGTAATCCCATGGTTTCTAAATCTGTGAACTATTCGGGATAGTGATCCCAAGGTTTTCTAAATCTATATCTTATACGGGATAGTGATCCCATGGGTTCTAAAATTTGTATCTTATTCGGGATAGTGATCCCATGGTTTCAAATCTATATTTACATACATACATTAACTTATCTCGTGTTAGTTCGGGATGATAGTCCCATGATCTTGAACCGTACTTTCGAATATCTCAAACTAACTTATATGTCTTTCGGGATAGTGATCCCAAGATTTTCATTATATAGTTTTGTGTGCTAAACTATACTTTGTGATATACTATTGATCTTACAATTAGGAAAATATGGGATTTTCCTGGGGTAAATACAATACATAATCGAATTGGTAACAAACGATAACTTAACCAACTTCACATAAGAAAATATGGGATTTTCTTGGATAACAAATCTTTTCGGAAACTAAAGGAAACCGATACATTTTCACAAAACAAAACCGCTTATGAACTCACCAGCTTTATGATGATTTTCAAACCGCTTGTATTCTCAGGTCCAAGTTAGACAGGTACCCGGTGATCTCTTTTGGCGAAGACGGAGTGCGTAGAAGACTCGTCTCAACTTTTGTTTATATGATGCATATGTATATCTTGTATAACTTTACTTTTGAAACACATGTAAACTTTCATATATATGTAATGTAATGTTTGTTTACTGTGAATACTATGTACATTGGATTTGATACACAACGTGGTAGTCAACCCCGGAGACGTTTCCGCCTCTGGTTTTCGGGGTCTGATAGATTGGTACCAGAGCCCTTGTCTATAGTGAACAGAGTATACCAAACCTTACATGGTATAAAACTATAAACACTAAAGGGCCTCAGTGCTCTGAATTAAAAGTATCCTCAAAACTACAAGTATTTTCAAAAGTATACAAGTATACCAAACCGTCGAAATCCGTAACTTCAAGTAGAATAAAACATAAGTAAATGGGTGTTGTACATTGCGGTTAAACCTGGGCAGTTATGTAGTCGTGTCTAGGGTCAATATAGCCTGGCCAACTATATTCATTCGAGACACGACCAACATGTGCTTGGGAGTGACTGTGGTACGCAGCATGCCTAAAACTTACCTAATATCTCAAACAACGAATTGCCGCTGCAGCGCAACCATTAAATACTATGGGAGTATTTCTCGAGCCGATCCTTCGTAGAAAACCCTCGTATACGCGATGTTACTTGATCCTTTCGCTAGCGATAAAATGTTCTGTCTTGATAACTCCTTCCTGCTTTATCGCTTAGTATGATGCTATATCTGTCTTGATGAGATATCCCCTGTTCAATATCTCTTGATTCAATTCAGAGGACTTATAATCCTCTCTTTCCTGATCTTTTTAGATCAAGATGCCTCCGAGAAAGAGACCCAGCTCGAAGAACAATGATAATCCTCCTCCGCCACCACCTTCTTCTCAGTTTGATCTCGCATCACTTCAAACAGTTCTGACTGCTGCAATGGTGGCAGCTATGTCTCAAATGAATCCCGGTGGCTCCGGAGGTGGTCCCCAACCTCAAAACCCAAAAGGCAGCCAGGAACACCGAAGAGGGGGTTCCTACAAAGACTTCATGAACGCAAAACCCACAACCTTTGATGGCACTGGAGGTGTCATTTCCCTGACTCGATGGTTTGAGAAAATCGAGTCAATCTTTGAAATATGTGCCTGTTCGGCGTCTGATAAAGTCAAGTTTGCTGCCTGTACTTTCCTCGATAAGGCCTTGACTTGGTGGAACGGCCGAGTCAAATCCTTAACTCTACCTGTAGCGAATGCCATGGGTTGGGAAGCTATGAAGGAGCTTCTTCTCGCAGAGTATTACCCTCGGGGCGAAATCCAGAAACTGGAACACGAACTCTGGAACCTTAAGATGAAGGGCTCCAACATAGCTGCTTATACTTCAAGATTCGATGACCTGGCTTTACTCTGTCCGGGAATGGTTACCCCGGAGAGTAAAAAGATCGAAAGATTCATCTGGGGATTGACCCAGCCAACCAAGGGGAATGTCTTGGCTACGAAGCCAGACACGTACGACAGTGCTAAATGCCTTGCGAAAATCTTGATCGATCACGAAGACCACTATGATGAGGAAACTACCACTCCTGAGTCGGACACAAGTGGAGGTGAAAGTAGAAAGAAATCCCGGAACAAACGAAAGGCCCAGAGTACGAGGGGGTCTTCCAAGAAACAGCAAACGGTAGCAGTCCATGCTGCTACTACTCCTATTGCTGTCTCAGCTATCGGTTCTACAGCCCAAACTCCCACTAGTGGATACACTGGCAATCTTCCTTGGTGTGGTAAGTGCAATTACCATCACCGCATCCCCGGTCCATGTCGCGAAAAGAGCTGTGACAACTGTGGCAAGAAGGGCCATCTGTCTCGAACCTGCAGGAAACCGGCCAAGTCAACGAACCAATCAATGGGAGCAGGAATCAGTCCAGCCTGCTACAATTGTGGTGAAGCAGGGCACTTCAAGAGGAATTGCCCCAAGACAACTACCATCACTGATCCCTCTGTCGCCGCAGGCATACTTCTCTTTGATAACTCTTATACCTGCAACTCTTTTCGATTCCCGTGATTGAAGGGAAACCTGTTATCCATCTATTCGAATGTTTTCTAAGCCTGATTCCTCGTGTGTGATCGAGATGTGCATCACGGAAACGACTAACCAATGAGATGGAGAACACTAACTTCGCGCCTATAGATTGAATCCTCAGTCCGGAGGACTATTCTGTTCCATCTGGTTAAATGAGAAACCTTTCGCGATAATACCTTGATGCTACGTTTAACATGGAATGACGGAGTCCCATTCATGTTGTTATCTTGGTTTCGAGAGGGTCGCCTGTCTATATCTTTTCCTCGACCTAACTCTCATGATTTTCGGCATCAAGCTTTTGTATTGTGTCATGCTTTACAACTCCAGAGTTTTCCTGGTACGAATTACCGCATACCTCGTTTCTGTGATCATTTAGAAACGAGAAGTTAGTAGTTCTTTCTACTAAATGTCTGTCCCGAAGTGTTTCCGGGAATTTCATTCGAACGTCTAAAGTTTAAATTCCATGTCGTATGTTTCGAAATCTTCGTAGAGACCCGATTCCACTTGAAGAAAGTGATGATCCAAAATATCGAATCCATTCGAGTTTCATTTCAAACTCATGATCTGTATCCTATTCCTTGAATTTCGGGACGAAATTCCCTTTAACGGGGGGATAATGTAACAACCCGAAATTTGTTCGTCGCCAAGAACCGTTCTACCCGAAAAGTCGCCGTTATCGGATTCGTTCCGATTTCTCTTTAAAATTTACTTGTATAAATTATGCGTTTATTTTATCCTAATGAGTGTCTAAATCACTCAGGAACTTATGTTATTCGCCCAAAATGATTGTTTCACGAGTTTTTAAAATGTTCCCGTCGGGTGACGGAAACTTAATCGGGTGCGACCAAAAGCCGCGGTTAGCGTCGGTATCGGGTAGATTTCCACCGCGTGCAAATTTTGGGAACTATATAAACAAGTTTCAGCTTTCATTTGATGCTTTTCCCTCTCTCACTACTCTCTCTCTAACCTCTCTCCAAAATCCAAAGATTTAGTGTCCAAAACTCAATTTTAAGGCTTCAAATCCTTAAGGTACCTTCCTAGCCTTAATCTATAGCATGTTTAGCTTCCAAATTAGACACTTAAACATGAAATTGGGCAAAATGCATGAGTTTACGGCCTAAGGAGGTGCTTAGGCCGTGAACACCCAAAATGATGGGTTTTGAGCCTTTAAACCCTTCCATGACTTGTTTGGACCTTGGATATGGCTATGAGACTTTAATATATGTAATCTAAACATGAAAAACTTGCATTTTGTGATGTTTAGAGGAGTTTACGGCCAAGGAATATTCTTGGGCCGTAAACTCATATAATGAGGGTTTTTAAGCCCTTAAACCCTTCCAAATCACCCCTATAGCTTGGATATGAATTATGGGACTTTGATTCTTGCATTTGGACACTTGAAACATGAACTTTGGAGGACTTAGATGAGTTTACGGCCAAGGAGAGTTCTTGGGCCGTAAACTCCGCAAAACTTGGCATAAATCCCATTTTAAGGTGTTAGAAAGCCATCCAACACCACCAAAAGCCTTGGAATAAATCAAGGGACCAACCAAAAATACTTTGAGAGCCTAAAACACAACATTTATGGGGTTTCTAAGGGTTTACGGCCAAGACATGTTCTTGGGCCGTAAACTCCAATATTTTTGGTATTAAAATGCAAACAACACACCCCTAAGGCCCTTAGATGAATTTTAGAAGTCCATTCATGCATGTTCTAGACCTTGAAACACCTTGGAACATCACACACTAGATTTTACGGCCATGAAGGGGGTTTCATGGGCCGTAAACTCCATAAATCATTCATATGTCCCTTACAAACTCATGTTAGGCCTTGGATTAATTTTACCAATCACATGTGATTTGTTCTAGCATCATTAAACATCATTTTCTTGGAAAAATAAGGGTTTACGGCCTTGGAGCCATGCTAGGCCGTAAACTCCCTTAAAGGGGGTCAAATTGATGTTTTGAACCATTCCAAGTCCTTAAACCAAGTCTAGAAATCATCCCCTAAGTGTTGGAAGTCCAAAAGGCACCATAAAACACCCATCATGAGTTTACGGCCGTAAACTCATGGGGAAGGGTGTTTTGGCCGTAAACTCCCTTAATGGGAGTGTTCCTTTGATGTCCCAACTCATTTCCCAAGTCCCTTGTTCCATTCATGTCCCTAAACGCCACCCGGGTTCCCACCAAACACTTGTATCGGAGTGTTATCGCGACCTGAAGCAATTGTCCCTATCCGACAATCAATCTAAGTCCTAATTAGATACAAATGTGTATCTTTACTTCATAATTAGGAACCTCGTGCGTTTACAAGTCCTGGCTCAACTCTTAGCATCCAAACCGTCTCGTACCTCGTTCGGTGAGTTCATACCCCTACGACTTTTTTCACTGTTTTCAATGTTTTCAGGGGGGGAATACAAGCAAACTAAAACTGTTTTCCAATCACAACATTGATGTGTTTCAAACATTATCTGATAAATCTATAAACTCTTTTACTCCTTATGTATTATGCTGAGCATAAGGAATGACTACTCAATTTCAACTAAATGGATTTTAGTTAAGAAACAATCAAACTAATCAAATTATTATGGGAATAATTTAGGGGTCCTTACTGTGCTTTCTATCGTATACTGATATCTATACTAAATTATTAGATAAACTATGTTTGTTCAGTTTATCTCCGTATCATTTGAATATGTTATCCGATGATTTCATGTATGTATCTATACTTTACTGTACTTTGTTTCATAACTTCCTGGAGGGAGAGCGTGGAATTTGTGAATAGATCTATTCGGGACCGACAATCCCACACCTTAACTGCTAGCTACAGTTAGGTGGGCACGCCTAGGGTGACAAATTTTTGGATATCGTTCGACGTCTGACAAACGTCAAGGAGGTCACGTTGTCGTATCAGTATGGTTACCCGACTCACAATATGTATTAATACCAGCTTATTCACAGTTTGGGTTCAGGATCTTTATTTCGTTCAGGATAGTGATCCCATGGTTTTGTATCTATATTCTATGTCCCTTTCGGGATTGTGATCCCATGGTATTGTTTCTATGTCTCTTTCGGGATAGTGATCCCATGGTATTATCAAACTATTCTATATCTATGTCCTATACGGGATAATGATCCCATGGTTTATTCTTATATCTCTTTCGGGATAGTGATCCCATGGTATTAACTAAACTATTTGGTATCTAATTTGGAATAGTGATCCCAAGGTTTCATATCGATAACTTATACGGGATAGTGATCCCATGGTTTTCTAAATCTTATACGGGATAGTGATCCCATGGTTTTCTAAATCTATATACGGGATAGTAATCCCATGGTTTCTAAATCTGTGAACTATTCGGGATAGTGATCCCAAGGTTTTCTAAATCTATATCTTATACGGGATAGTGATCCCATGGGTTCTAAAATTTGTATCTTATTCGGGATAGTGATCCCATGGTTTCAATCTATATTTACATACATACATTAACTTATCTCGTGTTAGTTCGGGATGATAGTCCCATGATCTTGAACTGTACTTTCGAATATCTCAAACTAACTTATATGTCTTTCGGGATAGTGATCCCAAGATTTTCATTATATAGTTTTGTGTGCTAAACTATACTTTGTGATATACTATTGATCTTACAATTAGGAAAATATGGGATTTTCCTGGGGTAAATACAATACATAATCGAATTGGTAACAAACGATAACTTAACCAACTTCACATAAGAAAATATGGGATTTTCTTGGATAACAAATCTTTTCGGAAACTAAAGGAAACCGATACATTTTCACAAAACAAAACCGCTTATGAACTCACCAGCTTTATGCTGATTTTCAAACCGCTTGTATTCTCAGGTCCAAGTTAGACAGGTACTGGTGATCTCTTTTGGCGAAGACGGAGTGCGTAGAAGACTCGTCTCAACTTTTGTTTATATGATGCATATGTATATCTTGTATAACTTTACTTTTGAAACACATGTAAACTTTCATATATATGTAATGTAATGTTTGTTTACTGTGAATACTATGTACATTGGATTTGATACACAACGTGGTAGTCAACCCCGGAGACGTTTCCGCCTCTAGTTTTCGGGGTGTGACATCTTGTGAGCTTCTTCCATCAGAAGATCCCGTATTCCTCCCGTCTTAGGTACCCAAATCCTATCTTGGGATACCTTCATGTAACATCCCAAAATTCAAGCCAGAAAATCTCATTTTTGAATTAGTAATTTAATAAAAAAAATTTCCAAAATATGGTCAAATGACAACATGTTTCAAAATCTTAATGTTGTGTCCTAAACAATGACATCAAAAGTAATGAAAATCATAGTACAATCCCAGAAACTCAATGCGGAAACCATGTGTGTGTGTGTGATGCACTGCTACACCGCTGGCTCTTTCCCCTTTGAGGAAGAGGTACCTGAAACCAAACCAAAACTGTAAGTACAAAGCTTAGTGAGATCCCCCATCATACAACATACCATACAAAATTCCGGTATCTTTCCACCGGTAACCTTCATCGGTATCTTTCAACTGGTATCCTTCATCGGTATCTTTCAACCGGTAACTATCATCGATATCTTTCAACCGGTAACCATCATTAGTATCTTTCAACCGGTAAGTGTGGACTATTTCACCCCCTACTACTAGCATATAACAATAGATATAAGCGTACAGTCAGGCATATCCGAGTACTGACTTACCCTTTGGTCCTAAGGACCACTGTCAGGGAAACTAATCCCTACTATACACATAACATATCATACAAATAAATATCATGACCAAAGCACATAACCATACCAAGATAATTATCACAAAGACAATCATCTTCTAAATACTCCTCTTTGGTGGGCCGACATTGTGGCCTTAGATCCACCTCTACTTAAAGGTAACTGAGCTCAATGTCGTGTAGTATTTGAACTATCCTCGGCGCACAAGTCGACTCCCTTTGGCTCCTGGATCCCTACATGACAACCTTAGTGTCAACACATAGCACGTGCAACCCTAAACAGGGTTAGTCCAAGTCCAGTCAAAGTTAACTTTAAGTTGACCTAACTCGCCGAGTTCGGCCATCAACTCGTCGAGTCCCCAACCCTTTACTCGTCCTTATCCATGACTCGACTTGTCGAGTTTGGCATCGACTCGACGAGTTCCTCTCTCATATGAATATCAAATGAACCTCATCCAACTCACCGAGTTGTATGAACACTCGTTGAGTCCACCTTCATCTGATGAACAAGTCCTATCCTCGACTCGCCGAGTTGTATGAATAACTCGTCGAGTTCATCTCCAATCTTAAGGAGATTGCCTTGGACTCGCCGAGTCTGTTCTAGCACTCGTCGAGTCCCATGAATTCTAGGTCTAAAATCACATCCAATGCGTTGGGTCACTCTTTCTGTCCGACTACAACCCTTCTAACACTCAATTGAGTTCTTTGACCCTTAACAGATGTGGGACTCAAAGCTTTGGACTCGTTGTGTTCAGGAACGGACTCGCCGAGTCGGTCATGTCCACACTCTGAATCCTCAATTTCTGATGTACAACGTATGATCAAAAGATAGATCCAAGCTTCGACAATCGATCTAGCACGTAAAGTTACAAACTATACGTGCTTGCATGGGACTTTGAGCTCAGAAAGACATAAAACAAGCTCTTAAGATGCATGGGACCCTTCATGGGTGCAAAAGCAACCCCCAACTGCCTTGTGACTCCCTTAATGATTTGATTTAGAAGCCCCAACCGCCAACCACGTTTGCAATCATGGTTGGTCATCAAAAATGGCTTATAAAAGCCCTAAATCTCCCAAAAGAGGGATCTAACAAATGAAAGAGCAAGGTTACAGCTTTTTACCTTCAATGAACTGTAGAAGGTGCACCAACTCGGGTTCCGTTGGTCTCTACTTGCTTCCTCAAGCTTTTCTCCTTCCTTCTTAAGACCACAAGCACCAAAACCCACCAACAAGGCTTAGATTGCTTCAATAATGGCTAGGGTTTCAATGAGAGGTGTTCTGGGAGCATAAGGGACGTTGTGGTCTACATAACATTGTTTGAATAGGGTGCAAAGCCTTGGATTAGGGTTTTTGTCCAAACATGATCTACTCATCGAGTTTGGGAGCCGACTCGTCGAGTTCACTTCTTAAACCCCGTGTCCCATCCTGCTTCTACTCGGCGAGTTGGTCCTTCAACTTGCCGAGTCCAAGGCCAAAAATGCAAAATAATTAAATAAAAATAAAAATAAATACGTACCAAGAACGAGGTGCTACAAATATCCCCCACTTATTTTAGACTTCTTCCTCGAAGTCTGCTGCTCATTCCTGAAACAACTATGGGTAGTGCTCCATCATGTCGTCCACCACCTCCCAAGTCCATTCCAAGCCCTTTCGGTGCTGCCATTGCACATTCACGTGTTCCACTCTCTTGTTCCTCAGATCCTTCGACTTCCGGTCGAGGATCACCACAGGTCGCTGGATGTAGTTCAGGCTACCATCAACCTGAATGTCCTCCAAGGGCACCACTGCCGAGTCGTCCACCAGCCACTTTCGCAGCTGGGAAACCTGGAAAGTGCTATGGATCTGATTGGGTTCGGCTGGCAGATCCAGTTTATACACCACCTTGCCCACCCGGACTATAACCCTAAATGGTCCAATGTACCTGGGTCCCAAATTGTCCTATTTCCTGAATCGGATAACGACCTTCCATGGCGATACCTTCAGGAGAACCATATCCCCGACCTGGAATTCCAAGTCTGATCGGCGCTTATCAACATAAATTTTATGCCGACTCTGAGCAGTCTAAAGCCTGCTCCGGACCTGCTGAATCCTCTCTATCGTCTTGAGCACTACTTCGGTGCTCCCCATTACCATTTGGCCAACCTCGCCCCAACATATCGGGGTCCTGCACTTCCTCCCATACAACATCAAGAAGGGAGGACGATCGATACTCGTGTGATAACAATTGTTATAGGAGAACTCTGCCAAGGGGAGGTAGGTATCCCATCTACCTACGAAGTCTAACACGCATGCTCGCAGCATATCCTCCATAGGCTGGATGGTCCGCTCGCTCTGACCATCCGTCTGAGGGTGAAAGGTGGTGCTAAAATGCAGATGAGTACCCAGCTCATTGTGAAACTTCTTCCAAAACCTAGAAGTGAACTGCACATATCGGTCTGAAATCACTGAAACTGGTACCGCGTGCCGCGCCACCACCTCCCTGATATAGATGTTGGCCAGCTTCTCAGCCGAGATGCTCTCCTGAATTGGAATAATATAAGCGCTCTTGGTCAATCGATCGACGATGACCCAAATCGAATCCACCCCTCGTGCGGTCCTGGGAAGCTTTGTTATAAAATCCATCATAAGGTCCTCCCATTTCCACAGCGGAATGTCCAATGGCTGCATTTTCTCGTGTTGCCTCTGGTGCTCGGCCTTGACCTTCCTACAGGTCAAGCACCGCTCCATGTACCATGCTGTATGCCGTTTCATGCTGGGCCATCAATAGTCTAGGCGAAGATCCCTATACGTCAGAACCTGACACACACCCCCGTGGTACGACACCCACACCCTACATGTAGTGTCAATAATCCTCGGCTATAATAGTCAAAGGAGGAAACATGTCTTATAATCTAATCGCTCTTCCGATGTTCCTCCTTCATGGCCTCCTGTTGGGCCTTCCGAATTCGCTCCAAAAGCAGATTCACCACTGTCATCCTCAGAAAGATATTCCTGATCGGCAGTGCCTTGCGGCTAAGCGCGTCGGCCACCACATTGGCCTTTCCCGGGTGGTAGAGGATCTCACAGTCATAATCCTTTACCACATCAAGCCACCGTCACTGCCTCATATTCAAATTTGGCTGGTCCATGAGATACCTCAGGCTCTTGTGGTACGTGTAAATGGTACAACGAACCCCATATAGGTAATGATGCCAAATCTTGAGGGCGAACACAACAGCCCCCAGCTGCAAATCATGCATTGGGTAGATCCCTTTGTGAGGCTTCAGCTGCCTCGAAGTGTAAGCAATGACATGCCCTCTCTGCATCAATACTACGCCCAAACCCGAGATGGATGCATCACAATACACAACGAAATCCTCCATGCCCTCTAGCGGGGCTAAGAATGGCGCCTCGCACAATCTTTGCCTCAATGTCTCGAATGCAGCTTGCTGCTCAGGCCACCAACGAAAGACCACAACCATCCTTGTTAACCTTGTTAGGGGTATGACTATCTTGGTAAGATCCTGGATGAATCTCTGATAGTAGCCAGCTAATCCTAGGAAACTCCGATTCTCTGATAGAGACCTCGGAACCTCCCATCTCATCATGGCCTCCACTTTGGCCGGGTCTACCGAAATCCCGTTTTGGTTGACAAGGTGCCCAAGAAACTGCACCTCGCGCAACTAGAACTCACACTTGGAGAACTTAGCATACAAGTTCTTCCTTCTAAAAGTATCCAGAACCTCTTGCAGGTGCTCCTCATGCTCCTCCTGCATCTTGGAATAGACCAAGATGTCATCGATGAAAACTATCACGGACCAATCCAACATCGGTTTGCACACGTGGTTCATGAGATCCATGAACGTGGCAGGAGCATTGGTGAGCCCGAAAGGCATCACCACGAACTCATAGTGGCCATAGCACGTCCGGAATGCCATCTTCTATACATTTTCCTCTCTGACCGTCATCTGATGATATCCTTAGCGCAGATCAATCTTGGAGAACCAAGACGCTCCCTGTAGCTGGTCAAAGAGGTCATCAATCCTCGAGAGTGGGTAACGGTTCTTCACCATTACGTTATTCAGCTCCCGATAATCTATACACATCCGATGCGACTCGTCCTTCTTCTTCACAAACAAAATAGGGGCTCCCCAGGGAGAACTACTCGGTCTAATGAATCCATTATCCAACAGCTCCTGAAGCTGTGTAGACAATTCCTACATCTTCGGAGGAGCCAACCGATACACTGCATTGGCTATCGGAGCTGCACTAAGGACCAGGTCAATTCAGAATTCCAACTGCCTTTCTGGGGGTAGCCCGGGCAACTCCTGGGGGAATATGTCCTCAAACTCCCGTACAATAGGCACAACGTCCACCGTAGCTCTACTCGCCTCCTGGGTATCCATAACATAGGCAACATAACCTGCGCAACCCTGATGAAGGTAGTGCCTAGCCCTCGTTGTTGAACATAAAGTTGGTCCTTGCTGTGGCCTTTTGCCCTGAACCACCAGCTCTCCCCCACTAGGGGTCCTAATCCGCACTGACTGCTGCGTGCAGTTGATCACTGCCCCATTGGGGCTCAACCAGTCCATACCAATAATGATATTGTTCCCCCACAAAGGTATGGGAAATAAGTCCACCAGGTAACGTTCCTCGAACAACCTCAAAACAGAATCCCGGTAGACCTCTGACGCTCATACCCACATGTCGTCCTCAATTTCGATCTCTAGAAGGCAATCCAACTTTCCTGAAGACTCCAGAAACTTATTGCTAAGTGCAAGTGAGACAAATGATCGAGTGGCACCCTAATCAAACAACACCTGAACTGGTATACCGTTCACATGGAACGATCCTAAGCAAGGCACATAATATATCAAAATCACAACGACATAACATAAAAGCATAAAATAAGAAATCATACCCGTCACCACATCGGGTGCAGTGCGTGCCTCCTCGGCTGTCAACTGAAATGCTCGGCTCCGAACCACTGGAGCCTCCAACTTGGCCTTCCGTCCATCCACAACCAATGTTGTCGCTAGAGTTGGTGCCACTGTCGGTGCCGCTACTGCTGCTGTCAATCTAGGTCAATTGGCCTTTTTATGGCCCTTCTGATTGCAATGAAAGCAAATCAGGTTAGATATCTGAATCACAGGAGTAGGGGCAGTACAATCTCTGCCAAAAATGTCCAACCTTGCCACACTTATAGCAGGCTGAACCCGGCCGAGTGTGACAAGCTCCCTCGTGTGATCGACCCCATTTCCCACAGCGGTCCTGTCTTGACTGGCTTTTCGGCCTACCATCGGATCCCTTGGGCTTCTTCCCCGAAGCCCCCATCGTCAGCCCCTTCGTTTCCTTCCTCTTCCAGATGTACTCCATATCAATCTCCCTCTCCCTAACCCTAGCAATCATGGAATCTAGGGTAGGGCATGCTGAGAAACTGACATGCTCCTGGATGTCAGCTCGTAGCATATCATGGCAGCGGGTCCTTTTCATGTCTTCATCACCCGCATACTGGGGCACCAACAATGCCCTCTCCAAGAACATGGCAATGATCTCCACCACAGTCTCCGTAGTTTGTCTGATATCCAAAAACTCTCTGGCCAGCTGCTGAAGCTCCACAGCTGGCGCAAACTCCACCCTGAATCTGGTCACAAAGTCTAACCAGGTCATAGCCTCAACAACTGAGGCTCCCATAGAGTCACCAACCGACTCCCACTAATATCTGGCCCTGTCTATTAAACACCCTGCAACGAAACGAACCTTCGACCCTTCCGGGCAGAAGCTAGTCAACTGCGCAGACTCGATGTCTTCGATCCATTTCCTAGCAGAAATGGGGTCCTTCACCCCATGGAAATCTGGCGCACCACTCCCTCTGAAGTCCTTAAAGGACAGTGTGCGTGACCCTAACTGGTTGGTCGCCATGTCACTCCTGAATGCCATGAGGCCAGCCTCCATCAGCTCAATGATGACCCGAAGATAACCGGCGTCGCATCAAGGATACCCCTCATGATCTCAGACGTGATGAACTCGCATAACCCATCATCCACATGCTCGAATCCTGTACCCAAGCTCGATCCTGACCGAGATGCTGAACCTCCTGCTCCATGTCGCGTGACCACCATTCTGAGAATAAATATATGATTTTCAAGGTCGCATATACCTTTTAGAGGTCTCACACACTTTCCAAGTTTCCAGGTTCCATCTAGGCCCTCCTTGATTCGAGTACGGGTCCTCTGCTTTCAGTTGTATGGGCCCAAACTACCTTCCACATCTACTCGTACTTTCCTTAAGGATTTCTTCGACTTCGCCAAGTCCCTTTTACGGATACCCTTTCCACTGACCTCATCCTAGGCTTCCCTAGGGTACTCTCTGACCTACCCTCTGCCATCAGCTGCACTAGGAGTCCCCACCACCTCCCCCTAACTAGCTTGCGGATACTGTTAAATATCCATTCCTTAGCTATTTGAAGATGGCCAGAACCCCCATAGCACAAAGCAAGCAACATTTGTGCATTGGGGAACCAAAATCAGGCATAACCTACATAGGCCATCCTACTGCTGACTAAACAGTCCTAGCATACAACTCATACAACAAACATATAAGGCATCCTGCCTAGACCCTAAGCCCTAACTAGCATGCAATTCTCATAATCATATATCAGGCACACAAGGCATCCTCCTAGATCCTTAGTCCTATTCTAGCATGCAGTTTTCTGAATCAAAACCATATAACATAACATAGCAAGTATAGGTATCTTGGGGAAAACTTACTTGAGCCCGGCCAGTCGCATGCATCACACACTTCGTCTTTCTTAAAATCCTTCCATTTAGATTTTAGAAAACCATTTTCCTTGTATAAATCTTTTAGTCCCTCAGTTTGAGTCCAAACACCCCCGTGGGTGTGTTCGAATCCCTCAAACCAGGGCTCTGATACCAACTTGTAACATCCGAAAATTCAAGCCTGAAAATTTCATTTTTGAATTAATAATTTAATAAACATTTTTCCAAAATATGGTCAAATAAAAACATGTTTCAAAATCTTCAAGTTGTGTCCCAACTATGACATCAAAAGTAATGAAATCAGAGTACAATTCTAGAAACTCAATGCGGAAACTGTGTGTGTGATGCGCTGCTACACTGCCAACTCTTTCCCCTTTGACGAAGAGGTAACTGAAACCAAATCAAAACTATAAGCAAAAAGTTAGTGAGTTCCCCCATCATACCACATACCACACAAAATCATCGGTATCTTTCAACCGGTAACCTTCATAGGTATCTTTAATCGGTATCCTTCATCGGTATCTTTCAACCGGTAACTATCATCGGTATCTTTCAACCGGTAACCGTCATCGGTATCTTTCAACCGGTAATTGGGGAGTATTTCACACCCTATTACTAGCATACAACAATAGATATAAGCATACAGTCAGGCATATCCGGGTACTGACTTACAATTTGGTCCTAAGGACCACTGTTAGGGAAACAAATCCCTACTAGACACATAACATATCATACAGATAAATCTCATGACTAAAGCATATAACCAGACCAAGATAAATATCACAAAGACAATCATCTTCTAAATACTACTCTTTGGTGGGCCGACATTGTGGCCTTAGACCCACCCCTACTCGAAGGTAACTCACCTCAATGTCGTTCAGTATTTGAACTATCCTCGGCACACAAGTCGACTCCCTTCGGCTCCTCGATTCGTACACAACAACCTTCAAGTCAACACATAGCACGTGTAAGACTAAACAGGATTAGTCCAAGTCCAGTCAAAGTCAACTTCAAGTTGACCCGACTCGTCGAGTTAGGGCGTCAACTCGTCGAGTCCCCAACCCTTTACTCATCCTTATTTATGACTCGACTTATCGAGTTTGGTATCTACTCGATGAGTTCCTACCTCATATGAACATCGTATGAACCTCATCCCAGTCGCCGAGTTGTATGAACACTCGTCGAGTCCACCTTCATCTGATGAACAAGTCCTATCCTTGACTCGCTGAGTTGTATGAATAACTCGTCGAGTTCATCTCCAATCTTAAGGAGATTTCCTTGGACTCGCCGAGTCTGCTCTAGCACTCGTCGAGTCCCATGAACTCCAGGTCTAAAATCACGTCCAATGTGCTGGGTCACTCTTTCTGTCCGACTACAACCCTTCTAACACTCAATTGAGTTCTTTGACCCTTAACAGATGTGGGACTCAAAGCTTTGGACTCGTTGTGTTCAGGAACGGACTCGCCGAGTCGGTCATGTCCACACTCTGAAACCTCGATTTCTGATGTACAACATATGATCAAAAGATAGATCCAAGCTTCCACAATCAATCTAGCACGTAAAGTTACAAACTATACGTGCTTGAATGGGACTTTGAGCTCAGAAAGACATAAAACAAGATCTTAAGATGCATGGGACCCTTCATGGGTGCAAAAGCAACCCCCAATTCCCTTGTGACTCCCTTAATGATTTGATTTAGAAGCCCCAACCGCCAACCATGTTTGCAATCATAGTTGGTCATCAAAAATGGCTTATAAAAGCCCTAAATCTCCCAAAAGAGGGATCTAACAAATGAAAGAGCAAGGTTACAGCTTTTTACCTTCAATGAACTGTAGAAGGTGCACCAACTCGGGTTCCGTTGGTCTCTACTTGCTTCCTCAAGCTTTTCTCCTTCCTTCTTAAGACCACAAGCACCAAAACCCACCAACAAGGCTTAGATTGCTTCAATAACGACAAGGGTTTCAATGAGAGGTGTTCTGGGAGCATAAGGGACGTTGTGGTCAACATAACATTGTTTAAATAGCGTGAAAACCCTTGGATTAGGGTTTTTGTCCATACAGGATCTACTCGTCGAGTCCGGGACCTGACTCGCCAAGTTCACTGCTTTAATCCTGGATCCCATCCTGCTTCCACTCGGCAAGTTGGTCCTTCAACTCACTGAGTCCAAGGCTAAATATGCAAAATACTTAAATAAAAATAAAAAGAAATACGTACCAGGAACCATGTGCTACACTTCAGTCCTTGACCGTTTGTACCGAACCCTAACGTTTTTCCCAAACATTCTTCCTTTCGGTCATTTTTGTCTAAATCTTCTTACTGAGCTTTCTTGATGCTTTCCACAATCTTTGGGACAACTTCGATTCTTAATACTCTAGGCCTTTTACTTTCAAGGCTCACTTTTTGGATTAAAGTATCAGCTACAACATTTGCTTTACCAGGGTGGCAAAGTATTTCACAGGCGTAATACTTAAGCAAATTTAGTCATCGTCGTTGTCTCATGTTCAATTCCTTCTCATTAAAGAGATACTGAAGACTCTTATGATTAGTGAAAAGTTTACACTTTGTGCTGTATAGATAATGCCTCCATATCTTTAGTGCGAATACTACCACTGCTAACTCCAGATCATGAGTGGGTAGTTCTTTTCATTTTCTTTCAATTGTCTCGATGCATATGCTATCACCTTGTCCCTTTGGGTTAGAACACAACCTAACCCAGCTCCAAATGCATCACTATAAACTACGAAGTCTTCAACTCCATCAGGTAAAGAAAGAATCAGTGCTTCACACAACTTCTTCTTTAGCTTCTCGAATGCTTCCTCATGCTTCTCAATCCATGTATAAGTAGCTCCTTTGTGGGTTAAAGTTGTCAATGGAGCAGCTATCGAAGAAAATGTTCCGTTTTGAGCATTCTAACACTTCCTAAGTGTACATGCAACCCTAATAACCTTGGATCTATGTTTGTCTAATTATCATGCAAAGTTCATTTCCAAGGCTATGATCCTATCTAGCATACACAGGCAACAATTTTAACTTGAATAATAGATAGAACAACATACCTTGTTGTTGTAAGTGTTCCTTGAAACCTTGTGAGCCTAGCACCTCAAGTGTGATGCCTCAAATGCTTCACACAACACCAAATGCAAAGTATAAACTTGAGAGAATACTCTAACACACACAAAATCGGCCATGCCCTCTTGTTTCTCTAGTGTAGCCAATTTTGGGGAGAGACGTGGTCCTTATATTGTGTGTTGCATTAGGTAAAACCCTAATGTAGCATGACTCTTGATTTCTCAATCCATGGGTTAACTCCATGGAGCATCCTATGGGTGGAACCCAACTTGATAATCCATGGATCCTTTTAGCCCACTATATAAGAAATGGAAGATTTACCTAATCTACCCATATATTTAATTAGTTATTCTTTTGATCACTTAATATATTCTAAATTAATTCTTGATCAAAACTAATTAAATAGTATTATTAATATATTACAACTTATAATATATTAATAAACCATATGTGTTATTTCTCTCATTTAGTTTATCTAATTGCATGGTGCCATGCAACCCAAATGGACCATGCCGGGTCAGGTTAAGTATTTACCAGAAATAGTTATGGACTTAGACACCTTATCCAACATAAAAGACTTTGATAAATCTACGATAATATCTGGCTAATCCCAGAAAGCTTCGGATCTCTGTGGGACTCTATGGTTGTTCCTACTTCATTGCAACTTCAATATTAGCCAGGTCAACCATGATCCCTTCTTGGTTAACCACATGCCCCAAAAATTAGAGTTCTCGAATCCAGAAATCACATTTGGAGAACTTTTCATATAGCTTTCCTTCTTCAGAACTTCAAACACTTCTCGTAGATGCTTGCCATGCTCTTGCTGGCTCTTTGAGTAAATCAGAATGTCATCTATGAACACTATCATGGATTTATCGTGGAATGGTTTTCAAACCCTGTTCATCAAATCCATGAATGTTTCTGGAGCGTTGGTTAGTCCAAATGACATAACTGAGAAGTAATAGTGTCTGTACCTCATTCCGAATGTGGTTTTGTCAATATCCTACTCTGTCAGCTTCAGTTGATGATAACCTGACCTAAAATCGATCTTGGAGAAATAGATCGAACCTTGCAGCTGATCGAATAGGTCATCAATCCTTGGAAATGGGTACTTGTTCTTTATTGTTTCCTTATTGATCTCTCTATAGTCTATGCACATCCTCATGCTTCCATCTTTCTTCTTTACGAATAACACCGAAGCTCCCCAGGGTGATGCACTTGGTGTAATGAAACCATTGTCCCACAACTCCTAAGGGTTTGTCATAAGCTCTTTCATCTCCGTTGGTGCTAATCGGTATGGTGCTTTTGCTATTGGTGTTGTTCCTGGTAACAAGTCTATTCGAAACTCTACATGTCTATCAGGGGGTATCCAGTAAGATCTTCGAGAAAGACTTTCAGATAGTCACACACCATTGGTATACTTTGCATTTCCTTTTTCTCTTTAATAGCATCGATCACGAACGCCAAGTATGATGTGCATCCTTTAGATAAACATTTTCTGGCCTTCATCAGGGAAATGATTCCAGAACTCACTCTACGTATGTCTCTATACACCACAAATGACTCTTTTCTAGGCGGGTTTACTCTCACTCTCTTTTTCTTGCACATTATCTCGACATCATTGGTGCTAAGCCAATCCATTACCAGTACGATGTCGAAACCATTCAACTCATTGATAATAGATCCTTGTGGAATTTGTTGCAGTTTAAGTCGATGGTGACATTCTTAATGCAATCACTAACAAGTATGAATTTGTCATTAGCAACTTCTACAACTAGGGCATCATCATGTTTTTCTATGGGCAATGCTAGTCTTCCACCAAATTAGTGTGATATAAAGGAGTAATTTTCTTTGGAATCAAACAATATATTGGCAGGCAATCCATTTACAAGAAAGTTATATGAATTGACATCTGTTGCATCCTTTGTGGCTTCTAGGGTCATCTGGAAAGCTCTCGCCTTCGACTTTGGTGGGAGATTGGGCCTTGCTGCCTCTTTCTTCTTCGGGCAGTCCGTCAAAATGTGTCCCTCTTCGTTGCGCCCATAACAAACTTTCTTATTGAAGGTGCATTCATTAGCATAGTGCCCATGCTTTCCACATTTAAAACAAGTGACATCCTCGCCACATTTCCCAACATGTTTCTTCTTACACTTGTCACACCATTTTGCTTTGCTTCCTCCTCCTCCTCCCGAACAAGACTTCAAGAATTTACTTTTCTTGTTGGATCTCAAAGATCCATTGAACTTCCTTTTCTCACCAACCTATGCCCTCTCCAGGCGCTTCCCTTTAAATGGGTCTCAACATTCTTGGTTTCGCTAACGGATGCCTTCAACATCCTTGCCATTTTGAAAGTTGGGCTAAAGTCTGATGGCAATCCATTTGTAATTTTTTCAATCTTGGTGAGTTCAGTTGGCACTGGGTAAGGAAATAACTTCATATTTTCGGTAAACGTAGTAGCATTGTCATCAATGCTCATTTTCTATTTCTTCAAGTTCTGAAATTCATTGTTTTGATCTATCAAATCTATTTTGGAGCAGTACTACATTTTCAACTACACTATGAACGCTTCGCAAGACATTTTTAGAGATTCACCACATGGCATCGTGACTGCCGATAGCTACCACCAGCTTAAAACTCTGTTGTTTAGTTGTCTAACTGCAAAAACAGTTTTCTGCTTGTCACTAAAGTTGCAGCTTTCAATTACCATCTCCATTTCGGAGATCCGATACGTAATCTCTACATGCTTTGTGCTTCCAGAAAGACTTGGTGGTTCAGCACCCAAGAAATTCTTATACATACATCCATCTTTGTTGATTTCCTTCTCCATGTCATTCCTTTCTGCCATTGTGGGTTCCGCTTGATTTACAGTGCGACTTTAATTTCCTTCCACTAACTGTCTGTCATTTAGTTTAGGTTGTTAACCAGGCATTGAAGGTGCATCCCTATTATTCTGCAATAGTTGTCTTATTTCTTCCCTTTGTTCAACCATCAAATCTTGAATCATGGCTTGTACTCCAGCCATTGTGACTGGCTCTGGTGCAGCTTCTACTATCGACACCTGCTTAATCACTTGGGGTTGAGGTCATTGATTCCTATGTTCATTTGAATTTCCAGCTCCACTTCAAGTTCTTGCCATTTTGATCTATACACCAAATAAGGCGATTTTAGATCTTTATTCACGATAGACGTTTAAATCACTCCGAAACGTTACATGCTAGTTCTAATATCGTAGTCGTACGCTTAGAATGTTGAACACATAAGGTTTCCAGATCCGGTCGGAAACAGACCATAGATCCAAACGAATAATAGCATATAAGGCATCTTTATAGCTGTAACATAAAGCATTTAGCACATACATATATTTTAGACAACTTTCCTAAACTAAACTAGTGCTCGTATCTAAAGTATAGTAGACACTAATCTTACAATCATCGCTTGGCATTCTAAGTTTAATTCTAGAAATCCTATAAACTCCTAGTTCACTTAAACTAATTCTCTAGTACCAACTGTGATATCCCCATTTTTACGACCAAAAAATACCTCTTTCATTTATGCTTTTATAATAAAATCAAATTAATCTTTTAAATAAAAGTGTTGCAGAATTTGTTCCTAATGCAAAATATGATAAAATTGATCAAAACCTTTCTTAAAGAAATGTATTTTCATTACTTACAAACTTGGGATGTCAACATCGATATAGATCATACGCATAAACAAAAAATCATAAGCCATAAGACAAAATTGGCCTTGAATACAATATAGGCATGTGCAACATTTTATATATGTTCTACTAGCCTAAAATCCATAATCCCTTGTTAGATCATCCACCTATGCCCTTGACACTACCTGTAATACAAGAAATTGAGTGAGTCAGGCTTGGAAGCCTGGTGAGCATATTGGGCTTTCAACCCACAGTAAATAAGTTTATTAATTTCATCAAACTAAACAAACTCGGTTACCCGTTCACATCGTTCACAAACACATACACGTTGCGAGCTTGCTAGCATTCCACTGGACTTCCTAGAAAAGTCTTTGGTCGGCATCTATACCCTGCTAGATGACTAGAACATTGTCAACGTCGAGGCCTCTCATCATTTTATTTCATCACACATCAACTATCTCATCTACCGATGTTTTACCCAACATATTTGTAGATAAAAATAAATAATCATTGTCAATCATTTAAAACATGTATAAAACATTCATCCAACATAGATATCAGGTAAACAGATAATATGCACACATAGTACATAATCTATATGAAATACTTCGTATCTATATGTAAGCGGAAAGTAACTATGCACTCACCTTAGTAGCGTGAGTAGATAAAATCTAACTAGAAACGGTCAACGGTTCGTGTTCGTCAGGCTCTGGACGTAGAATGCCTTCAGGAAACGAGAGTGAGAAAGAACATTTTAGGTGTAGGAATGGCTGAGGTCGAACTTCCTATTTATAGCTTGATTTTTTGTCTCTCACATCATGAGCCATACTTGCTAACGTCGTGAGCCATGCCTAATCACCCCATAGATTTGTTATTTGTGTTTATAGCTCCGAAACGTGTCCGGACAACGTCTCACATCGTGAGAAATCATGCTCACGTTGTGAGCCTTAAACATAGACTTGCCATCTACATCATAGCCTTGAAAAATGGCGTTTTGACTCCTCACTTCGTGAGAATTAACGCTCACGTCGTGAGTCCAGTCAGATTAGGTTTTCTGACACATGTCATGCTCTCAGATAGCTGTATGTTCGGAAGGTCATAACTTTTTCATGCGAGATCCGATTTTGACGTTCTTTATATCCACGAAAAGGTGTTGATGTAATCTAAACCTTTCATTTTGAATCCTAAGGCTAAAAAGTACTCTATCATGAACTCATTTTTTTATGATTCCCGGTGTCGTACCGGTTTTCTCACGAAACTTCGACCGATCATAAGTTCTTCGTTATAGCTCGGATTTCAGCGTTCTTTATATCTCCAGAATCCTTGTTACGACCACTAAAAATTTCTTTATAGATATCGGGTTTATCTAACATTTTATTTTTCATGCTTATTTTTATCCTTAATTTATTATATGATCATAATTAAGTATAAAGCAAGTAGATTCACATAATACTCAAATAATTCATTTTTACTACTTCAAAACGAGTTAAAATGGTTGACTTAGACTATTACATCATCATTAATGTTTAGCCCAGAAAAACAGGCGTTACAAAGAAGGTGATTCGTGTTTATTATTAGTTTGGTTTACTTAAACAACCAAACATGAACAAACATTGTTTGTGTTCGTTTTGGTCGTTTACAGTCCTACATTAAGGATCTACATGCGCGCAAGAAAGTGTAAGAATATGGTAAAACATGTTCTTAACTCAGATTTTCTAACTTGTCATTATATTTGTAACTGTTTTTACAAAATTTACTATATTTATTGTGATCTGGTAGTTTGGTTGAGACTTCTAACATTGTTTTCACTTTATAAATACAAAATGAGATTTTCTTTCACCCTCAATGCATGTTGTTTAGAAACAAAGTTGTTCACAAAATCTTTATAATAAATATTTTCAAATATATTGTTCTTAATAACTATCATTTCCAAGCCATTAAGTTATTGTTGTGAAATTGTGGATAGTATGTAGGACATTAACGACTTCAATTTTGAGAAACATGTTTCTACAGTGCAATGGTTACTAGAATAATCACCAAGACTCTATATGAATTAATTGCATTAGGAAAACGACTGACGTTTTCATATATTTTGAAACATCGATGACTTTAGCAATTTCGCTCTGTAAGAACTTGTTAACCATATTTAATTCCAGATAAAGTTCATTAGCGTCAATATCTGATCATTCACCGTACTTAAGTTTGGCTTTAAGACGACTACAACAAAACTTACGATTTTTATCATCAAACTCCTTCGATATTTTTGAAAGAAAAAGACCAGGATTCTTTTCATACTTATTGTATTGTTCAAATGTTGTTTTAAAAGAAGTCTTCAATTGAAAATGAATCAATTAAACACACAAGCCACAACAAAAGTCAATCAATTATGAAATTAAGACACAGGAGTTGAGCATTAGATTTCTCAAAAAATTGATTTTGATTTTTAAAATTGAAACAATTAGTTAATCTATAATATTAAATTGAAGGCCAAAAGTGATTATTAAATCGAGTGATCGTATTGGACTTTGAAACTTACAATTTGATTTCTAAATTGGATGTTGCACTGATTTTGAAAAAAATCAATTAACTAATGATCAAACACTCTCACACACCCTCAATAACCTAGCAGGTTCAAGAGAAGGAGTGACATCGTAGCATCTTCTGACTTAGATTGGCAAGACTCATAAGGTGAACTAACTTTGGCCTGATGACAATACATTTGAATCGATTTTATTTTTTTGGTATGAATTACTAATATACTATAATAGCTCGTCACAACTAGCATTTTTAGCTAGGAAATAATGTTTTCATGTAACCACCAACTGTTGTAAGACTTGTAATCTAAGTGGATATCATGTTTTATGCTCAATCAAAAACATCCATTTGAATCAAAACTCTTGAGTGAAGTCCAAAACCTAATTCAATACAACTCAGATAATCAATTGTGGGTTTGAAACCCTAATATCCCGGTTCAAACGTAGTATAGACCAAGAGCCTCTTATTGGGCCGAATGGACCAATAAACTTTCAATTTAGCTATTTTGGGTCAAGGAAACCTAATTGGGCTTAAATTGGACCCACATTCAAGAAACCATAGTATTTTGGGTCATGTGGGCCTAGAATGACTCAACTTGTAATCATGGGCCTTATTGGGCCGGAAATGGTTTCATAAGCCCTATTGGGCCGTGAACTAACTTCTTTGGCTTCATTGGGCCGAAAACCAAAATTTCCATTATCATTTTGGGCCGTAAACCCATATATGGGCCCAGTGGGCCGAAAACTCTCAATTTGGTCCTCAAAATTCAAATACACTCAAAAATGGCCCAAACTCTTCCTTCTCTCTCTATTCTCGATTTTGTATAAAAAAAGAAATAACAAAATGATAATTATGGTATTGGCACCTAATTATTGTTTAATAGATAACTAAGCAAATTATACACCATGTCTCTAGGAAATCTCATGTTTCCATGCAACAATCTTGTCACCTCTGTCTTCCCTACCGATTCTTCTTATTCTCGGCCCAAAACAACCCACCAACACCTTCATTTTACTCTCAAACCCAGTCAAATATTTTTCTCTATGAACACTCAAAGAAACCTCCTCTATTCTTCCTAGAATTCATGTGTACTTGTGTGTGTCTTAAGTAAAATCTCTTCAATCTTCATACTTACGTAAGATCATGTAAACTCAAAGTGATTTATTTCATTTTATGATAGATCCTTCCTCATGAACACATGTTTTCATGATCATTCTCTTAAAACTTCTTAGAATTCGAAGATCTCGTCTCAAGAAGAATTCTTGGGCCGAGATCCTTCTCAACCTTTATCAAAGGCCAAAAGCAATAGCCTAAAATGTGTTCATCCCCCCTATTATCAGTTTTACTATGTTTCAAGGGAGAATACAAGTTATTTTGTGTAGACCTATGTGTGTATGCATGAATTCGTGTGATTTTCATGATATATATGTAAATATGTGTCATAAACTCCATGAACTTGAAGATATACTAAAATATGATGCTATTTGTAGAACATAACACTCATTTAAACTCATCTTGCAAAGAAATGGTTTTAAAATACATCAAAGTTACTAAAAACTAAGAGAATTACATGAAAGGGGCCAAAAGTGACAAAATAACCAAAAATAGGGTACTTTATGTAACTCACGGTTTTTAAGTGACCAAAAGGAATGTATTTTGATAAATATGAATCTTTTTTATATTTTTGATATTAAAAAGGGCTAGAAGTGTAAATATTCATAAATGGGCTTCTTTTGGACTTTTTCGAGTTTTTGGGCTAGGATTGTAAAAATTTTAACTTTTGTCGGTTTAAATGCCATTTTCAACATAGTTGTGCCAAATATGTAAATTTTTTATAAGGACTAAAAATACAAGTTTAGTAAAAACTTGGGACAAAAAGTTGAATTTATTTTTAAATGGGCCAGTAATGCACATTTTCATAAAACCAAGCTAAAAAATGATATTTTTGACAAAAGCGAGTTAAAAATGTTATTTCTATTTAATACTAGCCTTAAATGTAAATTGCATCCTTAAAGGACCTAAATTGTCATTTTGACTAAAACGGTGCCATAAATGTAAACTTTCGGTTTTAGGACCAAAAATGTGTTTTTACAAAAAAAAAAAAGGACTTTACACGTCAATTTGGTAACCAACGAAGCTTATAGGCCAACATGACCAACAATGGATAAAATACGTTATTCTCACCCAGATTGGAGCGTAAACTAATTTACATGCTTAGTGGGTCTTATTTGTCCACTTACATGTTTATTGGGTCTGGGATACTCATTGGGCCTGTAAATAGTATACATGTTAAATGGGTCTTAGTTGTCCTTTTACATATATATTGGGCCCGAGATAGATATTCTTATTCCTTTTTAGCCTAGAAATAGTTACATGCTTAGTGGTATTTAGTTGACCACTTACATGTTTATTGGCCCTGGAATATTCTCTATATGTTTCTTTTCACGTAAATTTGACTAAGGATTTAGTGAGATGTGTCAGTTGGCACCCAATGAGTGTACGAGCATAGCATGTAGTTATAACTAGAATCTCTTGGAGGGAGAGCGGGAGTTTGTGTATAGATCTATACGGGGGTGACACCCCGAAAGTTTACATTTATGGCACCGTTTTAGTCAAAATGACAATTTGGGTTGGTGTTCACGCCCATGAACGGGTTTACGGCCTTGAACGTGTGTTCGGCCGTGAACCCTGTTCACGGCCAGTCTATCCCTATAATTAGTGTCAGAGTCTGATAGAGTAGGGTGACGTATCAGAGGTGTTTACGGTCATTGTGTGTATTCTCAAGGTGTACCAAACGTTTCTTCTAATAGACGTGTGCATTGTTTGATAATCTTATTCTTTGTTCTTATTCTTGTTCTTGTTTTGATCAATGGCTTGGATCATTTGTTTCGGACTCTACAATTGGTATCAGAGCCAATCCAGTGTCGAAACATATTCGAGTGTCAAAACAATTTCGAGTCACGATTGCGATTGAAAGAGTTTATTGGTTTTCTTAAATTATTCAAGCTTGCTTCTGCATCTGGTCATGTTTTCAAAGCCAAGGAAATCTAAATCTACTCAAAAACACTTGTTTTCACCAAAAATTTGGGAGTTGACGGTTTTCTGTATTGAAGGAAGTACGACCGTACTCGATTGTTTGACCATGAACCATTCATCAAGTGTTGACCGTAAACACATCTTGGACCGTAAGGCATTGTTTGGCTGTAATCAATTGAACCGTGATTGAGTGTACGACCGTAAACCGATTCTGGTTGTAAACTCTATTACTGTTCTAACACATTGTTTTTAAGTCCCTTCATTTAATAAAAAAAGAAAAACAATAAAAAAAATTGTATTCACAAAAGTTGATTCCGTTATGGGGATAACCACAGGCACCCCACATTTGTTATCTGTTGAGGGTTTCGCGGAATGGAAGTACCGTATGGAAAAATATATCAAGATGAAAGATTTCAATATTTGGATATGCATCTTGATAGGACCTATCAGAATCACCACAACACTCCCAGATGAAACGATCGTTGACAAGCATGCTGAGGACTATACCGATGAAGAGTTTGATAAAGTTGAACAGCAAGAGAAAGAACTTGCTACACTCACTATAGCTTTGTTACCAGAGATTGCTCAGGGTTTCCATGAATACACGTATGCGAAGGCACTATGGGAGGCACTGATCCATGTTTATGAAGTAAATGAGGATATGAAACAAAGTCACCAAGAGATGATGAGACAAAAGTTTAACATGTTTAATCATATTTTAGGAGAATCTCTTGAGGCTCAACTGTAGAGGTTCATCACTCTAACAACTAAGATGAGCTCTGGAAGTATCTTGGTCACTAGGTCTAAAATAAACAAGAATCTGCTCAATTCACTTCCAAAGTTATGGGACATGAACATGTCTATGATTAAGAAGACGTAGGACCTTAACCGTCTGAGTCTGGCTGAAACCATGTCAATTATTAAACATGTGATCTAGATGATAAAAAAAAGGAGATCAATCACGTCAATTCATACAACACTGCTAATCTTAGGATTCAATCCAACAATGCTTTCTCATCCTTCCCCACTCCTCAAGTTCAACCATTTGTTGCACCTCAACCATCATCATATATCACTCCATCCATGCAAAGTGTTCAACCTCCAGTATCTGATCCACAAATTGCTTCTTCTTCAAAAGCACCTGCTCCAGCTCCTGCTCCTAAAGAAAATGATGAAAACTTGGCTCTTGCTACTGGTCTTGTCAATTGCTATAATGCTTTCATGGCTGGCGAGCTACCTCCTCAACTATCTTTTGTTGATTTGGATCAAATTCATCCCGAAGATGTTGAGTAGATGGACATCACATGACAAATTTCTATGGTGGTTTTCAGGACCAAACAGTTCTCCAAGAAGAATGGAAAAAATAATTGGGGAATGAATGTTGAAAAGAAGGTGGGCTTCAACAAAGGCAAGCTTCGCTGCTCCAACTTCCATGAGGTTGGCCATTTTGCTAGAGACTGCCCGAAGCCTGATAGGAGGGAAAACAATGAAAAAACTATGGTGCTAGTGGGTGATAGCAGAGGAGCTACCACCAACAACCAGACCAAAAATCTTGTTGTGGTGGCTCAATCGTTTAACTGGGACAACCAAATTTAGGCCCTGAACATCTCAAGACCTGAAAATGCGCATTTCGCCTAGATCAATGACATTGCTGAACAAGAAGATGAGGTGGACACAGAGGCGGAAATCATGTGATGAGATTTATAAACTCTTTGATCGATTAGATCTTTGTAATAGGTAGATAATGAACGTAAAACAATGAAACAATACACAAGTATGGATCTGAATGATTCGAATGATTAAAACACTAATTCCTCAGCAGAGCTCGATTAAGAACTTCCGTTGTAGAGGATTTTAGGGTTACAAAAGAGATCTTCTAAATCACACGTAAAAAACGATCTATCAGCTATCAAAAAGATGCATGCAAGCATCTATTAATACACAAACCGTAACAAACAAGTCACAGATGGACAGGCCCATACCGGATACAAAATAGGGCTAAGAGACGAGCCCAAGACGCAACACCATATACCCAACAATCTCCCCCTTTGCGTCAATAGGGGCGAGACCTCACTTCAGCTTGCTTGCACCTGCGGCATCGGCTTTCTTCACAGTTTTGAATAGGCAGGGAATAATAGCAAGAAGTGTTTGTCGGAAGTGAATGTACCAATTGATCATATCGTTGAAGTATTTCTTATCACTCTCTGAGTTCTGTTTGCATCGATTGATGATACCCAGAACATGCTCCAAGCAGGAAGTGGTGTAAAGATGTTTGTCAGCCAAACCAAATAAGCATTTCTGACCTTCTACCCTGGTGAACATGACTGAGTTTCGTTTTGGATCAATCTTTCCCATATGCATTCTGTTTAAATCACTTGCAGAACCGACTGGAGTGATAGTGGGCTTCTTCCTAAGAACATTTGCAACTTCTTGATCCAGCTTGGCAACCTCCGAAATATAACACACCAACATTCTCTTGAAATGATCTATGTGTTGGGTTTTGAGCATTCTAACACTCCTAATTGTACATGCAACCCTAAATACCTTGGATCTATGTTTTCTCTATTATACATGCAAATATGAACATCCAAGGTATTATCCTAATCTAGCATACAAAATATCAATATAACAAGATAGAATACATACCTCTTTAACGGTGCTTGTCTTCATGAAGCTTGAGTGCCTAGTGCCCCAAGTGTGACACCTCAAATGGTTCACACAACACCATAAGCACTTGGAATAACTTAGAGAGAAATAGAACACTTCATGAAATCGTCTAGCCCTCATACACACACATAGTCACGATTTCTTTAGCCATGGGTTTCTTTTATATGGTGGCTATTAGGGTTACACCATGTAACTCATGACTTTACCCATTCCTTATGGTCCATGGATTTTAACCTCCATGGAGTATCCATGGGTCACCCCATGGACTTAGTCCAACATAAGGAATCTTGGATCACAAGCCCACATATATAAGAATGAATGATTTACACAATCAACCCATATATTTAATTAATCTCCTTTTGATCACTTAATTAATTCCAAATTAATTCTTGATCAATACTAACTAAATAACCTTATTAATATATTAGAACTTATAATATATTAACAAACCTGAACTGTTATTTCTCTCATTTTAGTCTATCCAAGTGCATGATGCCATGCAACCCAAATGGACCATGCCGGGTCGGGTCAAGTCTTACCAATTATAGTTATGGACTTAGACATTAATCCAACAGTCTCCCACTTGGATAAGTCTAAAACTATTTTTGCGTATGACTTCAGGAACCAACTGGCAATCGTAGCTCTCAAAAGCTTCTGTCGAACTCTGACCTTGTAGATGAACTCTGATCTTTGTCAATGACTTGTCCATTAGATAAGGGATCATATATTCCTCCATTCTAGATATCATATGGACTGAGACATGGATTATAATCATTCTCTCTGTCCATTAGTTGTTTCCCGATTTACGATTTATGACGACTGACTAATTGAACAAATCAAATCAGTCCTGGCCCGGCCGAGCACTTCCATTTGTCATCATCAAATCATCGAGGGGCCCACAGATATCGCTTTTATCCCGAAGGTAAAAGGAATGGATAAACTTCGACTCATATGGCTTGTTCTACTACTTATTGAATCATACACAAAGACACGTTTTATAACATCGAGTTACCAATGCGTTTCGTGTAATCAATGTACTATCAACTCATAGTAACAACTCATATCTCTAGGTTTGAAGAATATAAGATATTATCGTCTCATGATCACTCGTGATAAAATCCATGAAGTGATTCCAATGAGCGCGGGTTGAATCCAATACTCAGAACTTATGAGCACTCATGAGTGTTGTAGCCCTTTGTCCAACAACTTAGACCTCTACAAGCCAACCCATGACAGTCTTAATTCATATCTACTTCCAACATATGACCGACTGTGGATGGTTTGAATAACGTAGTCATTCCGGAAGAATAACCTAGTTTATTCTGGAAGTCAAAACATGCAAAATGAAACACAAGAATAATTGAATCCAATATGGTCTCAGAACTTATGAATATAAATAAAACACCTTTTATTTATCACCATATGATTACACATTATTCATTGTATACTGTTCCAGCTATCAACTTTTATTCTTGAATTTAAAACAATAGTTGTCCAATGCTCCAAGCATGTACACTATGTTTTCTAAACACTAGTCATGCCATACACCAAGTATGCATAATATGTTTGTCTATGATCTTTACTTTGTGAACTAGATCAATTGAACATAGCTTCAATGATTCTCTTTTCACACTCCCAAATCCTTACTGCAAATGCAAGAATTCCAAATTCATGTCATTTACTGAAATCTGTTAGATTCTAAACTTATATGCATCGATCCTCTTGTAATGATTATGCACAAAGTCAGAAAGACTTAACAACAATCATTACAGAGCATTCCAAAGGAGATCAACTCCTTGGAATCATCCTTCTTGCATTAAGTTTCCTTAATCTTACACAGATTGAAAATTCTAACTTTGAAACATTTCCAGATTCCATTTTGACTATCACTTCTGAACAAGAGTTGCCTCCTTACAGATTATGTCAATATGGTCCTTCCAGAATTATTAATATACTTCCAACTGTCCTTGAGCAACCAATCTTTGGTAAACCTTAGATTGTCCTCGACAATTGTTTAATCCTTTTAGTCATATCCAGTTCTAAACCTTTTCCCTTCTTAATGCCCTAGTCATTTGGAAAATTTTAGAAAGGATGAATATAGCACATGTAATCGATCCTATATTCGAAGCATATGGGACACGATTCATGATGTCTCACATAAAGACTAAACCAGTCTTTTGCTATAACATTTCCATTTCAATTTGCCAAGTTCTCATAATTCAGATTATGAAAAAGGGATGCCGTAATCATAATCGAATTTAAGAACACAAATAATGGACCCATATACAGAATTTCCTTATGTTGAGCCATTCCAACATGAAATTCATATATATTCTTGACTAAATGATTAAAACCTCACGATCTAAGCTTATAGATTTGAGATGAAGTATAATTTCCTCTCCCTTAATTATATCGAAACAACTTTTCCCAATTGAAACATTTGGTTTTCTATAATTAACATTGCTAGCTTGCAATACTTATCGTAATTATCATGCTCCCACTAACATGATGATTATTAGCATAACACTTATGCTCCCACTAGCTTTGACATATACTCAGAAAGCTCGACTTCTAGAAATCAATACTTTATTGACTTTGTTACCAAAGTTCAGATTTCTGATACTAGATTGTTTTGATAAGACTTTATCAAAAACATACACCTTCCCTTAGATAGCTCATGGGTGTGTCAAAACAATTATGAAGAGGGATGCCGTAATCATAATGGTTAGACCTTTTTGCCACTTCTCACAAGTCCAAGTTAGTGTGCCGGTAAACCACACACGCTCCACTAACGACTTTGAGAATGCAAATATCCCAATTGCTATCTAGCTAAAATCTACTTAGTGGAAGTGTTTCCTCACCATCATTTTCATGAATCAGAGAGAAACCTTATGACACTTAGATTTATTGGTGTATGAGTTCCTACCCATATGAATTTGTCAAAACCATAATCACAAGACAAGGATATTGACAAATCCAAAACCATATGGATTGAACTCAATCTTAATTTCTTGCCACCTGGCAGCTCAAGGGCCTACCATTGCTTCCAAGTTGTTGTGCAACACATTGAGAACTCTAAGAACTCATATGCAAAGCCAACTTTAACTAGAATGGGCACAGAATATGTCAACACGATAGGTTATAAACCTCAAGTTGTGTGCTAGTGAAGAACTTCAGGTTTCATTCTTGATTAGTTCTTGAGAATTTCAAGACCTTTAAGACTCCCACTGTCCTCTTGACCTATAAGACTCCCTTGTCAAATATCCAACAGATAGTGTGGATTCTAATCAAGACAAACACTTCACACAATTGGCCGAAGTTGGTCTTTGTTTTATCCAAAACATCACAACTTACCAATTTCAAATGTACAAGAGTAGAAAACTTTTACTCTTACATTTGTCAAGTGTTTTAAACCTTCTTTAAGACATGTCACTCAAATTACAATCTTGGAGTATGACTCTAAGACTTGTATTGGAACGAAGTATGACTCATCTTCCTGATTTAACCATTTCAACAATTCAAGATCCCTTCTTCTTAGTCATAAGAATGCACTAAGACTTCCTTAGAGAACTAATTTTGATATGGTTTCTTAATCATTAAGATGATCACAAAACTGATACTAAAGTACTCTCCCATCTTTTCAGATTTGAGAAACTTTTATCCTTCTGCCTAATTTGATTCTTCTTATCCGCTCTGCTATGCATTGGAACCTTTTCCAATGTCTCAGAGTTACACTTAAGCTTGTAAGTATAATCATATTTACTGAACTCTAGTAAAATATGACGAATAGCCTTATATCTTTTGTGGTGGACTTAATCAGTGCACATGACTATGTACTCGATCCCTTAGTCCATTACTTGACTCACACATCCATGTGAATAAGTAATTAGTCTTAATTTTTCCAATACTTGAAAGTTCTCATCCATCATGCTATACAACTTGCATGATTCCAAGTCCCGGTCCAATTGAGACTTTGGATGATGAGAATCTTTCCTTATTTGGTAAATTTAGACATTACCACAAATGAAAGAATCAATTTCATATTTCCACTCTTGCTATTAATGGAATCATATAAGCAACAATTTTTCCTCAAATGCCATTGTAAGGATATTTTAAAATAACTAAAATCAAAAATTTTCTTTTATTTTAAAACTATGCGGAAAAACTTATCCTTACAATCCATATGAAAACTTGTTGTTATCTATTCCTTAGCAATATCTCATAACTCCTAAGAAGTAGCTCAAGAATTCGATCTTCAAACTACGCGATAGAAATCCATCTATGCGATCAGATTCAGCATATTCTTTCTTTAAGTTCCTTTACTTTTTCTTTGATTCTTAAAACATTACCATGTGACCCAGTCACATCATGTATCAGGAATCTCAGAATAGAAACTTAACAGAGTTAGATTAGTGGACTTTACCTGAAGTAGAGTCAATCTTATTGACTTTAACATCCTTAGGTAAATTTGGCAGCTTCGCAACTAATGACCCTTCCTTTGGCAATATAAACATATGGACCCTTTGATAATGGTACACAGGACTATTACAGACTTAGTTTTTCTCTTTACCATTTGTTCTCAACCGAGTTGACTATGGCTGATCCCTTTCCATTGGGAAGAGAATGCTTTCCTGGATTTCCTGTGTCACTATTGTCAATGTCCATAAAGTTTCAGGAAGTTGATCTTAGCAAATAGATAAGATCATTAAGGGTCTTGTCATAGTCTGTTTCATAGGTGTTCCAAAAGAACTCACTATGTGACTTAGAAAGTAGTTAAGCCACTAACTTTCTCAAGACTTTGACACCCAACTCTCCCTGCTTGTCAATATGTGACTACATCTCCAAGATGTGATCACACCTAGACCTTGCCTTGCCAATAGGGCTTGAGTGACCTTAAACTTTTCAAGAACTTGTGGGTTAGGGAGAATAATTGGAGGAGGAGAAAGAAGTATGATATCCATGGGACATCATCTTCATTAGGAAAGCTTGTTTCAAGATATTTGGGAAGATCATAAATGTCTAAACCAGACATGTTTTGGGAGATATTCAAGATAGTTGATTTAAAGTCCTTAATATGACACCCAATATGAAATATTAAGGCTAGGACCCAACAAACTATTTTATAACTTAGAAGAGGTATGCCGTAATCCAAGCTATAAAACAATTTGAAGGTAGGTGAATGACGATTCACCAATTTCCACCAAGATAAACGAAATGTATTATTAGGTTTTAATTGGATTTGAAATTCCTAGATCTTTTGAGATTCATTGAACTGTTCAATGGCATGTTTCAATCACGAGTGTGCCCTTCAGGTTTTGTGACTGGGATGCCGAGGATCACAAAACAAGGTGTGAAGTAACCATGCAAATTACTTGGTACCCTTAATAAATTACCCCTCAATCGATGTGCCGGTTAACCACACATGCTCCATCGATACTATGATAAATATTAAGTCACCCTTTGCCTACCTTGTTAAATACGAGTTAGTGTGCCGGTTAACCACACACGCTCCACTAACCGACTTAAACAAAGTGCAAAGTGTAATTTCATGGGTTAGCACCTTATTCACATTTTCCTAAGTAACTAAGATTGGGTATTATTAAAAGTTTAGTTACTTAGTATTTATCATTAATACTTTTAATGAAGGGAGAATTATAGTCCTGTCAAACCCGTTCGGCTAACGACCCTCCACCAGTCAAGCAAGCGGTGGGTGAGAGTGGACACCCATTAAGTTGCCATTTTATAGGCAATAACCTTATACCCATCTTATAGACTGGCTTCGTGAATGAGGCATACTAGCGGTAAGACCGACTTTACTCTTATACATATATATATATATATATATATATATATATATATATATATATATATATATATATATATATTATTAACTTATAATATTATAAAGTATAAGGGTTGAATTTTAACTTTTAAAATTCTAAGGGCTAACTTGGAATTAAAGTATTCATAAGAGAAAACTTTACAAATTCCAAAACTTGAGGGCAAGTTTTGAAACTATTCAAAACTAATTAATTCCATAACTTATGTATTTAAAGTAGTTTTAATCCAAAAACTCTTCAAGTTCCATAACTTGAGGACAAATTATGGAAGACTTTAAACTAATAAAAAATTAACTTTTTCTTTATTTTATAACTTATGGAATTAATTAAGGTTACATTATTTTGTTTATTTATCTAATGAAGAGACTCTTGGTCCTCCATAACTTGAGGACAAATTATGGAGTCATAACTCCAATTAACTAGAACTAGACTCTTCATTTTTGTAACCTTTGCCAACTTTATGAGTTTTATGAGTCACAAACACATTTTATACTCAACTCTTAGATTAAAATGGATTGAAAACAACTATTTCATTCAACTTTTCTATTAATCTAAGAAACTCATAAGAACAAGATAATTCAAATCAAACTTTTTCATGTAATTAGTCTAACCTTTAAACTAATACAAAACATGAATCTATTGACAATTATCTTTGAACATGGATTAGCATGAACATTACCACATCAAAAACAAGTTTATAAGTTCAAAAACAACTTAGGGTAATGTTCCTAGTCCATTTCTAGCCAAAAACCACGAAGATATGCTGTCTGGGGTCCAACTCGTCGAGTGCATGAACACAACTCGGCGAGTTGGATGCATTTTGCCTTGGACTCGTCGAGTCCCTTCATGGACTCGGCGAGTCTGCTGGGCTGACAGCATCAATTTTGATTTTGTAGCTTCTATTGCAAGTATAACAAGAAAACAAGCCTAGGCTCTGATACCACTGTTGGGTTTTGAGCATTCTAACACTCCTAAGTGTACATGCAACCCTAAATACCTTGGATCTATGTTTTCTCTATTATACATGCAAATATGAACATCCAAGGTATTATCCTAATCTAGCATACAAAATATCAATATAACAAGATAGAATACATACCTCTTTAACGGTGCTTGTCTTCATGAAGCTTGAGTGCCTAGTGCCCCAAGTGTGACACCTCAAATGGTTCACACAACACCATAAGCACTTGGAATAACTTAGAGAGAAATAGAACACTTCATGAAATCGTCTAGCCCTCATACACACACATAGTCATGATTTCTTTAGCCATGGGTTTCTTTTATATGGTGGCTATTAGGGTTACACCATGTAACTCATGACTTTACCCATTCCTTATGGTCCATGGAGTTTAACCTCCATGGAGTATCCATGGGTCACCCCATGGACTTAGTCCAACATAAGGAATCTTGGATCACAAGCCCACATATATAAGAATGAATGATTTACACAATCAACCCATATATTTAATTAGTCTCCTTTTGATCACTTAATTAATTCTTGATCAATACTAATTAAATAACCTTATTAATATATTAGAACTTATAATATATTAACAAACCTTAAGTGTTATTTCTCTCATTTTAGTCTATCCAAGTGCATGATGCCATGCAACCCAAATGGACCATGCCGGGTCGGGTCAAGTCTTACCAATTATAGTTATGGACTTAGACATTAATCCAACACTATGATCGGACCATATTCCACTTCATTAACGAGAAGAATGTTGTGCAAGATTATCCAGTCATGAGGATTTAAGTTGGGAAGATCGGCTAGAGAGATGGAATGCTCGGTTTTGTCGGATCCCCTTAAGACCTTGGATCTGACATTGGTGAAGTTACCCTCCCGAACAAGTTTGAGAACCCGAACGTTGATGATCTTCTGTGCGCTCCACGTCTGATACTGAGGTTGAGATGTCCTCAAATAGAAGTCTACAAGCTCCCTATCAACCTTCGGGTGAGGATGAGGAACTTCAACTATGTGGGCGAATGCATGGAAGATAAAAGCTTTTCTGGTCAAGGGCATGTCAAATTGGGAATCCACCGAATTAACCAGGTCCAAGGAGATCACTGGTTCAAGACAAAGAGTGCAGAGGAACTCGATAGCTTCTTTAACAAGCTCTTCAAGAGTCCAAGGAGGAAATAGAGTTTTTCTGCTTTCAAGGAGATCATGAGCCTCCTTTATCTTCCTCTCTTTGGCTTCAGCCTCTATGGCAATACGAGCATTTTCATCAAGATCCTTCTCTCTGGCCCGTTTCTTCAGAAGGCTGGCAATCGGTTCTTGGTCCTCACTTTCATCACTGTCATCAATAATTTGTTTGTCTTTGCTTCAAGTACTCAAACCTGATGCAGGAACAGTTGTTGGTTTGGGTGCTCTCGTAGGAACTAGTGAAGAAACTGGGAGTGATTGAGCTTTGGAAATCGGAGGGTGTTTTGATTGAGCTGTGGGCTTCCCTTCTCCCCCTTGTTTTGGATGTTCCTCCTGCTCAGGAATCCCTTCAATGCGGCTAAGAAAGGCAAGGGCGTGAGCAAGCTTCTCTGCAAGAGTGTGCCTCACCGAGTAGTTAAGAATCGGATCATGGGCTTCGATGATGTTGGATAGAGCCCCATGAACATCCGAAACACAACTCCTAACCACAGCTTTCTCAAACAGAAGAACATCGATCTCCTTCTCAGCTTGGGAGAGCTGATGAGTTGCAAGATGAAGCTCGGAAGATTTACGAGCAAGCTCATCCTTTACAGTAGAATCGGCAGCAAGAGTTGCTTGAAAGTTGAGAAGACGATCCGCAACCGAAGACTGAAAAGACTGATTGTCTTCTTTGAGATTCTGACGGAAGCTGGCAAAGTGGTCTTTTTCTGTTTATAGAGAATGGACCAGCTTCTCCACAACCGTGCGAATCTTCTTGGTATTGGTTTTGGATGCCGCCTGCAAAGACTCTAGCCAAATCTGAGCGTCTTGAAATAGTTTTTCGACTTTTTCGGTCGCCGCAGCACTATCCTTTGTAGATTTGTCAATAGCAGCAGCAGCTGAGCTAATAGAGGCTTCATGTGATTTGGTGAGAGATTCCACCATCCCCTGAATGGCGGCCTCCGAAATGTGAGATTTTGAGGTAGAGGAAGAAGCCACAAGATTATCAATCTTCTCGTGGAGTTCCTTGATGTGCTTTTTGGTAACTGGAGCATCATCATCATCATCATCACTTTGGACTTGGTAGGGGTTGTAGTAGATGGAATCAAAGGTCATATCCTCCCCTCCCAGAAAGGTTTCGGTTTCAGTAGAGTGAGTGGGAGATAAGGGAGTAGCGGATGGTTCGGTAGGGGAAGTGGGTTCGGGTACGGAACTAGGTTCGGGTTGTGAAGTTCGAACCCCCGTATCAGATACGTTGGTTTGAATCTCACTGGTGGTGGTTTTGGTGGCTTCAGTGAAGATTGGTATAGGAGTAGTTGTGGGTGGAATGGTAGTAAAGATAGTTATGGGGGGAATAGAAATAGAGGAGGTTATGGTGGGAATGGAAGGTATGGTGATAGGAGAAGGAGAAGGAGGTTTTGATGAAACCGGTACCTCATGAGCAGGCGAGTGAGGAGGAGTATCACCTTTAGCTGACTCGTCTGAGTCAGATTGGTTATCCTCTAAATCGCTTGAGGAATAAGAGAGAATAAGTTTCCTCTTCGGCTGAGTTTTCTTCTTCTTCACTGGGGGGGGGGGGGGGGGGAGATCTGTCTTTGAGGGTTTTCGCTTCTTAGGAGAAGGACCCTTTGCTCCCTTTGCTGCTTTCTTAATCTTCCCTTTCTCGGGTTTCTTCCCTCTAGCAGCTGGTTTATCTGCGTCATTGATGGACTGAACCATTTCCGCAGAAAGTTCTCGTGGACCCGAAGGACGAAATTTCTTGTAGGCCTTCATGATAACACTCTCCTTGGACACACCAACAGACATGGAATCCGGAATGGATCCGACGAAGGAGAACTTGGTTGGATCAGTGATGATGATCTTGGTGGTTTGGAAGACACTGATGGAGGAGAGGAGGGAATCGGCAATGGTAGGAACATGAAGCTTATCCATTGCCCACTTGGTGATCAGTGTCCAAAATCTGGCATAGGACACTTCAGTACGGCGAGAGGAGGAGGCAAGGCTCTGAATTAGTTGTTGCCAGAGAACCGAGCCGTAGTCGAGGTTTATGCCATTGTATAGACCATAGAGAATGGTCATGAACAATTTACTCGCCCCATCAGAACCAGAACTTCACTCAGATAGCCCATTGAACAGAATGGTGAAGAAGCCGTTCCATGGAGGAGGAAGACACGCCTTTTTGAACTTGGTAACAGTCGTGAGTATTTCTGTGTAGCCCATGTTGTAGAACATCGAGAATAACTGTCCCACAGTTATGGAGTCGGGATTAACCCTAGATTCATCAGGTTCAAACCCTAGAAGCCAGCAGAATCGTTGCTTGGAGATGGAGGTCTTGTGAGAAAGGAGGTCGAAGTAGATTCGATCCACTGATTTGTCATAATGACCAGTGGAGAAGACCTGGGAAAGACATACCATGGGCACAATCTCGACCTTCGAAAGGGCTAGAACCAGTGGAGAGTATTTGAGACACTCCACAATGGGATACATATAATTCTCGTAGACTTTAGGGTTTAGATCGATCACCAGGCTTTGTTGAGTGCGAATGGGAAGAATGTTGCTGCGAGAAGAGGTTTCCTGAACTGAGGAAGAGTCCGCCATTGTTGAATGCAATGTTGAAGATGATGAATAGTAGAGAATAAATTGCCTAATTTTGCTCGTTTAATTTTTGATTGTTGTAAATGTGGAATGAATAAGGAATGTTGCTTTTATACTGTGGGTGGATGAGAGAGAAGAATCATCCCCCAAATCTTCTTGAAACACGAAACGGTTTCGGATGTGACTAAATCGCGACGGTTGGCAACACCGATGATTACGCATGAGAGAGAAAAACTATTCCTTATTACATGCGTGCCCGTCAACTCACTATTGAAGACGTTACTCTGTCGGCTTAGTCAGCACCTTATCTATTAAATAGCTGTCATCAAAACAAAAGATAATGATGGAACCGAACTAGACTTTTGGAAAATCAATGATTTTCGTGCATAGAGTGTCAAAGATAAGGAAATAAAGCGATATTTATGTGGGAATTTGTGATGTCAATATAGACACAAAACAATTGATCCCGGGCACGAATCACTTTCTTCAAAGTCAAGAGAGACCTTAAAGTGTCTGAATGGATTCCCGTTGAATTACGATCAATCACTTGTTAAGAAGTGCTGAAAGGCATATTTTGATAAGGCTAAAAAGGGTGGCTTTCGCTTCAGTTTAGAATCCCGGACCTTGACATAAGATCGAGACTAAATGAAGTACCTGTGAAACCGATGTGGTCTTTTGAACAAGTAGGTTGGAATATATATTTAGTGACGCATTGAAGATGTTTGTTTGTGAAATCTCAAAAGATTTAAACTGGATTCTAAGGGAAGAAATGTTATGGTAAATAACAATTTCATAAGAATCTCACAACGGAAAGAGATTTCATGATACAACTACAAATGTAAATGTTTACCGTCAATTCATGTTAGGTATTTGATGAGATTTAACAATCTTTTAATCTATGAAGATCGATTAGATCTTGAACAAGTAAGTAAGCAAAGACGATAAAAACACAATAATAAGAACGAGACAAGATTGAATCAAACGTGTTGAATGATTAAACAAAATCCTCAGAAGAGCTCGATTAAGAACATCAACTGTAGAGGATTGGAAGGTTACAAGAACGATCAAAGAAACTTGTTGTCGTCTAGATGTATCGCTATTCTCATATCTCTAAAACCTTAACCTAATATGCATGCAAGCATAAACATATATACAAAACATAAAAGGTTCACGGTTGGACAGGCCCAATCCGGTACACAAAAAGCCTTAGGCTAAGCGAGCCCAAAAGACGCAATCAACAAAAATGATCTTCAGCCCAACAATCTCCCCCTTTGCGTCAATTTGGAGCGAGACCTTCACTTATTACTTGGGCCAGCAGCTGAAACCGGTACCTTCTTCACGGTACTAAACATACATTTGGTGATTGAAAGAATGGTCTGTCTAAACCGGATGTACCAGTTAATCATATCTTCAAAATACTTGACATCATCGGCCGAGTTCTCTTTACACCGTTTGACAATGAACAACACATGCTCCAAACAGGTTGTGGTGTAAAGATGCTTGTCAGCTAAAGCGAAGAGACATTTATGTCCTTCCGCTCGAGTGAACATAACTGTGTTGCGTCTTGGGTCGATCCTGCCCAGTAGCATTTGATTGAGATCACTGGCCGATCCCACAGGAGCAATTTTGGGTTTCTTCTTGAAGACTGTGGCGACCTCCTGATCCATTAGGGCAACCTCCATGATGTAGCAGATTAACATCCTTTTGACATGGTCTAGAATGGGACCATATTCAGCTTCATTAGTCAAAAGGATATTATACAGGACGATCCAATCATGAGGATTTAGATTCGGTAGATCTGCCAGGGAGATAAGATGAGCAGTTTTTGCAGATCCCCGAATCAATTTGAACCGAACGTTTATAAAACGTCCCTCAGAATAAGGTTTTAGCACCCGAACGTTTACAATCTTCTGGGCGCTCCATGTAAGGAATTGTGGACGAGCAGCCGCCAGATAGAAGTCAATGAGCTCCCTGTCAAGCTCAGCGTTCGGGTGAGGGACTTCAAAAATGTTAGAGAAGACGTGGAAGATGAACGCCTTTCGAGTCAGCGGCATATCGAACTGCGAATCGACAGTGTTGCTGCAGTCGAACGATATAACCGGCTCGAGCCATAAGATGCTGGGAGTTTCAATGGCCTCTTTGATTAAGCGTTCCCTGGTCCAGGCAGGGAAGAGAGTCTTTCGGCTCTCAAGGAGATCGTGGGCTTCTTTTTGTTTGCGTTCGGCTTCGGCAGCCTTACGCGCCGCACGACTGGCATCTTCACCAACCTTGCGACTGTTCTTTCGTTTTAGAATGTCAGCAATGGTCTCCTTGTCGCCTTCTTCATCTTCGTCCTCAGCTATGTTTTTGCCTTTGTTCTTCACACCCGAACCTAAAGTTTGATCAGTTGGAGATGGTTCGGTCGTGTGAGTAGCTTTGGAGGAAGGAGGTGGTTTTGATCCTGTCTTCTCATCTCCCCCTTGTTTCGGAATGGACACAAAACTTGGGAGGCCCTCTACTTTGTTGAGAAGATCGATGGCTGGAGAGAGCTTTTCAGCAAGGGAACGCCTCACCAAAAAGTTTAGGATGGGATCGTGTGCTTCCAGAATGTTGGATATAACAGCGTGGACATCCGAAACACACGTCTTGACCACCTCCCGTTCAGATCGAAGATCTTCCAGTTGTTGTTGGGATTGAGAGAGTTGTGTTGTCTTGACCTCAAGTGCAGTTGTTTTGATTGCCAGATCGTCCATTAACGAACGCTCGGTTGCCAGATCTTCTTGTAGCTTGGCGAGGCGAGCATCAATGGAGGCAGTAAAGGCCGAGTTGTCGTCGCTTATGGTTTGACGTAGAGTGGCGAACGAAGGCAACTCCGATGAGACAAAATTGACCAATTGTTGGACAATTGGTTCCAAAGATGCCTTTGTGGCATCTGCACTTTCCTGCAGGGACTGCAGCAGGGTAGAGGCATCAAAAAATAGTTTATCGACTTTTTCGGTCGCGGCCTCACATGCCCTGGTAGATGCCTGAATTGCAGCAGTTGCTGAGGCTGCTGAATCATTTTGAGCCCTGGAGAAGGCATCAACAATCTTCTGAAGGGCAGCTTCAGACAAAGTGGACTGTTGGTTAGACGAGGAGGCGAGAAGTAGGTCAATCTTCTCGTTGAGCTCTTTGAGATGTTTCTTGGTTACTGGAGCATCATCCTCCTCGTCACTTTGAACTTGAAACGGACTATAGTAGACCGAATCAAAGATCATGTTTTCTCCCCCAAGATAAGGGTTTTCACCCTCAGATGCATTTTCATGAGATGAAGAGGGTGGAGAGGTTGGGGGTGTTGAGGGTTTGGTAGGAGCAGGTTGAGTGGGTGATGGTATAGTTTCGGTTGGTGGTTGAGTATGAGTAGTTTCGGTTGTGTGGGTTTTGGGTTGAGGAGGTTCGGTTACATGTGGTGATTCGGTTGTAGTTGTAAAGATTGGTGGAGGGGAAGGAATTGGGGAAATGGGTAGTTCAATCTCTGGGGTAGGGGACCGAGGTGGTGTATTGCCTCCTTGAGGAGATGCATCCCCTTGAGAGTCGTCAGAACCCGAACTCTCACCCTCAGAGTCACTCGAAGAAGAGGGTATAACAAGCTTTCGCTTCGGTTAGGTCTTCCTCTTCTTCGGTGGTGGGGATGGTGCGGCTTTTGGCTGTTTCCTCTTTTAGAAGAAGGTCCCTTTGAAGCTTTGGAGGCTTGCTTTCCTTTTTCTGCCTTTTTACCTCTGCTCACCGGTTTATCTGCATCATGAATAGACCTGAGCATATCCGGGGTCAGATCCCTTGGACCAGATGGCCTTAGCTCCTTGAGCTTCCGAATCAACCTGCTATCCGAAGGCACATCACCATACATTGACTCCGGGATAGAGCCAATAAAGGAGAATTTTGATGCATCTGAGACGATGATCTTCTTGGTATGGAAAGTACCAACAGAAGACATCGATGCACCTTCAGCAGTGGGAACATCGAATCTTTCCATGGCCCATTTGGTGATCAGTATCCAGAATCGGGCCAACGAAACTTCAGAGTGTCGGGATGAAGAAGAGAGGCTTTGAATAAGTTGTTGCCATAGAACAAACCCATAATCCAGGTTGATCCCATTGTAAACTCCGTACATGATGGTGAGGAACAGACGACTTGCACCATCTGAACCTGAACTTCTCTCCCACAATCCCTTGAAAAGGACTGTAAATAAACAGTTCCATTGCGGCGGCAAACATGACTTTTTGAATTTTGCAACGGAGGTAAGAACTTCTGTGTATCCCATGTTGTAAAACATGTTATACAGATGACCAATCTGTATCGACTCCGGATGAACTCTGGAATGGTCTGTAGCAAATCCGAGCAAAGTGCAGAAACACGGGCGAGAGACGGAGGTTTTGTGGTCTCCAATCTCGAAAAATACCCGGTCGACAGCCTTGTCGTAATATGCAGTCGCGTAGACCTACGATAGGGCCGCCATCGGCACCGATTCGATTCTGGAAAGTGCTGGAACGAGTTGGGAATACTTTAAGCACTCTATGACCGGCGACATGTAGGAGTCGTATGCCATTGGGTTAAGATCAATGACCAAACATTGCTGTGGGCGAATGGGAAGAATCTGTGAGGTAGCATGAACTGAAGAGGAGTCAGCCATTGATGCAGGTGAGAAGAAGATGATGAACAGGAAACTGTATGGGAGTGTTTGCGTTTCGGAAATTTTGAAAGTGGTAAAGAGGTAAAAGGAGGTGTAACGGGCTATTTATAGTGGGTGATAAGAGAGAGAAAAATCATTTCAAATCTCTTATGGATGACAGTTGGGATGTGCGATGATCACGTAGGAGAGAGAGTGTCAGGTTCCTAGGACCACGCCGCCCAATAAGCGCCGTTTTATAGGGACAAGCCGTTACTGTTTAACCACGCGCATTAAATGCCACAGGACAAGAAAGAATGTCCATTAAAATTACGATCAACCAGTTATAAAGAAATGTTGAAAGGCTTCTTTTAATTAGGCTAAAAACGACTAGCTTGAAAATAAAATCTCAGAAAGAAAAATAAGAACTAGATCCCAAGGGAAGAAATGTTATGGGTTTGTAACAATTTCATAGGAATCACATAAAATTGGAGATTTTAATAGGGTACTTTCATCAATTCTTTAGTGAGAACTTGATCAATTTAATTGTTCACCGTCAATTCGTTAGGTGTGGAATTTTGGGTTTCACTTAAGGATTACCATGATGGAATGAGTGTAGTGGAGAAGTAATGTAGAGATGGTATAAGAGAACAAAGTACCTCTACTGCGAAAAGAAGGACCAAGCAGGAAACTCTTAACTCATGTGAGAAAAGAGTGAGGTAGCTCACGATTAGAATAAATGAATTGGCCTTATTGGGAAGACAAGGTTTGTGTATACCAGGTCATGAAGGCCATTATTCAAAATCTTATGAGGCTTGAGACACATACAACAGCATGTTTTTAGGGACTTTTAGGTATTTCATCAAATGTATCCCCATAAACGAACACTAACACACAAGAAAAGAAATTTTGGAATTTTTGAGATAAACCGAACCCGAACCTTCAGTTGGTTTCGGTTGAGAAAAGTTTTGAAAAACCAAACCCGAACCTTCGGTTGATTTCGGTTCTAGAAAATTCTGAAAAACCGAACCCGAACCTTTGGTTGGTTTCGGTTCTAGAAAATTTTGAAGAACCTGGAAATGTAAGAAAACAAGAATATATATATATTTTTTTGAATCAAACGAGGAAAAACAGAATTGTACAAGTAATATACAACAATGAAAAACTACCTTTGAAGAAATGAGTGGGTCAGATAGTTGAACCGAACCCGAACGTTCGGTTGGTTTCGGTTCTTATGTTTGAGATTGAGAGGTAGCGTGAGGTACTGACTCTGATTCCATCATTCCTAGTCCTTGCAATATTTTATTGAATGATGCTTCAGGAAGAGCTTTTGTAAAGACGTCAGCCAGTTGATCAGTGGTTCTTACGAAGTGAACTTCGACGTTTCCATCTTCCACGTGATCTTTGATGAAGTGATACCTCAGTGCTATGTGTTTGGTGTTGGAGTGTTGCACTGGGTTATGACAGATCCTAATTGCACTTTCAGAGTCACAATATAGTGGGATCTTCTTCATGTTGAGTCCGTAGTCTCGAAGTTGACTTTGGATCCAAATCACTTGTGACGTGAATGATGCAGCTGCAATGTATTCCGCTTCGGCAGTAGATAGCGACACGCACGTTTGTTTCTTGGATTGCCAGCTGACTAACTTCCCGTCAAGAAATTGATAACCACCAGTTGTGCTTTTACGGTCGAGTCCACATCCTCCAAGGTCAGCATCAGAATAGGCTTGAACAAAGAAGCCTGAGTTGGATGGATACCATAGACCTAAGGAGGTGGTTCGCTTGAGGTAGCGTAGGATGTTCTTCACTGCAAGCATGTGAGGTTCGCGTGGGTTTGCCTGAAATCGAGCACAGTAACAAACAGAAAACATGATATCAGGTCTGCTAGTGGTTAGATACATTAATGAGCCAATCATTTGATGATAGAGCGTGATATCAACAGCCGGTTTGTCTAGGGATGGGGTGAGATTGGTGCCGAATGCCATTGGGACTTTGACTTTTGAGTCTCCCATCATTCCAAACTTTGATAGGAGAGTCTTCGTGTAGGCTTCCTGATTAATAAAGATGCCTTCGGGTCCCTGTCTTATGTTTAAACCGAGGAAAAAATTAATAGGACCCATTGAGCTCATTTCAAACTTAGTCTCCATCAGCTTTCTGAATTCAGCTGTTAAGCTAGGATTCGTGGAACCAAAGATGATGTCATCGACATAAATTTGAACTATCATAAGGTGGTTACCTTCCTTTTTGCGAAAGAAGGTTGGGTCAACCGAACCTTGTTTGAATTTAGACATCTTTAAAAATTTTGTAAGCGTTTCATACCAGGTTCTCGGAGCTTGCTTAAGGCCGTACACAGCTTTATCCAGAATATAGCAATGATTTGGATGCCTTTCGTTCACGAACCCAGGAGGTTGCTCCACGTACACCGTTTCTTCGAGTTCTCCATTGAGAAATGCACACTTGACGTCCATTTGGAAAACCTCAAAGTTCTTGTGAGCAACATAAGCCAGAAATATTCTAACAGATTCTAGCCGAGCTACTGGAGCGAAAGTTTCTTCATAGTCTATCCCTTCCTCCTGACAGTATCCCTTTACCACCAGACGAGCCTTGTTCCGTATAACATTACCTTCCTTGTCCATTTTGTTCCTAAATACCCATTTGAGACCAACGACCGAAGCATCTGGAGGAGTTGGAATGAGGCGCCAGACTTTGTTCCTTTCAAATTCGTTCAACTCGTCTTGCATTGCTTGAACCCAATCAGAGTGATCGAGGGCAGTATTAACTGTCTTTGGTTCAACTTTTGATACGAATGAGTTGAACATGCAAAACTCAACCTTTGAAAATAAGGAAGTCTGTTTTGCTTTCAGTTGTGATCGGGTCAAGACCTTTTCAGAGACATCTCCAACTACTTGAGAGACAGGATGATCTCTGGTCCATTTGATAAGAGGAGGGTAATTTGGATCAAAGGTTGGGTCTAGTTCAGCATTAATTATTTCGTCTGGCTCAGATTGGCTATCGTAACCGAGTGTCATATCATTATGTTCCCCCTCAGTTGATGAGCTTTGAAGGACATGAGGTTCAGGTGTTTCATGTGATTCTGAGCTTTCTGGTGTTGAGACCTCTTTGGTTGATGAAGGACCTTCGGTTGAAGATGTAGAATTTGGCTCCCCCTGGACTTGTAAGCTTGTCTCCCCCTCGACTTGTGAGCTTGGCTCCCCCTCGACTTGAGTGCTTGGCTCCCCCTCGACTTGAGCGTTGTTGGATGGAGAGTCGTCAGAGGTTGATTCTCCTTCATGCATTCTTCTTGCAGCATCTTCGACAATCTGCTTCATGTGATCAACTTTGTTGTCTGCTGCACCTGCTTCGGAGAGTGAAGCTTTCTCTGGTTCGTCAAAGAGCTCCAGAAATTTCTCGTATAAATTGGCTACCGAGACTATGACTTGGCCAGTTAGAGGAAAGATTTCCCCTGCAGTGTCTTCTTTGGCCTGTAGCTTCTTGACATAGGTATCGTCAAAGGTCACATAGTATCTCTCTTCAATCTTTCTCGAACGCTTGTTTAGGACCCTGTATGCCTTGGATGTGAGCGAGTAACCCAGAAATATTCCCTCGTCGGCTTTGACATCAAACTTGTTGCGTTGTTCTTTAGAATTAAAGATGAAACACCTTGAGCCGAACACATGGAAAAATTTCACATTTGGCTTTCTGTTGTTCAGTATCTCATATGGAGTTAGCGTGAACCTCTTGTTGAGATATGACCTGTTCTGTGTAAAACAAGCAGCTGAAATAGCGTCAGCCCAAAAATAAAGAGGTAAGGAAGCGAAACTTAGCATGGTTCGGGCAGCTTCACACAAAGATCGATTTCGTCTTTCGACTATTCCGTTTTGTTGCGGTGTGTAGGGAGCTAAGAAATTGTGACTTATTCCCTTTTCTGCAAGAAACTCTTCAAACTCCCTGTTCTTGAATTCGAGACCATTGTCGCTTCTGATGTTGCAAACAACCTTCTTAAGCTGTACTTCAATTTTCTTGATAAACACTTTCAGCTTTTGAGTCGCTTCAGATTTGAGCTTTAGAAAGAACACCCATGTAAATCGTAAAAAGTCATCAACAATAACAAGAATATACTTGCTACCACCGATGCTTTCGATAGATGAAGGACCACACAAATCGATATGAAGTAATTCGAGTGGTTCAACAACTTTTGTGTTGATTATAGATAGATGACTTTGACGACTCTGCTTCCCCATTTCGCATGCAGCGCACAGATGATCCCTGTCGAACTTGAGCAATGGAAGGCCCCTAACATGACCTCCAGTAACAAGACGGTTGATATCTTTAAAATTAAGATGAGATAATCTTCGGTGCCATAACCAACTTTCGTCGGATTGAGCTTTTGACAACAAGCATATAGCTGGGTTTCCTTTGATGGGTTTAAGGTTTAAGGGAAACATTTCACCCTTTCGCTCTGACTTGAGAATCACTTTCTTTGACTTTTTCTCTATGATTTCAGAACCTTCATCATCGAATGAGACTTTGAGACCTGTACCTCCAACAAGCTGAGATACACTAATGAGGTTGTGTTGGAGTCCTTCCACATAAGCCACCTTCCTTATAGTAAAGTCTCCATTTGTTATCATCCCGTATCCCTTTATAGTGCCAAAAGAATTGTTTCCAAACTTGACGTTGCCACCATTTGCAAGAGATCTGTATTCCCTAAGCTCCTCTTTCCTCCCTGTCATGTGACGTGAGCAGCCACTATCGATGTACCATTCTTCGTCGAACTGCTCGTCACTTATAACCTGCAAAAATTAGACAGATTTAGGAACCCAAAATTTCTTGGGTCCACGTGAGCTTTGCATGGGAACGGGAACAATAAGAGAGACATCAACAAGATAAGTTCGTTTTATAAGAGTTGTTGCATCTTTCCTTTTAATGGTAAAAACTTTTATTTTGTTAGGATTGGGTGAATTAGGTTTGGATTCTGGTTGGGATTCATTGACCTTTTTCTTCCACTTTTGCTTAGTTGACGAATGAGATTTTTAAAAACAAGAGAAATCAGCTTTAGAGTAAGATGGAGACGAATCGGTGGGAGTAGAAGAATTATGAGACCGAGAAGAGGAATTAGAAGAACGAGAAGAATTTGAACAAGAGGGTTTGGATTGAGAGAAGTTCCGGGCTTGAGACTCTAGGTGACCCTTTTGCTTTTGATCATTGGAGGGAATGACCTTAGAGTTTTGTTCTCTTCTGACTTCAGAACCGAACCTTTGCGTTTGGTTGGAACTGTCTTTGGAACCGAACCTTTGGTTTCGGTTGAAGTCCTTTTCAGAACCGAACTTTTGCCTTCGGTTGATATCTTCTTGTGAACCGAACCTTGGCTTTCGGTTGATATCTTCTTGTGAACCGAACCTTGGCTTTCGGTTGATATCTTCTTGTGAAGCGAACCTTGGCTTTTGGTTTTTATGACTTTCAAGCTTTCCTACAGGATTGTTTTCATACTTTAGATTCTTGTCTTGATGAGAGAAATATGCATTCTGGGAATGCCAGAATTGTTTCCTTTCAGAAAGGTTCTTCCTGTATCTATTGTTCCTTTCTATCTTCCTATTCCTCATCTGAGAAGGTTGATGATGAACATTTGCTTTCGTTTTTGGTGACTCCTTGGCTGGTTCCTTTTGAACTGCAGGAGTTTTACTTTGAGCTGAAGGAGCCGAGGGAATGTCTTCTTTTGCCGAGTGATCATTCTTCTGAGGAATATCTTTTGTACCACTGGTGCTCGGCTCATCGAAGTTGTTCGGCTTATTCAAGGGTTCAGGTATGTATCTTCCTTTGCTCTTCCAGGAAGTTCTTTCAGATAAACCAATGGTTTCGTCTGCATTATCAATTGGAGCCTCCCAGAAGTACTCATCACAGCCATCAGCATTGTCTTCGTTTACAATGGCTACAAGTTCAGCTGTTTGATGTTCGGTTACTCCTGTTACCTTGTACACTTGATTTGGAGTGGTCCTGACCTTTTGATACACAACAGCTTTCTCAACTAATTTTGGGGACTTTTGATGGGACAACCGAGCGAACTCCACTGAATTTTCAGAAATTAGATTCTTGTGATTTTCAGGCTCGGTTTTAATAAATTCTGAGCATTCAACCGTGTCCTCTACAGAAATTTCGCTCATGTTATCGTGCTCGTTAAGCTCAGATGCATTTTCAACATCAATTTTGTTTTCTGAGCTTACGTTGGCGTTTAAAGAGTCAAATTTTTGCATGGTTTCGGTTCTCAGTTTAAGTCTGTCATTTTCATCCAAAAGATTTTTAAGCATGTTCTTGTGGTCTTTGGATTTAATGAAGGACTCAATTTTGTCCAGTCCATACATGTAGGTTGGATTGACATCATCAGACGATATCACACTCTCACAATTATAGGCTTCGGCATCGATTTCATCTTCCTTAAACTCTAGGAAGGGCAAGATCATGCGGTGGATCTTTTGGCCTATTTCACAATCCAAATGAAGCTGAGTAATATTAGAATACAGACGTTTAGCGATTAAACAAAAAACATTTCGTTGTTTTAACAATTTTAAATTGTCTCTTTGCAAATAAATGTTTTCATCTTTAACTTTGACTAAGTCTGACTCCTTTAACTCTATCCACATTCTCCGCTCCTCACTCTTCGATGCCACCCTGCTCAATTGATCAGTTAGGTTAGAATTTGTGACTCGAGCTTGAGTTAAGCTACTATCTAGATGTGAAATTCTTGTATTGACGTTTTCTAGTTCTTTCTCATAAGAGGATGATGGTACTTTGCATGAAATAAAAACAGATTGTACCTTCTTTATCAGTTCATCGAGCTCATTGAACTGCTGGCTGAGCGGTTTGGCCGTAAAGCACATATCCTCCTTTGCCTTCGGTCCATCACTTCCTCCATCGGTGTTATATCCCCTCATTTGAGATACGTCAGTTACCATGAAGCACTTTCCACCACTACTTTCTTCCTTAGACACGTAGGCCCTTCCATGGGTAGGCTGCCTCACTTCCTCGTCTTCTGAGTCGGTTGACCAAACTTCCGTGCTGCCGAATTCATCACCTTTAACCGAACCCTGCACAATAAGAGCATTAATAGAAGGGTTAACGGCAGACTTCTTCTTTCTCAACTCATCCAGTGTTTTCTGCAACACGGCTTCCTTGTCATTCCCATCATCTTTTTCAGCCATCTTTTTAAGGACACAGTCCATAGCAAAGTGATTCTTCCCACCACAGTAGAAACAGCTTACTCCAGAATCGCCATCCACCTTCGGTTCCTTTTTGGGCTCCTCAGCTTTTGGTTCATTAATCACTTTTTCAGAGTTGTAACTCCCCTGCCAGCTTCAGTTTTTGTTGCTGGGGAATCTCTTCTTTATGAACCTCTTGGGATTGGACACCATCATGGCATAATCCTCAGACGTGAGATCATATTCCTCCAGGTTGAGATCTTCATCCTCCATCGCAGCTTTACTTTTAGATAGGAGGGCCAACGAACCAAGACTGGAAACGACGTTCTTTTCTTGCAGCACAATCTTCTCTTGGGACTTGAGAATACCCACCAGTTTCGCCAAAGAGTATGATTTAAACTGCTCATGGGCTTTAACTGTGGAAACCACTGCTCTCCATTCAGACCTCAGACAATTCAGGAATGTAACCTTCTGTTCGATAAGCTTCCTTTCAATATCGTGTTTGATCATCTTGTTGAGAAGATGATTGAAGCGATCGAACGTCTGGGTCACAGTTTCTTCAACCCCTTGCCTGAATTCTCCAAACTCAGATAGGAGCAAAGTTTGAATAGAATGTTCAAGATCCTCGTCTGTAGAATACAGTTCGCGAAGTCTGTCCCAAACATCCTTTGCCGTCGTGCATGAGCTAACCAATCTAAATGTATCAGACTGAAGGGAGAACCTAATCAACCTTAATGCCTTGATATTGCACTGGAACTTATCCTTTTCATCTTGTGCAATGTCTTTCACGTCCTTTAGCAGATCATTGTACTCTTTTTGTGTCTTGATGATTCTGGACGTTGCAGAATGAGAAAATGGTCCATTGGTGATGGCTTCCCAAATGAGATACCCATTATCCTCCAATCCAATAACGTAGTCTTCGAAGTGATGTGCCCATACTTCATAGTCATGGGTGTATAAGATCGGAATCTTTGTCGTCGAACCAATGCTGTTGGAAATATTAATAAGGTTTGATTGTGTCGCGTCCATTATGATCGTAAAAACCTGTTCAAAGATCAGACTTGTAATAAAGCAGATTAGGGCAAAGTAATAAATATCAAGATACGTCAATAAAGAGATGACGACTCAATAAATATTGATGATTGCGGAAAAACCCTAATGGAAATCTTTTTCACAGAAAAGAAGTGTATCAATTACACAGCCTCCTGCTCTGATACCAATTGATGAGATTTAACAATCTTTTAATCTATGAAGATCGATTAGATCTTGAACAAGTAAGTAAACAAAGACAATAAAAACACAATAATAAGAACGAGACAAGATTGAATCAAACGTGTCGAATGATTAAACAAAATCCTCAGAAGAGCTCGATTAAGAACATCAACTGTAGAGAATTGGAAGGTTACAAGAACGATCAAAGAAACCTGTTGTCGTCTAGATGTATCGCTATTCTCAGATCTCTAAAACCTTAACCTAATATGCATGCAAGCGTAAACATATATACAAAACATAAAAGGTTCACGGTTGGACAGGCCCAAACCGGTACACAAAAAGCCTTAGGCTAAGCGAGCCCAAAAGACGCAATCAACAAAAATGATCTTCAGCCCAACAGTATTGAATTTAGGGTTTCACTTAGCACGTAGTAACACGAGGCTAAGATCATAAACACAGAGATTGTGTAACCATAAACCTGAGTGGTTATTTCTGAGAGTCTCAAGGGTTACTATATGGAACCGAAATATGATGGAGAAAAATATTAAGGTGGTGAAGAGAAACTAAAGTACCTATGCTGAAAATGGTGACCAAGAAGTAAACTCTTAACCCATATGAGAAAAGAGTAAGGTAGCTCAGGATTAGAATAAATGTAGCAGCCTTATTGGGAAGACAAGGTTTGTATATACCTAGACATTAAGGCTTTCTTCAAAATCAGTTGAGGCTTTAGACTACATGCAGCAACATGCTTCTAGGGACGCTTAACTAGTATAAAGTGTGAGAACGAAACCTGTCCCATCAATATTTAAACAAGAATGGAGAAAAAAGCAAGAAAATATTTTTGGAGATTTTAAGTGTTTGAAAAGAGAGAAAAAAAATTGAACCGAACCCGAAATAGACCGAACGCTAGGTTCATTTCGGTTCAAAATTTTTTTTGGATTTTTGTAAAACAACTGTACAAATGTATACAACCATAGACAACACCTTTTTGAGATTGAGCGAAAATATGTGCAATGGGACCGAACCCGAAATAGACCGAGCGTTCGGTTCATTTCGGTTCCCATGTGAACCGAACCCGAAATCGACCGAGCGTTCGGTTCATTTCGCTTCCAACTTTTAACTTTGAGATGGTGTTTTTGGTACCGACTCTGATTCCATCATTCCTAGACCTTGAAGGATTTTATTGAAACTTGCTTCAGGTAGGGCTTTGGTGAAAATACCAGCCAGTTGATCAGTGGTTCGAACAAAGTGAATTTCGACATTTCCATCCTCCACATGATCCTTAATGAAGTGATACCTCAGTGCTATATGCTTGGTCTTAGAGTGTTGCACTGGGTTATGACAAATCCTAATTGCACTTTCTGAATCGCAATATAGTGGGATCTTTTTCATGTTGAGTCCATAATCTTGGAGCTGGCTTTGTATCCAAATGACTTGAGATGTACATGAGGCGGTTGCGATGTACTCTGCTTCGGCTGTAGAAAGAGAAATGCAGGTTTGTTTCTTTGACTGCCAGCTGACCAACTTCCCATCAAGAAATTGGCAACCTCCTGTGGTGCTTTTCCTGTCTAAACCGCATCCTCCAAGGTCTGCATCTGAGAAGGCTTGAACGAAGAAGCCTGAGTTTGATGGATACCATAGACCGAGAGAGGTGGTTCGTTTCAGATACCAGAGTATATTTTTCACTGCAAGCATATGTGGTTCACGAGGATTTGCATGAAACCTAGCACAATAACATACAGAAAACATTATATCAGGCCTGCTAGCAGTAAGATACATTAAGGACCCAATCATCTGGCGGTATAACGTAATGTCAACTGCCAGTTTTTCCAGGGAAGGTGTGAGTTTGGTGATGAATGCCATTGAAACTTTGACCTTTGAGTCTCCCATCATACCAAATTTGGCAAGAAGAGTTTTGGTGTATGCTTCCTGGTTGATAAAGATGCCTTCGGGTCCCTGTCTAATATTCAAACCAAGGAAAAAATTAATCGGACCCATTAAGCTCATTTCAAATTTAGTCTCCATCAGCTTTCTAAATTCAACTGTTAAGCTGGGATTCGTTGAGCCAAAGATGATATCATCGACATAGATTTGTACAATCATAAGGTGGTTACCTTCCTTCTTACGAAAGAAGGTTGGGTCAACCGAACCTTGTTTGAATTTGGACACCTTTAAAAACTTAGTTAGCGTTTCATACCAGGCCCTAGGTGCTTGTTTCAGGCCGTAAACTGCCTTGTCCAAAATATAACAATGATTTGGGTACTTCTCATTGACAAAACCAGGGGTTGCTCCACATAGACTATTTCTTCAAGTTCTCCATTCAGAAAAGCGCATTTGACGTCCATTTGGTAGACTTCGAAGTTTTTGTGCGCAGCATAGGCAAGAAATATTCGAACAGGTTCCAGTCTTGCAACTGGAGCGAAAGTCTCTTCGTAATCAATTCCTTCTTCCTGGTAGTATCCTTTCACCACTAAACGAGCTTTGTTTCTTATTACATTTCCTTCCTTGTCCATTTTATTTCTAAAGACCCATTTGAGACCAACAACCGAGGCATCTTGAGGAGTTTGAATGAGACGCCAAACTTTATTTCTTTCGAACTCATTAAGTTCGTCTTGCATAGCTTGAACCCAATCAGAGTGATCAAGAGCGGTGTTTACTGTCTTTGGTTCAACTTTTGAGACGAAAGAGTTAAACATGCAGAACTCTACTTTAGAAAATAAAGAAGTTTGCTTTGCCTTCAGTTGAGATCGGGTCAACACCTTTTCAGAGACATTACCCACAACCTGTGAAACAGGATGATCTCTAGTCCATTTGACAAGAGGACGGTAATTTGGATTATAGGAAGGATCCAATTCAGCGTTCACAATCTCTTCCAATTCAGATTGACTGTCTTCATCATAAAACATATCGGCATTCTCCCCCTCGAGTGATGAGCTTTCCGGTGTGGCTGGTGTTTCTGGTGCAACAGGACTTTCGGGTGTGGTTGTGCTCTCAGACGGTGTAAAGCTCTCCGACAGTGTTGAGCTTTTGGTTGCTACAGTACCTTCGGGTGCAGTGCAGCGTTCGGGTGCTACAGTACCTTCGGGTGCAGTGGAGCGTTCGGGTGCTATAGTACGTGTGGGTGCAGTAGAGCTTTCGGGTGCTACAGGAATAGAGTGCTCCCCCTCAACTCGTAAGCTTGACTGTTTTGAAGAAGATGGATCCTCCCCCTCAACCGATGCATTGTGCTGAGAAGGTTTATTTGGAGTTGATTCTCCGTCACCCAGTTGTTTGGCAGCTTCATCGATAATTTGCTTCAGATGGTTGATTTTGTTGTCTGCTGCCTTGGCTTCCGAGAGAGTAGCTTTCTCAGGTTCATCGAATAACTCCACAAACTGCTCAAACAAATTAGCAATCGAGGCCGTGACATGACCTGTTTGAGTGAAAATTTCTCCAATTGCTTCTTCAGTAGCCTTTATCCTTTTGAAGAAGCTGTCATCGAAAGTCACATAATATGTCTCTTCAATCTTCCTTGAACGCTTATTTAAGACCCGATATGCTTTTGAGGTAAGAGAGTATCCCAGAAAAATCCCTTCATCGGCTTTTATGTCGAACTTGTTACGATGTTCTTTAGAATAGAAGATAAAGCATCGTGAGCCGAACACATGGAAGAATTTGACATTCGGTTTTCTGTTGTTGATGATCTCATAAGGGGTGAGAGTGAAACGCTTATTGAGATAGGACCTGTTCTACATAAAACATGTTGTAGAAATAGCATCAACCCAGAAATATAATGGTAAAGAAGCGAAACTTAACATGGTTCTGGCCGCCTCACACAAAGATTGGTTTCGTCTTTCGACAATTCTGTTTTGTTGAGGGGTGTAGGGAGCTGAGAAGTTGTGACTGGTTCCTTTTTCCGCTAAAAAGTCTTCAAATTCTTTATTTTTGAATTCCATCCCAATGTCCCTTGTGATGTTGCGTACTACTTTCCTCAGCTGCACTTCAACTTGCTTGATAAACAGCTTCAGCTTGAGAGTTGCCTCAGATTTGTGCTTCAGAAAGAACACTCATGTAAAACATGAAAAGTCATCGACAATAACAAGAATATACTTGCTACCCCCAATGCTTTCAATAGAAGATGGACCACACAAGTCAATGTGAATTAACTCAAGTGGTTCAAAGACTTTTGTGTTTACGATGGATGGGTGACTTTGACGACTTTGCTTCCCCATTTCACACGCAGCACACAAATGTTCTCGATCAAACTTGAGCAATGGAAGACCCCTAACATGACCTCCTGTGACGAGTTTATTAATATCCTTGAAATTGAGATGGGAGAGCCTTCGGTGCCACATCCAGCTTTCATCAGAATGTGCTTTGGATAACAGACAGATAGCTGGGTTTCCTTTGATAGGTTTGAGATTGAGAGGAAACATTTTGCCTTTGCGCTCCGATTTGAGAATTACCCTTTTTGTTTTCTTATCTATTATTTCCGAACCCTCATCATCAAACGAAACTTTATGACCGGTATCTCCAACAAGCTGAGATACACTGATGATATTGTGTTGTAGTCCGTCAACTTATGCAACCTTTCTAATCATGAAGTCTCCATTCGTTATCATCCCATAACCTTTAATCGTGCCATATGAGTTGTTCCCGAACTTGACATTCCCGCCATTTGGAAGTGATCGAAATTCCCTCAGCTCTTCTTTCCTTCCTGTCATGTGACGCGAGCAGCCACTGTCAATATACCATTCTTCGTCGAACTGCTCATCACTGATAACCTGCAAAAATTAAGCAGATTTAGGAACCCAAAGTTTCTTGGGTCCACGTGAGCCTTTCACAGGAACAGGAATAGTGAGAGAAATATCAACGAGATATGTTCTTTTTATTAAAGTTGTTTCATCTTTCTTCTTAATAGCGTAAAATTTAATTTTATTGGGATTTGTTACAGTTGGTTTGAATTTAGGATCAGGTGTTTGGACCTTGGAATGCTTTTGATCATTCTTGATCGGGGAAACCTTCGATTTTCCTTTCAAATATGTTGAAGATTTTGGATTTTGAGTTTGAACAGAATTGGATTTAGAATGGGGTTGAGAAGAATTAGAATGAGAGAATTTAGAGTGAGAAGTTTTCTTTACTCGAGATTCTAGGTGACCCTTTTGTTGGTGGTCATGAGTTAGACCGAACCTTGAACCTTGGTAACCTTTGCTCTCGCAACCGAACCTATGCTTTCGGTATCTTGTGTTCTCTGAACCGAACCTATGCATTCGGTAGCTGATTTCCTCTGAATCGAACCTATTCTTTCGGTTGTTAATACCTTCTTGCGGTCTGACTTCCCTTTTCTCTGACTTCCTGTCATGATCAGGAAAATGAGCATTTTGAGATTGCCATAACTGTTTTTGCTCTGAGAGATTTTTCTTGTATCTCAGATTCCTCTATTGCTTTTGATTTTTCACCTGTCTGGTTGCCTGTGAATATTCGCCCTTTGTTTTGGCTTTCGAACAACAGGTTCACTTGTTATAGATGAGGTTTCGATTGTGGAGGTGACTTCTTCTATTGTAATTTATTTAGTGCCACTGGTACTTGGCACGTCAAAGTTATCAGGCTTGTTCAGCGGCTCTGGTACATATCTTCCTTTCGTTTTCCAGGATGTTACCTCTGATAAACCAACTGTTTCATCGGCATTATCGATAGGAGCAGACCTGAAGAACTCATCGCAGCCATCTGCGTTATCTTCGTTTACAATGGTAGTGAGTTCGGCTGTTTGATGTTCGGATACTCCTTTGACTTTATATACCTGATTTGGTGTTGTTCTCACCTTCTGGTACACAACAGCCTTTTCCTTAAGAATCGGGGACTTATTTGGTGACAGACGAGCGAACTCCACAGAATTTTCGGAAATAAGATTTTTGTGGTTTTCGTGTTCGCTTTTTACAAACTCGGAACAATCGACTTCATCTTCTACAGAAATTACACTCATATCATCATCCTCATTAAGTTCGGATGCATTTTCAACATCAATTTTGTTTTCCGATCTTAAATTGGCATTCAATGAGTCAAATTTTTGTATGGTTACAGTCCTTAGTTTCAGCTTATCGTTTTCATCCAAAAGATTTTTCATCATGTCCTTATGGTCTTTGGACTTTATAAAAGATTCTATTTTGTCCAGGCCATACATGTAAGTGGGATTCACATCATCAGACGATACAACACTTTCACAATTATATGCTTCAGCATCGATTTCGTCTTCCTTAAACTCAAGGAAGGGCAAAATCATGCGATGAATTTTTTGTCCTATTTCACAGTTCAGATGAAGTTGAGTGATGTTAGCATAAAGACGTTTAGCAATTAAACAAAAAACATTTCTCTGTTACAAAAGTTTTAAAATGTCTCTTTGCAAATAAATGTTTACATCTTTGGATTTAATCAGCTTCGACTCCTTCAGCTCAATCCACATCCTCCATTCTTCACTCTTGAAAGACACCCTGCTTATTTGGTCAGTTAGGTTAGAATTGGTGACCCGTGTTTGAGTTAAGCTACTATCTAGATTTAAGATTCTTGAATTTAAGATTTTTAATTCTTTTTCATACGAATTTTGTGGGACTTTAAATGAAATAAAAACAGATTGTACCTTCTTGATCAATTCATCTAGCTCATTGATCTGCACGGTGAGAGGTTTTGCTGTGAAGCATAGATCCTCTCGCTCCTTGGAGTCTTCATTCCCACCATCCGTATTGTATCCCCTCATTTGAGATACATCTGTCACCATCAAACACTTCCCACTGCTTCCTTCATCTCTTGCAACGTATGCCTCTCCATGAGATGGTTTCCTAACTTCATCATCTTCCGAGTCGGATGACCAGACCTCTGCACGCCACCGAACTCATCATTTGCTGCCGAACCCTGCCCAATTAAAGCATTCATTGAAGGGTTAGCAGTAGCTTTCTTTCTCTTGATCTCTTCCAGCTTTTTCATTAACAAGGACTCTTCATCTTTTTCGTCATCCTTCTCTGTTATTTTCTTTAGAACGCAGTCTTTAGCATAGTGGTTCTTTCCTCCATAGTAGTAGCAACTCACACCTGAATCTCCTTCAACTTTTGCCTCTTTCTTTGGTTCCTCTGTCTTTGGCTCTTCCCTTACCTTTTCAGAACTATAGCTTCCCTGCCAGTTTCGGTTCTTATTACTAGGGAAACTCTTCTTGATAAATCTCTTTGGATTAGACACCATCATTGCATAATCTTCAGAGGTAAGATCATAGTCTTCTAGGTCCAGATCTTCATCTTCTACCACATTTTTGCTTTTAGATAGGAGGGCCAAGGATCCCAAACTTGAGACTACATTCTTCTCTTGCATGACAATCTTTTATTGGGATTTCAAAATTCCCACCAGCTTTGCTAGTGAATAAGACTTGAACTGCTCGTGAGCTTTGACCGTAGACACAACAGATCTCCATTCAGATCTTAACCCATTCAGAAAGGTGACTTTCTGTTCAATCAGCTTCCTTTCTATATAGTGTTTGATCATCTTGCTAAGAAGATGATTGAAGCGATTGAACGTCTGAGTAACAGTTTCATCAGAATTCTGCTTAAATTCACCAAACTCAGACAAAAGCGAGGTCTGAATAGAATGCTCCAAATCTTCATCTGTGGAATATAGCTCTCGCAGCCTATCCCAGATTTCTTTAGCGGTACTGAAAGAACTTACCAATCTAAATGTATGAGATTGAAGAGCGAATCGAATCAGTCTCAAAGCTTTAATGTTGCACTGGAACTTTTCCGTTTCGTCTTGTGCCACATCTTTAACATCTTTTAGCAAATCATTATACTCTTTCTGAGTTTTAATAATTATGGATGTTCATGAGTGAGTGAATGGTCCTGACACAATCGCTTCCCATACAAGATACCCATTATCTTCAAATCCGATGACGTAATCTTCAAAGTGATGCACCCAAACTTCGTAATCTTGAGCGTAAAGAATAGGAATCTTTGTTGTTGATCCAATACAGTTTGAGATGTTGATAGGATTAGATTGAGAATCATCCATGCTTGATCATTTAACCTGTTTGAAAGATCAGACTTGTAATATATAATATTAGGGAAAAATGAATAAGTAATGAGATACGTCAATTATGGAGTGACGGCTCAATAAATATCAGTTAATGCGGAATAAACCCTAATAACTTCTTTCACAGAAGAGATGTGTATGAATTACACAGCCTCCTGCTCTGATACCAATTGATGAGATTCATAAACTCTTTGATCGATTAGATCTTTGTAACAGGTAGATAATGAACGTAAAACAATGAAACAATACATAAGTATGGATCTGAATGAATCGAATGATTCAAACACTCAATCCTCAGCAGAGCTCGATTAAGAACTTCCGATGTAGAGGATATTAGGGTTACAAAAAAGATCTTCTAAATCACATGTAAGAAACGATCTATCAGCTATCGAAAAGATGCATGCAAGCATCTATTAATACACAAACCCTAACAAACAAGTCACGGATGGACAGTCCCATACCGGATACAAAATAGGGCTAAGGGACGAGCCCAAGACGCAACACCATATACCCAACATGATGGAAATACAATTTGCATTCATGTTTCAAACTATGCCATAGCCTACAAACCCAGGGGTTACTGAAATCACTTGTTCTCAATCTTGTATTAAAACTATCAAAATTTTATGTGAACATGCTGATTTGATACGCAGAGAGATAGAGGAATTAAAATATGAGGGGTACCAACATAGGAAAGGCTAGAAACCATTGCAAAATCAATTAGAGGCCAAGACAAATGATTACAAGAAATTACAGGTAGAATACAGTGACAAGTGTGTTATTTATAAATATCTTAAAAAGGATTTTGATGTTGTAACTGCGGAACTTGACACGTTGAAGACTTGTTTTGCAAATGCTGCTTTTAACTTCAAGAAATTCGATGTGTCAAGTGAAAGAGTTGCCACTATAATTAAACATCAAATGAAATGGAAGGACCATAAGCAAGTAGGAATAGGTTATGAGAGTATCCCTCCCCCATTCAATCACAATTACACCACTACTCCATTGTCTCAATCTAAGATACATCGAGAACCATTTATGGTATACGGTAAACCAGCTATTGAACAGGCAACAACATGTAGTCCTAGGAAATTTGATACTAACATTTCTACTTCTGATGTAGATTCATCAGTAAGCTAGGGAAAGCAAGAGGATGGAAAGATTGAGTTTAAAAATTTGGTGTCAAAATTTGGTGTTCCTATTGAGTCTGTGTCTGATGCTAAAACTAGTTTTTTAAGTTGTGATGATTTGGTGTCAAACTCTAATGTTTCTGATAAATGTGGTGTTGTTTTTGTGAAATCTACTGAATATGACACTAGCACATCCAAATCTTTTATAACTATCACAAAATTTGAATAATGCACTTGCACGTGTGGAAAAGTTAGAAAAATCAATAAGAGCATGAAATTTATTAAAGGAGATACTAGGTCTAATGATAATAAGCAAATATGTTTAAATTGTGGTACTGCCGGCCACATTGCTTGCAATTGTCCTAAATGGGCATTTGTGCATTTTTCTACCCTGAGGAAAGAAAACGAGTCTCAAGGAAGATCACTAATGAGAAAGTCCTCGAGATCTCGTATTTGTGATGATGATCGACAAGTCGATAATGATGAGAAAATGGCTGATTTTAAAACAAATAAATAAGCTTTCACCAAACAAGCCACATATGCTTTGCCAAAATCGAATGAGGCTAAGCCAAGGATGATTTTGTCAAAGGGTGCGTCTGAATCTTCGACTGATTCTAGTCGAAAGTCAAAATGCTCAAAGCAAAAGAAAAATATTTCAAAATCACCCATGAATTCTTCCAAACCTAAATATCGGTGGGTGCCCAAATCTACACTTGGACATTCATCATCATCCTCTGAAAGTGTTTCAGATAATGATGTAAAATTAAAAAAGAAAAAAAGGATAAATATGTGAATGTTAAGGGTAAACCCAGGGTTGTAAAGACCTGGGTCCCCAAATATAAATAATCTCACTCATTGTGCAGGGACAGTTGCGGAGGAATGTCGCCAAACCATGGTATGTCGACATCGATCGGTTGTTCCAGGCATATGAAAGGAGACATCTCCTAGTTGCACGACATTCAAATCTTTAACGAGGGATATATTTCCTTTGAGGGAGGAGATGGAGGAGAAATCACTCAAAAAGGAACAATTTCCAATGGAGTGCTGAGCTTCAAGAATGTCAACTACACGCCCGAGTTAAGCACAATTGGTTGAATGTCTCTCAAATTTCTGACAAGGGCTACTCGACACATTTTACCAACAAGAATGTCTAATTCTAAATCCAGGCATTGTCATCCATGATGAATGGATTCTTGTAAAATCTAAAAGGGACGGAAATGCGTATATCATTGACATGAACAACAATCTTCATGAACAAGTCACTTGCCTCTTCTCAAAAGTTTCCGAGCACAATGCTATTCTATGGCACCGAAGACTCGGACATGCTAACGCAAAGAACCTGAATCTACTTGCAAAGAATGACATAGTGCAGGGGCTTCCGGTCAAGGATTTTATCATGTTTGAAAAGTGTATGGCATGTGCCCAAGGAAACATCATAGAAAGCCACACCTACCCAAACAGGTCAATTCGATCAACCAGCTCCAATTGTTGCATATGGACTTATTTGGTCTGGTCAACATCCACAACATCAACAGAACTTCATATAGTCTAGTTGTGATCGATGATTTGTTGTGGTTCACGTGGGTCTTCTTTTTGTCCAACAAGGCTGGGGTTGTTGACTTGATTAAGAAGTTTATTGTGATGATAGAGAACCAGACCAATCACCGGGTGAAGGTGCTTAGAGCTGACAACGAGACTGAATTCAAGAATGTTGTTCTCAATCATTTTTCTGCAGAAACAGGGATAGTGCGTCAATACAGAGTCGTTCGCACACCGCAACAAAATGGTGTTGCTGAGTCGCGGAATCAAACATTGTAAGACGCTCCAAGGACAATGTTATGTGACTCCAAACTACTGGTTTTCTTTTGGGTCGAGGCGATCAACATGGCATGTTATGTTCAAAATTGTGTTCTAATCAACAAAGCTTAGATGAAGACTCCATACGAAATTCTCTACGGTCACAAGCCATCTGTTAGTCACTTTCATATATTTGGCTGTCCTTGCACCCTTCTACATCTGGAATCCAACCCCAAATTCAATGCCAAAGCCGAAGATTGCTACTTCGTGGGGTATGCTGCTCGCACGACGTACAATGTCTACAACAAAAAGACAAAGAAAATTGTAGAATCCTTCAACGTATGCTGGTTGGAGTAGAACGAGACGGATGCCAGAGTTGGTCCAGATTGGTTGTTTGACTACACATCTCTATTAAAATCATTCAATGTGTTTTCAGAAAATTTGTCTGGTTCTAGTTCTGGTTCGAAGACTGTGATTAAAGATGAAGACGAAGAAGTTGTCTACAGACCGTCGGTGGTGTCTGATGGGTTTTGAACATTCTAACACTTCCTGAGTGCACATGCAACCCTAATAACCTTGAATCTATTTTTTCTCTATATACATGCAAATTTCTTTTTCCAGGTTATTTCCTAACTAGCATGGCATGGGGACTACATAAAACATAAAAACTAGTAGAATTACATACCTTGTTGTTGCTTGGATTCCTTCAAGACTTTGTGAGCCTAGCAGCCCAAATGTTGTGCCTCAAATGCTTCACACAACACTAAAACCTTATACTAACTAGAGAGAATACTTCTACACTTCCAAAATCGGCTATGCCCTCAAAAGAATACTCTAGTGTCCGATTTTCCTAGCCATGGGGTCCCTTTTATTGTGGTGTCACAATTAGGGTTTCATCATGAAGACTCATAATTGTCATGACTCTTCCATTCTCATGACCCATGGGTTTGTTACTCCCATGGACTATCCATGGAGCTCCAAATAGTTATATCCATAACCCATAAACCATGGATCATTTAATCCACTATAAAAGTTTAGATGATTGTCATAATCAACCCTATATATTTAATTAGTTTCAACTAGATCACCAAATTAATACTTAAATTAATATTTGATCAAGATTAATTAAATAATACTATTATTAATATATTAAAACATATAATATCTTAATAATCACAAGTGTGCATTCTCTCATTTTGTCTATCCTAGTATTGCAATGTCATGCAACCCAAATGGACCATGCCGGGTCAGGTCAAGTACATAGCAAATACATATATGGACTTAGACACTATATCCAACAGTCTCCCACTTGGAGAAGTCTAATAACTATATTTTCAAATATGACTTCAAAATCCGACTAGAAATCGTAGCTCTTTCAAAGTCTCTCAGAACTGAGATGATGATGATACGCCATTTAAGATAAGTAATCATATAATCCTCTGTTCTCATGATATCAGCCGGACAAATATATGGAACATGGTCTTACTTATTGTCCAACATTTGTTTCTCAATCTCTGATTTATTTCGACATAGAACTAAATTGAACACATCCATTACGTTCTGACCGGGCCCGATACATAGGTCAAAACCAAATCATCGAGGGGCCCGGATATCGCTTCTATTTCTAGAAGGAACAGATAAACTTCGATTGATATGCTTGTACTAACTACTTGTTGAATTATTCACAAAGGCACGTTTTATAACATCGAGTTACCAATGCTTTTTCGTACAATCAATGAATAACCAACTCATAGTCAACAACTCATATCTCTAGGTTTGAAGTTTTATATGATATTACTGTCTCATGATCAATTGAGATAAATTCCATGAAGTGATGCAAGTGAGCGTGGGTTGAATCCAATACTCAGCCCTTATGAGTACTCATGAATGTTGTAGCAATGATTGCATTGTCTAAAAGCACTTTAGACAAATCATACAATCCACATTAATGGCAGTCTTGATTCATATCTACCTCCAACATATGACTGACTGTGGATGGTTTGAATAAAATGATATATACGATAACATAATTAATCTGGAAGTCAAAACATGCAAAGTGAAACAGAAGAATAATACTAATCCTGTAAGGCTCCAACACTTTAAGTGTAAATAAAACACATTTTATTTAAGCACCATATTGATTACTCATTATTTATGTTTCAATTAATCAACTTTATGCTTGAATTAAAACATTAGTTTTCCCATGCTCCAAGCATGTGCACTATGGTTTTCCAAACAACAATTATGCCATACACTAAGTATGCATACTATGTTTACATACGGTCCTCTCTTTTTGAAATAGATCAATTGACAATTTTCCAATAATGCTCATTTCACAATTCCAATCCTTGTTGTAAATGCAAGAATACCAAACTATTGCCATTTACTGTAATCTGTGAGATTCTAAACATATATGCAATGATCCCCTTGTAATGACTATGCACATAAGTCACAAAGACTTGGCAACAGACATTACAAAGCATTCCAATGGAAAAGAATTCCATGGAAATGAAGTCTCAAATTCAAAGTACATTCCTTTAAACATCCTTCTTAGCATTAAGTTCTTTAATCTTACACAGATTCAAATAATAACTTCCACCTATGGAGACAATTCCATATTACCATTTTGATCATCACTTCTGAACAAGAGTTGCCTCTTTTGAAAATATGTCAATATGGTCCTTACTCTATACTGCTAATTGTCCATGAGCAACCAATCTTTGGTAAACCTCAGATTGTCCTCGACAATTTGCTTAATCATTTTAGTCATTTCCAGTTTTATTCCTTTTTCCATCTTAATGCCCTAGGCATTTGGAAAATTTAGAATGAATGAATATTATAGCACATGTAATCAAACCTATACCCAAAGCATATGGTACATGATTTATGCTATAAAAATTTTTATTTGCCATGTTTTCATAATTCGAACTATGAAGATGGATGCTGTAATCATAATCTAATTTTGAGAACGAAACCTATATAGAATTTCCTTATGTTGAACCATTCCAACATAACATTCATATATATTCTTGACTAAAGTAGATTAAATTCTCAATCTAAGCTAACATATATAGAATTTCCTTATGTTGAACCATTCCATCATAACATTCATCTATATTCTTAACTAAAGTAGATTAAAATATCAATCTAAGCTTGTAGAATTGGGGTGAAGTATAAAATCCTCTCCTTTAATTATAGCAAAACAGTTTTTTCAACGCGATTTGAAACTTTTCTTTTCTATAATTAATACTGCTAACTTGCAATACTTAACATAATCATCATGCTCCCACTAGCATAATGATTACTAGCATAACACTTTATGCTCCCACTAGCTTTGACATGTATTCAGAAATCAACTAGACTTCTAGAAATCAATACTTTATTGACTTTCTTACCAAAGTTCATATTTCTGATACTAGATTGCTTTCATAAGACTTTATCAAAATCATACACCTTTCCTTAGATAGCTCACATGTTTTTCAACACCTTTTGCAATTCTCACTAGTTAGAGTGTCGGTTAACCACACACGCTCCACTAACTATATGAGAATGCAAATATCACAACCGCTATCTACTTAAAATCTTCTTAATGGAAGTGTTTCCTCACCATCATTTTCATGAATCGAAGAGAAACCTTATGAAACTTAGATTTTATGGTGTATGTGCTCTTTTCCATGTGAATTTTGTCAAAACCATAATCACAGGACTAGGTTAGTGACACTTCCAAATTCATATGGACTAAACTTGTGCAATCTTAATTTCTTGCCATCTGGCAGCACAAGGGCCTTCCATTGCTTCCAGGTTGTTATGCAAATAGTCGAGAACTCTCAGAACTCCAATGCAAATCCAAGCTTAACTGGGATGAGCACAGAATATGTGAAGATGATAGGTTACATACCTCAAGTTGTGGGCTAGTGATTAACAAATATCTTGATTAGTTCTTGAACCTATCTTAAGATCTTTTTAAGACTCCCATTGACATCTTGAGATATATGATTCTCTTTGTCAAGAACCATTCCTTGACAAAACAAATATTCAATAGTTAGTGCGGATTCTTATCAAGTTAAACACTTCCCATAATTGGACTTAGTTGGTCTTTGTTTTATCCAAAACATCACAACTAACCAACCTCAAATGTACAAGAGTAGGACACATCTTACTCTACATTTGATAAGTGTTATAAACTTTCTAAGGATTATGTCACTCAATGGCTCAATCTTGGAGTATGACTCTAAGATTTGATTTTGATGTATGAATTATCTTTTGATTTAACCATTTCAACAACTCATGATTCCTCTCCTTAGCCAAACAAATGAACTAAGGTGTCCTTAGAAGATCAATTGTGATATGGTTTCATAATCACTAAGATAATCATAAAACAAAATACTCAAGTACTCTCCCATCTCTTCAGATTGGAGAAGATTTTATCTTTCTGCCTTATTTGATTCTTCTTACTCATTCTGTCTATCATTGAAACTCTTCAATGATGTATAATTATACTTAAACTTGTAAGTATAACCATATTTACTAAACTTTAGCATATCATAATGAATAATCTTAGCAACCTTTCTGGTGGACCTAACCAGCACACAACCAAGTGTACCCAATCTTTTAGTCCTTCACTTGACTCACATGTACATGTGAACAAGGAATTACTCTTAATTTCCCAAAGATGAAAACTTCTCATTCATCATACAATACAAGTTGCATGATTCCAAGTTTCTATCTAACTGAAACTTGGATGATGATAATCTTTCCTTATTTGGTAGATTATGATACTACCAAAAATGAAAGAATCGAATCCTTTTTCAAATATTGCTATTAATGGAAACATATAATCAACAATTTTTCACAAATGCCATTGTAAGGATACTTAAAATAGATAAAATAAAAATTGTTCATTTATTTTAAAACTTTGCAGAAAACTTATCCTTACAACCCATATGAAAATCTTGTTGTTATCTATTCCTAAGCAATATGTCTCAACTCTTAAGTAACAGCTCCAAATTCTGATCACCGAACCATGCGATCAAAATCCCTCTTCGCGATCAGAATCAACATATACTTCCTTTAAGTTTCTTCACTTTTCTTTGATTCTTAAAACATCAACATGTGACCCAGTCACATCATGCAATAAGAATCTCATAATAGAAACTTAATAGAGTTAGACAATGGACTTTACCTGAAGTAGAGTCAAACATTTGACTTTACTATCCTTATGGACTTTTAGGTAAATTTGGCAGCTTCGCAACCAAATCCCTTCCTTGGGCAATAGAAACATATGGACTCTTTGGAAACAGTACACGGGACTATCACAGACTTAGCCTTTCTCTTTACCATTTGGTCAACCGGGTTGACTATGGCTAATCCCTTTCAATTGGGAAGAGAAAGTTTTTCTGGACTTCCAATGTTACCATTGTCAATGTCCATGGAAGTTTGGGAAGTTGGTCTTCCAATCAATTTTTGCTTTACTAATGCTCCAAATCATTATTGATTCAGCATCATCAAGCAAATAGGTAAGATCATTAAGGGTCATGTCGTGATCTGTCATCAGGGAGTGACCAAGTCAACAGCCAACTACCTTGAGACTTTGAAACCTGACTCTCCCGGCTAGTCAATATGCGACTTAATCTCCAAGACCTAAGCACATATAGACGTTGTTTGCAAATAGGGATTGAGTGACATAGAACTTATCAGGTCTTGAAACTTGTGGGATAGGGAGATTTATTAGAGTAGGTGAAGGAAGTGAAGTATGATTTCCAGTCCCACTAATGCACAACAAAGGGATTGATCTTTCACCTTGGTTGCCATTTGGGATATCATCTTCATTAGGAAGCTTCTTCCTAAAGATTTGGGAAGACCATAGCTGTCTAAACTATACATGTATAATGGGAGAAATTCAAGTTAGTTGATTTGAAGTCCTTAATATAACACACAATATGTAATATTAAGGCTAGGACCCAATAACCTATTTATAACTCGAAGAGGGATGTCGTAATCCAAATTATAAAATAGTTAAAGGTAGGTAAATGACGATTTACCAATTTCCACCATGAAAAAAGAAATATAATTAAGTTTTAATTGGATTTGAAACTCCTAGATCTTTTGAGATACATTGAACTTTCAATGGCATGTTTGAATCTCGATTGTCCCCTCTCAAGTTTTTGAATGGGATGCCAAGGATCACAAACAAGGTGTGAATAACCACACAAATTGACTTGGTACCCTCAACAATATTACCTAATCGATATGCCGGTTAACCACACACGCTCCACCTATCTATAATAAAGTCAAGTTACCCTTTGTCATTCTTACTAGTCCATGTTAGTGTGTCGGTTAACCACACACGCTCCACTAACGACTTGGTAAGGTACAAAGTGTAATTCTATAGGCTAGCACCAATTTAACATTTTCCTAAAGTAACTAAGATCGGGAATTTATAATGTATAGTTAATTTACAATTCATTATACTTTTAATAAGTATTTAAAGTCGTATCCTACCCGTTCGGATAACGACCCTCCACCGATCAAGGTAGCGGTGGGTGAGAGTGGACACCCATTAAGTCACCATTTTATAGGCAACAACCTTATAACCCCCTTATAGACCGGCTTCGTGAATGAGGCCTACTAACGGTAAGAATGACATATTCTTATACATATCTATATAATAAAATTATAATAATAGTATAAGTGTTGATTTCTAAAAATTTTAAAAATCTAAGGTTTAATTTGGAATTATAGTATTAAAGTATAAGACTTTTCAAATTCCAAAACTTGAGGGAATGAATTGAAACTATTCGTAGTCTCGTCAATTTGTAACTTATGAGTTTTAATGGTTCATAAAAATGAAGACTCTTCATTTTATGAAACCTCTTTAGTTCTTTAATCACAATTTAAAGAAGTGACTTTTGGTTATCCATAACTTGAGGACAAGTTATGGACACCATCATTCCCATTAAGATCGTGACTTAAACACACATGGAGGTTACACATAATTCCTATGATCTTCTAAAACCTCATAAGAACACAAATTCATGCCAAGCGATTTCAAGATATAATATAAACATATACAATACTTGAAAACTGATAAAAGTCATGTAAAATGGGTTAACATAATCATTATCATTTTGAAAAACAGATTTTACAAGTCCAAAACAGACATGGATAATGATTTTAATCCATTTCCAGTAACAAAACACGAAAAACTGCCCAACACGCTCCTACTCGTCGAGTGCAAGAACCTACTCGACGAGTAGGATGAATTTGTTCATGGACTCGGCGAGTCCTCCCCATGAACCTGGCGAGTCCAGTTGTCTGTGAGCAAATTTTTCGATTTTTAAGCAGTTTTGCATAAAGTATACAGAAAACAATCCTAGGCTCTGATACCACTGATGGGTTTTGAGTATTCTAACACTTCCTAAGTGTACATGCAACCCTAATAACCTTGAATCCATGTTTTCTCTATATACATGCAAATTTCTTTTTCAAGGTTATTTCCTAACTAGCATGGCATGGGGATTACATAAAACATAAAAACTAGTAGAAATACATACCTTGTTGTTGCTTGGATTCCTTCAAGACTTTGTGAGCCTAATAGCCCAAATGTTGTGCCTCAAATGCTTCACACAACACTACAACCTTGGAATAACTAGAGAGAATAGTTCTACACTTCCAAAATCGGCTATGCCTCACAAGAATACTCTAGTGTCCGATTTTCCTAGCCATGGGGTCACTTTCATAGTGGTGTCACAATTAGGGTTTCATCATGAAGACTCATAATTGTCATGACTCTTCCATTCTCATGACCCATGGGTTTGTAACTCCCATGGACTATCCATAGAGCTCCAAATAGTTATATCCATAACCCATAAACCATCGATCATTTAATCCACTATAAAAGTTTAGATGATTATCCTAATCAATCCTATATATTTAATTAGTTTCAACTTGATCACCAAATTAATACTTAAATTAATATTTGATCAAGATTAATTAAATAATACTATTATTAATATATTAGAACTTATAATATATTAATAATCACAAGTTTGCATTCTCTCATTTTGTCTATCCAAGTATTGCAATGCAAATGGACCATACCGGGTCGGGTCAAGTACATACCAAATAAAGTTATGGACTTAGACACTATATCCAACAGTGTCCTCTACGACTCCTACAGTGGATGCATCTATTCCAAGCGATTTGTCAAATTCTATGCATCATCAAATACATTCAGATGCTGATGTCACTCCTCTTACTCCTGATGAAAAAGAGTTCATGTTCAGAGATGCTTCCACTGCTACTCAAACATTTATGGAACTTCTATTTCCCGAACCATTTGCTAATGAGTTCGTGGCAAGCCTCTATAACGATTCCATACCGTCCGAGGTGGATCATTCAGCAGATGATGGATTTGTCAATATTCATAACCTTCCCGTTACGCTTAATGACATCAGCCAGGAGCTACCTTCCAGAATTCAACGTGATCACCTGATCCAAAACGTCATTGGTCAGCTGGGCGATGGTGTTCAAATGCGGAGTCTGAGTGGGGATGTCAATAAATCTCTCTAATCTTGCTTCATATCTCAAATAGATCCAAAAAAACTTCAAAATGGATTTGAATAAGCCTAGTTGGGTTGATTCCATGCATGAGGAGTTGAATCAGTTTGAAAATTTAGGGGTTTAGAAGTTGGTTGAATTACCTAAAGGCAAGAAGTCACTCAACACGCACATGGTTTATCAAAACAAGCAAGACAATTCAGGGGTCATTATGCGGAATAAGGCCTGATTGGTTATATGTGGATATCGCCAAATTGAGGGTCTAAACTACACCGAAGTTTATGCACTGGTTGCTCTCTTGGAGGCTATTCGTATTTTCCTTTCATATGCATCGTACATGAATTTCAAGGTTTACCAGATAGACGTCAAGACTGCCTTCTTATACGACGATGTGAAGGAAGAAATCTACGTTGATCAACCTCCTAGGTTTGTCAACTCGAAGTTTCCTAATCACTTCTACAAGTTGGACAATGATTTATATGGGTTATATCAAGCTCCAAGGGTGTGGTATGCAAATCTTACTAAGCACTTGCTCGAGCATGGCTATTCACGGGGGAAAATCGATCAAACCCTGTTCATTAAGCATGTTGGTGCCGATTAGAATCTAGTTCAGATCTACGTCAATGACATCATTTTTGGGTTAATGAGTCCAAATTTGTGCAAGGAGTTCGAAAGTGTTATGAAGAAGAGGTTCGAGATGAGTTCCTTGGGGTATATGACCATGTTTTTAGGGCTTCATGTCAAACAAGATTCAACCGGAATCCTGTTACATAAAGCCAAGTATGTTGAAGATATGCTAAAGAAGTTTGGGTTTCGAGATGCAAAACCTGCTTTGACGTTGATGGCCGAGAGACCCCTGTTGACTCCTTATATTGGGGGTGAATCTGTAGATCAGACTGACTACAAATCAATGATTGGATCGTTGATGTATCTAACCGCAAGAAGGCCAAACATCATGTTCGCGGTTTGTCAATGTGCACGATACCATACTAATCCTAATCTTTCACATCTTATAGCTATCAAAAGAATCTTTCAGTATCTTAAAGGCAACCCAAAACCGGGTCTTTGGTATCTGAAAATTTCTGAATTTGATTTATTTGCTTTTGTTGACAGTGATTATGGAGGCTGTGAGCTTGACATGAAATCAACATCTGGGGGATGGCAATTTCTTGGAGACCGGCTAGTGTCCTGGCAGCGCAATAAACAGAATACAGTCTCAACCTCAATGGCAGAGGCAGAATACGTAGCTGCTACTTCCTATTGTTCTTAAGTTATTTGGATACAACATCAACTCATGGATTATGGTTTGAATTTTCTAGAAATCCCTATTTTTTGTGACAATGAGGCTGTAATTCAAATTGCTAAAGATCCGTTCCAACACTCGAAAACCAAGCACATCGATATGAAAGTGCATTTTATCAGAGATTGTTATGAGCGTTCACTCATTCGGTTGGAACAGGTTCCCACTACTAATAATGTGGCAGATTTCTTCACTAAACCGTTTAAAAAAGCTCGATTCGATGTGCTTTTGGGATTTTTGAAAATGATATGCTTTGAGGACTAACTTTTGTTTTTAGGATAGTTTAAATTTGTGCATTTAGTTTTCATTCTCACCCATGCTTAAAACTAGGGGGAGAAATAAACAAAAATCAAACAAAAAAATTTGAAAATCAAAAATCCAAAAAAATAGTGTTCTTTTAGTAGCATATTTCTATAGGTGATGTCTTGGGAAGTGATATATTCATGTGATAACAGGCAATTTGGATATGTGTAATGTACCAAAGTTGAATTGTCTAGGCTCTATGTTCGATGCCCTGGTAGGCACGAAAAATTTAAATGGACTTGACTAGGTACATATGAACTTAAGGAATCTAGAGACTTGACAAATCTTAACTTAGATAGTTCTGTTTAACCTAACAATACAATGCTTGGGTAGGTTGCGTAGGGAGATATACATGAGAATCCACCGGTCACACTAAAGCAGTTTGTATTTAGAATTGTGGCGTCACTTTTCCTTCATCTATAACCTCTGTCCTTAATTTTGGTATTGATAAGGTGACTGGGGAATTCCGATAAAGTAGGTCTAGGGAAAATTATTTTCATTCTTTCTTACTATTAGTCATATATTGCATCCTCTGTGTGTTTGGAACATATCCAACCTGGACTGCAACATATGCAAATCTATTTCTTTGCATCTCCTGTCTATGCACTTTTTTCTATCTGTTAGTCATATGATGCCTCCTCTGCGTGATTGAGATCCATCCGACCTGGTACACAGCATATGCACCATTCTGCTTCTCAACCTTTCTACTTCTGGTTAGTCATATGTCAACCCCTCTGCATGATTGGAATATATCCGATCTGGGTGTTTAACATATGCAATCTAAATCTATCTACTCTCGAAATAATAGTCTATCCACCTGAAGTATGGAGTTTCTCGGAAGTTCTTGATTATCGTGGTATATCAGGAAATGGGAAACATCTTCTAGTACAACTAAAATTGAACATCAAATAGGTTGTTTGTAGATCTCGTTGCTTAATCTAGGTGGACAACAATATCATTGGTCGTTGTCAGCTGAATGGTCCTTTAGAAATATTATCTAGGAACATTGGGTCACAAGTCTCATCATTTTTTATATGTCCTAAATTTTATCACAATCTTTCATGTTTAAGTGGACCGCAATACCGGTGATCGATCAGATCTAGACATGAAGATGGAGATACTGATAAACAGATTAAGGCTGTCTAATAACTTTGATCCCAAAATCACAAAATATTATTAGCATTAGTAAAAGTGAAAATAGTGATAAATCATTTTAAATCTCTATTTTACTTTTAAATTTAATTTTATTTTTATTTTTATTTTTTTATATTATTTTTATTTTTATTCTTACGTTGTTAAAATTAAATAAAAAAATTAAAAAAAAATTATATATATATATATATATATATATATATATATATATATATATATATATATATATATATATATATATATATATATATATATATATATTTGAGTTTGAATTTTTAGATTTTATTTAATTTACTTTTATTTTATTTTTATTTTGTAGTCCTCAAAATGCATTATTTTTAAAATTTTTTGAAGTTTTGGGCTTATTTTTAAAGCATTTTGGGTTGCATTCCATGTATATTGGATCGGGTCTTGGGTCCAGTTATAAAAGCCACCATGTCCGGCTGTAAACACTTATTTCTCACTGTTCTAATTTGCGGCCGTAAATTCCTCAAGAATTTTCTCTCGTCACTGTTCGTCAATCCATCCTAATCTGTGTTTTTGACCCAAAATTTTTGGTTTACTCTCGTAGGTATGACTATGGCAATCTCCATAATGCTAATCTAACACGAAATCGACTGTGAATCAAGGGTTCAATCGAAGAATCTCACATGTCGGAGTTTGCGGCCCCTGAAGGGTTCACAACCGTTGAAGGGTTTACGAGCGTAAACCCTTTTGTAGCCATAAACTCCCTCTCTGACCGTGAACCCTAATTTTTGAATATGAATTAGGTCTTTTTTACTTAATCACCATTGAAGCCTAATGAAATTGTTTAATGAGCAAAACATTAATCTTAAATGTTTCAATAAATTGTTTTCTCACTTGGTTTGGTTAAGTGCAGATCAAAAATGGCTGAAGTTAAGTTTGTTGACAATCACAATATGGCGATCTTTTTGGTGGACCCGCCAGCAGCCCATGGTGAATTCAAGTCAATGGTGCATTGTTTGAAGAAATGTTACCTAGCTTCTGCTCTGACTTTGAATCCAGTGATTTACCAAAGCTAGAATAAAGAGTTTTGGAGCACTGCCATGGTGAAAAGGGGAGATGGTGGTTCAAAATTTGTTGAAGCAACTGTTAAAGGAAGAAAAATTATTGTGCAAGAGAAGATCATCCGAGATGTTCTAAGAATTGATAACCAACCAATTTTTCTAACCAAGATTTCATTGGATCAAACACAAGAAATCATCAAACAAATGGGATATAATGGAGAAGTTCCTCCAACCATCAAAAAGTTGTTACCACCATACTGGAGGTTTCTAGCTCTTGTCTTCGTGAGCTGCATCTCAGGAAGGAAATCTGGGGCGGATGAAATTTCTCTACCGAACACAGGTGTTATCGCCGTTCTTTCCCCAGGTCTTGAATTTAACTTCTCCAAATACATTATGGATGAATTGATCGGGTATGTTGAAGGAAAGAAAAGAGATAAATTCCTTATGTACCCAAGATTCCTACAGTTGATCATCAACAACAACTACCCGGAGATTGAACAAGGGTGAGAAACACTAGACATAAAATCTCTTGGGTCAAACACATATGGTTTTATAAAACAGAACCATAAGGGTAAGTTTATGTTCGAAGGCAAATACCCTTTGGTGAAGTTTGGGATGTTTGTTGAATCAAGTGATGCATCTGAGTCTCACAAGTCCTCTAATCGTATGGAAACAAAAGATGATGTCATAACTATTTCTGATCATGAAGAAGACAGAGTTTCTCCTATCGCAATCATGGCTGAGGAAGATGATCATTTAATGTCTGTGCAAGTTCAAAGTGACTATAGTAAGGGTGAAGATACTACTGTTGTTGTTGCTGATGATGATGATGAGGAGGTTTTTAGAATTGATAATGATTCTTTTGGTGGCGATATGCCAGGTTTAAATGAAGATATCAGCTTTGCGTTTGAAAAAGAGTACTCTACTACAAGTGAGGACCTCATATCTTTCTTTAATGATTTCAATGATGTTGTGCAACACACAACAGAGAAAGGGAGAGATGATGTTCAAAAAGCTACGCCTCCTTCAAATGATCATACAATCGGCGCTTTAAAGCTTATGGATTCGATTTTAAGGCTTCCTCACCATAATGTGAAATTCAAACATCATTGGCGTCTGAGAGTGATCTGATAATGACACAAGCCTCCCAGCCTCCTTTGAAAAGAAGAATAGCTGATCCTAGGCCGGGAGTGCTTATACAGGAATAGACTCCACCAACACATCCTGTAACAGCAGCCGTTACACCTTCAATACCAACCCGAAAAGAACCAAGCGGTGTTCGGTCTTCAATTGAAGCTAGGAGATCTTCAGCTCCTGGGGGTTCCTCACCTGCAAGGCCTGCGCATGACGTTGCCTTTGTGAGGCTCGCCAGGTTCTTGGCAGAATATGAATCAGACCTTCCTGCTCGCGAAAAAGGTATATCTATTAGGGAAGGCATCTCAAGGGGAGCGGACCCATCGGCTCCAGAGCTAAGGGAGGAGATCACTATCCTTAAACAGAAAATCATTGAAAAGGATCTTTAGAATGAGAATCTCGATACTCGAGTCTCCAAGCTTGAAGCTGAAAACTCTCAAAAGAATGATAAGATCTCTGATCTTCAATTAGAAAACATTTAGAAAGCTAAACAGATCTCTGACCTCCATCTTAATCTTGGTGCTCTGTTAACTGGATATTTTGATTTGAAGAATAGGCTTATTGTTGAATTCTGTGATAAATTTCAGGCCATAGTTGAATACGCAAGTGCAACCCAGACTTCTGAACCTCCCCCAGTCAATACATCAACTCTTGATCAGCCTAATGACAATGCACCAGTCAGAACCACTTTGATTGTTGACCGCTTTGAAAGAGAACCTAAGCAAGCTCCGCCTAGAATTACAATCAAGAGAGGTGGGAGGAAGGTCACATCATATAAAAAGATGAGGTTTACTCTTCATGAAGAATTTTGATCAAAATCTTTGTGGAGACCAGCCTCAACTAATCGTGACCGAGCTCAATACAAAAAGGTTCCAACACAAATATGGCGACAGGTCTGGAATTCAAATGTGGGGATTTCATGACAAAATTAATTGCTAGCCGGTGAAAAGAAAAAGCAACACTGTGGAATACTACAAGTGTCAAAATGATTTTTCTTCTCTCACCAAGGTGGATCTTTCTGAACTATCTGCAGCTCCTTTCTACAATCCCTCCAATGATCCTCGTGCGATTGATTTCAAAATTTTCTTGGAAAACCAAATGAGGAGAGGATTCAATGCGATGAAGACCGCTAAGTCATTCTTGAAGACAGCTAAAGGAGTGTATGACCTAGTCAACAAGTCTATGAGAAACGTTATGTGGCCTCAAACAAAGCAATTGACAAGGATTCCCATCATCAAGAACTTCTGTGATGGTTCGTTGCGTGACATGCTTTATTGGGTATACGATGAAGCCACAACCTCTACAAATATTAAGTTCAGAGATGGTATCTTTCATTTGGTCGATAAGAAGGACTTGCTCCAATTTGGTGAGAAGGACATTCATACCCTAGTCGCTCATCAAATTATATGTGATCAGGAGGTTTTAGAACCTATTACCAAGGAGTTCACAGGCATGATTGCTAATATCATTGACAAAGGCATGTGGGTGGTTACTATGGGTAGATCGGATGTGTTGGTGGTTGAAAAGGACTGAGCTCATGCTAGCCACAAACCAAGGGGGAGATTGATAGGTCATAATTTAGTGGTTTGGGCTAGGCAAACATATGTATAGGTTTTAATAGAATCTTGGTCATGTATTGTACATTTTGGTGTAGTTTGCGGTTGTGTTGGTGTTTACGATCATGAATGGGTTTACGGACGTGAATGTATGTTCGGCCGTGAACCCTATTCACGGCTAGTCTATCCCTATAAATAGTGTCAGAGTCTGACAGAGTAGGGTGACGTATCAGAGGTGTTTACGGTCATTGTGTGTATTCTCAAGGTGTACCAAGCGTTTCTTCTAATAGACGTGTGCATTGCTTGATAAACTTCTTCTTCTTCTTCTTCTTCTTCTTCTTTTTCTTCTTCTTCTTCTTCTTCTTCTTCTTCTTCTTCTTCTTCTTTTCGTTCTTGTTCTTGTTTTGTTTTGATCACTGGTTTGGATCATTGGATTGGGACTCTACAATAACTTATTTTTTTGGTAGATTAATTGTTTTTGTAAATTTTTTAGACAACAACATTTTGACTTGTTAATGAGTTATAAGCATGATAGCCAATGTTTATTTGGCATTTTCTTAGGATTTATGATTCTTTTTTTGAAGGTCTTTTAACTTTTAAACACACATCCAGTTAAGCTTAAAACATTTATTTTAGAAAATATGAAATCTCCAATAAATCCCAATATTTTGGTTCGGTTTACGCTTTAATCATAAATTAAACTTTACAAAAAATGATGATAGATTATCGGTTGAAACTTCAGAATAACTTTGTTTGGCCTGTTTCGCAGATTTAGCCTTTATCTTATCTTTTTCGTTAATTTGGTCAAAATATTGAGATTTTTCTAAGGATTACGTTATTTTTTTTACCAATAACAAAAATATTATGATTTTCTTGAAGATTAACCTTCAACTAATACACATTATTATTAACAAATCATTTATAAGCATAACACATTTTTTTATTATAAACAAAATAAATAAAGTTGTTGCAAATTTTTAGGAATGGAAATGTGGACTAAGTAACACTCCCCCAATATTGTTTGTTGACAACTACAAGTACGTTCCTTTTATGTATCGTTATAGATGTCATGGTGAGATGCATTATGTGGGTGTTCATTTGATGTTGATTTTCCTCTTATGTTCTTTAACTTAACTATCACATAACATCCATACATATCCTGATAACAACCATCAGGTAATACACATCCACTAAAGATGAAAAGTCAACCTTGAATGATAGTTTAAATGTCAATGAGTAAAGAGTGATTATCTATTTAAATTGTCATTAAAAGTTTATTTTTCACTCTCGATGGATATGTGTTAGTTGATGGTTTTTACCAGGAATATCCATAGCACCCGTAATGATGTATAAGAAGAATGTAGAGAGTTTGAAGTTGTTAGGAAACAGTTTTAGGCTTGGGTACTTAGTCTACATTTCCCTTTCTGGAAATTATCAACAATCACATTTTTAGTTTATAATAAAAAGTGTGTTATGTTTATAAATGATTTGTTAATAATAATATATATTATTTCAAGGGTAATCTTCAGAAAAATCTCAATATTTTGGTTGTTGCTTAAAATAATGAATCTTCAAAAAAATCATAATATTTTAAACAAATTAATAAAAAAAGACAGGATACTGACTAAATCTTCGAAACCAACTAAAAATGGCTATTCCAAAACTTTAGCCGGCAATCTGTTTTTTCTTATAAAAAAATAATAATAATTTATGATTAAACTAACTCAAAATATTATGATCTTATCGAAACTTTTCCTTTAGAAAATATTATGATTTTAAGATCACGAAGGTAATACTCCACTGTGATTAAGTTCTAATAATATTTAGTTTTTCAAAAAGATATTGTATAAAATAAATTTTGATAATTGAAATTAGATTTTTTTGGTTGATTGTATTATTTTCCAACGTTTTATTAAAACTTTAGAAGAACATTATGAACTACTAGAATAACATGAAAAAGATTTGTATATGAATTTAATAATTATAATGAATACCACCATAAGCTTGGAGATCTTACGGGATCTTTTCACTATATTTCTACATTATCCCCAAGGTTAAAAAAGTACCCTTAAAATATATTCATTCATATTATAATATTAATTTTATTTAAAAAGTCAAAAACATAATCAATGATTTGATACGATGCTTTTGTAAATAATTTACAATTTACCTGTCACTTTTCATACTAATAAAAATACACTGGATTTCATGTTACGTTTTTTCTATTTATTTATTATAAAATGTTTTTTTTAACTTTAGAGTAGTATTCAAATATTTATAATGGCGGAGTTTGAACTTTTGAGTTGAGACCAAAAAAATAATTTTGGCTTAATATATGTAAAATTAGAGAGGGGGGAGGGGGGGGGGGGGGGGGGGGGGGATTACAAAGACGTTTTGATTTGGATACGGATTAACTAATTCAAACATTTAACTTAAAAACAGTAAATATCATTCATTTGTTTAGAGCCACAATGTTATGAGAGTTGAACAAGTAATCCACGTGAAAGCAATAGATCAGACAAAAACCATGCAATCGGGCTTTAGAACAAGAGTTCTCAGGCAATCCAACTTAAACGCCTACGACTATTTTAACCATTACCCTAACCAGCCATGACACCTAACAATATCATATTACCCATAAGCAAGATCCTGCCGGTCTAGCATACCATGACACTAAATGTCCTAGACTGCTCATCCAACAATAGCATATAATCAACAGACAAGACCTTACCAGTCTAGCATATCAAGACACCAAGTTTCCTAAATTACACATACATTACACGGATTTATCCTAGTTAACTAACATACTTTTACTATGACAATACCTCTATCCTACCATGCAAATTATTTACAATAAGGTACGTGTCATAGTGCGAAATTCTCCTGAGTACAACCGAAATTCTACATGCCTCAAATGCAAGTCAACACTAGAGAAACCACAAACACATACCATCTATTAACAATCGAAGTCTAATCCTTAGTCTAAAACACAAATCTATGATATCCCCAATTTCACGGCCTAAAAAAGATCTTTTCTTTATGATTATTTTAAACAGAGTAGACTTTATAAATGCAAAATTTTGTCCCATAATAAATATGTGAGATAAATGCATTTCCGAAGAAACATTTTTCATTTGATTTTTAAAACATGGTATGTCATAATTGATACAAGAAATATAAACATAATCATAGTCATTACAAGCCTTACAACAACTGAGTATACTATTAGCCTAAACTCCTAGAATCTCTCAGAATATTCAAACACCACTATCCATAAACCTTCGTACCGCTACCTATAATACAAAGAAACGGAATGGGCCACGCGTATGAGCCTGGTGAGCACATAAGGTTTTCAACACACAATAATATAATTATATTTTTCAAATTAAACAATTAAATCAGTTACCCATTCCCATTATTCTCACTCTTTGATCCTAAAATAATGATGTCGAGGGACCTACCCTAAAGGATAATTGTAAGCAACGAATGAAGAATACTACTTTGGGGATTCCATAGCAATATATGTCATTAAAGTAACCATGAGGGGATAGAGTACCCAAATAAACATTCTTTTCCTTTCCCTGAAAATCATGATCATTAACACCTAAAGGTGTCGAGGCTGCTAGTGTTCCACAAGACTATCTAAAATAGTCAGTGGTCTTCATTTATACTCTGTTAGACAACTAGTCACTATTTTATTTTCCCATAACCCTTTACTACCCGATATAGTTCGAATATGACAAAATAAACATACCAGTAAAATCATATCATATTATTGCAACTAGCATAGACATCAAGAACACATATATTCTAAATACTTCATTTCTATGTGTAAGATGAAGGTGATTATGCATTCACTTATTAAGGTGGATAATTGGTGATCTGGGCAGCTCTTCACCTATCATCTAAAATTTTCCATTTTAAAAGACCTAGGTGCAGACATCACTAAGTATTGGTCTTATATTTCTCTAGGTTGTTGACGTGTTTTCATTAGAATGTCCTCATGTGTCACAATTTGGGTGGGCCTCATCGCACCTACTGTCGGTGCACGTAAATTTTTAATATTTTTTTAAAAATTTGTATCTTTCTCGTATGAGTTCCATTTTCGATGTTCTTTATATCTGCACATAGCTATCGATGAGTACTACAACTTTAATTTAGAATCTATTGACTAATTCACACTTTATTTTAAAGTTATGTTTTTATAGACTTAGGCTATTAAATTCCATATAAAAATCATAACTCTTTCATACAAATTCCATTCTCAAATGTCATTATATTGACATAATCCTATTCACGAGATATTCAACTTTCGTTTAAATGTTTTGGATAAAAATCAGCCAATTAAAATTTCGATTTATGTATTTGCAATGCTGTGTTGAAGCTTCGAAAAATCATACCGTCCTCCTATGAAGTCAGATTTGTGCATTTTCTGTATCCACACACTCGTTTTTATGATTATGAAGACATTTGTTTATATTACTTAGATTAATAAGAAACCTATATCTGATTCAATATTTACGACGCACTCTACCATATAGGTTTGAATGTAAACTTCAACGAATCATAACTTCTTCATACAAAGTCAGATTCAAGCGTTCTTTATATTCCCGAGATCGTCATCACAACTACTTAAACTTTCATCAAGGATATTTATCCTAATTAATATTATATTTTTAGAGTGTATTTTATCCTTAATTATTAATTTATTATATAAACATTATATACACACAAATCACATATATCTAAATAAGTGTTTTTCATTTATTCATAAAGAGTTTCAATCGAAGACTGGTGTAATTACATCTTTTATAACTAATGTTTAACATCCCAAAATCATGAAAAAAAATTTCTTTTTTTAAAGCCATTCTAAAATCCATAAGTTATATAAAAATAGTGTTTCTCAAAACCATAAACATGAATCAGAGTATCCTAAAATCATAAATCATTTAAAGGTCCAGGTTGATATGCACAATCACACATTCGCCTTCCACCTATGCTATGATGTGCCTGAAGCCATAAAATCAAATGTTAATCCAAATCATAGTGAGTTTCCTAAAAATACTACCACACGAACGTATAATAGCATGCATATTGGGTCCACAACTATGAGACTGGATTACCCATAAGCCCACAACATAAGCCTGGATTGCCCTCCTAGCCCACAAATTATGTATGGATTGGTCCCAAGCCCACAACATAAGTCTGGTTTGCCTTCCCACCCCTAAACTTTTGTCTGGATTGTCCCTAGTTTTATTGGCTTCTACACAAAACAATAATGAATCAACCTACCCGCATTATGTCAACAAAGGCAACAGATAAACATATAACCAACAAACAGATAATCATGCAAATCTAATAGATCACTATAGCACAGCTACAACCTATATACTAATAGATATAACCTAGTAGTACGGAATTGGTGCCTTCGAGCTAAAAGTATAGTGAGGAAGAGTCACCTCACAATCTGAAAGATAGCTGAATTGAACGTTGCTCGAAAATACCAATTCTATAGGTTATCTATACAAAAAATAGGGATCGAGGATCAATATACTACTCAAAACACTCTATTTGACCTAAATTCAATCATGGTCAACATTCAAACTCAACGGTCAATTCTCAATGGTCAAAATCCATACTCAAAAGTTGCCTAGCCACTCGCCACGTTGTGACCATCTATTGTGTGACATCCCCAAATTTACGGTACACGTCGTGCATTTTAAGGTGATGCCTCCCCAAACATTTGTGCCACATTTCAGGATCTCCATGGTGCATGTTTTCACTTTCTGGAAGTGTGCGTCATGCACCTGGCGTGCGACGCGCACTTGGCACGCGACACAAAATGTAGATCTTTTAAATTCCATAACTTCTTCATACAGACTCGGTTTTTAACATTCTCTTTTTCTATGTATAGCTCTCAACGAGTACTACAACTTTCCTTTAGTTTCCATCGATTAATTCATACTTTATGTTTAGCCTTTATTTTTATATGATTTAATGATTTTGCAAAAATTATAACTCTCTCGTACGGACTCTGATTTTGGTGTTCTTTTTACCAAAATATCTATCTTAAAGAGTACTACGACTTTCATTTTGGTGAATTTACCCAAAATTCAACCATTCTCTTCGCACCTTTTGATGTTAGTAATTTTCGCAGTTGATTTTTATATCTTATAAAATTCATATATCCTTCATATGAACTCAGATTTCTACAAAATTTATATATATATATATATAGATATATATATATATGTGTGTGTGTGTGTGTGTATGTGTTTTGGCATACTTATTTTTATGATTTCTTGATGATTTGGTTAATATTTTCCTATTTTTCATAATACGAAACTTATATTACATATTCACTACCTAGCCCGACTTTGTGGGCGTTACATGTTGCTCCCGTCGTGACCTAATTAATAAGACGAAATAAACAAGAATCACCATTCTTACGTCGTGACATCCAAGTGCTCAAGATGTGAGAAACGATATGGATAGATTTGATGAACAAAGCTCTTAATCCCTTCAAATATGCAACCAATACTTCCAGGACATCTTATTTATCTCAGAACCTCATAAAATCGTGGCTTTTTGGACATGTATGTCTAACGTATGCCCCATACACAAACTAGGGCATAAAAGGAAGAAATGACATTAAAAGGTCATGCAAGAGTCTCAAAACCCAACCATACTTCAAATCTCAAATTTATTTCATCTAACGGACATTGGATGCACTCAGTTACAAAAACATAAAAAAATCAATATTAATACACATAGTTCTTTAATTGAGAAAACATAATAAATTAAATAACTCTCAGTACCAAATATCAATTAATCAAACAAACTATGGGTTCATAAATAACAAATAATCATAAAGTGTTTAATCCAAAATATTGAAAAGAACATACATGAGATCAAAAGCTGACTAGTTATCGACAACAAAGTAAATATACTGATAACCTAATGATTTCTTCTCTTCATCTTCATATTCTTGCATCTATATCACCTTATTGGATGGTATAACCTTCTTTACCCTCAAAACATTCTCCTCTAGATGTTTCCTTATATATTATTCTTATTTTCTACTGTTACATTGCAATGGACGAATTTTAGTAATATTTGTATTTTTTTCAAAACCGACTGATTTCTTGGCGATATTTTAAATCTCGACGTGAAATAATAAATCTGAAAAAATATCTCCAGAATCTTCATAATCGTTTCCATGCATAACTCCAGCTTTATTGGTCCTACTTTGAGGCCGATTTTGGACATGATACATGAGGATTTAGCGAAAAGTCTTATCACATCCCGCTAAAGGTGAAACATGGGGTACAACAGTATAAAGGGTCTCATTGCAAACGTTAAAAGACAACACCAACCATAGTATTAAAAAACATTTAGATTTACAATAAATTTGGAGCAACTTTTAAAGAAGTTACAATACATTGAAAAAATAACACATGCGTAATGCTTCTATAAGTCATGTGGCCCTAGGTACCATCTATAAGATGAGTTACTGAATAAGCATGTAAAATGAGCGGTAAGGTACCGTAATAGTTGGTGATTTTACAAGTGTTTAACATAACTGTAACGACCCAATTTTCAAGGCCAAAAATATCATTTTTTTAATTAACGCATTTAGCAAACATTTTACCAAACATTGTCAATGAAACATTCATTACAAAAAATTATAATTTTGTATTTGAAACCATAACATCATAAGTATTGACAATCATAGTACAGTTCCAAAAACTTCTTGCGGAAACATATGCGTGTGTGTGTGTGATGCGCTGCTATGTCGCCGACTCTTTCCCCTTCGACAAAGAGGTACCTGAAACCAAAACCAAAAATATAAGCACGAAGCTTAGTGAGTTCCCCCATCATACCACATACCATACAATATCTTCGGTATCTTTCAACCAATAACATTCATCGGTATCTTTCAACCTGTAACCATCATCGATATCTTTTAACCGGAAACCATCATCGTTATCTTTCAACTGTTAATCAGCATCGGTATCCTTCAACCGGTAAATGGGGACTATTTCACCCCTACTAATAAAATGCAATCAAAAGATATAAGCATACAGTCAGACAACTCACATACAACCCTAAACAGGATTAGTCCAAGTTCAGTCAAAGCCAACACTGGTCAAAGTCAACATTCAGTTAACCTGACTCGCCGAGTTGGCTTACCAACTCGTCGAGTCCATGCTTCAATAAACCCACACAAAACCCTGGCTCCACTTGTCGAGTCTAGAGAAACTTGATGGGTTCTCCTTCAGTCATGACATCGGGACCATCTTCATCCGAATCGCCGAGTTCCTTCTTGAACTCATCGAGTTCCTCTCCAACTTAAGAACTTCTCTAGTCTATGACTGGCCGAGTTGTATGAACAACTCGTCGAGTCCATCTTCAAATATTGGGAGATTGCTATGGACTCGCTGAGTCATCTCATACCACTCACCGACTCCCAAGGCTTCCAGGTCCTTTTTCGCGTCTAAACCCACAAGGGAATCCCTTCCTACCATTTACCCATTCATAGGAAGGGTTTGGTGCACAATGGTCACCGACTCGTCGAGTGCCAAGAACAACTCGCCGAGTCCAAGCCTGACCAACTCCATACAGTCGATTTAAATGAGGTCTAACACATCAAAACCATAGATCAGGCCTCCTAATGTCCATTTTACACGTAAAGTTCCAAACTTGATGCACATGACCTAATATTGGTCAACCCGTGCCAACAGCCGACCACCTGCAACCCATAACCATATTATAACCCCTTTGAGTCCTAACACATACCCAACACCCATACATGAGCTAATATTGGTCAACCCGTGCCAACACCCGACCACCTGCAATCCATACCCATATTATAACCCCTTTTGGTCCTAACCCATTCCCAACACCCGTACATGACCTAATATTGGTTAACCTATGCCAACACCCGACCACTTGTAACCCATACCCATATTATAACCCCTTTGGGTCCTAACCCATACCAACCACCTGTACATGAGCTAGTATTCGTCAACTCGTGCCAACACCGGACCATCGGCAACCCATACCCATTTTAAATCCCCTTTTGGTCCTATCCCATGCCCAACACCCGTACATGACCTAATATTGGTCAACCCGTGCCAACACCCGACCAACTGCAACCAATACCCATATTATAACCCCTTTTAGTCCTAACCCATGCCCAACACCCGTACATTACCAAATAATGGTCAACCCATGCCAACACCCGACCACCTTCAACCCATACCCATATTATAACCCCTTTTGGTCCTAGCCCATGCCCAACACCAATAGATGACCTAATATTGGTCAACTCGTGTCAACAACCGATCACCTGCAACCCATACCCATAGTATAACCCCTTTGGGTCCTAACTCATGCCTAACACCCGTACATGAACTAATATTGGTCAACCCGTGCCAACACCCGACAGCATGTAACACATACCCATATTATAACCCATTTTGGCCCTAAACCATTCCCAAAATCCATACCTGACCTAATAAATGTCATACTATGCCAACACCCAACCACCTGCAGCCTATACCCATATTATAACCCCTTTTGGTCCTAACCCATGCCCAACACCCGTACATGACCTAATATTGGTCAACCCTTGCCAACACCCGACCACTTGAAACCCATACCCATATTATAACCCTTTTGGTCCTAACCCAAGCCCAACACCCGTACATGACCTAATTTTGGTCAACCCGTGCAAACACCCGACCACCTGCAACCTATACCCATATTATAACCCCTTTGGGTCCTAACCCATCCCAACAACCGTACATGAGCTAATATTGGTCAACACGTGCCAACACCCGACCACCTGCAACCCATACCCATATTATAACCCCTTTTGGTCCTAACCCATTCCCAACACCTATACATGACCCAATATTGGTCAACCTATGCCAACACCCGACTACCTGCACCCCATACCCATATTATAACCCCTTTGGGTCCTAACCCATGCCAACCACCTGTACATGAGCTAGTATTGGTCAACCCGTGCCAACACCCAACCACCTGCAACCCATACCCATATTATTTCCCCTTTTGGTCCTATCCCATGCCCAACACCCATACATCACCTAATATTTGTCAACCCATGCCAACACCCGACCAACTGCAACCAATACCCTTATTATAACCCCTTTTAGTCCTAACCCATGACCAACACCCGTACATGACCTAATATTGGTCAACCCATGCCAACACCCGACCACCTGCAACCCATTCCCATATTATAACCCCTTTTGGTCCTAACCTAGGCCCAACACCCGTACATGTCCTAATATTGGTCAACCCGTGCCAACACACGACCACCTGAAACCCATACCCATATTATAACCCCTTTTGAACCTAATCCATGCCCAACACCCGTACACGACCTAATATTGGTCAACCTGTGCCAAAAACCGACCACCTGCAACCAATACCCATATTATAACCCCTTTTGGTCCTAACCCATGCTCAACACGCGTACATGACCTAATATTGGTCAAGCCATGCCAACATCAGACCACCTGCAACCCATAACCATATTATAACCCCTTTTGATCATAACCCATGCCTAACACCTGTACACAACCTAATATTGGTCGACCCGTGCCAACAACCGACCACCTGCAACCAATACCCATATTATAACCCCTTTTGGTCCTAACCCATGCTCAACACCCATACATTACCTAATATTGGTCAACCCATCCCAACAGACCACCTGCAACCCATAACCATATTATAACCCATATTGGTCCTAACCCATACCTAACACCCGTACATGACCTAATATTGGTCAACCCGTGCCAACACCCGACCACCTGCAACCCATACCCATAGTATAACCCCTTTTAGTCCTAAACCATGCCCAACACCCGTACATGACCTAATATTGGTCAACCCATGCCAACACCCGACCACCTGCAACCTATAACCATATTATAACCCCTTTTGGTGCTAACCCATGCCCAACACCCAACCACCTGCAACACATACCCATATTATAATACCTTTTGGTCCTAACCTATGCCCAAAACCCGTACATGACCTAATATTGGTCAACCTATGCCAACACCCGACCACCTGCAACCCATAACCATATTATAACCAATTTTGGTCCTAAACCAAGCCAAACACCTATACATGACCTAATATTGGTCAATCTGAGCCAACACCTGACAACCTGCAACCCATACCCATATTATAACCCCTTTTGGTCCTAACCGATGCCCAACACCCGTACATGGCCTAATATTGGTCAACCTTTGCCAACAGCCGACGACCTGCAACCCATACCCATATTATAAACCCTTTGGGTCCGAACCCATGCCAACCACCTGTACATGAACTAGTATTGGTCAACCCGTGCCAACACCCAACCACCTGCAACCCATACCTATATTATATCCCCTTTTGGTCCTATCCCATGCGCAACACCGGTACATGAGCTAATATTGGTCAACCCGTGCCAACACCCGACCAACTACAACCAATACCCACATTATAACCCCTTTTAGACCTAACCCATGCCCAACACCTGTACATGAACTAATATTGGTCAACCCATGCCAACGCCCGACCACCTGCAACCCCTACCCATATTATAACCCCTTTTGGTCCTAACCCATGCCCAACACCCGTACATGACCTAATATTGGTCAACCCGTGCCAACACCCGACCACCTGAAACCTATACCCATATTATAACCCCTTTTGATCATAACCCATGCCTAACACCTGTACACAACCTAATATTGGTCGACCCGTGCCAACAACCGACCACCTGCAACCAATACCCATATTATAACCCCTTTTGGTCCTAACCCATGCTCAACACCCATACATTACCTAATATTGGTCAACCCATCCCAACAGCAGACCACCTGCAACCCATAACCATATTATAACCCCTTTTGGTCCTAACCTATTCCAACCTAGCGTACCTAACCTAATATTATTCAACTCGTGCCAACACCTGAACACCAGGAACCCATACCCTTATTATATCCCATTTTGGTCCTAACCCATGCCTAACACCCGTACACAACCTAATATCGGTCAACCCTTGCCAACAGCAGACCACCTGCAACAAATACCCATATTATAACCCGTTTTGGTCCTAACCCATGCCTAACACCCGTACATGACCTAATATTGTTCAACCTGTGCCAACACCGACCACTTGCAACCCATACCCATAATATAACCCCTTTTAGTCCTTAACCATGTGCAACACCCGTACATGACCTAATATTGGTCAACCCATGCCAACACCCGACCACCTGCAACCTATACCCATATTATAACCCCTTTTGGTGCTAACCCATGCCCAACACCGGTACATGACCTAATATTTGTCAACCCATGCCAACACCCGACCACCTACAACATGTACCCATATTATAACCCCTTTTGGTCCTAACCCATGCCAAAAACTCGTACATGACCTAATATTGGTCAATCTATGCCAACAATCGACCACCTGCAACCCATACCCAAATTATAACCAATTTTGCTCCTGAACCATGCCAAACACCTATACGTGACCTAATATTGGTCAATCTGTGCCAACACCTAACAACCTGGAACCCATACCCATATTATAACCCTTTTTGGTTGTAACGCAGGCCCAACACCCATACATGGCCTAATATTTGTCAACCCATGCCAACACCCAACCACTTGCAACCCATACCCATATTATAACCCCTTTTGGTCTTATCCCATGCTCGCCACCCGTACATGACCGAATTTTGTTCAACCCATTCCAACACCCGACCACCTGCAACACATACCCATATTATAACATCTTTTGGTCCTAACCCATGCCCAAAACCCGTACATGACCTAATATTGGTCAACCCGTGCTAACACCCCGACCACCTGCAACCTATACCCATATTATAACCCGTTTTTGTCCTAACCCATGCCCAACACCCATACATGACCTAATATTGGTCAACCCGTTCCAACACCCTACCACCTGCAACCCATACCCATTTTATAACCACTTTTCGTCCAAACCCATGCCCAACACCCGTACATGACCTAATATTTGTCAACCCTTGCCAATAGCCGACTACCTGTAACCCATAACCATATTATAATCCCTTTGGGTCCTAACCCATGCCTAACACCCGTACATGAGGTAATATTGGTCAACCATTGCCAACACCCGACCACATGCAACCCATACCCATATTATAACCCCTTTTGGTCCTAGCCCATGCTCAACACCCGTACATTACCTAATATTGGTCAACCCATGCCAACAACAGAGCACCTGCAACCCATAACCATATTATAACCCATTTTGGTCCGAACCTATGCCCAACATGAGTACCTGACCTAATATTAGTCAACACGTGCAAACACACGACCTCCTGTAACCCATACCCATATTATATCCCCTTTTGATCCTTACCCATGCCCAACACCCGTACATGACCTAATATTGGTCAACCCGTGCCAACACCCGACCACCTGCAACCAATACCCATATTATAACCCCTATTGGTCCCAACCCATGCCCAACACCCATACATAACCTAATATTCATCAACTCATGCCAACACTCGACCAACTGTAACCCATACACAAAGTATAACTCCTTTTAGTCCTAACCTATGTCCAACACCCGTACATGACCTAATATTGGTTAACACGTGCCAACACCTGACCACCTGCAACATATACCCATAGTACAACCCCTTTTGCTCCTAACCGATGCCCAACACCCGTACATGACCAAGTATTGGTCAACCCGTGCCAACACCCGGCCACCATCAACACATACTCATATTATAACCCCTTTTGGTCCTAACCCATGCCCAACACCAATACATGACCTAATATTGGTCAACCAGTGCCAAAACCCGACCACATGCAACCCACACCCATATTATAACTCCTTTTGGACCTAGCCCATGCTCAACACCCGTACATTACCTAATATTGGTCAACCCGTGCCAACAGCAGACCACCTGCAACCCATAACCATATTATAACCCATTTTGGTCCTAACCAATCCCCAACACGCGTACCTAACCCAATATTAGTGAACCCGTGCAAACACCTAACCTCCTTCAACCTAAACCCATATTATATCCCCTTTTGATCCTAACGCATGCCTAACACTCATAAACGACCTAAAATTGGTCAACCCGTGCCACCACCCGGCCACCTGCAACTAATACCCATATTATAACCCCTTTTGGTCCTAACCCATGCCCAACACCCGTATATAACCTAATATTGGTCAACCCATGCCAACACCCGACCACCTGCAACCCATACCTAAAGTATAACCCCTTTTAGTCCTAACCTATGTCCAACACCCATACATGAACTAATATTGGTCACCACGTGCCAACAGTTGACCACCTACTACCTATACCAAGAGTATAACCCCTTTTGCTCCTAAGCCATGCCCAACACCCGTACATGACCAAATATTGGTCAACCCGTGCCAACACCCGACCACCTGCAACATACACCCATATTATAACCCTTTTGGTCCTAACCCATGCCTGAAACCCATACATGACCTGATATTGGTCAATCCGTGCCAACACCCCGACCACCTGCAAGCCATACCCATATTATAACCCCTTTTGCTCGTAACCCAAGCCTAATACCCAAAGATGACCTAATATTGGTCAACTAATGCCAACACCCAGACCACCAACAACCCATACCCATATTATAACTCCTTTTGGTCCTAATCTATGCCCAACCCCGTACACGACCTAATACTGGTCAACCCATGCCACACCCGATCACCTGCAACCCATACCCATATTATAACCCATTTGGGTCCTAACCCGTGCTTAACACCCGTACATTAGCTAATATTTGTCAACCCGTGCCAACACCCGACCACATGAAACCCGTACCCATATTATAACCCATTTTTGTCCGAACCCTTGCTCAACACCCGTACATGAACTAATATTGGTCAACTAGTGCCAACAGCAGACCACCTGCAACCCACAACCATATTATAACCCCTTTTGGTCCTAACCTGTGCCTGACACGCGTACCTGACCTAATATTAGTCAACCCATGCCAACACACAAACACCTGCAACCCATGCCCATATTATATCCCCTTTTGGTCCTAACCCATGTCCAGCACCCTTACACGGACTAATATTGGTCAACCCTTACCAACACGCGACCACCTGCAACCTATACCTATATTATAACCCCTTTTAGTCTTAACCCACGCCCAACACCCGTACATGACCTAATATTGGTCAACCCATGCCAACACCCGACCACCTGCAACCCATACCCATATTATAACCTCTTTTGGTCCTAACCGATGTCCAACACCCGTACATGACCTAATATTGATCAACCTGTGCCAACACCCGACCACCTGCAACACATACCCATATTATAACCCCTTTTGGTCCTAACCCATGCCCAAAACCCATACATGACCTAATATTGGTCAACCTGTGTCAACACCCGACCACCTGCAACCCATACCCATATTATAACCCATCTCGGTCCTAACCCATGCCCAACACCCGTACATGACCTAATATTGTTCAACCCGTGTCAACACCCGACCACCTGCAACACATACCCATATTATATCCCTTTTTGGTCCTAACACATGCCCAACACCCGTACATGACCTAATATTGGTCAACCCATGCCAACACCCGACCACCTGCAACCCATTCCCATATTATAACCCCTTGTGGTCCTAACCCATGCCCAACACCCGTACACGACCTAATATTGGTCAACCTGTGCCAACCCCCGACCACCTGCAACCAATACCCATATTATAACCCCTTTTGGTCCCAACCCATGCCAAACACCCGTACATAACCTAATATTGGTTAACCCATGCAAACAACCGATCACCTACAACCCATACCTATAGTATAACCCCTTTTAGTCCTAACCCATTCCCAGCACCCATACATGACCTAATATTGGTCAACCCATGCCAACACCTGACCGCCTGCTACCCATACCCATAATATAACCCCTTTTGGTCCTAACCTATGCCCAACACCCGTACATGACCTAATACTGGTCAACCCGTACGAACACCCGACCACCTGGAACACATACCCATATTATAACCCCTTTTGGTCCTAACCCATGCCATACACCCGTACATGACCTAATATTGGTCAACCCGTGCCAAAACCCGACCACCTACAACCCATACCTATATTATAGCCCTTTTTGTCCTAACCCATCCCCAACACCCGTACATGACCTAATATTAGTCAACCTGTGCCAACACCCGACCACCTGCCACACATACCCATATTATAACCCTTTTGGTCCTATACCATGCCCAAAACCCGTATACGACCTAATATTGGTCAACCCATGCCAAAACCCGACCACATGCAATCGATACCCATATTATAACCCCTTTTGGTCCTAACTCGTGCCAACACCCGACCTAATATTAGTGAACCCATGCCAACACCCGACGTAATATTGGTCAACATGGGCCAACACCCGACCACCTACAACCCATACTCGTATTATAACACCTTTTGGTCCTAACATGTGCCCAATACTCGTACATGACCAAATATTGGTCAACCCATACGAACACCCGACCACCTGTAACCCATACCCATATTATAATCCATTTGGTCAACCCATGCCAGCACCCGACCACATGCAACCCATACCCATATTAAAACCCCTTTTGGTCCTAGCCCATGTTTACCACCAGTACATTACAAAATATTGGTCAACCCATGCTAACAGCAGACCACCTGGAACCCATAACCATATTATAACCCATTTGGTCCTAACCCATACCCAACACGCGTACCTGACCTAATATTAGTCAACTCGTGTAAACACCCGACCTCCTGCAACCCATACCCATATTATATCCCCTTTCGATCCTAACCTATGCCCAACACCCGTACACAACCTAATATTGCTCAACCCGTGCCAACACCCGACCAACTGGAACACATACCTATATTATAACCCCTTTTGGTCCTAACCCATGCCATACACCCGTACATGACCTAATATTGCTCAACCCGTGCCAACACCCGACCACCTGCAACCCATACCTACATTATAGCGCCTTTTTGTGCTAACCCATCCCCAACACCCGTACATGACCTAATATTGGTCAACCCGTGCCAACAACCGACAACCTGTAACACATACCCATATTATAACCCCTTTTGGTCCTAACATATGCCCAAAACCCGTACACGACCTAATATTTGTTAACCCATACAAACACCCGACCACCTGCAACTCATACACATATTATAACCCCTTTTGGTCCTAACCCACGGCAACACCCGACCTAATATTGGTCAAACCATGCCAACACCCGACCTAATATTGGTCAACTTGTGCCAACACCTAACCACCTGCAACCCATACACTTATTATAACCCCTTTTTGTCCTAACCTATGCCCAACACCCGTACGTGACTAAATATTGGTCAACCCATGCGAACACCCGAGAACCTGTAACGAATACCCATATTATAATACATTTGGGTCCTAACCCACACTCAACACCCATACATTACCTAATATTGGTCAACCCGTGCCAACAACAGACCACATTCAACCCATACCCATATTATAACCCTTTTTGGTCCTAGCCCAGGCTCAACACCAGTACATTACCAAATATTGGTCAACCTGTGCCAACAGTAGACCACCTGCAACCCATAACAATATTATATCCCATTGGTCCTAACCGATGCCCAACACACGTACCTGACCTAATATTAGTCATCCCTTGCAAACACCCGACCTCCTGCAACCCATACCCATATTATATCCCCTTTTGATCCTAACCCATGCCCAACTCCCGTACACAACCTAATATTGGTCAACCCGTGCGAACACCCGACCACCTGCAACCCTTATCCATAGTATAACCCCTTTTAGTCCTAACCCATGCCCAACACCCGTACATGACCTAATATTGGTCAACCCATGCCAACACCCGTCCATATGCAACCCATACCCATAGAATATACCCGTTTTGGTCCTAACCCATGCCCAACACGAGTACATGACCTAATACTAGTCAACCTGTGCAAACACCCGAGCTCCTGCAACCCATACCCATATTATATCCCCTTTTGGTCCTAACCCATACCCAACACCCGTACATGACCTAATATTGGTTAACCTGTTCCAAGACCTGACCACCTGCAACCAATACCCATATCATAACCCCTTTTGGTCCTAACCCATGCCGAACATCCGTACATAACCTAATATTGGTCAACTCGTGCCAACACCTGACCACCTGTAACCCATACCCATAGTATAACCCTTTTTAGTCATAACCCATGCCCAACACCCATACATGACCTAATATTGCTCAACCCGTGCCAACACCTGACCACCTGGAACCCATACCCATAATATAACCCCTTTTGATCGTAACCCATGCCCAACACCCATACATGACCTAATATTGGTCAACCCGTGCCAACACACGACCACCTACAACCCATACCGATATTATAACTCCTTTTGTTCATAACCCATGACCAACACTCATACATGACCTAATATTGGTCAACCCATGCCAACACCCGACCACCTGCAACCCATGCCCATATTATAACCCCTTTTGGTCGTAACCCATGCCCAACACTTGTACATGACATAATATTGGTCAACCTGTGCCAATACCCAACCACATGCAACCCATACCCATTTATAACCCGTTTTTGGTCCTAGCCCATGCTCGACACCTGTACGTTACCTAATGTTGGTCAAGCCGTGCCAACAGGAGACCACCTTCAACCCATAACCATATTATAACCCACTTTGGTCCTAACCCATGGCCAACAAGCGTACCTGACCTAATATTAGTCAACCTGAGCAAACACCCAACCTCCTGCAAACCATACCCATATTATATTCCTTTTGATCCTAACCCATGCCCAACACCCGTACTCGACCTAATATTGGTCAACCCGTGCCAACACCCGACCACCTGCAACACATACCCATAGTATCACCCTTTTTAGTCCTAACCCATGCCCAACATCGATACATGACCTAATATTGGTCAACCCGTGCCAACAGTAGACCACCTACAACTTATAACCATATTATAACCCACTTTGGTCCTAACCCATGCCCAACACGCATACCTAACCTAATACTAGTCAACCTGAGCAAACACCCGACCTCCTCCAACCCATACCCATAGTATAACCCCTTTTGATCCTAACCCATGCTCAATACCTATACTTGACCTAATATTGGTCAACCCATGCCAACACCCGACCACCTACAACCCATTCCCATATTATAATCCATTTGGGTCCTAGCACATTCCTCACAACCGTACATGAGCTAATATTGGTCAACCCATGCCAACACCCGACCACATGCAACCCATACCCATATTATAACCCCTTTTGGTCCTAGCCCATACTCAACACCCGTACATTACCTAATATTGGTCAACCTGTGCCAACAGTAGACCACCTGCATCCCATAACCATATTATAACCCATTCTGGTCCTAACCCAAGCCCAACATGCGTACCTGAACTAACATTAGTCAACCAGTGCAAACACACGACCTCCTGCAACCCATACCCATATTATATCCCCTTTTGATCCTAACTCATGCCCAACACCTGTACACGACCTAATATTGGTGAACCCATGCCAACACCGGACCACCTGCAACCAATACCCATATTATATCTCCTTTTAATCCTAACCCACGCCCAACGCCTATACATAACCTAATATTGGTGAAACCGTGCCAACACCCGACCACCTGCGACCCATACCCATAGTATAACCCCTTTTAGTGCTAACGCATACCCAACACTAGTACATGACCTAATATTTGTCAACTCGTGCAACACCCGACCACATGCAACCCATCCCAATAGTATAACCCCTTTTGGTCCTAACCCATTCCCAACACCCGTACATGACCTAATATTGGACAACCCGTGCCAACAACCTGCAACCCATAACCATATTATAACCCATTTTGGTCCTAACCCATGCCCAACACGCGTAACTGACCTAATACTAGTTAACCCTTGCAAATACCTGACCTCCTGCAAGCCATACTCATATAATATCCCTTTTTGGTCCTAACCTATGCCCAACACCCGTACATGACCTAATATTGGTCAACCCATGCCAACACCCGACCACCTACAACTAATACCCATATTATAACCCCTTTTGATCCTAACCCATGCTCAACACCCGTACATAACCTAATATTGGTCAACCCATACCAACACCCGACCACCTGCAACCCATACCCATAGTATAACCCTTTTTAGTCCTAACCCAACCCCAACACGCGTACCTGACCTAATATTAGTCAACCTATGCCAAAACCCGACCTCCTGCAACCCATACTCATATTATATCCCCTTTTGATCCTAACCCATGCCCAACACCTGTACACGACCTAATATTGGTCAAACTGCGCCAACACCCAACCATCTACAACCAATACCTATATTATAACCACTTTTGGTCGTTACCCATGCCCAACACCCGTACATAACCTAATATTTTTCAACTCGTGCCAACATAAGACCACTTGCAACCCATAACAATATTATAAACCATTTTCGTCCAAACCTATGCCCAATACGCGTACTTGACCTAACACTAGTCAACCCTTGCCAACAACCAACCTCCTGCAACCCATACCCATATTATATCCCTTTTTGTTGCCAACCCATGCCCAACACCCGTACACGACCTAATATTGGTCAACCCGTGCCAACACCCGACCACCTGCATCCAATACACATATTATAGCCCCTTTTAGTCCTAACCCATGCTTAACACCCGTACATGACCTAACATTGGTCAACCCATGCCATCACCCGACCTCCTGCAACCCATACCCATATTATAACCCCATTTGGTCCTAACCCATGCCCAACACCCGTACATGAGCAGATTTTGGTCAACTCGTGCCAACACCCTACCACATGCAACCCATACCCACATTATAACCCCTTTTGGTCCTAGCCCGTGCTAAAAACCCGTACATGACCTAATATTGGTCAACCCATGCCAATAGCAGACCACCTGCAACCCATAACCATATTATAACCCATTTTGGTCTTAACCCATGCCCAACTCGCGTACCTGACCTAATACTAGTCAACCCGTGCAAACACCCGACCTCCTACAATCCACACCCATATTATATCCCCTTTTGGTCGTAACCCAAACCTAACACCCGTACATGTCCTAATATTGGTCAACACTTGCAAACACCCGACCACCTACAAACCAATACCCATATTATAACCCCTTTCGTCCTAACTCCTGCCCAACACCCGTACATGACCTAATATTGGTCAACATGTGCCAACACCCGACCACCTGCAACCCATACCCATAGTATAACCCCTTTTAGTCCTAACCAACACCCAACACCCGTCCATGACCTAATATTGGTCAACCCATGCGAACACCCGACCACCTACATCCCGTACCCATATTATAACCCATTTAGGTCCAAACCCATGTGCAACACCCGTACATGACCTAATATTGGTCAACCCATGCCAACACCTGCCCACCTACAACCCATACCCGTATTATAATCGCTTTGGGCCCTAACCCATGCCTTGCACCCGTACATGAGCCAACAACAGACCACCTGCAACCCATAACCATATTATAACCCATTTTGTACCTAACCCATGCCCAATACGCGTACCTGACCTAATATTAGTCAACTCATGCATACACCCAACCTCCTGCAACCCATACCGATAATATATCCCCTTTAGATCCTAACCCATGCCCAACACCCGTACACGACCTAATATTGGTCAACCTGTGCCAACACCTGACCACCTGCAACCAATACCCATATTATAACCCCTTTTGGTCCTTACCCATTCCCAACGCCCGTACATAACCTAATATTGGTCAACCCGTGCCAACACCCAATCACTTGCAACCCATACCCATAGTATAACCCCTTTAAGTCCTAACCCATGCCCATCACCCATACGCGACCTAATATTGGTCAACCCGTGCCAACACCTGACCACCTACTAACTGTACCCATAATATAACCCCTTTTTGTCCTAACCCATCCCCAACACCCGTACATGACCTAATATTAATTAACATGTGCCAACACCCGACCACCTGCAACCCTTCCCCGTATTATAACCCCTTTAGGTCCTAACCCATGCCCAACACCCGTACATGACCAAATATTGGTTAACCCATGCCAACACCCGACCACCTGGTAACCCATACCCATATTATACTCCATTGGGTCCTAACCCATGCCTAACACACATACATGAGGTAATATTGGTCAACCCGTGCCAACACCCAACCACATGCAACCTATACCCATACTATAACCCCTTTTGGTCCTAGCCCACGCTCCACTCCAGTACATTACCAAATACTCATCAACCCATGCCAACAGCAGACGACCTGCAACCCATAATCATATTATAACCCATTTTGGTCCTAACACATGCCCTACACACGTACCAGACCTAATATTAGTCAACCCGTGCAAACACCCAACCTCCTGCAACCCATATCCATATTATCTCCCCTGTTGATCCTAACCCATGCCCAACACTCGTACACAACCTAATATTGGTCAACCCGTGGCAACAACCCGACCACCTGCAACCAATACCCATATTATAACCCCTTTAGGTCCTAACCCATGCCCAACACCCGTACATAACCTAATGTTGGTCAACCCGTGCCAACACCCGACCACCTGCAACCCTTACCTATAGTATAACCCCTTTTAGTCCTAACCCATGCCCAACACCCGTACATGACCTAATGTTGGTCAACCCATTCCAACAGCAGACCACTTGCAACTCATAACCAGATTATAACCCACTTTTGTCCTAATCCATGCCCAACACGCTTACCTGACCTAATACTACTCAACCTGAGCAAACACCCAACCTCCTGCAACCCATACCCACAGTATAACCCCATTTGGTCCTAACCCATGCCCAACACCTGTAATTGACCTAATATTGGTCAACCCGTGCCAACACTCGACCACCTACAATCCATACCCATATTATAACCCATTTTGTTCTGAACCCATGCCCAACACCTGTACATGACCTAATATTTGTCAACCCGTGCCAACAGCAGACCACCTGCAACCCATAACCATATTATAACCCACTTTGGTCCTAACCCTTTCCCAACACGCGTACCTGACCTAATACTAGTCAACCTGAGCAAACAACCGACCTCCTGCAACCCATACCCATATTATATCCCCTTTTGATCCTAACCCATTCCCAACACCCGTACACGACCTAATATTGGTCAACCCATGCCAACAACCGACCAACTGCAACCAATAGCCGTATTATAACCCCTTTTGGTCCTAACCCATGCCCAACACCCGTACATAACCAAATATTTGTCAACCCGTGCCAACACCCGACCACCTGCAATCCATAGCCATAGTATAAACCTTTTCATTCCTAACCCATGCCCAACATCGATACATGACCTAATATTGGTCAACCCATGCCAACAACATATCACTTGCAACTCATAATCATATTATAACCCACTTTGGTCCTAATCCATGCCCAACACGAGTACCTGACCTAATACTAGTCAACCTGAGCAAACACCCGACCTCCTGCAACCCATACCCATAGTATAACCCCTTTTGGTCCTAACCCATGCCGAACACCTGTACTTGACCTAATGTTGGTCAACCCATGCCAACACCCGACCACCTACAACCCATACCGACAATATAACCCCTTTTGGTCCGAACCCATGCCCAACACAAGTAGATAACCTAATATTGGTCAACCCGTGCCTACACCCGACCACCTGCAACCCATAACCATAGTATAACCCCTTTTACTCCTATCCCACGCCAAACACCCTTACATGACCTAATATTGGTCAACCCATGCCAACACCCGACCACCTCCAACCCATACCCACGTTATAACCCCTTTTGGTCCTAACCGATGCCCAACACCCGTACATGACCTAATATTGATCAACCTGTGCCGACACCCGACCACCTGCAACTCATACCCATATTATAACCCATTTTGGTCCTAACCAATGCCCAAAACCCATAGATGACCTAATACTGGTCAACCTGTGCCAACACCCGACCACCTGCAACCAATACCCGTATTATAACCCATTTCGGTCCTAACCCATGCACAACACCCGTACGTGACCTAATATTAGTCAACCCGTGCCAACACCCGACCACCTGCAACAAATACCCATATTATATCCCTTTTTGCTCCTAACACATGCCCAACACCCGCACATGACCTAATATTGGTCGACCCGTGCCAACATCCGACCACCTGCAACACATACCTATATTATAACCCATTTTTGTTCTAACCCATGCCCAACACCCGTACATGACCTAATACTGGTCAACCTGTGCCAACTCCTGACCACATGAAACCCATACCCATATTATAACCCCTTTTATCCTAGCCCATGCTCAACACCCGTACACGACCTAATATTGGTCAACGTGTGCCAACAGCAGACCACCTACAACCCAAAACCACATTATAACCCATTTTGGTCGTAACCCATGCCTATTATGCGTACCTGAACTAATATTAGTCAACCCATGCATACACCCGACCTTCTGCAACCCATACCCATATTTTATCCCCTTTTGATGCTAACCCATGCCCAACACCCGTACATGACCTAATATTGGTCAACCCGTGCCAACACCCGACCACCTGCAACCAATACCCATATTATAAACCCTTTTTGTCCTAACCCTTGCCCAACACCCGTACATAACCCAATATTGGTCAACCCATGCCAACAACCGATCATCTACAACCCATACCCATAGTATAACCTCTTTTAGTCCTAAGCCATTCCCATCACCCGTCCATGACCTAATATTGGTCAACCCGTGCCAACACATGACCACCTGCTACCCATACCCATAATATAACCCCTTTTGGTCCTAACCTATGCCCAACACCCATACATTACCTAATATTGGTCAACCCGTGCCAACATCCGACCACCTGGAACACATACCCATATTATAACCCCTTTTGGTCCTAACCCATGCCATACACCCGTACATGACCTAATATTGGTCAACCCGTGCCAACACCCGACCACCTGCAACCCATACCTATATTATAGGCCCTTTTTATCCTAACCCATCCCCAACACCTTTACATTACCTAATATTGGTCAACCCATGCCAACACCCGACCACCTGCAACACATACCCATATTATAACCCTTTTTGGTCCTAACCCATGCCCAAACCCGTACACGACCTAATATAGGTTAACCCATGCCAACACCCGACCACCTGCAACAGATACCCATATTATAACCCCTTTTGGTCCTAACCCATGCCACCACTCGACCCAATATTGGTCAACCCGTGCCAACACCCGACCTAATATTGGTCAACCTGTGCCAACACTCGAGCACCTACAACCCATACCCGTATATTAACCCCTTTTGGTCCTAACCTGTGCCCAACACACGTACATGACCAAATATTGGTCAACGCATGCCAACACCCGACCAAATGTAACCCATACCCATATTATAATCCATTTGGGTCCTAACCCATGCCTAACAACCGTACATGAGCTAAAATTTGGTTAACCCGTGCCAAAACCCGACCACATGCAACCCATACCCATATTATAACCCCTTTTGGTAATAGCCCATGCCTAACACCAGTACATTACCAAATATTGGTCAACCCGTGCCAACAGCAGACCAACAGCATCCTATAACCATATAATAACCCATTTTGGCTGTAACCCATGCCCAACACGCGTACCTGACATGATATTAGTCAACCCTTGCAAACACTTGACCTCCTGCAACCCATACCCATATTATATCCCCTTTTGATCCTAACCCATGCCCAACACCTGTACATAACCTAATATTGGTCAACCCGTGCCAACAACCGACCACCTGCAACCCTTATGCATAGTATAACCCCTTTTAGTCCTAACCCATGCCCAACACCCGAACATGACCTAATATTGGTCAACCCGTGCCAACACCCATCCATATGCAACCCATACCCATAGTATATACCCCTTTTGGTCCTAACCCATGCCCAACACCCGTACATGACCTAATATTGGTTAACCCATGCCAATAGTAGACCACATGCAACCCATAACCATATTATAACCCATTTTGGTCCTAACCCATGCCCAACACGCGTACATAACCTAATACTAGTCAACCTGTGCAAACACCCGACCTCCTGCAACCCATACCCATATTATATCCCCTTTTGGTCCTAACCCATGCCCGACACCAGTACATGACCTAATATTGGTCAACCCGTGCCAAGACCCGACCACCTGCAATCAGTACCCATATTATAACCCCTTTTGGTCCTAACCCATGTCGAACACCCGTACATAACCTAATATTGGTCAACCCGTGCCAACACCCGACCACCTGCAACCCATACCGATATTATAATTCCCTTTCTTCATAACCCATGACCAACACCCGTACATGACCTAATATTGGTCAACCCATGCCAACACCCGACCACCCGCAACCCATACCCATATTATAACCACTTTTGGTCCTAACCCATGCCGAACAACTGTGCATGACCTAATATTGGTCAACCCGTGCCAACAGTAGACCACCTGCAACCAATAGCCATATTATAACCCCTTTTGGTCCTAACCCATGCCCAACACCCGTACATAACCAAATATTGGTCAACCCGTGCCAACACCCGACTGCCTGCAACCCATACGCATAGTATAACCCTTTTTAGTCCTAACCCATGCCCAACATCGATACATGACCTAATATTGGTCAACCCATGCCAACAACAGACCACTTGCAACTCATAACCATATTATAACCCACTTTGGTCCTAATCTATGCCCAACACGCGTACCTGACCTAATACTAGTCAACCTGAGCAAACACCCAACCTCCTGCAATCCATACCCATAGTATAACCCCTTTTGGTCCTAACCCATGCCCAACACCTGTACTTGACCTAATATTGGTCAATGTGTGCCAATACTCGACCACCTACAACCCATACGCATATTATTACTGTTGGGCTTTGTAGATTGCGTCTTTTGGGCTCGACTGATTATGCTATTTTGTATTCCGGTTTGGGCCTGTCCAACCGTGAACCTTTTATGTTTTGTATATAAGTTTACGCTTGAATGCATATTAGGTTAAGGTTTTAGAGATCTGAGAATAGCGATACATCTAGACAACAACAGGTTTCTTTGATCGTTCTTGTAACCTTCCAATCCTCTACAGTTGATGTTCTTAATCGAGCTCTTCTGAGGATTTTGTTTAATCATTCGACACGTTTGATTCCATCTTGTCTTGTTCTTATTATTGTGTTTATATCGTCTTTGTTTACTTACTTGTTCAAGATCTAATCGATCTTTATAGATTAAAGGTTTGTTTAATCTCATCAATTGGTATCAGAGCGGGAGGCTGTGTAATTGATACACATCTTTTCTGTGAAAAAGATTTCCATTAGGGTTTTTCCGCAATCATCAATATTTATTGAGCCGTCATCTCTTTATTGACGTATCTTGATATTTATTATTTTGCCCTAATCTGCTTTATTACAAGTCTGATCTTTGAACAGGTTTTTACGATCATAATGGACGCGACACAATCAAACCTTATTAATATTTCCAACAGCATTGGTTCGACGACAAAGATTCCGATCTTATACACCCATGACTATGAAGTATGGGCACATCACTTCGAAGACTACGTTATTGGATCGGAGGATAATGGGTATCTCATTTGGGAAGCCATCACCAATGGATCATTTTTTCATTCTGCAACATCCAGAATCATCAAGACACAAAAAGAGTACAATGATCTGCTAAAGGACGTGAAAGATATTGCACAAGATGAAAAGGATAAGTTCCAGTGCAATATCAATGCATTAAGGTTGATCAGGTTCGCCCTTCAGTCTGATACATTCAAATTCGTTAGCTCATGCATGACGGCAAAGGATGTTTGGGATAGACTTCGCGAACTGTATTCTACAGACGAGGATCTTGAACATTCTATTCAAACTTTTCTCCTATCTGAGTTTGGAGAATTCAGGCAAGCGGTTGAAGAAACTGTGACCCAGACGTTCGATCGCTTCAATCATCTTCTCAGCAAGATGATCAAACACGATATTGAAAGGAAGCTTATCGAACAGAAGGTTACATTCCTGAATGGTCTGAGGTCTGAATGGAGAGCAGTGGTTTCCACAGTTAAAGCCCATGAGCAGTTTAAATCATATTCTTTGGCGAAACTGGTGGGTATTCTCAAGTCCCAAGAGAAGATTGTGCTGCAAGAAAAGAACGTCGTTTCCAATCTCGGTTCGTTGGCCCTCCTGTCAAAAAGTAAAGCTATTATGGAGGATGAAGACCTCAACCTGGAGGAATATGATCTCACATCAGAGGATTATGCCATGATGGTGTCCAATCCCAAGAGGTTCATAAAGAAGAGATTCCCCAGCAACAAAAACCGAAACTGGCAGGGGAGTTACAGCTCTGAAAAAGTGATTAATGAACCGAAAGCTGAGGAGCACAAGAAGGAACCGAAGGTGGATGGTGATTCTGGAGTAAGCTGTTTCTACTGTGGTGGGAAAAATCATTATGCTAAGGATTGTGTCCTTAAGAAAATGGCTGAAAAAGATGATGGGAATGACGAGGAAGCCGTGTTGCAGAAAAGACTGGATGAGTTGAGAAAGAAGAAGTCTACTGCTAACCCTCCTATTAATGCTCTTATTGTGCAGGGTTCGGTTCAAGGTGATGAGTTCGGTAGCACGGAAGTTTGGTCTAACGACTCAGAAGACGAGGAAGTGAGGCAGCCTACCCATGGAAAGGCCTACATGTCTAGGGAAGAAAACAGTGGTGGAAGATGCTTCATGGTAACTGACGTATCTCATATGATGGGATACAACACCGATGGAGGCAGTGATGGACCGAAGTCAAAGGAGGACATATGCTTTACGGCCAAACCGCTCAGCCAGCAGTTCAATGAGCTCGATGAACTGATAAAGAAGGTACAATCTGTTTTTATTTCAAGCAAAGTACCATCATCCTCTTATGAGAAAGAACTAAAAAACGTCAATACAAGAATTTCTCATCTAGATAGTAGCTTAACTCAAACTCGAGTCACAAATTCTAACCTAACTGATCAATTGAGCAGGGCGGCGTCGAAGAGTGAGGAGCGGAGAATGTGGATAGAGTTAAAGGAGTCAGAATTACTCAAAGTTAAAGATGAAAACATTTATTTGCAAAGAGACAATTTAAAATTGTTAAAACAACGAAATGTTTTTTGTTTAATTGCTAAACGTCTGTATTCTAATATTACTCAGCTTCATTGGGATTGTGAAATAGGCTAAAAGATCCACCGCATGATCTTGCCCTTCCTAGAGTTTAAGGAAGATGAAATCGATGCCGAAGCCTATAATTGTGAGAGTGTGATATCGTCTGATGATGTCAATCCAACCTAGATGTATGGACTGGACAAAATTAAGTCCTTCATTAAATCCAAAGACCACAAGAACATGCTTAAAAATCTTTTGGATGAAAATCACAGACTTAAACTGAGAACCGAAACCATGCAAAAATTTGACTCTTTAAATGCCAACGTAAGCTCAGAAAACAAAATTGATGTTGAAAATGAATCTGAGCTTAACGAGGACGATAACATGAGCGAAATTTCTGTAGAGGACACGGTTGACTGCTCAGAATTTATTAAAACCGAACCTGAAAATCACAAGAATCTAATTTCTGAAAATTCAGTGGAGTTCGCTCGGTTGTCCCATCAAAAGTCCCCAAAATTAGTTGAGAAAGCTGTTGTGTATCAAAAGGTCAGGACCACTCCAAATCAAGTATACAAGGTAACAGGAGTAACCGGACATCAAACAGCTGAACTTGTAGCCATTGTAAACGAAGACAATGCTGATGGCTGTGATGAGTACTTCTGGGAAGCTCCAATTGATAATGCAGACGAAACCATTGGTTTATCTGAAAGAACTTCCTGGAAGAGCAAAGGAAGATACATACCTGAACCCTTGAATAAGCCGAACAACTTCGATGAGCCGAGCACCAGTGGTACAAAAGATATTCCTCAGAAGAATGATCACTCGGCAAAAGAAGACATTCCCTCGGCTCCTTCGGCTCAAAGTAAAGCTCCTGCAGTTCAAAAGGAACCAGCCAAGGAGTCACCAAAAACGAAAGAAAATGTTCATCATCAACCTTCTCAGATGAGGAATAGGAAGATAGAAAGGAACAATAGATACAGGAAGAACCTTTCTGAAAGGAAACAATTCTGGCATTCCCAGAATGCATATTTCTCTCATCAAGACAAGAATCTGAAGTATGAAAACAATCCTGTAGGAAAGCTTGAAAGTCACAAAAACCGAAAGCCAAGGTTCGGTTCACAAGAAGATATCAACCGAAATCCAAGGTTCGGTTCACAAGAAGATATCAACCGAAGGCAAAAGTTCGGCTCTGAAAAGGACTTCAACCGAAACCAAAGGTTCTGTTCCAAAGACAGTTCCAACCGAACGCAAAGGTTCGGTTCTGAAGTCAAAAGAGAACAAAACTCTAAGGTCACTCCCTCCAATGATCAAAAGCAAAAGGGTCACCTAGAGTCTCCAGACCGGAACTTCTCTCAATCCAAACCCTCTCGTTCAAATTCTTCTTGTTCTTCTAATTCTTCTTCTCGTTCTTCTAATTCTTCTACTCCCACCGATTCGTCTCCGTCTTACTCTGAAGCTGAGCAAAAGTGGAAGAAAAAGGTCAATGAATCCAAACCAGAGTCCAAACCTAACTCACCCAATCCTAACAAAATAAAAGTTTTTACCATTAAAAAGAAAGATGAAACAACTCTTATAAAACGAACTTATCTTGTTGATGTCTCTCTTATTGTTCCCGTTCCCATGCAAAGCTCACGTGGACCCAAGAAACTTTGGGTTCCTAAATCTGTCTAATTTTTGCAGGTTATAAGTGACGAGCAGTTCGACGAAGAATGGTACATCGATAGTGGCTGCTCACGTCACATGACAGGGAGGAAAGAGGAGCTTAGGGAATACAGATCTCTTGCAAATGGTGGCAACGTCAAGTTTGGAAATAATTCTTTCGGCACCATAAAGGGATACGGGATGATAACAAATGGGGACTTTACTATAAGGAAGGTGGCTTATGTGGAAGGACTCCAACACAACCTAATTAGTGTATCTCAGCTTGTTGGAGGTACAGGTCTCAAAGTCTCGTTCGATGATGAAGGTTCTGAAATCATAGAGAAAAAGTCAAAGAAAGTGATTCTCAAGTCAGAGCGAAAGGGTGAAATGTTTCCCTTAAACCTTAAACCCATCAAAGGAAACCCAGCTATATGCTTGTTGTCAAAAGCTCAATCTGACGAAAGCTGGTTGTGGCACCGAAGATTATCTCATCTTAATTTTAAAGATATCAACCGTCTTGTTACTGGAGGTCATGTTAGGGGCCTTCCATTGCTCAAGTTCGACAGGGATCATCTATGCGCTGCATGCGAAATGGGGAAGCAGAGTTGTCAAAGTCATCCATCTATAATCAACACAAAAGTTGTTGAACCACTCGAATTACTTCATATTGATTTGTGTGGTCCTTCATCTATCGAAAGCATCGGTGGTAGCAAGTATATTCTTGTTATCGTTGATGATTTTTCACGATTTACATGGGTGTTCTTTCTAAAGCTCAAATCTGAAGCGAATCAAAAGCTGAAAGTGTTTATCAAGCAAATTGAAGTACAGCTCAAGAAGGTTGTTCGCAACATCAGAAGCGACAATGGTCTCGAATTCAAGAACAGGGAGTTTGAAGAGTTTCTTGCAGAAAAGGGAATTAGTCACAATTTCTCAGCTCCCTACACACCGCAACAGAACGGAATAGTCGAAAGACGAAACCGATCTTTGTGTGAAGATGCCCGAACTATGCTAAGTTTCGCTTCCTTACCTCTTTATTTTTGGGCTGACGCTATTTCGGCTGCTTGTTTTACACAGAACAGGTCATATCTCAACAAGAGGTTCACGCTCACTCCATATGAGATACTGAACAACAGAAAGCTAAATGTGAAATTTTTCCATGTGTTCGGCTCAAGGTGTTTCATCTTTAATTCTAAAGAACAACGCAACAAGTTTGATGTCAAAGCCGACGAGGGAATATTTCTGGGTTACTCGCTCACATCCAAGGCATACAGGGTCCTAAACAAGCGTTCGAGAAAGATTGAAGAGACATACTATGTGACCTTTGATGACAACTATGTCAAGAAGCTACAGGCTAAAGAAGATATCACTGGGGAAATCTTTCCTCTAAATGGCCAGGTTACAGTCTCGGTCGCCAACTTATTCGAGACTTTCATGGACCTCTTTGACAAACCAAAGAATGCTTCACTCTCTGAAGCAGGTGCAGCAGACAACAAAGTTGATCACATGAAGCAGATTGTCGAAGATGCTGCAAGAAGAATGCACGAAGAAACATCAACCTCTAACGACTCTCCTTCCAACAACGCTCAAGTCGAGGGGGAGCCAAGCGCTCAAGTCCAGGGGGAGCCAAATTCTACAATTTCAACCGAAGAGGCCTCAACACCAGGAAGCTCAGAACCACAAGAACCACCTGAACCTTATGTCTTCCAAAGCTCATCAACTGAGGGGGGCCATAATGATATGACACTCGGTTACGATAGCCAATCTGAGCTAGACGAAATAATTAATGCTGAACTAGACCTAACCTTTGATCTAAATTACCCTCCTCTTATCAAATGGACCAGAGATCATCCTGTCTCTCAAGTAGTTGGAGATGTCTCTGAAAAGGTTTTGACCCGATCACAACTGAAGGCAAAACAGACTTCCTTATTTTCAAAGGTTGAGTTTTGCATGTTCAACTCCTTCGTATCAAAAGTTGAAGCAAAGACAGTTAATACTGCCCTCGATCACTCTGATTGGGTTCAAGCAATGCAAGACGAGCTGAACGAATTTGAAAGGAACAAAGTCTGGCGCCTAATTCCAACTCCTCCTGATGCTTCGGTTGTTGGTCTCAAATGGGTATTTAGGAACAAAATGGACAAGGAAGGTAATGTTATACGGAACAAGGCTCGTCTGGTGGTAAAGGGATACTGTCAGGAGGAAGGGATAGACTATGAAGAGACTTTCGCTCCAGTAGCTCGGCTAGAATCTGTTAGAATATTTCTGGCTTATGCTGCTCACAAGAACTTTGAGGTTTTCCAAATGGACGTCAAGTGTGCATTTCTCAATGGAGAACTCGAAGAAACGGTGTACGTGGAGCAACCTCCTGGGTTCGTGAATGAAAGGCATCCAAATCATTGCTATATTCTGGATAAAGCTATGTACGGCCTTAAGCAAGCTCCGAGAGCCTGGTATGAAACGCATACAAAATTTTTAAAGATGTCTAAATTCAAACAAGGTTCGGTTGACCCAAGCTTCTTTCGCAAAAAGGAAGGTAACCACTGTAACATCCGTAAAATACAACCAATTTAAATTTTTCAAAACAACCCGATTTTCATTAAAAAGTTTACAAAAAGGTTTTCAATACAAGTCATTAGAGTATTCCCAGAATCACATTGCTACAAAATCATGAAGAGCGGTACGATCGCACCTTCGCCTTGCCACAGTCTCCTGAAGAACCTGAAAAACATTAAACCACAACTGTAAGCCCGAAAGCTTAGTGAGATACCCCCAAAATACCAACCATGCAGACGCCCTTCCAGGCTGCGACCTTCCGGTCCAAAACATATAAAACATACATAACATAACAGAACATAGAACAGCCATGCATATCGGGTCTACTGTGTGACTGGTCCGCCGTATCGGGCCTTCAGTCCAACGGATCCATCCTCCAGGTCTAGTCATGTCCTTCGAGTCTACAGTGGGGTTGGTCCGCCCGCATCGGGCCTTCAACCCACCTGGTCCACTCTCTGAGTCTACAGTGTGACTGGTACGCCCGCATCGGGCCTTCAGTCGGCCTGGTCCACTCTCCGAGCCTCGGCACGTCTGGTCCGCCCTCGTGGGGCCTACAGCCTATCCGGACCGCTCGCTGGGCCTTCGGAACAACCGGTCCGCCCTGGGTATCTTGGCCTACAGCACAAAGCAGGACCCGCCTCAACCCATCTCCAGTCCAAACAACCATGTGCACAAAACATACATTCATATAACAGTCATAGTCAACAAACCGAGCAAGCAGATCACATAGCATATCATTACCCTAACCGGGTTGCCGACCTAACCGGTCACTAGCATAGCATCACTCTGTATATCGAGAAAACTGACCTTAGCAATGCCTCCTAGCATGTACCATCCTAGCTACTAGGATACAGACACATCAAAACAATAACATAATAACCATAACCGAATCTCAATACAATAAAGGGCCGACCTTGGTGCCTTAGACGCTGTTGATATAGTGAGGATAACTCACCTCGAAGCTGTCGGCTGAAAAGATAAGATCCCGCTGCTCCGAACACTGACACGAACTCCTCCACTAAACATCAAACATACAACTCAATAAATACCCTTAATTACCAAAATACCCCTGGAAGACAACTGATCAACCACGGACAAGTCAAAGTCAACCCCTGACTGACCCTACTCGCCGAGTCAACCCGATGACTCACCGAGTCCATATGCTCAGAACTTCCTTCAATCAGCGACCTAACTCGCCGAGTCACCCCAAGACTCGTCGAGTCCAACAACTCTGAGTCCACTCGTACCCAACTCACCGAGTCATCCCTTGACTCACCGATTCATCGACTCAACCAGACATATTGGGACTTCCTCGACAAGACTTGCCGAGTCCAAATGGACTCGTCGAGTCCAAGGCCATCTTCAACCTACTCGCCGAGTTGTTCTTCCAACTCGTCGAGTCCCAGGCCATCTTCAAGCAACTCATCGAGTCCACCCATGTGACTCGTCGAGTACCACCGGTCTGAATCCCTACAGAAGCATCTCAGGCCATGCAATTGATCTAAAACATAGATCCAACCTCCTACAATCCAACCATCACGTAAAGTGGCAAACTTTACGTGAATCTAACGAGATTTAAGCCATATTCACCTTAAAACCAAGGTTTGGGACAGGGTGACTTCACTAAGCACACAAACACAGGAACTTTAATGCACTCTAGGCCTTCAATATTCCAGATCTGAGGTAGCAACCTCAGATCTATCCTCCAAACTCCAAAACATTCCAAGACATACTCCCCACAAACCCCAAAATGATGAAACTAGGAATGCACAGCCTAAGGACGAAGATATTACCTCCAAAAGATGCCTCAATAGCAGCCAAACTCGAATCCAAGCAAAGCCCTTTGATCCAAGCCACTTCTCCTTCAAGATCTCTTCAAACAACACCTCTCCAAGCTCTAATTTGCTCTACAAATGATTTCTCCACGAATTTAGGGTTTCTGGAACTCAAGGGGGGAATAAGTGAGGCTGTGGAGGGGTATAATGCTCTTTATATAGGGCTCAACCCCGAAAATTAGGGTTTTCTCCATACAGCACCTACTCGCCGAGTCCATCCTAGGGACTCGCCAAGTAGGCCACTTGACACGCGACCATGACCGCGACCTGACTCGCCGAGTCCAAATGGACTCGCCGAGTCATCCTCTAAAACTTACTCTTTTAGCCCTTCAACTCTACTCTTACGATTCCGGGATGTTACAATTCTCCCCCACTTAAATTAGGCTTCGTCCTCGAAGCCTTCGGCATCTCATCTTCAAATTATTTCCCACGACGCACCACTTGACCTTGACCGAACCAAGTCCCTCAAGGTACAACCATAGAACCAGAAGCTCACTTTCTCCTTCCATACGGTGTCCCCACCACCTACTCAAACCGGGCACCAACTGTACCTTCCGATAACCACGCTCAACAACCGAGAATTACCCATGATGCCTTATTGCTCAAATCCTCATCTTTCACTTGACTCATATGGCTATAAAGCCACGAACCATTGGATTCCCGATCCGAATTCCACTCTATCCATCCCATGCCGACCGAAAGACCCATTCCTCCATTTCGGAGCAACTCCCCCGAGTTCTCCTCTCGCAATCACACACACATGCTGATCTAGCTCTAGCACCCTCAGGTGTGGATAACCTGATATACTGATGATATCCTCAAACATCCTTCCAGGATGAACCACTGATACATACTCAGAACCCTGATCAGAATCTCACTGAGAGTCCAAGACTCTTTCTCTGTATCCCTTCTGAATCCCTCTCCCTGGCTCTATGTCGCGGTATTCCCTTCGCGCCCAGAGCAACATATCAAGTCGAATGAGCTTTTATTCTACCGCCGCAACACGCTACTCAAGGAGCATCGACAGACCACTCCAATCATAACTCTACACTGCCGCTTTCACTTCCGTGAATTCGCACTCCCTTTTGGGATTTCGTTCCTCCCTCTTTCCTTACCAAGGAAACCGCTTGTCCGCCCAGTCACCATGGCAGGCACTATGGTGCTCATCCCACGCTACACTACGTGTTTAAAGCGTACTCAACATCCATGCATCACCACTACTCTGACTCTCATCACAGGGACCCTCAAGCCCATGCACTACCTTCACTGCTCAAGATCACTACCCGGGGCCAGACCTCCCAATGTAATCCCACTACAATATACGCAACCCATAACCTCGAACTGATCCAACAATACTCGCAGAGTCTTTAGCATGACTGGACCGCCTCCTCGGGCCTTCAGCCAATCTGGACCACTCTCAGAATCTTCAGCAAATTTGACTGGACCGTCCTCCGAGCCTTCGGTCTGACTGGTACGCCTACCGGCCTTCAGTCTATCCGGACCGCTCAACTAGCATTCATCACTCCGAACCATCCCTTCGGGAAATCCTCCCGTGCATACCGTTCTAGCCCTCTAGGGGTTCCGAACTCTATCTCCATCATACATACTCGATCCCGGCCTGCTCCCATGCATTCCTCAATCAACTGCTCTAGGTCTGTATTCCGCCCCGCACGCCTGTTACTAACCCACACAAGCCTGCTCTCGACTGATAGAAATACCGCTGAATTTCCCCAAGAAGCTAAACAACCTCTCAGGCCCAACGATCATCGGGAGAATTTCCAATTCTCCCCCACTTAAGACACTGACAGTTAGTCACAGGTCGCCATCACCGATCTCCCCAAGCAACCTTGCAGGAATCAACACATGCACTCACCTGACAGTTAGTCACAGGTCGCCATCCTCACCAGTATCTCCTCATATTCCCAAATCACCCTCCCCACCTAAATCTCCCCAAATTACCAAATCACCTTCTCCTCCTAATTCCCCAAAACTTCCAACCCCAACCCAATCACCTAAACAAAAGGTCACACTTTCTGTTCCAATATCTATCCCCCAAACCACAATAGAACCTAATATTCCCTTCTCTATTTCTCAACCTTCATCCTCTATCTCCACGCCCATTATCACCGACTCTGTTACCATCACCACTTCCCAACCACCAGTAACGGTCAATGTATCTGATACGGGGGCTGCTACTGTGGTTGAAACCTCGGTCATCAACCTTCCCTCATCTCCTTCTCCATCCTCCAACTCCGGTGCTACCTTAGGGGGTGATGATGAAGACTTGGATTCCATCTATTATAGCCCCTACCGGATTCCTACAGACACCGATGCAGATACCCCTGTGTCAAATCAGCAGCTTCAGGAAATTCACGCCAAACTTGACAGTCTGCTAGCTGACAGTAAAGCTTATGGGGGTGCTGTGCTGAAAGCTTTCATAGAGTCTGCGATCCAGACTTACACTGAAGCCTTGGATCGTTCAACTGACGCCGTAGATAATTCAGCAGCTTCATGCTCCAAAGCCACTCAGGAAGTTTCTGAGGTTGTTCATACAACTCAGATCTTTCTTGATTCCTTCAAGGCTCATGCTGACACTAATGCATCCAAATTTCAAGCGTCAGTAGACTCTTTTTCAGCTACCCTTCAGGGAGAAACCACAAAATTTGAGGCTCTGCATGCTGACCTCAAAACTAAATCCACCTCATTCCTCAAATCTTTGGATTCACGTTTTGCCTCTCTGGCAGCCGAGAGCACCCTGAAGGAAGATCTTGTAAAACACCAGGCAACCATTGACTTACAAAAGATCCAACTGGCCCAGGCACAACAGGAAATAACTTTGCTACAAACTCAGCGGGCAGTTCTTCAAAGTTGCGCTGGTGACGTTAAGAATATGTTAACAAGTGTTCTTGACACCCATGATCCCTTCCTGACCCTCACTATTCGTCAGCATCTCCAGGCAAAACTCCTTCTTGCAATTAATATCTTAAGTGAAATGAATGGTGTCTCGGAGAAACTTGTTCTTCCGAGACAAGGGGGAGAGGAAGGTGTGTCCAAGACAGAACCAAAGGGTAATGTAGCTTCGGGTTCTGGTAAACAAGTCCTAGTTGAGAGCGAATCAGAATCAGACGAAACTATCACTGAATCTCTTCAACGCAAGAAAAGGGACAAAGAGCTTGATGAAACTTTAAGGATAGCTCGTGAGGCCGAGGCCAAGGAAAGAAAAATCAGGGAGGATGAGGAGGCCATTCAAGCCAAAAAGACTCTATTCCCAGATTGGGACAGAGACACACTCATAACTCAAGCGATTGAGTTTCCTTCTATTTATTGGTTGGAACCGATTGCATCCTTTGAGTGTGAAAATTCAAAAGACTCGCAGTTCGACATGCCCATAACGCGCAAAGCTTTCACATTTCATTGCTTTGATGTCACTGCCAATGTCCCTCATCCGAACCTGAAGTGTAACACCCCCCTCTAGCACGTATCACAATATTGTCCGCTTTGGGCCACTCGGCACGAGGACTTCCCAGGGGGTCACCCATCCCGGTACTACTCCCGCCCGAGCACGCTTAACTGCAGAGTTCTTATGGGATCTGTTGCCCTCACGGCTTTAAAACGCGTTGTGATACGGAAGGTATCCACACCCTTTATAAGGAATGCTTAGTTCTCCTTGCCAGCCGATGTGGGATCAGATCTAACCCACCTTCACCCCCCATTATAGGGTTCGACGTCCCTGTCGAACACATCGACCCGTGCCCTAGCTCTGATACCATTTGTAACACCCCACTCTGGCACGTATCACAATATTGTCCGCTTTGGGCCACTCGGCACGAGGACTTCCCAGGGGGTCACCCATCCCGGTACTACTCCCGCCCGAGCACGCTTAACTGCAGAGTTCTTATGGGATCTGCTGCCCTCACGGCTTTAAAACGCGTTGTGATAGGGAAGGTATCCACACCCTTTATAAGGAATGCTTAGTTCTCCTTCCCAGCCGATGTGGGATCAGATCTAACCCACCTTTAGGAGGAGACTCGGCGAGTTGGTGCCTGACTCGCCGAGTAGGACCACGGTCTTGGTCGCAGATTCGCGACTAGACTCGACGAGTCCATTAGGGACTCGACGAGTCGACGCTATTCAGCAGAAACCCTAACCGTTTCATTCTGGATCGTATATAATGTCTTTAGGGCCGTCATTGCTCGTCTTTTGGCCGATTGAAGGGAACCTAAAACGTCTGTGGGCATCTGGAGCAGGAGTGAGGGCTAGTGGGAATTTGAAGGCTTTGTTAGACAAGAAGAGGCAAGGTTGTGGTCAAGGAGGATCAAGGGGATTGGGCTCCGAAGGTTGGGGACACAGAGAACACATTTCCAGGTAATACTCGGATCATTTCTGTCGTTTTGGTGTTGTACACGAGTCTAGGGTTTATGAGACCCATTTGGGGATTTGATAGAACATTGTGTGTTACCTAGTCGTTTATACCCCAGTGATAGGATACTTAGATGTCCAGAAAGTCCCATGGGTGCATGTCTCGGGACCATGCATATTTCAGGGAGCAGGTGATCGATTGCATGGCACGGACTCGCCGAGTCCAATGATCAGACTCGGCGAGTAGCTTGAAGATTTACAGGGACTCGCCGAGTTGTTCTTCAGACTCGGCGAGTAGTTGAGGATTCATTGGAACTCATCGAGTCGCCTTCGGACTCGGCGAGTGGAGTCGGGGTGGCCCCGCGATTCTTCCACGAGGACCTCGTCGAGTACAAAGAGGGATACTCGACGAGTAGAAAGGGAAACAACAGGGAAAGTTGGGAGGACGTCTAGACTCGTCGAGTCGCCTTTGTACTCGACGAGTCCGGTCAAGTTGACCATTGACCAGAGTTGACCTGCATGTAATTTCGTAGGGTCAGTTGCCTTGTTTAATAAGATTAGTAATAAGGGTATATGGTATTATAGGGACACTGCAGATTGGCGGACCGAGTGCAAGTGGTTTCAAGAGCTTATAGTTTACATACTACGAGGTGAGTCCTCTCACTATACTTCACCCGGAAGGGTTTGACTGTGAGACCGGAAGGTCGTATATGATAGGTGTTATTTATGCTATAAATAGAAAGGTAGTTGCTATGCATGATATATATGTTTACATGGGCCGGAAGGCGATATGTTATATGACAGTAAGGTCAGGTATGATGTATGATATGTGTGTTATGTGTGTTATATTAAATGTATTATATGTTGTAAATGTTATGGGCCGGAAGGCAATATGTTATGGGCCGGAAGGCGATTATGTTACGGGCCGGAAGGCAAAGTGTTGTAGACCGGAAGGTCAGGGCCTGGAAAGGCGTATATGTGTAAGTCGTATACTGGGGAACTCACTAAGCATTTATGCTTACAAGTTGTTATGTATGTGTTTCAGGTACTAGCGAGGACCGTGGGAAGGCGCCGGCATGATGCATACACACTGCTGTTATTGGAGATCTTGGGGATTTTTATATATGTATTTGATATGGAACATGGAATAAATACTTTTGATTAAATGAAACCACTTTATTTTAAATGAAAAAATTTATTCGAAAATTTGCGTTGTTACATGAAGGTTGACAGAGAGCTCATTGATTTCTATCTGAAATACGGTCAACCGCATACTTGACATGGAATGCTCATAAAATTATTAAAGTCAAGGTACTGAAACCGACACAGGCTGGGAAATTTGTAAACGTCAATTTCAAAATCAACAGAGGAACGGCCAACACCGAACATCTTATTTCTCTGGCAGATCTTCCCAGTCTGAACCCGCATGATTGGATCTTGCTATACAACATTCTTCTCTCCAACCAGAGAGAATATGAACCAATTCTTTCACATCTTAAAAGAATGTTGGCTTCCTACGTCCATGAGCTCGCCACTATGGATCAGGAAATAGCAAAAGTAATGAACAAGAAACCGACTGTCAAGCCCACTTCCAAGACCGGAGATGTTCATAAAATGAAGTTAGGGCAAATTGATTCTTCCAATCTGACGGTTATGTTCACCAGGGGCGACAAGCATAAGTTTCTGTTTGCTTTGGTAGATAAGCATCTGTTTTCTACAGAGTGTCTGGAGCATATCATCAATATCATTCACCGATGCAAACAGAGCTCAACAGCAGACAAGAAGAACTTTACTGACATGCTTCGTTGGTATATTACCTTCACGCATCATATTCTGGCTTTAATACCGAAGATTTTTGAAACGGTAAAGAAGCCCTCTGCTGTGAAAAGAGAGTGAAGGTCTCGCTCCAAATTGATGCAAAGGGGGAGATTGTTGGGCTTTATAGATTGCGTCTTTTGGGCTCGACTGATTATGCTATTTTGTATTCCGGTTTGGGCCTGTCCAACCGTGAACCTTTTATGTTTTGTATATAAGTTTACGCTTGAATGCATATTAGGTTAAGGTTTTAGAGATCTGAGAATAGCGATACATCTAGACGACAATAGGTTTCTTTGATCGTTCTTGTAACCTTCCAATCCTCTACAGTTGATGTTCTTAATCGAGCTCTTCTGAGGATTTTGTTTAATCATTCGACACGTTTGATTCCATCTTGTCTTGTTCTTATTATTGTGTTTATATCGTCTTTGTTTACTTACTTGTTCAAGATCTAATCGATCTTTATAGATTAAAGGTTTGTTTAATCTCATCAATTACCTCTTTTTGTCCGAACCCATGCCCAACACTCGTACATGACCTAATATTGGTCAACCTGTGCCAACACCCAACCACCTGCAACCCATACCCATAGTATAACACCTTTTACTCATAACCCACGCCCAACAACCGTACATGACCTAATATTGGTCAACTCATGCCAACACCCAACCACCTGCAACCCATACCCATATTATAACCCCTTTTGGTCCTAACCGATGCCCAACACCTGTACATAACCTGATATTGATCAACCTATGCCAACACCCGACCACCTGCAACACATACCCATGTTATAACCCCTTTTGGTCCTAACCCATGCCGAAAACCCATACATGACCTAGTATCGGTCAACCTATGCCAACACCCGACCACCTACAACCCACACCCATATTATAACCCATTTCGTTCCTAACCCATGCCCAACACCGGTACATGACCTAATATTGGTCAACCCGTGCCAACATCCGACCACCTGCAACACATACCCATATTATAACCCAATTTTGTCCTAACCTATGCCCAACACCCGTACATGACCTAATATTGGTCAACCCGTGCCAACACCCGACCACATGTAACCCATACCCATATTATAACCCCTTTTGTCCTAGCCCATGCTCAACACTCGTACATGACCTAATATTGGTCAACGTGTGCCAACAGCAGACCACCTGCAACCCTTAACCATATTATAACCTATTATGGTCCTAACCCATGCCGAATACGCGTACCTGACCTAATATTAGTCAACGCATGCATACACCAGATCTCTTGCAACCCATAACCATATTATATCCCCTTTTGATCCTAACCCATGCCCAACACCCGTACACGACCTAATATTGGTCAACCCGTGCCAACACCCGACAACCTGCAACCAATACCCATATTATAACCCCTTTTGGTCCTAACCCATGTCCAACACCCGAACATAACCTAATATTGGTCAACCCATGCCAACAACCAATCACCTGAAACCCATACCCATAGTATAACCCCTTTTAGTCCTAACCCATTCCCATCACCCGTACATGACCTAATATTGGTCAACCCGTGCCAACACCTAACCACCTGCTACCCATACCCATAATATAACCCCTTTTGGTCCTAACCTATCCCCAACACCCGTACATGACCTAATATTGGTCAACCCGTGCCAACACCCGACCACCTGGAACACCTACCCATATTATAACCCCTTTTGGTCCTAACCCATGCCATACACCCATACATGACCTACTATTGGTCAACCCGTGCCATCACCCGACCACCTGCAACCCATACCTATATTATAGCCCCTTTTCATCATAACCCATCCCCAACACCCATACATGACCTAATATTAGTCAACCCATGCAAACACCCGACCACCTGTAACACATACCCATATTATAACCCCTTTTGGTTCTAACCCATGCCCAAAACCCGTACATGACCTAATAATGATCAACCCATTCCAACACCCGACCACTTGCCACCGATACCTATATCATAACCCCTTTTGGTCCTAACCCATGCCAACACCCGACCTAATATTGGTCAACCCATGCCGACACCCGACCTAATATTGGTGAACCTGTGCCAACACCTGACCACCTGCAACCCATACCCATATTATAACCCCTTTTGGTCATAACCTGTGCCTAACACCCATACATGACCAAATATTGGTCATCCCAGGCCAACACCCATCCACCTATAACCCATACCCATATTATAATCCATTTGGGTCCTAACCCATGCCTAACACCCGTACATGAGCTAAAATTTGGTCAACCCGTGACAACACCCAACCACATGCAACCCATACATATATTATAACCCCTTTTGGTCCTAGCCCATGCTCAACACCAGTACATTACCAAATATTGGTCAATCCGTGCCAACATCAGACCACCTGCAACCCATAACCATATTATAACCCTTTTTGGTCCTAACCCATGCCCAACAGGCGTACCTGACCGAATATTAGTCAACCCGTGCAAACACCCGACCTCCTGCAACCCATACCCATATTATATCCCTTTTGATCCTAACCCATGCCCAACACCCGTACACAACCTAATATTGGTCAACCCGTGCCAACACCAGACCACCTGCAACCAATACCCATATTATAACCCCTTTTGGTCCTAACCCATGCCCAACACCTGTACATAACCTAATATTGGTCAACTCGTGCCAACACCCGACCACCTGAAACCCTTATCCATAGTATAACCCCTTTTAGTCCTAACCCATGCCCAACACCCGTACATGACCTAATATTGGTCAACCCGTTCCAACACACGTCTATATGCAACCCATACCCATAGTATATACCTATTTTGGTCCTAACCCATGCCCAACACCCGTACATGACCTAATATTGGTCAACCCATGCCAACAGTAGACCACCTGCAACCTATAACCATATTATAACCATTTTGGTCCTAACCCATGCCCAACACGCGTACATGACGTAATACTAGTCAACCTGTGCAAACACCCGACCTCCTTCAACGCATACCCATGTTATATCCCCTTTTGGTCCTAACCCATGCCCAACACCCGTACACCACCTAATATTGGTCAACTCGTGCCAACACCTGACCACCTGCAACCCATACCCGTAGTATAACCCATTTTAGTCCTAAACCATGCCTAACACCCATACATGACCTAATATTGGTCAACCCATGCCAACACCTGACCATCTGTAACCCTTACCCATAATATATCCCCTTTTGGTCCAACTTAATGGACTAAGTCCTTAATGAGCTAATTGAGAAAATATTAATATTTAGGAATTTATCAGGGCACACGAGAATTATCTAATAAGTGAAATATTAAATAATAATCATTAGCAGAAATTAATCTAAGCAATAATGGACTTAATGGATTAAGTCCTTAACGGATTAAGTCCCTAGTGGGTTAAGTAAGAAACACTTAACCCTAGTTATCATTTAATGTGAAACCCTAATTTCACTTGGGCTTTGTATTGCGCCATCCGAGAATAATTAAATGGACTAGAGTAATTAGTTGGGCTTTAGGGTAAGGCCCATATGAAGGATTGGGCCCAATTTGGAAAATTGGGCCATAGTTGGGGCCTAGATGGTTGTATGATATTGGGCCCTAGAATGATACATGTTGGACTGGACTGATCAATTGGGCCATATGTTGGACTTTGATCCCTAGTTGACTTTGGGCCTATGGGTTGGGCCTTGGGCTTGGGTAAGCCAAGCTAGGGCTAATGTAGTAATTATCCAAAGCATGTATTTTTAGTTATGTGTTAGAACCTAATTATTAATTGGGTGTTATTTGGTGTTGACAGTTCGGGAATCTGTCAACCAGCAGCTGGGGTGGAGTCTACGAGACTTCAGCGGTGTGGGATTGTGTCTGTGGGACTTCAGCAGTGTGAGGTGAGTTTCCTTCCAGTAGGAACGGGTCTAAGGCCACAATGCTGGCCCATTTAGTAGCAGTAGTTTCCGGACTTTGGTCCCATGCAGTTGTTAGTTTGTTTGATGCCTTCGTGGCTCAGACAGGATTTATGTGTTAAGTGTTATGGGCTACGGCCTGACGTAGTATGCAGTATATGAGTTTATGATCATGTGTGTTATGCTATTTGATATGTGTTTTGCTATGCTATGCTATGCCCAGTCAATTCCGGACTTCAGTCCGATGCAGTTAGTTCCGGACTTCGGTCCGATGCAGTTAGTCCCGGACTTCGGTCCGATGCAGGGGACAAGGTCCCAGTCAGTTCTGAACTTCGGTCCGATGCAGTTAGTTCCGGACTTCGGTACGATGCAGGGGACAAGGTCCCAGTCAGTTCCGGACTTCGGTCCGATGCAGTTTCCGGGCTTCGTCCCGATGCAGTGGGCAAGGCCCAATATGTGTTTATATGTTATTGTATGGTCTGTGGTAGTTTGGGGAGCTCACTAAGTTCGTGCTTACAGTTTCAGTTTTGGTTTCAGGTACTCAGTTTTCAAAAGAGGAGCTCGGGAAGATTGCAGTGCACACACCATTTGTTCAGCCTGGGATATTTATACTCTGATATATTTGACAGTTGTTATAATATTTTGAGATACATTGCTTATGATTTCTATATGAGGTTTATTGACTATGGTTTTATCATTAAATTAAACGAAATTTTCAAACTATGTTTTTGGGACGTTACAGTGAGATGTTGTGATGGTGTACCAAGGTACTCGAGTATTAGTGTCCTAATTTTTTATCGTGTTGAGACTCGATTTGTGTGATGGTGAGTAGAGTACCGAGTGATTTTTATTCCAGTGGGAACCCACCAGTTAATTGTCGTCGGAGTGGGACTATTTAAGGGTGTATATGTATTGAGAAAAGTGCCTTGCTGATGAGAACTTAGAAAAAAGTGGTGGTGCATAAGCTGGGTGGGTGTAAGAACCTATCTATGTTGAGCTACGGAGCATGAGTTGGTGAACTCAATGTAGTGATGACTTGACGAAGAGATTATGGGGTGGTAAGAGAGCAAGTGGATCCGAGTGGAAGTAATCGCTTGGGATTATCAGGAAAAACCATGGAGTGAGCCCATGGTGAGTCAGTGAGCGGGAGAGTGTTGTAAGACTACAGGGAGCCATAGCATCCATGAGTCAGTTAGAGAGAGTATCGTTGTGCTGCGGCGAGCCATAGTATAAGCTAGTCAGCGAGAGAGTATCGTGATACTGCGGGGACCTGTAGTATTCATTGGATAGCGGGACAGTGTTGTAATACTGCGGGGAGCCGTAGTACTCACTAGTCAGAGACAGAGTGTCATGGTACTTCGGGGATTCGTAGTATTTACTAGTTAGCGAGAGAGTGTTGTGATACTACGGAGAAACCATAGCACTCAGTAGTCAATAAGAGTCAATACTATTCTGCGGGGAGCTGTATTATTCACTAGTCAGAGTATGACACATAGGAGTTTTTAGGCTTAGGTAGCCTTACCACTTGAGTCTTTGGGAAACTGGTAGCCGCACGAGGGGCAAGACTAGGATCTTTGTGATGGTCGGGGTCCGTTATATCGCGATTTTAGGGAGGGGGTTGTCATTAATCTGAAAGGATTGGAGAGGTAATGTATACGAAAATTCACGGATCTTGGGTTTTGAGTTGAGTATCAGATTAGATATGAGTGGTTCAAATTCTACTGTTGAACCAGAATCTCGAGTTCAAGTTTGGCTCTTTTTGGGCATTAGGTAGGCAGTATGAGATTCCGAATTTTCATATGGATCTCATTATGGGTGGTAATGGTTTCCATATGATGTTTTTAGATGCGAATGGGTCGGTTCATTGGTTGGGAAGGACCACAAGATGCATGGAACTAGTAAGTGGTAGACGATAGAGGCCGGAGGTGAGGCGACATCAGATGGGTTGAAGTATTCACTTGAGGTAAAGCGATCTTCGTGACTTTGTGTGTCATATAATGGGCTAAGATAACTATTGTGAAAAGGAGGGTTGTAAATTCATTTTATTGGGTGTGCAAGGGGTGGCCCTTGGAGGTTCAACCGTTGGGTCGGGAGCTGACCTGGTACTCAGAGTTGGAAGTGTTTTATTCGAGTCTGTTATTCGATGAACGATTATGAAGGTGATATTTTGCATGGGTGGTCTGTCGGGGAGACAGACCACTATAGTTTCCAGTTCTTGAGAGTTAGAGCAGGTACTTCCAAGGAAAAGGGGTATGTCCTTCTTCAGCTTGGGAATTTCTATTTGGCTTCGGATGTCTTGGGTGAGGGATCGTTGAATGTTAAGAGATTTTTCGGTTGTGCTTCTCGGGTTATTTGTTTCGATCTATACGAAGATAAAGAACGATTTCGAGGGCGAAATCTAATTTAAGTGGGGGAGAATTGTAACCTCTTGTTTTAGATTGTTTTGTGATTTAAGGCCCATGGGCCTTAATCCGAGTATGAGAAGGTTTTGAGGCTTTGAAGGAGAAAGTTTTAGGCCCTTTTGAGATGTGGGTAAGGTAGGTTGTGTGATAAAAGAGTTTGGTTTGTGCTTTAGAGCCCAAATGTATTGTTAAAGGCGTTGGTGCGGGCTTTTCATGAATTTGGATCTAAGTTCGAGTGGGCTTCAGGAGGAATAAAGTTTATAGAAGTGTGCGGCTTCTCTTTACCTTTTCGTGGATATAAGGATCGTCAGAAACAAATTTATAACGAAGAAGTTATGGCCTTCGGAAGTTTCGTGGTTTCAGGGTTAGCCGAGTATGTTGGGTGTACACAAAGTGTACGTGGAGTGTACTAGTGAAGAAGGCATTACGTTGGGCATACATTGGAGTACGTTGAGCGTACTGAACAGGAGGGTCGCAAATGTTCTTTGGAATACGCTGGGCACACGCCAATCAAACCTGAACCCTATTTTAGGGTCTTGGGCCCTATTTAAGCTTCTCATCTCATAACCTAACCCTAATATCATCAGCCTCCATCCCTCTAAACCATAGTAATAGATCATAAGACTCCATTGGAGTGATTCTTGAGCTTTTTGGTGATTTAGTGAAGTTTTTGGTGCTTATTATGGAAGAAGGAGTTCCTTGAGGAAGCCTTGCATGGCTTGGAGCTTGTGGATCCAAGCCCTAATCATATTGATCTAGCTCCAAGAAGCATAAACTTTGAATCTTGGTGGCTTTCTTATGTGGATCTAGTGGGGGTGATGACTTGTTATGTTTGTCCTTGGAAGAAGAAGGAGCCTTGAAAGAGAATAGCTTGAGCATCTAGCTTTTGGATCTGATTTATACACTTGTTGGTGCATCTTCCAGAGGTGTCAAGTTTGAAACTTGCTCATTGTTGTGTTGGTTCTTGTTATGAGTCCATTTTTGGGGTTTTATGTCCCAAGCTTGGAATTTTATGAGTTTGATGAACTCCAGAATATAATATCTTTCCTTATAGATGCTTTTAGTTGTTTGGAGTCATAAAAATGAGATCTTGGTAGTCAAGATCTCTCCATGCATGAGATATAGGCGAAGGTCTTAACTGGTTGAGACCAAATAAGTAGAAATAGTGAATCTGGGAAGTACACTGAGCGTAATTCTAGTACGCTCCTCGTACTAACCAATTGTCCCCAATGGCTAATTTGGATTTGTGAGTACACTAAGCGTACCAAGGGAGGTACACCCCGTGTAACCTTACTGTGGACTTTTAGGCTAAATCTCATTTTCGGCCTTGAGTGTTGGGCCTGGAGTTTGGGCTTGTTGCACTAGACTTTTTGGACCAGAGGATTATATATATATATATATATATATATATATATATATATATATATATGTGTGTGTGTGTGTGTGTGTGTGTGTGTGTGTGGCTTGAGCCCTTAAGTTGGGTTAGTCACTTGGACATGAGAGTTGGGTCTCGGGAGAGCCCATTCATTATTGGGATTTGGTAAGTCCAATGAGTTTTAGGTTAATGATGGGCTAGTTAATGGACTACCTTTAGACCTAAAGAGTGAGGGTTTGGACTTAGATCTTAATTGGGTAGTTGTGAATCTTGGTCTAGTGTTAGAGGTCGGTGTGCATTAGTAGCATCTCTAGGAGTTGTTCATCATCTGAGGTGAGTCTTATCACTATACTTACCTAGTGTGGTAACCTTTGTGTGACCGGAGGGTCTTATGTGCTTATACCGAGTATTGTGATATCCTACATTATGTCTTTGTGATTTATGTTGTGTATTGTTCTGAGCTTACTGAGTTTTGAGATCGGAGGGTCCCACTGAGACACATTGACCGGAGGGTCTTATCTGTGTTTAGCCGTGAGAGGCAAATGATATATGTGTGGTATTTTGGGGAACTCACTAAGCTTCGTGCTTAGCATGTTATGTGATATGTATTTTAGGTTCTTCTCATGATCGCGGGAAGGCGCCAGTTCAATTTTACACACTAGAGAAAAAGTTATGTTTTGAGGATCCTAGATTGTCAATCAAACAATTATAGAGTTACGTTTTGTAAATTAAATAAATGGGGTTTTATGAGATGTTATGAGAATCATGTGGTTTTAAAATGAAAATTTTGGTTTGAAAATTTACGTCGTTAAACCATGGGGACCCTCCAAGGGCTTATACGTAAGTGCCTCGGGAACCCCCTGAGGTCTTCGATACAAATATCACAGCTACAACCAGCATATCACATATCACATAATCCACTAACACACATGTAGCAATTAATGGGTAGGCCTTGGTACCTTCGACCCATTAGCATGGTGAGGAGACACACCTATATCAAGAATCCAAAAGCTGCTCTCCTAACAGTCTGTAACCACCTGTGTTGAACAATAATAACATTACCCATGGTTAGAACTTAACACAATCCAATGGAAAAACCCAAATCCCAAGTCCTTTCATAATGGCCAAAATAGTCTTCCTTTGTTAATGGGCCCAAATACCATGTCTAAAATCCCTAATGGGCCTCATGCCCCAATAAGGCCTAACCACAGCATCCCTGGCCCACAACAGATAAACTGGTCCACTAACTCCAAAACGTGACCAGGCCCAATGACTAATTAAGGCCCAAAAGCTTACAAGCTCAAAACAAGTCTATGTCCATCTGATGTGCGTAAGCCTTGCGTACCACCCTGGTACGCACAACGTACTTAGTCCTTGAGTCGTACACGCTACGTACTCTAGGCTACGTCCATTATACAAACAGATGAAGAACTTTTTCCATTAAGTGCTTAATACTTTATGTTTTAACGTTCAAACCTTAGATCTGATCTCATTAAGACGTCCGAAGTCATAAAGTTGGCAACCTTATGCCTTTACATGTCCCTTATGCTCCCAACAACCCATTAAGACCTTTTCAAGGGTCTTATGTGACATCCCCAATTTTCACGGCCAGAAAAGACCAATTTGTTTATGCTTTGTTTTAAAATCAAAGTAATCGTTTAAAGAAAACTACTATGGAATTTGTTCCCAAAACAAAATGTGATAAGAATTTATCAAAGCATTTCTTTAAAGAAATTTATTTTTCATTAAATAACAAAATCTCGGGATGTCATGTTCCGATACAGACCAAAAGCATAAACATTATAATATAGACCTTACAATAGTTATTTATAACTACTAATCTATAATCCAAAATCTCTCGCCAAGTCCACCAAATTTTACTCTTGTTCCATTACCTATAATGCAAAGAAAACTGAGTGGGTCAGGCTTGGGAGCCTGGTGAGCATATAGGTTTATCAACCTATATTAATATAATTATTATATTCAATCATCAAACAATCAACCCAATTATCCATCCCCATTATCTTTTTTATTTCTTAAGGTTTTACCCTAAGAATCGACTATCCTTCCTTCATTCGTTCCTAAGGATTGACCTAAGGAATTGGCACAAAGTCCATTGTTGCCCGAGGTTCCTATGACAAACACTAAATCCATAGCTGCCAAGGTTCATCTATACAGTACTATATCCATATTTACCAAGGTTCATCTACACTATACTAAATCCATAGCTATCATTGTTCTTTTACACAATACTAAATCCATAGCTACCAAGGTTCATCTATATAATACTAAATCCGTAGTTACCAAAGTTCATCTACACTGTACTAAATCCATAGCTACCATCGTTTTATTATAAGGCACTAAATCTATAGCTGCTAGGGTTTTTAGAGTACACCAGTGAACATCAAGTCCACAATACCTACAAGTTGCGAGCTTGCTAGTGTTCCACTGGATTGTCTAGAATCATCCGTGGTTGTCATCTGTACTCCGCTGAATGATGGGGGCCATCATTTGGGTAAAAGTTTCACTCATTTTTCACCTGTCACCGTCATCTCATGATCTATATCATCTTTCATCTCATCCTCAAACTAATCTTTCATCACACACCAACTATTTCATCTACCCATGTTCTACCCAACATATTTGTAGATATAAATTACATATATAGTTTAAATCATATACAAACCTATATAAAACATTCATCCAACATCCATCTCAAATAAACAAACAATATATAAACACATGACATGTATTTCATATCAAATACTTCATATCTATGTGTTAGAAAAAAGTAACTACACACTCACTCATAACATAGATATAATACATTCAACCAATACCTATATTAAAATCATGTTTATGAATGGGATTATACACTCACTTGATAAGATAATTATCGGGCAACACTACGGCTCTCCAAGTAGTAACTCTTTGGTGAAACCACGATATCTTCACACACCGGATTTCTCGCGGGTAGAGTTTCGGCGAGAAAACTCTTTTCTTCTTGGGATCTTCAGAGTGCCGGGACTCACTTCGAGTCTCGGAATGATATCGGGGCTTCATGGGTACTTCTTTTCACGTAAATCTAGTTAATATGGGTGAGAAAAGGGTGATTAGCAACCTTGGCCGGCTGCTCCTTCAAAATCTATTTATAGGGCTGATTTCTCAATTTTCACATCGTAAACAGTATTTTCACATCGTGGGCTTGATCGTCAATGTATGTGTCATCGCAAGTTGTGTCTGTCAGGCTCCAGAAGTAATAAATACAGAGTTCACGTGACATAGTGTTGGGGTTCGCGCCCTGAACTTCAGAAATTCATAACTTTCGCATAAGAGCTCCGTTTTCAACGTTATTTTTTTCCACGCGTAGGTAAAAACAAAATCTACAACTTTTGTTTAGACTTTGTTGGCTAATTTTGAATTTTAATTTTTAATATATTATTTTTAGTAGGCCGGGACAGGAAAACTCCATCATAAACTCATAACTTCTTCATCCGATGTCCGTTTTTCTTTGTCTTTTTACCGTTGAACTACTATCGATTACGTCTTCGGTTCTAATTTAGATTGTTTCGGCTAGAAATCCGTCGATCTCATATTCAAACTTCGGGTTGCATATTGCTAAGCTGAAACTTAGAAAAATCATAACTTCCTCATACGAAGTCTGATTTGGACGTTCTTTTTATGCACGCTATTGGTTTAACGTATTCTACGACTTTCATTTAGATTGCTAAATCCAAATATTGCTTTAACGTAAATTCACTATTTACGTCACGATGTGTCGTGCCGGTTCTGTCGCGAAACTTCGACAGTTCATAACTTCTTCGTTATAACTCAGATTTTGGTATTCTTTATATGTATAGAATCCTTGTAACATATAATACAACTTAGTTAAGATTACTCCTTCTAAATAATCTTCCATCGAAAAGTAATTTTTGACTCTCATTGTCTCTAAATTGACTAGCCCTGATCTATGGGCATTACATCTTAATCCATGCATGAGGTCAAAAGACCCATCAAGACTTCATTTTTATGCTATGAAGGGACCAAAGGACTTCAGAATTGTCCTCCCTAAGCTATGGAGTTGTTCAAACTCTCAAGAGGTGGTTTAAGAACACAAAAAGGGACCAACCAAAAACCTTAGCTAGATCTAATGAATAAGATGGCAAGATCAAATCTTTATACCTCTAAAAGCTCTTCAAGGTGAACTAGATGCAGATCCTTGAAGTCCAAGACCACTCCAAGCTTGCTTAGCAACTCCTTCTTCTTGAATGCGCACTAAAATGGCCACAAATACCCTCTTTAAGCTTAAAAGTGACCTTACAAGCCATATATGGTGTAGAAGGACAGATTAGGCTATAAAGGCTGTCTAGCGTTAGGTCCACGAGGCTTAAGGATGTTTAAATAGGCTTAAGTACGCCCCGTGTACTAAGGGACCTTTTATGCCATCTTTTCCTTTTTAAGGGTTTAAAGAGTAATACCTGATTTGGAGTGTTAAAGAAGGTCAAGACACTAGGGGCGGTCAGGATAGGCTGTAGGGCCTGCGAGGTAGTCCAGTTAGGCCAAAGGCCCATAGAGCGGTCCAGATAGGTTGTAGGACCTGCGAGGAAGTCTAGTCTGGCTGAAGGCTCATGTTTACATGTTTTGAGTGCTATATTGCGTGATGGTACTTTAGGGGAACATACTAATCTTTGGTTTACAGTTTTAGCTTATGGTTTTAGGTATTTCAGGGATCGTGGGGAAGCGAATGTCTGATCGTACAGAACTTGCTATTTTCATGGAATTGATTTTTTGGACACTCTCAAATGACTTACATTTGAGACAACGGTTCTTTTTGTGTAAACATTTATGGTTAATGGTTGTTTTTGAAAATTTTATTTTTATTCTTTATTTTTGGAGTGTTGTGAATTGATTGTATTAAGCTGTGGACTTTTTAATGAATTTTATGTTAAATATGAATGATTTATTTATGAATGTTGTTATTAATTTTTTTGTGAATATGTTAATTTTTTTCTTGTATAAATATGTACGAAAGTGTTACTTTTTATAATTTTTTTGCATTAAGCTTTGAATAAGTGAATTAATTTGTTTATTAAATTATTAATATAATATTAAAGCTATCAATCAATGATTTTATATATACAAATCTGATTTAGAATGAATGATTGTTGTGATGGTGGCACATGTGGTTTGTGGTGGTGTGTGGTAGTAGTTGGTGATGGTGGTTGTAAATTTTGGGTTTGACTTCTGTAAATATGTGAATTAGTGTAGAAAATATTGTATTATATTGTGATTTTTATGTATTCAAATAAAAATAGACTGTGTTATATTGTGTATTTTATAAAAATTTTGTGTAAATATATGAATGAATGTATGCATGGAAATATTAAATTATCTATTAGTGAATTAAATATGTTTATGAAACTGGGAATATGATATTTTAAATGGTGAATATGTCTTGTAAACGATAAATTTTATTAAAAGAAATCTATAATTTAGAAAGAGAAAATTAAATTTATCAAAGCATAATTCTATTTTTTACTATATTTTGTGTATTTGACTGCAAATGTGAAATTGTAATTGTTAAAAAGTATTACCAAATAAATGAAAGCTATAATGTTTGTTCTAATATAAGCTGTGAATACGACTAAAAAATATCATTAAATTCAATGTTAGTCTGACGGGAGTTCAATAGCAGTCAAATGACAAGTGGCAACTGGTTGTAAACTAGTGAATGTATAAGTTTGTTTCATATGATATTAATCAAGGTTGTCAAGATCGGGATCCTACGTAAGATCGTTTTTGGGTTTGCAAGATCGGGACCGGGATCTTAAGATCACACAAAATAAAATATAATTTTAATTTTTAATTTTTAATCATGAAAAATACTTCAAACATTTAATTTTTTGTTCAAAAGTTATAAAAAACTTCAAAATATTAGTCATAAGTCACAACACAAGATGATAAACGGTAAGAAGGGTAAAAGACATAAAATGGAAAAAAAAAATCATTTACATAATTAATAAAAAAAAAAAAAAAAGGTAAGGTAGGATCGGATCGGATTTCGATTCTATGATCTTACGATCCTACCCAAAATAAAATCTATTTCCGATCCAGATCATTTTTTTCCTAGGATCGTAGGATCATATGACATTGTGATCAGGATCACGATTTTGACAACCATAATATTAATTTCTAATTTGTGTAAATAATCCTTAATAAAAAAATTAAAAGAGTTCCAGGAGCTCTTAATATTTTTTTATTCTTATATATATATATATATATATATATATATATATATATATATATATATATATATATATATATATATATATATAGTGTTAGGTTCATGTGAGACGGTCTAATTTTGTGAGACCGTGAGACGCAATCACATCCATTCATTTTGTAGATAAAAAAACATTTTTAAAATGCAAAATAATTGAAAATTTTCGAAAAAAAAATCAAATATTATTTTCGTCATTTATATTTTCCAAATATTTTTTTAAAAATAACCAAAATAATAAAAAATAAATACCGTGTTTTTACATATTCTAGTTGAATATTACAACATTTAATATATCTGAAAAATCTAGTAAAATATTCTAACATTATAATATTTACAGTATAATATTCTATTAGAATATTCCACGTATTTAAAAAAAGGTAATTTTATTTATTTATTTTATTTTTATTTTTTTAGGTATATATATATATATATATATATATATATATATATATATGTTCAGGTTCATTTGAGACCATTCTAATTTTGTGAGACTCTCAGATCAAATCTAAAAATAATTTTAAAATGCAAAATAAATAGAAAAATCCAAAAATTCTCTTTTTAATATTATTTTCGGAACTTTAATTAACTTAAAAAAAATAGAAAAAAATTAAAACAAATCCCGTTTTTTTTTTTTTGAAAAATACGTGAAATATTCTAAATAGAATATTGTACTAACATATTCTAAAAAATAATTTTAAAATGCAAAATAAATGGATAAGTCTAAAAATTCTTTTTTTAAATAGTATTTTCGGAACTTGAATTAACTAAAAAGATTAAAAAAAATTAAAAAAAAATCCAATTTTTTTTAAAAATACGTGAAATATTCTAAATATAATATTACACTGTACATATTCTAAAAAGAATTTTAAAATGCAAAATAAATGGAAAAATCAAAAAAAAAAAATTAATAATATTTTCGGAACTTGAATTAACTAAAAAAAATTAAAAAAAAATAAAAAAAAATAGAAAATTACGTCTCACGGTCTCACAAAATTAAGCCGTCTCACATGAAGCTAACCCTATATATATATATATATATATATATATATATATATATATATATATATATATATATATATATATATATATATATATATATATATATATATATATATATATATATATATATATATATATATCAAACAAAGTTTCCTATATGTTGTAGAAATTATCGTCAATTTTTTATAAAACAGTTGATTTGCGAAATGTTTTCCCTAGAATATACATGATGAAAAATAGCCTAAATTTGCCATAAGTTATGCAATAAAATAAGGGAAATTTTCATGTTGAAAATCTTGAAATTGGACCAATTCTGGGTAGTGTGAAATTAAGGGCATGATGTGAGGATATGAATAGAAACCCATGTGCAATCGGAAGAATTGCTAATGGTGGAGAGTGACTGCCATGTGGCATTACCAAATGGATAACACGTATGTAAAGTAGATGAGTTGGTTGCCATGTCACCATCATCACCCTACCATCTTAACCCATCAGCTAACATGGCTCAAACCTTTTTTCCAAAAGTTAATACTTAATTGGAAAATGATGTGCACCAGCACCTACGAAATTATCGGTGTCGCTGATCGCATTATATGTGTATGTTGACTAGTGACTATCATACAATAATTACTTAAAATATTATAAAATCAGTAGAATTTATATAATTAAAATCAATGAAGTTGTGTTTCCATCAACTTCGCATTCAGTGGATAAGATTAGCAATGCATGATCAATAGTAAGTGGGCGCAAGGGTTCGGTTCAGCTGAACATGCATGTGAGGGGTGGTTCGCATATGTGTGTAGTGGGCCCACGAAGTTGACACATGGCAATTCCAAGGGTCATTTGAATGCCATGTCATCGTGGTTAATTTCTTCACGAGTAGTTGCGCCGATGTTTAAGGACTCAAAGTTTGGTAAACCGAATTTTACCAAAAAAAGAAAATGGAAAAATTCGCGAATAGCGAGAAGCAAAAGGGTTGTTAAAGGGCCCCACAAACTTTTGATTTATAGGGCAAATGCATGTGCCATTGTCTAAATACATCATAATCACAAGTGTTGAATTTTTGATCACGCATCATAACCTATTAAAATCGACCTAATGAATGCTTGTTAACATATTAAATAAAACTAACTAGTATTTAGATCTAACATTGAATTTGAATGTACTGTTCAATAAAATTAAACTTTATATTACATGTCCTTTACTCCTTTATATATTAAATCAAATTTTAGTTCAACAAGGGGTATTATGGTAAAATATGAAAACTTAGTTGCAAAAGCAAATTAAGTCAACGTTCTGTTTAATTGGTCGCAAACTATTATTTGTCAAGTAAGATCGTGTGTTCATTTAGTTATAGTGTCACTTTAATTATGGGTCGACGAAAGAGTTAACTTGAATTGAAACTTACGAGACTAATAGTAGTTGAATACGTTTTGACACCGGTATGGCTCTGATACCAATTGTAAGTCCACATAATAGGATCCAACCAATGATCAAACACACAATTCAAGCAGTAATCAATGAACAAAAGGAGGAGTAGAAGCAAATAAGTTCCAACAATGCACATGTTCTGTAAGGGACATAAACGTCTGGTACACTTGGAAACACACACACGACTTCACGACTACTGTTCATATGACACTACTTATAGGGACCAACCAACCGCAACCGTGTTCACTGTCGAACATCTGTTCACGGCCGTACACACGTTTACGGCCGTGAATACCCTCACAGCCGCAAAAACACACAATACCCATACATACATGACCAAACAGTATCAAGACCTATACAGATTGATGCCTAGTCCAAACCAACAAAGTATGACCTTACAGTCTCCCCCTTGGTTTAAGGTAGCATAGATTCAATCTTTCTCAATCACCAACACATCTGATCTCCCCATAGTGCCCAACCACATCTTTTTGTCGATAATTTTGGCGATCATGCTTGTGAACTCCTTGGCAGTAGCCTCCATAATCTCCTGATCGCATAGAATCTGATGTGCAGCTAAGGTGTGGATGTCCCTTTCACCAAACTGAAGCAAGTCCTTCTTATCAACGAGACAGAAGACACCATCTTTGAACTTGATTACAGTAGTAGTTGTGTAACGACCCCATTTCTGGTATGTTATTTAATGTTTATTTTTCTAAGTTTTCAAGAAGGACTCGACGAGTCTGTTGCCCGACTCGTCGAGTAGAGACAGGATTTCCAACACGTGAAAGTTGGCAACTCGACGAGTCCATATCCTGGACTCGGCGAGTCTGCCAGTCTGGAAGAAACCCTAGATCCACGGGTTTTGCACCCTATATAATCCCCCTTATGCACCCAATCTGACCTCCCTCACCCTCATAACGTTTTGTAGCAATACCTTAACCTATCTTGAGTGTTTTTGGGCATTTTTGTGTAATGAGTGAAGTTTGGAAGAAAAGAGGAAGGCTAGATCCAAAGGAGAAGAAGGGAAACAAGATCTTGCATCCATTTCAGAGTCATTTGAGGTATTAATCGGACTCTTTCTGTTCTTTGGTTGTTTTTCTTTACAAATCTCATTTAGGTTACCTTTTTGCCCATTTATGAGCTTAATCTAGTAAAGGAGCTTGTGTAAGTGATATAGCCTTCAGATCTAATCATATTTCTATCCCAAAACCCAGATCTAATACCTTTATTGAACCTTGTTGCATATAAACCCTAGATCTAACCTTATTCATGCATTTTAAGCCTATAAACCTCTTTAGGAGTATATGTGCATGTAAAAATGGAACCTTTACATGCAAACCAAGCCTTAGGAGCCCAAATCTATCATTTGGATGCGTTGGTTTTAAGCATAATCATCTGTGTAGTAATTGCATGCATGTGACTCAGTGAGTCATTCTTCGGACTCGACGAGTCGAGTCGCGAGTCCAAGACAGTCTTCATACCTCTAGATCAGACTCGACGAGTTGTTCACACAACTCGGCGAGTCACAGCCAGAGTGTTCATACGTTGAAGGAGGACTCGATGACTTGTTCATACAACTCGGCGAGTCGAATGCAGATTGACTAAGTGATAGCATTGAAGGGGAACTCGTCGAGTCTATGCCAAACTCGATGAGTAGTAGCGATCAGAAGCAAAGAAGTGAGGGTGAGGACTCGACGAGTTGGTGACCCAACTCGACGAGTCAGGTCAACTGTATGTTGACTTTGACCAGGGGTAAAATAGTTATTTTACCCTCAGTATAGTTATCAGTATTTGATTCAGTGTGTTATGGAAATTGTAACCAGGGAGATATTGGCGCAGCAGTAGACAGTTTCCAGAGCAGTTCATTTACCAGCCAGTTTACAAGGTGAGTTTCCTTCCAGTAGGAATGAGTCTAAGGCCACAATGCCGACCCGTTTAGCTAGTAGTAGTTTCCGGACTTCGATCCGATGCAGTTTTTAGTATGTTGGATGCCTTTGTGGCTCAGACAGTATTTATGTGTTATGTGTTCCGGGCTATGGCCCGTTGTAGTGTGCAGTTTATGTGTTCATGCTAGTCGATATGTTTATGCCATGCTATGTTATGCTCAGTCAGTTTCCGGACTTCAGTCTGATGCAGTTAGTTCTGGACATCGGTTCGATGCAGGGAATAAGGTTCCAGTCAGTTCCGGACATCGGTCCGATGCAGTTTCCGGACTTCTATCTGATGCAGAGGGCAAGGCTCTGGTTAGTTTCGCACTTCGGTCCGATGCAGTTTTCGGACTTCGATCCGATGTAGTGGGCAAGGCCCAGTATGTGTTTACATGTTGTTGTATGGTATGTGGTAGTTTGGGGAGCTCACTAAGCTTTGTGCTTACAGTTTCAGTTTTGGTTTTAGGTACTTCCGCAAGTAAAGGGAAGGGCTCGGGATGATGGCATCGCACACACCACAACTTCAGCTTTATTCCTGGGAGTTTTGTTCAGATACTTAGATATGATTTAATACATTTTTTGATATGACACTTTATTATGGCTTTTGAGATACCCGACGTTTTATTATATGACATTCAGTGTTACGACTTTATTATTATTTAAAAACAAAATTTTTGGGTCGTATTTTTGGGATGTTACAAGTTGTGGCTTCATCGTCAACCCAGTACTGCATGTTGCATAGCGAACTATCACAAAAGTTCTTGACGATGGGAATCTTTGTCATCTGCTTCGTTGGAGGCCACATTTCATACTTGAAGGACTTGTTGGTGATCGGGTCAAATACATCTTTGGTTGTCTTCAAGAAAGATTTGGCGGTCTTCATCCTATCAAATCCTCTTCTCAATTGGTTCTCTAAGAAGAGTTTAAAATCCGTTGCATGAGGATCATTGGAAGGATTGGAGAATGGAGTTGCAGAAAGCTCAGCGAGGTCCACTTTGGTGAGGGAAGAAGCATTGTTCTTGTCATTGTAATATTCCACATTATTACTTTTTCTTTTCACCATCCAACAATTGAGTTTCTCATAAAAGCCCCACATACGAATCCCTGACCGGTCATTGTATTTGTGTTTGAACCTCTTCTTGTCGAGCTCAATCACTGTTAATTGAGGCTGGTCTCCACAAAGATTTTGATCAGAGGTCTTAATGAAGAGCCACCTTCCCCTCTGCTGTGAAGTGACTCGTTTCCCAGCTCTTTTGATTGTAATTCTTGGATTGGCTTGCTCTGGTTCTTTTTCAAAAAGGTCAACGAATCGTGTGGTTTTGACTGGTGGATGGTCATCAAGCTGATCAAAATGTGATGTATTGGCTGGGGCTGATTGAGAAGTCTGGGTTGCACTTAGATCTTCAACTATGGTCTTGAACTTGTCACCATATTCAACAATGAGCTTATTCTTTAAGTCGAAGTATCCAACCGTTAGTGCTCCAAGATTGACTTGCAGAGTGGAGATTTGTTTTGACTTCAAAGTATTTTCTTCTTCAAGTTCAGAAACTCGAACATCGAGGTTTTCAATCAAAAAATCTTTTTCAATACACTTTTGGTTTAAAACTCCAATCTCTGCTCTCATATCAGAAATTGACGAGTCTGCTCCCCCTACATTTCCTTCCCCTATAGATATTCCTTTTCCGTGAGGTGAAGGGTTTGAATCTTATTGGGCCAACAACCTCGCAAGCCTCTTAGAGGCAACGTCATGTGCATGTCGTGGATGAGAGGAACCCCTAGGAGCTGAAGAGCTCCCATCTTCATTATAAGATAATATAACACTTGGGCCTTCTTTAGTTGGTTGAGTAGGTGTATCAGCTATGGTGGGTTGTTGAAGTGGTGGTGCTTGTTCCCTTTATAGCACTCCCGGCCTGGGATCAACTTTTCTCCACTTAACTGGAGGCTGTGAGGCTTGTGTCAATGTTAGATCATCTTCAGATGGCAATGATTTTGGAATATCAACAGGAATAGGAGGAATCCTTGAAGTTGAATCCATAATATTTGAAGGATCGACCATTTGAGTTGAAGTAGGAGGCGTTGTCTTAAGAACATCATCATCTCCCTCGGTCTCCATTGCAGAGTGTGCAACTTTATTGACGTTGTTGAAGAAAGCATCAAGGTCTTCAATGCTTAACCATATATATTCATCCTGCTCAAAACCGGATATTAGATCATCATTATCATAACCATTTAGATCTTCACCCTGATCCATGTCATCTTCACCATCATCTTCATTTACAACATTCTCCATTAAGCTCATCTCAAAATCACTCTCATCATCATCATTAGCATTCTTATCATCATTTTCTACATCATCTGTTATCGGCACATGCTCTTCGAAAATGATCACCACTGGAGCAACATGTTCCTCTTCGTGTTCAGAAGCAGTAATCACTTCATCTTCAGTTTCTATATGATCTGAGGAGCTTTTAGTCTTAGACACATTACTGACTTCTGCAAATTGGCCAAATTTCACTAAAGGATTTTTCCCTTCGAACATAAATTTTCCTTTCCTTTTTTGCTTCATGAGCACGAAAGTGTTGGAACCAATAAACTTCAAATCAAGTATTTCTCCTCTTTTCTCAAGTTCCGGGTATTTGCTGTTGAAGATCATCTGTAGGAACCATGGAAACATGAGAAATTTATCTTTTCTTTTTTCCTTCAACATTGCCAACCATTTTATTCAAGACGTATCTCGAAAAGTTAAAGTCAAGACCTAGAGCGAGAGCAGCAATGGCACCCATGTTTAGTAACGAGATCTCGTCAGCACCGACTCTCCTTCCAGAGATGCAACTCACGAACACATGGATTGGGAACCTCCAATATGGTGACAATAGTTTCTTGATTGTAGGAAGAAACACACCCTCATAGCCCATTCGTTCGATGATCTCCTCAGTCTGGTTCATGAGATCTCAGTTGGAAATCCAGGCTAGTCATTGATTTGTAATACCTCGCAGATGACATGCTCAGTTACAGTGATCATCCTTCCATTGACAGTTGCTTATACGGAGATTGCATCATCATCTTCTTTGCACACCGCAACTGTATTCCAGAATTGCTTCACAAGATCTTGATAAAATATTGCACTGGATGTGAAATCATATGCCAAAAAACATTTCCTCAGCCCATGAATCATGGACTTGAAGTCATTGTGTGTTGCTGGTGGATCCATTAGAAAGACAACAACGTTGTGATTATTGGAAATTTTTAATTCAGCCATTTTTTATCAGCACTTAACCAAGCCTAGTAAGAAAACAAATGATTTAAATAATTAAGCTTAGTTTTTCTCATTAATCAATTAATTAGGCTTTGATATTTAATGACATTAAGTAAAAATGAGTTCATAGTCAAAAGAGTGTTCACGGCCGTAAATGGGTTGACGGCCGTGAACGCTTCATCGGTTGTGAACTGTTCCACAGCCGTGAACACTTCAATAGTGCTGACAATACGTTTTGATCTAATAAACCCACTAAACATGGTCAATTCCTGTTAAATTTAGCATGTATTTGATCGCCATGAGAGTACCTATACAAATCAACAAGCAATTTCGGATGATAAACACTAAAAAATGACGAATCGAGACTTGAGAGAGAGAGGGAGTCGATGAGCAGTTCACGACCGCAAACAAAAGGTGAAGGTAAAAGGGTTATCAGCCGTGAATCCTGCTATTTATACCTGGACCAAACCTAGTCCAATACCCATGGATGGCAAACTTAAAAAAGACTTCAAATCTAAGTCCAATACTTCAACTTAATTAAAAATAAAACATTTCGAGGATTTAAAAACTAAAATTAAAATAAAAAAACCAAAAAATTTAAACTAAACTAATTTTGACCAAACTTTTAATTTTTTAAATTTTTTTAGAAAAAAATTAAATAAAATATTACTAATTTCTTTTCACACTAGTTCAAAAATGACCTACGGTCACACTTTCCGAAAAACGGCCTGTGACACTTTTTATAAATAGTGTGGCGAAATGTCACTATAAAAATGTAGAGAATGTTTTTGGATACATTTAAATTAGTTTGTGTGACCATTTTATAGACAATCAAAACTTTAACCACGCTTAATTATACCAAATGCGACAAATATTAGTCACACTCGAACACTAAGGCCATAGGTCACAATCAGTAACAGGTATCGATTAAGATTGTCATATATTTTTATGAGACAGTAGATAAAAGTATCGTCACATGAGTTAGTTCTTTGTGTCTCTAGAACTTGGTGCCTTTTTAGCCACATAACAGACAAATTAGATAAAAGGTGATACATATGGTCACACTAAATATTTGTGTGTCCATAGGGTGGTTCTGTACTAGTTGTAGTTAGTTAACGCAAGGAAATAAAACAAGCTAGTATTGGTTACTTATGGTCATGTACCTTTTATTTTGTGTGTCAAAATATTATGAATTGGCTTTAAAAAGAAACAAATAGTATGTGTAGGTAGCATTTAGTTACGATTACAACTATTATATGTGTCTAAATGTAAATATAGTTATAAAAGAAGAATAATGTCTTATCGGTATAATTAGGGTTCGGTCATTGAATATGTTACTTATAGTCATATACCTTTTATTTTGTGTGTCAAAATATTATGAATTTGCTTTAAAAAGAAACAAATAGTGTGTGTAAGTAGCATTTAGGGATGATTACAGCTATTATATGTGTCTATATGGAAATATAGTTATAAAAGAACAATAATGTCTTATTAGTATAATTAGGGGTCATTCATAGAATATGTTAGTTGTGGTCATGTACCTTTTATTATGTGTGTCAAAATATTATGAATTGGCTTTAAAAAGAAACAAATAGTGTGTGTAGGTAGCATTTAGTTACGATTACAATTATTATATGTGTCTAAATGTAAATATAGTTATAAAAGAAGAATAATGTCTTATCAGTATAATTAGGGTTCGGTCATTGAATATGTTACTTATGGTCATATACCTTTTATTTTGTGTGTCAAAATATTATGAATTTGCTTTAAAAAGAAACAAATAGTGTGTGTAAGTAGCATTTAGGGACGATTACAACTATTATATGTGTCTATATGGAAATATAGTTATAAAAGAACAATAATGTCTTATTAGTATAATTAGGGGTAATTCATAGAATATGTTAGTTATGGTCATGTACCTTTTATTATGTGTGTCAAAATATTATGAATTGGCTTTAAAAAGAAACAAATCGTGTGTGTCTATGTAGCATTTAGTTACAATTACGGCTGTTATATGTGTCTATATGTAAAAATATTTATAAAATAACAACAATGTTGTATTGAATAAGAACTATAAAAAAGGACCAAATTGCCCTTTTGTCATGTATTCTTTTAATTGCACAAGATCATACACCATTAAAAATGAAAAGAATACAACTTAATTTAACAGAATAGTGTGATAAATAAATGAAATAAATACAACTTAATTTGTTTAACATTGCATAACGAAAGTACATTGTTATAACATGCAGTTTATGTTATAACATGTCATCCACCATTACAGTAAAAAACTGGAAAAAAAAAACTTTGAGTTATAACAATATTACACCAAAATAGTTTGATGGTATAATATGTTAAAAAGACAGTAAGGGAAATCATAACATTTTGTTTGTTTTATGATAGTAACATATAATTGATGGATATACCCCTGCTTTAGCATAATCTCCACATGTTGAAAACAAACAGGGGACAAACTAACTAATCTAACCAATAACATAACCCTAAGGTTGAACTAAGTTGCAAAGTACATTTCTTTTTTGTACAAAACAATGCAGCAACAATAGGGACAATATATGACATTAATATAAGCATGAAACACAATCAAAATTACAATATAAAGTCAATATTATATTTATTTCCCAGTTTGTCCCTATGACAGTTATAATCAAAACACCATCAAATATAGAAATATAATATACGACATTAAACAACAAAAAAGAGTTTGATATTGCTTATAAAGAAAGACTTTCATATGTACTCTGTATTAAACCCAAAATGGAGTACAACATAGATCACCTACACTATGTTTTCCCATGAAATCACATTCTCCTTAGCCATGTCCATTGCATCTTCCATTTTTTCTCTTGGAATGGTCATGTTTAGCATATGCTTGATGTACGTTATTCCATCATCGACTGTTGCCATTGGGTGATCTATCACAAACAGATAAATAAGCTTCTCAACTCTTTTTGATGGTGAGTTCATCAAAACATGGGGGAAATTGATTGAAACATATAACGGGAGGGTTTAAACGGATCATCATTCGAAGCTGAAGGGACATCCACGCAGGCTATCACTCCTGATTAATAGCAGGTTACAGGGGAGGTGCAATTTGAACGATGACTATGATAATGATTACCGATATCGTGATATACTTTAATATAAATATTTAAATTAATATCTATAATATTAATTAAGTTTAATATCCATAATAGCTTATTTTTTATTATTACAATACAAAAAATAAACTTATATATAAATTAATAATAAATACATAAAATGAAAGTTTTAATTCAAATGGGAAAGGGTTGACCAATATTAGGTCATGTACGGGTGTTGGGCATGGGTTAGGACCAAAAGGGGTTATAATATGGGTATGGGTTGCAGGCGGTCGAGTGTTGGCACGGGTTGACCAATATTATGTCATGTACAGGTGTTGGCTTGGGTTAGGACCAAAAGGGGTTATAATATGGGTATGGGTTGCAGGTGATCAGGTGTTGGCACGGGTTGACCAATATTATGTCATGTACGGGCTTTGGGCATGGGTTAGGACCAAAAGGGGTTATAATATGGGTATGGGTTTACGGTGGTCGGGTCTTGGTACAGGTAGACCAATATTAGGTCATGTACGGGTATTGGGCATGGGTTAGGACCAAAAGAGGTTATAATATGGGTATGGGTTGTAGGTGGTCGGGTGTTGGTACGGATTTACCAATATTAGGTCACGTACGGGTGTTGGGCATGGTTTAGGACCAAAAGGGGTTATAATATGGGTATAGGTTGCAGGTGGTCGGGTGTTGACACGGGTTGACCAATATTAGGTCATGTACGGGTGTTGGGCAATAGTTAGGACCAAAAGGGGTTATAATATAGGTATGGGTTGTAGGTGGTCGGGTGTTGGCACGAGTTGACCAATATTAGGTCATGTACGAGTGTTGGGCATGGGTTAGGACCAAAAGGGGTTATAATATGGGTATGGGTTGCAGGTGCTCGGGTATTGGCACGCGTTTACCAATATTAGGTCATATACGGGTGGTGGGCATGGGTTAGGACAAAAAGGGGTTATAATATGGGTATGGTTTGCACGTGGTCGGTTGTTAGCATGGGTTGACCAATATTAGGTCATGTACGGTTGTTGGGCATGGGTTAGGACCAAAAGGGGTTACAATATGGGTAATGGTTGCAGGTGGTCAGGTGTTGGCACAGGTTGACCAATATTAGGTCATGTACGGGTATTAGGCATGGGTTAGCACCAAATGGGGATATAATATGGGTATGTGTTGCAGGTGGTCGGGTGTTGGCATAGGGTTACTAATATTACGTCATGTACATGTGTTGGGCATGGGTTAGGACCAAAATGGGTTATAATATGGTTATGGGTTGCAAGTGGTCTACTGCTGGCACGGGTTGACCAATATTGGGTCACATACAGGTGTTGGGCATGGGATAGGACCAAAAGGGGTTATAATATGGGTATGGGTTGCTTGTGGTCGAGTGTTGGCACTGGTTGGCCCATATTAGCTCATGTACGGGTGTTGGGCATGGGTTTTAGTAATGGGTTTTGAGCATTCTAACACTTCCTAAGTGTACATACAACCCTAATAACCTTGGATCTATGTTTGTCTAATTATCATGCAAAGTTGAATTCCAAGGTTATATTCCTATCTAGCATACATGGGGAACAATTTTAACTTAAACTATAGATAGAATAACTTACCTTGTTGTTGTTTGTGTTCCTTGAAACCTTGTGAGCTTAGCACCCCAAGTGTGATGCCTCAAATGCTTCACACAACACCAAATGCTCTTGGAAGAACTTATGAGAGAACACACACTTCTCAAAAATCGGCCAAGCCCTCTTGTTTCTTAGTGTATCCGATTTTAGGTGGAGAACATGTTTCTTATATAGTGTTGACACATCTAGGGTTAAACCCTAATGTGTCATGACTCTTCATTTCCATGACCCATGGGTTTGTAACTCCCATGGAGCATCCATGGAGCATCCTATGGGTGGAACCCAACTTGATGATCCATGGAGCCTCTTAGCCCACTATACAAGATATGGATGATTTACATCATCAACCCATATATTTAATTAGTTATCTTTTGATCACATAATTAATTCTAAATTAATTCTTGATCAAACTAATCAAATAATATTATTAATATATTAGAACTTATAATATATTAATAATCTCCAAGTGTTATTTCTCTCATTTAGTCTATCCAATTGCATGATGCCATGCAACCCAAATGGACCATGCCGGGTCGGGTCAAGTACATACCAGAAATAGTTATGGACTTAGACACCTTATCCAACAATCTCCCACTTGGATAAGTCTAATAACTATTACTGCAAATATGACTTCAGGAACCGATCGGCAATCGTAGCACTTTACAAGGTTTCTCGAAACTGAGAAGATGATGGTACGCCATTTAAGATAAGTGATCATATAATCCTCTGTTCTAGATATCAGTCGGACAAATACACGGAACAATGTCTTACTTATTGTCCAACAGTTTGTTTCCCGATTTCCGATTTGTTTGACAAAGAACTTCATTGAACACATCAATTTAGTTCTGACCGGGCCCGGTACATAGGTCAAAACAAAATCATCGAGGGGCCCAGATATCAGCTTCTATCCAAGAAGGAACAGATAAACTTCGACTCATATGTTTGTTCTACTACTCATTGAATTACACACAAGAGCGCGATTTATAACATCGAGTTACCAATGCATTTTTCTTACAATCAATGCATAACTAACTTGTAAGTAACAAATCATATCTCTAGGTTTAAAGACTTATATGATATTACCGTCTCACGATCACTCGAGATAGAATTCCATGAAGTGATTCCAGTGAGCGTGGGTTGAGTCCAATGCTCAGAACTTTTGAGCACTCATGATTGTTGTAGCCTTGTCCAAGACCTCTACAACCAAACATGACAGTCTTGATTCATACCTACTTCCGACATATGACCGACTGTGGAGGTTTGAATAATATGTTATACCAAAAAAAAATTATTCTGGAAGTCAAAGCATGCAAAAGAAATATAGTAAACGATCGACAAGAGATAGTAACACTTTACTCATAAATAAAACACCTTTTATTCATCATCAAATGTCAATTACACTTTACAAATTTCGAGGTTATCTAACTACTAAATCTAATATCATCCTTCAGCCCTATGCTCCGAGCATGCTGGAGATGCTTAACCCGAGTCAGTCCCTTCGTGAGGGGATCTGCCGGATTCTCATATGATGATACCCTCTTTGCCACGAGGAGTCCTTCTTCGATCCGATGTCTGATGAAATGGTATTTTCTGTCGATGTGTCTGGATCTCCCGTGATCCCTTGGTTCCTTGGCTAAGGCAACAACACTTTCACTATCATAGAAAATTTCCATTGGCTCTTTAATAGCTGATACAACTCCAAGGTCTCCAATGAAGTTCCTCAGCCATAACGCCTCCTTTGCCGCCTCGCTAGCTACAATATACTCTGATTCACAAGTAGAATCTGCCACTGTCTCTTTCTTGGAACTCTTTCAAGAAATTGCTCCTCCATTTAGGGTAAAGACCCAGCCCGACTGAGAGCGGAAGTTATCCCTATCAGTCTGGAAGCTAGCATCACTATACCCTACAACTCTCAAGTCATCACTCCACCGAGGGTAAGGACCCAGTCCTTAGTCCTTCGTAGGTACTTGAGAATATTCTTTACCGCAGTCCAGTGTGCCTTGCCAGGGTTCCCCTGAAACCTGCTAACCATGCTTAGGGCAAAAGCTACATCAGGTCGAGTACACGTCATAGCATACATGATCGATCCTACAGCCGAAGCATAAGGTACTCAACTCATTTGTGCTATCTCAGCCTCAGTGCTAGGGCTTTGTGTCTTACTCAGTTTGGCGTTACTCTGGATGGGCAACTCTCCTTTCTTGGAGTCTTGCATTCTGAATCTCTTCAGCACCTTATCCAAGTAGGTACTTTGACTAAGTCCAATGAGTCTTTTGCTCCGATCTCTCAAGATTCTTATCCCAAAAATATAGGCAGCTTCACCAAGGTCCTTCATAGCGAAACACTTTCCAAGCTAGGACTTTACTTCCTGCAGGGTTGGAATGTCGTTTCCTATGAGTAGTATGTCATCCACATACAATACCAAAAAGCTAACTATACTCCCACTAGCCTTGACATACACACAAGATTCATCTTCACTCCTAGAAAAGCCAAATTCCTTGACCTTTTCATCAAAGCAAAGATTCCATCTGCGAGGTGCTTGCTTTAATCCATAGATGGATTTCTCAAGCTTACACACTCTATTGGGGTACTCGTTGGTGACAAAACCCTCTGGCTGACTCATGTAAACATCTTCAGCCAACTTTCCATTAAGGAAAGCGGTTTTGACATCCATTTGCCAAATTTCATAGTCATGAAATGCGGCTATGGCTAATAGAACCCGAATACACTTAATCTTGGCTACCGGGGAAAAGGTCTCATCATAATCCTCTCTAGGAATTTGAGAGAAGCCCTTTGCAACCAGTCTAGTCTTATAAGTGTGTACTTTACCATCCATGTCGTTCTTCTTCTTGAAGACCCATTTGCACCCTACAGTCTTTCGACCTGGTACATTCTCAACCAAGTTCCAAACTTGATTGTCATACATGGATTGTATCTCGCTATCCATAGCCTTTTTCCATTTAGCAGACTCGAGGCCTGCCATGGCTTCCTCGTAGCTGTTAGGGTCATCTTGACTTACTAGTGTTCCATCACTAATAAGTGTCTCACCTTCTGCAGTAATATGGAATCCATAGTAATGCTCAGGTGCACTCCTAACTCTCGTGGAACGCCTCAGAGGTACAGATTCGTCAATTGGCTCAACAGGAGTTTCCTCCTCAGGTTGAGGGCTAGAGTTTGAAGTTCCATCACCACTTGACTCTTGACCTTCTTCAAGATCAATTTGCCTCCCACTGTCTCCTTGGCTTATAAACTCTCTTTCTCGAAAGACTCCTCTTCTTGCTACAAAGACCACATTGTCACTAGGTTTGTAGAAGAGGTAACCAAAGGATTGCTGTGGGTAGCCGATGAAAATACACCTCTCACTTCGGGGTTCGAGCTTATCATGAGTCTCGCGTCTCACGAAAGCCTCGCAACCCCAAATCTTGATGTGGTCTAGTTTAGGTACTTTACCAGTCCACATCTCGTGAGGAGTTTTGGCAACTTTCTTTGTAGGGACTAGATTAAGGATATGGGCGGCAGTCTCTAAGGCATACCCCCAGAATGAGATTGGTAGCGAAGCTCGACTCATCATGGAACGAACCATGTCCAACAAGGTTCGATTACGCCTCTCAGCCACACCATTCAACTGCGGTGTCCTGGGAGGTGTTAATTGTGAGACAATCCCACATTCCCTTAGATAGTCGAGGAACTCTGAACTAAGATACTCACCACCCCGATCGGATCGAAGCATCTTAATGTTCCTGCCCAATTGATTCTCGACTTCCTGTTTAAATTCCTTAAACTTCTCGAAAGTCTCTGACTTATGCTTGATTAAGTAGACATATCCATATCTACTGTAATCATCAGTAAAAGTCAAATAATAACGATTAGCATCCCTTGTGGCATGTTTGAATGGTCCACACACATCCGTGTGTATAAGGTCCAACAAACCTTCACCCCTTTCACACGAGCCTGTGAAGGGTGACTTTGTCATTTTTCCAAGTAAGCACGATTCGCAACTATCATTTGACTTTAGGTCAAACGACTCCAAGACTCCATCTTTTTGGAGTTGGCCTATGCGTTTCTTGATTATATGTCCAAGACGACAATGCCATAATGATGCTTTATCCAAGTTATTATTATTAGTAGAATCAATACACAAAACATTATTTCCTACGTTATCTACAACAGACACAGCTTCATACACACCATCACAAGGTAATGCTTTAAAATAAAGAACATTATTAAAGAAAGCATCAATATAACCAACTTCATTATTAAACGAAAAGGTAAACCCTTGTCTGTACAAAGCATGAAAGGAAATAATATTTCTTGCCACTCCTGGTGAGTAACAACACTTATTCAAATCTAAACTAAACCCACTACTTAGTGATAAAGTATAAACTCCAATCTTGGTGACAGGTGAAGCTTTCCTATTCCCCATGATCAAGTTTATTCTTCCTTGCTCCACATTCTCACTTCTTCTTAGTCCCTGCAAGTCACAACAAATATGAATACCACAACCGGTATCAAGGACCCAAGATTTAGAATGGGGTGAGTTATTAGAAATGATAGTGTAAATACCTGCATGGTTGGGTTTGACTTTTCCATCCTTCACATCCTGCTGGTACTTTGGGCAGTTCCGCTTCCAATGAGCTTTTTCATGGCAATAGAAGCATTCAGCCTCTTTTGGGTCAGAAGAAGGAGTAATGAAACCTTTCTTGGTTCCACTTGAAGAAGAGCCATCAAGGGTCCGAGCCTTGGTACCCTTCGAAGATCTCTTTCTCTTCCTCCCTCGACTTTGCCCGATTGCCAAAACCGGAGTTGAGTTTGGAGTAGGAGTGATAGCAACCGACTTCCCCTTATGACATGTTTCTGCGGTCTTGAGAAGTCCCTGAAGTTTGCTGAGGGTGACCTCTTCCTTGTTCATGTGATATGTCATGCGGAATTGATCATAGCACGATGGTAAGGAGTGCAAAATGATATCTATTGCAAGCTCCTCAGGGAAGTTCACATTAAGCTTCAGCAAACGATCCACATACCTTTGCATTTTCTGCATGTGGCTCATGACGGAATCTCTGTCCTTCATCATGGTTGTTATCATGGAGCAGATGATTTCGTACCTCTCTTGTCGTGCACTTTGATGGTATCTTTCCATCAAATCTTGGTGCATTTCATAAGGGTAGAAATCCTCATAGGACTTTTGGAGTTCTGCTGTCATTGTGGCCAACATGATGCAAGCCACCTTGGTTGCATCTCTTTCATGAGTATGAAAGTCAGCGATCTCCTGGGGAGTTGCAGTGGACTCATCAATTTCCTTAAGCTCCTTGTCAAGGACATATTCTTTGTCCTCGTAGCGGGTAATCATCCTGATGTTTCTGATCCATTCATTGAAGTTGGATCCATCAAAGGTGACTTTCCCACACAAACTCATAAGAGTAAAGGAGCCATTAGGATTCGATCCAGAAGCATTATTTGAAGACATCTGAAAGAGAAGAACAAGTTTAGTATAGATTTAAGAGAGTCCTTAATAAAACACCCAAATGTAATATTAAGGCTAGGATCCAATCACAATATAATATAACTTAGAAGAGGTATGCCGTAATCTAAGCTATACTATATTTGAAAGGTAGGTGAATGATGATTCACCAATTTCCACCACGAAAACCGAAATATTAGATATTAGGTTTTATTGGATTTTTAGAAATTCCTAGATTCTTTGAGATTCAATGAACTTTTCAAAGGCATGTTTCAATCTCGAGAGTGCCCTCCAGGTTTTGTGAGTGGGATACCGAGGATCACAAAACGAGGTGTGAAGTAACCATGCAAATCACTTGGTACCCTTAAAGTTTATCACTCAATCGATGTGCCGGTAAACCACACACGCTCCACCGATACTATAATAAACCTTAAGTCACCCTTTACCTACCTTGTTAAGTCCAAGTTAGTGTGTCCGTTAACCACACACGCTCCACCAACGACTTAGACAAAGTGTAAAGTGTAATTTCATGGATTAGCACCTTATTCACATTTTCCTAAAGTAACTAAGATTGGGAATTTAATAAAACATTTTAGTTACTTTATAATATTCATCATACTTTGAATGAGAATTTATAAGTCCTTGTCTTACCCGTTCGGCTAGCGACCCTCCACCAGTCAAGCAAGCGGTGGGTGAGAGTAGACACCCATTAAGTCACCATTTTATAGGTAACAACCTTATACCCACCTTATAGACCGGCTTCGTGAATGAGGCGTACTAGCGGTAAGACGAATTTATTCTTATACATATATATATAATTATTAAATCATCATAATATAAGTATAAGGGTTGAATTTTAACTTTTAAAATTCTAGGGGTTGGAACTTAAAGTTTTAACTTAACTTTTTTCTTGTTCCAAAACTTGAGGGCAAGTTTTGTAACTTTCAAAACTTTTCATTTCTTGTAACTTATGAGTTTAATAGAGTAATAAAATGAAGACTCTTCATTTTTCTAACTCTTGTGTTTGATTTAATGGTTTTAATTCAAGTGTGACTCTTGGTTTTCCATAAGTTGAGGACAAGTTATGGACTCCATTAAAACACATTATGATCAAGAATTAATCTACCACATAGGTTACAAATAATTCCTATGATCATCTAAAACATCATAAGAACAAGAACATGAATATGAACACAATCAAAATTACTTTTAAAACTTTGTAATTTTGATAACTAGTTGTTGTAAATAAATTAGCAAAGACATTACACCACCAAAAACAAGTTTTTAATTACCGAAACAGTTTAGGGTAATGTTTCTAATTCATTTCCAGCAACTAAATTGAAATTCTGCAATCAGTCGACCCTACTCTCCGAGTGCATGAACTCACTCGCCGAGTTGGTTGAAGATACTCATGAACTCGACGAGTCCCCCCTATAGACTCGATGGGTCCATTCGCAGACAGCAAGATTTTCGATTCTTTTTCAACTTTTAAGCACAAATAGGAGCAAACAAGCCTAGGCTCTGATACCACTGATGGGTTTTGAGCATTCTAACACTTCCTAAGTGTACATGCAACCCTAATGACCTTGGATCTATGTTTGTCTAATTATCATGCAAAGTTGAATTCCAAGGTTATATTCCTATCTAGCATACATGGGGAACAATTTTAACTTAAAGTATAGATAGAATAACTTACCTTGTTGTTGTTTGTGTTCCTTAAAACCTTGTGAGCCTAGCACCCCAAGTGTGATGCCTCAAATGCTTCACACAACACCAAATGCTCTTGGAAGAACTTATGAGAGAACACACACTTCTCAAAAATCGGCCAAGCCCTCTTGTTTCTTAGTGTATCCGATTTTAGGTGGAGAACATGTTTCTTATATAGTGTTGACACATCTAGGGTTAAACCCTAATGTGTCATGACTCTTCATTTCCATGACCCATGGGTTTGTAACTCCCATGGAGTATCCATGGAGCATCCTATGGGTGGAACCCAACTTGATGATCCATGGAGCCTCTTAGCCCACTATACAAGATATGGATGATTTACATAATCAACCCATATATTTAATTAGTTATCTTTTGATCACATAGTTAATTCTAAATTAATTCTTGATCAAACTAATCAAATAATATTATTAATATATTAGAACTTATAATATATTAATAATCTCCAAGTGTTATTTCTCTCATTTAGTCTATCCAATTGCATGATGCCATGCAACCCAAATGGACCATGCCGGGTCGGGTCAAGTACATACCAGAAATAGTTATGGACTTAGACACCTTATCCAACATGTAGGTGGTCCGGTGTTGGCATGGATTGACCAATATTAGGTCATGTACGGGCGTTGGGCATGGGTTACAACTAAAAGGGGTTATAATATAGGTATGGGTTACATGTGGTCGGGTGTTGGCACGGTTTGACCAATACTAGGTCAGGTACGGGTGTTGGGCATGGGTGAGGACCAAAAGGGGTTATAATATGGGTATGGGTTGTAGGTGGTCGGGTGTTGTCACGGGTTGGCCAATATTTGGTCATGTACGGGTTTCGGGCATGGGTTAGGACTAGAAGGGGTTACAATATGGGTATTTGTTGCAGGTGGTCGGGTGTTGGCACGGGTTAACCAATATTCGGTCATGTATGGGTGTTGGGCATGGTTAGGACCAAAAGGGGTTATAATATGGGTATGGGTTGCAGGCGGTCGAGTGTTGGCATGGGTTGACCAATATTATGTCATGTACAGGTGTTGGCTTGGGTTAGGACCAAAAGGGGTTATAATATGGGTATGGGTTGCAGGTGATCAGGTGCTGGCACGGGTTGACCAATATTATGTCATGTATAGATTTTGGGCATGGATTAGGACCAAAAGGGGTTATAATATTGGTATGTGTTGCAGGTGGTCGGGTGTTGACACGGGTTTACCAATATTAGGTCATGTACGAGTGTTGGGAATTGGTTAGGACCAAAAGGGGTTATAGTATAGGTATGGGTTGCAGGTGGTCGGGTGTTGGCACAAGTTGACCAATATTATGTCATGTACGGGTTTTGGGAATGGATTACGACCAAAATGGGTTATAATATGGGTATGGGTTGTAGGTGGATGGGTGTTGGCACGGGTTGACCAATATTAGGTCGTGTACGGGTATTGGGCACGGGTTAGGACCAAAAGGGTTTATAATATAGTTACCGGTTGTAGTTGGTCAGGTGTTGGCACGGATTGACCAATATTAGGTCATGTACGGGTGTTGACATGGGTTAGGGCCAAAAGGTGTTATAATATGGTTTGGGTTGCAGATGGTCGGGTGTTGGCACGAGTTAACCAATATTAGGTCATGTACGGATGTTGGGCATGGGTTAGGACCAAATGGGTTTATAATATGGGTATGGCTTGCAGGTGGTCAGGTGTTGGCATGGGTTGACCAACAATAGGTCATGTACGGGTGTTCGTCATGGTTTAGGACTTAAAGGGGTTATACTATGGGTATGGGTTGCAGGTGGTCAGGTGTTGGCACGGGTTGGCCAATATTAGGTCATGTACGGGTTTTGGGCATGGGTTAGGACCAAAAGGGGTTATAATATGGGTATTCGTTGCAGGTGGTCGGGTGTTGGCATGGGTTAACCAATATTAGGTCATGTACGAGTGTTGGGTATGTGTTAGCACCAAAAGGGAATATAGTATGGTTATGTGTTGCAGGTGGTCGGGTGTTGGCACAGGTTGACTAATATTACGTCATGTACAAGTGTTGGGCATGAGTTAGGGCCACAATGGGTTATAATCTGGTTATAGGTTGCAGGTGGTCTACTACTGGCATGGGTTGACCAATATTAGGTCATGTACTAGTGTTGGGCATGGGTTAGGACCAAAAGGGGTTATAATATGGGTATGGGTTGCCTGTGGTCAGGTGTTGGCGCGGGTTGACCCATATTAGCTCATGTACGGGTGTTGGGCATGGGTTGCAATTGGTCCGGTGTTGGCATGGGTTGATGAATATTAGGTCATGTACGGGTGTTGGGCATGCGTTACGACCAAAAAGGGTTATAATTGATGGGTTTTAGCCATATGAACATTCCTATGTGCACATACAAAACCCTAATGCTTGGATCTAGGTTTCTCTAATTAAACATGCATGAATCCAAGACTTATAATGGTTATTCTAGCATAATAACAAAGATAAATCAGAGTTATAAGTTTACATTGAATCACTTGTTTGATCTTCTTGTTCTTGGAGCTTTAGAGTCACAATTGTCACTCCTCTAATGGCTTACAAACACCAACTAGCAAGAAGATAATTTGAGAGAGTGGGAGGGACTTAGAAATCGACCAGGGTTTCCTTAGGAATAAGGTGTGTCGATTTCCATGACCCCAAGGGTCTATTTATACTTGTAAGGCTCCTAGGGTTTCACCCTTAAACCCTAATTGGATAACTTAAGCCCAAAGCAATCCTAATCCCTTTATGATAACCCTTTGGACGGATTTTAGGATTATCCTAATCCCTAAAATCTTCCACCATACCATCCATAAAGGATTACAACCTAAAGTATAACTATCACACACTTGACATTTTAAGTCCTTCTATTTAATTAATCTCTTTAAGTCACCAAATTAATTCCTAATTAATTTATGGCTTATGTTAGTCAAATAATGATAACAATATTATTCCTTATAATATTTCAACTCTCATTGTAAATCATCCTATCAAGTTGCTATGGTGAAGGCAACCCAAATGGACCATGCTCAATCGGGTCAAATAATTTTTTAATATAGTTGCAGCCTTAGACACTATTCCAATAGTCTCCTACTTGGATAAGTCTAGTAACTATATACACCAATTAGCAATCGTAGCTCTCAAAGACGCTGTCAAACTTTGATCTAATCAATCTTGTCCTTTAGATAAGTGATCGTACAGTCCTTTGTATAGATATCATGCTGACATTTATATGGAACCAATTGTCTAGCATTTGGTTTCGCGATCTCAGATTTATTTGACATAGAACTTAATCGAACACATCAATTTAGTTCTGACCGAGCCCGACACATAAGTCAAATCAAATCATCGAGCAGCCAAGATATCGCTTTTACATTCTTAGGATAAAAGTAACAGATAAACTTCGTGTAACACCGTAAATTTCAAAACAAAATTTTCAAATTCTTATAAAACAAAATTCATTTAATATTCATAAAACAACCATATTCGATTATCCCATTTAAGTAAATACAAAATCCCAAGATCACAAATGTGTAAGCTCCGTGTGTATGTACGGATCAAGCCGACGCCTTCCCGCAGTCGTCACTAGTACCTGAAACAATAACATCAAACACTGTAAGCACAAAGCTTAGTGAGTTCCCCAAAATACCACATATAACACATATTAGCCACTCGAGGCTATAACTTTGTGGGTCCGTGCACCCAAACTCCGTGAACCCTCAGGTTCTAACTCTGTAAACAAGCACATCATAAATCACATAGAAATAATGCAGTACCACACATAACATACATAGCATACAAATACTCTATCACATAACTCTGGTTACCTACTCAAGGTAAAGTATAGTGAGAAGACTCACCTCGCGTCTCGGTAAGTCTTGAATCCTGAAATCACGAGTGCTCGATCCCCCGAGCTAAAGTCCTCCTAAATCACAATACATCTCTAATTAACACTTTCCCAACTAAGGTTGACTACTCTTTAACAAGTCAACTTAGGTCAACGTTGTTCAACGGTCAACGGTCAACTTTGACCGGACTCGGCGAGTGCATTATGGCGACTCGGCGAGTCTGAGCGTATACACTGATTTCCCTGAAATCCTCCCTTGACACGTCGACCATTCTCTCTAACTCGATGAGTTCCACCTGGCATGAGTTGTGGGGCCACCACCACTCAACTCGCTGAGTCTCAAGAACAACTCGGTGAGTCCAGCTTGACTCAGTCCACCTGTCCACTCTGATTCCCCCCTGACTCACTGAGTCAACCCTCCCCTACTCGGCAAGACCACTCGCTGTGTGGTCGGGCATTATTCATACTACTCGCCGTGTCTGTTCTTCAGACTCGGTGAGTCCGTGCCATGCAATGACTCAAACTTGCTCATAAGGTCAGATCCAGTCCATTAACCCATAGATCCAGTCCTTCCAAGCTTGTTTAGCACGTAAAGCCATAATCTTGATGCACATACAATCTCTATATGACCATATATGATGATTTTGACTCAAATACTACAACTCAAGGTCATAAACTCCATTGCTATACATAAAGCTTGATGAGTGAGGCTCTCTGGACCTCTATGGATCCAGATACAAAGCCTCAACACAAGAAGAGAACTATTTGGCATCAAATCAACCCATAAATGTCCATAAGAAACCCTAAATCCCATTATACTTCACAAAACAGAAGATAAACCAAAATCATACCTCTAGATTGATGATCTAAGCTTCAAATCCATGAAATAGCAAGCAAAATCTTCTCCTTATTTGCTAAATGACACACACAAGGTCAAGAATGCTTCCTTACTCTTTCAAAACGTTCAAGCACTCAAGGGTTTCTCTCTAAGGGTTGGGTGAGCACAAATGACGGCCATAAGGCCCTTTAAATAGGCCTCAAACTCCGGAAATTAGGGTTTCACCACACAGTGTGGACTCGCCGAGTCCACTCTTGGACTCGTCGAGTCCGGACGCGATCCCGTGCCCAAATCCGCGATCCTACTCGGCGAGTTTGAGCTCCAAATCGCCGAGTCCACTCACAATTTCATAAATAATTCCAAAATAAATACCTGGAAATTCTGGGCTGTTACAATTCTCCCCCACTAGATCTAGACTTCGCCCTCGAAGTCTCACTCTGCAAATAACTTCGGATGCTTCTCTCGCATCTCACGCTCCGGTTCCCACATCATCTCGGACCCTTTCCGATGCTGCCACTGAACCAAGACCAAAGGTACCTCCTTGTTCCTCAGAACTTTGATTTTACGATCTCTGATGGCCACTGGTCTCTCAGCATAATTCAGGCTCACATCCACCTGAATATCATCTAATGGAACCACTGCCGACTCATCGGCTATGGAAAGTGTTGTGGATCTGCCCCAACTCTGCTGGCAAATCCAAACGATAGGCTAACCTGCCTACCCTCGCGACTACCCGAAATCGTCCGATATATCGGGGCCCAAACTTGCCCCTCTTCCTGAATCGGATCACTCCCTTCCAAGGAGAGACCTTCAGGAGCACAAAATCACCAACCTGGAACTCAAGTTTGGACTGGCGTCTGTCCGCATAACTCTTTTGTCGACTCTGAGCAGTCAGTAACCTTTGTCTGACATGTTGGATCTGCTGTGTCATCTGAAGCACTATCTCCGTGTTGCCCATAACACGCTGCCCGACTTCTCCCCAGTAAATGGGGGTTCGACACTTCGTCCCTTACAACAACTCAAAGGGTGGCATACCGATGCTCGAATGATGGCTGTTGTTGTAAGAAAACTCGGCCAACGGCAAATACGTATCCCAACTTCCCCCGGAATCCAATACACATGCTCGGAGCATGTCCTTGAGGGTCTGAATCGTTAGCTCACTCTGTCCGTCTGTCTGGGGGTGATATGCGGTACTAAAATGCAGCCTAGTACCCAACTCCTCATGGAACTTCTTCCAGAACCTGGAAGTGAAACGCACGTCCCGGTCGGAGACAATTGAGATCGGCACTCCATGCCGAGATACCACTTCCCTCACATATATCTCTACTAACTTCTCTGCGGAAGAACTCTCACTGATGGCAAGGAAGTGAGCGCTCTTCGTCAACCTATCCACAATCACCCATATTGCATCAACTCCCCGAGTAGTCCTTGGCAATTTGGTGATGAAATCCATGGTGATCTGTTCCCACTTCCATTCGGGAATCTCCAATGGCTGCAACTTACTATGCTGTCTCTGATGTTCGGCCTTAACCTTACGGCAGGTTAAGCACCTCTCAACGAACCATGCAACATCTCTCTTCATACAGGGCCACCAATACTCCTTCCTCAAATCCAAATACATCTTAGTGGCCCCGGGATGGATCGAGAATTTCGACCGATGAGCTTCTTCCATCAAAATGGCACGCGCACCTCCCAGGAACGGTACTCAAATACGCCCCTGAAAAGTCATAAGTCCCCGACCATCGGTAACAAACTCCGATACCAATCCAACAACTCGCTCTCTCTTTTGGTTTTCCGACCTCACTGCCTCAGCCTGTGCTCCTCGAATGGTGTCCAACACCGGAGTCATCACGGTCAAACGCAAACATACACCTCGCAACGGGGCACTCTCCGCCCGGCGACTCAGGGCGTCAGCTACCACATTAGCCTTGCCTGGATGGTACAAGATCTCACAATCATAATCCTTAACCACATCCAACCACCTCCTCTGCCGCATATTTAGGTTGGGCTGATCCATCAAATACTTCAGACTCTTATGGTCCGTGTATATCGTACACCAAACCCCATACAAATAATGGCACCAAATCTTGAGGGCGAACACCACTGCCCCCAACTCTAGGTCATGGGTGGGATACCTCGACTCATGAGGCTTCAACTGCCTCGATGCATACGTTATCACATGCCCTCTCTGCATCAGTACCGCTCCCAATCCCAAAATCGATGCATCGCAGTATACAACAAGATCCTCCATTCCCTCCGGGAGGGCTAACACCGGGGCCTCGCATAACCTTTGGCGAAGCATCTCAAAGGAGGCCTGCTGTTCGGGGCCCCATGAAAAAGCAACACCCTTCCGGGTCAACCTAGTGAGTGGCACTGCGATCTAAGAGAAATCCCTGATAAATCTCCGATAATAACCGACCAACCCTAGAAAACTCCTGATCTCGGAGGGTGACCTCGGCACTTCCCAACTCATAACTGCCTCCACTTTGGCCGGATCGACCAATATCCCATCCTAGTTAACAAGATGTCCAAGGAACTGGACCTCTCGCAACCAGAAGTCACACTTGGAGAATGTGGCATAAAGCCTCTCCAGTCTCAGAACTCTGAGGATCTCCATCAAATGCTCCTCATGCTGCTCCCTAGATCTTGAATATACCAAAATGTCATCAATAAATATGATCACCGACCGATCCAACATCGGCCTGCATACCTGGTTCATAAGATCCATGAACACTGCCGGAGCATTGGTGAGCCCGAAAGGCATCACCAGAAACTCATAATGCCCATCACGCGTCCTAAACGTTGTCTTTTGGACATCCTCATCTCGTACCCTCACCTGATGGTATCCAGACCTCAAATATATCTTGGAGAACCAAGATGCTCCCTGCAACTGGTCGAACAAATCGTTGATCCTCGGCAACGGGTAACGGTTCTTGACCGTCAGCTTGTTCAACTCCCGGTAATCAATACACATCCGGTGTGAACCATCCTTCTTCTTTACAAACAGAATGGGCGCTCCCCACGGCGAGCTACTCGGCCGAATAAACCCTTTCCCCAGCAGCTCCTGAAGCTGCAAGGATAACTCTTGCATCTCTGGAGGTGCAAGACGATAAGGCACCTTAGCGATAGGTGCGGCCCCCGGGACCAAATCAATACCGAACTCTACTTGCCTCACGGGAGGCACCCCAGCAACTCCTCTGGAAAGACATCCGGGAACTCACACACTATAGGAACTTCCTCCACTGACCTCGGTCTCCTGGAATCAACCCGCGTATCTGACACGTATGCCACAAAACCCTTACAGCCCTGCTGTAAACACTGCCTCATCCTAGCGGCCGAACAAAATGCTGATCCAGAACGGGTACCCTCGCCGTACAATGTAAGAACTCCCCCACTGGGGTCTCGTATGGTCACTAGCTGTCGCTCGCAGTCGATAACCGCACCGAACTTGCTCAACCAGTCCATGCCCACGATGACACAAACATCCCCCATGGCAATAGGAACCAAATCAATCGGGAACTCAACACCGAAAATCTCGAGTACGCACCCACGGATCACCTCCGTGGCATATATCGCCTTCTCGTCAGCTATGGAAACTCTCATAGGCCGACTCAGCGCCTGGCGACTAACACTGATGTGCTGACTAAAAGCCAAAGATACAAAGGACCGACTCGCACCCGAGTCAAATAATACCAAGGCAGGTACAGAATTCACAAGAAAAGTACCTACGCATAACATGATATAAGCATAATATTTCAACATTATAATAAATACACAAAAGAATACGTACCAGCCACGACATCGGGCGCTGCGTGGACCTCCTCCGCGGTCAACTAAAATGCTCTCCCACGTGCCCTCGGCGCCTCGGCCTTCACTGGCCCACTCCCGATAGCTCTGATGGCGGCAGGGGCAGATCCCTGAGGTGCTCCCTGAGCTGATCCCCACAACTGTGGACACTCCGCCTTTCGGTGTCCGGTCTGGTTGCAGTGAAAACATATTGCAAACCCCTTGGGGCAGTCCTTGGCCATATGCCCCTCCTTGCCACATTTGTAGCAAGATCCCGCTCTACACATTCCATCATGACCCTTGCCACACTTTCCACAAGTGCGGCCCTTATGGATCCCTGATTTGGGATCAGCGGGCTTGGCCCGCTTGGCTGCCAGCTGGAATTATACCGGTCGCCGATCCCTCCCATGAGACTCAGCCTCCTCCCTAGCCTGGGTCTCCAGCTCAATCTCCCTCTTCCGGGCATTTGCCTGAAACTCGGCAAATGTCCGGTATGAGGAGTTCTCCACGAACTCCCAAATGTCCCGTCTCAAAATACTCAAATATCGACTCATACATGCCTGCTCAGTGGACACGTGCTCAGGGCAGAACAGTGCCCTCTCGTGAAACATCCTGGTGATCACCGTAACAGACTCAGTGCCCTGCTTGAGGGTCAGAAACTCCTGGGCCAAACGCTCCCTCTCCACATGGGGAACATACTAATCTTGGAAGATGACAGTGAACCTCTCCAAGGTCACTGCCGCAAGCTCAGCAGGCGAAAAGTGTGCTGTGACAAACTTCCACCAGTCCTTCGCTCCCAAGCGAAGCTGGTTCAATGCGAACCATACTCTCAAATGCTCAGGAGATGAGCAAGTGAATAAACACCCCTCTATGTCCGAAATCCATCTTATGGCCGCCACCGGGTCCTGGGTCCCATTAAACTCCGGTGGTTTCGTGTTCTGAACTCCCGGAACAGCAACGCGTCACCAGCCTGCGGCCTAGCAGTAGCAACAGCTGCAGTGGCCGCCGCAACCGCAGCCTCAGAAAGAGTGGCAGAACGCTCGTCGAAGGTCTCGATCAGGGCGGTCTTAATAGACCCGAACATCTCTGGTATCTCTGCCCTGATGACCGCAGCCACCTCCTCATGAATGATCTGTCGGATCTCCTCATCACTAGCCCCGACACCCTCCGGCATATGACGTGTCCTCACCATGATCAACCTCTGAAATACAACATACGATAAATTAGAATCCGCTCGAGCATACTCACACTCGACAACCCATCCCTCCTTGATTCTTGGTATTCCGAAGATTCCTACTTAGATCGTGCACCGCCCCGGTGCTTTCAGTAGTACGGGCCCAATACTACTGTCCATACCGTCTCAGTACACACCCCAAATCCTCCTCTTCGGATTCCAAATCCCAAGTACTCTATCACTCTCTAACAGATCTCTCATAAGCTCCTCGCTACTACCTATTCGCTCTCAAGTATCTCGTAGCAGCTCACAACTCCGTAGGCTAAGGCATCACAAATCAGGGCACTCTAGTCCTAATAAGAATACCTAGCCTACTCTAGCAAGAGAATATATCATAAACATATAATATAAGGGTATTTTGGGAAATCACCGTTCGGGCGCTAACTGATCGTACACACGTTTCTTCCTTGAATTTCATTAAAAATCTTTTACTCTTAGAAAAGTTTAATTTTCTTTTGAAAATATTTTCCAAATCCTCAGTTTGAGTTCAAATACTCCCGAAGGTGTACCCGAATCCCTCAAACCAAGGCTCTGATACCAAATTGTAACACCGTAAATTTCAAAACAAAATTTTCAAATTCTTATAAAACATAATTCATTTAATATTCATAAAACAACCATATTCGATTATCCCATTTAAGTACATACAAAATCCCAAGATCACAAATGTGTAAGCTCCGTGTGTGTGTACAGATCAAGCCGGCGCCTTCCCGCGGTCGTCACTAGTACCTGAAACAATAATATCAAACACTGTAAGCACGAAGCTTAGTGAGTTCCCCAAAATACCACATATAACACATATTAGCCACTCGAGGCTATAACTCTGTGGGTCCGTGCACCCAAACTCCGTGAACCTTCAGGTTCTAACTCTGTAAACATGCACAACATAAATCATATAGAAGTAATGAAGTACAACACATAACATACATAGCATACAAATACTCTATCACATAACTCTAGTTACCTACTCAAGGTAAAGTATAGTGAGAAGACTCACCTCGCGTCTCGGTTAGTCGTGAATCCTGAAATCACTAGTTCTCGATCCCCCGAGCTAAAGTCCTCCTAAATCACAATACATCTCTAATTAACACTTTCCTAACTAAGGTTGACTACTCTTTAACAAGTTAACTTAGGTCAACATTGGTCAACGGTCAACGGTCAACTTTGACCGGACTCGGCGAGTGCATTATGGCGACTCGGTGAGTCTGAGTGTATACACTGATTTCCCTGAAATCCTCCCTTGACACGTCGAGCATTCTCTCTAACTCGACGAGTTCCACCTGGCATGAGTTGTGGGGCCACCACGACTCAACTCGCCGAGTCTCAAGAACAACTCGGCGAGTCCAGCTTGACTCAGTCCACCTGTCCACTCTGATACCCCCCCTGACTCACTGAGTCAACCCTCCCCTACTCGGCAAGACCACTCGATGTGTGGTCGGGCATTATTCATACTACTCGCCGAGTCTGTTCTTCGGACTCGGCGAGTCCGTGCCATGCAATGACTCAAACTTGCTCATAAGGTCAGATCTAGTCCATTAACCCATAGATCCAATCCTTCCAAGCTTATTTAGCACGTAAAGCCACAATCTTGATGCACATACAATCTCTATATGACCATATATGATGTTTTTGACTCAAATACTACATCTCAAGGTCATAAACTCCATTTCTATACATAAAGCTTGATGAGTGAGGCTCTCTGGACCTCTATGGATGCAGATCCAGAGCCTCAACACAAGAAGGGAACTATTTGGCATCAAATCAACCCATAAATGTCCATAAGAATCCCTAAATCCCATTATACTTCACAAAACAGAAGATAAACCAAAATCATACCTCTAGATTGATTATCTAAGCTTCAAATCCACGAAATAGCAACCTCCTTTGCCTCCTCTTGCCTAGAATATTCTCCTTCTTTGCTAAGTGACACACTCAAGGTCAAGAATGCTTCCTTACTCTCTCAAAACGTTCAAGCACTTAAGGGTTTCTCTCTAAGGGTTGGGTGAGCACAAACGGCAGCCATAAGGCCCTTTAAATAGGCCTCAAACCCTGGAAATTAGGGTTTCACCACACAGCATGGACTTGCCGAGTCCACTCTTGGACTCGTCGAGTCCGGACGTGATCTCGTACCCAAATCTGTGATCCTACTCGGCGAGTTTGAGCTCCAACTTGCCGAGTCCACTCACAATTTCATAAATAATTCCAAAATAAATACCTGGAAATTTTGGGCTGTTATATTTCGACTTATATGCATTTACTTATTCATTAACCAACTATACCCAACAATGCGTTTTATAGCATCAAGTTACTGATGCGGTTTCGCATTATCAATGAACAATCAATTAACAAATAACAAACGATATATCTAGCTTTTAAGACCATATGATATTATCATCTTGCGATCACTCTTTTGTCACATTCCATAAGGTGATTCCAGCAAGCGCGGGTTTGTTCCAATGCTCAAAACAAGTTCATAAGCACTCATGAACGTTGCAAAAAACTTTTGCTATGTCTAATACCATTTAGACAATCTACACACCAATTCATGACAATCTTCATTCATACCTACTTCCAACATATGAACGATTGTGGACATTTGAATAATTCGATTATTCTTAATAAACTCAATTATTCTGGAAGTCAAAACATGGAAAGTGAAACAATAGTTAAATGATTAACATAGGATAGTAACTTTACTTATAAATAATACTCTTTTATTTAATCATCAAATGTTAATTACATTTATCTATTATACGTTTCTAAAACTATCTAATCTATACTAATATCATCCTTCAGCCCAATGCTCCTAGCATGTTGCAAGTGTTTAACCCTGCTCAGTCCCTTCGTAAGCGGATCTGCTGGGTTATCTTCTGATGATATCCTCTTCACCACGAGTTGTCCTTCTTCTAGACGATGTCTTATAAAATGATATTTTCTGTCATATCGAGATCTACCATGATCTCTTGGTTCCTTGGTCAAGGCAACCGCTCCTTCATTATCACAAAAAATCTCCATGGCCTCCTTTATGGTGGGTACAACTCCAAGATCACCAATGAATTTCTTCAACCATATTGCCTCTTTCGACGCTTCGCTCATTGCAATGTACTCTGATTCGCACGTTGAATCAGCTACGGTTTCTTGTTTGGAACTTTTCCAAGTTACTGCTCCTCCATTCAGGGTAAAGACCCAGCCCGACTGCGAACGGTAGTTGTCCCTGTCGGTCTAAAAGTTGGCGTCACTATACCCTCACACCTTCAAGTCATCACTCCCTCCGAGGACTAAAAACCATTCCTTGGTCCTCCGAAGGTACTTAAGGGTATTTTTCACTGCAATCCAATGGGCTCTTCCAGGATTCCCTTGATATCTACTAACCATGCTCAAAGCAAAGGCTACATCAGGGCGAGTACAAGTCATAGCATACATGATTGAGCCACCTGCGGAAGCGTATGGTGCTCGGCTCATTTATGCTATTTCGGCTTCGGTACTCGGACTTTGAGTCTTACTCAACTTGGCATTATATTGTATCGGTAATTCTCCCTTCTTCGAGTTTTCCATACTAAAACGTTTTAGTACCTTATCCAAATAAGTGTTCTGACTAAGACCTATTAGTCTCTTACTTCGTTCTCTCACTGTCCTTATTCCCAGAATATAGGAAGCCTCTCCGAGGTCCTTCATAGCGAAGCACTTCCCGAGCCAGGACTTAATCTCCTGCAGTGTCGGGACGTCGTTTCGTATGAGCAATATGTCATCGACATACAAAACGAGAAAGCTAACCATACTCCCACTGGCTTTGACATATACACATGATTCATCTTCACTTCGTACAAATCCAAACTCTTTGACTTTCTCATCGAAGCAAAGATTCCATCTGCGAGACGCTTACTTAAGTCCATAAATGGACTTCTCAAGCTTACACACTCTATTTGGATGTTTCGTATCGACAAAACCCTCTGGCTGAGCCATGTAAACATCCTCAGCCAACTTCCCATTAAGGAAAGCGGTTTTGACATCCATTTGCCAAATTTCATAATGATGAAATGCGGCAATCGCTAGAATCACTCAAATAGATTTTATCTTCGCAACTGGTGAGAAGGTTTCATCATAGTCAACTCCGGGAGTTTGAGTAAAACCCTTTGCAACCAATCGCGCCTTATATGTGTGCACGTTTCCATCCACGTCAGTCTTCTTCTTGAAGATCCATTTGCACCCAACAGTCTTACGTCCGGGCACATAATCAACCAAATTCCAAACTTGGTTGTCATATATGGATTGGATCTCGCTGTCCATTGCCTCTTTCCACTTCGCAGACTCCGGGCCTGCCATGGCTTCCTTATAGCTATTAGGTTCATCTAGATTTATTAGTGTACTATCACTAATATATATGTCCCCTTCGGTAGTAATATGAAAACCATATAACTAGGGTTGAACTCTAACTCCTTCGGAATGTCTAAGAGGTAAGGACTCGTCAATTGGTTCAACCGGAGGTTCCTCCTCGGGTTGAGGGCCAGCAGTAGAGGTTCCTTCATCTATCGACTCTTGAATCTCTTCAAGCTTGATTTGCCTCCCACTGTCTCCTTGGCTTATGAGTTCTCGCTCTTGGAAAACTCCTCTCCTCGCAACAAGACAACATTGTCCTTCGGTTTATAGAAGAGATATCCAAAGGATTTCTGCGGGTAGCCGATGAAAATACATCGCTCACTACGATGTTCAAGTTTGCCATGAGTATCTCGTCTTATGAAAGCCTCGCAACCCCAAACCTTGATATGTGCTAACGAGGGAGCTTTCCCTGTCCACATCTCGTGAGGTGTTTTGGCAACCTTCTTAGTAGTGACTCGATTAAGGATATGGGCGGCAGTCTCTAAGGCATACCCCCAGAATAATATAGATAGCGAAGCACGACTCATCATAGAGCGGACCATGTCCAACAAGGTTCAATTATGCCTTTCTGCCACACCATTCAATTGTGGTGTCCTAGGTGGCGTCAATTGTGAAACTATTCCACACTCTTTTAGATAGTTGTGGAATTCAAGACTTAGGTACTCTCCTCCTCAATCGGATCGAAGCATCTTGATTTTCCTGCCCAATTGATTCTCCACTTCATTCCTGAACTCTTTGAACTTTTCAAATGTTTCTGACTTTTTCTTGATTAAGTAGATATACCCATATCTACTATAGTCATCGGTAAAAGTCACATAGAAGTGGTTTCCATCCTTGTGGTTAATCTAAACGGTCCACACACATCGGTATGTATTAGGTCCAATAAACCCTCACCCCTTTCACATGTGCTAGTGAAGGGTGACTTAGTCATTTTTCCAAGTAAACAAGATTCTCATGTTTCATCTTCCCTAAGGTTGAATGACTCCAACACTCCATCCTTTTGGAGTTGGGCTATACGCTTCTTGTTGATATGTCCAAGACGACAATGCCACAAGGATGCTCTATCCATACTATTGGAAGAATCCATGCATAAAACATCATTTCCTAGGATATCTACAATCATAACAGTTTCATAAATTCCATTACATGACATTGATTCAAAATATAAGACACCATTTAGATAAGCACAAATAGAACCATTCTCATTATTAAAAGAAAATCTAAATCCTTGTCTAAACAAACCATGAAATGAAATGATGTTTTTTGCCATTTCTGGCGAATAACAACAATTGTTCAAATCTAAAGATAAACCATTCCTAAGCACTAGAGAATACACTCCAATCTTGGTCACAGGCGACGATCTTCTGTTCCCCATGATTAGATTTATTCTTCTATGCTCCACATCCCTATTTCTTCTTAGTCCCTGCAATTCTAACAAATATGGTAACCACAACCGGTATCGAGGACCCAAGAAATAGAATGAGATGAATCATTAGATTTAATTGTGTATATACCTGCGAAAGACGGCTTGATCTTTCCTTCCTTGATGGCATGCAAGTACTCTGGGCAGCTTCTCTTCCAATACCCTATTTTGTGGCAATGGTGGCACTCTGCCTCCTTTGGGTTAGAAGTAGGCTTGGTGCGATCAACTTTTGTCCCACTAGAGGAGGAACCATCTCGGGACTTTCCCTTGCGGTAGCTCTTAGATGGAGCCTTCCTCTTCTTGCCTTTTCCTTGCCCAATGGCCAAAATTGGAGCAGCGGGTGGATTGGTAGTAGGTGCAAAGGACTTGTCCTTGAGATTGCTCTCAGCAACCCTAAGGAGACCTTGGAGCTTGCTTAGGGTGACCTCTTCCTTATTCATGTGGTAGGTCATCCTAAATTGATTGTAACACGGCGGCAAATAGTGAAGCACCATGTCGATCGCCAAGTCTTCCCCAATGTCAACATTTAACTTGTGAAGTCGATCGACATACCTTTGCATCTCTTGCAGGTGCACGGTAAGAGATTATCCATGACCCATTTTGGCGGAAATCATGTTAGTGAAAATCTCGTAACACTCTTGTCTCGCATTTTGATAGTATCTCTCCAACAAGTCTTGGTGCATTTCGTACGGATACATGTTCTCGTAGGAATTTTGGAATTCGGCATTCATGGTGGCTATCATGATGCAATGTACCTTCGTTGCATCATGCTCGTGAGTTTCAAAAGCAGCCATTTCAGCTGAAGTAGCGATTTCAGGATTGATCTTCTCGAGCTTCTCATCGAGGACATACTCCTTATCCTCGTAGCGAGCAATCGTGCGAATGTATCTTATCCATTCACTAAAGTTCGTTCAATCGAAAGTTACCTTTTGGCAGAGGCTCATCAATGTGAACGAGCTTGCAGCAGCATTGTTTGCGTTTGACATCTACAAATAGAAACGAACAAAGATAGATTAGAATTTGGATCCCTAATTATCACCCAATAAGAAAAATTAGGGCTAGGATCCAACAACAATATTTACATATTAGAAAAGGGATGCCGTAATCTAACATGTAAACAATTTGAAGGTAAGTGAATGACGATTCACTAATTCTCCACCATAAAACATTACTTTGACTCTTAGTGTAATGAGAATTCCTAGATTTAGATGAGATTCATTGAACTTTTCGATGGCATGTTTAAATCTCGATATGCCCCTCTCGTTTGTGACTGGGATACCGAGGATCACAAAGTGGGTGTGAATTTCCATGAAAATTCACATGGTCCCTTCATTGTAACGATCACCTATTCAATGTGCCGGTAAACCACACACGCTCCATCGAACTATGATAAACAATGAATCACCCTTTGCCACCTTTGCTTAGAACCAATTTGTGTGCCGGTAAACCACACACGCTCCACTAACTTCTTAGCAAGGGTGCAAAGTGTAATTTCATGGGATTGCATCAATTCACTTTTCCTAAAGTAACTAGGATTCGGAATTTTGAAAATGTAGTTACTTTGTATTTCATATTATACTTTTAATGAGGAGATGAGGTTGCCCTATGCTACCCGTTCGGCTAACGACCCTCCACCGATCAAGCAAGCGGTGGGCGTGAGTGTACACCCATTAAGCGCCATTTTATAAGTAGCAACCTTATACCCACCTTATAGACCGGCTTCGTGAATGAGGCCTACTAACGGTAAGACTAGCATTTTAATTATATATATATATATATATATATATATATATATATATATATATATATATATATATATATATATATATATATATATATATATATAATCTTGTAATATTGTATTAGTATAGGGTTGGATTTTAAACTTGTAAAATTCTAGGGTTTGAAATTTAAATTGTCCAAATTAAACTTTTAATCACAAAACATAAATTTCAAAACTTGAGGGTAGGTTTTAAGCTTTTCAAAACATAGAGGATCAAATAACAAATAATCTCAATTAACATTTAATCAAATAATTATCCATATTTGATTTATTTAATTATTTGTTGCAAAACAATTTACCAATTTAATTAAAATAATTAGTCAATTATCACATAAGGAAACTAATATTTAATTAATTGATAAATATCTTCAATTAGGTCAAGGATATACTCAAATATATCAAAAAAAACCGGATTTATATTGACCTAATATGATTAAGGTAAGTTTCAAAAGGATAAACAACAAGAAATCCCGAAATTAGCTCTTTCTGGTGCTCGAACTCACCGAGTACCACAATGGACTCGCCGAGTTCATCAGGCAGGAACACAAAAATCAAATTTTGCAAGAATCAAACAAGTAACCAATGCATCAATTCAATAGAAACCAATCTAGGCTCTGATACCACTGATGGGTTTTAGCCATCTGAACATTCCTATGTGCACATACAAAACCCTAATGCTTGGATCTAGGTTTCTCTAATTGAACATGCATGAATCCATGACTTATAATGGTTATTCTAGCATAATAACAAAGATAAATCAGAGTTATAAGTTTACCTTGAATCACTTGTTTGATCTTCTTGTTCTTGGAGCTTTAGAGTCACAATTGTCACTCCTCTAATGGCTTACAAACACCAACTAGCAAGAGGATGATTTGAGAGAGTGGGAGGGACATAGAAATCGGCCAGGGTTTCCTTAGGAACAAGGTGTGTCGATTTCCATGACCCCAAGGGTCTATTTATACTTGTAAGGCTCCTAGGGTTTCACCCTTAAACCCTAATTGGATAACTTAAGCCCAAAGCAATCCTAATCCCTTTATGATAACCCTTTGGATGGATTTTAGGATTATCCTAATCCCTAAAATCGTCCACCATACCATCCATAAAGGATTACAACCTAATGCATAACTATCACACATTTGACAGTTTAAGTCCTTCTATTTAATTAATCTCTTTAAGTCACCAAATTAATTCCTAATTAATTTATGGCTTATATTAATCAAATAATAATAATAATAATATTCCTTATAATATTTCAAATCTCATTGTAAATCATCCTATCAAGTTGCTATGGTGAAAGCAACCCAAAAGGACCATGCTCAATCGGGTCAAATACTTTCTTAATATAGTTGCAGCCTTAGACACTATTCCAACAATAATATGGGTATGGGTTACAGGTGGTCGGGTGTTGGCACGGGTTGACCAATATTAGGTCATGTATGGGTGTTGGGCATGGGTGAGGACGAAAATGGGTTATAATATGGGTATGGGTTGCAGGTGGTCGAGTGTTGGCACGGGTTGACCAATATTAGGTCATGTATGGGTTTCGGGCATGGGTTAGGACCAAAAGGGGTTATAATATGGGTATGTGTTGCAGGTGGTCGGGTGTTGGCACGGGTTGACCAATATTAGGTCATGTACGAGTGTTGGGCATTGGTTAGGATCAAAAGGGTTTATAATATAGGTATGGGTTGCAGGTGGTCGGGTGTTGGCACAAGTTGACCAATATTGTGTCATGTATGGGTTTTGGGCATGGATTAGGACCAAAATGGGTTATAATATGGGTATGGGTTGCAGGTGTTCGGGTGTTGGAACGGGTTGACCAATATTAGGTCGTGTACGGGTATTGGGCATGGATTAGGACCAAAAGGGTTTATAATATAGGTATCGGTTGCAGGTGGTCAGGTGTTTTCACGGGTTGACCACTATTAGGTCATGTACGGGTGTTGGACATGGGTTAGGGCCAAAAGGTGTTATAATATGGTTTGGGTTGCAGATGGTCAGGTGTTGGCACGGGTTAACCAATATTAGCTCATGTACGGATGTTAGGCATGGGTTAGGACTAAAAGGGTTTATAATATAGGTATGGCTTGCAGGTGGTCGGGTGTTGGCATGGGTTGACCAACAGTAGCTCATGTACGGGTGTTGGTCAAGGTTAAAGACTTAAAGGGGTTATACAATGGGTATGGGTTGCAGGTGGTCAGGTGTTGGGACGGGTTGACCAATATTAGGTCATGTACGGGTGTTGGGCATGGGTTAGGACCAAAAGGTGTTATAATATGGGTGTTCATTGAAGGTGGTCGGATGTTGGCACAGGTTAACCAATATTAGGTCATGTACAGGTGTTGGGCATTGGTTAGCACCAAAAGGGGATATAATATGGGTATGTGTTGCAGGTGGTCGGGTGTTTCCACAGGTTGAGTAATACTACGTCATGTACAGGTGTTGGGCATGGGTTAGGACCAAAATGGGTTATAATATGGTTATGGGTTGCAGGTGGTCTACTACTGGCACGGGTTGACCAATATTAGGTCATATATGAGTGTTGGGCATGGGTTAGGTCCAAAATGGGTTATAATATGGGTATGGGTTGCCTGTGGTCGGGTGTTGTCACGGGTTGAGCCATATTAGCTCATGTACGGGTGTTGGGCATGGGTTGCAGTTGGTCTGGTGTTGGCATGGGTTGATGAATACTAGGTCATGTACGGGTGTTGGCCATGGGTTACGACCAAAATGGGTTATAATATGGGCATGGGTTACAGGTGGTCGGGTGTTGGCACGGTTTGACCAATATTAGGTCAAGTATGGGTGTTGGGCATGGGTTAGTACCACAATGGGTTATAATATGGGTATTCGTTGCAGGTGGTCGGGTGTTGGCACGGGTTAACCAATATTAGGTCATGTACGGGTGTTGGGCATGGGTTAGCACCAAAAGGGGATATAATATGGGTATGTGTTGCAAGTGGTCGGGTGTTGGCACAGGTTGACTAATATTACGTCATCTACAGGTGTTGGGCATGGGTAAGGACCACAATGGGTTATAATATGGTTATGGGTTGCAGGAGCTCTACTACTGGCATGGGTTGACCAATATTAGGTCATGTACTAGTGTTGGGCATGGGATAGGACCAAAAGGGGTTATAATATGGGTATGGGTTGCCTGTGGTCGGGTGTTGGCGTGGGTTGACCCATATTAGCTCATGTACGGGTGTTGGGCATCGGTTGCAGTTGGTCTGGTGTTGGCATGGGTTGATGAATATTAGGTCATGTACGGGTGTTGGGCATGGGTTATGACCAAAAGGGGTTATAATATGGGTATGGGTTACAGGTGGTCGGGTGTTGGCATGGGTTGACCAATATTAGGTAATGTACGGGTGTTGGGCTTGGGTGAGCAGCAAAATGGGTTATAATATGGGTATGGGTTGCAGGTGGTTGGGTGTTGGCACGGGTTGACCAATATTAGGTCATATACCGGTTTCGGGCATGGGTTAGGATCAAAAGGGGATATAATATGGGAATGTGTTGCAGATGTTCGGGTGTTGGAACGGGTTGACCAACATTAGGTCACGTACGAGTGTTGGGCATTGGTTAGGACCAAAAGGGGATACAATATACGTCTGGGTTGCAGGTGGTCGGGTGTTGGCACAAGTTGACCAATATTATGTCATGTACAGGTTTTGGGCATGGCTTAGGACCAAAATGGGTTATAATATGGGTATGGGTTGCAGGTGGTCGGGTGTTGGCATGGGTTGACCAATATTAGGTCGTGTACATGTATTGGGAACGGGTTAGGACCAAAAGGGTTTATAATATAGGTATCGGTTGCAAGTGGTCGGGTGTTGGCACGGGTTGACCAATATTAGGTCATGTACGGGTGTTGGACATGGGTTAGGGCCAAAAGGTGTTATAATATGGTTTGGGTTGCAGATGGTCGGGTGTTCGCACGGGTTAACCAATATTAGGTCACGTACGGATGTTGAGAGTGGGTTAGGACCAAAAGGGTGTATAATATAGGTATGGCTTGCAGGTGGTCGGGTGTTGGCATGGGTTGACCAAAAATAGGTCATGTACGGGTGATGGTCCAGGTTTAGGATTTAAAGGGGTTATACTATGGGTATGGGTTGAAGGTGGTCAGGTGTTGGGATGGGTTGACCAATATTAGGTCATGTACGGGTGTTGGGCATGGGTTAGGACCAGAAGGAGTTATAATATGGGCATTCGTTGCAGGTGGTCGGGTGTTGGCATGGGTGAACCAATATTAGGTCATGTACGGGTGTTGGGCATGGGTTAGCACCAAAAGGGGAAATAATATGGGTATGTGTTGCAGGTGGTAGGGTGTTTGCACAGGTTGAGTAATACTACATCATGTACCGGTGTTGGGCATGGGTTAGGACCAAAATGGGTTATAATATGGTTATGGGTTGCAAGTGATCTACTTCTGGCATGGGTTGACCAATATTAGTTCATGTACAAGTGTTGGGCATGGGTTAGGACCAAAAGCGGTTATAATATGGGTATGGGTTGCTTGTGGTCGGGTGTTGGCACGGGTTGACCCATATTAGCTCATGTATGGGTGTTGGGCATGGGTTGCATTTGGTCTGGTGTTGGCATGGGTTGATGAATATTAGGTCATGTACGGGTGTTGGGCATGGGTTACGACCAAAAGGGGTTATAATATGGGTTTGGGTTACAGGTGGTCGGGTGTTGGCACGGGTTGACCTATATTATGTCATGTACGGGTATTAGGCATGGGTTAGGACCAAAAGGGCTTATAATATGGGTATTCGTTGTTGTTGGTCGGGTGTTGGCACGGGTTAACCAATATTAGGTCATGTACGGGTGTTAGGCATGGGTTAGCACCAAAATGGGAAATAATATCGGTATGTGTTGCAGGTGGTTAGGTGTTGGAACAGGTTGACCAATATTACGTCATGTACAGGTGTTGGGCATGGGTTAGGACCACAATGGATTATAATATGGTTATGGGTTGCAGGTGGTCTACTAGTGGCACGGATTGACCAATATTAGGTCATGTACAAGTGTTGGGCATGGGTTAGGACCAAAAGCGGTTATAACATGGGTATGGGTTGCCTATGGTCGGGTGTTGGCACGGGTTGACCCATATTAGCTCATGTACGGGTGTTGGGCATGGGTTTCAGTTGGTCCGGTGTTGGCATGGGTTGATGAATATTAGGTCATGTATGGGTGTTGGGCATGGGTTACGACCAAAAGGGGTTATAATATGGGTATGGGTTACTGGTGGTCGGGTGTTGGCACGGGTTGAACAATATTAGGTCATGTACGGGTGTTGGCCATGGTTGAGGACCAAAATGGGTTATAATATGGCTATGGGTTTCAGGTGGTCGGGTGTTGGCACAGGTTGACCAATATTAGGTCATGTACGGGTTTCGGGCATGGTTTAGGACAATAAGGGGTTATAATATAGGTATGTGTTGCAGGTGGTCGGGGGTTGGCACGGGTTGACCAATATTAGGTCATGTACAAGTGTTGGGCATTGATTAGAACCAAAAGGGGTTATAATATAGGTATGGGTTGCAGGTGGTAGGGTGTTGGCACAAGTTGACCAATATTATGTCATGTACGGGTTTTGGGCATGGATTAGGACTAAAATGGGTTATAATATGGGTATGGGTTGCAGGTGGTCGGGCGTTGGCACGGGTTGACAAATATTACGTCGTGTACGGGTATTGGGTACGGGTTAGGACCAAAAGGGTTTATAATATAGGTATCGGTTGCAGGTGGTCGGGTGTTGGCATGGGTTGACCAATATTAGGTCATGTACGGGTGTTGGACATGGGTTAGGACCAAAAGGTGTTATAATATTGTTTGGGTTGCAGATGGTCGGGTGTTGGCACGGATTAACCAATATTAGGTCATGTACAGATGTTGGGCATGGGTTAGGACCAAAAGGGTTTATAATATGGGTATAGCTTGCAATTGGTCAGGTGTTGGCATAGGTTGAGCAACAATAGGTCATGTACGGGTGTTGGTCATGGTTTAGGACTTAAAGGGGTTATGCTCTGGGTATGGGTTGCAGGTGGTCAGGTGTTGGCACGGGTTGACCAATAAGGGTGTTGGGCATGGGTTAGGACCAGAAGGAGTTATAATATGGGCATTCGTTGCAGGTGGTCGGGTGTTGGCATGGGTGAACCAATATTAGGTCATGTACGGGTGTTGGGCATGGGTTAGCACCAAAAGGGGAAATCATATGGGTATGTGTTGCAGGTGGTAGGGTGTTTGCACAGGTTGAGTAATACTACATCATGTACCGGTGTTGGGCATGGGTTAGGACCAAAATGGGTTATAATATGGTTATGGGTTGCAAGTGATCTACTTCTGGCATGGGTTGACCAATATTAGTTCATGTACAAGTGTTGGGCATGGGTTAGGACCAAAAGCGGTTATAATATGGGTATGGGTTGCTTGTGGTCGGGTGTTGGCACGGGTTGACCCATATTAGCTCATGTATGGGTGTTGGGCATGGGTTGCATTTGGTCTGGTGTTGGCATGGGTTGATGAATATTAGGTCATGTACGGGTGTTGGGCATGGGTTACGACCAAAAGAGGTTATAATATGGGTATGGGTTACAGGTGGTCGGGTGTTGGCACGGGTTGACCAATATTAGGTCATGTATGGGTGTTGGACTTGGGTGAGGACCAAAATGGGTTATAATATGGGTATGGGTTGCAGGTGGTCGGTTGTTGGCACGGGTTGACCAATATTAGGTCATGTACATGTTTCAGGCATGGGTTAGGACCAAAAGGGGTTATAATATGGGTATGTGTTCCAGGTGTTCGGGTGTTGGCACTTGTTGACCAATATTAGGTCATGTATGAGTGTTGGGCATGGGTTAGGACCAAAAGTGGTTATAATATGGGTATGGGTTGCAGGCGGTCAGGTGTTGGCACGAGTTGACCAATATTAGGTCATGTACAGGTGTTGGGCATGGGTTCGGCCCAAAAGTGGTTATAATATGGTTACGGGTTGCAGGTGATCGGGTGTTGGCACGGGTTGACCAGTATTATGTCATGTACGAGTTTTGGGCATGGATTAGGACCAAAAGGGATTATAATATAGGTATGAGTTGCAGGTGGTCGGTTGTTGGCACGGGTTGACCAATATTAGGTCATGTACGGGTGTTAGACATGGGTTAGGGCCAGAAGGTGTTATAATATGTTTTGCGTTGTACGGGTGTTGGTCATGGTTTAGGACTTAAAGGGGTTATGGGTTGTAGGTGGTCAGGTGTTTGCTCGGGTTGACCAATATTAGGTCATGTAATGGAAGAAACACTTACTTATTTGAAGATCCTAGTGTAGAAAACGATGATACTTGAGAGATAATCGGTTTTCTTGCCTTGGAAGTGTGAGATATAATGAATAATGAAGGAATATATCACATACACACATGAGTGTACAGCCGTACACCCAGGTGTGCGTCCGTATACTCCTTAACAAGGGGTGTTTGGCTCAATTGAAAGGTGTTGAACTCATATACACTCATCCCTAGACTTATACCTTGATTGTACTAGGCTTAGAATACTCAAATAGACCTTAAATAGTGCTAGAAGATCGAAGAAACGAGTCTGAATTTAATTGAGTTGATTGACTGTACAAGATAAAAAATTCGAGTTGTCACATCATCCCCTCGTTAGAGATGATTTTTTCCCGCAATTTAAGTTTAAGCAATTAAGTAGTTACAAATAACTAAGTAAAGAGATGAGGATATTTCAATTTCATCTAATCCTCGCGCTCCCAAGTAAATTCAGGTCCTCGCTTGGCATTCCAGCGAACCTTTCGCTATCAGGATACGACTTTGCTTCTTTCGTTTGACTTCGTTGGGATGACAATTCGTCCTAGTCGAATGTGTGTTGAATGTTTTTGTGGTCTGTGAATATAGTATTATTTGTACCATACAGGTAGTGTCTGCAGATCTCCAGAGCAAATACCACTGCTCCTAATTCAATATCGTGTGTAGTATAGTTGACTCTGTGTGTCTTAAGCTGATGGGAGGCATAGACAATGACCTTTCCTTTCTGCATAAGGACACACCCTAGTCCTGGGTTGGATGCATCACAAAACACAATGAAATCTTATATCCCTTTTGGGAGGGATAATATCGGTGCGGTACACAAGACCTATTTTTGTGTTTGGAAGGTCTTCTCTTGTTTCTCTTCCCAGTCAAAGGTCACACCTTTCTAGGTCAATGTTGTAAGTGGCTCCTCGATCCTTGAGATATTCTAAATAAACCTATGGTAGTATTGAGCGAGGCCTAAGAATCTGACTCTTCGAATCCAAAATTCGTATTTAGAAAATGTCGCACAGAACTTCTGCGTTCGTAATGTTTCTAATACTCTTCGTAGGTATTGACTATGCTCCTCCTTACTACGATAGTAGATAAGTTTGTCATTGATGAAGACGATGAAAAACTGATCCCAGAAAGGATGGCATGCCCTGTTCAATAGATCCATGAATACAGCTGGTGCGTTGGTATATCCGAATGGTATCACTACAAACTCGTAGTGTCCATAACGATTTCGGAAGGATGTCTTGGGGACATCCTCCCATAACACTCATAACTGGTGATACCCAGATCTTAGGTCAATCTTCGAGAAGTAGTTCACTCCTTCACGATTTTTTAACGGTAAGTTTGTTCAGCTCTCTATAGTCGATGCACATACGAAATGATCCGTCTTTCTTCTTTATGAACAAGATCGGTGCTCCCCATGATGAGAATCTTGGCCTAATGAATCCCTTTCTAAGAAGTTCGCTAAGCTGACTGGAAAGTTCCTGCATCTTAGCTGGTACTAGACGATAAGGCGATTTGGCTACTGGGTAGCCCCTGGGACCAAGTTGATTTGGAACTCGGCTTGACGCTTTGGTGGTAATCCTAGTAGTTCTTCTAGAAAGATGTCAGGAGAGTCGTGTACTTCTTGGAACGTTCTGAGTGTCTTTCACTTCTCGGTTCGTATCGACGATGTATGTAAGGAATGCATGATATTCCTTTCGTAAGCACTTTTGTTCCATCTGTATCTCTTGTTAGATCGGCAGGAAAGCCATTAGTCTAGCTTCTAAGTTTATTCGCATAGCAGCACGATCACTCGTAGTCTTGATTAGTCTCCGTCCTGAAGTTCAAAATAGAGATCATACCTGGTTCATCAATCACAGCTTCATGTATACGAGTCGTATATAATTAAGATTTAAAAGGCAGTTGAATGAATGATTCTTCTATAAGCTCACATCCAAACAAGAAAAAGAGGTTAATGTGGAATCATCAATTCTAAGCTTGTAGAACCTTGATTATGTACCACCCTTTCGTATACATTCCTAAGCGATAGATTACCCGTATGGGTCTTCAGATTGAACTTGACGTACTGTACGAGTGGTATTTCGGGGAGTTTTTCTGAGGTTACTTTGGGAGAGCTACTAAACATAAGGCACTCTACGCATGGGTACCTCGGAGGAACAACGACTTCACTAGAAATTCAATTATGAGGAAAGAAATTTTCGCACGAATTGGAACTGTGAGGATCGAATTAACTCAGGTCAAATGACAATGCCAGACTACTCGGAATAACTAGTGTTAGACTAGTTCAAAAAGGTGTTACAAAACCACAATGGTGCAACTTATGTTAGATTTCCAGTACTTTAGTTTCAACTAGGATAATGTTGTTGTGAATAAGGTATACTGCAAAAAGCAAGTACAAGCAGCAGAAGAATCCTTAGAACCTATGGGATCTCGTCGAATGATATGATTCGAGTTGCACTAGTAGTTTAAAAGTTTATAAGTCCAACTTTATTGCTACGGAATGTACCAATATCTCAACATGGGTCCGGAGTAGTCTCTCCTGTGCCGGTGATCCTTAGTATCTTCCTGTCTGCGCTAGTGTTCCTTGTTATTGGACAATCCTCCTTGAGATGTCCTATCTCACCACATATATGACATATCTGGCTTTCACCAGCATCGGTGGTGGAAGTAATGTGCAGAGTTATGTAGACATGACACTTTCATCTATCTCCCTTTTTAGGTAGTTCCTATTATAGTGTTCGGTTTCACCACAACTATAGCAAGCCTGGCTGGCTTCGGTGCCAATGATTTTGGAGGTGGTTCATGCCGAAATTCTACAGACAGGAGCAGTGTGCCCCATTTTGTTACAATCGCTGCATTGCAATTCATGGAAGACTCCGTTATAATGAAAGTTATACTTGTTACACTTCGGGAGTGTTCCCTCATATCGTTTGATCGGTGGTGAAGTGGAAGGGGTCGCCACTTGTTGCTGTTGCATGCTAATTCTTTGAGATCACTTGCACTCCTTTTGGGCTTGATGCTTTCGTTTCTTATACTCAGATTTGTGGCTTTGGGTGTTTGTGACTGTTATCATTTTTTGATTTCCCAAATTGTTACAATGATTTGAATTGTTAACTCCATCTCCATCTTTGTTCGCGTTACTAACATGAAATTGTGCTAGGATAGCTATCACGGTAGCTCTTACGGTGGCTTGGAAAGTAGCGGCATCTATGTGCAGAATTTGGGTTTCTTTGGCTGAACTGTTATTTCCATGCAAAGACATGGTTCTGATGCATGAAAGGAAACCGAATTCATAACTAATTACATAAATCATTAGATATGATGACTCTTAGTGAAACTCTGTGACCCAATGTTTGCAAGTGGAAATTATAAAGACGTTAAGCCTACCACATAGTGAGAGTAGTGTACTCACTAATTCACTAGGTCATAACAATCCATTAGCTATTTTACCAAAGTTCAATAAATTGACTTGGGTGGGATTTAGATAGAGTTCTAATGTTAGAAGGATGAAAGCATTTGGACATAGGCTTTTCGGGAACTAGCCGACTGTCAATGTCCTTGGTACTTAAGATGTAATAAGTTCGGGGAAATGACCTTGGAGTAGGTCTTACATCATATCAGGAGAAAAGAAAACTTTGACATAATATAGTCTAAGTGAAATAGTACCTACATCACTGGAATAGTAAAATTGAAAAGTGCTACTTAGAGCATAAATAAGTAGACTATTCCTTAAACCAAACTAGAAAGGATCAGTAGAACATTTCTACTGACGACGTGCATCATTCAGACGAACCCTAAGTTCAACCAGCTGACACTCCACCTCAAGTAGGTGTCTTTCGTACACTCTGTGGTGTACTCGGAGTTCTATGACTTCAGCTCTTGTTCCGGCTAGTGCCTGCAACAGGGTTTCATTGTCTCTTCTATGAGTAAGTTCCAAATTGCGAATTTTATCCACGTTGAAATTTGTGTCAGCTTCTAGTTCCATGGTCTGTTGAATGGCTGCCATATTTAGATCAATCGAGCTATTCGGCGAACCAAAATGGGAAGAACTTTGTCCGCAGGTCCTCCTTCTTTTATGTTGTTGAAGCTTCGATCTCTGTTGTAGGGTAAGGGTTGGCCTTGTTCATAGCTCCACCTACCCAAGTACTTAGCCCACATAGGCATCGGGCCTTGAAATGTCAGTCAAAGTTCACGATTTGGGATTTGAGCTTCCCGAGATAAATTCTCATCTTCCGGCTCGGGGTCAAGATTCTTTGAGAAATCTTTTGCGAGGTTATCGTTTAATGAGGTTTCAGGTTTCGCCTCTGACTCTACATTTAGCCCTCCTTCATTCACTTGGTCGGGAAAGTAAGGGTCGTCGGGGAAATGAAATCCAGCCATTGTTATCTAAGCGATAAATAAGGGTAAGAAGAAATTAGCAATTCTAAAATAAAGCGGTAAACAATTTAAAAGTTTCTTTTAGAGAAACTTACTGCATATTCTAATATGACACTTACTGGTTCCTATAATATCTTTATTTTGTGTTTGATTCTTAAGTTTCTTGTTATTGTATCCTTTTAGTCTGGTTATTGAATAGTATCCTATAATACCCCTATAGTATTTTACTTTATGTTTTGTTCTATAGAATTCTTTGGACCTTGAATTTGGTAAGTTTTAGGTTTGTTGCAACACCACAATCGCTCCTGAACACACATCCAATAAATATAGTTGATTAGGCTATACTCATCCCATATACGATTACATAACTGCCAAGGTTTGAAGGTTGTGCCCAACCATTAAATACTTTTGTTATGTTCTAGTATGACACTATTCTGTAGTAAGTATGTAGGTTTGTAATTATGTATACTTTTAGTTAAGTATTATACTACTTAAAAAGTATAAACTCTTGGTCAGAATATTTTAATCCCGTTGTGTTTATAGTTTGTATATCTTTTATGGGTTCATATACTCAATTCAATATAAACATTGCTCTGATACCAATCTGTCACACCCGAAAACCAGAACAGTGGAAACGTTCGGGGGTGGAGGACGTCATGTACAATATCATAACAATTCAAAGTAGTAAACAAGCAAAAACATCATCCATTGCATTAATAGTCTAATTTGATAAAAATGTGTTCTTTTAATGTAACAAGACACCAAAACATGCATCAAAATAAAAGACGAGTCTTGAACATGCTCCATCTTCTCAAAACCTGGTCGACTCTACCTGTCTACTGATGACCTGAGAACACAAGTTATTTTGAACGCATAGATCAGCATTTAAGCTGGTGAGTGTTGGATAAGGTGTCTAAGTCCATAACTATTTCTGGTATGTACTTGACCCGACCCGGCATGGTCCATTTGGGTTGCATGGGACCATGCAATTGGATAGACTAAATGAGAGAAATAACACTTGGAGATTATTAATATATTATAAGTTCTAATATATTAATAATATTATTTGATTAGTTTGATCAAGAATTAATTTAGAATTAATTAAGTGATCAAAAGATAACTAATTAAATATATGGGTTGATTATGTAAATCATCCATATCTTGTATAGTGGGCTAAAAGGCTCCATGGACTATCAAGTTGGGTTCCACCCATAGGATGCTCCATGGATGCTCCATGGGAGTTACAAACCCATGGGTCATGGAAATGAAGAGTCATGACACATTAGGGTTTAACCCTAGATGTGTCAACACTATATAAGTAACATATTCTCCACCCAAAATCGGCTACACTAAGAATCAAGAGGGCTTGGCCGATTTTGAAGAAGTGAGTATTCTCTCATAAGTTCTTCCAAGAGCATTTGGTGTTGTGTGAAGCATTTGAGGCATCACACTTGGGGTGCTAGGCTCACAAGGTTTCAAGGAACACAAACAACAACAAGGTAAGTTATTCTATCTATACTTTATGTTAAAATTGTTCCCCATGTATGCTAGATAGGAATATAACCTTGGAATTCAACTTTGCATGACAATTAGACAAACATAGATCCAAGGTTATTAGGGTTGCATGTACACTTAGGAAGTGTTAGAATGCTCAAAACCCATCGGTGGTATCAGAGCCTAGGCTTGTTTGTTCTTATTTGTGCTTAAAAGTTGAAAACAGAATCGGAAATTTTGTTGTCTGCGAATGGACTCGTCGAGTCTATAGGGGGGACTCGTCGAGTCCATGAGTATCTTCAACCAACTCGGCGAGTCAGTTTATGCACTCGGCGAGTAGGGTCGAATGAGTGCAGAATTTCGATTCAGTTGCTGGAAAATGAATTAGAAACATTACCCTAAACTGTTTTGGTAATTGAAAACTTGTTTTTGGTGGTGTAATGTCTTTGCTAATTCATTTACAACAACTAGTCATCAAAATTACAAAGTTTTATGTAATTTTTGATTGTGTTCATATTCATGTTCTTGTTCTTATGATGTTTTAGATGATCATAGGAATTATTTGTAACCTATTTGGTAGTTTAATTCTTGATCATAATGTGTTTTAATGGAGTCCATAACTTATCCTTAAGTTATGGAAAACCAAGAGTCACACTTGAGTTAAAACCATTAAGAAAACACAAGAGTTAGAAAAATGAAGAGTCTTCATTTTATTACTCTATTAAACTCATAAGTTACAAGAAATGAAAAGTTTTGAAAGTTACATAACTTGCCCTCAAGTTTTGGAACAAGTAAAGTTAAGTTAAAACTTTAAGTTCCAACCCCTAGAATTTTAAAAGTTAAAATTCAACCCTTATACTTATATTATGATAATTTAATAATTATATATATATGTATAAGAATAAAGTCGTCTTACCGCTAGTACGCCTCATTCACGAAGCCGGTCTATAAGGTGGGTATAAGGTTGTTGCCTATAAAATGGTGACTTAATGGGTGAATATTCTCACCCACCGCTTGCTTGACTGGTGGAGGGTCGTTAGCCGAACGGGTAAGACAAGGACTTATAAATTCTCATTCAAAGTATGATGAATATAATAAAGTAACTAAATGTTTATTAAATTCCCAATCTTAGTTACTTTAGGAAAAATGTGAATAAGGTGCTAATTCATGAAATTACACTTTACACTTTGTCTAAGTCGTTGGTGGAGCGTGTGTGGTTAACCGGCACACTAACTTGGACTTAACATGGTAGGTAAAGGGTGACTTAAGGTTTATTATAGTATCGGTGGAGCGTGTGTGGTTTACCGACACATCGATTGAGTGATAAACTTTAAGGGTACCAAGTGATTTGCATGGTTACTTCACACCTCGTTTTGTGATCCTCGGCATCCCAGTCACAAAACCTGGAGGGCACTCCCGAGATTGAAACATGCCTTTGAAAAGTTCATTGGATCTCAAAGAATCTAGGATTTTCTAAAACCAATAGAAACTAAATATCTAATATTTCGGTTTTCGTGGTGGAAATTGGTGAATCGTCATTCACCTACCTTTCAAATATGGTATAGCTTAGATTACGACATACCTCTTCTAAGTTATATTATATTGTGATTGGATCCTAGCCTTAATATTACATTTGGGTGTTTTATTAAGGACTCTCTTAAATCTAAACTAAACTTGTTCTTCTCTTTCAGATGTCTTCAAACAATGCTTCTGGCTCGAATCCTAATGGCTCCTTTACTCTTATGAGTTTGTGCGGGAAAGTCACCTTTGATGGATCCAACTTCAATAAATGGATCAGAAACATCAGGATGATTACCCGCTACGAGGACAAAGAATATGTCCTTGACAAGGAGCTTAAGGAAATTGACGAGTCCACTGCAACTCCCCAGGAGATCGCTGACTTTCATACTCATGAAAGAGATGCAACCAAGGTGGCTTGCATCATGTTGGCCACCATGACAGCTGAACTCCAAAAGTCTTATGAAGACTTCTACCCTTATGAAATGCACCAAGATTTGATGGAAAGATACCATCAAAGTGCACGACAAGAGAGGTACGAAGTCATCTGCTCCATGATAACAACCATGATGAAGGACGGAGAGTCCGTCACGAGCCACATGCAGAAAATGCAAAGGTATGTGGATCGTTTGCTGAAGCTCAATGTGAACTTCCCTGAGGAGCTTGCAATAGATATCATTTTGCACTCCTTACCATCGTGCTATGATCAATTCCGCATGACATATCACATGAACAAGGAAGAGGTCACCCTCAGCAAACTTCAGGGACTTCTCAAGACCGCAGAAACAGGTCTTAAGGGGAAGTCGGTTGCTATCACTTCTACTCCAGACTCAACTCCGGTCTTGGCAATCGGGCAAAGTCGAGGGAGGAAGAGAAAGAGATCTTCAAAGGGTACCAAGGCTCGGACCCTTGATGGCTCTTCTTCAAGTGGAACCAAGAAAGGTTTCATTACTCCTTCTTCTGACCCAAAAGAGGCTGAATGCTTCTATTGCCATGAAAAAGCTCATTGGAAGCGGAACTGCCCAAAGTACCAGCAAGATGTAAAGGATGGGAAAGTCAAACCCAACCATGCAGGTATTTACACTATCATTTCTAATAACTCACCCCATTCGAAATCTTGGGTCCTTGATACCGGTTGCGGTATTCATATTTGTTGTGACTTGCAGGGACTAGGAAGAAGTGAGAATGTGGAGCAAGGAAGAATAAACTTAATCATGGGGAATAGGAAAGTTACACCTGTCACCAAGATTGGAGTTTATACTTTATCGCTAAGTAGTGGGTTAAATTTAGATTTGAATAAATGTTGTTACTCGCCAGAAATGGCAAGAAATATTATTTCCTTTCATGCATTGTACAAACAAGGTTTCACCTTTTCGTTTGATAATGAAGTTGGTTCGATTAATGCTTTCTTTAATAATGTACTTTATTTTAAAGCATTACCTTGTGATGGTGTGTATGAAGCTGTATCTATTGTAGATAACTCAGGAAATAATGTTTTGTGTATTGATTCTCCTAATAATAATAACTTGGATAAAGCATCATTATGCCATTGTCGTCTTGGACATATAAGCAAGAAACGCATAGGCCAACTCCAAAAGGATGGAGTCTTGGAGTCGTTTGACCTAAAGTCAAATGATAGTTGCGAATCATGCTTACTTGGAAAAATGACAAAGTCACCCTTCACAGGCTCGTGTGAAAGGGGTGAAGGTTTGTTGGACCTTATACACACGGATGTGTGTGGACCATTCAAACATGCCACAAGGGATGCTAATCGTTATTATGTGACTTTTACTGATGATTACAGTAGATATGGATATGTCTACTTAATCAAGCATAAGTCAGAGACTTTCGAGAAGTTTAAGGAATTTAAACAGGAAGTTGAGAATCAATTGGGCAGGAACGTTAAGATGCTTCGATCCGATCGAGGTGGTGAGTATCTTAGTTTAGAGTTCCTCGACTATCTAAAGGAATGTGGGATTGTCTCACAATTGACACCTCCCAGGACACCGCAGTTGAATGGTGTGGCTGAGAGGCGTAATCGAACCTTGTTGGACATGGTTCATTCCATGATGAGTCGAGCTTCGCTACCAATCTCATTCTGGGGGTATGCCTTAGAGACTGCCGCCCATATCCTTAATCTAGTCCCTACAAAGAAAGTTGCCAAAACTCCTCACGAGATGTGGACTGGTAAAGTACCTAAACTAGACCACATCAAGATTTGGGGATGCGAGGCTTTCGTGAGACGCGAGACTCACGATAAGCTCGAACCCCGAAGCGAGAGGTGTATTTTCATCGGTTACCCATAGCAATCCTTTGGTTACCTCTTCTACAGACCTAGTGACAATGTGGTCTTTGTAGCAAGAAGAGGAGTCTTTCGAGAAAGAGAGTTTATAAGCCAAGGAGACAATGGGAGGCAAGTTGATCTTGAAGAAATTCAAGCGTCAAGTGGTGAAGGAACTTCAAACTCTAGCCCTCAACTTGAGGAGGAAACTCCTGTTGAGCCAATTGACGAATCTGTACTTCTGAGGCGTTCCACGAGAGTTAGGAGTGCACCTGAGCATTACTATGGATTCCATATTACTGCAGAAGGTGAGACACTTATTAGTGATGAGACACTAGTAAGTCAAGATGACCCTAACAGCTACGAGGAAGCCATGGCGGGCCCCGAGTCTGCTAAATGGAAAGAGGCTATGGATAGCGAGATACAATCCATGTATGACAATCAGGTTTGGAACTTGGTTGAGAATGTACCAGGTCGAAAGACTGTAGGGTGCAAATGGGTCTTCAAGAAGAAGACCGACATGGATGGTAAAGTACACACTTATAAGGCTAGACTGGTTGCAAAGGGCTTCTCTCAAATTCCTGGAGTGGATTATGATGAGACCTTTTCTTCGGTAGCCAAGATTAAGTCTATTCGGGTTCTGTTAGCCATAGCCGCATTTCATGACTATGAAATTTGGCAAATAGATGTCAAAACCGCTTTCCTTAATGGGAAGTTGGCTGAAGATGTGTACATGAGTCAGCCAGAGGGTTTTGTCAGCAACAAGTACCCTAATAGAGTGTGTAAGCTTGAGAAATCCATTTATGGATTAAAGCAAGCACCTCGCAGATGGAATCTTTGCTTTGATGAAAAGGTCAAGGAATTTGGCTTTTCTAGGAGTGAAGATGAATCTTGTGTATATGTCAAGGCTAGTGGGAGTATAGTTAGCTTTTTGGTATTGTATGTGGATGACATACTACTCATAGGAAACGACATTCCAACCCTGCAGGAAGTAAAGTCCTGGCTTGGAAAGTGTTTCGCTATGAAGGACCTTGGTGAAGCTGCCTATATTTTGGGAATAAGGATTTTGAGAGATCGGAGTAAAAGACTAATTGGACTTAGTCAAAGTACCTACTTGGATAAGGTTCTGAAGAGATTCAGAATGCAAGACTCCAAGAAAGGAGAGTTACCCATCCAGAGTAGCGCCAAGTTGAGTAAGACACAAAGCCCTAGCACTGAGGCTGAGATAGCAGAAATGAGTCGAGTACCTTATGCTTCGGTTGTAGGATCGATCATGTATGCTATGACGTGTACTCGACCTGATGTAGCCTTTGCCTTGAGCATGGTTAGCAGGTTTCAGGGGAACCATGGCAAGGCACATTGGACTGCGGTAAAGAATATTCTCAAGTACCTACGAAGGACTAAGGACTGGGTCCTTACCCTCGGTGGGAGTGATGACTTGAGAGTTGTAGGGTATAGTGATGCTAGCTTCCAGACTGATAGGGATAACTTCCGCTCTCAGTCGGGCTGGGTCTTTACCCTAAATGGAGGAGCAATTTCTTGGAAGAGTTCCAAGCAAGAGACAGTGGCAGATTCTACTTGTGAATCAGAGTATATTGCAGCTAGCGAAGCAGCAAAGGAGGCTTTATGGCTGAGGAACTACATTGGAGACCTTGGAGTTGTACCAGCTATTAAAGAGCCAATGGAAATTTTCTGCGATAGTGAAAGTGCTGTTGCCTTAGCCAAGGAACCAAGGGATCACGGGAGATCCAGACACATCGACAGAAAATACCATTTCATCAGACATCGGATCGAAGAAGGACTCCTCGTGGCAAAGAGGGTATCATCAGATGAGAATCCGGCAGATCCCCTCACGAAGGGACTGACTCGGGTTAAGCATCTCCAGCATGCTCGGAGCATAGGGCTGAAGGATGATATTAGTTTTAGTAGTTAGATAACCTCGAAATTTGTAAAGTGTAATTGACATTTGATGATGAATAAAAGTGTTTTATTTATGAGTAAAGTGTTGCTATCTCTTGTCAATCGTTTACTATATTTCTTTTGCATGTTTTGACTTCCAGAATAATTTTGTTTGGTATAACATATTATTCAAACCTCCACAGTCAGTCATATGCTATCTCTTGTCAATCGTTTACTATATTTCTTTTGCATGTTTTGACTTCCAGAATAATTTTGTTTGGTATAACATATTATTCAAACCTCCACAGTCGGTCATATGTCGAATCAAGACTGTCATGTTTGGTTGTAGAGGTCTGGGACAAGGCTACAACAATCATGAGTGCTCATAAGTTCTGAGCATTGGACTCAACCCACGCTCACTGGAATCACTTCATGGAATTCTATCTCGAGTGATCGTGAGACGGTAATATCATATAAGTCTTTAAACCTAGAGATATGATTTGTTACTTACAAGTTGGTTATGCATTGATTGTACGAAAAAACACATTGGTAACTCGATGTTATAAAATCGTGCTCTTGTGTGTAATTCAATGAGTAGTAGAACAAACATATGAGTCGAAGTTTATCTGTTCCTTCTTGGATTAGAAGCTGATATCTGGGCCCCTCGATGATTTTGTTTTGACCTATGTACCGGGCCCGGTCAGAACTAAGTTGATGTGTTCAATTAAGTTCTTTGTCAAACAAATCGGAAATCGGGAAACAAATGTTGGACAATAAGTAAGACATTGTTCCATGTATTTGTCCGACTGATATCTAGAACAGAGGATTATATGATCACTTATCTTAAATGGCGTACCATCATCTTCTCAGTTTCGAGAAACCTTGAAAAGAGCTATGATTGCCGACCGATTCCTGAAGTCATACTTGCAGTAATAGTTATTAGACTTATCCAAGTGGGAGACTGTTGGATAAGGTGTCTAAGTCCATAACTATTTCTGGTATGTACTTGACCCAACCCGGCATGGTCCATTTGGGTTGCATGGCACCATGCAAGTGGATAGACTAAATGAGAGAAATAACACTTGGAGATTATTAATATATTATAAGTTCTAATATATTAATAATATTATTTGATTAGTTTGATCAAGAATTAATTTAGAATTAATTAAGTGATCAAAAGATAACTAATTAAATATATGGGTTGATTATGTAAATCATCCATATCTTGTATAGTGGGCTAAAAGGCTCCATGGACTATCAAGTTGGGTTCCACCCATAGGATGCTCCATGGATGCTCCATGGGAGTTACAAACCCATGGGTCATGGAAATGAAGAGTCATGACACATTAGGGTTTAACCCTAGATGTGTCAACACTATATAAGTAACATATTCTCCACCCAAAATCGGCTACACTAAGAATCAAGAGGGCTTGGCCGATTTTGAAGAAGTGAGTATTCTCTCATAAGTTCTTCCAAGAGCATTTGGTGTTGTGTGAAGCATTTGAGGCATCACATTTGGGGTGCTAGGCTCACAAGGTTTCAAGGAACACAAACAACAACAAGGTAAGTTATTCTATCTATACTTTATGTTAAAATTGTTCCCCATGTATGCTAGATAGGAATATAACCTTGGAATTCAATTTTGTATGACAATTAGACAAACATAGATCCAAGGTTATTAGGGTTGCATGTACACTTAGGAAGTGTTAGAATGCTCAAAACCCATCAGTGAGTTCATAAGTATTTAGTGTCAATTTTTGTATAAGTTTGAAGGAAATGTTTGTAAATGTTCAATGTACATGTTTGTATATGTCTGAAAACTCCTAGAAAATCCTATATTTTCTACTAGTATAAAAAGTAGTCTTCTACCAAGACCCGACTGTTTTGTATGTTTGTTTCTCTGTAAAAGTGAATGTTTTTCCCAAATATGACTATCATTACCAAAATATAGTTTTATATTACCCTTTATGTAAGAAGATCACAATTTGAATATAATGGGAAAATGTATGTGTATTGCAGTATTATTTGTATTTAATTACTAAAGTAATAACTACCTTAAAACCAATGGTTTAATTAAAGCAAAATGTGATAAGATTGTTACCATACTAAACTGACTATAACACAACGATAAAAGATGTCGGAATAAATGACATTTGGCACCAGTAAACTTGCAAATCCCACTATAGTGAACAACACGGGTGTAGGGTAGTCAATCCAGTATAGATCTATACCCAAACTCATGTTGTCCCTCCAGGAGATTCTTGTTACAAAATGTGTCACAACAAAATGGTTTATGTGTCACGAAGTAGTAGCTCACATTATGTTACTTCTGAACCTTGTTATAGTATACTTGTTATAGTAATAGTGTTCGATGTATAGTATTATCTGTATAGTATGCTCTGTACAGTATGCTCTCTATAGTATTCTCTGTTATAGTATTCTCTGTTATAGTATTTGTATATGATAGTATTCTTCTAAACTATACCTATTATAGTTTACTAGTGATTTCTGTAATTGAACAAATGACTGAATGTATACCTTTGCTACCCAAAGGTACCGAACTGATTGATAGTACTTTTATATCTACATATGTATACATAATATATATCTAATATTTAGTCGACCTTCAGATAAATAATTGATACCCTAAGTCCATATCCAAACAAGGAAAAGGAAATAACGCGAGTTCGCAGTCCTAAGACCTTTAAACATTATGTATATAACTATACATATATAGACATGCTTTTGACAATATATAAGTTTAAAAGAGGTTTTGTAACACATTTAAAGAGTTTTGAACAATAAATAATAATGACTTGATGTCAGTTTATAAAATGATTTAAAAGTAGTTTTTTGATAACACAGTTTAAAGTCAATGAAATCCTTGTTTTGAAACACAGTTTGAAGTATATGAAATCCTTTGTTTGAAACACAGTTATAAATCACATGTGATTGATTATATAACTACCATGTTTTCTACTTGTATCCCCCCCCCCCCATAAAAGAATTTAAAAGATAAGTTAAGGGTTATGAACTCACCTGCATTGAGTAACTCGAACGTAAGATCGATATAGGAAGTTGAGTGTCAAGTGGTGACTCGATCACAAACGGATCCTATTAAGCATATAATGACACATATTTGTATATAATTATTGTATATAACAACTAATTTATGATACAGAACCACCTTAGGGACTAGGAAACACTCATATTGAAGTGTTACAATCATATATGATTGCATATAAGGGGTACATCGCCACACAATGGAGTGTAAGGCCAAAACACACTAGTTTTGTGGGTGTGCGGCCAGGGTGTACGGACCAAGTGGGTGTACGGTTGTACACTCACTATGAAACATGCCAAAGTGTGTTTTGAGGTCCTATTTCACAACTAGGAAGGGTGTTCTGACCATTTCTTAGCCTTAATGGGAGTTGGATAGCATTTTAGGCCTCAAAAAGGGTGTGTACGGCCGGACAAGGTGTGTGCGGCCGTACACCCTTGAAGATCTTGAAAATCTAGTGATTTTTATGATGATCATAAATTGTTTCTAGTATATAACAAGTTATTGAAAGGGTACTTACCTGTTAGAAGCCTGAAAGGGTGATTTTGGGCCAAAAACTTAATGGGTGTTCATGGTGTTTTTGGTGTTTTGATGAACACTTGAAGATCTAAACAAAATGAGTAGTTTCATGGATGAAAACATGGATCTTTACTAGATAGAGCATTATATCAACTAATAATGGAAGAAACACGTACTTATTTGAATATCCTAGTGAAGAACACGATGATACTTGAGAGAGAATCGGTTTTCTAGCCTTGGAAGTGTGAGATATGATGAATAATGAAGGAATATATCACATATACACATGATTGTATGGTTGTACACCCAGGTGTGCGGCCGTACACTCCTTAACAAGGGGTGTTTGGCTCAACTACTGAAAGGTGTTGAACTCATATACACTCATCCCTAAACTTATACCTTGATTGTACTATGCTTAGAACACTCAAATAGACTATAAATAGTGCTAGAAGATAGTTGAAACGAGTCTGACTTTGATTGAGTTGATTGATTGTACAAGATAGAAATTTCGAGTTGTCACAGATATCTGGAGAGCATAGGATTATATGATCCTTTATCTAAATGTCATGTCAGAGTTCGAAAGAGGCTTTTAAGAGCTACGATTGCTAGTCGGTTCCTGAAGTCATACTTGCTACTATAGTTATTAGACTTATCCAAGTGGGAGACTATTGGATAAGGTGTCTAAGTCCATAACTATATTTGTTATGTACTTGACTCGAAAGTAGCATGGTCCATTTGGGTTACATTTCACCGGAACAATTTGAAAGGATGGACTTTTGAGAAGAGGTTACTTATGATTTATTAATATATTATAAGCTCTAATATATTAATATGAAATCATATTATTTAATTAGTATTGATCAAGAATTAATTTGGAATTAATTTAGTGATCAAAAGAGACTAATTAAATGTACATGGATTGATTTGGTAAATCAATAATTCTTGTAGTGTGGGCCTATGGTTATTTAGGATGGGCTAAACCAATATGGTAGTCCATGGATATTTCATGGAGGTTTAACCCATGGATCCTAAGTAATATGAAAGGTCATGGTGCATTAGGGTTTTGCCACACTATAAAAGAAGCCCCTTAGCTCCTAAAATCGGAACTAGTGGTTCTAGGTGATCATTAGAGCTGAATTTTGTGCAAGTCACTCTCTCTCAAGTCCTCCATTGTTGGTGGTGTTTTGTGAAGCATTTGAGGCATCACATTTGGGGTGCTAGGCTCTTAAAGGTTCAAGTTAAAAAGCTACAACAAGAGGTAAGTAATCTAATTAATTTTTGTTGTTTAATTACCTATGTTTTGTATGCTAGTTAGGATGAATGCTTTGGAAAACAAATTGTGCGTACAATTAGAGAAAACTTAGATCTAAAGCATCTAGGGTAGTATGTACACCTTAAGGTTGCTAGAGTGCTCAAAACCCATGACTACATATAGTCCAGATCTGGAGTCTCAACTCCATGGCAAGCTCCAAACACTCTAGAACTCAAGAAAGGATGAAAAAGTCCCTAAACTTCTTAGGAGCGACTTCTAACCAAAACAATGAGCAATGTTGAAGCTTTTTACCTCCAAACTAAAGCTAGCACTAAAAAATAATTGATCCAAAAGCCTCTCCTCGTTCCAAGCCTTGATGCTCTTTACTACTCTTCTAAATGTGCATTAGAACACCCAAAGTTTGCTTCTCTCTCTCTCTCTCTCTCTCTCTCTCTCAAACGAATACACTCGATTAGGGTTTCCCATAGATTACAAGGGTGATAAGGGGGGCGGAAATGAAGGCTTAAGGTCCTTTAAATGGGACACAAACCCTGAAAATTTGGGTTTTCTCACTCATCACCTACTCGTCGAGTTGGGGTCCTCCAACTAGTCAAGTAGACTCTAAAAGTCATGTGGCCAAGTAACTCCTCTACTCGCCAAGCTGGGGCATCCGACTCGTCGATTTTCTTTGAAATTATTAAGGTAAATTAATTAAATATTTTATATGGGAGTCGGGATGTTACAATTCTCCCCCACTAGAATTAGACTTTGCCCTCGAAGTCATCCTCTAGAAACAACTTTGGGTACTGCTCTTGTATTTTGGACTCCGGCTCCCAAGTCCACTCAGATCCCTTCCGGTGTTGCCACTGAACCTGGACCAAGGGAACTTCTTTATTCCTCATGAGCTTCACTTTCCTATCAAAGATCGCTATTGGCCTCTTAAAGTAATTCAGGCTTTCATAAACCTGAATGTCCTCTAAAGGGACCACTACCGTCTCATCGGTTACACACTTCCTCAGCTGGGACACGTGGAAGGTGTTATGAATCTAGCTCAACTCTGAGGGTAGCTCCAACCAATAAGCTACCTTACCCACTCGGGCGATCACTTTAAAAGGACCAATGTATCTAGGGCCTAACTTGCCCCATTTCCTGAATATGATCACCCCTTTCCATGGGGATACCTTCAGGAGGACCAAATACCCGGCCTGAAACTCTAGCTCTAAACGGTGCCGATCGGCGTAACTCTTCTGACAATTCTTGGTCGTCAGTAGCCTTTGTCTGGCCTGCTAGATCTGCTCTTTCGTCTTGACCACTATCTCAGTGCCTCCATCACTCTCTGCCCTACCTCTCCCCAATAAATGGGAGTCCGACATCTTCTCCCATATAAGAGCTCAAAGGGAGGCATACAAATAATGGAATGATGGTTATTGTTGTATGAAAACTCAGCCAAGGCCAAATAAGTTTCCCAACTTCCACCAAAGTCCGTAACACATGCATGTAGCATGTCCTCGAGCGTCTGAATCATCCGCTCGTTGTGCTTGTCTGTCTGTGGGTGATATGTGTTGGGTTTTGAGCAATCTAACACTTCCTAAGTGTGCATGCAACCCTAATAAACCTTGGATCTATGTTTGTCTAAATACATGCAAAATAATAAATTTTCCAAGGTTTATAACCTATCTAACATGGCATGGGGAACATTTCAACATAAAAGAGTTAGATGAGATTACATACCTTTTGATGAGTTTGGTACTAAGGAGTTTGAGGGCCAAGCACCAATAGTGTGAATGCCTCAAATGGAATCACAAAACACCACAAACTCTTGGAAAACTTTGAGAGAGTATACACACTTGTATAAATTCGGCCACACACAAGCACACACACACACACTAGTTTACTAGTTTTTCCTTAGCCTCCATTTCATGCTCCATAAGCATGCTTATATAGTGTGCATGGTTAGGGTGAAACCCTAATAACCCATGTCTTTTCCTTTCCAAGGATCCATGGGTTAAAAGCTCCACAGATCATCCATGGACTTCCACATAAGCCTAGCCCATTAACAAATGAGTATTAGCCCACACTATATAAAACAAATAGCCCATAATCTAATTAGTCTTCCTTTTAATCTCTAAATTAATTCATAATTAATTTAAGACTAAAACTAATTAAATAACGTAACTTCATATTAATATATTATAACTTATAATATATTAATAAATATATGTGTATAACTCTCATAAAATTATCCATAATAGTTTGGATGAGATGCAACCCAAATGGACCATGCCGGCCGGGTCAAGTATATACCAAATAAGTTATGGACTTAGACACCTTATCCAACAGACTCCCACTTGGATAAGTCTAATAACTGTATTTGCCTATAAGTTCAGGAACCAACCAGCAATCGTAGCTCTCGAAAAGTCCCTCGAACTATGAAGACTCTGTTGAACTATGAAGCGCCATTTTAGATAAGTGATCACATAATCCTCTGTTCTCATGATATCAGCCGGACAAACACATGGAACTATGTCTTGCTTATTGTCTAGCAGTTGTTTCTCGATTTTCGATTTGTTTGACGAAGAACTTTACTGAACACATCGGTTTAGTTCTGACCGGGCCCGGTACATGGGTCAACACAAAATCATCGAGGGGCCCAAATATCGCTTCTATTTCTAGAAGGAACAGATAAACTTCGACTGATATGCTTGTTCTACTATTTATTGAATTGTACACAAAGGCACGTTTTATAACATCAAGTTACTGATGCGTTTACGTACAATCAATGCACAACCAACTCATAGGTAACAACTCATATCTCTAGGTTTGAATATTTATATGATGTTATCGTCTCACGATCACTCGAGATAAATTCCATGAAGTGATACAAGTGAGTGTGGGTTTATACCAATACTCATAACTTATAAGTACTCATGAATGTTGCAGCAACCATTGCCATGTCTAAACACCTTTAAGGCATCTACAAACCCAATTCATGACAATCTTGATTCATACCTACTTCCGACGTATGATCGATTGTGGAGGTTTGAATAAATTAATTATTCTGGAAGTCAAAACATGCAAAACTGAAACAATAGTAAATAATTGACAATGATAGTAACACTTTACTCATAAATAAATCACAAATTTTATTCATCATCAAACGTCAATTACATTTTACAAGTTTCAGGAAAACTATCTAATCTGTAAAACTAATATCATCCCTCAGCCCGATGCGTCTCGCATGCTGAAAATGCTTAACCCTCGTCAGTCCCTTCGTAAGGGGATCTGCAGGATTCTCATCCGACGATATCCTCCTTGCCATGAGGAGTCCTTCTTCAATCATGTGTCTTATGAAGTGATATTTTCTGTCAATGCGTCGAGATCTGCCATGATCTCTTGGTTCCTTGGCTAAGGCAACCACACTATTGCTGTCACAGAAAATCTCCATAGGTTCCTTAATAGCTGGTATAACTCCAAGGTCTCCGATGAAGTTCTTTAGCCATATCGCCTCCTTTGCTGCTTCACTCACTGCTATATACTATGATTCACAAGTCGAATCAGCCACCGTCTCCTGCTTAGAACTCTTCCAAGAGATTGCCCCTCCATTTAAGGTAAAGATCCAGCCCGACTGAGAGCAGAAATTATCCCTATCAGTCTGAAAACTAGCATCACTATACCCTAATACTCTCAAGTCATCACTCCCACCAAGGGTAAGGACCCAATCCTTAGTCCTCCGCAGGTACTTGAGAATGTTCTTTACCGCGGTCCAATGATCCTTGCCAGGGTTCCCCTGATACCTGCTGACCATGCTCAAAGCAAATGCCACATCAGGACGGGTACAAGTCATAGCATACATGATCGAGCCAACTGTGGAAACATACGGTAATTGGCTCATCTCAACTATCTCTGCCTCTGTACTCGGACTCTGAGTCTTACTTAGTTTGGAATTGCTTTGGATCGGTAAATCTCCTTTCTTGGAATTCTCCATGTTGAACCTTTTCAACACCTTATCCAAGTAGGTACTCTGACTAAGTCCAATTAGTCTTCTACTCCTTTCTCTTAATATCCTTATCCCTAGGATATAGGCAGCCTCCCCTAGGTCCTTCATAGCAAAGCACTTCCCAAGCCAGGACTTAACCTCCTGCAAGGTTGGGATGTCATTTCCTATAAGTAGTATGTCATCCACATACAGTACCAAGAAGCTAACTATACTCCCACTAGCTCTGACATACACGCAAGACTCATCTTCGCTTCTCGAGAAGCCAAACTCTTTTACCTTCTCATCAAAACAAAGATTCCAGCTACGAGATGCTTGTTTTAATCCATAAATGGATTTCTCAAGCTTGCATACTCTATTAGGGTACTCTGCACTTACAAAACCCTCTGGCTGATTCATGTACACATCCTCAGCCAACTTTCCATTAAGGAAAGCGGTTTTGACATCCATTTGCCATATTTCATAATCATGAAATGCTGCAATGGCTAACATAACCCTAATAGACTTAATCTTTGCTACCGGCGAGAAGGTTTCATCATAATCAATACCTTGAGTTTGAGTAAAACCTTTCGCAACCAGTCGAGCCTTATAAGTATGCATTTTTCCTTCCATGTCTGTCTTCTTCTTGAAGATCCATTTGCACCCGACTGTTTTACAGGCTGGTACATTGTCAACCAAGTTCCAAACTTCATTGTCATACATGGACTGTATCTCGCTGTCCATAGCCTCCTTCCATTTAGTAGACTCCGGGCCTGCCATGGCTTCCTTAACACTGCTAGATTCATCCAAATTTACCTATGTACTATCACTGATAAACGTATCACCTTCCGCAGTAATATGAAAGCCATAATAAAACGAAGGTGTGTTCCTAACCCGTGTGGAACGCCTCGGAGGTACAGACTCGTCAGCTGGATCAACAAGAGTTTCCTCCTTAGGTTGATTGCTAGTGTTTGAGGTTCCTTCACCAATTGATTCTTGAATTTCTTCAAGATCAATCTGCCTCCCACTGTCTCCTTGGCTTATAAATTCTTTCTCACGAAAGATCCCTCTTCGTGCTACAAAGACCACATTCTCACTGGGTCTGTAGAAGAGGTAACCGAAGGATTTCTGTGGGTAGTCGATGAAAATACACCTTTCACTTCGGGGTTCAAGCTTATCATGAGTTTCACGCCTCACAAAAGCTTCGCAACCCCAAATTTTGATGTGGTCCAAATTGGGAACCTTCCCAGTCCACATCTCATGAGGTGTTTTGGTAACCTTCTTTGTAGGGACTAGATTAAGGATATGGGCGGCAGTCTCTAAGGCATACCCCCAAAAAGAGATTGGTAACGAAACTCAACTCATCATAGAGTGAACCATGTCCAACAAAGTTCGAGTACGCCTCTCAGCCACACCATTCAGCTGTGGTGTCCTGGGAGGAGTCAATTGTGAGACAATCCCACACTCCTTAAGATAGTCAAGGAACTCGGTACTAAGATACTCACCACCTCGATCGGATCGAAGCATCTTAATGTTCCTGCGCAATTGATTTTCTACTTCCTGTTTGAATTCCTTAAACCTTTCAAAGGTTTCTGACTTATATCTGATTAAGTAGACATACCCATATCTACTAAAATCATAATTTAAAGTCACATAATACCGATTAGCATCCCTTGTGGCGGTTTTGAATGGCCCACATACATCGGTATGTATTAGGTCCAACAAACCTTCACCCCTCTCACAAGTTCCAGTGAAGGGTGATTTTGTCATCTTTCCAAGTAGACAAGATTCACAACTATCATCCGATTTAAGGTCAAATGATTCCAAGACTCCACTCTTTTGGAGTTGGCCTATGCGTTTCTTGTTTACATGTCCAAGACGACAATGCCACAATGATGCTTTATCTAGGCTAGTAGAAGAATCAATATACAACACATTATTTCCTAAGTTGTCTACAATCGACACAGTTTCATACACACCATCACAAGCTAATGCTTTAAAATAAAACACATTTTTAAAGAAAGCATTAATACCACCACATTCATTATCAAACGAAAAGGTAAAACCTTGTTTGTACAAAGCATGAAAAGAAATAATATTCCTCGCCATTTCAGACGAGTACACACATTTATTCAAATCTAATTTTAACCCATTATTAAGCAACAAGGTATAAACTCCAATCTTGGAAACAGGTGAAGCCTTCCTATTCCCCATGATCAAGTTTATCTTCCCGTGCTCCACATTCTCACTTCTTCTTAGGCCCTGCAAATCAGAACATATGTGAATACCACATCTTGTATCAAGCACCCAAGAGTTAGAATATGTTGAGTAATTAGACAATATAGTGTAAATACCTGTGTGGGTGGGTTTCACTTTCCCATCCTTTAGATCCTGCAAGTACTTAGGGCGGTTTCGCTTCGAGTGTGCCTTTTCATGGCAATAAAAGCATTCAACATCCTTGGGAATGGCAGAAGGAGTGACAGAACCGCTCTTGGTCTTTGATGAGGAGCCTTCAAGAGACTTTCCATTGGTACCCTTCGAAGGGTGCTTCCTCCTCTTCCCTTTGCCTTGCCCAATAGCTAAAACAGGGGTAGATGTTGGAGTAGGAGTAGTAAAGGTAACAACCGCTTTACCCTTAAGACCGGATTCCGCGGTCTTCAAGAGTCCTTGAAGCTTGCTGAGGGTAACTTCCTCCTTGTTCATATGATATGTCATTCGAAAATGATCATAACAAGAAGGCAAAGAGTGCAAAATGATGTCAATTGCCAACTCCTCAGGGATGTTTTCATTCAGCTTCAGCAAACGGTCCACATACCTTTGCATCTTTTGCATGTGGCCCGTGACGAATTCACCATCCTTCATGCGGGTTGTTATTATGGAGGAGATTATTTCATACCGCCCCTGACGAGCACTCTGATGGTACCTTTCCATCAGGTCTTGGTGCATCTCAAAAGGGTAGAAATCTTCATATGACTTTTGGAGCTCGACTGTCATCGTGGCCATCATGATACATGCCACCTTAGTAGCATCTCTCTCATGAGTCCTGAATTCAGCGATCTCCTCAGGAGTAGCAGTAGACTCATCAAGTTCTTTTAACTCCTTATCGAGGACATATTCTTTGTCCTCGTAACGAGTAACCATCCTGATGTTCCTAATCCAATCCATGAAGTTGGAACCATCAAAGATGACCCTCCCACTAAGATTCATGAGAGAGAAAGAACCAGTTGGGTTAGAGCCTGAAGCATTAGTGTTGGAAGACATCTGAAAGAAGAGAGTAAGTTTAGATTAGATATATAGGATCCTTAATAAGACACCCAAATGTAATATTAAGGTTAGGACCCAATCACAATATATTATACTTAGAAGAGGGATGCCGTAATCTAAGTAATAATATATTTGAAAGGTAGGTGAATGACGATTCACCAATTTCCACCACGACAACGAAATGATTTATTAGGTTTAATTGAATTTGAAATTCCTAGATTCTTTTGAGATTCATTGAACTTTTCAATGGCATGTTTCAATCTCGATTGTGCCCTTCAAGTTTTGTGACTGGGATGCCGAGGATCACAAAACAAGGTGTGAATAACCATGCTAATTCACTTGGTACCCTTAATATTATCACCTAATCAATGTGCCGATTAACCACACACACTCCATTGATCTATGACAAACATTAAGTCACCCTTCGTGATCCTTACTAGTCCTAGTTAGTGTGTCGGTTAACCACACACGCTCCACCAACGACTTGGTAAGGTACAAAGTGCGAATTCCATGGACTAGCACCATGTTCACATTTTTCCTAAGGTAACTAAGATTGGGAATTAAAAGAGTTTAGTTACTTTATAATAATCATTATACTTTTAATGAGGATTTAAAGTCATTGTTCTACCCGTTCGGCTAACGACCCTCCACCAGTCAAGCAAGCGGTGGGTGAGAGTATACACCCATTAAGTCGCGATTTTATAGGCAATAACCTTATACCCACCTTATAGACCGGCTTCGTGAATGAGGCCTACTAACGGTAAAACGACTTATTCTTATACATATATATATAATAATTAACCATTAATGTTATAAAGAGTATAAGGGTTGAATTTTAACTATTAAAACTCTAAGGGTTGGAATTGAAGTTTATTCAAGTGTGTGAAACTTTACAAATTCCAAAACTTGAGGGCAAGTTTTGTAACTTTGCAAAACTCTTCATTTCATAACTTATGAATTAAAGGTTCATAAAAATGAAGACTCTTCATTTTCATGTAACTTATGTGTTTTATGTGTGTGTTAAATAAGAGTGACCTTTGGAAATCCATAACTTGAGGACAAATTATGCACTCCATTAAAACACATAAATGATCAAGAATTAATCCTAAACAATTCAGAAAATAATTCCTATCATTTTCTAAATTCATAAGAACATGAACATGATCATCAAAAATTCAAGAATTATATGAACACATAAAATCGTGGAATTTTGATATATGCTATTGTAAATGGATTAGAACAACCATTACACCAACTAAAATAAGTTTTATAACACCAAACCAGTTTAGGGTAATGTTTCTAGTCCATTTCCAGCAGCAAAAGTCGAAAAACTACACTCTTTCGATCCTACTCGTTGAGTGCATGAACTTACTCGACGAGTAGGTTGAAGTTTGCCTTGGACTCGTCGAGTCCCCCCCCCCCCCATGGACTCGGTGAGTCCACCATGCAGACAGCAAAGATTTCGACTTTTTCACTATTTTGCATCAAGTATCAAACAAGCAAGCCTAGGCTCTGATACCACTGTTGGGTTTTGAGCAATCTAACACTTCCTAAGTGTGCATGCAACCCTAATAAACCTTGGATCTATGTTTGTCTAAATACATGCAAAATAATAAATTTTCCAAGGTTTATAACCTATCTAACATGGCATGGGGAACATTTCAACATAAAAGAGTTAGAAGAGATTACATACCTTTTGATGAGTTTGGTTCTAAGGAGTTTGAGGGCCAAGCACCAATAGTGTGTATGCCTCAAATGGAATCACAAAACACCACAAACTCTTGGAAAACTTTGAGAGAGTATACACACTTGTATAAATTTGGCCACACACAAGCACACACACACTAGTTCAATAGTTTTTCCTTAGCCTATATTTCATGCTCCATAAGCATGCTTATATAGTGTGCATGGTTAGGGTGAAACCCTAGTAACCCATGTCTTTTACTTTCCAAGGATCCATGGGTTAAAAGCTCCATGGATCATCCATGGACTTCCACATAAGCCTAGCCCATTAACAAATGAGTATTAGCCCACACTATATAAAACAAATAGCCCATAATCTAATTAGTCTTCCTTTTAATCTCTAAATTAATTCATAATTAATTTAAGACTAAAACTAATTAAATAACGTAACTTCATATTAATATATTATAACTTATAATATATTAATAAACATATGTGTATAACTCTCATAAAATTATCCATAATAGTCTGGATGAGATGCAACCCAAATGGACCATGTCGGTCGGGTCAAGTATATACCAAATAAGTTATGGACTTAGACACCTTATCCAACAATATGCGGTACTGAAGTGAAACCGGGTACCCAACTCCTCATGAAATTTCTTCCAGAACCTGGTTGAAAAACGCACATCCCGATCTGACACTATCTATGCTGACGCTCCATGCCTTGCCACCACCTCTCGCACATAGATCTCGGCCAATCTCTCCGCAGAAGAGCTCTCACTCATAGCCAGAAAGTGAGCATTCTTCATCAAAATTTCTATAATCACCCATATCACGTCGACACTCCGCACGGTCCTCAGTAATTTGGTGATAAAATCCCTGGAAATCTATTCCCACTTCCACTGGGGAATCTCTAGAGGCTGCAACGGGCCATGTGGACGTTGGTGCTCCGCCTTGACCTGACCACAGGTCAAGCATCTCTTAACTACCCATGTCATATCCCTCTTCATTCAGGGCCACCAACAATCCCTCCTCAAATCCAAATACATCTTGGTGGCTCCCGGGTGGATCGAGAATATCGACCTATGAGCCTCCTCCATCAAAGTTTGTCAAGCTCCGCCCGTATATGGTCCCTAATTACATCCACGGAAAGTCATAAGCCCCCGACTATCCATCCAAAACTCAGAAATTTGGCCAATCACCCACTCTCTCTTACGTTTCTTTGGTCTCACTGTCACAATCTGGGCCTCTCGGATGGTATCTAAGACTGGAGTCATCACCGTCATCCTCATCCACACGCCTCGGATTGGAGCACTCACTACTATGTGACTCAGGGCATCGGCTACCACATTATCCTTGCTAGGGTGATACAAGATCTCACAGTCGTAGTCTTTCAATACAACCAACGACCTCCTCTGTCTTATATTCAGGTTGGGCTGATCCATAAGGTACTTCAGGCTCTTATGGTCCGTGTATATGGTACATCGGACACCATAAAGATAGTGAAGCCAAATCTTGAGAGCGAACACCACCACCCCCAACTCCAAATCATGTGTGGGATACCTCATATCATAAGGCTTCAACTGCCTCGATGCGTATGTTATCATGTGCCCCCTCTGCATCAACACATCACCCATCCCTGATATAGATGCATCACAGTAAACTACGAAGTCCTCCACTCCCTCGGGAAGGGCTTACATTATAGCTTCGCACAATCTCTGGCGAAGAGTCTCGAATAAGCCCTGTTGCTCTGGCCCCCAAGCAAAATTAACACCATTCCTGGTCAATCTGGTAAGAGGAACAACAATCTTGGAGAAATCCCTGATAAATCTCCGGTAGTAGCCTGCCAGGCCAAGAAAACTCATAATCTCATATAGGGACCTCGGCACCTCCCATCGCATAATTGCCTCAATCTTGTTCGGGTCGACCAAAATCCTATTCTGATTAATGAGGTGTCCAAAGAACTGGACCTCTCGTAACCAGAAATCACACTTGGAGAATTTGGCGTAAAGCCTCTAGGTCCTCAATACTCCACGAATCTCCAGAAGATGCTCCTCGTGCTGCTCTCTGGACCACGAGTACACCAAAATGTTGTCGATTAACACGATCACCAACCGATCCAACATGGGCCTACACACCCGGTTCATGAGATCCATGAACGATATTGGTGCGTTGGTGAGTCCGAAAGACGTCACCACAAAATCGTAGTGCCCATAATGAGTCCTAAAGGCCGTCTTCTGGATATCCTCCTCGCAAACTCTCATTTGATGATACCCAGATCTCAAATCAATCTTTGAAAACCAAGATGCCCCCTGCAACTGATCAAATAATTCGTCGATCCTCGGTAGTGGATAACGATTCTTGACCGTGAGCTTGTTCAACTCCCGATAGTCAATACACATCCAGTGTGAACCATCCTTCATCTTGACAAAAAGGATCGGCACTCCCCACGGTGAGCTACTCAGCCTAATAAAACCTTTCCCCAGCAGCTCTTGGAGCTACGAGGATAACTCCTGCATCTCTGGCGGTGCAAGGCGATAAGGTGCCTTCGCAATAGGTGCCACACCTAGAATCAAATCTATCCGGAACTCCACCTACCTCTCGGGTGGCACACCCGGTAACTCCTCGGGGAAAACATACGGAAACTCACATACAATTGGAACTTCGGAAATAGAACTCGACCTCTTAGTGGCAACTCTCGTATCCATCACATTTGCTAAAAACCTCATACATCCCTGCTGTAAACTTTGCCTCGCCCTGACCGCAGAACAGAAAGATAATCCAGATCTGGTCCCCTTGCCATACACAGTAAGTACTCCCCCACTAGGGTTTAGTATGGTCACCATCAGATGCTCACAATCAATCACAGCTCCAAACTAGTTCAATCAATCTATGCCCACTATGACACAGACATCACCCATCGCTATCAGTACCATATCTATCGGGAACTCAACACCAAAAGTTTCCAATATACATCCCCGGAATACAATGGTGGCAAAACAACGCATGATCATCGGCTATAGAAACCCTCAATGGTCGACTCAACGCCTCACATCTGACACTAATGTGATGACTAAAGGATAAAGACAGAAAAGATCGATTCACACCCGAGTCAAATAACACCAAAGCAGGCACAAAACTCACAAGAAAAGTACCTATATACAACACAATATAAGCATAACAAATCTCAAAATAATATAAATAAGGAGATACGTACTAGAAACAGCATCAGGGCCATGCAGACCTCCTCTGCGGTCAACTAGAATGCTCTCCCACGAGCTCTTAGAGCCTCAGCCTTCCCAGGCCAGCCATCAGTAACACGTAAAGCAGTAGGAGTAGCAGTCTGGGTTTATCCCTGGGTGATTCGGGGAAAACATTAGAGTATAAATCCCAAAGATCTCATGTGTGGAAAATATAGTGTGATGCGTTGAGATCATGTCGGATCCTTTCCCTTCGAAGAGGAAGTACCTGAAACCAATACTGAAAACTGTAAGCACAAAGCTTAGTGATTTCCCCCATCATACCACATACCATACAATAACATATTGGCTAGCATATATGGGTGCTGGCCTACCCTTTCGGTCTCTTTCAATCGGTAACTACTTAGCATTCCTTGGTGTTGGCCTACCCATTCGGTCTCTTTCAACCGATAACTGTCTAGCATATCTGAGTGTTGGCCTACCCCTTCGGTCTCTTTCAACCAGTAACGGGGACTGTTTCACCCTTACCACTACCATATATCATCCTAGTACATAAAAATTTAAGTCACATACTGCCTAGCATATCTGGATGTTGGCCTACCCCTTCGGTCTCTTTCAACCGATAACGGGGACTATTTCAATCCTCCTACCACTATCACATAATATCATAGCATACTAGTGATGGGTTTTGAGCATTCTAACACTTCCTAAGTGTACATGCAACCCTAATAACCTTGGATCTATGTTTGTCTAATTGTCATGCAAAGTTGAATTCCAAGGTTATATTCCTATCTAGCATACATGGGGAACAATTTTAACTTAAAGTATAGATAGAATAACTTACCTTGTTGTTGTTTGTGTTCCTTGAAACCTTGTGAGCCTAGCACCCCAAGTGTCATGCCTCAAATGCTTCACACAACACCAAATGCTCTTGGAAGAACTTATGAGAGAACACACACTTCTTCAAAATCGGCCAAGCCCTCTTATTTCTTAGTGTAGCCGATTTTGGGTGGAGAACATATTACTTATATAGTGTTGACACATCTAGGGTTAAACCCTAATGTGTCATGACTCTTCATTTCCATGACCCATGGGTTTGTAACTCCCATGGAGCATCCATGGAGCATCCTATGGGTGGAACCCAACTTGATAGTCCATGGAGCCTTTTAGCCCACTATACAAGATATGGATGATTTACATAATCAACCCATATATTTAATTAGTTATCTTTTGATCACTTAATTAATTCTAAATTAATTCTTGATCAAACTAATCAAATAATATTATTAATATATTAGAACTTATAATATATTAATAATCTCCAAGTGTTATTTCTCTCATTTAGTCTATCCAATTGCATGGTGCCATGCAACCCAAATGGACCATGCCGGGTCGGGTCAAGTACATACCAGAAATAGTTATGGACTTAGACACCTTATCCAACAGTCTCCCACTAGGATAAGTCTAATAACTATTACTGCAAGTATGACTTCAGGAACCGATCGGCAATCGTAGCTCTTTTCAAGGTTTCTCGAAACTGAGAAGATGATGGTACGCCATTTAAGATAAGTGATCATATAATCCTCTGTTCTAGATATCAGTCGGACAAATACATGGAACAATGTCTTACTTATTGTCCAACAGTTTGTTTCCCGATTTCCGATTTGTTTGACAAAGAACTTCATTGAACACATCAATTTAGTTCTGACCGGGCCCGATACATAGGTCAAAACAAAATCATCGAGGGGCCCAGATATCAGCTTCTAATCCAAGAAGGAACAGATAAACTTCGACTCATATGTTTGTTCTACTACTCATTGAATTACACATAAGAGCGTGATTTTATAACATCGAGTTACCAATGCGTTTTTCGTACAATCAATGCATAACCAACTTGTAAGTAACAAATCATATCTCTAGGTTTAAAGATTTATATGATATTACCGTCTCACGATCACTCGAGATAGAATTCCATGAAGTGATTCCAGTGAGCGTGGGTTGAGTCCAATGCTCAGAACTTATGAGCACTCATGATTGTTGTAGCCTTGTCCCAGACCTCTACAACCAAACATGACAGTCTTGATTCGACATATGACCGACATATGACCGACTGTGGAGGTTTGAATAATATGTTATACCAAACAAAATTATTCTGGAAGTCAAAACATGCAAAAGAAATATAGTAAACGATCGACAAGAGATAGCAACACTTTACTCATAAATAAAACACTTTTATTCATCTTCAAATGTCAATTACACTTTACAAATTTCAAGGTTATCTAACTACTAAATCTAATATCATCCTTCAGCCCTATGCTCCGAGCATGCTGGAGATGCTTAACCCGAGTCAGTCCCTTCGTGAGGGGATCTGCCGGATTCTCATATGATGATACCCTCTTTGCCATGAGGAGTCCTTCTTCGATCCGATGTCTGATGAAATGGTATTTTCTGTGGATGTGTCTGGATCTCCCGTGATCCCTTGGTTCCTTGGCTAAGGCAACAGCACTTTCACTATCACAGAAAATTTCCATTGGCTCTTTAATAGCTGGTACAACTCCAAGGTCTCCAATGAAGTTCCTCAGCCATAACACCTCCTTTGCCGCTTCGCTAGCTGCAATATACTCTGATTCACAAGTAGAATCTGCCACTGTCTCTTGCTTGGAACTCTTCCAAGAAATTGCTCCTCCATTTAGGGTAAAGACCCAGCCCGACTGAGAGCGGAAGTTATCCCTATCAGTCTGGAAGCTAGCATCACTATACCCTACAACTCTCAAGTCATCACTCCCACCGAGGGTAAGGACCCAGTCCTTAGTCCTTCGTAGGTACTTGAGAATATTCTTTACCGCAGTCCAGTGTGCCTTGCCAGGGTTCCCCTGAAACCTGCTAACCATGCTCAAGGCAAAGGCTACATCAGGTCGAGTACACGTCATAGCATACATGATCGAACCTACAGCCGAAGCATAAGGTACTCGACTCATTTCTGCTATCTCAGCCTCAGTGCTAGGGCTTTGTGTCTTACTCAGCTTGGCGCTACTCTGGATGGGCAATTCTCCTTTCTTGGAGTCTTGCATTCTGAATCTCTTCAGAACCTTCTCCAAGTAGGTACTTTGACTAAGTCCAATTAGTCTTTTACTCCGATCTCTCAAGATCCTTATCCCCAAAATATAGGCAGCTTCACCAAGGTCCTTCATAGCGAAACACTTTCCAAGCCAGGACTTTACTTCCTGCAGGGTTGGAATGTCATTTCCTATGAGTAGTATGTCATCCACATACAATACCAAAAAGCTAACTATACTCCCACTAGCCTTGACATATACACAAGATTCATCTTCACTCCTAGAAAAGCCAAATTCCTTGACCTTTTCATCAAAGCAAAGATTCCATCTGCGAGGTGCTTGCTTTAATCCATAAATGGACTTCTCAAGCTTACACACTCTATTAGGGTACTCGTTACTGACAAAACCCTCTGGCTGACTCATGTAAACATCTTCAGCCAACTTCCCATTAAGGAAAGCGGTTTTGACATCCATTTGCCAAATTTCATAGTCATGAAATGCAGCTATGGCTAACAGAACCCGAATAGACTTAATCTTGGCTACCGGAGAAAAGGTCTCATCATAATCCACTCCAGGAATTTGAGAGAAGCCCTTTGCAACCAGTCTAGCCTTATAAGTGTGTACTTTACCATCCATGTCGGTCTTCTTCTTGAAGACCCATTTGCACCCTACAGTCTTTCGACCTGGTACATTCTCAACCAAGTTCCAAACTTGATTGTCATACATGGATTGTATCTCGCTATCCATAGCCTCTTTCCATTTAGCAGACTCGGGGCCTGCCATGGCTTCCTCGTAGCTGTTAGGGTCATCTTGACTTACTAGTGTCTCATCACTAATAAGTGTCTCACCTTCTGCAGTAATATGGAATCCATAGTAATGCTCAGGTGCACTCCTAACTCTCGTGGAACGCCTCAGAGGTACAGATTCGTCAATTGGCTCAACAGGAGTTTCCTCCTCAAGTTGAGGGCTAGAGTTTGAAGTTCCTTCACCACTTGACTCTTGAATTTCTTCAAGATCAACTTGCCTCCCACTGTCTCCTTGGCTTATAAACTCTCTTTCTCGAAAGACTCCTCTTCTTGCTACAAAGACCACATTGTCACTAGGTCTGTAGAAGAGGTAACCAAAGGATTGTTATGGGTAGCCGATGAAAATACACCTCTCGCTTCAGGGTTCGAGCTTATCGTGAGTCTCGCGTCTCACGAAAGCCTCGCATCCCCAAATCTTGATGTGGTCTAGTTTAGGTACTTTACCAGTCCACATCTCGTGAGGAGTTTTGGCAACTTTCTTTGTAGGGACTAGATTAAGGATATGGGTGGCAGTCTCTAAGGCATACCCCCAGAATGAGATTGGTAGTGAAGCTCGACTCATCATGGAACGAACCATGTCCAACAAGGTTCGATTACGCCTCTCAGCCACACCATTCAACTGCGGTGTCCTGGGAGGTGTCAATTGTGAGACAATCCCACATTCCTTTAGATAGTCGAGGACATCTGAACTAAGATACTCACCACCTCGATCGGATCGAAGCATCTTAATGTTCCTGCCCAATTGATTCTCGACTTCCTGTTTAAATTCCTTAAACTTCTCGAAAGTCTCTGACTTATGCTTGATTAAGTAGACATATCCATATCTACTGTAATCATCAGTAAAAGTCAAATAATAACGATTAGCATCTCTTGTGGCATGTTTGAATGGTCCACACACATCCGTGTGTATAAGGTCCAACAAACCTTCACCCTTTTCACACGAGCCTGTGAAGGGTGACTTTGTCATTTTTCCAAGTAAGTATGATTCGCAACTATCATTTGACTTTAGGTCAAACGACTCCAAGACTCCATCTTTTTGGAGTTGGCCTATGCGTTTCTTGCTTATATGTCCAAGATGACAATGCCATAATGATGCTTTATCCAAGTTATTATTATCAGTAGAATCAATACACAAAACATTATTTCCTAAGTTATCTACAATAGATACAGCTTCATACACACCATCACAAGGTAATGCTTTAAAATAAAGAACATTATTAAAGAAAGCATTAATCGAACCAACTTCATTATCAAACGAAAAGGTGAAACCTTGTTTGTACAATGCATGAAAGGAAATAATATTTCTTGCCATTTCTGGTGAATAACAACATTTATTCAAATCTAAATTTAACCCACTACTTAGCGATAAAGTATAAACTCCAATCTTGGTGACAGGTGTAACTTTCCTATTCCCCATGATTAAGTTTATCCTTCCTTGCTCCACATTCTCACTTCTTCCTAGTCCCTGCAAGTCACAACAAATATGAATACCGCAACCGGTATCAAGGACCCAAGATTTCGAATGGGGTGAGTTATTAGAAATGATAGTGTAAATACCTGCATGGTTGGGTTTGACTTTCCTATCCTTCACATCTTGCTGGTACTTTGGGCAGTTCCGCTTCCAATGAGCTTTTTCATGGCAATAGAAGCATTCAGCCTCTTTTGGGTCAGAAGAAGGAGTAATGAAACCTTTCTTGGTTCCACTTGAAGAAGAGCCATCAAGGGTCCGAGTCTTGGTACCCTTCGAAGATCTCTTTCTCTTCCTCCCTCGACTTTGCCCGATTGCCAAGACCGGAGTTGAGTCTGGAGTAGGAGTGATAGCAACCGACTTCCCCTTAAGACCTGTTTCTGCGGTCTTGAGAAGTCCCTGAAGTTTGCTGAGGGTGACCTCTTCCTTGTTCATGTGATATGTCATGCGAAATTGATCATAGCACGATGGTAAGGAGTGCAAAATGATATCTATTGCAAGCTCCTCAGGGAAGTTCACATTGACCTTCAGCAAACGATCCACATACCTTTGCATTTTCTGCATGTGGCTCGTGACGGACTCTCCGTCCTTCATCACGGTTGTTATCATGGAGCAGATGACTTCGTACCTCTCTTGTCGTGCACTTTGATGGTATCTTTCCATCAAATCTTGGTGCATTTCATAAGGGTAGAAATCTTCATAAGACTTTTGGAGTTCAGCTGTCATGGTGGCCAACATGATGCAAGCCACCTTGGTTGCATCTCTTTCATGAGTATGAAAGTCAGCGATCTCCTGGGGAGTTGCAGTGGACTCATCAATTTCCTTAAGCTCCTTGTCAAGGACATATTCTTTGTCCTCGTAGCGGGTAATCACCCTGATGTTTCTGATCCATTTATTGATGTTGGATCCATCAAAGGTGACTTTTCCACACAGACTCATAAGAGTAAAGGAGCCATTAGGATTCGAGCCAGAAGCATTATTTGAAGACATCTGAAAAGGAAGGACAAGTTTAGTATAGATTTAAGAGAGTCCTTAATAAAACACCCAAATGTAATATTAAGGCTAGGATCCAATCACAATATAATATAACTTAGAAGAGGTATGCCGTAATCTAAGCTATACCATATTTGAAAGGTAGGTGAATGACGATTCACCAATTTCCACCACGAAAACCGAAATATTAGATATTTAGTTTTTATTGGTTTTAGAAATTCCTATATTCTTTGAGATCCAATGAACTTTTCAAAGGCATGTTTCAATCTCGAGAGTGCCCTCCAAGTTTTGTGACTGGGATGCCGAGGATCACAAAACGAGGTGTGAAGTAACCATGCAAATCACTTGGTACCCTTAAAGTTTATCACTCAATCGATGTGCCGGTAAACCACACACGCTCCACCGATACTATAATAAACCTTAAATCACCCTTTACCTACCTTGTTAAGTCCAAGTTAGTGTGCCGGTTAACCACACACGCTCCACCAACGACTTAGACAAAGTGTAAAGTGTAATTTCATGGATTAGCACCTTATTCACATTTTTCCTAAAGTAACTAAGATTGGGAATTTAATAAACATTTAGTTACTTTATTATATTCATCATACTTTGAATGAGAATTTATAAGTCCTTGTCTTACCCGTTCGGCTAACGACCCTCCACCAGTCAAGCAAGCGGTGGGTGAGAATATTCACCCATTAAGTCACCATTTTATAGGCAACAACCTTATACCCACCTTATAGACCGGCTTCGTGAATGAGGCGTACTAGCGGTAAGACGACTTTATTCTTATACATATATATATATATAATTATTAAATCATCATAATATAAGTATAAGGGTTGAATTTTAACTTTTAAAATTCTAGGGGTTGGAACTTAAAGTTTTAACTTAACTTTACTTGTTCCAAAACTTGAGGGCAAGTTTTGTAACTTTCAAAACTTTTCATTTCTTGTAACTTATGAGTTTAATAGAGTAATAAAATGAAGACTCTTCATTTTTCTAACTCTTGTGTTTTCTTAATGGTTTTAACTCAAGTGTGACTCTTGGTTTTCCATAACTTAAGGATAAGTTATGGACTCCATTAAAACACATTATGATCAAGAATTAATCTACCACATAGGTTACAAATAATTCCTATGATCATCTAAAACATCATAAGAACAAGAACATGAATATGAACACAATCAAAAATTACATTTAAAACTTTGTAATTTTGATAACTAGTTGTTGTAAATGAATTAGCAAAGACATTACACCACCAAAAAATAAGTTTTCAATTACCAAAACAGTTTAGGGTAATGTTTCTAATTCATTTCCAGCAACTGAATCGAAATTCTGCACTCAGTCGACCCTACTCGCCGAGTGCATGAACTGACTCGCCGAGTTGGTTGAAGATACTCATGGACTCGACGAGTCCCCCCTATAGACTCAACGAGTCCATTCGCAGACAGCAAGATTTCCAATTCTGTTTTCAACTTTTAAGCACAAATAAGAACAAACAAGCCTAGGCTCTGATACCACTGATGGGTTTTGAGCATTCTAACACTTCCTAAGTGTACATGCAACCTTAATAACCTTGAATCTATGTTTGTCTAATTGTCATGCAAAGTTGAATTCCAAGGTTATATTCTTATCTAGCATACATGGGGAACAATTTTAACTTAAAGTATAGATAGAATAACTTACCTTGTTGTTGTTTGTGTTCCTTAAAACCTTGTGAGCCTAGCACCCCAAGTGTCATGCCTCAAATGCTTCACACAACACCAAATGCTCTTGGAAGAACTTATGAGAGAACACACACTTCTTCAAAATCGGCCAAGCCCTCTTATTTCTTAGTGTAGCCGATTTTGGGTGGAGAACATATTACTTATATAGTGTTGACACATCTAGGGTTAAACCCTAATGTGTCATGACTCTTCATTTCCATGACCCATGGGTTTGTAACTCCCATGGAGCATCCATGGAGCATCCTATGGGTGGAACCCAACTTGATAGTCCATGGAGCCTTTTAGCCCACTATACAAGATATGGATGATTTACATAATCAACCCATATATTTAATTAGTTATCTTTTGATCACTTAATTAATTCTAAATTAATTCTTGATCAAACTAATCAAATAATATTATTAATATATTAGAACTTATAATATATTAATAATCTCCAAGGGTTATTTCTCTCATTTAGTCTATCCAATTGCATGGTGCCATGCAACCCAAATGGACCATGCCGGGTCGGGTCAAGTACACACCAGAAATAGTTATGGACTTAGACACCTTATCCAACAACTAGCTCATGAAGCATAACATATAGTGGCATACCAGACAATTATCACAAAGACAATCATATCAACTATAATCAACTACTAGTGGGCCGACATTGGTCCTTTCAACCCACTTCTACTGGAAGGTAACTCACCTCAAATGTTGTGAAGTACTTGAGCTGTCCTCGGCACTGAATCAACCCCACTCAAACTCCTACACATAAAAGATTTCCTTTAATTACTCTTTTCATGCTCATAACCCCCTTAAGAGTCAACTTTGGTCAAAGTTAAAGTCAAATTCAACACCCTGGTCCAAGTCAACAATCTGGTCAAAGTCAACATTATGAGTTGACTCAACTCGCCGAGTTGATCCATTAACTCACCGAGTTCCATAAATCATAAACCTTGAAATCGCAACCCAACTCATCGAGTTTTTTGCTAACTCGTCAAGTTTCTCCTATCAAAAGAATTTGGGCCTTCCAATTCAGCTCGTCGAGTCCTCTTGTGGACTCGTTGAGTTCCTTTGGTCTTCAGAAAGCCAAGAAAACCCTAGCCAATTTGCCGAGTTTACTCGGTAATCAAAAAGGTCGGGGAACCACGATCTACCTCGTTGATTTGCATAAACAAATCATCGAGTTTCCATAGTCTTAACTCATTCAGTCCCTTCAAAGCGAGTTTAATGCCTCGAAACCATAGATTTGGTCCCCTTAGGCTGAGATACCAAGTAAAGTTGCTAACTTTATGTCCATGCATGGTATCAAGAGGCTAGAAACCCTAAAACTAAGCTTTATAAGGGACCTAGGGAATGGAGGAGGACCAAGACTTGATAAAGCTAGCAACTTTAAGTCCCAATAGACCATGAAATGACTAGATCTGAAGTCATAACTTCATAATATACTCAACTCCATAAATGACACCAAAACAACCTACTAAGACCATAAACTTCTCAAAGAAGAGATCTAGCAAATAAATAGTCAAGGTATCGACTTTATACCTCTAAATGGTTGCCAAAACACCGAAGATCCCGGACCTAAAGCTCCTCCCTTCAACCTTGCACCACCAACTTCACACTCCTTCAAGATAAACACCAAAGAACACTCTTAAGGCTCACTCACACTCAAAATAGGGAAAGAGGCACGATTAGCATTTTCTTTGGACTGAGGTGGCGATGAGGGAAGCCACAATTAAACATTAAGGCGTTTAAATAGGGTGTAAAACCCTGAAAATTAGGGTTTCATTCTGCCAGTCCTACTTGTTGAGTTAGGCTCCTCGACTCATCGAGTAGACTTCTTGCTCCGCATCCAAAATCCATCTCTACTCAATGATTTTGGGGTCTCCAACTCATCGAGTTTCTATACAAAAATGAATAATTATGAATTAAATACATACCAGGAACCAGACGTTACAATTCATACGATTATTTGAAATATTAATCATCTCATTCACCACTGGTAGTAGTTCACGTATTATCACTCAAAGTAGGCTATTTCTCTTAGCATTTTCTCAATAATTGTCTGGTACTCTATTTACGACTTACTTAATAGACTACGAGTATATCAATAATTATCAAATATATAAACTAGAAACTTATTAATTCTATCACATGATGAATATTGATTAAGCACTTCACATATTGATCCATGACGAATCACATATCAACTAATACCACTCACTTCTTAGTAGTTCTACTAGTTCTCATAATACTCAAGTTAATCTTATTATCCCATACGATACTTATAATGTAATTAATTCACTCAAATATCTATAAATCTTTCAAATCACTCGGGTTAATCACTCAGATTACTCTAAGTAATGATCTATTGTTCAATTCAATTTCTCATATTACTAGGTCATTCTCTTAGATATTTCACTCAAATTAATTACTCTAACCAATCACTCCAATCAATATAAATTATTCAGATTAATTTCAATTGATCATATCGATATCAGTCGTTCATATTTATCTCTTCGATCACTATAAATCACTCGATTGAATCACTTAAATTACTCATATTAATTAACCACCCAAATCAATCACTTTGATCAATATTAATCATTTTGTTCAATCTCACTCAATTACTCGGATCATTCACTCAGTTCATTCAATTAATCAAATTATTTACTCAATTTATTAATTGATCACTTTAACTGATCATTCTCCAGACCCTTTTTAATACTCAATTATGAAATTGTTTGTCGTGTAACTTTACAATTTCTCATATAAATTTCAATCACTTTGATAGAAATTATTGTTGTAATTTCTAGATGTATAGATCACGATTCTACATAACATCGAATTCAATAGACAATCGAATATTTGATTCTACCATAAGCCCACAACGAAACAGGGAACAAGAAATAAGGTTGCTTCAAGCATTCTCAGGCTATAAAATCCAAGTATAGTTAATTTACTCAGATGCTCATAAATTACTTAGATTATTCACTCTTTGTTATTTGAATTAATTACTCGAACTATTCAAATTAGTTAGTCAGATTTATTATTTTTCTCGGTCACTTAGATTAATCACTCTGGTCAATTTCTCAATTTCATTAAATTAATTACTCAAGTTAATATTATTCACTTAGATCATTCACTTGGATTCATCGGTTACTTAAATCAATTTCTTATATAAATCACTCTTAATCAAGATCAATCATTCGGTTCAATTACTTGAATCACTTAGATCAATATCATCAACTAATATCGATTACTCGAATCAACATCATTTAATCATTTTAGTTACTCAATTTAATCATAATAGATCTAATATTAGGATTAGGCATCGTCATCTCTTATAGACTCAATCACAAATATCACCTTCATGAGTAAACATAATCACATCTCATGGGTCTAAACATATACGTATCAATAGTCTACATGATATATGTTGTAATCGCCTCTCATAGATCAATCGTGTAAGTCTATCAATCGTATGCATGAAATAATCATGTAAGTCTATGATCTCAATCAAAATTCTCACTTATTTTGATCTTTTACACAATGAGTTCCAATCACCTCTCATCGATCCATTATGTAAATCTCATGAATCAAATGTTCTTATTATAGATTCTAACATTATCTTTACTTAGGAGTTATATCACTATTTTAATTCATAGACTCGTATTATATATACTCTTGGAATTTATTATTTTAATTCTACTCAATCTATATATATATATATATATATATATATATATATATATATATATATATATATATATATATATATATGATAATTTAGGATGATGCAACACAACGTGGTGAATACGTTATAATTTCATGATAACAAAGAGTGAGAAAACTAGACTATGACAACACGAGAAGCTTTCTACGATGGGATGCTTATTGGAAATTGAGTTAGAGTCCATATATATATATATATATATATATATATATATATATATATATATATATATATATATATATATATATATATATATATATATATATATGTGGACTCTCACTCAATTTCCAATAAGCATCCCATCGTAGCAAGCTTCTCGTCTTGTCATACTCTAGTTTTCTCACTCTTTGTTATCATGAAATAATAACGTATTCACCACGTTGTGTTGCATCATCCTAAATAATCATATAACAATCTATTTTTTTTTCACACCATTGAAGACTCTCGTCGCGTTGCAACTACCTTAAGTACATTGCTATTAATCGATCTAACTGTAACGCCCCAAAATACGAGCCAAAAATTTCATTTTTGAAAACATATTTTTAACAAAACAAAACATTTACAGATCATAGTATTTTAAGAAGATATCGCATGTCTAGAAAATATTTCAACAAACATAATAATGTCAGAGTACAAATCCCCAGGAAGTTCTCATGATGCGGAATACAAAGCATGTGTGTGATGGGCCGCTACCACGTCAGCTCCTTACCCTTCGAAGAAGAGGTACCTGAAACCAAAACTGAAAACGGTAAGCACGAAGCTTAGTGAGTTCCCCCAACCTACCACATACCATACAATCACATAACATGCATATATCATCAGGCATATCTGGGTGCCCGACCTACCCCTTTGGTCCACTCGACCGGATACTGTCTAGCATAACTGGGAGCTTGCCTCCCCTTCGGTCCTCTTGATCGGATACTGACTAGCATATCTGGGTGTTGGTCTCCCCCTTCGGTCCTCTCGACCGGATACTGCGGACTATTTCACCCCTACTACTACCACATAACACATATATCTCGTAACCAATCTAGCATGGTTGGGCATGATCGCCCCTTCGGCCCTATTAATCGGTAATCTGGGGACTATCTCCCCCTACTGTCACTAACACATAGCATCATATCATACTAGCACATAAACATATCATAGGTAGCAGCAACCTTAGATGAATATCACAGAGACAATCATATGTCATACAACTCCTACTGGTGGGATGAAAGGTAGTAGAAACCTTAGATGAATATCACAGAGACAATCATCTGTCAAAGATGCTTGACCTCCTCCTCTTCTTCATGATCTACTCTTCTTCCCACTCCAAAACTTCAAGAGGACACACCAAACAGCGATGACTCGCCGAGTCCAGGATATGGACTCGCCGAGTCGCCAACTTAAGCGTGCCCCCGGACCGCGTCCCTACTCAGCGAGTCGGACCTACAACTCATCGTGTCCAAGGCTAAAATGACAACTACTTAGATAAATTTTTACATACCAGGAACCAGGTGCTACAAATCTCCCCCACTTATTTTAGACTTCGTCCTCGAAGTCTACTGCTCAATCCTGAAACACCTCGGGGTAATGCTCCATCATTTCTTCCACCAGCTCCCAAGTCCACTCGGACCCCTTTCAGTGCTGCCACTGCACCTTCACTAATTCCACCCTCTTGTTCCTCAGATCCTTCGACTTCCGGTCGAGGATTGCGACTGGGTGCTCAATGTAATTCAGGCTGTCATCAACCTATATATCCTCTAATGGTACCACCGCTAAATCATCCACGAGACACTTCCGCAGCTGGGAGACGTGGAAGGTGCTGTGGATCTGGCTGAGCTCGGCTGGCAGATCCAGCCTATATGGCACCTTGCCCACCTGGGATACAACCCTGAATGGACCAATGAATCTCGGGCCCAAATTGCCCCGCTTCCTGAATCGAATGACGCCTTTCCAAGGCGACACCTACGGCTCAATGTGTCGGCTACCACATTAGCCTTGCCCGGGTGGTACAGGATCTCACAATTGTAATCCTTCACCACATCCAACCACCTCCTCTGTCGCATATTTAGATTTGGCTGATCCATCAAGTACTTCAAGCTCTTAAGGTCCGTGTAAATCGTACACCGAACCCCGTACAAATAGTGTCGCCAGATCTTGAGGGCAAACACCACCGCCCCCAATTCCAGGTCGTGCGTGGGATATCTCGACTCATGTGGCTTCAACTGCCTCGAAGCGTACGCTATCACATGACCCCCAAACCCGATATAGAGGCATCACAGTATACCACAAAATCCTCCATCCCTTCCGGGAGTGCAAGCACTGGAGCCTCGCACAATTTTTGACGAAGCGTCTCGAATGAGGACTGCTGCTCCGGTCCCCATGAAAACGTAACACCCTTCCGGGTCATCCTAGTAAGTGGCACAGCGATCTTGGAGAAATCCTTGATAAATCTGCGATAATATCCAGCCAAACCCAGAAAACTCCTGATCTCGGTGGGCGATCTCGGCACCTCCCATCTCAACACCGCCTCAATCTTGGCCAGGTCGACCAATATCCCTTTCTGGTTCACAAGATGCCCGAGGAACTGGACCTCTCGTAACCAGAAATCACACATGGAGAACTTGGCATACAGTCTCTCCGATCTCAAAACCCCAAGAATCTCCCGCAAATGTTCCTCAAGCTGGTCCCTAGTCCTCGAATACACCAAAATATGATCGATGAATACGATCACCGACCGATCCAGCATCGGTCGACACACCCGGTTCATGAGATCCATGAATGTGGCCGGGGCATTGGTGAGCCCAAAAGGCATCACCACAAACTCATAATGTCCATAACGAGTCCTGAAAGCAGTCTTTTGGATATCCTCCTCGCGAACCCTCATCTGATGATATCCCGACCTCAAGTCAATCTTGGAAAATCAAGATGCCCCCTGCAACTGATTGAATAGATCGTCGACCCTAGGTAACGGATATCGATTCTTAACCGTCAACTTGTTCAACTCCCGATAATCGATACACATCCGATGTGAACCATCCTTTTTCTTGACGAACAAAATCGGCGCTCCCCAAGGCGAGCTACTCGGTCGAATGAATCCCTTTCCCAACAGCTCCTGAAGCTGTGAGGATAGTTCCTGCATTTCCGGCGGAGCCAGACGATAAGGCGCCTTGGCGATGGGCGCCGCTCCCGGAACCAAATCGATATGAAACTCCACTTGCCTCTCCGGAGGCACACCTGGTAACTCTTCGGGGAACACATCTGAAAACTTGCATACAACCGGAACGTCATCAATCGAATTGGGCGTCTCTGCGGTCTCACGAGTATCCATCACATAGGCTATAAATCCATCACAGCCCTGCTGCAAACTCTGCCTTGCCCTGGCAGCCGAACAAAACGCCGACCCACACTGGGTCCCCTCACCATAAACCGTGAGCACTCCCCCACTAGGGTCTCTAATCATCACCAGCTGTCTCTCGCAGTCAATGACTGCTCCAAACTTGCTCAACCAATCCATGCCCATGATAACGCAAACATCCCCCATAGCTATAGGGACCAAGTCTATAGGAAACCCGACCCCAAAAATCTCGAGCACGTATCCTCGAATCACCTCGGTGGCGTATACCGCTTTCTCATTTGCTATAGCAACTCGCAGTGGATGACTCATCACCTCCCGATCGATATCGATGTGCTGGCTAAAAGCCAACGAAACTAAGGACCGACTCGCACACGAGTCGAATAATACCAAAGCAGGCACATGATTCACAAGAAAAGTACCTATGCATGTAATAATATAAGCACAATATCTCAGTATAAATGTAAATACATGAAAGAATACATACCGGCCACGACATCAGGCGCCGTCTGGACCTCCTCCGCAGTCAACTGGAAAGCTCTCCCACGATCCTTCGGAGCCTCAGTCTTCACTGGCCGAACCTCGAGAACCCTGGCAGCAGGCGAAGATCCCTGGCGAAGCTGGGGGCAGTCGGCCTTCCGATGACCAATCTGGTTGCAATGGAAGCAAACCATGAATCCCTTGGGGCAATCCCTAGCAATGTGCCCCTCCTTGCCACACTTGTAGCAAGCACCCGATCGACATGCCCCCTCGTGACCCTTGCCGCACTTCCCACAAGTGCGGCTCTTCTGACCTCCGGATCTCAAATCAGCAGACTTGGTCCGCTTGGTTGTCGGCTGAGACTGAGCCAGCCCCCGATCCACCCGTTGAGACTCGGCCTCCTCCCTGGCCTGGGTCTCCAACTCGATCTCACGCTTCCTGGCATTCGCCTGAATCTCAACAAAATTCTGATATGATGAGTTCGATACGAACTCCCGGATATCCCTCCTCAGCACTCCCAAATACCGGCTCATCCGAGCCTGCTCCGTGGACACCTGCTCGGGGCAGAACATCGCCCTCTCATGAAACTTCCGTGTGATCACCGTAACCAAATCATTACCCTGCTTGAGGGTCAAGAACTTCTGAACCAACCGTTCCCTCTCCACTGGGGGAACATACTCGTCTCTGAACATATCAGTAAACCTCTCCCAAGTCACAGCTGAGACCTCTACCAGAGTGAAGTTCGCCGTCACAAACTTCCACCACTCCTTTGCTCCCAGGCGGAGCTGGTTCAGGGCGAACCAAACCCTTAGATGCTCCGGACATGAACAAGTATAGAAGCATCCCTCGATATCAGCAATCCATCTCATCGCAGCAATCGGATCCTACGTCCCGTCAAACTCTGGTGGCTTCGTGTTGCTGAACTCCCGGAACAGCAACGAGTCACCCCCCTATGGTCTGGCAGTGGCCACAGCTGCGGTAGCTGCAGCGGCGGCAGCCTCAGTCAACGCGGCGTACCGCTCATCAAATGTCTCCATCAGCGTGGTCTTAATAGACCCAAACATCTTCGGAATCTCTGCCCGGATCGCTGCAGCTACCTCCTCATTAATCATCTGACGAAGCTCCTCGTCAGTCACTCCACTCGTACCAGGTCTGTGTCGTGGTCCAACCATGATGTCTCTAAAATACAACATAAAAATATCAGAGACTCTATCGGGAATAATCGCACTCGATAACGCAGTCCTACTCAGTCTACGATACCCAGGGATTCTTACTTGGGCTGCCCACTGACCCGGTGTCCTTGGTAGTACGGGCCCAATACTACCAATTACACCGCGTCGGTATTCACCCCAAGTCCTCCTCCCCAAACCCCGAATCCTGAGTACTCTATTCTTGTCATACACTAGTTACCCACTCGCTCTCAAGCACCTCATAGAAGCAGGTTTCCCGAGACTAAGGCATCACAAAATCAGGTCACTCTAGTCCTAATATGTATACCTAGTCTACTAGCATGTGTATCATATCATATCATATCTCATAACACATATTGTAAGAGTATTATAGGGATTTTTACCGTTCAGGCACTGGCTGACCGTACACACTCTTTCTTCTTTGGTTGTCTCAAAATCACTTATCAAAATTATTATTTTTTTATTGATTTATTAATTAAAATTTTCTCAAATCCCCAGTTTGAGTTCAGTTACGCCCGAAGGTGTACCCGAATCCCTCAAACCAAGGCTCTCATACCAACTTGTAACGTCATAAAATTTCAAAACAAAAATTTTTCATTTTTACAATCATCAAAACATGAGTAATAAGTTTAGGTTCCAATGTAATAATTTAGTCACAACCGATTACATAACAAAAGATCACAAAGTGATTTCCCCGAGTGTGTGTACGATCACGTTGGCGCCTTCCCACGGTCCTCGCTAGTACCTGAAACACATAACACAACAACTGTAAGCATAAAGCTTAGTGAGTTCCCCAAAATACAACCTACGCACGTACGCCTTTCCAGGCCTTGACCTTCCGGTCCATGTGTCTCAGGGGACTTCCGTCCCGACTGGGTAAACCTTCCGGTCCTACCCACGTCAACCTTACAGTCCATATGACCACGCCTTCCGGCCTATAACATGTTGCCTTCCGGCCCAAATCAATCATATCATACATGGCACATATAACGAATAACTTAACACACATAAGGCATATATCTCATATCATATTCGACCTTCTGGTCACACAGTCAAGACCCTTCCGGGTACAGTATAGTGAGAAGACTCACCTCGTATGTCTCGCTAAGTCGCTAATCGTGAATCCTGGAATCACTCGGGCTCGAACCCTCGAGCTGCAATCCTCCTATGATATTATAAATCTATAATTATTACTTGTACCACTAAGGTGGACCATCCATATCAAGTCAACACAGGTTGACTTGGTCAACAGTCTTTAGTCAATTTGGACTGGACTCGGCGAGTGCACAATAGTGACTCGGCGAGTCTACGCGTTTTAACCAACTCTCAAGGATTTTCCCTTTGACTCGTCGAGTACTCCCCCGACTCGACGAGTCCCACCTGGGCCTGAATCACAGGGCCACCGCGACTCAACTCGCCGAGTCGCAAGGTAAACTCGGCGAGTCCCAACCTGACTCGGTCCACCTGTCAAAACCTTTCCAACTCTCTGCGACTCACTGAGTCGCCCATAACTCGGTCAGGACTACACACAGGGTGGTCTCAAGGACAATCTTCAAGCGACTCGTCGAGTCTGTTCTTCAGACTCGGTGAGTCCATGCCATGCACCAGCTAAAACTGGCTTTTGCGGTCAGATCCGTTCCATACATACATAGATCTGGTCTTCCCAAGCTTATTTGTCACGTAAAGTCTCAGTGTTGGTTGCCATGCAATGCATACAAGGCTTATTTTGGAGAAACAACCTCTAATATGGCAAGCGTAGCTTCTAATTCAAAAGAATGGACATAAAGCTTGTCATATGGGGTCTCCTGGACCTGCTAAGGTCCAGATCTAGGTTCCATATCTCCATGGGACCTCTCATACTTCCAATTCAAGCCAAGAAATGCAAGAAGAAACCCTAGATTTGACACATCAACACAAAACACGAAGTTTGGCTCTGAAAGTTGCCTCAAGAAGACTCCCTTGATGAAATAGCAACAGATCCAAGCTCCCCAACTCTTCAAGCTTGATCCTCTCCCTCCTTTCTTGCAATATCACACAAAATGATGAACAAATGGCCTCCAAACACACTCATAAGGGCTCACAGTCGTATGGGGGCTCTTAGGGTTCAAGGTGGCCACAAATGAGGGCCATAAGGTCCTTTAAATAGGGCTTAGGACCGGGAAATTAGGGTTTCATTAAACAGCGTGGACTCGCCGAGTCCATCCCTTGGACTCGCCAAGTCCGGATGCGAACCTCCGCCCAAAACCGCGACCTGACTCGGCGAGTTCGACCTCCAACTCGCCGAGTCCCCTCACAGAATATCAAAAATATGAAAATGAAGGTACATGGGGATCCGGGCTGTTACAATTCTCCCCCACTAGAATAAGACTTCGCCTCGAAGTCCCGCTAGGCAAATAGCTCCGGATGCTGCTCCCGCATCTCACGTTCCGGCTCCCAGGTCATCTCTGATCCCTTCCGATGCTGCCACTGAACCAATACCAGGGGTACCTCCTTGTTTCTCAAAACCTTGATCTTCCGATCTCTAATGGCTACAGGTCTTTCAGTATAATTCAGGCTTGCATCCACCTGAATATCCCCTAATGGAACCACCGCCGATTCGTCGGCTATACACTTCCTCAGTTGCGACACATGGAAAGTGTCGTGAATCTGTCCCAACTCTGCTGGTAAGTCTAAACGGTAGGCTACCCGGCCCACCCTCGCGATCACACGGAAAGGACCAATATATCGGGGCCCTAACTTGCCCCTCTTCCTGAACCGAATCACTCCTTTCCACGGAGAGACCTTCAGGAGTACGAGATCACCAACTTGGAACTCAAGCTCGGACCGTCTCCTGTCTGCATAACTCTTCTTTCGACTCTGAGCGGTCAACAACCTCTGCCTGACCATCTGAATTTGCTCGGTCGTCTAAAGCACAATCTCCGTGCTACCCATAACCTGCTGTCCCACCTCACCCCAACAGATGGGGGTGCGACACCTCCGCCCATACAACAGCTCAAAGGGCGGCATACCAATGCTCGAATGATGGTTGTTGTTATACGAGAACTCTGCTAAAGGTAGACAGGTGTCCCAGCTCCCTCCGAAGTCCAACACACATGCCCGAAGCATGTCCTCGAGTGTCTGAATTGTCCGCTCACTCTGACCGTCTGTCTGAGGATGATATGCTGTACTGAAATGTAACCTAGTACCCAACTCCTCATGGAACTTCTTCCAGAACCTGGAAGTGAAACGCACGTCATGGTCCGAAATAATTGAGATCGGCACCCCGTGCCAAGATACTACTTCCCTCACATATAACTCGGCCAACTTTTCCGCAGAAGAGCTCTCGCTAATGGCTAGAAAATGAGCGCTCTTTGTCAGCCGATCCACGATCACCCAAATCGCATCGACTCCTCTCGCCGTTCGTGGTAACTTGGTGATGAAATCCATAGAGATTTGTTCCCACTTCCATTCGGGAATCTCTAGCGGTTGCAGCTTACCGTGCGGTCGCTGGTGCTCGGCCTTGACGTGCCGAGAAGTCAAGCACCTCTCGACAAACCAAGCGACATCCCTTTTCATACATGGCCACCAGTACTCCTTCTTGAGATCCAAATACATTTTCGTAGCACCAGGATGAATCGAGAATTTTGATCGATGTGCTTCCTCCATCAAAATAGTGCGTGCACCGCCCACAAACGGCACCCAAATTCGTCCCTGAAAAGTCATAAGCCCTCGACCATCCGTAACAAATCCTGATACCTAACCTACAACCCGTTCCTTCTTCTGGTGTTCCGGCTTTGCAGCCTCCACCTGAGCCCCTTGAATAATATCCAGAATCGGGGTCAAAACCATCAATCTCATACAAATATCTCGGATCGGGGCGCTATCCGCCCTACGGCTCAATGCGTCGGCTACCACATTAGCCTTGCCCAGGTGGTACAGGATCTCACAATCGTAATCCTTCACCACATCCAACCACCTCCTCTGTCGCATATTTAGATTTGGCTGATCCATCAAGTACTTCAAGCTCTTATGGTCCGTGTAAATCATACACCGAACCCCGTACAAATAGTGTCGCCAGATCTTGAGGGCAAACACCACCGCCCCCAATTCCAGGTCGTGCGTGGGATATCTCGACTCATGTGGCTTCAACTGCCTCGAAGCATACGCTATCACATGACCCCTCTGCATAAGCACTGCTCCCAAACCCGATATAGAGGCATCACAGTATACCACAAAATCCTCCATCCCTTCCGGGAGTGCAAGCACTGGAGCCTCGCACAATTTCTGACGAAGCGTCTCGAATGAGGACTGCTGCTCCGGTCCCCATGAAAACGTAACACCCTTCCGGGTCATCCTAGTAAGTGGCACAGTGATCTTGGAGAAATCCTTCATAAATCTGCGATAATATCCAGCCAAACCCAGAAAACTCCTGATCTCAGTGGGCGATCTCGGCACCTCCCATCTCAACACCGCCTCAATCTTGGCCGGGTCGACCAATATCCCTTTCTGGTTCACAAGATGCCCAAGGAACTGGACCTCTCGTAACCAGAAATCACACTTGGAGAACTTGGCATACAGTCTCTCCGATCTCAAAACTCCAAGAATCTCCCGCAAATGTTCCTCATGCTGGTCCCTAGTCCTCGAATACACCAAAATATCATCGATGAATACGATCACTGACCGATCCAGCATCGGTCGACACACCCGGTTCATGAGATCCATGAATGCGGTCGGGGCATTAGTGAGCCCAAAAGGCATCACCACAAACTCATAATGTCCATAACAAGTCCTGAAAGCAGTCTTTTGGATATCCTCCTCGCGAACCCTCATCTGATGATATCCCGACCTCAAGTCAATCTTGGAAAACCAAGATGCCTCCTGCAACTGATCGAACAGATCGTCGATCCTAGGTAACGGATATCGGTTCTTAACCGTCAACTTGTTCAACTCCCGATTATCGATACACATCCGATGTGAACCATCCTTTTTCTTGACGAACAAAATCGGCGCTCCCCAAGGCGAGCTACTCGGTCGAATGAATCCCTTTCCCAACAGCTCCTGAAGCTGCGAGGATAATTCTTGCATTTCCGGCGGAGCGAGACGATAAGGCGCCTTGGCGATGGGCGCCGCTCCCGGAACCAAATCGATACGAAACTCCACTTGCCTCTCCGGAGGAACACCTGGTAACTCTTCGGGGAACACATCCGAAAACTCGCATACAACCGGAACGTCATCAATCAAATTGGGCCTCTCTGCGGTGACACGAGTATCCATCACATAGGCTATGAATCCATCACAGCCCTACTGCAAACTCTGCCTTGCCCTGGCAGCCGAACAAAATGCCGACCCACACCGAGTCCCCTCGCCATAAACCTTGAGCACTCCCCCACTAGGGTCTCGAATCATCACCAGCTGTCTCTCGCAGTCAATGACTGCTCCAAACTTGATCAACCAATCCATGCCCATGATAACGCAAATATCCCCCATAGCTATAGGGACCAAGTCTATAGGAAACCCGACCCCAAAAATCTCGAGCACACATCCTCGAATCACCTCGGTGGCGTATACCGCTTTCTCATTTGCTATAGCAACTCGCAAGGGATGACTCATCGCCTCCCGATCAATATCGATGTGCTGGCTAAAAGCCAACGAAACAAAGGACCAACTCGCACCAGAGTTGAATAATACCAAAGCAGGCACATGATTCACAAGAAAAGTACCTACGCATATAATAATATAAGCACAATATCTCAGTATAAATGTAAATACATGAAAGAATACATACCGGCCACGACATCAGGCGTCGCGCGGACCTCCTCCGCAGTCAACTGGAAAGCTCTCCCACGAGCCTTCGGAGCCTTGGTCTTCACTGGCCGAACCTCGGGAACCCTGGCAGCAGGCGAAGATCCCTGGCGAAGCTGGGGGCACTCGGCCTTCCAATGACCAGTCTAGTTGCAATGGAAGCAAACCATGAATCCCTTGGGGCAATCCCTAGCAATGTGCCCCTCCTTGCCACACTTGTAGCAAGCACCCGATCGACATGCCCCCTCGTGACCCTTGCCGCACTTCCCACAAGTGCGGCTCTTCTGACCTCCGGATCTCAAATCAGCGGACTTGGTCCGCTTGGCTGCCGGCTCAGACTGAGCCGGCCGCCGATCCAGCCGTTGACACTCGGCCTCCTCCCTGGCCTGGGTCTCCAACTCGATCTCACGCTTCCTGGCATTCGCCTGAAGCTTAGCAAAAGTATGATATGATGAGTTCGATACGAACTCCCGGATATCCCTCCTCAGCACTCCCAAATAACGGCTCATCCGAGCCTGCTCCGTGGACACCTCCTCGGGGCAGAACATCACCCTCTCATGAAACTTCCACGTGATCACCGTAACCGAATCATTACCCTGCTTGAGGGTCAAGAACTCCTGAACCAACCGTTCCCTCTCCACCGGGGGAACATACTCATCTCTGAACATATCAGTAAACCTCTCCCAAGTCACAGCTGAGACCTCTGCCAGAGTGAAGTTCGCCGTCACAAACTTCAACCAATCCTTTGCTCCCAGGCGGAGCTGGTTCAGGGCGAACCGAACCCTCAGATGCTCCGGACATGAACAAGTATAGAAGCATCCCTCGATATCAGCAATCCATCTCATCGTAGCAGTCGGATCCTGCGTCCCGTCAAACTCTGGTGGCTTCGTGTTGCTGAACTCCCGGAACAGCAACGAGTAACCTCCTTGTGGTCTGGCAGCGGCCACAGCTGTGGTAGCTGCAGCGGCGGCAGCCTCAGTCAACGCGGCGTACCGCTCATCAAATGTCTCCATCAGCGTGGTCTTAATAGACCCAAACATCTCCGGAATCTCAGCCTGGATCGCTGCAGCTACCTCCTCATTAATCATCTGACGAAGCTCCTCATCGGACACTCCACTCGTACCAAGTTTGTGTCGTGGTCCAACCATGATGTCTCTGAAATACAACATAAAAATATCAAAGACTCTATCGGGCATAATCGCACTCGATAACGCAGTCCTACTCAGTCTCCGATACCCAGGGATTCTTACTTGGGCTGCCCACTGACCCAGTGTCCTTGGTAGTACGGGCCCAATACTACCAATTACACCGCGTCGGTATTCACCCCAAGTCCTCCTCCCCAAACCCCGAATCCTGAGTACTCTATTCTTGTCATACACTAGTTACCCACTCGCTCTCAAGCACCTCATAGAAGCAGGTTTCCCTAGACTAAGGCATCACCAAATCAGGCCACTCTAGTCCTAATATGTATACCTAGTCTACTAGCATGCGTATCATATCATATCATATCTCATAACACATATTGTAAGACTATTTTGGGTATTTTTACCGTTCGGGCGCTGGCTGACCGTACACACTCTTTCTTCTTTGGTTGTCTCAAAATCACTTATCAAAAAAAAAATTATTGATTTATTAATTAAAATTTTCTCAAATCCCCAGTTTGAGTTCAGCTACGCCCGAAGGTGTACCCGAATCCCTCAAACCAAGGCTCTGATACCAACTTGTAATGTCATAAATTTCAAACAAAAAATTTTTCATTTTTACAATCATCAAAACATGAGTAATAAGTTTAGGTTCCAATGTAATAATTTAGTCACAACCGATTACATAACAAAAGATCACAAAGTGGTTTCCCCGAGTGTGTGTACGATCACGTTGGCGCCTTCCCACGGTCCTCGCTAGTACCTGAAACACATAACACAACAACTGTAAGCATAAAGCTTAGTGAGTTCCCCAAAATACAACCTACGCACGTACGCCTTTCCAGGCCTTGACCTTCCGGTCCATGTGTCTCAGGGGACTTCCGTCCCGACTGGGTAAACCTTCCGGTCCTACCCACGTCAACCTTACAGTCCATATGACCACGCCTTCCGGCCTATAACATGTTGCCTTGCGGCCCAAATCAATCATATCATACATGGCACATATAACGAATAACTTAACACACATAAGGCATATATCTCATATCATATTCGACCTTCCGGTCACACAGTCAAGACCCTTCCGGGTACAGTATAGTGAGAAGACTCACCTCGTATGTCTCGCTAAGTCGCTAATCGTGAATCCTGGAATCACTCGGGCTCGAACCCTCGAGCTGCAATCCTCCTATGATATTATAAATCTATAATTATTACTTGTACCACTAAGGTGGACCATCCATATCAAGTCAACACATGTTGACTTGGTCAACAGTCTTTAGTCAATTTGGACCGGACTCGGCGAGTGCACAATAGTGACTCGGCGAGTCTATGCGTTTTAACCAACTCTCAAGGATTTTCCCTTTGACTCGTCGAGTACTCCCCCGACTCAACGAGTCCCACCTGGACCTGAATCACAGGGCCACCGCGACTCAACTCGCCGAGTCGCAAGGTCAACTCGGCGAGTCCCAACCTGACTCGGTCCACCTGTCAAAACCTTTCCAACTCTCTGCGACTCACTGAGTCGCACATAACTCGGTCAGGACTACACACAGGGTGGTCTCAAGGACAATCTTCAAGCGACTCGTCGAGTCTGTTCTTCAGACTCGGCGAGTCCATGCCATGCACCAGCTAAAACTGGCTTTTGCGGTCAGATCCGTTCCATACATACATAGATCTGGCCTTCCCAAGCTTATTTGTCACGTAAAGTCTCAGTCTTGGTTGTTATGCAATGCATACAAGGCTTATTTTGGAGAAACAACCTCTAATATGGCAAGCTTAGCTTCTAATTCAAAAGAATGGACATCAAGCTTGTCATATGGGGTCTCCTGGACCTACTAAGGTCCAGATCTAGGTTCCATATCTCCATGGGACCTCTCATACTTCCAATTCAAGCCAAGAAATGCAAGAAGAAACCCTAGATTTGACACATCAACACAAAACACAAAGTTTGGCTCTGAAAGTTACCTCAAGAAGACTCCCTTGATGAAATAGCAACAGATCCAAGCTCCCCAACTCTTCAAGCTTGATCCTCTCCCTCCTTTCTTGCAATATCACACAAAATGATGAACAAATGGCCTCCAAACACACTCACAAGGGCTCACAGTCGTATGGGGGCTCTTAGGGTTCAAGGTGGCCGCAAATGAGGGCCATAAGGTCCTTTAAATAGGGCTTAGGACCGGGAAATTAGGGTTTCATTAAACAGCGCGGACTCGCCAAGTCCGGACGCGAACCTCCCCCCAAAACCGCAACCTGACTCGGCGAGTTTGACCTCCAACTCGCCGAGTCCCCTCACAGAATATCAAAAATATGAAAATGAAGGTACCTGGGGATCCGGGCTATTACACGAACACTGCTGATGCTCGCACCGATCGATCATCAGCAATCTCTACCTCTAAAGGGCAATCCAACATACCCGAGACTCAGCGAACTTCTTGCTAAGCACAAGGGAAACAAACGATCGGGTAGCACCCGAGTCGAACAGCACGTGGACTGGGATACCGTTCACATGGAACGATCCTAACACATATAGATACATAAATCAAGTACATATCAATATCATAACATCATATAAATGAGTGAGAAGGAAAGAATCATACCCGTCACCACATCGGGTGCAGCGCGTGCCTCCTCGGCGGTCAGCTGAAATGCTCGGCTCCTCACCACTGGAGCCTCTGCCTTGCCCTACCGGCCATCTGTGATCCACAGGGTCGCTGGAGCTGGCGCCTTTACTAGCGCTGAAACTGTCAACTGGGAGCAATTGGCCTTCTTGTGGCCCCTCTGGTTGCAGTGGAAACACAGCAACTCAGATGCCTGAATAACTGATGCCGGAGTATTGCAATCCCTGCTATAGTGCCCAGACTTGCCGCACTTGTAGCAGCCTGATGATCCCAACCTGCACACCCCCTCGTGCGTCTTGCCGCATTTCCTGCAGCGGCCCCATCCCTGTTGGCCTTTTGGCCCCACATCTGATCCCTTGGGCTTCTTCCCCGAAGCCCCTCCTGACTGTGCCTCCTCCACCTTTCGTTTCCGGAGGTGCTACAAATCTATCTCCGTCTCCCTCGTCCTGGCAATCATGGAGTCCAAGGTAGGGCAAGCTGAAAAACTGACATGCTCCCGAATATCAGCTCGTAGCATATCATGATAGAGGGTCCTCCTCATATCCTCGTTTCCCTCATATTGGGGCATCAGCAACGCCCTCTCCCGGAACTTGGCGGTGATCTCCACCACAGTCTCTGTCGTCTGTCTCATATCTAGGAACTCCCTGGCCAGCTGCTGAAGCTCGACAGCCGGCGCAAACTCTGCCCTGAACCTGGTCACGAAGTCCAACCAGGTCATAGCCTCGACAGTCGAGGCTCCCAACGAGTCACCGACAGACTCCCACCAATCCCTAGCTCGATCTCTCAGACATCCTGCTGCATATCTCACCTTCGACCCCTTAGGGCAGAAGCTAGTCAACTGTGCAGACTCAATGTCTGCAATCCATCGTCTGGCAGCTATGGGGTCCTTCTCCCCATGAAAGTCCGGTACACCACTGCCCCGAAAGTCCTTGAAGGACAGTATGCGAGATCCAGACTGGCCAGATGCCATGTCACTCCTGAATGCCCGGAGGCGATCCTCCATCATCTCCAATACCCCCTCCTTGATCGACCCGAAGATAATGGGGGTCGACTCAAGGATACCTCTGGTGATCTCAGATGCGATGAACTCACGCAACCTCTCATCTACTGACTCGGAACCTGATCCCGAACCCGATCCCACTCCTGAATTGGAAACTGTTGGCCTCGGGCGTAGTACCACCATTCTGAAATACAAGAAATAACAACTGTTAGCGATACTGATACCCCTGGAGGGATCACACCCACTACAGGTTCCCTGGTCTTCTCTTAGCCTTCCTCGGTTCGGGTACGGATCCTCTGCTTTCAGTAGTACGAGCCCATACTACCTTCCACATCTATCCGTACCTTCCCTAAAGACCGCCTTGACTCAACCAGGTCCCCTCCACTACCGCTGATCACTGCTACTCTTTATCCTAGGCTTACCCTAGGAAACCTCTGACTCCACCCAACCCAATCCTCAGCTGCTGAAGGCCTCTTGGTGATGCCAATTAACTATTACCTGAATACAATCACATGTGATGAGGCTCGGATAATCCTTCGAGTAAGGGACTCATCTCTACAACGGTTAGGACTCAAACAAGAGCTACGCAATAGAGTCAAACCCAACACTCTGAGATTATTCAACCCTGATCACATGTGACTTTAAAGTATTCACCTAACAATTAACTCCCATCACTTCAAAGCCCACATAGCACAAAGCAAACAGCATTTGGACATAAGGAAAACAATCTCAAGCAACTCTATCCTCGTAGAGAGAACTGAACTAGCATACAATGCTAAACTCGTACTATCAGGAATAACCTAAACAGGCTACCCTACTGTTGTCTACTCAACTCTAACATGCAACTCTTTCATATACTGAAGCACATAAAGCAGGCACATAAGGCATCACTCCTAGATCCTTAGTCTTATTCTAGCATGTTGTTCTACAGAAACTGATAAACATAAATACACTTGTATGGGTACATTGGGGAATACTTACTTGAGCTCGGCCGGTCGTGCACATCACACACTTTGTTCTTTCTTAAAACCCTTTAATTAGCCTTTTAGAAAACATTTTCTCTTTCCAAAACCTTTTAATCCCTCGATTTGAGTTCAAACACCCCCGAAGGTGTGTCTGAATCCCTCAAACCAGGGCTCTGATACCAACTTGTAACGCTCCAAAATACGAGCCAAAATTTTCATTTTTGAAAACATATTTTTAACAAAACAAAAAATTTATTGATCGTAGTATTTTAATAAGATATCGCATGTCTGGAAAATATTTCAATAAACATAATAATGTCGGAGTACAAATCCCCAGGAAGTTCTCATGATGCGGAATACGAAGCATGTGTGTGATGGGCCGCTACCGCGCCAGCTCCTTCCCCTTCGAAGAAGAGTTACCTGAAACCAAAACTGAAAACTGTAAGCACAAAGCTTAGTGAGTTCCCCCAACCTAACACATACCATACAATCACATAACATGCATATATCGTCATGCATATCTGGGTGCCCGACCTACCCCTTCGGTCCTCTCGACCGGATACTGTCTAGCATAACTAGGAGCTTGCCTCCCCTTTGGTCCTCTCGACCGGATACTAACTAGCATATCTGGGTGCTGGTCTCCCCCTTCGGTCCTCTCGACCGGATATTGGGGACTATTTCACCCCCTACTACTACCACATAACACATATATCTCGTAACCTATCTAGCATGGTTGGGCATGATCGCCCCTTCGACCCTATCGACCGGTAATCTGGGGACTATCTCCCCCTACTGTCACTAACACATAGCATCATATCATACTAGCACATAAACATATCACAGGTAGTAGCAACCTTAGATGAATATCACAGGGACAATCATCTGTCATACAGCTCCTACTGGTGGGATGACATTGTGGTCGTAGACCCACCGCTACTGGAAGGTAACTCACCTCGTAGTAGCTGCTGATCTGTGTGGGAATAGTCTGTCTGCTGTTGCTGCTACGGAAATCCTCCGGTTGTAATTCCCATTAAACAGTTAGTCAAATACTGCTAACCGCCCTCAGGGTAAATTGCCCATTTACCCTTAACAAGTCATGAGTTAAGTCATAGTCAACTGCCAGTTGACCAGACTCGCTGAGTTGGATTGTCGACTCGCCGAGTCCCTTTCTCTATACCCAAGTCTTAATAGTCCTGCATCCTACTCTCCGAGTTGTATGAACAACTCGCCGAGTTCTCCTTCATCCAAAGAACACTCTACGTTGTGACTCGCCGAGTTGTATGAACAACTCGTCGAGTTTGTTCTTGATCTAAGAAGATTCTCTTGAACTCGCCGAGTCAGGGCATTGACTCGCCGAGATCCTTCATGTATGAGTTCGGCTTCCAACTCACTGAGTCCACCCCGAACTCACTAAACTACTCGCCATAACGAAAAGGGGGAAAACTCGAGGACTCACGTCTCGACTCGCCGAGTCCGATGAACGACTCGCCGAGTCGTTACCATGCAATTACTATATGGTCAATTCTGCTCGAATCCAGCTCATTCCATTCATAGATCCGTGATCCTGGGGCTTGATTTACACGTAAAGTTTCCAACTTTACGTGTAAATAGGCAACCATGAGAGTTTTAGGGTCCAAAATGCACCAAAAGAGTAGATTTAGGGCTTTCATGAAATATGGTTCCAAAAAGACAGTAGATCTGAGCTCCTGGAGCTCAACCATGCCTAGATCTAAAGGTTAATCAGCTTATTACGAACCCTCAAACCTACCCAAGCTTGGAAATGGTTCAAGAAGGACTTTAATGGAGCTATAAGGGACAATAAGCATGAAAACAAGTGGGAAAACGAGTTATACCTTAGGGAACACACTGAGAAAGCTCAAAGATGCTTGACCTCCTATTCTTCTTCTTGATCTACTCTTCTTCCCACTCCAAAACTTCAAGAGGACACACCAAACAGCGATGACTCGCCGAGTCCAGGATATGGACTCGCCGAGTCGCCAACTTAAGCGTGCCTCCGGACCGCGTCCCTACTCGGCGAGTCGGACCTACAACTTGCCGAGTCCAAGGCTAAAATAACAACTACTTAGATAAATTTTTACATACCGGGAACTAGGTGCTACACTAACTATATTGTGTATCTGTGATTACTACACTGCATATCTCTAGTTGTTGTGCTACGTATTTCACAATGGATCACACAATCATACTTCACAACTATCTTGGCAATGCATCATGACATAATTTATAGGGAAATAATAGTATATATTTATTTATCTCAATTTCCCGAAGTATCAAATAATATATCTAACTCATAATTATCATATCAGATAAACTATCATTTATAATCTATGGTTAAGAGTATGAATCTACTATAAGAACCTAATTCACTTAAACCAGTATCTGATACCAATGTGTAACACCCAAGATTTCATACCAAGTACACCCCAGAATTTTGATGTATCATTTAAAAGTTTACAATAATTATAGTGTACATTAGCACTCTAGAATACAAGTAGTTATCACAAGGATCGTACTGACTTCAAGTATAGGATCGAGTCGGACACCACAATAATATACCTACAAAATAAATTATTATAACAATATATGTGTCATGGATTAGTGAATAACAGCTACTAAAACATAATCAGATAAATCATTTAAATCACATTATAACATATTTCTCACTTATGTAACATTTAATTTATATATTTAACGGTATTATCATAACTAACCTCTCAGTGATAATCTAGTTCTCATTCACAATCTATCCCTTAATTAATAATCTATCTCTGATTCATTAATATATTTCTCAATCGTGATCAATCTACTAATCACCGATCTCTCTCTCTCTCTCTCTCTCTCTCTCTGTCTATCTATCTATCAATATATCTCAGTATCATAATTTATCTTTCTTGATATTAACAAATCTATATTTTAATATCCATCTCTTTAAATGGTAATTTATCTCTCTATCCTAAACTATCACTTGTTCATGGCTAATCCATCAATCATGATCTATCTATTTATGACTTTTTAACTCCCGAAGACCAACGCCTTGCTAAATTATTCTACATTTAGGGCTACTACTCATTTAAAATTTATCTATTCATTTATTTAATAAACATGATGTTACATTATAACCCTTATGGTCTCAACTAAATATTTAATCGTAAGATTTACTCACTGATCTTACCAACGGGTTCGTAATAGCACCATATCACGAATACCGGTAACCCATACCTAGGCCAAATATATCTCGCTAAATATAAAATATTGAAATCATAAATTAACGGGGTAAAAGATGATGGGTTTAATACAAAGCAAACAATCCTATGTGTGCATGCAACCCTAATTTGAGGATCTATGTTTTCACTATTAGACATACAAGCATTGATGTAATTTTCAAAATTAACATATAATTAGGGTTAGGATACATACCATTATTGTTATATGGTAATAAAAATCAAATCCTTTAAGATCTTGAACTTTGGTAGCAAACGCCACAAGTGCAGTGCCTCTAATGGCTCACAAACAAACCTAGCAACCAATGATTACTATGGAGAGAGAAGGGAAGTAAAAAATTCGGCCCTAGCCTCTCTTGGAGTTCCCTTAGACGAAATCCAACCCTATAGGGGTTTATATACGTGATAAGGAAGGTTTAGGATATGGTAGGTGTATCTTAGATAACCTTAATCCCTTAACTTCCTCCCTAAGGCTTCCAAGGCACCCTTAGATCCCAAGAAAACCCTAGGACACTCTAGATTTCGTTCCATCCCTCTAAGGGAGGTTCTAGAATGCTCAATGCTCAACTTTTGAACATTGTCACCTTTAGTTCCCACAGTTTCAATTAATTCCTTTAATCCCAAAATTAATTCCAAATTAATTTCTGATTAAATATTAATTAAACAATATGATTTCTAATTAATATATCATATCCATAATACATAAATAAATTAATTTATTAACAAAGTAATAAATTAATAAATCATTCTTCTCTCTCCAATAATTATCCTATTCAATTGCTAGGTTTTAAGGCAACCCAAAAGGACATTGCTACTATAAATTCAAGTACATATCAATTATAGTTATAGTCTTAGACACCTAATCCAACAGTCCCCCATTTGAATAAGTCTAATAACTATAGTTGTAAGTATAACTTTAAAATTGACTAACAAATTTTAGCTACCAAAATTCGTTGTCGAACTCTGATCTTATCAGTGACGTGTCCTTAAGATAAGGGATCATATATTCCTCCATTATAGATATCGTATAGATTGAGACATGGATTTTAATCATTCTCTCTGTTTATGTGTTATTTCCCGATTTATGACGACTGACAACAAACTACAATTGAAAACATAAACTTAGTCCTAGCTTGGCCAAGCGCTAAGGGTGTCATCATTAAATCATCGAGGGGCCCACAATTATTGCTTTTATCCAATTTGGGTAAAAGGACCGGATAAACTTCGACTCCAATGCTCGCTTGTATCTACTCATCAAATCACACACAACAATATTCTTTATAATACCAAGCTACTGGTGCGTTTACATATTATCAATCTGCAACCGACTTGCAGAATACAACTCACACATCTCGGTCTAAAAATATAAGATATTATCATCTCACCAATCACTCGTGATAAAATCCATGAAGCGATCCAAGTAAGTGTGGGTTTAACCCAATACTCTAATCTTATAGCAGCACTCATGAACTCTACTACAAACTTGTGCTATGTCTAAACATTTTAGACAATCTACAGAAGGATTCATGACAATCTTCATTCATACCTACTTCCAAAGTATGAACGACTGTGGAGGATTTGAATAATCTTATTATTCGGGTAGTCAAAACATGCAAAGTGAAACACAAGAATAATACTAATCCCATATGGCCCCAAACCTTTGAGTTTAAATAAAACATTTAATTTAATCACCATATCTGTTACTCATTATTTATTGTTTCGGGTAATCAACTTCTTACTTGAATTATAACAACAATTGTCCCATTCACCCAACATGCACACTATGTTTACCCATGGTCCTTACTTTGTGAAATAGATCAAATGAACACATTTCAAATGATGCTCATTTCATAATTCCTAATCCTAATTATTAATGTAAGAATACAAAATTCTCACCACTACTAGAATATGTTAGATTCTAACATTTTATGCAACAGTCCTTTCGTAATGTCCCGACACAAAAGACACCAAGACTGGGCCAATGAAATTACAAAATGCTCTATTGGATATTGTTGCACGACAATCCCATAGATGTGAAGGCTCACATTCAAAGTACATTCCTTTGAACATCCTTCTTGCATAAAAGTTTCTAATCTAGACATAATGAAACGACCCAAAAACACGACCCAAAAATTTTCATTTTTCCATATAATCAAAACCATAATATAAGTATCATAACATAAAACATACGCGATGTATCCCCAAAACATAATAAAATATTGTGCGGAAAACTGTATCATACTACATCAATCCAAAACATCAAGAGACATCCCCAGGATAAAAGCTATGCTGTGGTGTGTGCGATGTTGTCACCCCGAGCTCTTCCCTTTGCTTGCGGAAGTACCTGAAACCAAACTGAAACTGTAAGCACGAAGCTTAGTGAGCTCCCCCAAACTACCACATACCATACAATAACATATAAACACATATTGGGCCTTGCCCACTGCATCGGGCCGAAGCCCGGAAAATGCATCGGACCGAAGTCTGGAACTGACTGGGACCTTGTCCCCTGCATCGGACCGAAGTCCGGAACTAACTGCATCGGACCGAAGTCCGGAACTGACTGGGACCTTGTCCCCTGCATCGGACCGAAGTCCGGAACTAACTGCATCGGACCGAAGTCCGGAACTGACTGGGACCTTGTCCCCTGCATCGGACCGAAGTCCGGAACTAACTGCATCGGACCGAAGTCCGGAACTGGCTGACTGAACATGGCATAGCAATACACATCAACTAGCATAGCACATATACGATATGCTACATAGGGCCGTGGCCCGGAACACATAATACTTAACACATAAAACATTGCACACAAATCCTGTTCGAGCCACGAAGGCATCGAACATACTAACTACTGCATCGGACCTAAATCCGGAAGCTACTGCTAACTGAACGGGCCGGCATTGTGGCCTTAGACCCGTTCCTACTGGAAGGAAACTCACCTCGTAAGCTGGCTGCTGAGTGTGTGGCTCGGAAAGCTAACGGCGGCTGCTCCTGAATCTCCTCGGCTACAAGTCCATAAACACACTCAATCAAATACTAAACATTGCGCTTGGGGTAAAATGACTCTTTTACCCTTGGTCAAAGTCAACTCTCCTTTGGGCTGACTCGCCGAGTTGGGCCACCCAACTCGCCGAGTCCTACTCTCACTTTTCACTTTTACTCACTACTACTCGTCGAGTCTGGCATCGACTCGACGAGTACCCTCTTGATCCAAGTACTCAGACAATCTTCATCCGACTCGCCGAGTCGTATGAACAAACTCGACGATTTGTTCTTGATCCCAAGAAGATTGCCTTGGACTCGCCGAGTTGATGAACAACTCGCCGAGTCCCTCCATCACTGAGTTCACCCTCAACTCGCTGAGTCCACTCTCTAACTCACCTCGTCCACTCGACACTGATAAAACTGAAGAACTCGGGACTCGCGACCCAACTCGTCGAGTCGTTCTTCCGACTCGCCGAGTTGCCGCCATGCAACTGATTTTTACTTGATTTTGTTTGAATCCAATGTATACAATTGATAGATCTGAGTCCAATAAGCTGTTTTACCACGTAAAGTTTCCAACTTTACGTGCACAACCTCATGAATAAGGGAAATAAGGCTAAAAGATGCATAAAATGGGTAGATCTATGGTTATCATGCAATATAACTCCAAAAAGACAGTAGATCTGGGCTCTACAACACCCCAACATTCAGATCCATAGCTATTTCGACTTAATAAGACGTTCATGCAAGTGTAAGGCTTGGAACAAGCATCAACTAGCTCTTAGGAGAGCTCTAATGGAAGTTTAAAGCATATAACAAGATGGAACTCCGAAAATACCTCAATTAACTCTGATTTGGCCTTGGATCTTTGCACTACAACACTTCTCCTTGCTTCTTCCTTCTTCTCCTTCTTCACACCTTCACAAAATGGCACCAAAACACATATAAGCTCTTCAAGGGAGGATTAGGGTTCTCTCACTGTGTTCTCAGGGTGAGGGAGGCGAGGATGGGGGCTATAAGGTGGTATAAATAGTGGGCAACCCGAGGATTTAGGGTTTCACCCAGACGGATGGACTCGCCGAGTCAGGGATATGGACTCGCCGAGTCCCCGGCTCACGCGTGCCCTCAGGCGCGACCCTACTCGGCGAGTCAGGCTAGAACTCGCCGAGTCCCACTTGAAAAACTCACTACAATTACCAATAAATCAACATACCGGGAACGGGTCGTTACACATAAATTCTTAACATTCAACTCCTAATATGGAAACATTTCCATATTTGCCATATGACAACTCATTCTAAATAGAATCTTGTCTATTCATAATAATGTCAATATGGTCCATCCATTAGTATACTTCCAACTGCTCACAAGTGACCCATCCTTGGCGAACCTTAGATTGTCCTTGACAGTTGTTTAATTATTTTAGTCAAATCCGGCTCTAGTCCCTTTTTCCCTCTTAATGCCCTAGACATTTGGAAAATTTTAGAACGGTCAAATATTACAGCATATGCAATCAATCCTATACGAGAAGCATATGGGACATGATTCATAATGTCTTACATAAAAGCATGATACTTTATCAACCATTTTCCATAATATTTCTATTTACCACGTTCTCACAATTCGAACTATGAAGAGGGATGTCGTAATCATAATCAAATTTTAAGAATGCAGTTAATATATCCTTGACTAAATTTGATTAAAATTTCTCGATCTAAGCTTTTAGATGTGAAACGAAGTATAACATTCTCTCCCTTAATTATGGCAAAACAACTTTTCAACCCCTGCAACTTTGACAAGTAAAACTTTTGTTTTTTATAATTAATATTTCCAACTTGCAAAACTTAAAATAATAATCATGCTCTCACTATCATGATGATTATATCCATTCCAACATAACATTTATGCTCCCACTAGCTTTGATACGTATTCAGAAATCAGTTAAACTTCTAGAAAAGAATACTTATTGACTTTCAAAGTTCATCTTTTCTAATACGATATGCTTCGATAAGCCTTTATCTAAGCTTGTCAAACTCATACACATTTCCTTAGATAGCTCACATGTGTGTCTAAACTAATTTATAAATTTTGTTACTAAGTCCCAAACGTTCAGACTAATCGCCAAATCTCACAATTCAAACTATGACGAGGGATGCCGAAATCATAATCGAATTTGAGAATACAATTCACGTAATCGCTATCTCCTTAAAATCTCTCTTAGTGAAAGAGTTTCCTTACAATCATTTTCATGAAAGAGACAAACCTTATGACACTTAGATTTTATGGTGTATTTGTTCCTATCCATGTGAATTTGTCATAACCATCATCGTAAGATAATGTTCGTGACAAATCCAAACTCATATGGATAGAACTTGTTCATACTTGATTTCTTGCCATCAAGGGTCCCACCAAGTTATTTAGCAGTTCACTTATACTTGTCAATGTTCTTTCATTGAACAAGGTGCTTGCCTTTATGCAGTCTATTGAGAACTCGTAGAACTCATATGCATAGTTTACTAAACTGGAATGGCACACAAATAAGGATATGTCAACACGATAGGTTACAAACCTCAAGTCGTGTGCTAGTGTTCAATAATAGGTTTACTATTGATTAGTTCTTGAAACTTTTCAAGATCATTTAGACTCCCACTGACCTATTGACATATAAGATTCTCTTGTCAAGAAAACATTTCTTGACAAACAAATATTCAATAGTTAGTGTGGATTCTTATCAAGACAAACACTACACATAATTGGTATTAGTTGGTCTTTCTTTAACCAATAGATTGCAATTTACTAATTTCAAATGTGCTAGAGTAAGAAAAACAATTTTCTACTTCACATATGAAAAGTGTGTTAGAACTTCTTAAGATGTGTCACTCAATTCACAATGTTGGAGTATGACTCTAAGACTTGATTTTGGAACGAAGTATGAATCATCCTTTTAGTTTAACCATTTCAACGATTTCTGATTCCTCTTCTTATCCATACTAGTGCACTAAGATGTCCTTAGATGATTAATTGTGATATGGTTTCATAATCAACAAGACGATCATAAAACACGATACAAAAGTACTCTCCCTTCTACTTAAATTGGAGAAACTTTATCTTTCTGCCCAATTGATCTTCTTATTCGTTCTGCCATACATTGAAACTTTTCAATGATTCAGAATTACACTTAATCTTGTAAGCATAACCACATTTACTAGACTTTTAGTAAATCATGACGAATAATCTGATTGTTCTTTGTGGTGGACTTGACTAGTGCACAACATTGTGTACCAGTTCTTCTAATCCTTCACTTGACTCTTTGTCAAGGAATTAGTCTTAATTTTCCAAATATGAAGGTTCTCATTCATCATACAATACAATTTGTATGATTCCAAGTTTCTGTCCAATTGAAACTCGGGCGACAAGAATCTTTCCTTATTTGGTAAATTCTTGATGTTTCCATAAATAACATAACTAACAATCACATCCATTTCAATATTGCTAAAACTAGAAATACACAAACGTCAATTTTTCATAGATGCCATTGCAAGGAAATAAATAAATAAGACAAAAACAAAAAAATTATTTTATTTATAAAAGGTGCGGAAAAACTTGTCCTTACAATGAATTCAAATGAAATACTACGCTATTACATATTCCTAAGCAATCTATCATAACTCTAAAAGTAGCAGCTCCAAAAATCCAATCATCGAATCATGCGATCGAAATCCATTTCTTCGCGATCAAACTCAACTTACTTCTTCCTTTAAGCTTCCTCTCTTTTCTTTGATTCTACAAAACATAAAAAAAATGTGATCTTATCACATAATGTATTGAGAATAAAAAAATAGGAACTTACAGAGTTAGTTAATGGATTTTACTTGAAGTAGATTCATACGTCTTGACTCTCCCATCTCTTAGATCTCTCAAGTAGACAGGGCAGCTTCGTCTCTAATGCCCCTTCTCTTGGAAATAAAAGCAAATTGACTCTTTTGGAATAGCACACGGAACTACCTCAGACTTTTCCTTTCTCTTATGGTCAAACTTTTTGACGAAGGCATGCCTTTCGTTACCATTGCCTATGTCCATGGAGGTTTGGAAAGCAGATCTACTAATCAACTTTGCTTCTCCAGTGCGTCAAATCATTATTGATTCAGCAACAACAAGCAAATAGGTGAGATCAATGAGGGTCACGTCGTGGTCTATCATATAGTACTCTCTTAAAAACTCACTATATGAGTTAGGAAGCGATTGAAGAACCCAGTCAATAGTCGGCTTCTCACAAACAACGACTCCCAACATTCTTAACCTATCAATGTGTGATTTAATCTCTAAGATGTGTGCACACACCGAATTTCCTTCTTCATGTTTACTTGCCAAAAGGACTTGAGTGAGCTTGAACTTTTCAATCCTTCAAACTTGTGGGTTAGGGAGAACAATAGGAGGTGGAGGAGGAGGAAGTGAAGCATGATCTCTTGTTCCTCGATCGAATCGTGGAATATCATCTTCATGTGGAAAGCTTGTTCCAAGGGATTTGGGAAGACCATAGTTTCATACTTTGACATCTATAAAACGGAAGAAAATTCAAGTTAGTTGATTGATTGAGTCCTTAGTAAAAATCCCAAATGAGATATTAAGTCTAAGACCCAACGCAATATTCTACAACGCGAAAGAGGGATGCCGTAATCCGATCGCAGAATATTTGAAGGTAAGTGAATGACGATTCACTAATTTTCCACCATGAAAAACAAAATAGAGATTATGTTTTAAATGTATTGAAAACTCTTAGATCCTTTGAGAATCATTGAACCTTTCAACGGCATGTTTAAATCTCGATATGCCACTCGTTTTGTGACTGGGGTGTTGAGGATCAGAAAACAGGGTGTGAATAACCATGCAAATATACATGGTGCCCCTAATGTTATAGTCACCTAATCAACGTGCCAGTTAGTCACACACGCTCCATCAATCTATGAAAAACATTGAGTCACCCTTTGTCACCTTTTTTAGAGCCCATTTAGTGTGTTGGTTAACCACACACGCTCCACTAACGTCTTCGCAAGGGTACAAAGTGTAATTTCATGGAATTGCATCAAATTCACTTTTGTCTAAAGTAACTAAGATTGGGAATTTTGTAAAAACATTTAGTTACTTTATAATTCATTATACTTTTAATGGAAATGATTTTCCCTACCCGTTCGACTAACGACTCTCCACCAATCAAGGAAGCGGTGGGTGAGAGTGGACACCCATTAAACGGTCATTTTATAGGCCATAACCTTATACCCCCATTATAGATCGGCTTCGTGAATGAGGCCTACTAACAGTAAGACTAGCATTTAAGTTATACATATATAATATTAGACTTTTAATTTTATCTATAGTATAAGAGTGTATTTTAAACTTTTAAAATACTAGGGTTTTTTTAATTTATTAAAATTTTCAAAAATTAAAACCATTAATTTAAAATCTTAAATTTAAAAAAAAAAAAAAAAACTTTGATTTAATAATTATTCAAAAATTAAATGATTAATTAAATTATTAAATCATATAAGGATTACCAATTTAAATTAAACATATTAACTTAATTTAATCCTTTATCCATGGATTTCAAAATTTAGGTAGGGGTATCTTTAATTATCCAATTAAACAATTTACAAGATAATAACCAAAAATAACAACATACTAACTGATTCATTAGATTTCGAAATCTTGTACTTGGAGTGGAAGGCAAGGCTTTCAACCTTGCCAAAAAATCAAAAACACTAGGATTAGGAAACCCTAGATTTCGATTCCAAGTTGGCTAAAGGAAAGGGTTTGAAAACCCCTAGGGATTTTCGAAAAACAGGGTTCTAAAACCCTAAGTTTGTCTAGTTCAATCATTTTTACTAAATCTAATTGAAAACAAAAACCATACGCTTTGATACCACTGATGGATTTAATACAAACCAAACAATCCTATGTGTGCATGCAACCCTAATTTTAGGATCTATGTTTTCATTATTAGACATACAAGCATTGAAAACAAAACTAGAAACCCCAGGAGGCACGTGTAATTTTCAAAATTAACATATAACTAGGGTTAGGATACATACCTTTAATGTTATATTGTAATAACAATCAAATCCTTGAAGATCTTGAACTTTGGTAGCAAGCGCCACAAGTATCGTGTCTCTAATGGATTACAAACAAACCTAGCAACTAAGGATTACTATGGAGAGAGAATGGAAGTGGAAAATTCGGCCCTAGCCTCTCTTGGAGTGCCCTTAGATGAAATCCAACCCTATAGGGGTTTATATAGGTGATAAGGAAGGTTTAGGATAAGGCAGGTGTATATTAGATAACCCTAATACCTTAACTTCATCCCTAAGGCTTCCAAGGCACCCTTAGAGCCCAATGAAACCATAGGACACTCTAGATTTTGTTCCATCCCTCTAAGGGAGGTTCTAGAATGCTCAATGCTCAACCTTTGAACATTATCACCTTTAGTCCCCGCAATTTCAATTAATTCCTTTAATCCCAAAATTAATTCCAAATTAATTTATGATTAAATATTAATTAAAGAATATGATTTCTAATTAATATATCATATCCATAATACATTAATAAATTAATTTATTAACAAAGTAATAAATTAATAAATCATTCTTCTCTCTCCAATAATTATCCTATTTAATTGCTAGGTTTGAAGGCAACCCAAAATGACATTGCTACTATTAGTTCAAGTACATACTAATTATAGTTATAAGCTTAGACACCTAATCCAACATATCACGTACTCGGCCCCATATCATATGTACAATGGTATAACAACTTCGGTATAATCTCCCGAGAATGGCTCCCGTGCAGTATCTCCGAGCACGTGTACCAAAAACCTCCAAATGACTTCAAAATAACTCATATTTATACTCTGGAAGAATTCACATTGTGAAAATGTATGTATGATGTTGTGACACCTAAAAGAATCTGGTTCTGCTATGTATCACACTCTCTCACCATGTGTCTCAGTGACTTAACCTTTGTAACGTCATGAGGAAGCATCATTCATGTCGTGAAGATCATGTTTTAATTTCATAACAATGTATATTCACATTGTGATGGTCAAGGGTTTGACCATTGACTTTCTTAAAATAGCAACATACTTTCGTTCAAACTTCAAACGACCATAATTTTCTCATAAGAACTCCATTTTCAATGATCTCTTTATCCACGGAATCCTCTAAACAAGCTCTAAAACATTACTCGGTTATCTTTTGCTAAATATCATTTCTCAATTTGTAGTAATTTCATACTCTATTTTTCTCCAACTCGCCTCATATCATTTTATATCTTCAAAAGCGATACCTGGTTATGAAAGACAAGTATTACAATATATATATATATATATATATATATATATATATATATATATATATATATATATATATATATATATATATATATAGATACACACACACTGACACTAGATTTGTGCTCGTGCAAAACAACGACGATAAATAGTTTTTTTAGCAAATAGTTTCTTATGGGAAAATATTTATTAGATTTTATTATTAGTTATTATGTAATAAAAAAAATTTCTTACTTTCAAATAAAATATTTATGTTTAAACCTTATATTTATATTGCTTGTTTATACTATTGATGTAAATTAATTAGCATTGGTGTTAAATTTAAGAAATGTAAATTAATTTATATACATGATTTTAATATTTTAAAATTTTTATTTTTATCTAAATTGAATTTCTTAATTACTTTTCTTTAATTCATGTCTTCAAATTTTTAACATGTATTAATGAATTATTTATACATAATTGATTTGTACAAAAAGCATTGTAACCTATATATATATATATATATATATATATATATATATATATATATATATATATATATATATATATATATATATATATTAATGTGTTTAAAGTAATTATTGTGTTATTGTATGCATCAATATGAGTCAATCATAATTAAATAAAAAATTAAATAATTAAATAAACAAATAAGGGTAATTTAGTAATTTGTTTACTAACTTCCAAAAATAATCTCTATAATCATAGTATTGACTTATAACCTAAATAAATAAGTGTGTCTCCTCAATCTCCTATCCGATAAAGCCCTAGCATCCTACAGGGTATTAACGCTTTCAGATCGTGTTCGAAAACCCTCACCAATCATCCAAAAATAATTGATGGAGAAAACCTCTTCATCTTCAATGAAGAGGGTAAAACAGTCAAACCTGACACAAGGATGAATGACAAAGGTAACAGTAGGGGTTATTTGCTCGGTCGACGAGAAAAAAGGGCACTCGATCCCCAACAGACCTTCATCTCTGATTTGGGTCGACCTCTTTGGTTGATCAGGAATGAAAGACAAAGGCAACAGTAGGGGTTATTTGGTCCGGTAATTCCTTGTCTCTATCTTCTTTCTATTTTGGATCCTTGGCTTTGATTTCAATAGAAATGGAACAAAATAGCTTGTTTTTTACTGGAAATGAAAGGGAATCTGCATGTGTTTGAGTTGAGGCTTGGTCAACGGAACAAGAAGCGAAAGGGGTGGAATGGTGGTAGGGTGGTGGCCGTGCAAGGTGGTGTTGGGGGAGGCAGCAACTCCGGTTGCTCCTGTGTTTCCCGGTAAGAAGGTCAGAAACGAGAGAGGGGAAGGAGGTATTTGAAGGAATTCAGCAAAGGATAGATATTAGATCAGGTTTCTCTATGATTTCTTTATACAATTGTGAATTATAATCTTTTTATACAATTATGAATCAAGCATTGGTGATAAGTTATTAACTTTTATCTGGTCACGGTTTTGATTGTGTGACAGGAAAGAATGAAGAAGGAAGAACAAGAGGGAACAGTTGGTGTTTGGGTGGTCTGAGGCTAGTAGTGAAGAAAGGAGTGCAAGTTAGTTAAATTCAGAAAGGGTAAAGGGAACACCATTTCAGTTGTACAAAATTAGATATTTTGGGGTTGCTTTTGACAGAAAATTGATGGGTGTTTGTAGAGGTTATTGGGTTTGTTGTTTTCATATGAATGGGAGAAGTAAGAACACGAATGGGAAACTGCCCTTTTTTTGTTGGTTTGCTGGGTACATAAGGGCAAGAACAAGATTGTTCTTGTATTTCTTGACTGTAATCCATGTAACAACATCTATTGTGAAACGGAAACACTTTTTACTTTGGGTTTGAGTGTAGTAATGTCCTGAAAACCATAATGAAATGGAATCACAGAATGATATTGGTGAGATTCCAATTCTATTGGAATAGAATCACGAATTCCAGTTCTGTTGGAATGGAATCACGAATTCCAATTCTGTTGGAATCACAGAAGTAGGGATGTCAACGGGGGCAAACGGGGCGGGGAATCCATCTCCCACCCCCGCCCCTGAAATTTCCCCGTCCCCCCGCCCCCGCCTCCGTTCCCCTGCCCCCGATTGATTTTGGGCTACTTTTTTTTGAGCTAAAAGAAGTTGTTATTTAGGCTAAAATAAGCTATTTTTTAGGTAACAAATAATTATTTATAGCAAAATTTTATATGTTAAAAATAAAAAAGTTATGGCATTTTAAAAAATTATACTAACAGTTTAAAACATGTTTTTTGATGAATTTTGGAAGCTCAAAATCATGTTATAGTTTATTATATTTATATAATTAATATATGTAAACATTTGTGTAATTTATTAATGGGGTTCCCATGGGGATTTCGGGACGAGATTGTCTACCCCCGCCCCCGATTTAAAAAAAAAAATCCCCCAAACGGGATGGGGCTCCCACGGGAACGGGGTTCCACGGGACTTTTTGACATCCCTACACAGAAGTTGATGCTTGAAGAACGGACCACAAAATTGAAACGGACCACATTATTCTTTTAGAATGTATTAATCGTTGTTAGATTTTGATGTTTTCTTTCCCATTTTGAAAGTTTTTTTATTTTTATTCTTTAACAATTGTTACTCGTATTCTATAAGAAATAATGTATTTTTTGTTTTTATTCTTCAATTTATTCTTCAAGAATTTGTTAATCTACAAGAAGTTTTTAAATTCATGATCAAGAAATAGGTTGAAGAATATTTATATTATTTATGGTTCAAGAATATTTTTATTTTTGAATATACGCATAAACATATTCTCTTAGAATATCCAAATTAAAAGAATTATAATCCGTAAAATCAGATTTTTAAAATTAATATAATCTATTATCCCTTAAAAAATGCAATTTTCCTTTATTAAATCTATATTAATGGACTAAATTACCCTTGTAATTAATTAAGATGATATTTTTCAATTACATTACAAAATGTCACATCTCGGATATCAATGGTGGTGATTTATTTAATGAATTGAAATTGATACAAAAGGTGTATCGGTTGAACATAATACAACACACGCTATACTAAATATCTTGAAAAGAATAAAATAATTTATCCAGTTTTTTGTCTAGCATACCAAATATTATTGAATATTTAAATTATAGTTGCACTAGAACTAAACTTTTCAAAATTATAATTTCAAAATCTTATTAACGATCTACCATGTCTTAAAAGAGATTTAATTTTTTCGATTTGATTTCCATTGAGAGTGAGTTTCTTGAAAATATTGATTATGAAAATGTTATAAAAGAATTTATTTCTAATACCAAAATGTTGAACTTAGAAAATAATAATGCATTAGTTGTTTATCTTCTTTTGAAAAGTTGTTTGTAATAATATTTTACAAGATTTTTTCACCCACTAAACTTAAATCACAATAGAGAATTTACCATATGTTTTTTTATCAACTTTATGATTTAAATTTAATTATAGAGAACTGACTAATAATATTTTACAAAAAAAAATAAAAATTAAAAATTAAAAAAAAATTAAAAAAAAAAAAAATTAAAGGCCTATTTGGACCTTCACACAAGGCCTCCAAAATGCCGGAATTGGACCTGTTGTAGAGATACAACTTAGTAATTTCTAAAACTGTATTAAATAGTAATTCCCCATGTTGGTGTTATTGTTAATTATGTTTAAGGGAGACCCGATCTCTTTCCAATTAAAAATGAACATCCAAATATCGTTAAAATTGGTATTGGCTAAGAAAAAAAACCGATCTGATCCGATGCCCGTTTGTTTCACCTTTATTTATATATATGCAGCTCAAAATGATTAGGGTCCATCCGTCCAATAACGTAAAGGACTGGGCTTGTATATGAATCTACCTAGGCCCAAGTGAGTTTGGGCCATGTGATTATTCGTGAGTCGTGACTTTCTGCTCATCTGCTGTTAGGCATTATTTAGTGATTTAGGCCTATTGTTAATATAGCCAACTTCTTTACACCTTATTCCCGAGTTTTTTTGTAAATTCATTAAAGGAAAAGGAGGGAAAATATTAACGGAAGGAAAGGGAGGGGATGGAAAATTTTATTTAATCCGTGTTCCCGAGTTCGAAGGAAATAAAAGTAAAATTTTTATTTTATGTGTTCCCGAGTTAGGAGGGAAAAGAGAAGAAAATTAAAAGATTACAATTATACCCTTATTTATACATTATGTTAAGAACATGTAAACAATATGAATAAACTACAATTGAAATCAAAATCAACAAACATTTAATCAAACAATCAACTAATGAAATAAACTCAAGTCAACAATGAAAACCCAGAAAATCAAAATTCTCCCTCTTACAAATGAAGTCCAATGCAACCTACTGTAAAAAAACAAAAAACAAATCCTATAAAACCTAAAGATATGATTCAATTTTTAGCTTCACTCATCATCTTTCTTAAAAAGATCTTCCTCATCCTCATTGAAGAACTAAAAATTGTCCGATTGTGTGTCGCAAGAGTAAAAAGGTTCTTGTGAACTTCTAATGATTTGGAACCTTCTTTTTAAAACACCAAACGACCGTTCTATTGCGTTACGTAAAGAAGCATGTCTAAGCTTGAACAACTCTTTTGCATTCATTGGGGGGTGAGCAGAATACTCTTTCAAATGATACCTGACACCTCTATATGGTGTCATTAGTTCAATGGTATGAGGCAAACCAGCGTCCACCAAACAATATCGACCTATAAATAACATGTAATTAGTTTTCTAATAAAAGACTACACACCAAATTAAATTAGTTATCAAAAATTACCCCTAGGAATTAGTAGTTTATCGTCTCTTTTAAGTGCATCTTTCACTATCCTTGAGTCTGAGGCAGTGCCCTCCCAGCCAGTTAAAATGTATGTAAACTTCAAATCAAATGAACATGCGGCTAAGACATTTATGGTAGGGTAACCCTTGCGACCACGATATCTAGGGGCATCTCTATTGGGTACTTTTACACGAACATGTGTCCCGTCAATTGCCCCTACACAATTCTTAAAGTAGGGATAAAACCAACATGAGCCAACATGATTTCGGAAGTGAATTCAATAGCTTTTTGTTTATCTCATATTTGGACAAGAAGATCCCAGCTATATTCATCTCAGTAGTAAGTGTAGTAAATCGCTGCAACTGAGTTTCCAGGGTTTCTCCAGGGATATAATCGAACATGTTGAAATTTTGCCTTAACTGATCCTGACGACTCTCTTTCATTTTTTTTTTTTTTAATTTCCTCGTAAACTTCAAAAACTATTAAAAGCAAAACTAGAACTTAAAAGAAAATGCCCTTTGACTGTAAACCTCAAAAGTCAATTTTAAAAAGTCAAACTCAAAAGTCAAACTTAAAAGTCAAACCGAAAAGCTAAATTTGAAAATTTAAAAGTCAAACGAGAAAGTCAAAGTTCAAAGTCAAAGGTCAAGCTTTAAATTCAAAGTCAAAATTTTAAGTAAAAAGTCAAAAATTAAATTCAAAAATTAAAAATTAAAATTTTTGGTTAAAAAAAGATATTTAAAAAAAAATTGATTTGGGGGGTTAAAACTGTCAAACTTCGAAATTAGGGAGCGACTGGTATTGTTTAACTTTAAATTTTAGAAGGGAGATCACAAGATCTTGGATAACTGAGATGGTAAGGCGCATTGACAGTGAACTAGAGGTCTCGGGTTCGATCCCCGACAAACCCCAAATCCGCTTCTGTTTTTTGTATGAAGACACTGATGCGAGGACGAGGTCGATGTGAAGCGATGCGAGCCGATGCTATGCGAAGCGGGGACCTGTTGCGAGAGGCGAGACCGTAAACGCTGTTGATCGTAAACCTCGGACCGTAAGCTCCGGGCCGCAAACTCCGGACCGCAAGCTCTTCAAGAGCCGTAAACACTTCGCAGATCTCGTGAAAAACAGCGTTTTTCACCCTTTTTTGCTCCAAAACTCGATCAAAACTCGTTTTTACGAAAAACGCGAAGAAGAAACCCCCCTTAATTTTGCGAGATCTATCCAAAAACGCTATTGTATTTTCAAAATAAGATCAAATAAGCTCCAGATCTGAAAAAATTGATTGATAGAACCAAGCTCTGATACCAATTGTAAGTCCCTAAATATGCTTGTGTATCAATCAGATCCGTTTGATGGTGCGGAATCCCAATCAAACGGATGATGTCAGATCAAATAGAAGAGAAGGAGAAGACGATTAATATGAATCTTGTATGATATGATTAAAATGAAGATTCGGATACAAGATTCACACACACTAACACACACTTGTTCTCTCTCTCTAGAAAACCTTCAAATGCACACACTTAAGCTCCTTGGGTGTTCATCATCCTTTTCCTCACACCTCTCACCCCTATATATATTGGACTGGGCCGCAAACTGAGTTTACGGTCGTAAACTCACTTCCTGACCGTAAACACATAAGATATTACATAAAAATACAATTTTCTAGAAAAGCAAAGTATAAACCAAAATATTGACCCAACATTTCCTAAAGGATCTATGTCAGCAGTGTGATAACATTTTTGGCAAGCATGACAGTACAAAAGTACATGGATAGACACGACAATACAATAGTATTTGGATAAGCACGATAGTACAAAAGTACTTGGATAGGCATGACAGTATAATAGTACTTGGATAGGCACGACAACACAATAGTACTTGGCTAGGCACGACAGTTAAATAATAATTGGCTAGACACAACCCTATAATAATACTTTGGATAGGCACGATAGGTCACAACTTACTAATTTTCACAACTCTTACTTTGTAACACATGCGTTCTTGATTGGTTAAGCTTATTTGTAACAAAGACCTAAGATGGAGTTTTGAAGGAAATTATGTGTCACAATGTGACAATAATTAACTGATCGTTTGATTTTTTGGACCACCACGACATGGCTAAAGAAGGCCACAACGTGACAACTTTTTAGACACAAGTCCATGACTCTTTTAGAGTTCCCTTCGTATTTAAAACCCTATAATCCCTTTTTAGGGTTTCTTATCAATCTCTATAAGTCCTTTAAGATTCTAAAAACCCTAATCCTTTCCTCATTTGTTTGAACCTTGTTTTGGGTGCACTTGTAACATCCAAAATTTCAAACCAATTTAAACTTTTTAATGAAAATGCATTCTAGTTCATAGGAGTCTTCAAAGTCAAAGAAAAAAGGAATGGAGAAACAAATATTGAAATGAATCAACCAAAGAAGCCAAGAGGGAGACGAAGAAAGAAAGCTTCTGAAACTGTTCCTATTCCCTCAACATTCAAAATGTAGTAGTTGGTTATTTAGATATTATGTATTAAGGATCAAAGTGGTTTTTGTAATCATAGTTTCATGTTATAATGTTATATTTATTAGATTTGTAATAATTTTTTTTAATTTATAGTGTTATATTTAGTAATGCTATATTTAATGTTATATTCTTAGGATTAACGTTATATTTATTAAATTTATAAAAATTAATGGTCTTTGATTAATCCCTCGATAAGTTCCCGCCTAGCCGATTAATTCCTTGACCACAGGCCACCGCCAAGCCTACGTCGAGCGATTTATGCAACCTTGATTATAGGTATAAAATACATATATAGTTTAAATCAAATAAAACATGTATATTTTGTTCATTCAGTATAAATATCAAGAACATAGATAATATGCACACATAGCACGTAATTTATATTAAATACTTCATATCTATGTGTAAGATGAAAGTAACTATGCACTCACTTGACTAGTTTGTGGTTACTAACTATTGTCGTGGCTCTAACCTTAACACTGCTTGCCAACCTATTATCTTGCTGAAACCTTATCTCGGACGTTTGGAATTTCAGTAGAAGAAATACAACACTTTAAGCTATTTATATTTGGTTGTAATATATGCCGCTATGTGGATTAATATGATTTTTAAATTTTAAAAGCTCCAATAATATTTTGATTATCCTTTAATTAATTTTTAAATAACTTCTTGGTATGTAACAATGAAAAACGATGCATATTTATACTACATTTTAAAACACTTAGTCATTTAAGAAAAACCAACATGAGCCAACATGTATAACCTTTGTTAAATGAAGACGTACGGACTACTTAAATTCCGTATCATTTTAATTAATAAAATATGTAAGAAATTTCTTATATTTCTTACATTTATGTTGGTTTGTAATTTACAAATTATACTTACATTTAGGGTCTCACAATTATTTTTGTATTAACACAATATATCATTTAAGTTACATTATAGCCCTTTAACTATTTATTAATAAAATCATTATACTCTTTATAATAAAACCGTGTCCAAATTTATAATCAATAACTAATATCGTAAAAAGTACCCACTCAATTATTATCGAAAAACGGAAAAATTATCGTTTCATTACTTGGGTTCACCCTTAAATGTATTTAGACCGAATACGTCTTATATAATTTGAGATTTTACAATCGTTAATTTTCGTTAAGATTATTTATCCTAAATAATATTTTGTTTAAAAATGTTATTTTATCACTTTTCGATAAGTTTATCACAAGATTTATACAAATATTACATACCCATAATATTTGTCCACATCACACGTATATAATAAATAAGTATTTATATAACTTGTAACACATACGTATACGAAGTAAATTTATCCTATCTAATTATTTGATAAAATAAATATTTATTATTATCCTCTTAATGTCTAACCTAACTCTCGGGTGTTATAGGTGGTGCCCAATTTATTAATTATGTATTTATTTAATTAGTTAATCATTTAACTTTAGGAGGTGGAAACCCTATTTAGGGTTTAGAAAATCCTAATATCAAGAAAACCCAAATTTTGGAGTTGGTTGGGACCTGCGTTAAAACTATTAATTAAATCTAAAATAACAACTTAATAATTATCCATAATTAACTTGATGCAATATTGCACTTAATGGATTAAGTCCTTAATGAGTTTAGTGAGGAACACTAACCCTAGTTATCATTTTATGTAAAAACCCTAGAATCGAGGAGCTCTATTTTGGGCAATAATCGGGCGCGTATTTGGGCTATTGACTGGATTATCATTTCATCCATGAACGACTAAGTCAAACCTAAATTAGTCATACCCTTAAGTGATTAAGTCCTTAATGGTTTAACTATTCTTACTTAACCCTAATCGTCATTTTATGTAAAACACTAATCATCATTTCATGTGAGGTCGTCAATGTTGTAAGTGACTATAATCTACGATCGGGTATTGACTCTGTAACATCCCAAAAATACGACTAAAAAAATTCTTTATTAAAATAACCATAATTATCAAAATCATTTCATCCAAAAACATGAGTCATAGTATCAAATCAGTGTATCTCATCAAAACTCATATCAATATATCATATTAAAAACATCCCAGGCTAAACGAATGCTGTGTGCACTGCAGTCATCCCGAACTCTTCCTCGTGCTACTGGAAATACCTGAAACCAAAATTGAAAACTGTAAGCACGAAGCTTAGAGAGTCTCCCCAAACTACCACATATCATACAAATAATCATGCTACTAGGAGGTTCGGGCCCCGCCCACACTTAGGGAGATATAGGCCCCATCCACACTCGGATAACTAGGAGATACAATCCTCGCCCATACTCCATTGACTATGAGATATGGGCCCCGCCCACACTCGACTAACTAGGAGATATGGGCCCCACCCACACTCTGGTGACTATGAGATACAGGCACCGCCCACACTCGGCTAACTAGGAGATACAGGCTCTGCCCACACTCGGCTGACTTCGAGATACGTGCCCCTCCCATACTCGGGTAACTATGAGATACGGGGCCCACCCACACTCAGCTACTAAACATACATACAAGTATCATACAGACAACAAGTATAGCCAAATCTATCAATCAATCCTATATACATACTCAAATAATGCTATGAGATACGAGTCCCGCCTACACTAAGCTAATAATAAGATACAGGCCTCATCCACACTCACATTCTTAACAACACATACAAGTATCACACAGACAACAAGTATAGCAATCCAACAATCTGACTGATTTCTATACCCAGGTAATAATGAGATACGAGCCCCGCCCACACTCTGTGTTCCTATCAAGAACATATAAACTACACGGGCCGGCATTGGTGCCTTCGACCCATTCAAACCAGGAGGAAACTCACATCTCACTGTTGAAGTCCTGCGAATAATTCTCTCGCTGCTGGTTGACAAATCCCCGCACCATCAATTGTCAAAACAAAATCAATTAACCATTTGGGTTTCAATGCATAACCATAAGTACACACTTGGGGTAGAAGGATGATTTTACCCTAACATAGCTTGGTCTAAGACCAAGGCCCAAATCATACTCTGAAGGCTCAAAAGTCAGATAATCAACCAAGGCCCAATTATAGCCCAATTTTCCAAATTGGGCCCAAACCCTTTACATGGGCCTTACCTTAAAACCCATTCAAATAATAAGGTCCATAAAATTGTCCTCAGATGGCCCAATAAGAGTCCAAACACTAAAGCCCAAAAGAAAGGCCCAACTCAAGGTCCAACCAAAATTAGGGTTTCTCACATGAAATGATGATTAGGGTTAAGTGTTCTTACTTAAACCATTAAGGACTTAATCTATTAAGTCCATCACTCCACTAGACTAAGCATACAATGTGGTCAGGCGTAATTCAAAATTCCCAATCCAACGGTCCAAACGTGGGTCCCGGTAATCCAAAATTAACATCTTCCAAAATTAGGGTTTTCTAAACCCTAATTAGAGTTTCTAACCTAGAACACGCCAATAAGGCCTAAAAGCTAAGTTTTAGGTTGGTTAAGGTTTCACCAAGTCTAGCACCACCCACTTCCACCTCGGGCAGTGGTGGTTGACGGCGGCTCACGGTGGCAGTGGTGGTCTTTCTTCACTATGGACTAAGAAATGTTGATACAATATTTATCAATAGAACACACACTCACACACCTTACTACACACAACCACCTCCACACGATGATTGGTGGCGGTAATGTGTGGTAGAAACGGCAGCTACCATGGTGGTTCGCCTCACCACCGACCCATATTCTTCACGAGTTCTAGCAGGAAAATATGTAAAACACAACGAGAAACCACCACTCTCAGCCACCTACTTGGTGGCTGATGACATCGAGGTTAATAGGAACAATGGCTAAAGGCCACCGGCGGTCACGGCTGACATACGCAACATCAAACCACCGAAAGAACGACGAAGATGAGAGAGAAAAGTGATAGATGTTCTTACTAGGAGCTTCTCAGTAGTTCGCGATCCACGCAACAATGAACACGGCTTTTTCCAAGATCCTCAGCGGTTCTTCGGTTGCCCTCGATGTCTCCGACAACAAGAGTCGTTGTAGCGGCACTTATCGGCGAGGCAGCAGGCGGCAGACAGACTTGGTGATGTAAGCGGTGGATGAAGGGATTCACATGGTGGTGGTGGCTGTAGATGTAGGTTTTTGTTGGATTAGGTGTGTAAGCCCATAACTATAATTGGTATGCACTTGAGCCGATAGTAGCATGGTCTATTTTTGGTTGCATTCACTAAATTAATTTGGAATTAATTTAAAAGAGACAGATTAAATTAACGGAGACTGATTATGTAAATCAGTGATACATATGGTTTGGGCTAATGATCTATGATTGATTTGTGATGGATTAAACTTACGAGATAGTCCATGAAGTGTTAGTTTAAATCAATTGTTGTATCATAAGCCTAAATGTAAGAATTATGGTTTACAAGTGACTCTTGGAATTCTACACTATCTATGTAACCTTTAAGCCCCTAAAATCAATTCCACAAGAGTATTCTAAGAGGATATAGCTGATTTTTGGTGCTCTAAGTTCTCTCTCATTATCATCCAATTGTTGGTGGTGTTTTGTGAAACATTTGTGGCATCACACTTGAGGTGCTAAGCTCTTGAAAGGCGAACTTCTGCAAGTTACAACAATAGGTAATCATCTAACTAGTTTTTTATGATTCAAATATCAAATTTGTATGATAGCTAGGCTTCATACTTTGGAAAAAAAGAATATAGCATGTATAACTAGAGAAAACTTAGATCTAAAGCATTACGGTTGTATGTGTTGGATAGGTGTCAAATCCCATAACTATAATTGTTATGTACTTGATCTGATAGTAGCATGGTCCATTTCGGGTTGCCTTCACCAGAACAATTTGATAGATGGATATTAGAGTAAGAGGTTATTAGTTATTTATTAATATATTATAAGTATAATATATTAATTGAGAAATCATATTATTTAATTAGTATTGTTCTAGAATTAATTTGGAATTAATTTAGTGATCAAAAGAGACTAATTGAATTAATAGGGACAGGTTATGTAAATCAAGTAATACATATGGATTGAGATAATTATCCATGATTGATTTGTGATGAGCTATGATTATGGGTTAATCTATGAAGTGTTAATCCAAATAAAATGTTGGATCATAAGCTTAAGTGTAAGATTAGGGTTACACATAAATCTTGGAATTCTACACTATAAATATGTAATCCTATGTACAAAAATCAGTTACCACCTTGGATTTCAAGAAGAGTATCTGATTTCTAGTCTCCTAAACCTCTCTCATATTCACCTAGTTGTTTATTGGTGTTTGTGACTTGTTTGAGGCACAACACTTGGGGTGCTAAGCTCACTTAAGGACAAAGTCCTACTAGCGACATCTAGAGGTAATCATCTAACATGTTTTATGATTCATATGTCAAATTTTATATGCTAGTTTAGGCTTCATGCTTTGGAAACCAATGTTGCATGTATAATTATAGAAAACTTAGATCCAAAGCATTAGGGTTGTATGTGCACCATAGGGATGTTAGAGTACATAAAACCCAACAGTGTGTGCACCATAGGGATGTTATAGTGCTCAAAACCTATCAGTGGTATCAGAGCTTAGGGTGTTTTCTATTATATTGATGCATGGCTAATTATTCAAAGTTGAAGCAAAAATGAAAATTGTTTTCTGCTAGACTGAACTCGACGATTCCCATTATAACATCCCGATTCTCAAGTATTATATTTATATATTTATTTTTGGGATTTAGTGAGTGACTCGATGAGTTGTGTGCCCGACTCATCGAGTAGAGTTTGATTGGTCGCGAGGGTTTAATAACCAACTCGATAATTTAGAGAGATGAATCGCCGAGTTGGCATTGTGTGAGGAAACCCTAAATCCATGAGTTTGTGTCCTATTTAAAGGGCCTTAAGCTCTCATTTCCACCTCCCTCATCACCGTTGAGCCATGTGAAGAACCCTAATCGAGTTTTAGCTTGTTGTGTGAGAATGAGAGGTCATCTTGAGCATTTTGGTGCACTTGAGAGAAGAAGAGGAAATAATCACAGCTTAGAGAAAGGAGGGACGTTTGGATCTAGAGGTTCTCCGTGGATAGCTTTTGTTTGAGGTAAAACGATGCTATCGTGATCATTTTTCTTATGAGATCTTAGTTAGGGAGTTCTAGGGATTTTCCCCATCCCACTTGTGTTTTTTAGTCCCTTGAGTAGATATTGAGGTTGAAGCCTTAGATCTGGATTGTAGGAAGTCTTGGGAACCCAAAGACCCAAGCTTTATGGAGTTAGAGGGTACCAAAACCTTATTGGAGCTTGTATTGGAATTATGGAGCTAATATGCCATGCATGAACGTAAAGATCGAAGCTTTACGTGACATTCGAGCCTTAGGAGACTAGATCTCGAGTTTGGAGTGGTCAATTTTCCTTAAAACATCTAAATGAGAATACAGACTGAATAGACTCGTTGAGTCAATGAGATGACTCGATGAGTCGGCTAGTGTTTTCCCCGATGAGTCTGGACACGGGTAACTCTATGAGTTGATGAGACAACTCGACGAGTTAAGTTGGATTTTCGCGATGTTCTGAAGAATGATGGGGACTCGACGAGTCACATAGATGCACTTGGCATGTCGGGTCAACATGGACAGTTGAATCGAGTGTTGACTCTGTTGACTTAAGGGTTTGGTCAAGGCATGGATTATGGGATCCATGGAGGGGTAAAATGGTCTTTTACCCATTCCAAGAGTTTGAGAGAGAGAATAACTTAGTTTATTTAGAGTGGTAATTTAAATGTTAATTAGAGATAATTATCTTATGTGTTAGGCGGAGGCTAGTTCGAGATTTGTGTGCGAGATTATTTACTTGCTTGCTTACGAGGTGAGTCTTCTCACTATACTTTACCAAGAGTGGTAATCTTTGTGTGATAGGAGGGTATTATGTGTTTATATTAAGTATTAATATATCCTGCATTGTGTCTTTGTTATTTGTGTTGTGTATTACTAAGCTTACCGAGTTAGGATCGGAGGGTCCACCCAAGTTGTGGGACTGGAGGGTCCTACTGAGACACATTGACCGGAAGGTATTATTTGAGCATAGCCATGAGAGGCTAATGAAATATGTGTGGTATTTTAGGGAACTTACTAAGCTCCGTGCTTACCATGTTATGTGTTATATGTTTCAGGTACTTTTTAAGATCATTGGAAGGCACCGGCTTGATTGTAGACAACAATATGAGACTATGTGGATGATTATGGGATAATGACATTATTATGTGGATTTGTGTTGACACTTGAAACAATTATGTTTTTGAGAAATATATTATGAGTTTTTATGTGTTTTAAAAATGAGAAATTTGTTTGAAAATTTACGCTGTTACACCCATTAGGAACTCGTCGAGTTCATGATGAACTCGACGAGTCCATTGTTTGACTTGACGAATTGGATAGTCTGTTGGCAGTTTTTCGGGTCTTTTTAGCCTAAATTGGATTAGAATCATTACCACAAACTGTTTTGTATCATAAAATCTTTTTTTTGATATAGTACTGATTATCCTCATCCAATTACTAGATAATTGTCAAAATTTTAAGATAATTGTTAGTTTATATGATAAGCTAATCATTTGTAATTTTTGATTTGAAATTATCTTGATTTATGAGTTAAATTACGTCAATTTGGTAAATAATAAATTATATGATAACTTTATTAGTTAAATTTGATCTAAATGTTTGTTGAAGAATTTCATAACTTGTCCTCAAGTTATGGAATATGAAAAGTCTCATTCATGAAACATTAACTCCTTAAGTTATGGAATTTAATAGGTTTTGAAGAGTTTCAAAACTTGCCCTCAAGTTTTGGAATTTGAAAAGTCTCATTTATGAAACATTAAAATTTCAAACCCTAGAATTTTAAAAGTTTAAAATTCAACCATTATACTATTGTAATATTAAAGGTTTAATACTTATATACATATATATATATGTATGTATGTATGTATGTATGTATGTATGTATGTATGTATGTATGTATAAGACAAATTAGTCTTACCATTAGTAGGCCTCATTCACGAAGCCGGTCTATAAGCGGGGTATAAGAAACTATCTATGAAATGATGGTTGAATAAGCATCCACTCTCACCCACCGCTTCCTTGATTGGTGGAGTGTCGTTAGCTGAATAGGTAGGATAAGACATTAATTCTCATTAAAAAGTATAATGATAATTATAAAGTAATTAAATGTTTTCTAGATTCCCAATCTTAGTTACTTTAGGAAAAATGTGAAAACGATGCTATTCCATGAAATTGCACTTTGCACCTTGCCAAGTCGTTAGTGAAGCGTGTGTGGTTAACCGACATACTAACTTGGACTAACAAGGGTGGAAAAGATTGGCTTGATGCTTGTCATAGATCAATGGAGCGTGTGTAGTTAACCGACACATTGATTATGTGATAAATAACATCGAGAGTACCAAGTATATTTGCATGGTTCTTCACACCTTATTTGTGATCCTCGGTATCCCAGTCAAAAACTTGAAGGGCATAATCGAGATTTAAACATGCCATTGAAAAGTTCAATGAATCTCAAAAGATTATAGGAATTTCAATTCATTTAAAACTTAATCCTCAATTTTGTCTTTCATGGTGGAAATTGGTAAATCTTCATTTACCTACCTTCAAATATTTTTCAATTGGATTACGACATCCCTCTTCCGAATTGTGAAATATTGTGTTGGTTCATATCCTTAATATTTCGTTTGGGTGTTATGTTAAGGATTCTTATCTAATCTAAAATTTGTCTTTCTTTTCAGGTGACTTATAACACCGTTTCTGACTCAAACCCTTGTGTCTCTTTCTCCATCATGAACTTTTGTGGGAAGGTCATTTTTGATGGATCGAATTTCAATGACTGGATTCGAAACATTCGGATGGTCACTCATTACGAGGTCAAGGAATATATCCTCGATAAAGAGCTTGAGGAGTTGGATGAAGCAAATGCAACTCCTGAAGAGGTTTCTGAATATAGGGCTCATGAGAAGGATGCCACAAAAGTGTCGTGTATCATGCTTGCCACTATGACAACTGAACTCCAAAGGTCCTATGAGGACTTCTATCCTTTTAAGATGCACCAAGACTTGAGGGAAGGGTACCATCAAAGTGCTCAATAGGAAAGGTATGAAATCATTGCCTCCATGATAACAACGAAAATGAAGGATGGAGAGTCCATCACAACCCACTTGCAAAAGATGCAAAAGTTTGTGGACCGCTTGCTGAAGTTGAATGTCAACTTCAATGAAGATTTGGCCATTGACATTATCTTACACTCTTTACCTCCGTGTTTGTTGGATTAGATGTCTAAGCCCAAATTATTATTGGTATGTATTCAGCCCGACTTGGCATGGTCCATTTGGGTTGCATGGCATCGGAAGAATATGGAAAGACATGAGTTACATGGTGTAACCCTAATAGACACAATATATAAGGACCCCATAGCTCAAGAAATTGGCAGTAGTGTGTGTACACGTGAGGGCTATCCGATTTGATCATAGGAACCTTTTCTCTCAAGTTATTCCAAGATGTTGGTGATGTTGTGTGAACCATTTGAGGTGTCGCATTTGAGGCACTAGACTCTTAAGCTCCATGGAATCAAGATACAAAAAGAGGTATGTAATTCTACTAGAGTTTATATTATATGTACTTGATATTATGCTAGTTAGAACAATACCTTGGAAAATTGATATTTGCATGATAATAGAGAAAACATAAATCCAAGGTATTTAAGGTTGCATGTACACCTTAGGAGTGTTAGAATGCACAAAACCCTTCAGTGGTATCAGACCCTAGGCTTGTTTTCATTTATGCTTGATGCAAATGGCTGAAAATCGAAGTTTTTTTTGCTGGCTGGACAGGGGACTCGACGAGTCCATGATTAAAATCATCCAACTCGTTGAGTTGGTTCATGCACTCGACGAGTTGGACCCCCAGACAGCATATCTTCGAGCTTTTTGGCTAGAATTAGGCTAGGAATATTACCCTAAGCTGTTTTTGAACTTATAAACCTATTTTTGATGCGGTAATGTTCATGCTAATCCAATTTCAAAGATAATTGTCAATAGATTAATGTTTTGTATTAGTTTAAGGATTAGGCTAATTACATGAAAATGTTTTATTTGAATTATCTTTTTCTTAATAGTTAGCTTAGATTAAAATAAAAGTTATGTGATAATGTGTTTTCAATCCAAATTAATCTAAGAGTTGTTCATAAAATGTGTTTTTTAATTCGTCCTCAAGTTATATGAAAAGTCACATTTATGATTTTTAAAATTCATAAGATTTCCATAAGTTATGAAAATAAAGAGTCTTATTTTCTTAAATGATTTTAAAGTCTTCCATAACTTGTCCTCAAGTTATGGAACTTGAAGAGTTTTTCATTAAACTACTTTAAACTCATAGGATATGAAAATGAAGAGTCTTATTTTCTTAAATAATTTTAAAGTCTTCCATAACTTGTCCTCAAGTTATGGAACTTGAAGAGTTTATCCATTAAACTACTTTAAACTCATAAGTTATGGAAATGACAAGTTTTTGAATAGTTAAATACTTGCCCTCAAGTTTTGGAATTTGTAAAGTTTCCCTCATTAATACTTTAATTCCAAGTTAAGCCCTTAGAATTTTAAAAGTTAAAATTCAAAACTTATACTATTATAATATTAATAGTTAATAGTTATATATATATGTATAAGAGCAAAGTCAGTCTTACCGTTAGTAGGCCTCATTCACGAAGTCGGTCTATAAGCGGGTATAAGGTTACCGCCTATAAAATGACAGTTTAATGGGTGTCCACTCTCACCCACCGCTTCCTTGACTGGTGGAGGGTCGTTAGTCGAACGGGTTTGACAGGACTATAATTCTCCCTTCATTAAAAGTATTAATGATAACTACTAAGTAACTAAACACTTATGAATTCCCAGTCTTAGTTACTTAGGAAAATGTGAATTTGGTGCTAACCCATGAAATTACACTTTGCACTTTGCTTAAGTCGACATTGGAGCGCGCGTGGTTAACCGACACACTAGCTTGATTTAACAAGGTAGGAAAAGGGTAACTTAATGTTTATTATAGTATCGGTGGAGCGCGTGTGGTTAGCCGGCACATCGATTGAGTGATAAATATTGAGGGTACCAAGTATATTTGCATGGTTATTCACACCTTGTTTTGTGATCCTCGGCATCCCAGTCACAAAACTTGAGAGGGGACAATCGAGATTGTAACATGCTATCGAAAAGTTCAATGAATCTCAAAAGATCTAGGAGTTTCAAATCCAATTAAAAGCTAATAAATGATTTCGTTTTCATGGTGGAAATTGGTGAATCGTCATTCGCCTAACTTCAAATATTTTATAGATTGGATTACGACATCCCTCTTCCAAGTTATAAAATATTGTGTTGGATCCTAGCCTTAATATTTAATATTGGGTGTTATATTAAGGATTTAAATCAACAAACTTGAATTTCTCCCATTATATGTCTGGTTTAGACATATATGATGATTCCAAATCCCTTGGAACAAGCTTTCCTAATAAAGATGATGTTCCTTGGTTGGATAATGGAAATCATACTTCTCTTCCTCCTCCAATTATTCTCCCTAACCCACAAGTTCATGAATAGTTCAAGGTCACTCAAGCTCTATTGGCAAGAAAGGTCTATGTGTGATCACATATTGACAATCCGGGAGAGTTGGGTGTCAAATTCTTGAGAAAGTTGGATGTTCAATCACTTTCTATGTCACATAGTGAGTTCCTTTGGCACTACTATGGAACAGACTATGATATGACCCTTAATGATCTTCTCTATTTGCTCGGTGCTTCTGAATCAGCAATGATTTAGAGGACTAGTAAAGCAAATTTGATTAGAAGATCAACTTCCCAAACTTCCATGGACATTGTCAATGGTAACATTAGAAATCCAGAAAAGCTTTCTCTTCCCAATGGAAAGGGATCGGCCATAGTCAACTCGGTTAACCAAATGGTAAAGAGAAAGGCTAAGTTTGAGATTGTCACATGTACCATTCCTAAAGGGACCATATGTTTCTATTTCCAAAGGAAGGGGTATGGGTTGCAAAGCTACCAAATTTACCTGAAAGATCATAAGAAGGTCAAGTCAAAAAGTTGGACTCTGCTTCAGGTAAGTCCACTATCTAACTCTCTGAAGTTCCAATTTGAACATTCTTAATACATTTTGATGTATGGCAGGATCAAGCAAAGGGAAGGAAGCTTAAAGGAAGAGTGTGTTGAATCTGATCGCGAAGATGGATTTCAATTGCATGGTTCGAAGATCGGATTCTTGAGCTACTACTTAGGAGTTATGATAGATTGCTAGGAAATATGTAATAGCATAGTTTTCATTTAAAGTTTCCTTGTAAGGAAAAGTTTTCCATATTTTATAAATAAATAAAAATTTTGTTTTATTTTATTTTATATCTCCTTGCAATGGCATTTATGGAAAATTGATGTTTGTATGTTTCTAGCAATATTGGAAATATGAATTTGATTATTACATTTGTGGTAATGTCTAAATTTACCAAATAAGGAAAGATTCTCATCACCCAAGTTTTCAATTGGACCGGAACTTAGAATCATGCAAGTTGTATAGTATGATGAATGAGAATTTTCATCTTTTAAAAATTAAGACTAATTCCTTATTCACATGTATATGTGAGTCAAGTGAAGGACTAAGGGGTCGAGTACACATTCGTGTGCACTGGTCAAGTCCACCAAAAAGGTCGATAATACAATTCGTCATGATTTTGCTAAAGTTTAGTATATATGGTTACACTTATAAGTTTAAGTATAATTCTGAAACATTTGAAAAGTTTCGATGTATGGTAAAATGAATAAGAAGAATCAAATTAGACAAAAAGATATAAGTTTCTCAAATCTGAAAAGATGGGAGAGTATTTTAGGATCATGTTTCGTGATCATCTTAATGATTAAGAAACCCTATCATAATTGGTCCTCTAAGGACATCTTAGTGCATTCCTATGGCTAAGAAGAGGAATCGTGAATTGTTGAAATGGTTAAATCAAGAAGATGAGTCATATTTATTTCCAAAACAAGTCTTAGAGTCATACTCCAAGATTGTAATTTTAGTGACACATCTTAAAGAAGATTTATTAACATTTGTCAAATGTAAGAGTAAAATGTGTCCTACTCTTGTAAATTAGAAATTGGTAAGTTGTGATGTATTGGATAAAACAGAGACCAGCTTAGGCCAATTCTGTGAAGTGTTTGTCATGATAAGAATCCGCACTATCTCTTGAATATTTGGAGTCTTATATTTCAATAGGACAATGGGAGTCTTAAAGATCCTAAAAGAGTTTCAAGAACCAATCAAGAACAAAACCTCTTGTTTATCACTAGCATACGACTTGAGGTTTATAGCCTATTGTGGTGACATATTCTTATTTCTATGCCTATTCCGGTTAAAGTTGTCTATGCATCTAAGTTCTAAAAGTTCTCAATTATTTGCATACCAACCTGGAAAGCAATGGTAGGCCTTGTGCTGCCAAGTGGAAAGAAGTTAAGATTGCACGAGTTCGGTCCATATGAGTTTGGATTTGTCACTAACCTTGTCTTGTGATTATGGTTTTGACAAATTCACATGGATAGGAGCACATACACCATAAAATCTAAGTGTCATAAGGTTTATCTCCGATTCATGAAAATGATGGTGAGGAAACGCTTTCACTAAGTACGTTTTAAGTAGATAGAAATTGTGATATTTGCATTCTCAAAGTCGTTAGTGGAGCGTGTGTGGTTAACCGACACACTAACATGGACTTGTGAGGAATGGGAAAGGTCTAAACAACTGAGACTATGATTACAACATCCCTTTTCATAGTTCTGAAATTGTTAAGACACACATGTGTGCTATCTATGGAAAGGTGTATGATTTTGATAAAGTTTTATCAAAGCATCTCGTATCGGAAGTCTGAACTTTGGTAAGAAAGTCAATAAAGTATTGATTTCTAAAAGTCCAGCTGATTTTTGAGTACATGTCAAAGCTAGTGGGAGCATAAGTGTTATGCTGATAATCATAATGTTAGTGGGAGCATGATGATTATGATAAGTGTTGCAAGTTAGCAATGTTAATTATAAAAAACAAAATTTTTAATTGGGAAAAGTTGTTTTGCTATAATTAAGAGAGAGGAAATTATACTTCATTTCAAGTCTAAAAGCTTAGATTGAGGTTTTAATTATCTTTAGTCAAGGATATATATATATATATATATATATATATATATATATATATTATGTTGGAATGGCTCAACATAAGGAAATTCTATATATGGGTACATTATTTGCGTTCTAAAATTCGATTATGATTACGACATCCCTTTTCATAATTTGACTTATGAGAACATGGCAAATAGAAAAAGGAATTTTTTTTAGCAAAAAACTGGTCTAGTTTTATGTCTATATGTGAGACATCATGAATCGTGTCCCATATGCTTCGGATATAGGATCAACTGCATGTGCTATAATATTCATTTGTTCTAAATTTTTCAAAAAAGCCTAGAGCATGAAGAGGGAAAAGTAATAGAAATAGATATGACTAATTTGATTAAGCAATTGTCAAGGACAATCTAAGGTTTACCAAAGATTGGTTGCTCAGGGACAGTTGCAAGCATAGTATTAATTTTGGAAGGACCGCATTGACATATTCTAAAAGGAGGAAACTCATCTTAGAAGTGATAGTCAAAATGGGAATATGGAAATGTCTCCATAGGTGGAAGTTATTCAATCTGTGTAAGATTAGAAAACATAATGCAAGAATGATGTTTAAAGCAATGTAATTTGAATATGAAACTTCGTTTCCATGGAGTTGAACTCCATTGGAATACTGTGCAATGACCGTTGACAAGTCTCTGTGACTTTGTGCATAATCATTACAAGATGATCAGTGCATATAAGTTTAAAATCTAACAGATTTCGGTAAATGGCAGGAATTTGAAATTCTTGCATTTGCGGTAAGGATTTGGGATTGTGAAATGAGAATCATTGGAATTATGTTCAATTGATCTATTCCACAAAGTAAAGATCATAGACAAACATAGTGTGCATACTTGGTGTATGGCACGACTAGTGTTCAGTAAAAAGACAAAAAAAAAAAAAACAAAGTGTACATGCTTGAAGCATGGGACAACAATTGTTTTAGTTCAAGTATAAAGTTGATAATTTAAAACAGTATACAATGAATAATGTGTAATCAATATGGTGATAAATAAAAGTTGTTCTATTTATATTCATAAGTTATGAGACCATTATTTTGTGTTTCACTTTGCATGTTTTGAATTCCAGAATAACTAGGTTATTCTTTCTGAATGACTAAGTTATTTAAACTCTCCACAGTCAGTCCTATGTTGGAAGTAGGTATGAATTAAGACTGTCATGAATCGGGTTTGTAGATGTCTAAGATCTTAGACATAGTAAGAGTTGCTACAACATTCATGAGTACTCATAAGTTCTGAGTATTGGATCCAACCCACGCTCATTTGAATCACTTCATGGATTTTATCACGAGTGAATCATGAGACGATAATATCTTATATTCTTCAAACCTAGAGATATGAGTTGTTGACTATGACTTGGTTATACATTGATTGCACGAAAACGCATTGGTAACTCGATGTTATAAAATGTGCCTTTGTGTATGATTCAACAAGTAGTAGAACAACCACATGAGTCAAAGTTTAGCCATTACTTTTACCCTTAAAGGGACAAAAGCGATATATGTGGGCCCCTCGATGATTTAGTGATGACACCCCGAAATGCTTGGCCACGCCTGGACTAATTTGATTTTTTCAATTAGTCGGTCGTCATAAATTGGAAATTAGGAAACAATAGATGGACAGAGAGAATTATTATAATCCATGTCTCAATCCATATGATATCTAGAATGGAGGACTATATGATCTTTTATCTAATGGACAACATCATTGATTTGTTCAGAGTTCGTCTGCAACTTTTAAGAGCTATGATTGCTAGTCGGGTTTTGGAATCACACGCAATAATAGTTTTAGACTTATCCAAGTTGGAGACTGTTGGATTAGATGTCTAAGCCCAAATTATTATTGGTACGTATTCGACCCGATTTGGCATGGTCCATTGGGTTTCTTGGCATCGGAAGAATATGGAATGACATTAGTTACATGGTGCAACCCTAATAGCCACAATATATAAGGGCCCCATGGCTCAAGAAATTTGCACTAGTGTGTGTACACATGAGGGCTAGCCGATTTGAGCATAGGAACTTTTTCTCTCAAGTTATTCCAAGATGTTGGTGATGTTTTGTGAACCATTTGAGGTGTCACATTTGAGGCACTAGGCTCTTAAGCTCCATGGAATCAAGCTACAACAAAGAGGTATGTAATTCTACTAGAATTTATGTTATATGTACTTGATATTATGCCAGTTATAACAATACTTTGGAAAATTGATATTTACATGTATAATAGAGAAAACATAGATCCAAGGTATTTAGGATTGCATGTACACCTTATGATTGTTAGAATGCTCAAAACCATTCATTGTTATGATAAGTTTAGAATGAATTATCATATGAAAAAGGAGGAGGTCACTCTAAGCAAGCTTTAAGGCCTGCTGAGAACTGCTGAAAGTGGTTTGAAAGGAACATCTGTTGTTCCTACTCCTACTGTTGTTGTCCCAGTCCTCGAAATTAGACATGGTAAAGGAAGGAAAATGAAAGCTCCTACAAAGAATCACAATGGAAAGTCTCGTGATGGATCCTCTTTTAGTGGTTCCAAAGGTGGTTCCACTACTCCATCTTCCAGTCCAAAAGGAGCAGAGTACTTCTACTATCATGAAAAATGGAACTGGAAGCGAAGCTGCCCCAAATACTTGAAGGACATCAAGGATGGGAAGATAAAGCCCACCTATGCAGGTATTTAGACTATTTTGTCTAATAAATCATCACATGCTAATTATTAGGTCCTGGATACAAGATGTGTTTTTCACATTTGTTCTGATTTGTAGGGTCTAAAAAGAAGTAGCGATGTTGAGCACAAGAAGATGAACCTTATCATGGGGCATAGGAAAGTGTCGCCTGTCACCAAGATTGGAGTTTACTCTTTATTGATTAGTAGTGAGTTAGAATTAGATTTGAATAATTTTTTCTACTCGTCAGATATGGCGAGAAACATTATTTAGTTGCATGGTTTGTATAAACAAGGTTTTAGATTCACATTTAATAATGAAATTTGTTATATTAATGCTTTTTATAATGGTAAATTTTATTTTGAAGCATTGCCTTGTAATGGTGTATATGAAACTGTTATGGTTGTAAACAACATAGGAAATAATGTATTGCATATTGATTCGTCCAAAGGTTTGGACAAGGCATGCTTATGCCATTGTCATCTTGCACATGTCAAGAAGAAGCACAGAGACCAACTCCAAACGGATGGAATGTTTAAGTTATTTGAATTAAAGTCAGATGACAGATGAGAATCTTGTCTGCTTAGAAAGATGACCAAGTCACCCTTCACTGGTACTTGTGAAAGAGGTCAGGGTTCATTTGATCTCATACGCATCGATGTCTATGTGTGTGACAACCCAATATTTTCAAATCAGTGTAATGACCTAAAAAGTCAAGAATTTGTAATCTCTTTTAATATAATGAAATTGCATCAAAATTTTGAATGTTCAAAAGTCTTTATTGGGTTACATAAAATGATAAACATCGTATCAAGGGTTTCAAAAATATAAAGAACACTAAAATCCGAGTTATAACGAAAACGTTTTGACCAATCTAAGAGTCACAGTAAAAACCGACAATACTGATAAACGTAAAACGCGAAGTTTCAATACAATTATATTTACCCTTAAGTATCTAAATGAAAGTTGTATATATCATTAAACCGTATGCGTATATAAAAAGAACGCCCAAATCTGACTTTGTATGAGAAAGTTATGATTTTTCCAAGTTCCGAATATAGCAGCAAACAACTCAAATACTCGAAATAGAGATCGAGAGATTTTTAGCCGGTACAACCTAAATGAGAATCGAAGATCTCAACAATAGTAGCACAACGGTATAATGTCTGATGAGAACGGACCTCAAATGAAGAAGTTATGGATTTTTAACGGACTTTTCGTGTCCTGGCCTGTTAAAAATAAATAAGAATAAATAAAAATAAAAGTAAATTCAAAAATTGCCAACAGAGTCTAAATGAGAATTGTAGAACATAATCTCACCTATGCGTGGATATAAACAACATTAAAAACAGAGTTCGTACGCGAAAGTTACGAATTTTACAAGTTTTTGACACAAAATCTGAGGTTGTCAGGCCTACCACGACATGGTGATTAAGCCCACGACGTGCTATTGTGACTGATGGGTGCCAGGTTCGTCAACAAACGTCTCGTCAATGGAAGAGGATAGAATCCCTCACATGATGTGGTGAGGTGTACCACGACGTGGCGCCCAATATAGGGCTATAAATAGCAGCCGAAGGTGTTGGGGTCCATGGCTCATTTCTTCTCTCTCTCTCTCTCTCATGCCGAAGCTCTGTGTTTAAACCCCCCGAAGCCATCACGAAGCCCCGATCTTCATACCCAAAGTTCCGAAGGAAGGTTTTTCACTCCCGAGACTCCCGAGATTCCCGAGAATCCCAAGAAATTCAACTTTCCCTACTTGAAGTTCTGCTCAGTTTGCGTTTCACCTTCTTCTATCTATCAGGTGAGTTCATACCCCTACAACAACATTTTCAAATACTTTATAAATGATTTTATACACTTTCAAAGGGGGAGAATACAAGTAAACACATGGTTATTCTCGTGTGGAAAACATTAGACTTTTACTACACTTATATTTATATAACAAATCATATGTGATTCATAACTATCATATGAAAACATTCGCATGCAACACCTATTCAATAACATTTTGTCCTTTAAGAGTAAAAACATGTTGGTATACAAATATCAAACACTTTATTTATATTTTGGTGTATAAATGTTCAATAGTGTTATTACAAATGTTGTACTTACATACCAAGCTGATACTGCACTAGGATTTATCATACAACGAATCATACATTTGAGAAAAACTATAATAGGTATAGTTTACTAGATATTCAAGAGATTTTACATATTATAAGTTATATATCAAGGAAATACTTTCATATACAAGAACAAATGAACTTTTCATACGTAAATCTATTTGATACTAAGTTTTGTGAGACGTTCAGCTTCACGTACTTTCAAGTATGTAGTTAAAGTCCTGTATTATATACCTTAATCTCTTGTAGGGAGAGCATGATAATTATGTATAGATCTATACGGGATTGACAATCCCGCACCTAAACTGTTAGCTACAGTTAGATCGGCAGTTCTGGGGTGAGAAACGTCATAACATTCCAACACCTGAAGAACGTTGTTACAGGCAGTCTAGGTCAATAGCATGGAAATAAAACTCACATGGAGTATTAAAAACACGATGATTTACAAGTTTATCAAATGTCTTAGTCATTTTATACATACTTAAATCTGTTATTCTATACATGAAAAACTACTAATGCATTACAGTTTTGGAACTTTTAAACTACCACACACTCATGGAAAAATATTGGATTTTTCGAAAATAAACTCAGTGATTTTATACGAAACTTTCAAATTTTATACATAAATGCTTAAGAACGCACCAACTTAATTGTATTTCTTATGGATTCAGTAATACAGGTAAACTTCAGCTTTTGGAGAAGTGATGCTAAGGCGTTAGTTTTAAAATCATTTTATCATCATATTGTAATTTGTTTTTGAAACAAGTATCATCCAATAATGTAACTATTAAATTATATATATGATGGTTGTGTTTACTTTCTTTATTAGTAAACACATAAGATATACAAACTATACATGCATAGGGACTAAAACTCTGTGACAAAATGTTTTTACACCTAAACTGCATTTCATTTAGCTTAAGTTATTTGGGTCGTAAAAGCACAAATACATGCATACAACGACTCATTTTCATAGTTAGAACTATACAAGAAGTATTAAGACAAGTTGGACACTACGACTAGGTCTTGGAGTATGTAATTGGATTTGGGACGAATATAGCCTGATCAACTATATTTATCTGAAATTGGACTAATGTATGTCGAGGGATGGTCGTAGTGAGCAACAAGTCAAAACTTACCAAAATAACACTAGTATCAAACATACAAACTTAAATACTATAGGAGTATTTGGTAAATACAATAGTTTAACTTACGTATTTAGATGTATATGTTTTAAATTCTAGACAATTCTCATATCCCTATTATCGCACAGACACAATGGCTGGATTCCACCCACCAGGGGACCCCTACTACCCGATTAGGGTAATGGAGGATGGGTTGAGGAGGACCCCGAAGAGGATGAAAAAACCATAGAGTTGGAAGAAGGGGATGACTCTGGGACATACTCAGAACTAGAAGTAATCAACCCACCAGTCGCTCAATCTCCCGTAGTTAGGAGAAACTTTCAGGGACCAACTCTCATTTGGGGAAGTCACCTTCACCATTGTAGCCAAATGCAAGGAGTACATCCTCCCTACGGTATGTGTCGGGACTTCTATGACGTCAGGGATGGAGGTTCATGTCACAACCCGATATTTTTCAAACCAATGTAACATTCAAAAAGTCAAATATAATGAACTATTTAGAATCAAAGAAATCAGCGTAAAAAATGAAGTGTTCTAAAATCTAAATTGGGATGCATAAAGTGTTAGATATCATGCCAAGGTTTCCAAAAATATAAAGAACACTGAAATCCGAGTTATAATGAAGAAGTTACGATTTTTCTAAGTTTTGGAACAACGATAGACAGCTAAAACCTTGGGATAAAGATCGAGCGATTTTTAGCCGACGAAACCTAAAAGAGAGTTGAAGGTCTCTACAATAATAGTACAATGGTAAAAAGACAAACGAAAACGGACATCAGATTAAGAAGTTATGAATTTTTAACGAAATTACCCTATCCCGGCCTATTTAAAATAAAATAATTAAAATTAAAATCAGAATTAGCAGACGAAGTCTAAATGAAAGTTGTAGAGTATATTCTCACCTTCGCATGGATATAAAGAATGTCAAAAATGGAGCTCGTATGAAAGTTACGTATTTTGAAGTTTTTGGCACACACTTCGAGGCTTATCCGAAGGAGTACGCCCAGCGTACGAGATGCATAGACTCAGATCGGCCACATCGCCCCTACATCCTCTACGACAGTCCCATCCGAAAACCAGAGACCGGAGACGTCATTGCTGACGTACGCCCCGCGTACGAGGGTACGCCCAGCGTACGAGGTACGCCCACCATACGAAACCTGGCAGCCCACCTATAAATACCTTGAGAGACCTCCGACTTTCCTTGATCATTTCTCTCTTCTCTCTCACTTTTACTCCCGTTTAGCATCCCGAGACGACTCCGACACCCCAATTTCATACCTCAACCCCGATGAAGGTCCGAAGCCCCGAGATTCCCGAGAATCTCGCCACTTTTCAATCGGAGTGCCACCCGAGAAAAAGCTCGTTTTCTTCGAATCACCACACTTTCCACTTGAGTTCATACCCCTACATTTTCACGTCTTTTCATGTTTTAAGGGGGGAAATACAAGTTCAATACAAGAAAAACTCATCTTTTTATACAAATCGAAATACACCACCTACATTTTTATAAATGTTAAATAACTTCGATATCAACGTTATAATTTACATACAAAGTTAGTATTACATCGAGTTTTTATCACCAAATGGTACACACTTTCAGAAAAACTATAATGGGTATAGTTTACAAGTCATTCATTACATCTTTACGTAAACATTTTGAAAATAAAATACTTTCATCCACATGAAATATAGACCTTTCTTTTCATAAATCTATCAATACTAAGTGTTATGAGACATTCAGTTTCAACGTACTCTCAAGTGCGCATTTCAAGCCCTGTATTATAAACCATAATCTCTTGGAGGGAGAGCATGATATTTGTGTATAGATCTATACGGGATTGACAATCTCGCACCTAAACTGTTTGCTACAGTTAGACCGGCAGGTCTGGGGTGACAAACGTCATAACACTGCAACGCCTGAAGAACGTTGTTATAGGCAGTCTGGGTCAATATCATGGTTATAAAACTCACACGGAAGTATTAAAATAAGTTTGATTTACGAGACTCTTGAATGCATTCAATAAATACATTATTTGGGTAAAATGCACTTTCACCATTTTAAGCACGAAATATATTATTTCACTCCAGCATTTGGAACTTTTTCTAACTATATGTAGAAAATATTGGATTTTGTGGGAAACATGTTCAGTCATTTTTGCTAAAGGACATACAAATTTTCAGTACAAAAACACTTATGAACTCACCAACTTAATTGTTGACACTTTTTCAAAACTACTTGTATTTCTCAAGGAATCAGTAATACAGGTAACCATCAGCTTTTGGAGAAGGAACGCTAAGGCGTTTATTATCAAAACATTTTAAATCATCATATTTGTAATATTCTTTTGAAACATGTATTACACGCAACAATTTAATCTTTTATTATATTTATGATGGTTGTGTTTACTTTCTATACAATATTCAACTGTTATGATACTACGTGAAGTCACCCACCCCCGAATGTTTCTGCCATTTCTGGTTTGGGGGTGTGGCAGTTCAGTCAAACGAGCACTCCTAGTCATGGTGGGAAAACTAGCCAACCAGTCCTATCAATCTGGGGTTCAAGCTAACCGGATTCGTGAAGTCAACATGGAGGTACAAGTCCACACTTCCGACATCCGTCGACTGGACAGGGCACATGATAATGCCCAACTCTGAACTGACACATTCCAAGCACAACTGATTGCAGCCCTCTCTGAGATAAGGGAACAACAAGCCGCCTTCGATAGGCGTCTGACACGAAGTCAAGCTCCAAGCGAAACCTACGTCGCAAGTAGTATTTGCCGAATCCTAAAATTTTGTTATAGAATTGGAACTCGGCTAAAAGTCTTACTTTTCTTTAACTTCTGTATCGGAGATCCTTAGAAGGGTCGAAATTTTCCTAACTTTAAATGTAACTCAACATGTGTTTAATATATATGAATAAATTCCTTTGTGTGTAAATTTTTTGACTGCCACTCAGATTCATAAGTTTATCTATCACTATGCAAACTTTTATTATGAGTCAGGCTCTAAACCTTGGGTAGGTTAGTCGAATTTACAAATTAATAAAAATAACAAATTTATTAACACACAACTTCCAATCATTAAAAACTTATGTTCCTCATTCTATTTCCTGAGCAACATGATGTCGCCCCGTAGATCTACATGTCGTGTCAACAACGCAACACCTCCACCACCACCACCTACATCAACAAATAATGCCACCTTGATAGTTGTTGTAACAGCTGCAGTGACAGTAGCAATGGCACAAATGAGTAATAATGGGTCCGGAAGTGGAGTAAATAGCTCTACGAATGGCCAACACCAGGGTCGTTCAGGGGATTGCACTTTCAAGGACTTCACTAATAGCAAGCCCATAACTTTTAACGGATCTGAAGGGATAATGGCCCTATCACAATGGATAGAGAAAACAGAAGCGGTTTTCGAGATCCATGCATGTCTGGAAGTGAGCAAGGTAAAATTTGCTTCTTGTACATTCTCCAAGAGAGCTTTGACGTGGTGGAATGGACACGTCAAGTCACTAACTCTGGTAGTGGAAGATTCTATGGGCTGGGAGAATCTAAAGCAAATGTTAATGCAAGAGTACTGTCCAAGGGGTGAAGTACAAAAGCTAGAGAAGGAACTTTGGGGCCTTACTATGATAGGCTCGGACATCACAACCTATACTAATAGGTTTAGTGGTTTGGAAATCCTTTGCCCAGGGATAGTTGCTCTAGAGAGCAAGAAGATCGAAAGATACATCTGGGGACTATCACCCTAGATTTGAGGAAGTGTACTAGCTTCCAAACCAGTCACTTTCGATAGCCCCAAACAGTTGGCATAACCCCTCGTTGACCATGGAATCTATCAAGGCTTCGCAACTGCTATCCCATAGCAAACCATAGGAAACAACAACAACATCAGTACCAACACCAATAGCAAGAAGAAGTTTTGGAACAAGAGGAAGAGTCAGTTTTCACAAGAACCTCCGATGAAGCAACAAATAGTGGCAGTTCATGCCACTACTACCCCCACTGCTGCTCCGGTTACCTCGGCACCAGCGAAGCAATACGCTGGGAACCTACCGAAGTGCGGCAAATGCAATTTCCATCACAACGGAAATTATCAGGAGATGCACTGCAACAACTGCAACAAGAAGGGGCACACTGCCCATTTCTGTAAGGCACTGGCACGACCAATCATTCAAATCCCTAGAGTCATTGTGGGTCAGGCGTGTTATGGGTGTGGTGAGGCTGGACACTACAAGATGGACTGCCCTAAGACAAGGGATGCTGGCGGCATAGGAAGAGTGTTGGCAATAGGGCAGAACGAAGCAATAGTTGACCCCATGGTGGTTACGGGTACGTTTCTCCTCAATAACGCTTATGCATGCATACTCTTTGATTGTGGTGCGGAGAGGAGTTTCATGAGTCATAAGCACGTACTAAAATAGAACCCTCAATCACTCAATAAGATATTTACAGTAGAAATGGAAAACGGTAGAACAGAAAGCACAAACGATATGTACATAGGCTGCACACTAACTCTAAACAAACATTCATTTCAAATCGATCTAATGTCGATCACTATAAAGAGATTTGATGTCATCATTGGTATGGACTGGTTAATCCTACACTATGCCGATATACGTTGTCACAAAAGGGCCGTTCGCCTAAATCTGCCAAATAGCGAAACTCTTGCCATTTATGGTGACAAGCCCGGTACCAATTTACACATCATCTCTTGCGTTAAAGCCCATAAATATCTGCACAAGGAGTACCATGCCCTCTTAGCCCACATAGTGGATAAGGAAAAAGAAGCGAAAGACCTCAAAGAAATTCCAGAAGTCTGCGATTTTACTGATGTCTTCCCTGAAGATCTTCCAGGTGTCCCACCAGAATGACAAGTTGAGTTCATTATCGATTTAATTCCCGGTGCTACCCAGTAGCTAAGTCTCCGTATCATTTAGCGCCAGCTGAGATGCAAGAATTATCCAGCCAGTTAAACGAACTACTCAACAAAGTATTCATCAAACCGAGTTTCTCACCTTGGGGAGCGCCAGTCCTGTTCGTAAAGAAGAAGGATGGATCTTTCCGCATGTGCATCAACTTCCGGGAACTCAAAAAGCTCACTATCAAGAACCGATATCCCTTACCATGCATTGACGAGTTGTTCTACCAACTCCAAGGAGCGATTTATTTCTCAAAAATCGATATGAGATCTGGGTATCATCAGCTGCGAGTCTTGGAAGGAGATGTTCCCAAAACAGCCTTTCGAACTCGTTACGGTCACTACGAGTTTGTAGTGATGCCCTTTGGATTAACAAATGCACCAGCGGTGTTCATGGACTTTATGAACCGAGTGTGTCGTTCATTCCTGGACAAATTTGTGATCGTGTTCATAGACGATATACTCATTTATTCGAAGAATAAAGAAGAACACGGTCAACACCTCTAACAAATCTTGGAAACTCTACGAAAAGAAAAGCTACACGCAAAATTCCCAAAGTGTGAATTTTGGATTCGGAAAGTAGACTTCCTAGGTCACATGGTTAGCAAGGACGAGATACATGTGGACCCTTCCAAAATCAAGGCAATCGAGAATTGGCCAGCCCCAAGGACCCCAACGGATATCCGACAATTCTTGGGCCTTGCTGGCTACTATCGAAGGTTTATACAGAACTTCTCAAAGATTGCTAAACCACTTACCACCTTGACCCAAAAGGGTGTAATTTTCAATTTGAAAGAAATACAAGATGCTGCATTCCAAACACTGAAGCAAGCCCTATGCAGCGCACCTATATTGTCCTTACCAGAAGGAACAGAAGACTTCGTGGTCTACTGTGATGCATCTAATCAAGGTGTTGGATGTGTTCTAATGCAACGAGGAAAAGTCATCGCCTACGCCTCGAGAGAACTAAAGACGCATGAGATCAACTACACTACGCATGACCTCGAACTAGGAGCAGTCATTTTCTCCTTAAAGATTTGGAGACACTATCTCTATGGCACGAAATGCACAATCTTTACCGATCACAAGAATCTTCAACACATCCTCAATCAAAAGGAACTCAGCATGAGGCAAAGATGATGGGTTGAACTGTTAAATGACTACGAATTTGAAATTTGTTATCACCCAGGAAAAGCGAATGTGGTAGCTGATGCCCTTAGTAGAAAGGAATACTCGGGTTGACAAGTGAAATCCTTAACCATGACGATCCATTCCCACCTATCCACACAAATCAAGGAGGCTCAGAGGGAAGCCTAGAAGACAGAGAATGTGACGGGTGAGGCTTTAAAGGGAATGGATAAGAATCTTGAAGTCAAGGGTGACAAAGTTCGTTACTTCGTGGATCGGATCTAGACACCGAAGTTTGGTGGATTCAGAGACGTAGTCATGAATGAGGCTCATAAGACACGATACTCCCTACATCCAGTTCAGAAAAGATGTATCTGGACTTCATGAGATTGTATTGGTGGCCGAACATGAAAGTAGAGATCGCTACCTATGTAGGCAAGTGTCTGACTTGCGCCAAAGTCAAGATAGAGTACCAAAAACCTTCAGGATTACTACAACAACCTGAAATACCCGAGTGGAAGTGGGAGCGGATAACCATGGATTTCATAACCAAATTACCCAAGATAGCAGGTGGTCTAGACACCATCTGGGCAATCGTCGATAGGTTAACAAAATCCGCACACTTCCTACCCATAAAGGAAACCGACAAGATGGAGAAGCTAGCTCGAACATACATCCGAGAGATTGTACGACTACACGATGTACCAATATCCATTATCTCCGACAGAGATAGTAGGTTCACCTTGCGATTCAGGCAGTCGCTACAAAAATCTCTTGGAACGAAACTAGACATGAGTACCGCTTACCATCCACAAACCGATGATCAAAGTGAGAGGACCGTACAAACCTTGGAAGATATGCTAAGAGCTTGTGTAATCGATTTTGGTAAAGCATGGGATACCCATTTACCACTAGCTGAATTCTCATACAACAATAGCTATCACTCAAGCATTAAAGTTGCTTCATTCGAAGCCCTCTATGGCCGCAAGTGCAAATCACCACTGTGTTGGGCGTAAGTGGGTGACACGAAACTAGCCAAGGGACAAGTACCCGACAACGCTCTCACAGGCCTGGAAGTTATAAAATAAACAACTGAGAAGATAGTACAAATTCAGGAACGATTAAAGGCTTCAAGAGACAAACAAAAGAGTTATGCGAACAAAAGACGAAAGCACTTAGAATTTCTGGTTGGGGACCGAGTGCTATTGAAGGTTTCACCCTGGAAGGGGTTAATACGTTTCGGAAAATGTGGGAAACTAAACCCAATATATATAGGACTATTCGAGATCCTTGCAAGGATCGGCCTGGTAGCATACAAACTTCGCCTACCGCAGGAAATCAATAATGTACATCCTACCTTTCATGTGTCAAACTTGAAGAAATGTTTGTCCGATGAGACCCTCGTCATCCCTCTAGACGAAATCGAAATCAATGAGAGTCTCCACTTTATAGAGGAACCAACTAAATTCATGGATAGGGAAATTAAAAGAATAAAACAAAGTCGCATAGCCATTGTGAAGGTCCGCTGGAATGCAAAGCGGCGACCTGAAATTACTTGGGAACGTGAAGATCAGATGAAACAAAAGTATCTGCATCTCTTTCCCTAATCCACAAATGTTAACTTTATATTTAATTTTGGGGCGAAATTCCACATAACGGGGGGATGATGTGACAACCCGGTATTTTCGAATCAGTGTAATAACCTAAAAAGTCAAGAATTTGTAATCCCTATTAATGTAATGAAATTGCATCAAAATTTTGAATGTTCAAAAGTCTCTATTGGGTTACATAAAATGATAAACATCGTATCAAGGGTTTCAAAAATATAAAGAACACTAAAATCCGAGTTATAACGAAAAACTTATGACCAATCTAAGAGTCACAGTAAAAACCGGCAATACTGATAAACGTAAAACGTGAAGTTTCAATACAAATATATTTAGCCTTAAGTATCTAAATGAAAGTTGTAGATATCATTAAACCGTATGCGTATATAAAAAGAACGCCCAAATCTGATTTCGTATGAGAGAGTTATGATTTTTCCAAGTTCCGAAAATTGCAACAGACAGCCAAATACCTCGAAATAGAGATCGAGAGATTTTTAGCCGGTACAACTGTCACACCCCCGAACCAGACGGCGGAAACGTCCGGGGGCTGTCGTGACTCAATTGAATACCATCACAATGAATATACATGAAACATAACATTATACATCACCAAAATTTGGAATGATACAACTGGTAGCGTTTACATCCATTACATTGTTCCAAAACATTACATTCCCAAAAGTAACTGTTCGATACTAAATTAAACCACAACAAAACGTCATAGAGTACAATTCATCCTTCACTTTATCTGTTACCTGAGAATACAAGTATTTTGAAAAAAACGTCAACATATGAAATGTTGGTGAGTTCATAAGTAATGTTTGAAATCCAATGAATGTAATGTTTTGAAAAAAAATCACCAGAAAATCCGATATTTTCTGAAAATAGAATAACGTAAAAATATGTGAAGATCCGTGAGTATGCTTGTTTGAATTCTATAGATGTAAGCGTAAGAGTTGTGAAATTCGACATGTAGTTCATAAGTGTACTTGTTGAAAACCCTAGGAAAACCCGACGTTTTCCTATCACTTTGCTTTAGTTATTTTGGGTACTGTTATTTCGTTACGTTAGAGGTATTCGTTGAGCTCCGGAGGCATTAAGTATACAGAGGGTGGTGAATTGTTGTATCGTACGTTAATGAAAACGTCCAATTGGCAACCGTGCTAGTGATCCCTTAGGCGTCACTCGCACTTATTCACACAACTCAATCCTCCCGGACTTGTGTAGTCCCACGACCGGAGAGAAAAAGTGAAGGTGCGAAACCCTCGGTATTTCCCTGCGTCGTTCAAGACCATTGCAATTGCGAAGGGCCCGAAGCCCAACCCGCAATCGTGAGTTACCGACTTTACTAGCAGCACTAAAGGACCCTTGGGGACCAGCAACATGTTTGCCATTGAAAGTCCTTTTACACGCGGTCGAGTCGCATTAGACCCAACTACATGTAAGCAAGTGTCCTTTGGGCCTAAAGATCATGTCATCGGGCTAGCTAGACTCAACAAGCATGATTTGCAACTTTTGGGCCTAAGGAGTGTACGTCGACGTATTGAGTAATTCCACGAGAGTAAAGAGTTCCAAGAGTTTCATATGTGTATTGAGCGTTATAGTGTTAGTAGTTTTGGATTTGTTATTGATTCGAGACCGAATCAATTCGTTTGATAACGATTGTTGGTGATATTGTGTATTGTAATTTATCGAGAGTCGTAGTGTCAATCTTTGTTCACAACGAGTGTATTGAATTACCCTTGAAAATTTTCTGTTTACAACCCCTCTTAATTTTGTAAATTTACTTTTTCACCCCTTTAGGTAAAATAATTTCCAGTTTAGTCCTTAAACCATTTTTCTTGACATTTTAACACCAAAAATTATTGAAATTAATATTTTTCAGCATATTTTTCATTTAAAACAGTTTAAGTCCCTGAAATTGCAGTTTTCTCGGTTATAACCCCTCTTTTTCTCAATTTTTACATTTTTGGCCCAATTTGGAAAATTTTTGCAACTTTGGTCCTTTTTAAATTTGAAAAGCGTTTTAAACCTTTGAAAAGTACATGTAACACTAATAGTCCACTATTTTACAGGAAAACACAGTTTTGGCCCTCCAAAACAGAAAATTTCGCATAATGGGCCCTATTGGGCCGAAATTGTCATTTTTAGCCCATTAAGCTTGAAATTTATGTTTTTGATCTTCCAAAAGAGTATATTTTCAGAAAATACATTATGGAATCTGTTTTGACTCATCTCACCCATCGGATTTCGAAATATTTCATTTTGGGCCCTTTAACTTTGTATTTTTAACATTTATGTCAAAAAAATGAGTTTTTAGCCCAAAGTATGTATTGTTAAGCCACTTAGCTATTTTTCTTGGTATACTTTGTATGTAGTAGTATATTTCATGCTAGTATAAGATATATCTCGGTTTTTAGCAATTCATAACTAGATCTAGCATCAAAATCATACAAAACATACATGTAAGCATACAAATCAACCAAAACATACACATAATGATGGATCTACACCTTTACTTGTATTCTCCCCCACAAAAACTTATAAAAACCGAAAATAAGGGAGTATGAAGCTCACCTTGAGTTGTAGTTTCGGTTTTGAAGAGAGAAAAGAAGAAAATTTCGATCCTAGCAAGTCTCCTTGGTAGATCTCAAGTTTAGTGACTTCTAAGGTGCATGATCACAAGTTGGAATAGATTTAGAAGAGATTTTTGATGAAATGAAGTAGCTAGATCATGGATTAGTCATCAACTTACCTTAGATGATGTGTTTGTGGGAAAAACCTCCTTGAAAAGCTCTTGATTCTCGAAATTTTTGAAGAAGGAGGAAGGAGATGTCCTTCAAGACTTAGAGAGAATGAAATGAATTTTTGTGAGTGTGTGTGTGTTGTGTTCGGCCGAGAGCAAGAAGAGAGAGGAGAGGAGTGTGGTTCTTGAATTGATTTGCATGAAAACATGAGATGGTGCATGGGAGTCCTATGGATAATTATGAGGTGGCATAGGAAAGTCAACTCTCTTTCTTTGGTTGGGCTTGGGCCGAGATTTGGAGAGAAAAAGATGAGTATTGGGCCTTGTATGCTTAAGCCCATTTCATGGTTATGTTAAGTGATGTTTGGCCCCAATTAATTATAAATGTGATTTTTATGATATATTAAGGCTAAATTAGGTTAATTATGGTCCAAAATAGTTCATAATATTTGATTTATTTCATTCTAGGCCCAATATGGCCCAATATGTTGAAATAAATGAAAGTGGGTCCAATTAGAGCCCATTTAAGAGTTCTAAACCCAAGATAGTCAAATTGGAAGTTTATTGGTCCATTAGGCCCAATAAGGAAGTTCTAGTCCAAAATGGACCTAAATAAGAACTTCTAGGGTTTCCAATTGCTTGTTGACTATTTGTAATGCTTGTATGGTGTATTTGATTGCAATTTTGTTGTCACAGAGTAAGCATCATACATGCCCTTATGTTTTTGGATTCATAATCCGACTTAAGTGTTGTAGTTACAAGGCACAAAATTTCTAGTTGTGACATCAACCTAAATGAGAATCGAAGATCTCAACAATAGTAGCACAACGGTATAACTTCTGACGAGAACGGACCTCACATGAAGAAGTTATGGATTTTTAACGGACTTTTCGTGTCCCAGCCCGTTAAAAATAAATAAAAATAAAATAAATTCAAAATTTTCCGACAGAGTCTAAACAAGAGTTGTAGAGCATAATCTCACCTATGCGTGGTGTTGAGTATTTGAGATATTGAAACTGATATGGCATATTTGGTTATTTAGGGAAGCCTTTTTAGGGTTAATCATTTTATGATTCCCTGCAGTGCCTTTACAGTAGAAGTTCTTAATCGAGCTCTGCTAAGGCATTGGTTTTATATTAGGCATTTATTTTCTATTTATGGTAGATATTTATTGTTCCCTATAAATAATCATTAGGTTTACTTTTGGTGTAAGCTTTTTACCAGATTAGGGTTTTTCTCTGTACGTTCATGAGATAATCAATATACAAAAACCCTTTATCAGATTACTTGCATATTATGGTGATTGATTCTTGATTGTTCATGATATTCCGCATTCGTCATCTCGGATTCATTCTCAACAAGTGGTATCAGAGCGGGTTCTTGTAGATCTCAGTGTTTATTGCAAGAATCGATCTTGTTTTTGGCGAAATTTTATCTTGAATCTCACCGTGTTCTTCAAGTTTTGTAAGTTTTCTGAAAAGAAAAAGTCTAATATCTCGTTTTATTGCAAAATCTTGTTCAGATCTGTTATTTTCTACCCATTCTATCATATGATTTGTTCTTGAATCGTGTTCTGGAAGAGAGTTAGAAGAAAATTTTGTGTTTGTTTGAATTTTCGTGTTCAGATCTACTTTATCTCTCTAAAATCCATCTCAGATCTGTTTTCTCTCACTAAAACCCTTTCAGATTCGTTTTTCTCTCTCTAGAATTCTCATCAGATCTACTTTCTCTCTCTTCAAGTTTTCTTTCTTGTTGAAGATTAAATGGCGGATTATAAGGTGTTAAATGAAATTAAGAGACTAGGATTAAAAGTTACTGATCCAAAGTTTCGTCTTAAAGAAGGATATTTGTTTTGGGATGTTCCTGAACAATCTATGTTGAAGAATGCCATTGAGATGTATAATCTCTATGTTGATGAGAAGATTGGTGATTTTACACAGATCTCTAGTGGTGGATTTAAAAGTAATTGTCTAGAGCAAGATAAAGATTTGTTAAAACAATTTATCATTATCAAAGAATACTTACTTTTGAAGCATATAGAACAGAATTCAGAGAAAGAAAGAAAAGAAAAAGAAGATGTTCTTGATGTTCTTGAAGAAGTTCTTGATGTTCTTCATTTTTCTGAAGAAAAAGCGACTCCAGATGTTCATGTTGAGGGGGAGTCAAGTGTTTCAAGTTTTTCAGTAGCTTCACAGTCCGAATCTAATTGTTCTGAAGAAGAATCTCAAAGTAAATCTTATAGAATCGTGAAAGTGAAGGAGTTTTGTTCTATTGGAACAACTACAGATGATCAGATTCAGAAAGATGAAAAGGTTGTTCAGATCAGAAATTTGTTTCTAAAGCCTAGAAATCAGAAAAGAAGAAAGAACAAGAGAAAGAACAAGAGTAAAATGAATAAAGTTTGGATGCCCAAGGTACAAGTGCCCATTGCTTGTGAAAGAATTGAGAAAGTTGAAGTCAAGCATGTTCAAAGAATCTCTGATTCTCATCTTTCTTCAATTAAAAATGTTAGAAGTTGGAAGGAAAAGAAAAGAGAATTTTGTTGGTTTAATGAAATTTATGGAAATTTTTGCTTTCCAACTAAGAAGCGGGTATTATTTTCAGAGGATGATATATTTTCTTCAAATAAGTAGGTGTGCAAGAAACCAACTTCAAAGTTGAACCATAAATGGGTACCAAAAGTCCCATAAAAGTTTTGTCCTCTATTTGTAATAATAATAAAAAAAAAACACGAAAATTAGGACAGAATCTTGATGAAATCTGGTGAATATTTGTTCAAAGATATGAAATCTTGTTGAGGAAATCAAATTTCTTGTTTTTTTGTGTGTTGGAATTGACAAAAAGCTGGAAAAGTTGAAAAAGGGGTGAAAAATGACATTTTCTGATAAAAGTAGTCTGCCACCTGACACATTTCTTCTTAAAGGGTACAAAATATCAGTTCTCTGTAATTAGGAGGGTCAGATTCGGTTTTATTGGAAAATTGTTGTTAGATTCGGAGTTATTCACAAAATGATTGTCACTTTCGGTCTTTGGGTACAAACTGCAAGTTCATTAAAACGAAAAGGGTTCGTAATGGAACTTTGGTCAAATTGCTCACACTTGGTTCCTGTAAATCACATTCGCAGGTTATTGTTAAGAACAACCAAAGGCGAACTTGGGTTAGTGTCCAAAAATTGGAACCGAACGATTCAGTTGGATTCGCTTTTTGGGTGTGTAATCAACGGATCGAACCTTACAACTGATCCTTGCAATCAAAAGCAAAAGTCAAGAAGTGAAACTAAAAATGAAGAAACGAACCAAACATCCAAAAGCAATGCGATTGTTAGGAATAAGAACCGAACCGAACCTTACTCTGAGAAACGAACTCACAAGAACCGAACTCATAGAAGCGAAACTCAGATTAAGAACCGAACCTCATAATTAAAGAACCGAACTCTCAATTAACAACCGAACCCACAAGAACCGAACCCGAAACTACTGTTCACAGTCGAACGTTCGGTTGATTTTGCTTTCGGTTGTGTTATTAAGGGAACAAACCTGCAATTGGAATTGGAGCGAACCTAAGACTCGCTTTTGGTCCATGGTCAACTGATTAGGAACGAAACTCAGCAGGTTACTCTCGCTCAAATCAAAAGAGTTTGATTTCAAATGTGAAGATTGAAAGCAAAACTTTGGAATCGGTTTTAATCGGAGCGAGAGTCACATTCGACATTGATGGTTTCAGAATCGGTATTTACAGGTTAATCAAATCGTTAAAAGTTTTTGTCTCTATGTTGAAATCGATTTGGAGTTTGGAGTCGATCGGAGTTATAAATTCTAAAATCAGATGTTAAAAACGAAAATTTCATTCTGACTTGATCAAACAGAAGGATTCGTTTCTCGAAATCGAATTGTGGTTTTCGGCATTTTTCATCAGTTCTTATCATTCACGGTGAAATGAGGTCACGGAATCGCAACTTATTCCTGTGTTCAGAATCGGAAGTATCAAAAGTAAACCTATCAACAAAAGCGTATGTCAAGAAACGAACTCACGGGCAAAACTCAAGGTATGAAGCGAATCTTACAATCACAAGCAAACATGAAGAAGCAAACTTGCAAAAAGTTGGAACCGAATTGGACCGAACGTTCGGCCTATTTCGGTTCATCCTTCTCTGAGGGCTTTCGGTACTTAATTAAGCTTTCGGTCCTTGATTACCTTTCGGTTCATGAACAACTGATTGGGAGCGAACCTGCAGTTCACTTTCAGTCCATATACATTTGAAATTGGAGCGAGAGTCAAGGTGTCCGCACTTTTCTGTATCGACGTTCGCTTTCCAGTACATCACGCTCGTGTTTGAAATTGGTTCGCTTTGGGTGTCGGAACTTTTGTGTATCAGCATCATCTGTAAAAGAAGATTTGCAAACGAACTCGTAGCAATCGGAATTCATCAAGATCGCAAAGTCATTCAGTTCTTGGCTGTTAAAATTGGATCTTGCAGCTTTAAAATCGAAATCGAAAAATCGACTCTTTCATACTTAACAGATCTCGTAATTAATAATCTTGATCGACCTATCTGGTATCACAATTTTTCTTCCATCGCAACTGACATTGGAGATTTGTGATAAGCAACGGGAATTCAAAGATAAATAAAAATCAGGATAGACAGTCAGAACGGAAATAGAGAGATTGTGTTTCGGAAATACAAAATCAGATCTTATAGTTCGCTGTCTTCTGAAATCGTTGCACTGGAAGTTTATTTTCTTCGATTTTGACTTTTGAAAGTCATAGAAGCGTTGTTCTCTAATTGAACGAAGAAGATGACTAAAAGTATCAATTCCGGTCACTCACTATTTACAAACTTTCTAGTTTCTACCCCTCTTGGAAGATGCCACTTATTTCAACGTTAAATTGAAAATATGGGATATATTTTCATTCTTAGCCCCCTGACTTTCAGAAGTTCACAGATTTAATCGCCTATCCAAAATTCTTTTCAAATTTTTTGGATTTTTATCACCTTTTACCCCTTCTTACCAAAATACTTTCATTTCCAATCTTTTTCTTTGGTCTTATTCTTTTTAAACCCTTCTAAATAATTGCTTCTTATTCTATTCTTTTGTCTAAATATCGGAAAATACAAAATTAATTTTTGTTATTTTTCCGGTTTTAATTTTTGAGAAATGGGTTTATTCTAACGGGATTTATTTCATCATATCTGACGGGTTTTGAAGATTGTTGGTGATACTTCTTAATTTTCCGGATTCTCTCCATGGTATTTGTTGAAGATTCAAGGGGGAGTGATGATTATTCAAGGGGGAGTTTGTATTTGGAAGATTATTCTTTTTTCTCTCGCTTTGAAGACCCCATGTACTGATGATTCTCACAATTTAGGGGGAGAAATGCCAAGAAGATCGGAAATCGTGATCTTCATCCGTTTTAACATCTAGGGGGAGATTGTTGAGTATTTGAGATATTGAAACTGATATGGCATATTTGGTTATTTAGGGAAGCCTTTTTAGGGTTAATCATTTTAAGATTCCCTGCAGTGCCTTTACAGTAGAAGTTCTTAATCGAGCTCTGCTAAGGCATTGGTTTTATATTAGGCATTTATTTTCTATTTATGGTAGATATTTATTATTCCCTATAAATAATCATTAGGTTTACTTTTGGTGTAAGCTTTTTACCAGATTAGGGTTTTTCTCTGTACGTTCATGAGATAATCAATATACAAAAACCCTTTATCAGATTACTTGCATATTATGGTGATTGATTCTTGATTGTTCATGATATTCCGCATTCGTCATCTCGGATTCATTCTCAACACGTGGATATAAAGAACGTTAAAAATGGAGCTCGTACATGAAAGTTACAAATTTTACAAGTTTTCAACACAAAATCCAAGGCTGTCAGGCCTACCACGACGTGGTGAAGAAGCCCACGACGTGGTATTGTGACTGATGGGTGCCAGGTTCATCAGCAAACGTCTCATCAATGGAAGTGGATAGAATCGCTCACAATGACGTGGTGAGGTGTACCACGACGTGGCGCCTAATATAGGGTTATAAATAGCAGCCGAAGGTGTTGGGTTCCATTGCTCATTTCTTCTTTCTCCGTGTCGAAGCTCTGGGTTTAAACCCCCCGAAGCCATCTCGAAGCCCCGGTCTTCATACCTAAGTTCTGAAGGAAGTTTTTTCACTCCCAAGACTCCCGAGATTCCCAAGAATCCCGAAAAATTCAACTTTCCCTAGTCGAAGTTCTGCTCAGTTTTCATTTCACCTTCTTCTATCTATCAGGTGAGTTCATACCCCTATAACAAGGTTTTCAAATACTTTTTAAATGATTTTATACACTTTCAAAGTAGGAGAATAAAAGTAAACACACGGTTACTCTCGTATGGAAAACATTAAGCTTTTACTACACTTATCTTTATATAACAAATCATATATGATTCATAACTATCATATGAAAACGTTCGCATGCAACACCTATTCAATAAAATTTTGTCCTTTAAGAGTAAAAACATGTTGTTATACAAATATCAAACAGTTTATTTATATTTTGGTGTATAAATGTTCAATAGTGTTATTACAAATGTTGTATTTACATACCAAGCTGATACTGCACTAGGATTTACCATACAACGAATGATACATTTGAGAAAAACTATAATAGGTATAGTTTACTCGATATTCAAGACATTTTACATATTATAAGTATTATATCAAGGAAATACTTTCATATACAAGAACAAATGAACTTTTCATACGTAAATCTATTTGATAGTAAGTTTTGTGAGACGTTCAGCTTCACGTACTTTCAAGTATGCAGTTAAACTCCTGTATTATATACCTTAATCTTTTGTAGGGAGAGCATGATAATTGTGTATAGATCTATACGAGATTGACAATCCCACACCTAAACTGTTAGCTACAGTTAGACCGGCAGTTCTGGGGTGACAAACGTCATAACATTCCAACACCTGAAGAACGTTGTTACAGGTAGTCTAGGTCAATAGCATGGAAATAAAACTCACATAGAGTATTAAAAACACGATCATTTACGGGTTTATCAAATGTCTTAGTCATTTTATACATACTTAAATCTGTTATTCTATACATGAAAAACTACTAATGCATTATAGTTTTGGAACTTTTAAACTACCACACACTCATGGAAAAATATTGGATTTTTCGGAAATAAACTCGGTCATTTTATACCAAACTTACAAATTTTATAGATAAACACTTAAGAACTCACCAACTTAATTGTCGACACTCTTTCCAAACTACTTGTATTTCATAGGGATTCAGTAATACAGGTAAACTTCAGCTTTTGGAGAAGTGATGCTAAGGCGTCAATTTTAAACTCATTTTGTCATCATATTGTAATTTGTTTTTGAAGCAAGTATCATCCAACTATGTAACTCTTAAATTATATATATGATGGTTGTGTTTACTTTCTTTACTATGTATTCAACTGTTACGATACTACATGAAGTCATCCACCCCCGAACGATTCCGCCATTCTGGTTTGGGGGTGTGAGAGTGTGGACCCTTCAAATCTGCCACAAGGGATGCTAACCGCTTCTATCCGACTTTTACCGGTGATTACAACAAATATGAGTATATCTACTTAATCAAGCATAAGTAAAAAACCTTTGAAAAGTTCAAAGAGTTTAAACAAGAAGTGGAGAATCAACTGGGCAGGAAGATAAATATGCTCCGATTCGATCGAGGTGGATAGTATCTTAGTATCGAGTCACACGTCTATCTTAAGGAATGTGGAATTGATTCACAATTGACGCCACCTAGGACACCGCAACTTAATGGTGTGGCTGAGAGGCGCAGTTGAACCTTGGTGTACATGGTTAATTCCATGATGAGTCAGGCTTCGTTACCTATCTTATTCTAGGGGTATGGCTTAGAGACTATCGTCCATATCCTTAATCTAGTCCCAACTAAGAAGGTTGTCAAAAGACCTCATGAAATATGGACATGGAAGGTTTCCTCGTTGGAACATATCAAGGTTTTGGGTTGCGAGGCTTTCGTAAGACCAGAGACTTACAACAAGCTTGAACTCGCAGTGAGCATTGTATTTTCATCGGCTACCCGCAGAAGTCTTTTGGACATCTTTTCTATAGACCGAGTGAGAATGTTGTCTTCATTCCAAGGATAGGGGTTTTCCAAGAGAAAGAAATAATATGCCAAGTGGACAGTGGGAACCAAATTGATCTTGAAGAGCTTCAAGAGTTAAGTGATGAAGGAATCTCAAACACTAGCGCTCAACCCGAAGAGAAAACTCATGTTGAACCAGTTGACGAGTCCTTACTCTGAGATGTTCCCGTAGAGTTAGAATGGCACCTTAGTTTTATGGTTTCCATATTATGATAGATGGTGATACATTTATCATTGATAGTACACTGGTAAATTTGGATGAACCTAAAAACTACAAGGAAGCCATGGCAAGCCCCGAGTCTGCAAAATGGAAAGAGGCGATGGACAGCGAAATTCAGTCTACGTATGACAATCAAGTTTGGAACTTGCTTAACAATGTACCAATTCATAAGACGGTCGGGTGCAAATGGATATTCAAGAAGAAGACCGACATATATGGGAAAGTATACACATATAAGCTATGATTGGTTGCGAAGGGCTTTACTCAAACTCCTAGAGTTGACTATGATGAGAACTACTCACAATTGGCCAAAATCAAGTCTATAAGGGTTATGCTAGCCATAGTTTCATTTCATGATTATGAAATATGGCAAATGGATGTCAAAACCATTTTCCTAAATGTAAAGTTAGCTGAAGATGTATACATGAGTCAACCAGAGGGTTTTTTCGATGTTAAGTACCCTAATAGAGTGTGTAAGATTGAGATATCTATTTATGGTTTGAAAGAAGCATCTCGTAGATGGAATCTTTGTTTCGATGAGAAAGTCAAAGAGTTTGGATTTTCGAGAAGTGAGGATGAGACATGTGTGTATGTCAAGGCTAGTAGGAGTATAGTTATCTTTCTGGTATTGTATGTGGATGACATACTGCTCATAGGAAACGACATCCCAACCTTACGGGATGTTAAGTCCTAGTTTGGGACGTGTTTCACTATAAAGGACCTCAGGGAAGCTGCTTAAATTCCGGGGATAAGGATATTGAGAAATAGGAGTAAAATACTAATAGGAGTTATTAAAAGTACCTACTTGGACAAGGTGTTGAAACATTTCCGCATAAAGAATTCCAAGAAAGGAGAATTGCCCATCCTAAGCAATACCAAACTGAGTAAGACTCATAGTCCGAGTACCAATGCTAAGATAGAAGAGATTAACCGAGTACCATATGCTTCTGCAGTTGGCTCGATCATGTATGCTATGATATGTATTCGCCCTGATGTGACCTTTTCCTTGAGCATGGTCAACAAATATTAAGCAAATCATGGTAGAGCTCACCGGACTGCGGTGAAGAACATTCTTAAGTACCTGCAAAGGACTAAGGACTGGGTCATTACCCTCGGTGGGAATGATGACTTGAGAGTGACAGGGTATAGTGACGCCAGCTTTCACATCGACATAGATAATTTCAGCTCTCAGTCAGGCTGGGTATTCACCCTTAATGGAGGAGCAATAACTTGGAAAAGTTCCAAACAGGAGACTGTACTTGATTCAACAATCAGAGTACAAAGTAGCAAGCAAAGCGTTGAAGGAGGCGATATCGAAAAACAAAAAAACTTCATCGGAGACCTTGGAGTTATACTAGTTGTAAAGGAGCCTATGGAGATTTTCTATGATAGCGGGAGTGCGGTCACCTTAACCAAGGAACCAAGGGATCATGGCAGATCCAAGCACATAGACAGAAAATATCAATTCATAAGACATCGGATAGAAGGACTCCTCTTAGTAAAGAGGGTATCGTCAGAAGAAAACCCAACAGCTCCCCTTACGAAGGGATTGAGTAGGGTTAAGCACTTGCACTGTCGATCATACTTTGGTACTAGGTACTGAGGCAAGACTGTCATGAATTGATTTATAGATTTTCTAAAGCGATTAGACATAGAAAAAGTTTTCTAAAAAGTTCATGAGTGCTCCTGAAATAAGATTTGAGTATTGGATTAAACCCACGCACACATGAATCACTTCATGGAATTTATCACAAGTTATTGTGAGACGATAATATTGTATAGTCTTCAAACTAAGATATATGAGTTGTTGATTACGAGTTGGTTGTGCATTGAAATTACGAAAACGCATCAGTAACTTGATGTTATAAAACATGCTATTGTGTTTAATTTAACAAGTAATTAGTACAATCATATAAGTCGAAGTTTATCTATTTCTTTTATCCTAGAAGGATTAAAAGTGATATCTTGGGCCCCTCGATGATTTGTTTTGACTTATGTGTCAGGCCTGCTCAAGACTAAATTGATGTGTTCAGTTAAGTTCTATGTCAAAAAAATCAGAAATCGGGAAACAAATTGTTGTGCAATAAGTATGACTATGCTCGATGTATTTGTCCACACGATATCTTTAAGAATAGAGTATTATATGATCCCATATCTAAATGACGCATCAAAATTTGACTGCAAGTTTTGAGAGCTATGACTGCTAATTGGATTTGAAAGTTGCATTGATAGTTATAGTTATTAGAATTATCCAAGTGGGAGACTATTGGATTAGGTTTCTAAGCCCATAACTATAGTTGGTATGTATTTGACTTGATAGTAGCATGATCCAGAACAATTTGATAGGAAAGATATTTGAGAAAGAGGTTATTGTGATTTATTAATATATTATAATTATAATATATTAATTGATAAATCATATCATTTAATTAGTATTGATCAAGAATTAATTTGGAATTAATTTAGTGATCAAAAGAGACTGACTAAATTAACGGGGACTAACTATGTAAATCAATGATACATATGGTTTGGGATAATGATCCATTATTGATTTGTGATGGACTAAGCTTATGAGATAGTCCATGAAGTGTTAGTGCAAATCAATTGTTGGATCATAAGCCTAAGTGTAAGAATTAGGGTTTACAAGTGACTCTTGGAATTCTACACTATATATGTAACCTCTAAACCCTTAAAATCAGTACCACAAGAGTATTCTAAGAGGATATAGTCGTATTTTGGTGCTCTAAGCTCTCGCTCATTGTCATCCAATTGTTGGTGGTGTTTTGTGAAACATTTGAGGCATCACACTTGAGGTGTTAAGCTCTTGAAAGGCCAACTTCTACAAGCTACAACAAGAGGTGATCATCTAACTCCTTTTCTATGATTCAAATATCAAATTTGTATGCTAGTTAGGCTTCATGCTTTGGAAAAAGAATATTGCATGTATAACTAGAGAAAACTTAGATCCAAAGCATTAGGGTTGTATGTGTACCATAGGGGTGTTATAGTGCTCAAAAACCATCAGGTTTAGCAGCTCCAAACAAGAGGGAAAAGGAGTTACCGGGTCCAATCTCGCATCCATAAAAAATTCATACGAGTTTGACACTTCTAGTCCCTCATACTCATAAACTTTTCAAAACAGATCCATAAGTTACCATTCAGCCCCCATCACCCCCAAAGTCCTTTCAATGTAAGTCCTAATAATTACCAAGCAACCTCTGTCTTCAAAATTCCATTCAAATTAAACCCATAATTTACTAAACAACCCTCAACCATCAAAATTCTTTACAAATTAATCCAAAAATTACATTTTAACCCCCAAAAACTCGATTATGACTTTTAACTCCCGAAAGACCAAAACCTCGCTGAGATATTATGGATTTAGAGCTTCAATAAAACAATATAAAAATATCGTTTACATCTCGGGGTTTAGGACTACTTATTTACTTATTTTAATTAATTTAAGCAGAATTTTACAGAGTTAAGTATCATCTTGCATGTTTCTGGAAGTAAGTTGAAGTTGGTAGAGTCCTTCATTGCTACATTGCTTATCTACCAACATATCGAGGTGAGTTTCACCTCATTGTACCCATGGGTCAAAGGTACCAATGCCGACCCACTAGTTTTGTTATATTCTAGTAGATGGATTCCTTAAGGAATTTATATAGTCATTTAGGATAGACTAAGGACTCTTGATCTAGGCTCTCTTACATGTTCCTTGTTTGGTTGTGGTTCTAGAGTAAGATCACATGTCTAGGTGACTATGTCACCTATGAGTATATACGGTCATGCATTCCTAGTATTGTTGATATTTAGTATGCTGCTATGTTGTAGTAATTTGTTAGATCTATGTTATAGTATTGAGTATGTTGATATGATATAGTAGCCTGTTAGATCGATGTTTTGGTATTGCGTGTGTTGTTATGCTGTAGTGATCAGTTAGATCTATCTCCTGGTATTGAGTATGTTACTTTGTGGTACTAGCCTGTAGAACTGTATGTTATTTGTGCTTGCTGGTTATCATCTATGGAGTGCCCTTAGGGACTATCGGTGGTCATGTAGGATAGCCTAAGAACTCTAGTCTAGGCTTTCTTTCCTGTTCCTTGTTTGGTTGTGGCTCTAGAGTAGGACCATCTATTTGGGTGGCTATCTCACCTTTGGTTACTTATGGTTACACCTTCTATGGGGTTAACTGGTAGTAGGAATGTATGTTGTGAGAGGATTAGTAGTTAGTGGTGAGTTGTATGATTGTTGGTTGCCTGTATTATTTACCTACTTGATCCTGATTGTTTATATGTCGACATATTGTGTTTGGAAGGGTTGAGGTGGTCTTGCTATGTGCGGTAGGCCAAGATACCCGGTGCGGACCAACTATAAGTCGTAGGCAAGAAGACTCGGGAGGAGTGGTTTGGGTTGAGGCGGACTAGTCTAGACTGAAGGCCAACAGAGCCCAAAGAACGGTCCAGATAGGCTGAAGGCCCTGTGAGGCGGTCAAGTCATGCTGAAGGTTCTATGAGCACTCCAAATGGGCTGAAGGCCCAATGAGGCAGTCCAGTTAGGCTGAAGGCTCTGTATGCATGTTGTTTGTTGGTACATGTTATATGATGTGTGGTAGTACTTTGGGGGACACTCACTAAGCTTTGTGCTTACAATTTTGTTTATGGTTTCAGGTTCTTTAGATGATCAAAGTGGCAAGGTGAAGGTGTGACCGTACACATCCTTGGTTTTACAAAAGATTGAATATTGAGAAACTCTAAATTTCAAATAATGTTTGAGAACACTATTTTCTAAAAATCATATTAGTAAATGGATTGTGTTGAAAAGTTTAAATTTGTAGTAAAATTTGGGACGTTATATAAGGCCTACTCATAGTCCTGAGACCCAACCAGAGCCCAAACAGATAATTCATAACCCAAAGAATCAAGCCCAAACCCCAAAACAAGCCCATAACCAAAAGCCCAAAAATCCCATTGATGAACCGAACGTGTTGCATTCCCTGGTGGAGCGCAGGGAATTTGTTGTCAGACCACAAATCAGGACCCTTTTCCTAAATGAGGCGCATTCTTGAGATGAACGCACGACATTCTTGGCCTTTGTCCAAAACTTACCCCAAATGTCTTAACACCTTAAATCCAATGCCCAAATCCTCAAAATAGCTTCATATCAATGACTTAATCCATAAAGTTTTCAACATGGAACCTTTGCATGGTCCAAAAAGGACTCAATCATGATTTCATGCATTCTAACTCCATAAAGAGGCCAAATTGCAAGCTTTTACCTTAAGATCTTAATCCAAACTTCCAGATCTTATTTAAAGGGACTTCTTAAATCATAAAGTTCCTAACTTTTTGACTTAGCAAGACTTAATGGGACACAAAACAAAACCTTATGTCCCAAACTTTACCAAAATACCATTAAAGCATGCATTAAAGGTTAATACTCATAAAGATCCAAACTTTAAGGATTCATAACCCTAAAAAGGGCCAAATAAGAAGCTCAAAGGTTCTGGACTAACTTATGCTCACAAGAACCACCACAAAGAGACCAAAACATAGCCAAAACCAACTAGTTATATCTACATGAAAGAGTTGTCAAGGTTGAGATTTTATACCTCCATAAGTTAGATCTAGGTGAACAAGGCCTGGATCCAAAAACTCTAAGTTAAGCATTGATTGTTCAAAAAGTTCCTTCTTTCTATTTAAGTACCAAAACACACAAAAATCACCATAAAGCTAAAGAAATACAAAAATGGGGGCTAGGGTTTCATCCTTAGGGTTAGAGAAGATGGAGGCTGAAGAATGGAGGAGGTTTGGGTCCATAATGATGCTTATAAAGGGACCAAACCCTAAAACCAAGCTTTTGAAACCACCCAGCGAATGCCCTGCTGTTGGGCTTTGAAGATTGCGTCTTTTGGGCTCATCTGTTTATGCTTTTATTTATATTCCGGTTTGGGCCTGTCCAACCGTGAGTCTTTTATGCTTTGTATATAAGCTAATGCTTGCATGCATATTAGGTTAAGGTTTTAGAGATCTGAGTATACTATTTTTCCAGACGATAAAAGGTTTCTTTAATCGTTCTTGTAACCTTCCAGTCCTCTACAGTTGATGTTCTTAATCGAGCTCTTCTGAGGATTTTGTTTTAATCATTCGACACGTTTGATTCAATCTTGTTCTGTTCTTTTATTGTGTTCATATCGTCATTATTTACATACTTGTTCAAGATCTAATCGATCTTCATAGATTAAAAGAAAGCTTAATCTCATCAATTGGTATCAGAGCAGGAGGCTGTGTAATTGATACACATCTTTTCTGTGAAAAAGATTTCCATTAGGGTTTTTCCGCAATCATTAATATTTATTGAGCCATCATCTCTTTATTGACGTATCTCGAATTTATTACTTTGCCCTAATCTGCTTTATTACAAGTCTGATCTTTGAACAGGTTTTTTCGATCATAATGGACGCGACACAATCAAACGTTATTAATATTTCCAACAGCATTGGTTCGACGACAAAGATTCCGATCTTATACACTCACGATTATGAAGTATGGGCACATCATTTCGAAGACTATGTTATTGGATCTGAGGAAAATGGGTATTTGATTTGGGAAGCCATCACCAACGGACCGTTTTCTCATTCCGCAACGTCCAGAATCATCAAAACTCAAAAAGAATACAATGATCTGCTCAAGGATGTGAAAGATATTGCACAAGATGAAAAGGATAAGTTCCAATGCAATATCAAGGCATTAAGATTGATCCGGTTCGCCCTTCAGTTCGATACATTCAGATTGGTTAGCTCGTGCACGACGGCGAAGGATGTTTGGGACAGACTTCGCGAACTGTATTCTACAGACGAAGATCTTGAACATTCTATTCAAACTCTGCTTCTATCTGAGTTTGGAGAATTCAGACAAGGGGCTGAAGAATCTATGACCCAGACGTTCGATCGCTTCAATCATCTTCTCTGCAAGATGATCAAACATGATATCGAAAGGAAGCTCATCGAACAGAAGGTTACATTCCTGAATGGTCTGAGATCTGAATGGAGAGCAGTCGTTTCCACGGTTAAAGCCCATGAGCAATTTAAATCATACTCTTTGGCGAAACTGGTGGGAATTCTCAAGTCTCAAGAGAAAAACGTGGTGCAAGAAAAGAATGTCGTTTCCGGTCTCGGTTCGTTGGCTCTCTTGTCAAAAAGTAAAGCTGTTATGGAGGATGAAGACCTCAGCCTGGAAGAATATGATCTCACATTAGAAGATTATGCCTTGATGGTATCCAATCCCAAAAGGTTCATAAAGAAGAAATTTCCCAGCAACAAAAACCGAAACTGGCAGGGGAGTTACAACTCTGAAAAGGTGGTTAATGAACCGAGAGCTGAGGAGCACAAGAAGGAACCGAAGGTTGACGGCGACTCTCGGGTGAGCTGTTTCTACTGTGGTGGGAAAAATCATTATGCTAAGGACTGTGTCCTCAAGAAAATGGCTGAAAAAGATGATGGGAATGACGAGGAAGCTGTGTTGCAGAAAAGATTGGATGAGTTGAGAAAGAAGAAGTCTGCTGCTAACCTGCCTATTAATGCTCTTATTGTGCAGGGTTCTGTTCTAGGTGATGAGTTCGGTAGCACGGAAGTTTGGTCCACCGACTCAGAAGACGAGGAAGTGAGGCAGCCTACTCATGGAAAGGCGTTCGTGTCTAAGAAAGACAGCAGTGGTGGAAAATGCCTCATGGTTTCTGACGTATCTCAAATGAGGGGATACAACACCGATGGAGGATGTGATGGACAGAAAGCGCAGGAGGATATGTGCTTTACAGCCAAACCGCTCAGCCAGCAGTTCAATGAACTTGATGAACTGATAAAGAAGGTACAATCTGTTTTTATTTCATGCAAAGTACCATCATCCTCTTATGAGAAAGAACTAAAAAATGTCAATACAAGAATATCTCATCTAGATAGTAGCTTAACTCAAACTCGGGTAACAAATTCTAACCTAACTGATCAATTGAGCAGGGCAGCATCGAAGAGTGAGGAGCGGAGAATGTGGATAGAGTTAAAGGAGTCGGAATTAGTCAAAGTTAAAGATGAAAACATTTATTTGCAAAGAGACAATTTGAAATTGTTAAAACAACGAAATGTTTTTTGTTTAATTGCTAAATGTTTGTACTCTAATATTACTCAGCTTCACTTAGATTGTGAAATAGGCCAAAGGATTCACCGCATGATTTTGCCCTTCCTAGAGTTTAAGGAAGATGAAATCGATGCTGAAGCTTATAATTGTGAGAGTGTGATATCGTCTGGTGATATCAATCCCACCTACATGTATGGACTGGACAAAATTGAATCCTTCATTAAATCCAAAGACCACAAAGACATGCTTAAAAATCTTTTGGATGAAAATGACAAACTTAAACTGAGAACCGAAACCATGCAAAAATTTGACTCTTTAAACGCCAACGTAAGCTCAGAAAACAAAATTGATGTTGTAAAGGCATCTGAGCTTAACGAGGACGATAACATGAGCGAAATTTCTGTAGAGGACACGGTTGACTGCTCAGAATTTGTTAAAACCGAACCTGAAAATCACAAGAATCTAATTTCTGAAAATTCAGTAGAGTTCGCTCGGTTGTCCCATCAAAAGTCCCCGAAATTAGTTGAGAAAGCTGTTGTGTATCAAAAGGTCAGGACTACTCCAAATCAAGTATACAAGGTAACAGGAGTAACCGAACATCAAACAGCTGAACTTGCAGCCATTGTAAACAAAGACAATGCTGATGGCTGTGATGAGTACTTCTGGGAAGCTCCAATTGATAATGCAGACGAAACCATTGGATTATCTGAAAGAACTTCCTGGAAGAGCAAAGGAAGATACATACCTGAGCCCTTGAATAAACCGAACAACTTCAATGAGCCGAGCACCAGTGGTACAAAAGATATTCCTCAGAAGAAGGATCATTCGGCAAAAGAAAAAGTTCTCTCTGCTTCCTCAGCTCAAAGTAAAACTCCTACAGTTAAAAAGGTACTCGCCAGGGAGACAACGAATACGAAAGCAAATGTTCATCATCAACCTTCTCAGATGAGGAACATGAAGAGGGAAAGAAATAACAGATACCGGAAGAACCTTTCGGAAAGGAAACAATTCTGGCATTCCCAGAATGCATATTTCACTCATCAAAACAAGTATCTGAAATGTGAAAACAATCCAGGAGGAAAGAGTGAAAGTCACAAAAACCGAAAGCCAAGGTTCGGTTCACAAGAAGAAATTAACCGAAACCAGAGGCTCGGTTCTGACAAGGATTTCAACCAGAACCAAAGGTTCGGTTCCAAAGACAGCTCCAACCGAACGCAAAGGTTCGGTTCTGAAGACAAAAGAGAACAAAACTCTAAGGTCGGTCCCTCCAATGATCAAAAACAAAAGGGTCACCTAGAGTCTCCTTCCAAGACTTCTTCTCCCTGTAACTCTTCTCATTCTTCTAATTCCTCCTCATCCTCTGTTTTATCTCAATCTCGTTCTAAATCTGCTTCTTCTTATTCTCGAAAATCTCGTTCATCTGCTGAGCAAAAGTGGAAGCGGAAGGTCAATAAATCCACACCAGAGTCCAAATCTAACTCACCTAATCTTAACAAAATCAAGGTTTATACCATTAAAAGGAAAGATGGAGCAACTCTTATGAAACGAACTTATTTTGTTGATGTCTCTCTTATTGTTCCCGTTCCCATGCAAAGCTCACGTGGACCCAAGAAATTTTGGGTTCCTAAATCTATCTAATTCTTGCAGGTTATTAGTGACGAGCAGTTCGACGAAGAATGGTACATCGATAGTGGCTGCTCGCGTCACATGACAGGGAGGAAAGAGGAGCTTAGGGAATACAGATCTCTTGCAAATGGTGGCAACGTCAAGTTTGGAAACAATTCATTTGGCACTATAAAGGGATACGGGATGATAACCAATGGGGACTTCTCTATAAGGAAGGTGGCTTATGTGGAAGGACTCCAACACAACCTCATTAGTGTATCTCAGCTTGTTGGAGGTACAGGACTCAAAGTCTCATTCGATGATGAAGGTTCTGAAATCATAGAGAAAAAGTCAAATAAAGTGATTCTCAAGTCGGAGCGAAAGGGTGAAATGTTTCCCTTAAACATCAAACCCATCAAAGGAAACCCAGCTATATGCTTGTTGTCAAAAGCTCAATCCGACGAAAGCTGGTTGTGGCACCGAAGATTATCTCATCTTAATTTTAAAGATATCAACCATCTTGTTATTGGAGGTCATGTAAGGGGCCTTCCATTGCTCAAGTCTGACAGGGATCATCTGTGTGCTGCATGTGAAATGGGAAAGCAGAGTCGTCAAAGTCATCCGCCTATAATCAACACAAAAGTTGTTGAACCACTCGAATTAATTCATATTGATTTATGTGGTCCATCTATTGAAAGCATCGGTGGCAGCAAGTATATTCTTGTTATTGTTGATGACCTTTCGCGATTTACATGGGTGTTCTTTCTAAAGCTCAAATCTGAAGCGACTCAAAAGCTGAAAGTGTTTATCAAGCAAATTGAAGTACAGCTCAAGAAGGTAGTTCGTAACATCAGAAGCGACAATGGTCTCGAATTCAAGAACAGGGAGTTTGAAGAGTTTCTTGCAGAAAAGGGAATCAGTCATAATTTCTCAGCTCCCTACACACCACAACAGAACGGAATAGTCGAAAGATGAAACCGATCCTTGTGTGAAGCTGCCCGAACTATGCTAAGTTTCGCTTCTTTACCTCTTTACTTTTGGGCTGATGCTATTTCTGCTGCTTGTTTTACACAGAACAGGTCATATCTCAACAAAAGGTTCGCGCTCACTCCATATGAGATACTGAACAACAGGAAGCCAAATGTGAAATTTTTTCATGTCTTCGGCTCAAGGTGTTTCATCTTCAACTCTAAAGAACACGGCAACAAGTTTGATGTCAAGGCCGACGAGGGAATATTTCTGGGTTACTCGCTCACATCCAAGGCATACAGGGTCCTGAACAAGCGTTCGAGAAAGATTGAAGAGACGTATTATGTGACCTTTGACGACAACTATGTCAAGAAGCTACAGGCTAAAGAAGATATCACCGGGGAAATCTTTCCTCTCAATGGCCAAGTTACAGTCTCGGTCGCTAACTTATTCGAGACATTCATGTACCTCTTCGATGAACCGGAGAATGCTTCACTCTCTGAAGCAGGTGCAGCCGACAACAAGGTTGATCACATGAAGCAGATTGTCGAAGAAGCTGCAAGAAGGATGCATGAAGATACATCAACCTCTAATGACTCTCCTTTGTCAAACGCCCAAGTCGAGGGGGAGCCAAATGCCCAAGTCGAGGGGGAGCCAAGTGCTCAAGCTGAGGGGGAGCCAAACACTCAAGTCCAGGGAGAGCAAAATCCCACAACTTCAACCGAAGAGGCCTCAACACCAGGAAGCTCAAGACCACTAGAATCACATGAACCTCAGGTCTTTCAAAGTGCATCAATTGAGGTGGAACATAATGATGTGACACTCGGTTATGACAGCCAATCTGAGCTAGACGAAATAACTAATGCTGAACTAGACCCAACTTTTGATCCAAATTACCCTCCTCTTATCAAATGGACCAGAGATCATCCCGTCTCTCAAGTAGTTGGGGATGTATCTGAAAAGGTTCTGACCCGATCACAACTGAAGGCAAAACAGACTTCCTTATTTTCAAAGGTTGAGTTTTGCATGTTCAACTCATTCGTATCAAAAGTTGAACCAAAGACAGTTAACACTGCTCTCAATCACTCTGATTGGGTTCAAGCAATGCAAGACGAGCTGAATGAATTTGAAAGGAACAAAGTCTGGCGCCTAATTCCAACTCCTCCAGATGCTTCGGTTGTTGGTCTCAAATGGGTATTTAGGAACAAAATGGACAAGGAAGGTAATGTTATACGGAACAAGGCTCGTCTGGTGGTAAAGGGTTATTGTCAGGAGGAAGGGATAGATTATGAAGAGACTTTCGCTCCAGTAGCTCGGCTAGAATCTGTTAGAATATTTCTGGCTTATGCTGCCCACAAGAACTTTGAGGTTTTCCAAATGGACGTCAAATGTGCATTTCTCAATGGAGAACTTGAAGAAACGGTGTACGTGGAGCAACCTCCTGGGTTCGTGAACGAAAAGCATCCAAATCATTGCTATATTTTGGATAAAGCTGTGTACGGTCTTAAACAAGCTTCGAGAGCCTGGTATGAAACGCTTACAAAATTTTTAAAGATGTCTAAATTCAAACAAGGTTCGGTTGACCCAACCTTCTTTCGTAAAAAGGAAGGTAACCACCTTATGATAGTTCAAATTTACGTCGATGACATCATCTTTGGCTCCACGAATCCCAGCTTAACAGCTGAATTCAGAAAGCTGATGGAGACTAAGTTTGAAATGAGCTCAATGGGTCCAATTAACTTTTTCCTTGGTTTAAACATAAGACAGGGACCCGAAGGCATCTTTATTAATCAGGAAGCTTACACGAAGACTCTCCTAGCAAAGTTTGGTATGATGGGAGACTCAAAAGTTAAAGTCCCAATGGCATTCGGCACTAAGCTTACCCCATCTCTAGACAAACCAGCTGTTGATATCACGCTCTATCGTCAAATGATTGGATCGTTAATGTATCTAACTGCTAGCAGGCCTGATATCATGTTTTCTGTGTGTTATTGTGCTCGATTTCAGGCAAACCCACGTGAACCTCACATGCTTGCAGTGAAGAACATCTTACGATATCTCAAGCGAACCACCTCCTTAGGTCTGTGGTATTCATCCAACTCAGGCTTCTTTGTTCAAGCCTATTATGATGCTGACCTTGGAGGATGTGGACTCGACCGTAAAAGCACAACTGGTGGATGTCAATTTCTTGACGGGAAGTTAGTCAGCTGGCAATCCAAGAAACAGACATGCGTGTCGCTGTCTACTGCCGAAGCGGAATATATTGCAGCTGCATCCTGCACATCACAAGTGATTTGGATCCAAAGCCAACTTCGAGACTACGGACTCAATATGAAGAAGATCCCACTATATTGTGACTCTGAAAGTGCAATTAGGATATGTCATAACCCAGTGCAGCACTCCAAAACCAAACACATAGCACTGAGGTATCACTTCATCAAAGATCACGTGGAGGATGGAAACATCGAAGTTCACTTCGTAAGAACCACTGATCAACTGGCTGACGTCTTTACAAAAGCTCTTCCTGAAGCTTCATTCAATCAGATATTGCAAGGCTTAGGTATGATGATTGCAGAATCGGTCCCAAATCATCAAGTCTCTAGTTAAGATTCAGGAACCAAAGCTAACAGATCGCTCTGTTGCTTTCTGCTCTGGTGCTTTAACGGAACCGAGGCTAACAGACCGCTCGGTCACTCTCTGCTCTGGTAAAATAAAAGAACCGAACCAACTAGACCGTTCGGTCACTCTCTGCTCTGGTAAAATAAAAAAACCGAACCAACCAGACCGCTCGGTCACTCTCTGCTCTGGTAAAATAAAAGAACCGAACCAACCAGACCGCTCGGTCACTCTCTGCTCTGGTAAAATAAAAGAACCGAACCAACCAGACCCCTCGGTCACTCTCTTCTCTGGTAAAATAAAAGAACCGAACCAACCAGACCGCTCGGTCACTCTCTGCTCTGGTAAAATAAAAGAACCGAACCAACCAAACCGCTCGGTCCCTCTCTGTCTCTGCAACATAAAGGCGCTCATTCAAACAGACCACTCGGTTCTTCCTGATCATGAAACCCTCATCGAAATACTCCGTTCGTTCGGTCTATCTCTGCTTCTTTTGTTTGTACAAACTTATTTATCTGTTTTTATTTCTTTTTCAGAAAAGTCCAAATTAACAAAAATATTTTCTCTTTCTGTTTTTATTTTTTTTTAAAATTCCAAAATTACAAAAATATTGTGTTTTTCAGTATTTATTTATCTCTTAATAAATTTCAAAATTACAAAAACATTTTAAACTTCTAGTATGTGTACTTTTTGCTCGAGTGTATACAAGCATCTCCTCATGTAATGTTCAACCAGGTATATTTTATTACTATCAGACTAGTTAAACGTCCCTAGAAGCATGCTGCTGTATGTTGTCTCAAGCCTCTATGACCTCGAGCATGCCTTAATGATTCGATCAATACCTATCATTTCTTCCCAATCAGGCTATTCTCAAACTCGGTCTAGAGCTACCTTCTTTTACTCATCTGAAACATGAGTTGCTCTGCTTTGTCCCATTTCAGTAGCAGAAGGTACGTTCGGTCTCTTAACCATCTCTTCAACTTCTTCATTTGCAGTCGCTCCCCAAAGTAACCCTTGATGCTCTCGGTCTTTACCACTGAGACTTATGGTTGCACAACATCTGTGTTTATGATCTTAGATTCGTTTACCACGCTCTGAGTGAAACCCAAAATCCAACACCTAAAATGAATTGACGGTGAGTAATTATCTCAAGCTTTTACTTGGAAATCTCATTTTCTTTATGAGTGATCTTTTATGAAACTGTCTCGTCCTAAGACATTTCTTCCCAAAGAGGTCCAGTTTAATTTTTTTTAGAGATTTCTGTCTATATCCTTCCTATCACGAAATACTTCCTACCTACCTGTTCAACAGATCACATCGGTCTCACAGGTAACTCTACCAACACTCAGTTTTATGTTAAGACTTAATGTTTGGTTTGAGTTCAGCCACCCTTTAGCCATCATCAAAAGATGCATTTCACTGTTTCTCTAAAGACAACTGATCGTATTTCTCGGGAAACCACACAAACACTTCAGGTCTCTCTTGGCTCTGAAGGAAGCGATTCTTGCCCGGAATCTTCTGCTTTCTGTCTTCTATCTAGACAACACCCACTTCCAAACACATTTGATTTATTTCCTTGTCTTTCACACTCTTATGCACGGAATTTTTTTTTTCTCCCCAACAATCTAATTGCTGTTTGGCACCTGGTTCTAAGTTTTAGTTGTAACCAAACAAGGGCACAAGGAATTTCAAACGGTACGAAAACGATTTGGGCGCGTGCAAAGGATTCGTTTCACACCCACGTATGCTGACGTATTCCTGGGATACACCATAACTTCTAATCGTGCTTTTTCAGGCGACGTTTTGGGTTCCTCATCATCACGATTTTCTCTCTCCTGAGAACGGTATAAATAAGACGTGATCGTGTTCTTTGGCAGTTACCTCTCAAAGCATTACTTCTCTGAAAAAGTTACCACTGTTCATCTTCTTCCAAAACTCAACAATGGCGACTTCTTCTTCCGCTCACGATCAATCTGCATCTTCTTCTCTACTCACAATCAAACCAAATCAGAACATGATCATAGAGATGTCTCCATTCCTCTATGACTCATACATGCTATACGTGGTGGAATGTCTCAAATATTCCCCATTGTTATTAGCACTTACGCAAGTGGAGGCCGTCCCAATGTCCCTGCTCTCCCAAGTCTACACCACAGCCAGCTACGACAGGCACAAAGACCGCATCTTCTTTTCTATTCACGACAAGAAGACTTCCATATCCAAAACACGGTTTTGCTCTCTTCTAGGGCTTGCCGTCGACTCCTCTGTCATCTCATCGGACTTCATCACCACCGCCCAGATCTTTACGATGATGTACGAGATGGGGTATACAGATGTTCTAACATTTATTGCCAAAGTCAAGAAATCCTGTCTTCCATCTCAGTGGAACGGATTGCTTACCCTTTTGATTAAGGGTTTGGCGGAGAGATGTGGTGGTTCCGACACCACAAGCAAAGGATTTCTAACAATCTTGTACGGTCTTTACAATGGCATTAATCTAGACTATGGGTCTATTATTTGGGCTCAAGTGGTTCAGAGTCTCACAACTACAGCCCGGCACTCCGAGATTTCTTGCGCCAGGTTTTGGACCCTTATCACCAGAAGGGCTATTACTTCTCTCGACATCCCAGTAATGAAGGATGTTCTTACGGCTTCAATTGCCACTTACCACACCAAGAAAATAATAGTCTCAGATCCAAGTAAGTTTCAGCACTATGGACTAATCCCTGAGTCCATGTACAGATGCGTCACACCCCACAGCAAGATCATGGCGGACTATAGCTCAAGGACCCCCCTGCCTCCTAGGGTTCTTTCTGAGGAACAACGTGCTGCTCTTGAGGCTCTGGATCAGCCTGCTAACCGGGGCAAGAGAGTGAGCAAAAAGGAGAAGGCGGAGAAGAAAGAAACCGCACCCCAAAAGGAGAAAAAGAGAAGGTCCTCCAAACGCAAATCTGAGGCAGAGGCACCTTCTCAGTCCAGATCGAAAAAGATCAAGAAGATGGCTAAAAGAGCCAAAGGATCTCCCTCTTCTAAGTCCGAACCGAATGCACCATCCGAAACAGAAGATGCTGCTCCTCAACCCGAAACTACACCCTTTTCGTCTCCACAACAGCCATCCTCACCAGTCTCTCCTCATATTCCTAACTCACCCACCCCACCTAAATCTACCCAAATTACCAAATCACCTTCTCCTCCTACTTCCCCAAAATTTCCAACCCCAACCCAATCACCCGAACAGAACGTCACAAGTTCTGTTCCAACATCAATTCCCCAAACCACAACCGAACATACTATTCCCTTCTCTGTTTCTCAACCTTCATCCTCCATCTCCAAGCCCATTATCACCGAATCCGTCACCATCACCACTACCCAACCACCAGTAACGGTCAACGTATCTGATACGGGGGCTGCTTCTGTGGTTGAAACCCCTGTCATCCACCTTTAATCCACCCCTTCTCCATCTTCCAACTCCGGTGCTACCTTAGGGGGTGATGATGAAGACTTCGATTCCATCTATTACAGCCCCTACCGGATTCCTACCGACACCAATGCAGATCCCCCTGCGTCTAGTCAGCAGCTTCAAGAAATTCATGCCAAACTTGACAGTCTGCTGGCTGACAGTAAAGCCTATGGGGGTGCTGTGCTGAAGGCCTTTATCGAGTCAGCGATCCAGACTTACACCGAAGCCTTGGATCGTTCTACTGACGCCGTAGAGAATTCAGCCGCCTCGTGCTCCAAAGCCACTAAGGAAGTTTCTGAGGTTGTTCATACAACTCAGATCTTTCTTGATTCTCTCAAGGCTCATGCTGACTCTAATGCTTCCAAATTTCAAGCGTCAGTAGACTCGTTTTTAGCCACCCTTCAGGGAGAAACCAGGAAATTTGAGACTCTGCGTGCTGACCTCAAAACTGAATCCACTTCTCTCCTCAAATCTTTGGATTCACGTTTTGCCTCTCTGGCAGCCGAGAGCACCCTGAAGGAAGAACTTATCAAACACCAGTCGACTATTGACTTACAGAAGGTTCAACTAGCCCAGGCACAACAAGAAATCACTTTGCTTCAAACTCAGCAGGCAGTTCTTCAAAGTTGCGCTGGTGACGTTAAAAATATGTTAACAGGCGTTCTTGACTCCCATGATCCCTTCCTAACCCTCACTATTCGTCAGCGTCTCCAGGCAAAACTCCTTCCTGCAATTACAATCTTAAGTGAAATGAAGGGTGTCTCGGAGAAGCTTGTTCTTCTGAGACAAGGGGGAGAGGAAGGTGTGTCCAAAACAGAACCGAAGGGTAATGTAGCTTCGGGTTCTGGTAAACATGTCCTTGTTGAGAGCGAATCAGAATCAGATGAAACCATTACTGAAGCTCTTCAACGCAAGAAAAGGGACAGAGAGCTTGATGAAACCTTGAAAATAGCTCGTGAGGCAGAGGCCAGAGAAAGGAAAATCCGGGAGGATGAGGAGGCTATTCAAGCTAAAAAGACTCTGTTCCCAGATTGGGACAGAGACACACTCATCACTCAAGCGATTGAGTTTCCTTCTATTTACTGGTTGGAACCGATTGCATCTTTTGAGTGTGAAAATTCTAGAGACTCGCAGTTCGACATGCCCATTACGCGTAAAGCCTTCACATTTCACTGCTTTGATGTCACTGCTAATGTCCCTCATCCAAACCCGAAGGTTGACAGAGAGCTCATCGATTTCTATCTGAAATTCGGTCAACCGCAGTACTTGACTTGGAGTGCCCAGAAAATTATTAAAGTCAAGGTACTGAAACCAACCCAGGCTGGGAGATTTGTGAACGTCAATTTCAAAATCAACAGAGGAACGGCCAACACCGAACATCTTATTTCTCTGGCAGATCTTCCCAGTCTGAACCCACACGATTGGATCTTGCTATAAAACATTCTTCTCTCCAACCAGAGAGAATATGAACCAATTCTTTCTCATCTTAAAAGAATGTTGGCTTCCTACGTCCATGAGCTCGCCACTATGGATCAGGAAATAGCAAAAGTGATGAACAAGAAACCAACTATCAAGCCCACTTCCAAGACTGGAGATGTTCACAAAATGAAGTTGGGGCAGATCGATTCTTCCAATCTGATGGTTATGTTCACCAGGGGCTACAAGCACAAGTTTCTGTTTGCTTTGGTAGACAAGCATCTGTTCTCCACAGAGTGTCTGGAGCACATCATCAATATCATTCACCGATGCAAACAGAACTCAACAACAGATAAAAAGAACTTTACAGATATGCTTCGTTGGTATATTACCTTCAGGCATCATATTCTGGCTTTGATACCGAAAATTTTTGAAACGGTTAAGAAGTCATCTGCTTTGAAAAGAGAGTGAAGGTCTCATCCCAAATTGACGCAAAGGGGGAGATTGTTGGGCTTTGAAGATTGCGTCTTTTGGGCTCATCTGTTTATGCTTTTATTTATATTCCGGTTTGGGCCTGTCCAACCGTGAGTCTTTTATGCTTTGTATATAAGCTAATGCTTGCATGCATATTAGGTTAAGGTTTTAGAGATCTGAGTATACTATTTTTCCAGACGATAAAAGGTTTCTTTAATTGTTCTTGTAACCTTCCAGTCCTCTACAGTTGATGTTCTTAATCGAGCTCTTCTGAGGATTTTGTTTTAATCATTCGACACGTTTGATTCAATCTTGTTCTGTTCTTTTATTGTGTTCATATCGTCATTATTTACATACTTGTTCAAGATCTAATCGATCTTCATAGATTAAAAGAAAGCTTAATCTCATCACCTGCGTTCCCTTAGGGAATGCCCTATGTTCCCAAGCTCGCCTCCATCCATTTTCCTTTTTAATGCCATGCGTTACCACCTCGTAAGCCATGCTTACCTGGCTTGGCCCAAAACCCCTCTAACTTCAAATGGTCATAACTTTTGCATCCCTAATCCATTTTAGACGTTCTTTATATCTACAGAAAGGTAACGAGAAGCCATACACTTACTTAAAATTTATTTAATCTAAAAACAAACCAGAATTAAACCTAAAATTCATAAAAGGCTCGAACGAATGCCTTTACCAATACCCTTGGGCTCTAAAACACAAACCAAACCCTATCATTACATAACCAACACAACCCACATCCAAATGGGTCTAAACCTTTCTTCCCTAATGCCCTAAGCCTTATGATAACTGATGATCGGGCCACGGTCCCAAATAATGAAGCGATTCAAAATTGAATGTTACAGCTCTCCCATACTTAAATTTGATTTTTTAACGCTCATTTCAGGTATCGATTACTTTTCACAATTTTAGTGTTTTAGACTGAAACTGGATGAGTTGGGGAGTTCCAACTCATCGAGTAAAGATCATCTATGGGACGCAAAATTTAGGATCTACTCCACGATTTAGAAGGCTGTACAAGTAGGCGATGTAAAGGAAAACCATAATTTTCAGGGGTTTGCCCCATATTCTAGTTGTGTTTTAGTGCCTTATTGAGTGTGTGTGAACTTTGGAGAGTGAATATTGTGCTTTTTGGAAGGAAACTTGAAGGTTGAAGAGATTGAAGTGAGAAAAGGACCTTAGATCCGGCATCTACTTGGTGATAGAGTCCTTTTGAAGGTAAAAAGCTTCTATCTTGACCTCTATTTGTTTACCTCTCATCTTATGGAAGTAAATGGTCACCTTTGGTGCAAAATGGTTTCATACTCATATTTGGACTTGTCATGAGGAGATGGTTCCGGATCTAGACACCTCTAGGCCTCCATGGACATAAAGTTGCCTACTTTATCTAGTTTAGGCCCTTTTCAATGCAATAAACCTTCTATGAACCTTAGTTTTAGTGTTATAGCCTTATGAGGCCTTCCATCCATGTAAATTTTGCAACTTTACGTGGTAACTACATCATAGAGGGTTGGGTTTGTAGTTTGGAGCCTTGGATTCAACTGGAAAGGACTGAACACAAAAGGGTTGAAGGGACTCGAAGAGTTTCTTAGCCATCTCGAAAAGTCAGGTAGGGTTTACCCGTTTTCGTGATTCTGAGTGATTTCGGTGAATGATTAGAGTTTTCAGTGTACATGAGTTTTCGGTCTTCTGGACATTAAGGAACTCGACGAGTTACTCACGTAACTCGTCGGGTTGACTCGAAATTTTAGTGGTATGAACTCTGAAGGAAGTCGACGAGTTGTTGGATGCACTCGACGAGTTGGCGTCAACATGGACTGTTAACCTTGATCATTGACTTGGACTTTGACCATGGTTGACCAAGTTTGACCTCAAGGGTATTTCTGGTATTTTGGAGTCTTGAAAAAGTTGATCACATGATGATTGTAGGCAGTTGAGTTGGAGCTCCAAGTTGGGATTAACCTTATCAGTTCAACATTTCTTGAGATGTAAGTCTCCTCACCATACCAATGGGTCGAAGGCACCAAGATCGGCCCATTTTGTGTTACATAGTACACTAGTTGACGTAGCACAGTACACTAGTTGGTTATATACTATGTGGTACGCAACTTGTTTCTGTGATATTGCATGAAAGACCATGGGGTGCTCATGGAACTTGGTTGTAAGACCATGTGGGGGTGCCCATGGCATTCCGGGTAAAGACCATGGGGGTACCCATGGCATTCCAGGTAAAGACCATGGGAGGGGTGCCCATGACACTTGATTATAACACCATGTGGGCGTGCCCATGACATTTCAAGTAAGGCCATAGGGGTGACCATGGCACATAGGTGTAAGACCATGTAGGGGAGCCCTTGTCAACCTGGAGTAAGACCCTAGGACGAGCCCACGACATCCATATATGTTTGTATGCATGGCTTATGTGGTTTATGTAGCTTTTATATCTAATATGGATTATGTGACTATGTGGATTGTGTGGGGTATTCTCTGGGGAACTCACTAACCATTAGCTTACAGTTTGTTGATTGGTTACAGGTACATCTGAGCCTAAGGGCAAGGGCAAGCCTTGATGGAGCGACATGCAATCTCTGACACTTCATTTGATGGGACACTCTGATGTTGAAATAAAATTTTGATGTTATAGATTTTGAAAACAATTGTCATTATCACTTTATATTTTATGGGAATTGTAACGACCAAAAATTTCAACCAATTTTTAACTTTTCAAAAACAACCCATTTTAATAATGTTATTGCAAAAAGGTTTTCAATACATTTATTATCAGAGTATTTCCCAGAACCATATCATAAAACAAAAACACGAGGAGCGGTACGATCACGCCTTTGCCTTGCCACAATCTCCTGAAGAACCTGAAAAACATTAAACCACAACTGTAAGCCCGAAAGCTTAGTGAGATACCCCCAAAATACCAACCACTTATACCATACACATAACAGGCTATAACACAACAAATCGCAGAACAACGATGCATTTCGGGTCTACTGTGTGACTGGTCCGCCGTGACGGGCCTTCAGTCCACCTGGTCCACCTTCCGAGTCTAGTCATGTCCCTCGAGTCTACAGTATGGTTGGTCCGTCCGCACCGGGCCTTCAACCCACCTGGTCCACTCTCTGAGTCTACAGTATGACTTGTCCGACCGCATCTGGCCTTTAGTCGACCTGGCCCACTCTCCGAGCCTCGGTACATCTGGTTTGCCCTCGTGGGGCCTACAGCCTATCCGGACCGCTCGCTGGGCCTTCGGAATAACCGGTCCGCCCTGGTTATGTTAGCCTACAACACAAAGCAGGTACCACCTCAACCCAACCCCAGTCAAACAACCATGTGCACATAAACATACAATCATATAACCATTTACATTCAATCAAACCGATCTAGCAGATCACGTAACACAACATACTCTAAGCAGGATACCGACCTAACCAGTCACTAGCATAGCATCAGCCTATATACCATGATACCAACCTTAACCAGGTGTTTAACGAATACCATCCTAACTACCAGGATGCAAACATAGTAAAAAAGCAACATAGCAACAATACCCGGATTACAATCCGATAAAGGGTCGGCCTTGGTGCCTTAGACCCAATTGATATAATGAGAATAACTCACCTCGCGACTGCTGACTGGAAAGATAAGATCGAGATGCTCCGACCACTGACACGATCTCCACCACTGGCAAGCACCAACACTGAGCTCAAAACAAAAGCCAACAATTACCAAAATGCCCTTAGAAGTCAAATGGTCAACTTCTTGGTCAAAGTCAAAGTCAACCTTCTGGCTGACTCTACTCGCCGAGTCAGCCCGCTGACTCGCCGAGTCCCTCAATACTGAAAAGGACCCAACTCAACTCACTGAGTCATCCCTTGACTCACCGATTCTTAGCTTAACCAGGAAAGGCTAAGACCTCAAGACCAAACTCGCCGAGTCCAAGGCTATCTTCAATCAACTCGCCGAGTTGTTCTTCAAACTCGTCGAGTTCTTGCCTGCCTTCAAGCAACTCGCCGAGTACACCCTTGTGACTCACCGAGTACCACTAGCTCTTAACCCATACAGAAGTCTTTCAGGCCATGCAATTGATCCGAAACGTAGATCTACCCTTCTACAACCCTTCCATCACGTAAAGTGGCAAACTTTATGTGAATCTAAAGAGATCTAGGCATTTTACACTCTAGGGCTAGGGTTTGGGACAAGATGGCTTCACCAAAGACTCCATAACAGGGACTTCAATGCACTCTAGACCTTCTCCATTCTAGATCTGAGGTTGCAACCTCAGATCTAACCTTCAAACTTTAAATACCACAAGCTAAACTTCCCACAAATCCCAAAAATGATGAATCTATATGAGTAGCAGCCCAAAACGAGATAATACCTCAAAAGGAAGCCCCTAACAGCAAACAAATCCGAATCTAAGCAAAGCCCCTTACTCCAAGCCTCCTAACTCTCCAAGATCTTCCTCCAAATCTCTTCTCCAAGGCTCAAATGCACACAAATCCTTCACAATCACGTTTCTAGGGTTTTCTGGACTTCAAGGGAAGGTAAGGAGGCTGGGGAGAGGGTATAATGTCCTTTATATAGGGATCATCCCCCGAAATTAGGGTTTTCTTCACTCAGCGCCTACTCGCCAAGTCCAGCCTTGGACTCGCCGAATTGGCCACTTAACACGCGACTTGGGTCGCAACCCTACTCGCCGAGTCGGCCCATGGACTCGCCGAGTTGCCCTTCAAATTTACACTTTGAACCCCGAACTTGCACTCCTGGACTCGGGATGTTACAATTCTTCCCCACTTAAATTAGGCTTCGTCCTCGAAGCCTACGGCAACACAACTTCAGAACTACTCTCGCAATGCACCTCCTAGCATTAACCAGACCATATTCCTCAAAACACAGCCATCAAAACCTGAAATCCAACTTTCTCTCTTCTTGCGGTGTTCTGACCCCCGCTTCAAGCCGGCCACCGGCCTCATCCTCTGATAGCCACACCTAACCACCGAGTATCACTCCTTGATACTTCGCTCTCTCCAAGTCACAACACTCACTTGACTCATACAAGCTAGAGATAATCCCTGAACCACCAGAATCCCGATCTGAATTCAACTTTTCCTAGTCCATGCTGACAGGATGACACATCCCTTGATCTCATAGAACTCTCATGAGTTCCCCTCCGCAATCTCATACCCATGCTGAAATGGCTCTAGCATCCTCGAGTTGGAAAACCCGATACACTGATAATACCTTCAAACATCCCCCAGGATGAATTACCACTACATACAAAATTTCTTAACCGAAATCGATCTGGGAATCCAAGACTCCATCTCTGCATCTCTTACGAGTCTCTTGACTTTACACCCTTGGAATTTCCTTCCGTGACCTCGGCAGACATCTAAACCGGATTTGATTCCATATCACCGCCGCACACACTATGCAATAACCATAATTGAAACACTTCAATCATAACTTCTCACTACTGATTTCACTTCCGTGACTTACACTTCCTCTCGGAGCTACATCCATTCCTTTTTCCTTACCAAGGAGATCCACTTGGCTGCCTTTAGACTACCACAAGTGCCACGGTGCTCACCAACACTACACCATTTCCTTATGGCATAACCGATATTCCATGCACCATACATACTCTGAATCCACTCGCAAAGGCTCTCAAGTCCATGCACTACCTCCACTAACGTGATCAATATCCGGGGCCAGACCTTCTAATGCTAACATATCGCGACAAACTCAATCCATTTCCTCGCACCGATCTAACGACACATGCAAAGTCTTCAGCATGACTGGACCGCCTTACCAGGCCTTCAGCCAAACTGGACCACTCTCATATCCTTCAGTAGACCTGGACCGCCGTCCAGGGCCTTCAGTCTGGCTGGACTGTTCCCCGAGCCTTCAACCTGACTGGTACGCCTACCGGCCTTCAGTCTATTTGGACCGCTCGACTAGCAATCAACATTCCGAGTTACTCCTTCGGGAAACTCCTCCCATGCATACTGTTCTAGCCCTCTCCATCCCATATACTCAATCCCGGCCCGATCCTAGGCCTTCCACAATCAATCGCTCTTGGTCTGTATCCCGTCCCGCACGTCTGCCACTTACTCATACCAGCTCACGCTTTTGGCTGACCGAGACACTACTGAATCCCATGTAGCTAAACGACCCTTCATACTCATCAATTTTTCCGGAGAATTCTCCAATTCTCCCCCACTTAGAGCACTGACTATCAACCACCGGTCGCCATTGCCGACCTTCCTCAACAAACCTTCCCGACACAAATACTTACACGCGAACCGATTCCCACTAACACGAGCAACCTTCACAAATCACACATCCACATTGATCATCCCGGACTCGAAAGAAACTCGATCTTCAGCTAACCACTCCTCAGACTGCAAATACTACCTGATATCCAGACCAACACCCGATTCCCACGAACAACCCTCATGAATGATAACCAACGAAATTTCTAACACTAGGCCCATAACCATGCCATAACCCTCAAAATCAAAGAATACAATACCAAAAACCATTCAACGAGACTATCAGATAAACAATAATCCATAAAAAAATCATAAAATAATAAGACATCAAGAAGAAACATACCCGCAGCTGCATCCGGCACTGCCCTGACCTCCTCCGCTGTAAGCTAAAAAGCATGACCCTGAGCCCTTGGGGGCTCCGCTCCACCCTGACCACAACCCGTGATCCTCAACGTGGCTGGTGCTAGAGCCCGCACCAGTCCTGCAGTAAGTTGTGGATAGTTTACCCTCAAGTGCCCAACCTGATGACAATGATAACAGATCCTCAAATCCTGACTCGGGATTGCCTGCCGACAATCCCTCGCATAGTGCCCCTCCTTTCCGCACTTGCGGCATGCACCACCGGACCGACAAACTCCGGTGTGACCCTTCCCACACATCCCACAAGTGTGGCTGCTCTGAGATCCCAATCTAGAATCGACGGTCTTAGACCGTTTCGGCGTCGGCTGCGACTGCACCGAAACCTGCCTCTGCTCTCGTAACTGCAACTCAAGCTCCAACTCACGCCGCCTGGCGGCCTCCTGTAACTCTAACAAGGTCTCGCACCTCTGCGTAGACACGAACTGTCTGATATCCCTCTTGAGCATACTCAGATATCGGGACATCTGAGCTTGCTCTGAAGCAAACTCAGGGCAAAACATCGCCCTCTCAGTGAACATCCTGGTGATCTCCGTCACTGACTCCGAATCCTACTTCAGCTCAAGGAACTCCTGAGCCAATCTCTCCCTCTCAACCCGCGGAACATAACGAGTGCTAAACATCTCTCGGAACTGATCCCATGAAACTGCAGCCCTATGTGCATCCGAATATGACCCCGTGGTCAATCTCCACCAATCCGTCACCCCAAGCCTCAACAGGTTCAGAGCACACCTCACCCTCTGATCAGCAGGGCATGAACATGTGAAGAAACACCCTTCCACGTCTGACAACCATCTCATAGCAACAATCGGGTCCTGAACTCCATCAAAGGTAGGGGTCTTCGTATTATCGAAGTCCCGATACTGGAAACCTCTACCAGCTCCTCCCTCTGCCGCTGCTACAACCGCGGAAGCTGCCGCGACAGCCGTCTCTGTGAGAGCTGCAAAACGCTCATCAAATTACTCCACCATGGCGGTCTTGATCGACCCAAACAGTTCCGACAGCTCTTCCCGAAACAACACAGCAACCTCATCATGCAGGAACTCACGTATCCTAGCATCCAACTCGCCTGTGCTCATCTGACCAATAATCTCGGGCGGTACTGACTCACCCTGACCTCCCTCTCCTGCTCCCGATCCTGACCCAGATCCGCTCCCGGCATGCCTCGTGACCACCATACTGAAAAACATCACAAAAATCTCAGATACTACCCACTAACCCGGGAACCAACTCCCAACTCAACCCTAGAGGTCATGGTTTCCCGGATACGCATATGGGTCCTGTGCTTTTACTACCTTCCACACCTACCCATATTTGTATGAAGTACTACCACAACACCGTAGTGAAAAATATACATAGCAATCGCTCAATCCTCACTCCTAGAGGAACACTGGAAATCTCATACATAAGGAAACCCTTGGCTAGCAGGCATCATAAAACAGACAACATTATCATGAAATCCTGAAGATCCCTAGCCTAGTACAAGCATTATCAAAGCTCGAAAACAAATATCATGCATGGTATTTTGGGTTTACTTACTGGCTCCGGCTGATCATACCTCCGCATCCTCCTTTTACTTATTTTGAAAACCATTTTAAATTCTCTTTTAAAAACTCTCCTTGATTTGAGACTGGATTCACACGAATGTTCCTCCAATTCACTCAAACCAAGGCTCTGAAACCAACTAGTAACGACCAAAATTTTCAACCAATTTTTAACTTTTCAAAAACAACCCATTTTAATAATGTTATTGCAAAAAGGTTTTCAATACTTTTATTATCAGAGTATTTCCCAGAACCATATCATAAAACACAAACACGAGGAGCGGTACGATCACGCCTTTGTCTTGCCACAGTCTCCTGAAGAACCTAAAAACATTAAACCACAACTGTACGCCCGAAAGCTTAGTGAGATACCCCCAAAATACCAACCACATATACCATACACATAACATTCTATAACACAGAAAATCGCAGAATAGCCATGCATTTCGGGTCTACTGTGTGACTGGTCCGCCGTAACAGACCTTCAGTCCACCTGGTCCACCTTTCGAGTCTAGTCATGTCCCTCGAGTCTGCAGTATGGTTGGTCAGCCCGTACCGGGCCTTCAACCCACCTGGTCCACTCTCTGAGTCTACAGTATGACTGGTCTACCCGCATTGGGCCTTCAGTCGGCCTGGTCCACTCGTGGGGCCTACAGCCTATCCGGACCGCTCGCTAGGCCTTCAGAATAACTGGTCCGCCCTGGGTATGTTGGCCTACAGCACAAAGCAGGTCCCGCCTCAATCCAATTCCAGTCAAACAACCATGTGCACATAAACATACAATCATATAACCCTCTACATTCAATCAAACCGATCTAGCATATCACGTAACACAACATACTCTAAGTAGGATACCGACCTAATCGGTCACTAGCATATCATCACCCTATATACCAGGATACTGACCTTAACCAGGTCTCTAACGAATACCATCCTAACTACCAGGATGTAAACATAGTAAAACAGCAACATAGCAACAATACCCGGATTACAATCCGATAAAGGGCCGGCCTTGGTGCCTTAGACCCTGTTGGTATAGTGAGGATAACTCACCTCGCGACTGCTAATTAGAAAGATAAGATCGAGATACTCTGACCACTGACACAATCTTCACCACTGGCTAGCACCAACACTGAACTCAAAACAAAAGCCAACAATTACCAAAATGCCCTTAGAAGTCAAATGGTCAACTTCTTGGTCAAAGTCAAAGTCAACCTTCTGGCTGACTCTACTCGCCGAGTCAGCCCGCTGACTCGCCGAGTCCCCTAATACTGAAAAGGACCCATCTCAACTCACTGAGTCATCCCTTGACTCATCGATTCTTAGCTTAACTAGGAAAGGCTAAGACCTTCAGACCAGACTCGCCGAGTCCAAGAACAGACTCGCCGAGTCCAACGCTATCTTCAATCAACTCGCCGAGTTGTCCTTCAAACTCGTCGAGTTCTTGCCCACCTTCAAGCAACTCTCCGAGCACACCCTTGTGACTCGCCGATTACCACTAGCTCTTAACCCATACAAAAGTCTTTCAGGCCATGTAATTGATCCAAAATGTAGATCTACCCTTCTACAACCCTTCCATCATGTAAACTGGAAAACTTTACGTGAATCTAAAGAGATCTAGGCATTTTACACTCTAGGGCTAGGGTTTGGGACAAGATGGCTTCACCAAACACTCCATAACAGGGACTTTAATGCACTCTAGACCTTCTCCATTACAGATCTGAGGTTGCAACCTCAGATCTAACCTTCAAACTTTAAATACCACAAGCTAAACTTCCCACACATCCCAAAAATGATGAATCTATATGAATAGCAGCCCAAAACGAGATAATACCTCAAAAGGAAGCCCCCAACAGCAAACAAATCCGAATCTAAGCAAAGCCCCTTGCTCCAAGCCTCCTAACTCTCCAAGATCTTCCTCCAAATCTCTTCTCCAAGGCTCAAATGCACACAAATCCTTCACAAACACGCTTCTAGGGTTTTCTGGACTTCAAGGGAAGGTAAGGAGGCTGGGGAGAGGGTATAATGTCCTTTATATAGGGCTCATCCCTCGAAATTAGGGTTTTCTTCACTCAGCACCTACTCGCTGAGTTAGCCACTTAACACGCGACCAGAGTTGTGACCCTACTCGACGAGTCGGCCCATGGACTCACCGAGTTGCCCTTCAAATTTACACATTGAACCCCGAACTTGCACTACTGGACTCGGGATGTTACAGGAATGTTTTGGTTAATCGAAAATGAAAATTTTATTTGAGAAATTGGGTTGTTACAAGTTGGTATAAAAGCCTTGTTTTGAAGGATTCGGGCACACTCTCGGGTGTGTCAGGACTCAAACTAAGGAAATGGTAAAATTGTTTTCAAAAATAGAAGTTAAAAACTTCTTAAAATACAAAACGAGGAGAGTGCAATGCACGTGATCGGCTATGCCAAGTAAGTAGTTTCCTAATATGTTTGGCATGGTATACTGATATTTGAGTTATGATAACCGCATGAATTTTCCTATGTGTATGTTTTCAAAATTATATACGGTTAGGATCTTATAGCCTTAGAATGATTGATTTGTCCTTATTTTGTGTTCCTTGTCTAGTTATGGTCCTAGGGTAGAATCTATTATTCGAAAGTCTATTTAGTTTCGTTATATGTATAATTTGCATGCACAAAGGCGACCTGTTATGATTGAGTTCCTATTTAAGATGGATGGAGAAAATCTTAGAATAGCCTAGGATTTGAATTATGCAGTTGTCTGTGAGATATGTTTTTTTTCTAGGATGAATTAGGGTTATGAAGTATTGATTGGGGAAGGTACAGGTAGGTGTGGAAGGTAGTATTAATGCTTGTGCTACTGAAAGCACAAGACTTGTACCCGAACTAATGTTCGACCTGGAAGCCCTAAGTAGAACCGACATGGGAAGATCCCATTTTTGAATATTTTGATCATTCAGTCTTGTGGTATTTCAGATCAGAATGGTTGTGACACGATTTGGAGCAGGGGGTCAGGAACAGGATCAGGATCCGAGCCTGGGTCGGGTGACACTACTGAGCCCATTGATAAGAGGCTACACGAAGTTATTGTAGTCAAGGTTACGAGGGGTATCCTTGACGATACCCCAGTGACGCGGGCCAATTCGGAGCGCGAACTCCCTTATCTCGGGAGTTCAAGGTGTGCAGGGCGTCAAAGTTCTTCGAGGTCAAGGAGCCCATAGTTAGCCGAGCTAAGGTGGGATTTGCTTCGTGTATGCTAAGGGATCGAGCCCGTGACTAGTGGAGAGAGATGACCAGTCAGGTGGGGGCAGCTGGAGTTGTAGAGATGACATGGGTAGAGTTTGTCAGGTGATTTGATTTTGATTTTGCACCATCTGTTGAGGTGCAACGCCTAGTGCGGGTGTTTCATGAGCTCCAGCAGACCACCAAGACTGTGGCAGAGATCACTGCCAAGTTTCGGGAACGAGCAGTATTGATCGCACAGTATGCGACACTGAGGATATGAGGAGGACAAGGTATCATTCCATGCTGAGGGATAATATCCAAGAGTTTATGAGATTTACAGGGTGCAAAGCCCTGAATGAGATGGTGGAGAAGGCATGTGAGTGGGAGATGGAGTTGGAGTTCCACACCAAGAGGAAACCAAAGCAGGCACAAACAGCTGTAGGTCAGGCTAAAAAGCCGAAAACCTCGGATTCTTCTAGTAGGGGTCAGCAGGGTCGTGGCCGGTGTGCCAAGTGCGGTAAACCGTATAGTGGAGCTTGATTTGTTTCCAGTGAAACCAGAGCAGCCACAAAAGGGCCAATTTTCCGAGATTGCAAGGTGGAGGGAGAGTAGTGGTGTCACCTAGGTCTGCTACAACGTGGATTACTAATGGCCGCCCTACTAAAGTGGATGCTCCAACGGTGAAGAGCTGCACAGTTCAGTTGACTATTGAGGAGGCTCGGACAGCACTAGACATCATGGCTGGTACGTATTATATTTTTCCCTTCTTTATAATGAGTGTATTATTTATGTGTTTAAATATATGCTCCTATATAGGGACCTTTTTGGTCATCGATATGTCAACTAATGTGCTATTCGACTCGGGTGCTACCCGATCGTTTGTATCTCTTGTGCTTAGCAAGAAGTTACGGGATGCGGCAGGGATTTTGGATTCCCCACTTGAGGTTGAGATTATGGATGACTGCATAATGAGTGTTGCAAGGGTGTATCGGGACTACGTCCAAAATGTGCTAGGGGAGAGCTTTCATGTTGATTTAGTCTCGATACCATTGCGAGGGCTAAAGGTGATCGTCAGGATGGACTGGTTGGGGGCCAATGGAGCCATGATAGATTGCGAGCACCAGTTCGTGAGGGTTCAAACCCCAAGTGGGGGATAACTAGTTATTCATGGAGAGAGGGCCTCATATGGGCTAACCCTATGTTCGGCTGTGAGGGCTAGGAGACTTCTTTACCAGGGTTGTTCGGGATTTTTGGCATATATCTTGGTTACAATGGTTGAGACCCCGATAGATTTGCGTAGTGTACATTTTGTACATGAGTTTTGGGATGTCTTTCCTGAGGAGCTACCTGGAGTGCCTCCAGAGAGGTAGGTAGAGTTTCATATTGATTTGGTTCTGGGTGTCACTCTGATAGCTAAGGCACTGTAGCAGACTGCTTCGCTCGAGATATAGGAGCTGTCTACGCATCTTTAGGAGCTGCTAGACCGAGGGTTTAGCCGTTCGAGCAGTTCTCCGTGGGCAGCATCGATCTTGTTCGTGAAAAAGAAGGACGGGTCACACAGGATGTCTATTGATTATCAGGATCCGAATAAGTTAACGGTAAATAACCGTTATCCGTTCCCAAGGATCAATGACTTGTTCGATCAGCTATAAGGTGCATCTTGCTTTTCGAAGATTGATCTTCAGTCGGGGTACCATCAGATGAGGATTCGGGATAAGGATATACCGAAGAAAACTTTCAAGACTCGGTACAGGTACTATGAGTTTTTAATGATGCCATTTGGGCTCACCAATGCCCCAGCAACATTCATGGACCTCTTAGCAGAGTGTATAGGCCGATGTTGGATCGGTCGGTGATCGTGGTTATTGACGACATCTTGGTCTATTCTAAGACCAAGGAGCAACACAAGCAGCATCTGAGGGAGGTATTAGAGACATTTAGAATGGAAAGGCTATATGAAAAGTTCTCAAAGTATGATTTCTAGTTGCCAGAGGTGCAGTTTTTGGGGCACATCATCAACCGGGAGGGTATATCAGTGATACGGTGGGAAGTACCAAAGAATGCGTCTAAGATTATAGCTTCTTGGGTCTAGTAGGCTATTATCGGAGAGTCATCTAGGATTTCTCCAAGATAAATGTGCCATTGACCCGTTTGACCAAGAAGAATGTGACTTTCCGGTGGAGTCTGGACCAGCAGTTGGCTTTCGAGACCTTGAGGCAGAGGTTATGTGAGGCCCCAATTCTAGTATTACCTGAGGGGTTGGATGATTTGGTAGTGTATTCTGATGCATCGATCTCAGGGTTAGGGGTGGTACTGATGCGGAGGTGGCATGTGATCGCTTACGCTTCAAGGCAGTTAAATCCTCATGAGGCGAATTACCCCACTCAAGATTTAGAATTGCGTACAGTGGTGTTTTCCCTCAAATTTTGGAGGCATTACTTGTATGGAGTGTGGTATACTATCAATACGGATGACAAGAGTTCGAAGTATTTGATGGATCAGCAGAAGCTCAACATGTGACAGAGGAGGTGGATAGATGTACTGAAAGATTATGACTATGAGATCTTATACCATCCAGGGAAGGCCAATGTGGTAGCCGATGCTTTGAGCTGCAAGACGGTGGGTTCCCCGATTAGGTACGTTTGTTTTAGGATGATAGTGATCTCTTCATTGTTGGATATGATCAAGGAGGCTCAATTGGAGGGTTTGAAGAGAGAAAGTTGGAAGCTAGAACGGATACAGGGTCATATTCATTTGTTTTTCCAGGATGGTCGGGGTCTCTTGACCCAATGTGGCCAAGTGTGGGTTCCATCATCTAGAGGAGTGACGCAGAAGATATTGGAAGAGGCACAAAGTCCAAGTTCTCTATACATCTGAGTTACTGGTGGCCCTGCATGAAGGGAGAGATCGCTTGGTTTGTGGAGCGGTGCTTGACCTACAGGAAGGTTAAGGCCGAACATCAGTGGCCTCATGGCAAGGTTCAGTCTCTACCTACTCCCATGTGGAAATGGGAAGAGATTACCATGGACTTCATCACGAAGTTACCGAGGGCGACAAGGGGTGTGAATGCCATATGGCTTATTGTGGATAGATTAACGAAGACTGCCCCCTTTATTCTGATCTCATAAAGAATCTATTGGATTAATGTCTAAGTCCATAACTATAATTGGTAAGACTTGACCCGACCCGGCATGGTCCATTTGGGTTGCATGGCATCATGCACTTGGATAGACTATAATGAGAGAAATAAGACACTTATGGTTATTAATATATTATAAGTTCTAGTATATTAATAATAAGAATAATAAGATTATTTAATTAGTATTGATCAAGAATTAATCTAGTATTAATTAAGTGATCAAAAGAAGACTAATTAAATATATGGGTTGATTGTGTAAATCATCCATACTTATATAGTGGGCTAATGCTCCATGGATTATCTAGTTGGGCCAAAACCCATATGATGCTCCATGGATGCTCCATGGTGTATTTGAACCCATGGATCCAAGGAAATGGAAAGTCATGACAATTAGGGTTTACCCTAATTGTAACACTATATAAAGATATTATTCTTCCCAAAATCGGTAACTAGATTATTCTAGAGAGGGCTAGCCGATTTCATGAAGTGTAGAATTCTCTCAAGTTATTTCAAGTGTATTTGGTGTTGTGTGAACCATTTGAGGTGTCACACTTGGGGCACTAGGCACTCAAGCTTCATGAAGACAAGCTCCATCAAAGAGGTATGTATTCTATCTTGTTATATTGATAGTTGTGTATGCTAGTTTAGGATAATACCTTGGATATTCATATTTGCATGTATAATAGAGAAAACATAGATCCAAGGTATTTAGGGTTGCATGTACACTTAGGAGTGTTAGAATGCTCATAACCCAACAGTGGTATCAGAGCCTAGGCTTGTTTTCTTGTTATACCTGCAATAGAAGCTGAAAAATCGAAATTGGTGCTGTCAGCCCAGCAGACTCGCCGAGTCCATGAAGGGACTCGACGAGTCCAAGGCAAAATGCATCCAACTCGCCGAGTTGAGTTCATGCACTCGACGAGTTGGACCCCAGACAGCATATCTTCGAGGTTTTTGGCTAGAAATGGACTAGGAACATTACCCTAAGTTGTTTTGAACTTATAAACTTGTTTTTTAATGTGGTAATGTTCATGCTAATCCATTTTCAAAGATAATTGTCAATAGATTCATGTTTTGTATTACTTTAAAGGTTAGACTAATTACATGAAAAAGTTTGATTTGAATTATCTTGTTCTTATGAGTTGCTTAGATTAATAGAAAAGTTGAGTGAAAAAGTTGTTTTCAATCCAAATTAATCTAAGAGTTGATTCTAAAATGTGTTTTTGTAACTTGTCCTCAAGTTATATGAAAAGTCACATTTAAGTTTCATAAAAACTCATAAAAGTTGGCAATGGTTACAAAAGATGAAGAGTCTTGTCCTTAAGTTATGGAGGTTCAAGAGTCACTTCATTAATAAATAAATAAATAAAAATATGTAACCATAATTAATTCCATAAGTTATAAAATAAAGGAAAAGTTAATTCTTTATTAGTTTCAAGTCTTCCATAATTTGTCCTCAAGTTATGGAACTTGAAGAGTTTTTGGATTAAAACTACTTTAAATACATAAGTTATGGAATTAATTAGTTTTGAATACTTTCAAAACTTGCCCTCAAGTTTTGGAATTTGTAAAGTTTTCCCTTATGAATACTTTAATTCCAAGTTAGCCCTTAGAATTTTAAAAGTTAAAATTCAACCCTTATACTTTATAATATTATAAGTTAATAATATATATATATATATATATATATATATATATATATATATATATATGTATAAGAGTAAAGTCGGTCTTACCGCTAGTACGCCTCATTCACGAAGCCGGTCTATAAGGTGGGTATAAGGTTGTTTCCTATAAAATGGCAACTTAATGGGTGTCCACTCTCACCCACTGCTTGCTTGACTGGTGGAGGGTCGTTAGCCGAACGGGTTTGACATGACTATAATTCTCCCTTTCATTAAAAGTATTAATGATAAACACTAAGTAACTAAACTCTTAATAATTCCCAATCTTAGTTACTTAGGAAAATGTGAATAAGGTGCTAATCCATGAAATTACACTTTGCACTTTGTTTAAGTCAGTTAGTGGAGCGTGTGTGGTTAACCGGCACACTAACTCGTATTTAACAAGGTAGGCAAAGGGTAACTTAATGTTTATCATAGTATCGATGGAGCGTGTGTGGTTAACCGGCACATCGATTGAGGGGTAAACAATTAAGGGTACCAAGTAATTTGCATGGTTACTTCACACCTTGTTTTGTGATCCTCGGCATCCCAGTCACAAAACCTGAAGGGCACACTCGAGATTGAAACATGCCATTGAACAGTTCAATGAATCTCAAAAGATCTAGGAGTTTCAAAACCAATTAAAACCTAATAATACATTTCGTTTATCTTGGTGGAAATTGGTGAATCGTCATTCACCTACCTTCAAATTGTTTTATAGCTTGGATTACGGCATACCTCTTCTAAGTTATAAAATAGTTTGTTGGGTCCTAGCCTTAATATTTCATATTGGGTGTCATATTAAGGACTTTAAATCAACTATCTTGAATATCTCCCAAAACATGTCTGGTTTAGACATGTATGATCTTCCCAAATCTCTTGAAACAAGCTTTCCTAAATGAAGATGATGTCCCATGGATATCATACTCCTTTCTCCTCCTTCGATTATTCTCCCTAACCCACAAGTTCTTGAAAAGTTTAAGGTCACTCAAACCCTATTGGCAAGACAAGGTCTAGGTGTGATCACATCTTGGAGATGTAGTCACATATTGACAAGTCGGGAGAGTTGGGTGTCAAAGTATTGAGAAAGTTAGTGGCTCAACTACTTTCTAAGTCACATAGTGAGTTCCTTTGGGACATCTATGAAACAGACTATGACAAGACCCTTAATGATCTTATCTATTTGTTAAGATCAACTTCCTCAAAACTTGATCGACATTGACAATAGTGACACAGGAAATCCAGAAAAAGTATTCTCTTCCCAATGGAAAGGGATCGACCATAGTCAACTCGGTTGATCAAATGGTAAAGAGAAAAACTAAGAATGTGATAGTCCCGTGTACCATTATCAAAGGGTCCATATGTTTATATTGCCAAAGAAAGGGTCATTATTTGCGAAGCTGCCAAATTTACCTAAGGATGTCAAAAGTCAATAAGGTTGACTCTACTATAGGTAAAATCCACTACTCTAACTCTGTTAAGTTTCTATTATGAGATTCCTTATACATGATGTGACTGGGTCACATGGTGATGTTTTAAGAATCAAAGAAAAGTAAAGGAACTTAAAGAAAGAATATGATGAATCTGATCGCATAGATGGATTTCTATCGCGAAGTTTGAAAAATCGGATTCTTGAGCTAATTCTTAGGAGTTATGAGATATTGCTTAGGAATAGATAACAACAAGTTTTCATATGGGTTGTAAGGATAAGTTTTTCCGCATAGTTTTAAAATAAAAGAAATTTTTGATTTTATTTTAAATATCCTTACAATGGCATTTGAGGAAAAATTGTTGCTTATATGATTCCATTAATAGCAAGAGTGGAAATATGAAATTGATTCTTTCATTTGTGGTAATGTCTAAATTTACCAAATAAGGAAAGATTCTCATCACCCAAGTCTCAATTGGACCGGAACTTGGAATCATGCAAGTTGTATAGCATGATGAATGAGAACTTTCAAGTATTGGAAAAATTAAGACTAATTACTTGTTCACATGGATGTGTGAGTCAAGTAATGGACTAAGGGATCGAGTACATAGTCATGTGCACTGATTAAGTTCACCACAAAAGATTAATAAGACTATTCGTCATAGTTTACTAAAGCTCAGTAAATATGATTATACTTACAAGCTTAAGTGTAACTCTGAGACATTGGAAAAGGTTCCAATGTAAGGCAGAGCAAATAAGAAGAATCAAATTAGGCAGAAGGATAAAATTTTCTCAAATCTGAAAAGATGGGAGAGTACTTTAGTATCAGTTTTGTGATCATCTTAATGATTAAGAAACCATATCAAAATTAGTTCTCTAAGGAAGTCTTAGTTCATTCTTATGACTAAGAAGAAGGGATCTTGAATTGTTGAAATGGTTAAATCAAGAAGATGAGTCATACTTCGTTCCAATACAAGTCTTAGAGTCATACTCCAAGATTGTAATATGAGTGACATGTCTTAAAGAAGGTTTAAAACACTTGACAAAGGTAAGAGTAAAAGTTTTCTACTCTTGTACATTTGAAATTGGTAAGTTGTGATGTTTTGGATAAAACAAAGACCAACTAAGGCCAATTGTGTGAAGTGTTTGTCTTGATTAGAATCCGCACTATCTCTTGGCTGTTTGACAAGGGAGTCTTATAGGTCAAGAGGACAGTGGGAGTCTTAAAGGTCTTGAAATTCTCAAGAACTAATCAAGAATGAAACCTGAAGTTCTTCACTAGCACACGACTTGAGGTGTATAACCTATCGTGTTGACATATTCTGTGCCCATTCTAGTTAAAGTTGGCTTTGCATATGAGTTCTTAGAGTTCTCAATGTGTTGCACAACAACTTGGAAGCAATGGTAGGCCCTTGAGCTGCCAGGTGGCAAGAAATTAAGATTGAGTTCAATCCATATGGCTTTGGATTTGTCATTATCATATGGGTAGGAACTCATACACCAATAAATCTAAGTGTCATAAGGTTTCTCTCTGATTCATGAAAAATGATGGTGAGGAAACACTTCCACTAAGTAGATTTTAGCTAGATAGCAATTGGGATATTTGCATTCTCAAAGTCGTTAGTGGAGCGTGTGTGGCTTATCGGCACACTAACTTGGACTTGTGAGAAGTGGCAAAAAGGTCTAACCATTATGATTACGGCATCCCTCTTCATAATTGTTTAGACACACAAATGTGCTATCTAAGGGAAGGTGTATGTTTTTTGATAAATTCTTATCAAAACAATCTAGTATCAGAAATCTGAACTTTGGTCAGAAAGTCAATAAAGTATTGATTTCTAGAAGTCGAGCTTTCTGAGTACATGTCAAAGCTAGTGGGAGCATAAGTGTTATGCTAATAATCATCATGTTAGTGGGAGCATGATAATTACGATAAGTATTGCAAGCTAGCAATGTTAATTATAGAAAACAAAAGGTTTCAATTGGGAAAAAGTTGTTTTGCTATAATTAAGGGAGAGGAAATTATACTTCATCTCAAATCTATAAGCTTAGATCGTGAGGTTTTAATCATTTAGTCAAGGATATATATGAATTTCATGTTGGAATGGCTCAACATAAGGAAATTCTGTATATGGTTCCATTATTTGCGTTCTAAAATTCGATTATGATTACGGCATCCCTTTTCATAATCTGAATTATGAGAACTTGGCAAATAGAAATGGAAATGTTATAGCAAAAGACTGGTTTAGTCTTTATGTGAGACATAATGAATTGTGTCCCATATCCTTCGGATATAGGATCGATTACATGTGCTATATTCATCCTTTCTAAAATTTTCCAAATGCCTGGGGCATTAAGAAGGGAAAAGGTTTAGAACTGGATATGACTAAAAGGATTAAACAATTGTCGAGGACAATCTAAGGTTTACCAAAGATTGGTTGCTCAAGGACAATTGGAAGTATAGTGATAATTCTGGAAGGACCATATTGACATAATCTGTAAGGAGGCAACTCTTGTTCAGAAGTGATAGTCAAAATGGAATCTGGAAATGTTTCAAAGTTAGAATTTTCAATCTGTGTAAGATTAAGGAAATTTAATGCAAGAAGGATGTTTCCAAGGAGTTGATCTCCTTTGGAATAATCTGTAATGATTGTTGCCAAGTCTTTGTGAATTTGTGCATAATCATTACAAGAGGATCAATGCATATAAGTTTAGAATCTAACAGATTTCAGTAAATGCCATGAATTTGGAATTCTTGCATTTGCAGTAAGGAATTTGGGAGTGTGAAAAGAGAATCATTGAAGTTATGCTCAATTGATCTAGTTCACAAAGTAAAGATCATATACAAACATAGTATGCATACTTGGTGTATGGCATGACTAGTGTTTAGAAAAACATAGTGGACATGCTTGGAGCATGGGACAACTATTGTTTTAAATTCAAGAATAAAGTTGATAGCTGAAACAGTATACAATGAATAATGTGTAATCATATGGTGATAAATAAAAGGTGTTTTATTTATATTCATAAGTTCTGAGACCATATTGGATTCAATTATTATTGTGTTTCACTTTGCATGTTTTGACTTCCCGAATAAACTAGGTTATTCTTCCGGAATGACTAAGTTATTCAAACCATCCATAGTCGGTCATATGTTGGAAGTAGATATGAATTAAGACTGTCATAGGTTGGCTTGTAGAGGTCTAAGATGTTGGACAAAGGGCTACAACACTCATGAGTGCTCATAAGTTCTGAGTATTGGATTCAACCCGCGCTCATTGGAATCACTTCATGGGTTTAATCACGAGTGATCATGAGACGATAATATCTTATATTCTTCAAACCTAGAGATATGAGTTGTTACTATGAGTTGATAGTACATTGATTACATGAAACACATTGGTAACTCGATGTTATAAAACGTGTCTTTGTGTATGATTCAACAAGTAGTAGAACAAGCCATATGAGTCGAAGTTTATCCATTCCTTTTACCTTCAGGATAAAAGCGATATCTGTGGGCCCCTCGATGATTTGATGATGACAAATGGAAGTTCTCGGCCGGGCCAGGACTGATTTGATTTGTTCAATTAGTCAGTCGTCATAAATCGGAAATCGGGAAACAACAAATGGACAGAGAGAATGATTATAATCCATATCTCAGTCTATATGATATCTAGAATGGAGGAATATATGATCCCTTATCTAATGGACAAGTCATTGACAAGATCAGAGTTCATCTACAAGGTCAGAGTTCGACAAAAGCTTTTGAGAGCTACGATTGCTAGTTGGTTCCTGAAGTCATACGCAATAATAGTTTTAGACTTATCCAAGTGGGAGACTGTTGGATTAATGTCTAAGTCCATAACTATAATTGGTAAGACTTGACCCGACCCGGCATGGTCCATTTGGGTTGCATGGCATCATGCACTTGGATAGACTATAATGAGAGAAATAAGACACTTATGGTTATTAATATATTATAAGTTCTAGTATATTAATAATAAGAATAATAAGATTATTTAATTAGTATTGATCAAGAATTAATCTAGTATTAATTAAGTGATCAAAAGAAGACTAATTAAATATATGGGTTGATTGTGTAAATCATCCATACTTATATAGTGGGCTAATGCTCCATGGATTATCTAGTTGGGCCAAAACCCATATGATGCTCCATGGTGTATTTGAACCCATGGATCCAAGGAAATGGAAAGTCATGACAATTAGGGTTTACCCTAATTGTAGCACTATATAAAGATATTATTCTTCCCAAGATCGGTAACTAGATTATTCTATAGAGGGCTAGCCGATTTCATGAAGTGTAGAATTCTCTCAAGTTATTCCAAGTGTATTTGGTGTTGTGTGAACCATTTGAGGTGTCACACTTGGGGCACTAGGCACTCAAGCTTCATGAAGACAAGCTCCATCAAAGAGGTATGTGTTCTATCTTGTTATATTGATAGTTGTGTATGCTAGTTTAGGATAATACCTTGGATATTCATATTTGCATGTATAATAGAGAAAACATAGATCCAAGGTATTTAGGGTTGCATGTACACTTAGGAGTGTTAGAATGCTCATAACCCAACAGAATCTCCACTGAGAAATTAACGGATATTTACGTGCGAGAGGTGGTGGTTAGGCACGGGGTGCCAGTGTCAGTAGTCTCTGACAAAGTGTGTGATTCCCATCTAGATTCTGGAAGAAGTTCCACGTGGAACTGGGCACTCAGTTGGATTTCAGCACGACATACCACCCCCAGACAGATGGACAGAGCTAGAGGACGATCCATACACTCGAGGATATGCTTCGGCCATGTGTGTTAGATTTTGGAGGAAGTTGGGATATGTACCTCCCACTAGCAGAGTTTTCATATAACAATAGTTATCTTGCCAGTATCGACCACCCTCCGTTTGAGATGTTCTATGGCCGGAGATGATGGACCCCGACTTGCTGGGGTGAGGTTGGACATAGAATCATGGGGAGCACCTAGGTAGTACTCAAGACTAGTGACTTGATTCAGCAGGTGTGCTACCAGCTACGAGTCGCACAGAGCCATCAGAAAAGCTATGCTGACTGGCGTCGATCAGATCTTGAGTTCTAGGTGGGGGACCTTGATTTACTAAAAGTATCACCATGGAAGGGTGTCATTCGGTTTCGAAAGATGGGCAAGTTAGGGCCCTGGTATATTGGTCCATTTAGAATTACTGTCGTGGTGGGCAAGGTGGCTTACCGTTTGGATATGTCGGACGAGCATAGCCAGATTCACAACACCTTACATGTGTCTCAGCTTCGGAAGTGTGTCATAGATGAGGTTGTGGTTATATCTTTGGATGACATTTAGGTGGATGAGAGCCTGAACTACATTGAGCGGCCCGTTGTGGTCTTGGATAGGAAATTTAGAATCCTTCATAATAAAGAAATGAAGCTAGTAAAGGTGCAATGGCAGCACGAAAGGCGCTCTGAATGGACATGGGAGCCATATGATTAGATGCAGGAGCACTAATCAAATTTGTTCACATCATCAGACTTCAAGGACGAAGTCTACTTAAAGTGGGGGAGATTTGTAATGATCGCAGGTATCGATTACCTTTTAGAACTTTAGGGAATTAGACTGGAACTCGACGGGTTGGGGAGCTCCAACTCGTCAAGTAGAGAACATTTGTGGGACACAGGATTTAGGATCTACTCGACGAGTTGGAAGGCCCAACATGATGAGTAGGTGTTTTAAAGGAAACCTTTAATTTTCAAGGTTTACCGCCTATGTAAGGAACTTAAGAGAAAATTGTGGCCTCCCTCACCGCCCTAACTGTCTAGAGAGAAACTCTAGTTGTGTTTTAGTTCCTTCTTGAGTGTGTGTGTGTGTGTGTGAGCTTTGCAGAGTGAATATTGTGCTTTTTGGTAGGAAACTTGAAGGTTGAGGAGATTGAAGTGGGAAAAGGACCTTATATACGGCATCTACTTGGTGATAGCATCCTTTTGAAGGTAAAAAGCTTCTATCTTGACCTCTATTTGTTTAGCTCTCATCTTATGGAAGTAAATGGTCACCTTTGGTGCAAAATGGTTTCATACTCATATTTGGATTTGTCATGAGGAGATGGTTCCAGATCTAGACACCTCTAGGCCTCCATGGACATAAAGTTTCCTACTTTATCTAGTTTAGGCCCTTTTCAATGCATTAAACCTTGTATGAACCTTAGTTTTAGTGTTATAGCCTTGTGAGGCCTTGCATGCATGTAAAGTTTTCAACTGGATTAAATATATGGGTTGATTGTGTAGTTTGGAGCCTTGGATTCAACTGGAAAGGACTGAACACAAAAGGACTGAAGGGACTCGATGAGTTTCTTATCCAACTCGACGAGTCGGGTAGGAATTACCCATTTTTGGGATTCTGAGTGATTTCAGTGAATGATTAGAGTTTTCGGTCTACACAGGTTTTCGGTCTTCTGGACATTAAGGAACTCGACGATTTACTCAGGTAACTCATCGAGTTGACTCGAAATTTCAGTTGTGTGGAATCTGAAGGAAGTCGATGAGTTGTTGGATGTACTCCATGAGTTGGGGTCAAAATGGACTGTTGACCTTGATCGTTGACTTGGACTTTGACCATGGTTGACCAAGTTTGACCTTAAGTGTATTTCTGGTATCTCGGGGTCTTGACAAAGTTGATCACATGATGATTGTTGGCAGTTGAGTTAGAGTTGCAAGTTGGGATTAAGCTTATCAGTTTAACATTTCTTGAGAGGTGAGTCTCCTCACCATACCAATGGGTCAAAGGCACCGAGTCTGGCCCATTTTGTGTTACATAGTATACTAGTTGATGTAGTGATATGTGGTATACTAGTTGGTTATATGTTATGTTGTATGCAAGATGTTTCTATGATATTTCATGAAAGACCATGGGGTGCCCTTGGCACTTGGTTGTAAGACCATGTGGAGGTGCCCATGGCATTCTAGGTAAAGACAATGGGGGTGACCATCACACTTGGTTATTAGACCATGTGGGGGTGTCCATGGCATTCCAAGTAAAGACCATGGGGGTACCCATGGCACTTGATTATATGACCATGTGGGGGTGCCCATGGCATTTCAAGTAAGACCATGGGGGTGCCCATGGCACATGGGTGTAAGACCATGTTGGGGAGCCCATGGTATATTAAAGTAAGACCTTAGGAGGAGCCCATGACATCCATATATGTTTGTATGCATTGCTTATGTGGTTTATGTAAGTTTCATAGCTAATGTGGATTATGTGATTATGTGGATTGTGTAGGGTATGCTCTAGGAAACTCACTAAGCATTAGCTTATAGTTTGTTGATTGGTTACAAGTACATCTGAGCCTAAGGGCAAAGGCATGGTGTGATGTCGCGACCTGCACTTTCTGGCACTTGATTTGATGGGGCACTCTGATGTTGAGATAAATTGTTGATGTTATAGATTTTGAAAACAAATGTCATTGTAACTTTATATTTTATGGGAATATTTTGGTTAATTGAAAATGAAAACTTTATTTGAAAATTTGGGTTGTTACAGATTTCGTCTTCGAATTCATTCCTTATCGACCCCGCAATCCCGCCAGCCTGAGGGACACAATCACAACCTTGAGCATACAAAGGCCTTCCTAAGGCAACCGAACCTCAAGAAGAACTTTCTAGTCCCAAAGAATATGAATCCATAATCCCATGCAGAAAGCCAAACTCACTTTACCTAAATCTAAAATCTTGAATTGATCTGACTTACCGACAGACTACCTATACTACAACATTATTGAATCCATCCCATTAATTTTCCCAACTGACTACTCAGCTTCTGATACTTGAGGTTCCTGTTATAAATAGTATCACCAACCAATTATCCCTGCATAACACTTATACTTAACCAAGGCTCAGATAATCCTTCGAGTAGGAGACTAATCCCTGCAACGGTTAGACTCAGACAAGAGTTGCGTAACAGGATCAAATCATCTACTCTGAAATTATACAATCCCAACAGCAAATAATCGAACATATTCTCCAAATGAGCAACTCCACACACGAGATCAAAATCAATAATATTGCCTTGACTTGATGCCCCTCACCAAAAGAACCAATCCAATACACAATCACAAAAACTTGATCTATCACCAAAATCGAATCCATTCCTTACCCTTGAATCCTTCGATTGATGCCCTCGGCATATACATACCCCAATTTCATAACCCACTTAAAAGAAAATTATGCACATAAACACTTACGATTTCCAACTTAATATGTTACCCAAACACCAACCCGATACTTAACTCATAACCTGAGACCCATAGATCTGCACTTGCATTTCACCAAAAACCTTTTGATTCATGACAATCCCTCGTTAGACCGAGATATACAGGTCCCCAAACTATCGTCGAGACAACCAGTCTCGCACCTGGTTCAACCACCAGTTTCCCCAAGAGTCAAACAACAAGACTAGCCAGCCTATAACTCCTATGTGTCACATACTGACCACCCACTCAATCCTGCAACTCAAATCTAAAACCTTGACCCAACGGTCTCTACGAGGTCCTACCTTTATTGCTATAATTACATGGGCCTCTCCCACGGGTCCCACCTAACTGGAGTTACACAGGCCCGAATTCACCTCGGACCCCTAATGGTACTCAATGTAACACAAACAAATACTCTTCGACAATCCATATTGGCATGCCCAAGGCACGAGCTAATTCACATCTACGCTTATGACTACCTCTAATGATAGTTTACCTCAGACTGGTGAATGCTACGATCCCATCACAGTCTTACAACACTCCTTACTAACCATGGTTACCACCCATGGCCATACCCCATTCTAACCATCACAACCCCATGCATCCTGAGCCAAAACCTGCATCCAACTGCATCAAATCAGATATTCGGGTCATCCTTTAAATTCCCTAATCCCTCAACCTATACTCAATCACAAGTCTGTTATGCATAATAAAGGAGATGCTAACCAATGGTTGGAAGTTCCCTAAACTCCCACTTACACAACCTCAATCTCAATAGTCACTTGGGTCATCTCTCCTCCTGACTAGGATGTGAAACTTTCCCTAGTTCCACACCCTTCCTAACTTCCTGAAATCTTGATCGATTGTCCCTCACTTAGATTTAATGAAGTTCTCTCATCCCTTAGACCTGATGGTTTTCCAACCTATCAAACCCATATAGCATGAACTCCCTACGACTTGTACTAATGATACTAATGTTCCATTGCTAGCTAACTCAATAATCTCCTAATTCATGAAATCCTAAAGAATACACATGAAACCTTAACCAGTCTGATAATCCAAATCACTTCCCATGATACCTTACCAATTCATGAGTTCTTATGTGGCGATTAATAACCACAACCCTTGCCCTGTATTGACGAGCCTTCACCCCTAACTTCCAATCTAAAAGGATCACTAGACTCTAACCATCTACAACCTATGTGGATATGAAACTCCCCTGGCACTCCTAATGACCAAACAACTCATGCAGATGACAACACCATCTTCTTGCTACCGCTCCTCTCCTAACAATGGTAGTGCGTTGAACCCCAAAGTTCTTCCATAGGCAATTGTTGATCATAACTGAACAAATGATAAAACCACTAAACTCTGACTTCACGGGCGGACTAACCTGCTTACCCTGACCAATGATCCTCCAAGCATTACTCCTGGATTGATCCCAACAAAGACCCGGAACAACAATGGATCACGCTGAACCCACTCGACAAGATATTGCCCTAAGAAGATTCATTGAAAACTCATGGCATGCAGAATGGCATATCACAATCCTTGGTACTATAATCTAAACACTAGCATATAATTGATCCAATATATTGTTTACGTGAACCCAAACAAAATTCCAACATAATGCCAATTCCCATTATCAACCCAGGAGAGACAAAAGATGAAATATTCGCAGAAGCATTTGAAGGATTCCTGACTTCCTTATCCGGAGTTACCCTGACCATCCTGAGTACATGGTACAGAACTCCTCTCTAATGCCAACTGACAAGAACCAACCATAATATCCTCCAAGCCTTGGTCTCCCGCTGAGCTCCCAACTACCCTACCACAATCTTGACCCAAAAGGCCCCGAAATGACCATAAAATAACTCCAAAATCCCTTCCTTAGCTGAACCTAAGACCACCAAGGTCCACTCGAAAATACCATGAGTAACCTCTGATGAGATAACCTCCAACATCCACGCCTTGATCGATTCAGTACCTGATACTGAGCCAGAACCAGAATCTAAACCCCATTCCTCATTGCTCAACACCATACCGAGACGACACACAATAGATCCGAATATTCCCAAGAATCTTTATCCCGTAGGGTTCCTAGATTCTCCAAGACTCTCCCTGATTCAAGTATGAATCCTATGCTTTCAGTAGTAGGGGCCTAATACTACTTCCACGCTTATCCATACTTTCCTCAAGAATCTTCCTGAATCCTCTAAATCACCTTCTCAAATTTGTACACCAACACTCGCTAAACGGTGCAACAAATCCCACTGAAGCAATCCGTAGGCTTTCTTAGGTCCCCGACCTCACCCTACCATCAGCTGCTAAAGAACACCTCATAATGCCAATCACCCACCTCATGAATACAATCACATGCAACAAAGCTTTGATAATCCTTCAAGTAACAGACTCATCCCTACAATGGTCAGACCCATACAAGAGCTGCACAAATTTAGGGGGAGAAATAATAAAAAAAATCCAAAAACAATAAAAATCCATAAAATCAAAAAATATATTGTTGACAGTTTTGTTTGTAGGTGTTGTGAAGGGAAATGATATTAGCAAGTGATAACGAGCAATCTGAATCTGCGTAACGTACCTAAATTGAATCGTCTACACTTTGTGCTCGATGCGCTGGTAGGCACGAAAGATTTTAAATGGACTTTACTAGGGAGAGTTGAACTTAAGGAATTCAAGGACTTGACAAACATTAAACTAGTTAGATCCATTTAGCCTAACATTACGACGCTCCGATAGGTTGAGCAGGGAGACATACATGAGAATCTACCAGTCACATTAAAATAACTTGTATCTAGAACTGTGGATTAACCTTTCCTCGATGTGCGGATTATGTCCTTAATTCCGGTTTTGATGGTGAGACTGGGGAATTCTGATGAACTAGGTATGTAGAAGGTTATTTTCTTGCTTTTTGTCGGTTAGTCATATGTTGCCTCCTTTGCGTGATCGAGAGATCCAACCTGGACTGTAACATATGCAATTCTATCTCTCTGCATCTTCTCTCTATGCAATTCTTTCTATCTGTTAGCCACATATTGTCTCCTTTACATGACTCATAATCTGACCTGGTACACAGTATATGCAATGTTCTCTTCTCAATCCCTCTAAGACTTTAGTTAGTCATATGTTTCATCCTTTGCGTGATTGGAAGAGATCCGACCTTGATGTACAGCATATGCATTCTAAATCTATCTTCTCTCTTAATAATTGTCTGCTCACTCGGTGTAAGGAGTATATTGGAAGTCCTTGATGGTTGGGGTATATCAGGAAGCCGGGAACACATTCTAGTACAATTAAAAATGAACACATACAGATTGTCTGTAGATCTAGCTGCTCAACTTAGGTGGACAACAATATCCCTGGTTGTAGTCACTTAAACGGTCACAAGGAAAATATATTTAAGAATATGGGCTAATAATATATATATATATATATATATATATATATATATATATATATATATATATATATATATCTGTGTGTGTGTGTGTCTCATGTCATTGGTAAATTGTCCAAATTTTGTCACAAATGTTTCGTGCTTAAGTGGACCACAATACTGGCGATCTATTAGACGAAAACGTGAAAAATAAGGGTACCGACAAGTAGAATAGGATTGTCCAACAACTTTGATCACAGTATCACAAATTTATTCTCAGTAATTAAATTTTTAAGTTGTATAGTTTATTTGATTTTATTTTTATTTTTAATTTTCAATTTTATTTTTTTTTATTTAATTAAGTGTTAAAATTTAACGGTTATTTTTAATATTAAATTTTGCAGATTAATTTTATTTAATTTTATTTTAATTTTAATCCTCAAAAAGTTTTGTTTTTGAATTTTTTGAAGAATATTGGATTGTATTGGACTGTGCCTTACACTGTGTGGTCAGAAGGTAAAAAGATTCAAGGTATTTAAGGAGTTTATAGCCGGAATCCTCCTCATTTCTCTAATTCCGGCCGCAAACTCTCCCCCTTTCTCTCTCTCCTCGAAAATTTTTTTCTCGATTTTTGTGAAATTACTTCGATAACTTTGAAGGTATCACGTTTTCGACTAGGAATATGGGCTTGTTTCAGTGATTTAATGATTTTTGAGCTTGAAATCAACGAAAAACGGATTGTTGAAGTTTACGGCCCAAGCTTATGGCCGTGAAGAGTTTACAGTCGTAAACTCCGTTTGCGGCCATAAGCTTACTGTCACAGGTTTACGGTCGTAAACCCCCATTGACCGCAAACTCTTCTTTGACCTAAAATTTAATTTTAAAAATTATTAATTCATTTTTGGGCTCAAAAATTAAATCCTTTAAAATATTAATTGCTCAATTTTCTCTCTTGTCTTACTTGGTATGTTTTAGTGTAGATAAAATGGCGGCATTAAAATTTACAGATATGCACAACCTGGCGATGGTTCTTGTTGATCCTCCAGTGGCTCATCTGGACTTCAAATCAATGATTCATGGATTATGAGAATGTTGCTTGGCCTCTGCGTTATTACTATGAACACTGTTGTTTATCAGAAATCATATGCGAGTTCTGGCAGACTACCAAGATGACAAGAGATGACGATGGTGCCGTGACTTTGGATGTTGTTATTCAAGGATGAAAAATTATAATCAATGAGCAGTTCATGAGAGAAAAATTGCTGATCAATGACTGTAACGCCAATAGATCCGGGCTAGTCAATTTTGAGGCAATACGTGTCGAAAACGACTTTTCGGCAACAAATTATTTATAATAAATAGTCTTAACCAATTTGTAGTATATGTTACAAGGTTTCCGTACATATAAAGAGCGCCGAAATCTGAGTTATAACGAAGAATTTATGACCCGTCGAAGTTTAGCGACGGAACCGGCACGACACCGCGAAGTCATAAATAGTGAATTTGTGATAGAGAGACTTTTAGCCTTAGTAATCTAAATGAAATTCGTAGAATATGTTAAACTAAGAACATCGATAAAAAGAATGCCCAAATCTGACTTCGTATGAAGAAGTTATGATTTTTCGAAGTTTCGGATTAGCAGTGTACAACCCGAAATTCGAATGTTAGATCGGGTGATTTTCAGCCGACACGACTTAAACGAGAATCGAAGATCTCGTTAAGAGTAGCGTATTGAGAAAAAGATGGGCGAAAACGGACATCGTATGAAGAAGTTATGAGAATTTAACGAACCAATCCTGTCCCGGCCTGTTAATAATATAAAATTTAAAATCGAGTCAAAATTAGCCAACGAAGTCTAAACAAAAGTTGTATAGTATGTTCCCGCCTTCGCGTGGATATAAAGAACGTCAAAAACAAAGCTCGTATGTGACAGTTATGATTTTTAGAATTTGGGAAGTGAATTTGTGAAGCTGATGCATGGATCGATGATGTGGCAAGATCACAGTCGTCGCTTGCGGCCCACGGTCCTCGCTCCGGATGATGACACGTCGCCGCGTATTACGCCCAGCGTCCGAAGTCTATACACCCCGCGTACCTCCGCTTCTTATCCACTCTGAGGTTGGTCCACGTGAGAGCCAGCTGGAAGCCTTATTCGAGGAGTACGCCCAGCGTACCCTCGGTACGCCCAGCGTAATTCCGAGATCAGGCGCCTATAAAAGGCATGCGAAGGGTCCGAACTTCTCACTCATTTTTCACTCCAAATTTCATTCTCTCTCTAGTTTCTTTCTCTCTCTAAGACCCCAAACTACCCCTAAGCCCTAGATAAAACCCCCAGCTCCAAAGGGAAGTCCCGAGGCTTCCGGAGTCCCGAGAAAAAGAGCCTTTCGGTTTTGAAACGCTGCTCCAAAGGCAAATAGGTTCCGGTTTTCGATAAAATTCGCTGTAAGTGTGCTACGCTTACGCAATTTTTAATATAGCTTTCAAATAATTATAGGAATGTTATTAGGTCCTTAAAATAATTATTTGGGCTATTATTATGAGTTACATTGAGTATTATTAACGCTTATATAATAATAATAATAGTCAAACTAATTAAATTGTTGCGGTTATCATTAGACTAAACCCTAGTGGTATTGGTACTAGGTTTTATCGAAGGAAGGTTGTTTTGAGAGTATCGAAGCGCTGTCCGAGTGTTGAGTCACCACCTATCACGTGAGTGCATAGTCCCTTTCATGAACATGATTTTAATACAAGTATTGATTGAAGTATTAATTATATGTTTAGGTGGAGTTAATTGATGTTGCCTGAAATACGTGTTAGAGAACATACATGATTATATTTGATAATTTAGGATAAAGAGTAGACCTAAATTAACTATGAGGAATATTGGGTAGTATATTCTTACGAGTACGAGTGAATTATACTCAGAGAATAGAATTTAGTATATGTCATTTATGCGGGAGTATGGATTAGACATAGTCATTGTCCCTAGTCCGAGAGTATGGATTAGGCATAATCATTCATCATTAATCCGAGAGTATGGATTAGTCATTGTCCCTAGTCCGAGGGTATGGATTAGGCATAATCATTCATCAATAATCCGAGAGTATGGATAGCCTCGTTGTGAGGATCGACGGGGTGGGATAAGAGTTGTTTATATATATGGTGAAATTGTATATTTTGCGAGTTTTAAACTATATATATATATATATATATATATATATATATATATATATATATATATATATATATATATATATATATATGGTATAACATTGTGGGATTGAAATCCCTATGTACTCACCAGGTTTCCCAACCTGACCCACTCAGTTTATTTACATCACAGGTGTTGATATGAAGTCACATTACACTGAGAGATTTAAAGAGATGTAGATCACTAGTGTAAATAAAAGTAAGTTCTGTTTATGCTTATGTTTCTGTATTAACGATGACATCCCAAACGTTTTGAAACGAATAAATATGTTTCTTCGAAAATGTTTTAATAACGTATTTATCATGTTTTTCTGGGAACAAATTCCGCAACATTTTTATTAAAAGAAGAACTCTGATTTTTATAAAGCATAAACAAAATCGGTCTTTTCTGGCTGTGAAAATGGGGATGTCACAGTTGGTATCAGAGCATTAGTTTAAGCGAACTAGGAATTTGTAGGAAATTTCTAGACTTAAACTTAGAATGCTAAGCGATGATTGTGAGGTGTGAGCACTAGCTTATTTTAGAAATTATGTCAAAAATGCTTTTATGTACTAAATGCTTTATGCCTAATATGATGTTAATTGTTCGGATCTATGGTCTGTAGCCGACCGGATCTGGAAACCCTATGTGTTTAGGATTCTAAACGTACGACTACGATATAAGAACTAGCATATAAACGTTTCGGAGTGATAAGGACGATTTAAACGTCAATCCTAAATAAAGATCTAGATTCACCTTATTCGGTATATAGATCAAGATTACAAGGACCCGTAGCGGAAACATGAATTCAAATACGAACTAAAACCAACCCCCAATAATTGAGCAAATACCGGTTGTGGTAGCCGCTGCTGAGCCAATATGTAACGACCCGTTCCCGGTATATTAATTAATTGTTAATTGTCTAAGTTTTCAAGAGGGACTCGGTGAGTTCTAGCCTGACTCGCCGAGTTGGGTCGCGTATTTTGTGCACGCGGGAGCCGGGGACTCGGCGAGTCCATATCCCGGACTCGGCGAGTCCGTCCGTCTGGGTGAAACCCTAAATCCCCGGGTTTGCCCACTATTTAAACCACATTATAGCCTCATTCTCGCCACTTTCACCCTGAGAACGCAGTGAGAGAACCCTAATCCTCCCTTGAGAGCTTATAAGTGATTTGGTGCCATTTTTGTGAAGGTGTGAAGAAGGAGAAGAAGAAAGAAGCAAGGAAACGAGTTGTAGTGCAAAGATCCAAGGGCAAATCTAAGTTTGTTGAGGTATTTTCGGAGTTCCCTTCTTGTTATATGCTTTAAACTTCCATTAGAGCTCTTCTAAGAGCTATTTGATGTTTGTTCCAAGCCTTATGTTTGCATGAATGTCTTAATAAGTCGAAATACCTTTGGATCTGAATGTTGGGGTGTTGTAGAGCCCAGATCTACTGTCTTTTTGGAGTTACATTGCATATTAGCCATGGATCTACTCATTTTGTGCATCTTTTAGCCTTATTTCCCTTATTCATGAGGTTGTGCACGTAAAGTTGGAAACTTTACGTGGTAAAATAGCTTATTGGACCCATATCTATCATTTGCATGTGTTGGATTCAAGAGAAATCGAGTTGTTCATACAACTCGGCGAGTTGAGGGTAGACTCAGTGATGGAGGGACTCGACGAGTTGTTCATACAACTCGGCGAGTCCAAGGCAATCTCCTTAGGATCAAGAACAACTCGTCGAGTCTGTTCATACGACTCGGCGAGTCGGATGAAGATTGTCTAAGTTCTTGGATCAAGAGGGTACTCGTCGAGTCGATGCCACACTCGACGAGTCGCAGTGAGTATGAGTTGGAAGTGAGATTGAGACTCGGCGAGTTGGGCGGCCCAACTCGGCGAGTCAGCCCCAAAAGTAAGTTGACTTTGACCTAGGGTAAAAGAGTCATTTTACCCCAAGTGCAGTGTTTAGTATTTGATTGAGTGTGTTCATGGACTTGTAGCCGAGGAGATTCAGGAGCAGCAGCCGTTAGCTTTCAGAGACACACACTCAGCCGCCAGTTTACGAGGTGAGTTTCCTTCCAGTAGGGACGGGTCTAAGGCCACAATGCCGGCCCGTCTAGTTAGCAGTAGTTTCCGGACTTGATCCGGTGCAGTAGTTAGTATGTTTGATGCCTTCGTGGCTCAGACAGGATTTGTGAACTATGTTTTATGTGTTATGTATTATGTGTTCCGGGCTACGGCCCGATGCAGTATGCAGTATATGTGTTCATGCTAGTTGTTATGATATGCTATGCTATGCTCAGTTCCAGACTTCGGTCCGATGCAGTCAGTTCCGAACTTCGGTCCGATGCAGTCAGTTCCAGACTTCGGTCCGATGCAGCCAGTTCCGGACTTCGGTCCGATGCAGTTAGTTCCGGACTTTGGTCCGATGCAAGGGACAAGGTCCCAGTCAGTTCCGGACTTCGGTTCGATGCAGTTAGTTTCGGACCTTGGTCCGATGCAGGGGACTAGGTCCCAGTCAGTTCCGGACTTCGGTCCGATGCAGTTTCCGGGCTTCGTCCCGATGCAGTGGGCAAGGCCCGATAAGTGTTTATATGATATTGTTATTGTATGGTATGTGGTATTTTGGGGGAGCTCACTAAGCTTCGTGCTTACAGTTTTAGTTTTGGTTTCTGGTACTTCCGCAAGCAAAGGGAAGAGCTCGGGATGACGGCATCGCACACACCACCGCCTCAGCTTTAGCCTGGGATTGATTTAGTTGTTTGATTTGATGTAGTATGATACAGTTTTCCGCACAGTATTTTATCATGTTTTGGAATACATCACGCATGGTTTTATTATATGATACTCTGATTACAGTTTTAATTATATTAAAAACAAAAATTTTTGGGTCGTATTTTTGGGTCGTTTCACAATAACAATGGTCGGAGTGCAAGAGATGATCCAGGCGATGTTGGATCATCAAATGGAGGAAACCAGACGTTTGCTCCAGCAAAATCGAGATGAAGCAACCGTACAGATCGAACAACCTGAGTTGAACGAAGGGCAGACTGAGGAAGGAAACTACAATGGGACTGTTGGCCAAGCCAACCCACCAATAGTTAGGCAAATCCACCAAGATGGAGGAAATAACGGATGTGGATGCAAATACAAGGATTTCATGGCATCCAAACCACCGAGTCTATTCGGAAGCCCGACGCCGGTGGAAGTCATGAACTGGATCTCCGAGATGGAGACGATGTTTGAGAGTTGCGAGTGTAGCGACAGGCAGAAGACCACTCTCGCGGTTCCTTTGTTGAAATATGGAGTACTAAGCTGGTGGAAGCTACTAGCCGATTCGATGCCCAAAGGAGAATCGAGCAAGATGTCATGGGAGGATTTTCTGGTGCAGTTAAAAATGTAGTACTGCTCTGAGCAGGATCTTCTGGAGATCAACAACGAGTTTCAGAATATAAACGTACGATTTTCTGGGCTTCGTCCCGATGCAGTGGGCAAGGCCCGATAAGTGTTTATATGATATTGTTATTGTATGGTATGTGGTATTTTGGGGGAGCTCACTAAGCTTCGTGCTTACAGTTTCAGTTTTGGTTTCAGGTACTTCCGCAAGCAAAGGGAAGAGCTCGGGATGACGGCATCGCACACACCACCGCCTCAGCTTTAGCCTGGGATTGATTTAGTTGTTTGATTTGATGTAGTATGATATAGTTTTCCGCACAGTATTTTATCATGTTTTGGAATACATCACGCATGGTTTTATTATATGATACTCTGATTACAGTTTTGATTATATTAAAAATAAAAATTTTTGGGTCGTATTTTTGGGTCGTTTCAAGTTGGTATCAGAGCCCTGGTTTGAGGGATTCGGATACACTTCCGGGTGTATCTGAACTCAAACTGAGGGAAATGAAAGATTTTATTAAAATAAAAACGTTTTATAAAAAGAATTTTGAAAGTACTTAGAAAGGAAGAATTTTTTTTTTTACAAGATAGAGGTGTGTGCATGCGGTCAGCCGAGCTCAAGTAAGTACTCCCAAATTACCCATACAAGTTATTTGTTCAATTTCAGTTTTAGTAGAACAGCATGCTAGTATAGGACTAAGGATTTAGGAGAATGCCTTATGTGCCTGCTTATGTGTTACAGCTTTACGAGTATTGCATGCTAGTACTGAGTAGACAGCAGTAGGATAGCCTGATTAGGTTATGCCTGATAGCAGGAGCTTAGCATCTTATGCTAGTGCAGTTTCTTGTTATGAGAATAGTTTGCTTGAGTCTGTTTTCCGTGTCCGAATGCTGCTTGCTTTGTGCTTAGTGGGGTTCCGAGTGATGGGAGTTAGCCATTAGGTGAACACGTCACACCACATGTGACTAGGATTGAATAATCTCAGAGTACTGGAACTGGCCCTATTGCGCAGCTCTTGTTTGAGTCCAACCGTTATAGGGACGGGTCTTTTACTCGAAGGATTATCTGATCCTCATCACATGTGATGGTGTTTAGGTGATGGCTAATTGTCGTTATGAGGAAACCTTCAGCAGCTGAGGACCAGTTGTGTCGAGCTTGAAGTTTCCCTAGGGCAAGCCTAGGATGAGAATAGCAGAGAATGGCAGTAGTAGAAGTGACTTGGGGAAGTCAAGGCAGTTCTTGAGGAAAGTACGGATAGATGTGGAAGGTAGTAGGGGCCCATACTACCGAAAGCAGAGGATCCGTACTCGAATCAAGGAAGGCCAAGACAAGACCAGGAAGCTAGTAGTCGTATCATGATCCCTTGAAATATTTCAGTGTTCTGATGTTGTTATGATATGTTTCAGAATGGTAGTTTTGCGTCCGAGGCCAGCAGCCGGCAGTTCAGATGCCGGAGGGGGATCAGGATCGGGATCAGACCCGGAGGTCGGACAGATGGATGAGCAGACTAGGGAGTTCCTTTCTTCTGAGGTTACCCGCATCATACTAGAGCAGACTCCTGTGATATTCGGTTCGATCAAGGAAGGTATTTTAGAGCTGATGGATGAGCGATTGAGTACTTTTCGGGCTGAGATGGCGGCCGTGATGGGGTCGCGCACTCTTACATTCAGGGAGTTCAGGGCGTGCGGAGCTCCAGACTATCATGGGGCGCGGGACCCCATAGCGAGTACTAGATGGTTGGCGGATGTGGCCAACGCCTTCCGCACTAGCAGGTGTCCCGAGGGGGACAAGGTCAGATTGGCGTCCTGTCTACTGAAGGACAGGGCACGGGATTGGTGGGAGGATGTCGGACACGCCATCGGGGATGATGCGGCGTTGGATGCTATGACCTGGACTGATTTCTCTACCAGGTTCAGGGCGGAGTTTGCACCGGTCATTGAGGTGCAGCAGCTAGCCAGGGAGTTCCAGGATCTTACTCAGACTACCGAGTCAGTGGCAGAGATCACCGCTAAGTTCAGGGAGAGGGCTCTTCTTGTTCCTCAGTATGCAGCCGATGAGGAGATGAAGAAGGCCCGTTATCATGAGATGTTGCGGAGTGATATCCGCATGTTTGTGAGTCGGTCCAGTTGTAAAACGCTGGACGACATGATTGCTAGAGCCAGGGAGAGGGAGATTGATCTCGAGATGGAGAGGAATAGGAAACCGGAGGCGGTTTCGGGTTCAGGTAGTGCGGGCAAAAAGCCCAAGGTTTCAGATCACAGGTCCAGGAGTCAGCAGAGCCACGGTCGGTGTGGCAAGTGTGGGAGGATGCACGAGGGGGCGTGCAAGGTAGGGAGTTTCGGCTGCTACAAGTGCGGTCGGATTGGGCATATGAGCAGGGATTGTACGGCCCCTGCTACTGCGGTTTCAGCATCAGATCTGATTTGCTTTCAGTGCAATCAGAGGGGATACAAAAGGTCCCAGTGTCCCAGTTTAGCTGCAGCAGGGAAGGTGGTTGCACCTGCCCCTGCCACCCTAAGGATTACAGATGGCCGGCAGGGCCGAGCTGATGCGCCGGTGGCGAAGAGCAGGGCATTTCAGATGACAGCAGAGGAGGCGCGAGCGACTCCTGATGTGGTGATGGGTATGAATCTTTCCTTCATCTTTTGTTATTATATTACTTGATGATATGTTTTATTTAGGGTCGTTCTCGGTGAACGGCATCCCTGCTTTGGTATTGTTCGATTCGGGGGCTACCCGATCATTTGTATCGCTTGCGCTTAGCAAGAGATTTAGCAGAACTACAGGGGAGCTGGATTGTCCACTAGAGGTTGAGATAGCAGATGATAGGACCGCGAGGGTCGACAGAGTACATAGAGGGTGTTCCCTTCAGATATTTGATGAGCAGTTTTCAGTGGACCTGGTTCCTATTCCCCTGCGTGGGAATAAAGTTATTGTGGGCATGGATTGGCTGAGCCCCAATGGGGCGGTGATTGATTGTGAGCTACAGCTAGTGAGGGTTCGCACTCCCAGTGGGGGAGAGATAGTGATTCAGGGCGAGAGGCCCCAGCGAGGACCGATCTTTTGTTCCGCCGCAAGGGCGAGGCGCTATGTTCAGCAGGGTTGCGCCCGTTTTATCGCATACGTCTTGGATGCCCGGGAGAAGGGCAAGACGACGATTGATGATATTCCTATTGTTCGAGATTACCCGGATGTGTTTCCCGAGGATCTGCCGGGGATACCTCCAGAGAGACAGGTTGAGTTCAGGATCGACCTAGTTCCTGGTGCGGCTCCGATAGCCAAAGCACCGTATCGACTTGCTCCCCCTGAGATGCAGGAGTTGTCTACACAGCTTCAGGAGCTGTTAGACAAGGGTTTCATTCGGCCGAGCAGTTCACCTTGGGGAGCGCCGATCTTATTTGTGAGGAAGAAGGATGGGTCGCATCGGATGTGCATTGACTATCGGGAGATGAACAAAGTAACGGTGAAGAACCGTTACCCACTTCCGAGGATAGATGATTTGTTTGATCAGCTTCAAGGAGCGTCTTGGTTCTCCAAGATCGATCTACGCTCTGGATATCATCAGATGAGGGTTAGAGATGAGGATGTACAGAAGACTGCTTTCAGGACCCGGTATGGTCATTATGAGTTCGCGGTGATGCCATTTGGGCTCACCAATGCCCCAGCCGCGTTCATGGATCTCATGAACCGCGTGTGCAGACCGATGTTGGATCGGTCGGTGATAGTATTCATAGATGACATCTTGGTATATTCCAAGACTCAGGGGCAGCACGAGGAGCACCTGCGGGAGGTGTTGGAGACTTTGAGGAGGGAGAGACTTTTTGCAAAGTTCTCCAAGTGTGAGTTCTGGTTGCGCGAGGTGCAGTTTCTTGGCCATCTCGTCAACCAGAAGGGTATTTTGGTAGATCCGGCCAAGATTGAGGCCGTGATGCAGTGGGAGGTCCCGAGGTCTCCATCTGAGATTCGGAGCTTCCTAGGGTTGGCAGGGTATTATCGGAGATTTATTCAGGACTTATCCAAGATAGCAGTGCCACTCACCCGACTAACCAAGAAGTCGGTGGTATTCCGTTGGGGGCCTGAGCAGCAGGCGGCGTTCGAGACTCTCAGACAGAAATTGTGCGAGGCACCGATCCTTACCTTGCCGGAAGGAGTAGAGGACTTCGTAGTCTACTATGATGCTTCGATCACAGGTATGGGAGCAGTATTGATGCAGCGAGGCCATGTGGTAGCTTAAGCCTCGAGACAGTTGAAGCCTCACGAGGCTAACTATCCTACCCACGATTTGGAGCTGGGGGCAGTTGTGTTTGCCCTCAAAATTTGGAGACATTACCTGTATGGGGTCCGTTGTACTATATACACGGATCACAAGAGTTTGCGGTATCTTATGGATCAGCCGAGTCTGAACATGAGGCAGAGGAGGTGGTTGGACGTACTAAAGGATTATGATTGTGAGATCCTTTATCATCCAGGGAAGGCCAACGTGGTGGCCGACGCCCTAAGCCGCAAAGTGTCGGCGGCCCCAATCAGGGATCTGTGCATGAGGATGACAGTGATCACTCCGCTGTTGGAGCGGATCAAGGAGGCTCAGGTGGAGGGCCTCAAGGAGGAGAGGCAGAAATATGAGAGGATAGTTGGTCGAGTAGCATCGTTTGATTACGATAGTCGGGGTTTGTTGACGCTTCATGGTAGGGTGTGGGTACCGTACTGGGGTGGAGTACGGCAGGTATTGATGGACGAGGCTCATAAGTCTCGATTTTCTATCCACCCAGGGGCGACGAAGATGTATCAAGATCTTCGACCTGATTATTGGTGGTCCTGCATGAAGCGGGACGTCGCTTGGTACGTTGAGAGATGCTTGACCTGCCGGAAGGTCAAGGCGGAGCACCAGAGACCTCACGGCAAGATGCAGCCGTTGGACATTCCCGTGTGGAAATGGGAGGATATCACCATGGATTTTATCACCAAACTTCCCAGGACCGCACGTGGAGTGGATTCGATATGGGTAGTGGTGGATCGGTTGACGAAGAGTGCCCATTTTATCCCGATCCAGGAGAGTATATCGGCGGAAAAGTTAGCCGATATCTATGTGCGAGAGATAGTGGCACGTCATGGAGTGCCGGTATCGGTGGTGTCAGACCAAGATGTTCGTTTCCCCTCCAGATTCTGGAAGCGGTTCCACGACGAGATGGGTACTCGTCTCCATTTCAGCACTGCTTTCCATCCTCAGACTGACGGGTAGAGCGAGAGGATGATTCAGACTCTTGAGGACATGCTTAGGGCATGTGTTCTAGATTTTGGGGGCAGTTGGGATATGTATCTTCCGTTAGCGGAATTCTCGTATAACAACAGTTACCATGCGAGTATTGATCGACCTCCTTTTGAGATGTTGTATGGTAGGAAGTGTAGGACCCCGATCTGCTGGGGCGAGGTCGGTCAGCGAGTCATCGGGAGCACCGAAGTGGTGCTCAAGACGACTGAGTTGATCCAGCAGGTCCGTAGTAGGCTGCAGACTGCGCAGAGTCGGCAGAAGAGCTACGCTGACAGGAGGCGTTCGGACTTGGAGTTCCAGGTGGGAGATATGGTTCTTCTGAAAGTCTCGCCTAGGAAAGGTATCATCAGGTTCCGGAAGAGGGGCAAGCTGGGCCCCAGATTTATTGGTCCTTTCAGGGTTATGGCCCGGGTGGGTCGGGTTGCTTATCGGTTAGATCTTCCTGAGGAGCTTAGTTAGATCCACAACACTTTCCACGTGTCGCAGTTGAGAAAGTGTTTGGTGGATGAGTCAGTAGTCGTTCCCCTAGAGGATATTCAGGTTGATAGCAGCCTGAATTATATTGAGAGGCCGGTCGCGATTCTGGATCGGAAGATCAAGACCTTGAGGAACAAGGTCATTCAACTAGTGAAGGTGCAGTGGCAGCACCGGAAGGGATCTGAATGGACGTGGGAGGCTGAGGAGAGATGAGAACGCACTACCCAGAGTTATTCGAAGATCCAGCCGTAGCAGACTTCGAGGACGAAGTCTGAGACAAGTGGGGGAGAATTGTAACGACCCGTTCCCGGTATGTCAATTAATTGTTAATTGTCTAAGTTTTCAAGAGGGACTCGGCGAGTTCTAGCCTGACTCGCCGAGTTGGGTCGCGTATTTTGTGCACGCGGGAGCCGGGGACTCGGCGAGTCCATATCCCGGACTCGGCGAGTCCGTCCGTCTGGGTGAAACCCTAAATCCCCGGGTTTGCCCACTATTTAAACCACATTATAGCCTCATTCTCGCCACTTTCACCCTGAGAACGCAGTAAGAGAACCCTAATCCTCCCTTGAGAGCTTATAAGTGATTTGGTGCCATTTTTGTGAAGGTGTGAAGAAGGAGAAGAAGAAAGAAGCAAGGAAACGAGTTGTAGTGCAAAGATCCAAGGGCAAATCTAAGTTTGTTGAGGTATTTTCGGAGTTCCCTTCTTGTTATATGCTTTAAACTTCCATTAGAGCTCTTCTAAGAGCTATTTGATGTTTGTTCCAAGCCTTATGTTTGCATGAATGTCTTAATAAGTCGAAATACCTTTGGATCTGAATGTTGGGGTGTTGTAGAGCCCAGATCTACTGTCTTTTTGGAGTTACATTGCATATTAGCCATGGATCTACTCATTTTGTGCATCTTTTAGCCTTATTTCCCTTATTCATGAGGTTGTGCACGTAAAGTTGGAAACTTTACGTGGTAAAACAGCTTATTGGACCCATATCTATCATTTGCATGTGTTGGATTCAAGAGAAATCGAGTAAAAACTAGCTGCACGGCAGCGACTCGGCGAGTCGGGATGAGCGACTCGGCGAGTCGGGTCGCGAGTCCCCGATTCCTTCGTTTTTAGCAGTGCCGAGTGCACCCAGTGAGTTAGAGAGTGGACTCAGCGAGTTGAGGGTAGACTCAGTGATGGAGGGACTCGACGAGTTGTTCATACAACTCGGCGAGTCCAAGGCAATCTCCTTAGGATCAAGAACAACTCGTCGAGTCTGTTCATACGACTCGGCGAGTCGGATGAAGATTGTCTAAGTTCTTGGATCAAGAGGGTACTCGTCGAGTCGATGCCACACTCGACGAGTCGCAGTGAGTATGAGTTGGAAGTGAGAGTGAGACTCGGCGAGTTGGGCGTCCCAACTCGGCGAGTCAGCCCCAAAAGTAAGTTGACTTTGACCTAGGGTAAAAGAGTCATTTTACCCCAAGTGCAGTGTTTAGTATTTGATTGAGTGTGTTCATGGACTTGTAGCCGAGGAGATTCAGGAGCAGCAGCCGTTAGCTTTCAGAGACACACACTCAGCCGCCAGTTTACGAGGTGAGTTTCCTTCCAGTAGGGACGGGTCTAAGGCCACAATGCCGGCCCGTCTAGTTAGCAGTAGTTTCCGGACTTGATCCGGTGCAGTAGTTAGTATGTTTGATGCCTTCGTGGCTCAGACAGGATTTGTGAACTATGTTTTATGTGTTATGTATTATGTGTTCCGGGCTACGGCCCGATGCAGTATGCAGTATATGTGTTCATGCTAGTTGTTATGATATGCTATGCTATGCTCAGTTCCGGACTTCGGTCCGATGCAGTCAGTTCCGAACTTCGGTCCGATGCAGTCAGTTCCAGACTTCGGTCCGATGCAGCCAGTTCCGGACTTCGGTCCGATGCAGTTAGTTCCGGACTTTGGTCCGATGCAGGGGACAAGGTCCCAGTCAGTTCCGGACTTCGGTTCGATGTAGTTAGTTCCGGACCGTGGTCCGATGCAGGGGACTAGGTCCCAGTCAGTTCCGGACTTCGGTCCGATGCAGTTTCCGGGCTTCGTCCCGATGCAGTGGGCAAGGCCCGATAAGTGTTTATATGATATTGTTATTGTATGGTATGTGGTATTTTGGGGGAGCTCACTAAGCTTCGTGCTTACAGTTTCAGTTTTGGTTTCAGGTACTTCCGCAAGCAAAGGGAAGAGCTCGGGATGACGGCATCGCACACACCACCGCCTCAGCTTTAGCCTGGGATTGATTTAGTTGTTTGATTTGATGTAGTATGATACAGTTTTCCGCACAGTATTTTATCATGTTTTGGAATACATCACGTATGGTTTTATTATATGATACTCTGATTACAGTTTTAATTATATTAAAAACAAAAATTTTTGGGTCGTATTTTTGGGTCGTTTCACAATAACAATGGTCGGAGTGCAAGAGATGATCCAGGCGATGTTGGATCATCAAATGGAGGAAACCAGACGTTTGCTCCAGCAAAATCGAGATGAAGCAACCGTACAGATCGAACAACCTGAGTTGAACGAAGGGCAGACTGAGGAAGGAAACTACAATGGGACTGTTGGCCAAGCCAACCCACCAATAGTTAGGCAAATCCACCAAGATGGAGGAAATGACGGATGTGGATGCAAATACAAGGATTTCATGGCATCCAAACCACCGAGTCTATTCGGAAGCCCGACGCCGGTGGAAGTCATGAACTGGATCTCCGAGATGGAGACGATGTTTGAGAGTTGCGAGTGTAGCGACAGGCAGAAGACCGCTCTCGCGGTTCCTTTGTTGAAATATGGAGTACTAAGCTGGTGGAAGCTACTAGCCGATTCGATGCCCAAAGGAGAATCGAGCAAGATGTCATGGGAGGATTTTCTGGTGCAGTTAAAAATGTAGTACTGCTCTGAGCAGGATCTTCTGGAGATCAACAACGAGTTTCAGAATCTAAAGAAGGGAAAGATGAGTGTCATCGAGTATGCTGCAAGTTTTACGGAGAAAATGAAGCTTGTTCCTTATCTAGTTCCAACTGAGCTCTCCAAGGTCAATAAGTTTGCCCATGAGTTACCAGCAGACTTTGGACCAATGGTCAAGCAAGCAACCACTTTGAAAGGAGCCATCTGGGCAGCCAAGAATGTTGAAACCCAGATTAGGGAAAAGTGTCTGGAGAGAGCGGAAGTTGGCGAGAAAAGGAAGCATGAAGGATCTTCAAAATCCATCAAAGAAAGGAAATTCTCAAAGACTGAAGGAGGAGGAGGAGGTGCAACCAAGTGGTGCGAGAAGTGTAAAAAGAAGCACTTCGCGAAATGTAGCGAGGAGGTGACTTGCTATAAATGTGGAAAGACAGGGCATTATGCCAGCAAGTGTGCGTCCAACAAGAAGGTGTGTTATGGATGTAACAAAGAAGGTCATATTTCTAGGGACTGCCCAAAGAAAAATGAGGCAGCAAGGCCAAACACGCCACCAAGGCCAAGGGCATTCCACATGATCCTCGACGAAGCAGAAAATAATGCGAGGAACCAACGATGTGGAATTCATACCCGGAGATCAAACTATGAGGTAGCCAAAGAGATAGAACCATATGATGTAGCCTATTAGAGGCATAGTTTGGGGTGAACTTGAAAACTTATGTAATAGTTTCTAAAAATAATAAAGCCTTCGTTTTGTTATCTGATGTGTTAAACTGTTAAGTGATTTTCCTATATGGTGACTTGGGGACTGCGAGACAATACTTGGGACGAGTATGAGTAAGTGTGAAAATTAGTAGATGCATATACTACCGGAAGCTCAGGACTCACGCTTGGATCAGGGAAAGTCACAAGGTTACCAAGAAGCCAATAATTAAGTCCGTTTTATTCAAGCATGTCGTTACCATCATTTCGGTAATGACTAAGAAGATTGTTGTTATTTAGACCCTAGTGGTCATATCAAATTGAGTCCGACCACGATGAGTATCTTAACCAAGTTCAATGTAGCATCTGACTTAAGCCAGAACATTGAAGTGAGAGATAATCAAAGCGATTAATAGAAGTATCACGCTCGTTGTTAAAGAAGTTAGTAGCTAGAAATGCTACATGTTAAAATGTGATTCTATCACATTAGAGAATGAAGGAAGGTATATTCCATTCTGGAATTTGACTCTAAGAGACCTGAGTCTGAGCGTTGCAACATACGATAAGAGGTCATTAGAATATGACACATTGATCCATGATAGTAATAAAATAACTTATCTTAAGTTCGTATCCAGTGAGGATCGAGATTGTGACTTAAAGGTCATAATTTGGAGTCTAACGTGAGATAGGGAGCAAGTGCAAGATCGAGCACCGCCTGCAGTCAGGAAGTTTTTAGAGTTAGATACTCGTTTGAAGAAACATCAAAGTTACGATTATAACTTAGGATGAAGAGATAACGTATGGAGTCATCATGTGAGCCCTGTTTCGTTGATGATTCTGGGACGTAATCATGCTAAGGGAGAGATAATTGTAACGCCCGTAGATCCGCGCTAGTTAATTTTGAGGCAAAAAGTGTCGAAAACGACTTTTCGGCAATAGATTATTTATAATAAATAGTCTTAACCAAGTTTTATTATATGTCACAAGGTTTCCGTACATATAAAGAGTGCCGAAATCTGAGTTATAACGAAGAATTTATGACCCGTCGAAGTTTAGCGACGGAACCGGCACGACACCGCGAAGTCATAAATAGTGAATTCGTGATAGAGAGACTTTTAGCCTTAGTAATCTAAATGAAATTCGTAGAATATGTTAAACTAAGAACATCGATAAAAAGAACGCCCAAATCTGACTTCGTATGAAGAAGTTATGATTTTTCGAAGTTTCGGATTAGCAGTGTACAACCCGAAATTCGAATGTTAGATCGGGTGATTTTTAGCTGACACGACTTAAACGAGAATCAAAGATGTCGTTAAGAGTAGCGTAACGAGAAAAAAGATGGTCAAAAACGGACATCGGATGAAGAAGTCATGAGAATTTAACGCACCAATCCTGTCCCAGCCTGTTAATAATATAAATTTAAAATCGAATCAAAATTAGCCGACGAAGTCTAAACAAAAGTTGTAGAGTATGTTCCCGGCTTCGTGTGGATATAAAGAACGTCAAAAATGGAGCTCGTATGTGAAAGTTATGATTTTTAGAAGTTGGGAAGTGAATTTGCGAAGCTGATGCATGGATCGATGACGTGGCAAGATCACAGCCGTCGCTTGCGGCCCACGGTCCTCGCTTCGGATGATAACATGTCGCCTCATATTACGCCCAGCGTTTGAAGTCTGTACGCCCCACGTACCTCCGCTTCTTATCCACTCTAAGGTCGGTCCACGTGCGAGCCAGCTGGAAGCCTTATCCGAGGAGTACGCCCAGCGTAATTCCGAGATCAGGCGCCTATAAAAGGCATGCGAAGGGTTCAAACTTCTCACTCATTTTTCACTCCAAATTCCATTCTCTCTCTAGTTTCTTTCTCTCTCTAAGACCCCAAACTACCCCTAAGCCCTAGATAAAACCCCTAGCTCCCGAGGGAAGTCCCGAGAAAAAGAGCCTTTCGGTTTAGAAACATTGCTCCAAATAAGTTTCGATTTTCGATAAAATTCGTTGTAAGTGTGCTACGCTTACGCAATTTTTAATATAGCTTTTGGGCTATTATTATGAATTATATTGAGTGTTATTAACGCTTATATAATAATAATAATAGTCAAACTAATTAAATTGTCGCGATTATCATTAGACTAAACCCTAGTGGTATTGGTACTAGGTTTTATTGAAGGAAGGTTGTTTTGAGAGTATCGAAGCGCTGTCCGAGTGTTGAGTCACCACCTATCACACGAGTGCATAGTTCTTTTCATGAACATGATTTTAATACAAGTATTGATTGAAGTATTAATTATATGTTTATGTGCGAGTTAATTGATGTTGCCTGAAATACGTGTTAAAAAACATACTTGAGTATATTTGATAATTTAGGATAAAGAGTAGACCTAAATTAACTATGAGGAATATTGGGTAGTATATTCTTACGAGTACGAGTGAATTATACTCAGAGAATAGAATTTAGTATATGTCATTTATCCGGGAGTATGGATTAGACATAGTCATTGTCCCTAGTCCGAGAGTATGGATTAGGCATAATCATTCATCATTAATCCGAGAGTATTGTCCCTAGTCCGAGGGTATGGATTAGGCATAATCATTCATCATTAATCCGAGAGTATGGATAGCCTCGTTGTGAGGATCGACGGGGTGGGATAAGAGTTGTTTATATATATGGTGAAATTGTATATTTTGTGAGTTTTAAACTATATATATATGGTATAACATTGTGGGATTGAAATCCCTATGTACTCACCAGGTTTCCCAACCTGACCCACTCAGTTTATTTACATCACAGGTGTTAATATGAAGTCACATTACACTGAGAGATTTAAAGAGATGTAGATCACTAGTGTAAATAAATGTAAGTTTTGTTTATGCTTATGTTCCTGTATTAACGATGACATCCCAAACATTTTGAAACGAATAAATATGTTTCTTCGAAAATGTTTTAATAACGTATTTATCATGTTTTTCTGGGAACAAATTCCGCAACATTTTTATTAAAAGAAGAACTATGATTTTTATAAGGCATAAATAAAATCGGTCTTTTCTGGTCGTGAAAATGGGGATGTCACAATGACCTTCCAAACTTTTCTACTGAGATCGGCATTGAAGACGTTCAGAAGATCTTAAGGAAGATAGGGTATGAGGGCATCTCCCCACCTACGATGAAGAAGCTTCTGCCACCCTACTGGAGATTTTTAGCTCATGTGTTTGTGAGTTGTATCTCTGGTTGGAGATCTGGTGCAGATGAAATCTCACTGAGAAACACCGATACTATAGTTTCTCTCGCTGCGGGAATCGGTTTCAATTTCTCAAGGTTTATACTGGATGAATTTGTCGTTAACATCAATGCCACTACTAGGGATACCTTCTTGATGTATCCCAAGTTCATTCAACTCGTCATAAACAAACATTTCCCAAACATGGTTAAGGAGGGTAATACACTCGACATGAAGTCCTTGGGCCCACACACCATTAGGCTAATTAAACAGAATCGTAAAGGAAAGGTCACTTTTGAAGGACTTTTCCCATTGGTCAAATTTGGACGATTTGATGAGCCGAATGAGGCAACTGAGTCACACGGATCTTCAGATAAGATTGTTGGATTAGTGTCTAAGCCCGTAACCATATTTGGTAAGCACTTGACCTGGTTGTGCATGGTCCTTTTGGGTTGCCTTCACCAAAGCAACTTAACTGGAGAACTAATAGAGAAAGAGGTTATTATAATTTATTAATATATTATAGGAATAATATATTAATAGGAGAAATCATATTTGTTTAATTAATATTGGTCAATAACTAATTAAGAATTAATTTTGTGATCAAATGTAGTTAATTAAACTGTAGGGACTGAGTTGTAATTATGTGATAGTTGCAAATTAGGGCAATGGATACCCTATGGGAGAGGTGGACGAATTCAAGGGGGATAAGGCCCTTGAAATCGTCCAAAGATAAGGGCGTTCAAGGCTTATCTTTTGGTTACTTGGTGGGCAGGAAACTAGATAAGGATAAGGACCGAAACCCTAATCTCTACCCTATATAAAGATCCCTAAGCCTAAGGAAATCGGACATTGATTCCCTAGGGTTCCTAGAGCTGATTTCTAACCTCTCTCCTCTCTCTCTTTCCTCTCCAATTGCTTGTGGTGTTTGTGATCCATTAGAGGTACTACACTTGTGGTACTTGCTTTCAAGACTAAGAGATTGAAGATTAGTGTTGTTATTGCAATATAGCAACAAGAGGTATGTGATCTACTCTTCTATATATATTTCGAAATATATACCTGCTAGCTAGGGTTCTTATTGTGTTCATAAAGTTGTGTATCTAATAAAGAAAACATAGATCCAAATCTAGGGTTGCATGCACACATAGGATTGTTTTTACAAAACCCATAAAAGATATCATCAGAGCCCACTTCGTCAGAAAAGGTGATCTCAGAAGGAGATGTGATCATCGTGTCAGATCAAGAAGGAGAAGAGACTATTGCTCCTGCTGTATCAGTAGCCGAGGAGCATGATGTAGCGCCTAGTTCCTGGTATGTAAATCTTAATTGAGTATCTTTCCTTTTTAAGCCTTGGACTCGGCGAGTCATAGGTCCGACTCGCCGAGTAGGGACGAGACCCGGGACACATTTAAGTTGGCGACTCGGCGAGTCCATATCTGGGACTCGGCGAGTCACCGTTGTCGGATGAAACCCTAAGTTTCAAGGGTTTGCACCCTATTTAAGCAACATATCCACCCCAAGCCAGCTCCCATTCACCCCCAGAGCTCCCAACCCTCGTTTAAGCTTGTTCTTTGAAGAGTTGAAGCAATTGTTGTGTGGTTTTGAAGGTTTTGAAGAAGAAGGGAAGTAGATCCAGAAGAAGGGAAGCCATCCAAGCACCATTGTGTCCTCTCAGCAGTTCCATTGAGGTATATCTCGTTTTTCCCTTCTTTCCATGCTTATTGCTTCATTTAAGACATTCTTGAGCCATTCCCCAAGCTTGTATGTGCATGATGTTCCGAAATAAGCCGATTGGTCTCTTGATCCAAGCATAGTTGAGCTCCAGGAGCTCAGATCCACTACCTTTATGAGCCCATATTGCACATAAACCTTAGATCTACTCTTTTGGTGCATTTCAAACCCTAAAAGCCCCATAGATGGATATTTACACGTAAAGTTGGAAACTTTACGTGTTATTCATGCTCTAGGAGCCCAAATCTACAAATGACATGGATTGGATTCGAGCAAAATCGCATTTTTAGCTCTTGCATGGAACGAACTCGGCGAGTTGCTCATCTGACTCGGCGAGTCCAGTCACGTGTCTCCGGGTTTGCCCCCTTTTTTGTTATGTCGAGTCGTGAGGTGAGTCCAGGAGGGACTCGGTGCGTTGTAAGCCAAAACTCACCGATAATGGAACTCGGCGAGTCGATACCCTGACTCGGCGAGTTCAAGGAAATCTCCTTAGATCAAGATCATACTCGACGAGTTGTTCATACAACTCGGCGAGTCGCAGCATAAGTGTTCATCGGATGAAGATGAACTTGCCGAGTTGTTCATACAACTCGGCGAGTTGGATGAAAGACTTGAACATCAATTTGGATGGAGAACTCGCCGAGTCAATCGCCTAACTCGACGAGTAGAAACAGAATCCTGGATAGTCATTTGGACATGGACTCGACGAGTTGGATAGCCAACTCGGCGAGTCGGTTCAACTGGAAGTTGACTCTGACTTTGACTTAGGGCATGGTCGGGGGTAAAAGGGTCATTTCACCCAAAAGGCAGTAAATATTGATTGATTGAGTATGTTGTGGGAATTACAGCCGGAGGATTTCCGGAGTAGCAGCAGCAGCAGACAGTCGGTTCCCACACACACCAGTAGCTATTTCGAGGTGAGTTTCCTTTCAGTAGTAACGGGTCTAAGGCACCAAGGCTGGCCTGTATAGACGAGACGTTAGTATTAGAGTGTGGGCCAAGCCCGTATCTCTTAATTGAGTGATTACGATATATGCTAGTATGATAGAGCTGTCTATACTTGTTGTCTGTGTGATACTTGTATTGTATGATATGGGTTGGCGGTTGAGTGTGGGCTAGGCCCGTATCTCTCCGAGAGTGGAGTGTGGGCTAGGCCCGTATCTCCTAGATAGCGAAGTGTGGGCAGGGCCCTTATCTTCACGAGTGTGGGCATGGCCCGTATCTCCCAGAAAGCGAAGTGTGGGCAGGGCCCGTATCTTCACGAGTGTGGGCAGGGCACGTATCTCATAGTTGAATGTTGTTTGTTATATGCTTGCATGGTATGGGGTATTATGGGGGAATTCACTAAGCTTTGTGCTTACGGTTTGCAGTTTTGATTTCAGGTACCTCTTCAGCTAAGGGAAAGGAGTCGGCGCGGTAGAAGCATATCACACACACGCCTTTTGTTTTCCGCATTATAGATTTTCTGGGATGTACTCTGAATTCTGATAATGATGTCACCGGTTTTTTTCAGACATGGATTTTTATCATGAATGTTTGTAATGATGTTTTACGTTTTCACCGAAATTAAAAATGAAATTTTTAACTGGTAATTTTGGGGCGTTACAAGTTGGTATCAGAGCCCTGGTTTGAGGGATTCGGACACACCTTCGGGGGTGTTTGAACTCAAATCGAGGGATTAAAAGGTTTTGGAAAGAGAAAATGTTTCTAAAAAGCTTAAGTAAAGGGTTTTAAGAAAGAATAATGTGTGTAATGTGCGCAACCGGCCAAGCTCAAGTAAGTATTCCCCAAAATACTCATACAAGTTTATGTTATGTTTATCAGCTTTTGTAGAACAACATGTTAGAATAGGAATACGGATCTAGGAGTGATGCCTTATGTGCCTACTTTATGTGCTTAAGTATATGAAAAAAAATTGTATGCTAGTTTAGTGCTCTCTGCGAGGATAGAGTTGCTTGAGATTGTTTTCCTTATGTCCAAATGTTGTGTGCTTTGTGCTATGTGGGCTTTGAAGTGATGGGAGTTAACTGTTAGGTGAATACGCTAAACTCACATGTGATCAGGGTCGTATAAACTCAGAGTGTTGGATTTGACCCTATTGCGTAGCTCTTGTTTGGGTCATAACCGTTGTAGGGATGAGTCCCTTACTCGAAGGATTATCCGAACCTCATCGCATCTGATTGTATTCAGGTAATAGTTAATTGGCATCACCAAGAGGCCTTCAACAGCTGAGGACTGGGTTTGGTGAAGTCAAGGGTTTCCTAGGGTAAGCCTAGGATAAAGAGTAGTAGTGATTAGCGGTAGCGGAAGGGACCTGGTGGAGTTAAGGCAGTCCTTGAAGAAGGTACGGATAGTTGTGGAAGGTAGTATGGGCCCGTACTACTGAAAGCAGAGGATCCGTACCCGAATCAAGGAAGGCCAAGATAAGATTGGGGAACTTGTAGTGAGTAGGATCCCTCCAGGGGTATTAGTATCACTAACAATTGTTATTTCTTGTATTTCAGAATGGTGGTACTACGCCCAAGGCCAGCGGTTGGCAGTTCAGGAGAGGGGTCGGGTTCGGGATCAGGGTCCAAGCCAGTAGATGAGAGGTTGCGCGAGTTCATTGCATCTGAGATCACCAGGGGTATCCTTGAGTCGACCCCCATTATCTTCGGGTCCATCTAGGAAGGGATCATCGAGCTGATGGAGGATCGCCTCAGGGCGTTTAGGAGCGACATGGCATCCGGCCAGTCGGGATCTCGCACACTGTCCTTTAAGGACTTCAGGGGCAGTGGTGCGCCAGATTTCCACGGGGTGAAAGACCCCATTGCCGCCAGATGATGGATTGCAGACATCGAGTCTGCACAGCTAACTAGCTTCTACCCTGAGGGGTCGAAGGTGAGGTATGCAGCAGGGTATTTGCGGGATCGAGCTCGAGACTGGTGGGAGTCAGTGGGTGACTCGTTGGGAGCCTAAGCTATCAAGGCTATGACCTGGTCGGACTTTGTGACCAGGTTCAGGGCAGAGTTTGCACCGGCTGTCGAGCTTCAGCAGCTGGCCAGGGAGTTTTTGGATATGAGGCAGACGACTGAGACCGTGGCGGAAATCACCGCCAAGTTCCGGGAGAGGGCCTTGTTAGTTCCCCAGTATGCAGGTGATGAGTATATGAGGAGGAACCGTTATCATGATATGCTTCAGGCTGACATCCGGGAGCATGTTAACTTTTCAGCTTGCCCTACCCTGGAGTCCATGATCGCCAGGGCGAGGGAGAGGGAGATTGATTTAGAGCACATTCAGAAGAGGAAAGCAGAGGCGGGTCAGGTGATTGGGACTTCAGGAAAGAAGTCTTGGGGATCAGATGGGAGGCCAAAAGGCCAAGGGGGACCGGGCCGCTGCGGGAAATGCGGTAGGACACATAAGGGAGCATGTCGGTGGGGATCAGAAGGCTGCTACAAGTGCGGCAAGGCATGGCACTTTAGCAGGGATTGTACTACTCCCGTTGCGGCGATACGGACATCTGAGTTACTATGTTTCCACTGCAACCAGAGGGGCCACAAGAAGGCCAATTGCCTCCAGTTGACAGGTTCAGCACCGGTAAAGGCGCCAGTCCCAGCGACCCTGCGGATCACAGATGGCTGACAAGGCAAGGCAGAGGCTCCAGTGGTGAGGAGTCGAGCATTCTAGCTGACCAGCGAGGAGGCACGCACAGCACCCGATGTGGTGATGGGTATGATTCTTTTCCTTCTTGTTTATTTATATGATGTTATGATATTGAGATGTGCCCGGTATATGTATATGTGTTAGGGTCGTTCCATGTGAATGGTATCCCAGTCCAAGTGTTGTTCGACTCGGGTGCATCCCGATCGTTTGTGTCCCTTACGCTTAGCAAGAAGTTTCCTGAGTCTTCGGGCATGCTGGATTGCCCTTTGGAAGTAGAGATTGCTGATGATCGATCGGTGCGAGCATCAATGGTGTTTCAGGACTACGTATTGTGGTTGTTCGAGGAGCGCTACTTGGTGGATTTGGTTCCCATTCTGTTGCGTGGGAACAAGGTGATCATAGGCATGGACTGGTTGAGCCCTAATGGGGAGGTGATAGATTGTGCGCAGCAGCTAGTGCGAGCCAGGACCCCAGGTGGGGGAGAGTTAGTGATTCATGGCGAGAAGCCACACCGCGGACCCGCTGTATGTTCAGCAGCGAGGGCTAGACGTTACCTTCAGCAGGGATGTGCAGGATACGTTGCGTACGTGATGGATACCCGAGAGGTGGGTAATTTGACCGTGAGCGAGGTTCCGGTGGTGCGAGATTTTGCAGATATTTTCCCAGAGGAGCTTCCTGGGATACCTCCCGAGCGATAGGTGGAGTTTAGGATTGACCTCGTTCCTGGTGTGGCCCCGATAGCCAAGGCACCATATCGGTTGGCTCCTCCTAAGATGCAGGAGGTGTCTACACAGCTGCAGGAGCTGCTAGACAAGGGATTCATTAGGCTGAGCAGTTCACCCTGGGGAGCCCCGATTCTGTTTGTGAAAAAGAAGGACGAGTCGCACCGGATGTGTATAGATTATCAGGAGTTCAATAAGGTAACGGTGAAAAACCGTTACCCACTTCCGAGGATTGATGACCTTTTTGACCAGCTTCAAAGAGCATCTTGGTTCTCCAAGATTGATTTGCGTTCGGGTTATCATCAGATGAGGGTCAGGGAGGAGGATACGTAGAAGACTGCGTTTCGGATGCGCTATGGCCACTATGAGTTCGTGGTGATGCCGTTTGGACTCACCAATGCTCCTGCCGCGTTCATGGACCTCATGAACCGTGTATGCAGACCGATGTTGGATCGGTCTGTGATAGTCTTTATCGATGACATCTTGGTTTATTCCAAGACGCAGGAGGAGCATGAGGAGCATCTGAGGTAGGTTTTGGAGACCCTGAGGAGGGAGAGCTTGTATGCCAAGTTCTCCAAGTGTGAGTTTTGGTTGCGCGAGGTGCAATTTATCGTACACCTTGTCAACCAGAATGGGATTCTGGTTGATCCAGCCAAGGTCGAGGCCATGATGAGATGGGAGGTTCCGAAGTCTCCATCTGAGATTCGGAGTTTCCTAAGATTGACAGGCTATTATCGGAGGTTCATTCAGGATTTCTCCAAGATAGTTGTACCCCTGACACAGTTGACGAAGAAAGTCGTGGTCTTTTGGTGGGGACCCGAGCAGCAGGCAGCATTTGAGACACTGAGACAGAGATTGTGCAAGGCGCTGATCTTAGCCCTGCTAGAGGGCGTAGAGGATTTTGTGGTTTATTGTGACGCGTCTATTTCAGGGTTGAGCGTGGTATTGATGCAGAGGGGGCATGTCATTGCCTACGCTTCGAGGCAGCTCAAACCTCACGAGGCGAACTACCCGACGCATGATTTGGAGTTGGGGGCGGTGGTTTTCGCCCTCAAGATTTGGCGGCATTACCTCTACGGGGTTCAGTGTACCATTTACACGGACCACAAGAGTTTGAGGTACCTCATGGATCAGCCGAATCTGAACATGAGGCAGCGTCGGTGGTTGGATGTGGTGAAGGATTATGATTGTGAGATCCTTTACCACCCGGGAAAGGCCAAAGTGGTGGCCGATGCGCTTAGCCGCAAGGCGGCGCCGATTAGGGATATTTGCATGAGGATGACTGTGGTGACTCCCCTATTGGAGCAGATCCGGGAGGCTCAACAGGAGGCTATCAAGGAGGAACATCGAAAGAGCGAACATGTGGTGGGTCAGGTTTCCTCCTTCGATTATGATAGTCGAGGACTATTGACACTGCACCGCAGGGTGTGGGTGCAGTATCATGGAGGCGTGCATCAGATCTTGATGGAGGAGGCGCACAAGTCCCGATTCTCTATTCATCCCGTGGCGACGAAGATGTATAGGGGTCTTCGTTTAGATTATTGGTGGCCCTGCATGAAGCGGGATGTGGCATGGTACGTCGAGCGGTGCTTGACCTGCAGGAAGGTCAAGGCCGAACATCAGAGACCGCATGGGAAGATGCAGCCGTTGGACATCCCGTTGTGGAAATGGGAGGGCATCACGATGGATTTTATCACAAAACTTCCCAGGACTGCGCGCGGAGTAGATTCGATTTGGGTCATCGTGAATCGATTGTACAAGAGCGCCCATTTTATTTCGATCCAAGAGAGCATCTCGGCCGAGAAGTTGGCCGATATCTACATCAGCGAGATAGTATCACGGCACGGGGTGCCGGTGTTAGTGATATCAGACCGAGATGTGTGATTCACTTCCAGATTTTCGAAGAAGTTTCAAGACGAGTTGGGCACTCGTTTGCATTTTAGCACCGCCTTTCACCCGCAGACGGATGGTCAGAGCGAGCGGACCATCCAGACTTTGGAGGATATGTTGCGGGCATGTGTGTTAGATTTCGGTGGTAGCTAGGATACCTATCTTCCCTTGGCTGAGTTCTCGTACAACAACAGCTACCATGCGAGTATTGACCGACCCCTATTCGAGATGTTGTACGGGCGGAGGTGCAGAACCCCGATATGCTGGGGTGAAGTTGGCCAGAGGGTCATGGGGAGCACCGAGGTGGTGCTCGAGATGACCGAGAGGATCCAGTAGGTTCGGAGCAGGCTTCAGACTGCTCAGAGTCGGCAGAAAAGTTACGCCAACAAGCATCGATCCGACTTGGAGTTCCAAGTCGGGGATATGGTTCTCCTGAAGGTGTCGCCTTAGAAAGGCGTCATTCGATTCAGGAAGCGGGGCAAATTGGGCCCAAGATTTATCGGACCGTTCAAGGTGGTAGCCCGGGTGGGCAAAGTGGCGTATAGATTGGAGCTGCCAGTCGAGATCAGCCAGATCCACAACACTTTCCATGTCTCTCAGCTGCGGAAGTGTTTAGTGGATGATTCAGCAGTGGTGCCGTTGGAGGATATTCAGGTTGACGACAGCCTAAATTACATTGAGCACCCAGTCGCGATCCTCGACAGGAAGTCGAAGGATTTGAGGAACAAAAGGGTGGAGTTATTGAAGGTGCAATGGCAGCACCGAAAGGGTTCGGAGTGGTCTTGGGAGCCGGTGGATGAAATGATGGAGCATTACCCCGAGCTGTTCCAGGATCAAGCAGCAAACTTCGAGGACGAAATCTAAAATAAGTGGGGGAGATTTGTAGCGCCTAGTTCCTGGTATGTAAATCTTAATTGAGTATTTTTCCTTTTTAAGCCTTGGACTCGGCGAATCATAGGTCCAACTCACCGAGTAAGGACGAGACCCGTGACACATTTAAGTTGGCAACTCAGCGAGTCACTGATGTTGGATGAAACCCTAAGTTTCAGGGGTTTGCACCCTATTTAAGCAACATATCCGCCCCAAGCCAGCCCCCATTCACCCCCAGAGCTCCCAACCCTCGTTTAAGCTTGTTCTTTGAAGATTTAAGCAATTGTTGTGTGTTTTTGAAGGTTTTGAAGAAGAAGGGAAGTAGATCCAGAAGAAGGGAAGCCATCCAAGCACCATTGTGTCCTCTCAGCAGTTCCATTGAGGTATATCTCGTTTTTCCCTTTTTTCCATGCTTATTGCTTCATTTAAGACATTCTTGAGCCATTCCCCAATCTTGTATGTGCATGATGTTCCGAAATAAGCCGATTGGTCTCTTGATCCAAGCATAGTTGAGGTCCAGGAGCTCAGATCCACTACCTTTATGAGCCCATATTGCACATAAACCTTAGATCTACTCTTTTGGTGCATTTCAAACCCTAAAAGCCCCATAGATGGATATTTACATGTAAAGTTGGAAACTGTACGTGTTATTCATGCTCTAGGAGCCCAGATCTACAAATGACATGGATTGGATTCAAGCAAAATCACATTTTTAGCTCTTGCATGGAACAGACTCGGCGAGTCGCTCATCCGACTCGGCGAGTCCAGTCGCGAGGCTCCGGGTTTGCCCCCTTTTTTGTTATGTCGAGTCGTGAGGTGAGTCCAGGAGGGACTCGGTGAGTTGGAAGCCAAAACTCACCCATAATGGAACTCGGCGAGTCGATGCCCTGACTCGGCGAGTTCAAGGCAATCTCCTTAGATCAAGATCAGACTCGGCGAGTTGTTCATATAACTCGGCGAGTCGCAGCATAAGTGTTCATCGGTTGAAGATGAACTCGCCGAGTTGTTCATACAACTCGGCGAGTAGGATGAAGGACTTGAACATCAATTTAGATGGAGAACTCATCGAGTCAACGCCTAACTTGACGAGTAGAAACAGAATCCTGGATAGTCGTTTGGACATGGACTCGACGAGTTGGATAGCCAACTCGGCGAGTCGGGTCAACTGGAAGTTGACTCTGACTTTAACTTAGGGCATGGTCGGGGGTAAAAGGGTCATTTCACCCAAAAGGCAGTAAGTATTGATTGATTGAGTATGTTGTGGGAATTACAGCCTGAGGATTTCCGGAGTAGCAGCAGCAGCAGACAGTCGGTTCCCACACACACCAACAGCTATTTCGAGGTGAGTTTCCTTTCAATAGTAACGAGTCTAAGGCACCAACGCCGGCCCGTATAGACGAGACGTTAGTATTAGAGTGTGGGTCGAGCCCGTATCTCTTAATTGATTGATTACGATATATGCTAGTATGATAGAGCTGTCTATACTTGTTGTCTGTGTGATACTTGTATGATATGGGTTGGCGGTTGAGTGTGGGCTAGGCTCATATCTCTCCGAGAGAGGAGTGTGGGCTAGGCCCGTATCTCCCATATAGCGAAGTGTGGGCAGGGCCCTTATCTTCACGAGTGTTGGCATGGCCCGTATCTCCCAGAAAGCGAAGTGTGGGCAGGGCCCGTATCTTCACGAGTGTGGGCAGGGCCCGTATCTCATAGTTGAATGTTGTTTGTTATATGCTTGCATGGTATGGGGTATTATGGGGGAACTCACTAAGCTTTGTGCTTACGGTTTGCAGTTTTGATTTCAGGTACCTCTTCAGCTAAGGGAAAGGAGCCGGCGCGATAGCAGCATGTCACAGACACGCCTTTTGTTTTCCGCATTATAGATTTTCTGGGATGCACTCTGCATTCTGATTATGATGTCACCGGTTTTTTTCAGACATGGATTTTTATCATGAATGTTTGTAATGATGTTTTACGTTTTCACCTAAATTAAAAATGAAATTTTTAACCGGTAATTTTGGGGCGTTACACATGACCTACAAAAAGTCCAAGTTGAAGGAGATTACAATGAAGGGTCTTCCAAGAATACTGCTGAGCCTAATCAATATGAGGACCTTGATCTCACATGTTTCGATAGAGATGAGATTCCAACTAATTTTGGAACTAATGATGATTTTTTGTCAAATGTCAACCTCAACTCGCTGCTAGATAATGTCAGTGATGTTGCTCACACGGCAACGGAGAGTAGGGATACAGAATACGTTCTCGAATCAACACCCATCACTATAGAACAAGTGGTTGTTTCTTCAATTCCAATGGTGACAGTGTTAGGGATTCCTCCCCTTGACGTTGTCTCACCTACATCTAAACCACTTCAGGTTGATCACTCAACAGACCAGACTTCGCAGCCTCCATCCAAAAGAAGATGACGAGATCCTAGGTTCGGGCCTCTGGATTCTAGCTTGTCTCAAGGCTTTCCATTTACTCCAACTACCACTCCTGCTATTTGTCACAACCCCGTGCAACATTCGAAGACTAAGCATATAGCACTAAGGTACCATTTCATCAAGGATCACGTCGAAGATGGTAACGTAGAAATTCACTTCGTCAGGAAGACTGATCAATTGGAAGACAAATTCACGAAGGCCTTACCTGAAGCAAGCTTCAATAAGATTCTACAAGGCCTAGGAATGATGCAAGCCGAATCTGTACCGAAATCGCCTTCGCTTCCATAAAGGTAACAAGCAAAATAGAGCGAACCGAAATGAACCGAACGTTCGGTCTATTTCGGGTTCGATCTATTTCGGGTGAAGTTCGACCATGAAACGAAATGAACCGAGCGTTCGGTCTATTTCGGGTTCGGTCCTTCTGAACTCGTTCGTTTTTTTAAGGCATTTCAATTGTTTTCCTATGTACATCTTTTCTTTACTACTTTTCTACTTATAAAATTGCAAAAGTATTTTCTTTTTATAAAATACTTAAGAAATCCAATATATATATATATATATATATATATATATATATTCTCTTTCGTTCAATTAGTTAACTCTCACAAAATTCATAAATATTTTTTATTTTTTTTAATGTTTTTATTTTTTGTCTACATATGATTCTCGATGGCAATGCTAAGGCAGGTAAATGGTTTTACTAGTTAAGTGTCCCTAGAAACATGTTGATGTATGTTAACTAAAGCCTCGACAGATTTTGAGTGAAGCCTTAATAACATGATATATACCAATCGTGTTTTCCCAATCCAGGCTATCCAATTCACTCTAATCATGAGCTACCTAACTCTACTCAAAATGAGTTAAGAGTTTTCTGCTTGGTCCTTATTTTCTTTAAAGCAGAGGTACATTCGCTTCTTATACCATCTTCATCATCTTTCTCCACTATAACTCGTTTCATCAATATAACCCCTGAGACTCTCAGTCTTAACCACTGAGGTTTATGGTTATACCAAGTCTGTGTTTATGATCTTAGTTTCATGCCACTATGTACTAAGTGAAACCCAAAGTTCAACACCACTAATGAATTAACGGTGAATTCAAAAATTCAAGATCTTAGTTGTTACCCTATGAAATCTCTTTTTTCTTTTGAGTGATCTTTATGAGTTTGCCTTTCACCAAGGCTTCTTTAACCCTAAACGATCCAGTTTAATTTTTTTTTTTTGAGATTTCTTCCTTCCCTCGTCACTATAAAGTTTATCATACCTACTTGTTCAACAGATCACAATGATCTCACAAGTACTTCATTCAGTTTCGGTCTTATGTTAAGTATCGAAATTATGAATTGAAGCGAAAGCCACCCTATTTAACCTTTAAAAGATGCCTTTCAAAACTTCTCAACAAGTTTTTGATCGTTATTCAATGGGAAACCAAGCAAGCAATTTAATGTCTCTCTTGACTTTGAAGGAAGTGATTTTTGCCCAGAATCAATTGTCTTATGTCTGTTTACAACATCACAAATTATCACTAAAATTTTGTTTTATTTCTTTATCTTTTACACCCTATGCACGAAAATTTTTAATTTTCCAAATTCTAGTTCTCTTCAGAATAATCATTAAAACGCTAAGGGCAACAAAGATTCAAATGTTGTATGGAGAAACGATTGGAATAAAGTGGAAGCTGACTCAGCAGCTATCCAAACGGTTTGACGATTTGAAAAAGGACATTTTATGAAAGAGCGTGTAAAAAAGAAACGTTTTTCTCTCTCCTGCATCATCTTAGGCATGCCAACTGTTCACCTATCAAGTCGTGCGCGATTTTTGAAATAATCCAAGATTTCAGCCGGATTTTTCTCTCTTTTCCTTGTACGTATAAAAGGAATTGGCACGCTACTAACTCAACCTTTATCACTCCCTAAAATCTCTCAAAGCACATCGGTGATTCTTTGCAACTGTTCATCATCTTCTTCAAGCTACAACAATGGCAGACTCATCATCAGTTCACGATACTTCTGTTCGTAAACCTCTTCTCACCATCAAACCCCAACAGAATCTAATCATCGATCTCATCCCATTCGTCTATGAGCCCTATATGTTGTATGTGGTTGAGTGTCTCAAATACTCATCGCTCGTCGACGCACGGACTAAAGTTGAAGTTGTTCCCATGTCGTGCTTGTCTCTTGTCTACTCCACTGCCTTCTATGACAGGATTAATGAATGAATTCACTTTGAACTCCACGATGAGAAGACCTCTATCTCAAAGCATCGATTATGTGCCCTAATCGGTCTTTCCCAAGATTCATCTCTGGTAAACCCTGACTCCATTACAACAGGTCAATTGTTTTCCATGTTCTATCAGATGGGGTATACTGAAACCCTTTTTACGCATTTGTTCAAGGGGCTATCTGAGCGAAGCGCTGGCTCCGATTGTGCAAGCAAATCCTTCATGACGGTAATGTATGGGTTGTACAATGGAATTGACCTAGACTATGGGTCAATTATCTGGCAGCAGCTGGTCCAGAGCTTGGTCTCTTCATCCAGGCATTCTGAAATCTCTTGTGGGTGTTTCTGGACTACCGTCACCAACTAGGAAATGGACCGCCTTCGTGTTCCAATAATGGCAGATTCCTTTCTCTTATCTATTGCTACCTTTCATATGAAAAAAATCATAATTACAGATCCAAAAAAGTTTTCGTTTATTGTATCCATTCCTGAAGCAATGCTCAGTCGTATTTTTGAATCGAGTAATGTTCTGCAACAGTACATTAAGCATCCATCTGTTGGTCCAAGAGAGCTCACACCGACTATGATCCGTTCGATTGAAGAGGCTGACAAGCCAGCCAAGAGGGGTAAGAAGCCAGAAACACAGAAGGAAGGACTGGTCATTAAGCAAACGAAGGGGCAAACCCCCACGAAGAGAAAATCTGATAAAGGTGCAACTTCTTAGGCTCAACCGAAAAAGAAAAAGAAGCCCGCTAGGAGACTTATTCTGAAATCTTCAAGCGATTCAGATTCAGAATATGTCCCTCCTAAGAACAAGAACTCTCCTCCATCGGAATCTGAGAGCGAAAGTTCAGAAGATAAGGCTTCGGGCCAAGGTGATACTCCGCCTCGCTCCCCTACCCCATAAATTCCAGTTCGCTTTAATCCTCCTTCACCTCCACCTGTAACAATTCCTGATTCCATCCCTCATATCTCTCCAATTACCACCTTTCAACCATTCACTACAATTCCTATTCCCACTCCCATTTTCACAGATACAACTACTACCACTACTACCACTAAACCTCACTTCACTGCTCCTAATCCACCTGCAACCAAACTTCCTACCACAACTGAACCTCCTGTCACAACCAAACCTCCACCTTTTTCCAAACCCTTATCTCCCACACAATCTGCTGAAACAACCCCTATTCTAGGTGGTGAGGATGTGGAATTTGATACCACCTATTTCATTCCTTATCGAGTGCAGAGTGATGATGATGATGATGAGCCTGTTACAAAACATCATCTAAAGGCAGTAAATGAAAATCTTGATCAACTGCTTTCATCCTCTTCCCCTGGTGCCTATTCAGAAGCTGCTTTTAAGGTCTTGTTCTCATCGATCGTCAACGAACACAGTGCTACTTTATCTGCTGCAGCTGAGGCAATAGAAGCCTCCACTTCCCAATGTCAACAGGCCCTGCTTGCTATTGATGCCTCTACTAAGGAGTGCAAGGAAGCAACTGCAAAAGTCGATAAACTAGTCTCTAGATCTCATATATTTCTAGATTCCTTGCAGGCTGCTGCTATCAAAAATGCTCAAACTGTCAACGCTTCAGTAGAGAACCTTCAAAAGTCTCTTTAATTTGAGTGCTCAAACCTCGAAGCAGCACGCCAAGCCATTCAACAAGCCAAAAAAATGCTCCATGCTAATTTCAACGATCGCTTAACTCAATTGGAAGCAGAGTTAGTTGTGGAGAATTGAATTATGGATGAGCTCGACAGACGTACTGCCTAGCTTAAATTGCAAACATACAAGTTGCGTACTGCTAATGCTGAGATTAATGACCTAAAGTCAGAAAAAGAGCTCATTAGGAGTTCTATTGCAGATGTTCACTCCATCCTTCTTCATCTTATTGAGGCTCATGATCCAATCATCACTATAACTGTAAGGCGTCATCTGGAAGACAAACTCAGACCGGCATTGGACATTCTTAGCCATATCGAGGGTGTTCCGGTGACCGGGGTCCAACCAAAACAAGGGGGAGAGAAAGTGACATCGTAACCTCCTCCCTCTAGATCAAAACCATCTGCTGGACCGAAGGGTAATGAAGCTTCGGTCAGCAACAAAGATAAAAAGAAGAAGAAGATCGGCGATGATGACACAGACAATGAAGATGATGTTTATGCTGAGAATCCTAGGAGTCCATTCCAGAAGGATAAGACTTCTGAAAAAGAATTGGAAGAAAACAAAAAGAAACAACAAGTTGAGCTAGAGCTGAAGCGAAAGGAGGCGGAGCTCCTAAAGAAGAAAAAGTCCATGTTTCCTGTGTGGACAATAGACTCGCTTCAAAGATGTGCAATTGATGAGCCAAGCATTCTCTGGATTAAGCCAATAATTTCCTTTGGTCTTGACAATTCCAAGGATGCACAGTTCGACATGCCACTCGAAAGGCATTCATCTTCCACTGATTCAACTCGATTGCTGCTATTCCTTCCCCTGACCCGAAGGTAGATAGGGATCTTCTGGAATTTTAATTGGAGTTTTCTCAACCCCAATACCTGACTTGGAGCTCTAAGAAACTAACTACAGTCAAGGTAATGAAGCCCTATTCAGCAGGGAAATTTATTAATGTCAAATTCAGGGTGACTCGAGGAACCGAAGGCTCGGTCTACCATTTTTCCCTCGCTGATCTACCAACCCTTAACCCTCATGACTGGATACTCCTCATCAACATTCTTCTGTCGAATCTTGTGGAGTATCAGCCAATTATTGATCATGTCAAGCGTATGTGTGTTTGCTACATACATGAGGTAGCGAAGATGGACCAGGAAATTGCATCTGCCATACACAAGCGAACAACGATCAAAACTATGGGCAGAGCTGGCAACGTCAATACCATGATCAAGGGGAAAATCGACTCAAAGTATCACATAGTTATGTTCATCAGGGGCGAAAGTCAAAAATGTATGTTCGCTCTTGTCGACAAACACCTCTTCTCCACGACTTGCCTTGATCATATATTGGAGATCATTCAGAGGTGCAATCAGAACAGTGTTGCTGATAAGAAACTATTTACTGACATGCTGAGGTGGTACATACAATTTAGATAGACTCTTCTCACCATAATTCCTCATCTGTTTAAAGTAGTAAAGACGGTGAAGCCCACACAGAGGAAATAATCTCTCGCCCCATTGTACGTAAAGGGGGAGATTGTTGGGTCTATTAGATTGCGTCATGGGCTCGGTCCTTAGCCCAGTTTGAATGCTGGTATTGCGCCTATCTAGCCATGCATATTTTTGTACTAGGGTTTAGTATATAAGTTGCATGCATGCAGACTTAGTAGTTATCGCTTTCATTGTTAATTTGCTTCATAGTTTTGTAAACCCTAGCTCGCCTCTACAGCGGAAGTTCTTCATCGAGCTCTGCTGAGGCGTGACTCTGTTTTGAATCATAAGCATTCATTTGATTCAGATCTGTGTTCATTCTCATATTTTTTTGAATTGTTTGATTTCTTTAATCGAACTTGTGAAAGATCTAATCAATCTAAGAGTTTTAAACTCATCAGAGAGGTTGGAAGAAGTGAGGGCAAAGGCGAAAGGAATGTCACTGGTGGCAAAGGGAGAGGTCGATGATGAGAATGAAGGAACTTATCAGATATGGTATTCGGGATCGGATGGCGAAGAAATGCATAATCCGATGCATGGAGCCATGTTTGCGAAATATGAGGATGAATCTGACGAAGCGGTAACATGTCATTGCTTCATGACTAAAAGTTCTGATAAATCACCAATGACCACCAAGGTATGTTCTATTCTTCAATCTTTTAATATTCCTTTAAGTGCATATGATTCTGAATTAATTTCTTTCGATGATACAGTTGCTTATTTTGATACTTTGGTTATCTCTGCTAGCAACGAGGCTAAGAAATCAACTTCTCAACTAATAAAAGTACAGAAGTAGCTAGATGCCAAGAAAATAAAATTTGAATGTTTAGAATTGCAGATTACAAATATTATGTGTGACAGGGATAATCTGAGTAGTGATATAAAAATTTTATTAGCCCAAAGGAACATATACAGTAATTCAACCAAACGTCTATATGCTAAACTTACTGCTTTACATCATTCATCTTATATTAGTAAGGAACAACATCATAAATTATTACCTTTTCTAGCATATGAAAAAGAGAACGTTGATAACCTTTCGTATGATTGTGAGAAAACAATAGCAGAGTTTGACAAAATTCCAGATGATAGTATGCTTATGGAGTCATTAAAATTGATGAATATTTGGATACGAATGAATTAGTTGATATTGTGAATGATACTTTAACCAAGAATGAACAAATCAAAATTTTGAAAAAGACTGAGAATTCGACATCTGATTCATAATCTAATTTTGCTGATATCGAAGATAATTCTGATAATATTAGCGAAATTAGTGATCTTGAGGATGTTGATTGTTCTCAGTTGTCTATTGTTAATGTTGCATCAAAGTCTAAAGGAAAATAAAAATGTGAGGATTCGTTGGTTAAGATTGACACTAACAAACCCGCAACTTCGAAAGTTTGTAATTTTGATCATGTGGATGTTAGAGATAGTCAGACTGATAGTAGTGATGATGAAAATGATGACGAACTTTTACATAAACCCATTTCATCCAATAACGGTTCGAAAGAAACAAAAATTCCACGAATGACTAAAAGGGGTGCTCATTATCTCGAAACGAATTCAGTGGTGTACCCTAATTTCAAATGCACAGATGATGTTGTTTTTCCAAACCAAGTGTTTGTGACAATAGGAAATGTCGATAACATCAAACCATAGATTCACAAATTGGTTGAAGCAGAAAATAAACGAACAATAAATGAACAATTTTCTCAAATCAAAGTACTATCGAAAACAATCTTACAAAGAATACATATACATTTCAAAGACAAAAACCTCAACGAAAATGGGTTGAAAACTAACAGTTGTGAAAGAAGTCTTAAAATCAGTTGTTGTGGAAACTGAAAGAGTTGTCAACTTAAATTCACAAGAATTCAAAGATCAAATTGCTAAATTTTCGAAAGAAAATGAAATTTCAAAAAGACAAGCTCAAAAGAAATTTTTTAGGCAAACTGTTGAGTCTCGAAAGAAATCCAACGGTTTGACAACAAAAATTTCTAATAACATGAACAACAAATTTGTTAAAATGATGTCCTCATCATATTCAACTATTCAGAAAAATCATGCTCAAAGAAATAAATCAAGGTCTAAATCAAATCCAAAAACAAATTTTTCAGCAAAGCAATTTCAAAATCACAATTCCACAAATCGATTTTCTTTTAATTCACAAGAAAGATTTTCTCAAAATCAAAACTACAAACCCACTTCTTTCTCAAATAATTCAAAAAGTTTTTACAAAAGAAACTTTCAAAACACAAATGTCGAAACAAAGGTTAAAAGTCGACATGTTGAGCAATTTCGTCCAAAATCAAAAGTTGTTCTACAAAAACCAAAATTTCCAAATCCTTCTAGGAAACAGAATTTGAAAGTTTCATGCACTAAGGGATTATCTTCAGAGAAAAACATAGATCATTGGCTTGAAGGGAAAGGAAAGATGTATCAATCAAGAAAATTTTCTCAACGTCAAATTCAAGAAGCTTATGAAAAGTATGTGAATACTTCATCAAATGAAAGCTCATCATCAAAAGAATCGAATGTTTCGATGAAAGCTTGGAAAGCTGTTTCACGCGACACGAAAACACAAAAACAAATTGAGAAGACAAAGGAAAGTGTTAGTGACAATCCAAAACCAATGAAAACTTATGTTTCGATTTATTTAAATCATGATGTGGACTTAATTGATAGTTTCAAATCAAAAGTTCATGATTGGGTTAGAGGTTCTTCATTTCATTCTATGTTTCACACTAATGTCCAAGGACCCAAACAGCCTTGGGTACCAAAATTCTTTCACTAATTACAAGTTTGTGTGATGATCAATATGATGATAAATGGTATATTAATAGTGGTTGCTCTCGTCACATGATTGGGAAGAAGGAGAATTTACGTGACTATCGAAGTTTAAAGAATGCTCGAGTTGTTAAGTTTGGTAACAATCAAAGGTGTCAAGTAAAAGGTTATGGAAAAATAATGAATGGCAAGTTTACTGTACAAAGAGTGGCGTATGTCGAAGGTCTTCCACATAAATTGATAAGTGTATCGTAACTTGTTGTGGGAACTGGTAATAAAGTACTTTTCAATGAAGAAGGAAGCATAATTTCGAATGTCAACACCAAAGAAGTCTTGCTTCAATCCAAAAGAAAAGGAGACATGATTACTCTGGATATCATTCCTATTGTTGGCAAACCATCCATGTGCTTACTTTCGAAAGCTTCATTAGACATTAGATGACTTTGGCATCGAAGGCTTTCACATCTGAATTTTCGAAATTTGAACAAACTAGTTGTTCAAGATCTTGTAAGAGGATTACCTATTTTAAAGTTTGATAATGATACTTTATGTGCATCTTGTGAACAAGGGAAGCAACATAAACAAGGTCATCTGATCACTATAGACTCGAAAATTTTCGAACCTTTAGAGTTACTTCATATTGACTTGTGTGGACCGTCGACAGTTGCAACTCTTAACAAGAAACGGTACATTCTTGTAATTGTTGATGATTTTTCTAGATTTACTTGGGTGTATTTTCTTAGGTTGAAAACAGAGGTTGCTTAAATCATGATTGACTTTATCAAAAAGATGAAAACAAGTTTAAAGAAGATTGTTCAAAAAAATCAAAGGAGTTCATGGGTCTGAATTTAAGAACAATGTTATTGATTCGTTTTTGGTGGACAAAGGAATTTCGCATAATTTCTCTTCGCCATATACTCCTTGACAAAATGGTGTGTTCGAAAGGAGAAATCATTCACTTTGTGAAGAAGCGCGAACCATGCTGGCATATATGAATCTTCATCAATATCTTTGGGTAGAAACCGTTTCTACAACATGTTTTACTCAAGACATATCATCTATTCATCATCGTTTCAACATAACTCCTTACGAAATAACAAACAATCGTCAACCTAATTTCAAATTCTTTCATGTTTTTGGATGAAGGTGCTTTATTAGGAATCTCAAGGATAACCTTTTGAAATTTTAAGCAAAAGCAGATGAAGGAATTTTCTTGGGATATTCACATAATTCATTTGCATATCAAGTGTTGAACAAACGAACACGAAAAGTGGAAGAAACGTTTAATCTTACGTTTGATGATCATCATGTTATACAAGTTGAAAAGTGTTTTGACAATCATCATATTCTTAATGAGTCAAATTGTGAATCTTATATTTCAGATTCGATGGATGTTGATTATGATTTAATCTTTGGTATTGCAGATAATGTTGTTGATGCTGAAATTAATGCACCTGATAATCATCTTCCTGAATCTACGAAGCATAGTGATGATTTTACATTCACTCAATGTGATTTGGATATGCATTCAACATCGAACTCTCCAGTTATAGGTGAAAGTCTGCAAAATAATCCAGTGGAGGGGGAGCACTTGGATTTGAATACTCCGGTTGAGGGGGAGCATCCTTTCGAGGGGGAGAAAAGGAGTATGAATGAGGATGTTGAGGGGGAGCATCATGTTGAGGGGGCATCCAATTGAAGTAAATATCGAGAGGGAACAAAATGATCCAATAGAATCGAATTCTAGTCATATTGAAAATTTTCACGATTCTAATGACGAAGGTTCTATTGCAGGTTCAGAAAATGATGACTTATTTGAAGATGCGCCATTGGATTTTGATCCATCATATCTACCTTTGGAAAAATGGACAAGAGATCATCCAAAAGAACAAGTCATTGGAAATCCACAAGAAGGTGTTTTGACTAGAGCTCAAATTCGAGCAAAGAATGAGGTACTAAATGAACATCAAGAGTTTTGTATGTTTAATGTGTTCATTTCAAAAATTGAACCAAAAACCATTAAGGTTGAAATGGAACACTCAGATTGGGTTGTTGCAATGCAATCTGAATTGGATGAGTTCAAAAGAAACAAGGTTTGGAGGTTAATTCCTAAACCTGAAAATGTTTCAATTGTCAGATTAAAATAGATTCTAAAAAAATAAAACCGACAATGATGGAAATATTATTCGAAATAAAGTCAGGCTTGTTGTAAAAGGTTATTCACAACAAGAAGGAATAGACTATGACGAAACTTTCACCCCTGCTGCAAGACTCGAGGCAAACGAATATTTTTGGCTTATGTGGCTGACAAAGATTTCAATGTCTATCAAATGGATGTGAAATGTGCATTTTTGAATGGAGATCTGGAAGAGACTATGTATGTGGAACAACCAGGTTTTATACATGAAGAACAATCTGATTATTGTTATATAAATGAAGAACATCCTGATTATTGTTATATTTTAGATAAGGCAGTTTATGGGTTAAAACAAGCACCACGAGCCTCGTGTGCAACTCTAACTTCTTTCTTGAAACAATCAAAATTAAAACAAGGATCTGTTGACCCCACATTATTTCAAAAGAAAGTTGGGAATCATCTAATGCTTGTTCAAATTTATGTTGATGATATTATTTTTGGCTCTACTAACCCTGATTTGTCTAAAGAATTCGAAAATCTGATGAAAAGCAAATTTGAGATGAGTATAATGGGAAAAATCAATAATTTTCTTGGTATGAATATTAGTCAAAAGAGAGAAGGAATTTTCATCAACCAAGAAAAATATACCTAGAATTTGCTAGAAAATTTTGGATTAACGAATAGCACAAAGTTACGAGTACCAATGGCAACTGGCACTAAGCTGACACCTTCGTTAGATAAACTTGTTGTTGACTTGACTCTTTACAGAAGCATGATAGGTTCGTTACTTTATCTCACAGCAAGTAGACTTGATATCATGTTTTCTGTTTGTAATTGTGCTAGGTATCAGTCGAATCCACAAGAACCACATCTCACTACAGTCAAGAATATTTTTCATTATCTCAAAGGAACAATTTCATTAGGACTGTGGTATCCTTCAAAAACCGGATTCTTCATTCAAGCATATTCGGATGTTGACTTTGGAGGTTGCAATTTGGATAGAAAAAGCGCTAGTCACGGATGTCAATTGCTTGATAGGAAGTTGGTAAGTTGGCAATCGAAAAAGCAAACATGTGTTTCGATTTCCACAGCAGAAGCAGAATATGTTGCTACTGCAGCTTGCACATCACAAATTATTTGCATACAAAGTCAATTACGTTATTATGCAATTAATACGAAGAAAATATCGTTGTATTGTTATTCCCAAATTGCAATTCGTATTTGTCACAATCCTATGCAACATTCGAAAACCAAGCATATAGCTCTTCATTATCATTTCATAAAAGATCATGTTGAATATGGCAATATCGAAGTTCATTTTGTGAAAACTATTGATCAGCTTGCTGATATTTTTACAAAACCATTGGATGAAAAATCGTTTGTTAGAATTTTGACAGGTTTGGGAATGGTCGAAGGGAAGTCTGTATGTAAGAATGATTCGAAAGAATAGCGCAAATTGACAACTGTCAAAGTCAACGCTTACTGTTCATAGTCAACGCTTCGATATGCTTCGCTTTCGACATTTGGGAAAGAAAATATTCGATAGTTTAGTAAACTTTTATTTTTCATTTTTTTATTTCGAAAATTTTGAAAAACCAAAAAGATTTTCTTCTGTTATTTGTTTTAATTTTCGAAAATTTCAAAAACCCAAAAAGATTTTCTTTCTTTTCAAAAATACAAAAGACCAAAAATATTTTTCTTTAGATGTTTGTTATTTTGTACTTTGTTTTCCTTCTAATGTACAGAAATCAAGAATATCTTTCAAGATGCATGCTAGCATTTCTAGGATAAGGTATACTTTCAAAATTTTGTAATAGTTAGGATATCCCTAGAAGCATGCTGCAGCATGTCGACCCAAGCCTCCATTTACTCAATGTGTGATTTCGAAAGCCTTAATGAAATCTTTTCATACGAAATATTTCTTCCCAATCAGGCTTGTATTCACATTAGTCTTCTAAGCTACGTAGCTCTTCTCAAATGAGTTAAGAGTTTTCTATTTGGTCCAAACACAACAGAGGTACAATTGAGTTCTTCAAACCAATCTTTTCCTCCCAAAGTTCTTACACTTTTCACACAGAATGACATATGTCCAAGAGGTCTTTGATCAAACCAGTCGATACTTAGACATATCAACACTCTGTGTTAATGATCTGGCATCATGAGGCCGTGATGAAAGTGAAACCCAATTTTCTAAATTTGTTAAGGAATTGACGGGGAAGTATGTTCCAGATTTTTATGAAACATTTGTTTATGTACCAATGTTTGATGCTCCAAATCATATTCTTTCGTTATGAGTGGTCTTGATCAAATATTCGAAACCCGCAACATTTGTTTCTCAAGAAGATCCAGATGAAAAATATTTTTCTTTGAATATGATTTTCGTGTGAGTATCTTCTCTTTCAACTATCACATTCACTTTTATCCAAAGCATACCTGTCACTGACTACACTAGTCATACAGGTAATTTCGATTACAATTACTCACCTTATGTTTAGGTTGATATATATTGAAATTTTAAGCCACCCACGAAACCTTGAAAAAGAAACCCTTCAATACTTCTTTATAAGTATTAGAATGTATTTCACGGGAAACCGCACAAGCAGTTGATCATCTCTCTTGATGATTAATGAAGCAACTTTGCCCGGGGTTTAACTACCTTTGTGTCAAAAATTTATTTTTCGACATCACGCACTCCAAATTTGCGTTAATTTTGCTTCTCATCTTATTTCTTTGGCACACTGAACTTACGAAATCCTTGAGGTTCTGAGTATTACCAACTCAGGTTGATGATTTCGACACTCTGGCAAATGACTTCTCTTTTCATCCTAAAAGTGAAAGAGCCTTACTTCCTAACGAAGGCTAGTGGCGGTTAGAATTCCATTGAATAGTACAAACAGTTTGTTTGACAAGACTCTTTGTATTCCTTCTGGGTTTCAAGGTGATGTGGTGGTCGCTTTTTCACGCGTGGCTAGTTTATCGGCTATAGGGTGAGAGTTTCAAGGAGCCACGTCGGATCTCATTTAACGCTAAAACCGTTTCAATTTCAAATTTACAAGAAACATATAAAAGGTTGTTTATATATCCTTTTATACTTACGCGTTCAAAATCTTAGAATATCAAAAAGCCCTAATTCTCTGTTCTTCAAAATTTCTGTTCACTTTTCAAAAATGGTTGATACTTAAAATACTACTACTGAAGAAGTTGTTTCTCAATCGATTATGAAGATTCAAAACACTAACTATCATGTTAAAGGCAATTTGTCATTGTATCCAGATGAACTCAAGATGTTGATTGCTGCTCTTCAACATTCAGGTCTTGCAACTGCCATGCTTAATGCCTTTGAAGTTTCGTTATCCTGGTTGTCAATGGTGGGTTCTACTGCATCTTACAACAAAGCCACTGATGTCATCACATTTAATTTTGTGAATGACAAACGAGTGAGACTTACAAAGAAGACCTTTACTCAAATATTGGCACTTCCAAATTCATCACCATTCTTTCAATTCACAAGTGCTCAGATAATGCACATGTTTAATGAGCTGGGACATTAACCACCTCTTCTCAAAATTAGCAATTTCAAGAAGTCTGGTCTACCTTGTAACCAAAACTCGCACTTCGAGAACTTGGCATACAGGCGTTCCCATCTCAGAACCTCCAACAGTTCCCCGAGGTGCTCTTCGTGCTGCTCTCGGGTCTTGGAATACACCAAGATATCATCTATGACCACGATGAACGAGTGATCAAACATCGGTCTGTAAACCCGATTCATTAGGTCCATGAATATTGTTAGCGCGTTGCTGAGCCCAAACGGCATCACCACAAACTCGTAGTGCCCATAACGCGTCCGAAACGCGGTCTTCTCAACGTCCTCCTCTCTAACCCAGACCTGATGATACCTCGATATCAAGTCAATCTTGGAGAACCAAGATGCATCCTGTAACTGGTAGAATAGAATGTCGATCCTCAGGAGTGGATAACGGTTCTTCACCGTCAACTTGTTCAACTCCATATAGTTAATGCACATCCGGTGCGATCCATCCTTCTTCCTTACAAAGAGGATCGGTGCTCCCTAGGGAGAACTGCTAGGTTAAATGAACTTCTTGCCCAACAAGTCCTGCAGCTATGAAGACAACTCTTGCATCTTGGGTGGCGCCAAACGGTACGGCGCCTTGGCAATAGCAGCCGTACCCGCCACCAAGTCGATCCGAAACTCGACCTACCTCTCCGGAGGTATCCCTTGCAACTCCTTCGGAAACACGTCTGCAAAATCCCTGACCACTGTAACCTATAAAACTGAAGTCTGGTCTCCAACTCGCGTATCCACCACGTACGCTAAGTAACCTGCACATCCATGTTGAATACACTGTCGAGCTCTGGCAGCTGAATAGAACCCTGACCCCACTCTGGTGCCCTTGCCATATAGAACCAGTTCTCCCCCACTTGGGGTTCGAACTACCACTATTTGGCCCTCGCAATCTATCATGGCACCAAAACGACTAAGCCAATCCATACTCACAATCACGCATACTTCCCCCATGGGAATCGGAATTAAATCTATCGGAAAGACCACTTCGAAGATCTCTAACTGACATCCACGATACCCATGTTCATTAGCGATAGAAACTCGCACGGACACTCTAGCTCGTCAACTAGTACACCAAACCCCCTACTGGACATCTGAGAAACGAAAGACCGACTCGCCCCCGAGTCAAATAAAACTAAAGTAGGCAAGGAGTTTACTAAAAACGTACCTAAGCATAGGTACCACATATAAGCATAACATAAATATAATAAACGAGGTAAAGGAAAGCGACATACTAGCAACCACATTTGGTGCTGCTCTGGCCTCCTATGCCATAAGTTGGAAAGCACGCTCCTGAGCCTTTGGAGGCTCGGCCTTAATAGGCCTCCCATCAGCGATCCTTAAAGTAGTTGGCGTTGGAATCTATGTCGGCTTGGCGGCTAGCAATGGCCAGTTGGTCTTCACATGGCCAACCTGATCACAGTGGTAGCATAACCTAATACCCGAAACCAGGTGGCCTTGGCGGCAATCCTTGGCATAATGCCCATCCTTTCCACACCTGTGTCGCTCGCTACCCGCTCGACACACTCCAGAATAACTCCTACCACACTTCCCACATTTGCGGCCTTGCTGACCCCCAGCCCTAGAATCAGCGGTCTTAGACCGCTTCTATGCTGGCTGAGACTATGTCGTGGTTGGATGTTGCTCCCTCAACTGTAGCTCGATCTCCAACTCACGCCGCCTAGCGGCCTCCCGCAACTCCAACAGAGTATCACATCGTTGGGTGGAAACAAACCGGCGGATGTCAGTCTTGAGCATGCTCAAATAACGAGTCATCTGAGCCTACTCGGAAGCAAACTCTAGGCAGAACATCGCCCCCTCCGTAAACATACGGGTGATCTCCATCACCGACTCTCCATCCTGTCTCAAACTCAAAAACTCCTAAGCCAACCGCTCCCGCTCCACCCTTCGAACATAGCGGGCGCGGAACATCTCCCTAAACTGCTCCCAAGTAACAGCAGCTCTCTGATCATCAGTGTACAATCTGGTCATCAGTCTCCACCAATCCTTGGCCCCTGACCTCAGTAGGTTCAGGGCACATCTGACATTTTGGTCAGTAGGGCATGAACACGTGAAGAAACATCCCTCCATGTCAGACAACCACCTCATAGCTCTAATCTCATCCTGTGTACCATCAAACGTTGGGGGCTTCGTGTTATCAAAGTCCCGGTACTGAAAACCCCGTCCAGCTCCACCTCTTATTGTCGTTGTTACAACTGATGCAGCTGCGGTGGTAGCCGTCTCTGCAAGGGTTGTGTAACGCTCGTCAAATTACTCAATCATAGCGGTCTTAATAGACCCAAACATCTTCGGTAGCTACGCTCGGAACAAAGCGGCAACCTCATCATGCAGGATCTCTCAAATCTTGGCATCTAGCTCATATGTCCCCATCTGTACCACAGGCTTAGGTGCTACTGGCATCTCCTGGCCTCTGTCCCTCGATCCTGATCCCGACCCGGATGCAATCACAAATTGTCTCATCATCAACACACTGAAAACACACCAATAAATATCAAATAATCACATAACAATAGGGGACCAACTCCCGACTAATCCATAGGGGCTGTGATTTCCTTGCTACGCGTATGGGTCCTGTTCTTTCAGTAGTACGGGCCCATACCACCTTCCACACCTACCCATATTTGTCCCAAGTATCACCACAACACCCTAACAATATACATAACATAGCTAGTACTCAAACCTTGTTCTTAGAGGAATGCTAAACCACCTCCCGACTTCCCTCGCAACTTCTCACGACCCACCAATCCATGAAACTTCCATCAACCCTGCAGTACTAGTGTAGGCTAGCCATACATAACGGTGGACCCTATAGACTTTCGAATATACGATCCTACCCAAAGGTCGAATTAAACATTCTCAGACTATAAGATCTTGATGACATACAGTCATGATGCATACACAAGTAACTATAGTAATGATGTCAATCTCATATAAGGAAAAACCTAGGCTAGTAGGCATCTTGTAATCAAGGAATTCTATCATGCAACTCCTGAAGATCCCTAGCCTATTACTAGCATGTTGTTCTAACATATCACATAATCAAATAGTTATATGGTATTTGGGGATCTACTTACTGGCTCCGGCTGATCGTACACCTTGCATCCTCCTTCACTTAGTTTGAAAACCATTTTAGAAATCATTTGAAAACCCTTCCATGATTTGAGACTGGATTCACATGAATGTTCCTCCAATTCACTCAAACCAAGGCTCTGATACCAACTTGTAACACCCATAAAAATTCGAGCCAATTTAAACTTTTAAAACATTTCAAATCCATTAAACATTACAAACTTGTTTTCCAAAAAGTATCATATCAGAGTATCCCAGAAACAAATTCATAAAAAGTGAGGAGCTATACGATCACGCCTTACCCTTGCCCCGATCTCCTGAAGTACCTGAAACAATAAACTCAAACTATAAGCCCGAAAGCTTAATGAGTTCCCCCAAAATACTGATACACATACAGTCCACATAACCATGTCAGCAACATCATAACATAACAAATTGAAACAGGATAAAATGGGTCCACAGCCTTATAGGCTGGATTACCCCATGGGCCCACAATGTGAGTCTGGATTGCTTCCGGCCCACAGCTCACATCTGGCTTGCCATCGAGCCCATTGTACGAGTCTCCCTTAGCCCGTAACTGGAATTCTCCCGAGTTTGTTGGATTACCGCACAAAGTAGTCTCACCTCAACCCATCCCACATAACATATCAACATGTATCATAACTAACGCACATATAGATAATAATACGTTATCACAGGTAGTCCTACAGATCTACCCGACTAGCATATCAACTGGCATACATCACTAACTCAACTCAGCATATCAATAACTGCTAGGATATCAAATCCAATGGGCCGGCCTTGGTGCCTTAGACCCCTTAGTATAGTGAGGATAACTCACCTAGAAAATGTCGGCTCGGTAACTAAACTCCAACTCTCAGATCATGATTGCAACTCCACCACCTATTATCATAATGAAACCATACTCATAAGTTTTCAATCTTCCAAGGTACCCCATAAGTCAACTAGTCAACCCCTTGGTCAAATTCAAAGTCAACAGTCAAGGTCAACAGTCCATCTTGACCCTTACTCGTCGAGTACCCTCGACTACTCGCCGAGTTCCTTGAGATACTCGTCGAGTTCCTATGGTTCGCGATCGAAGCCCTAAGGCCACTCGTCGGGTTTCCTTCTTGCAACTCGATAGGTTCACGTGCATTCATTAATTTGGGGAAACATTAACCGACTCATTGAGTTGTTCATCCAACTCGTCAAGTCTTTGGCAATCTTCATTGGGCTCACCGAGTTGTTCATCCAACTCGTCAAGTTCAATGCCTATCTTCATATGACTCGCCGAGTCGACTATGCGACTCGCCGAGTCCCTTCAGCCCTTTAACCATGCAGGCACTTTTTAAGCCATGCCAAGGCCCCAAATTGCATATCCAACTTCCTTGGGCATGCTTCTCACGTAAAGTTGCAAACTTTACATGCATGTAAGGCTTTAAGACCCTAAAATGTCACAACTAAGCTTGCAATGATGTCACATCCTTAAGAGAAGGCTCATACGAGGCAAAGTCGATGACTTTATGAATCTAGAAGCCCAGGGGAGTCCAGATCTGAAGTTACTACTTCAGATCTTGGCTGAAACACAAGAAACCTTTCCTAAAATCATGCACAAAAGGGTTTAGGAGAAATTGAGCCAAGGGAAAAACGATCTAATACCTTCAGGAGAGCCCTTTCCTAAGTGATTTCTTCACCAAGAACTTCCCTCCAAGCTTAAACCTCCAAAGAACACACACACACACTCGAGTTAGGGCCTTTCTGGACTCTTAATGGACTGTAGAGAGGCCAAAGGATGTTGTGTTTCTTTAAATAGGGTGCAAAACCCCAGGATTTAGGGTTTCATCTACCAGCTCCTACTCGTCGAGTCCCTTCTTGAACTCGGAGAGTAGGCCACTAAATTCGCGAACCAACCCACTGCTACTCGACGAGTAGGGCAACCAACTCGTCGAGTAGACCTTGGAAACAAAAGAATTCTTATTTAAATCAATACCTGATAATCGGGGTGTTACAGTGTCTCTTGTGTTTGATAAAACCCTTAGTTCATGTTTACAAGTTTGATTCTAGCAGAGATTAGAAAAGCTCATCATGTCTCATGACGACTCTTAATCCAATACCATCAATATCTCCAACAGCATTGGATCCACTACTAGGATTCCCATTCTCCATACTCAAGATTATGAAGTGTGGACGCACCACTTCGAAGACAACTGAAACATCTGGATTCCCAGGTATCTTATTTTATGCATTTATATTGAGTTTTGGAGAGGGACTCGGCGAGTAGGCGCTCAGACTCGCCAAGTAGGATCGCGCATGGCTGGACTGATTTAATGGCAGACTCGGCGAGTCCATGCGTGGACTCGGCGAGTCCATGCGTGGAATCGGCGAGTCCATGTGTGGACTCAGCGAGTCCACGCTGTTTAATGAAACCCTAATTCTCGGGGCCTGAGCCCTATTTAAGGACCTTTATAGCCACTATTTACGGCTATCAGACCCCTGAGAAACCCTAGAGATCAGAGAGAAGGCTTGTAGTGCAATAGGAGGGCTATTTTATCATTCTAAGTGTGACTTTGCAAGAAAGAAGGAAGGAGGACAAACAAGGAAGGTTGAGGAGCTCATATATATCATCCATTTCATCAGAGGAGGCTACTAAAGGTACTAATATGTGCTCAAACTCATGTATTTGGTGTTCTAGTTGAATCTAGGGTTTTCTTGTGCATTCTTTGGCTGGATTCTAAGTATGTGAGGTCCCAAGGTGGAGTTCTTCTTATATCTAGACCTTAAGAGGTCCAGAGAGTCCTATTCACATTGCTTTTTGCTACTCCATTAGAGATATGGCCCTAGGTTTCCATTTTAGGGGTTATTTCACCCAAAGAAGCTTTTTAGTCATTGCATGAGTGTAAAGGTCAGACCTTTATGTGATTATAGTGGTTGGAAAGGATAGATCTATGGATCGGAGGAATAGATCTGACCTCAGGAGGTCATTTGAGTTTGAGCATGGCATGAACTCGCCGAGTCCAAGAACAGACTCGGTGAGTAGGATAGTTTTTTTCCATTAATCACACAGTTGGTGACTCGTTGAGTTGGGGAAGTGACTCGGTGAGTCATTTTGGATTTAGAGGACTTGATTTCATGACTGAACTCACCGAGACACAATTGTGCACTCGGCGAGTCTGGTCAAATGGTTGACCATTGACTTTTGTTGACTTTTAGGGTTTGGTCAACAATTGGACTTGTGGACTGTTTGAAGGGTAAAATGGTCTTTTGTCCTTCTTAGAGGACATGTGAGGATCTAGTCTATCCTGGAGAGCCGTTATTAATTGAGATGATCGTTTATGTGTTTAGGCAGAGGCTAGATCAGTGATACACGAGCGAGATATTACCGAGACATCTAAGGTGAGTCTTCTCACTATACTTTACCTTGCGTAGGTAACCAGAGTTATGTGATAGAGTATCTTGTATGTTGTCTATCTGATGTGTTGCACTGCATTATTTCTATTTGATTTATGTTGTGAGTATATCAGAGTTAGGACCGGAAGGTCCACAGAGCTAGGACCACGGGGTCCATAGAGTTAGGGCCCAAGGGCCCACCAGAGTCATAGCCTTGAGTAGCTAATATGTGTTATATGTGGTATTTTGGGGAACTCACTAAGCTTCATGCTTACAGTGTTTGGGTTATGTGTTTCAGGTACTAGTGAGGATCGCGGGAAGGTGCCGACATGATCAGTACAGACACACGCGGAGTTTTATTTACATGTTATGATCTTGGGATTTTGACTTATGTTGAATATAAGAAACAATGTGTTTTATAATATTGTGAATTAAATTGTTTTTAAAATGTGAATTTTTTTTTTTTGAAATTTTACGGTGTTAAAACTACGTCGTTGGATCAGAAGATAATGGTTATCTTATCTGGGAGGCGATAACATTGGGCCCGTTTGTTCACTCTCGAACGCATACTATCAACACTCAAAAGGAGTACAATCAACTCTTGATAGACGTAGAAAATATCCCTCAAGATGAGAAAGACAAAGTGCTATGCAACGTTAAAGCCATGAGAATGATCAGATTCGCTTTGCAAGCTGATACCTTTCGTCTAGTAAGTCCTTGCACCACTGCAAAAGAAATATGGGATGGACTAAAAGAATTATATTCTACTGATGAGGATCTAGAGCACTCAATTCAAACTCTGTTGCTCTCTGAGTTCGGTGCTTTCAAACAAAAACCTGAGGAGAAACTCATTCAAGCATTCGATCGATTTAACCACTTGCTTAGCAAGATGATCAAGCATGGAATTGGAAGAGAAGTGATTGAACAAAAATTTACTTTTATGAATGGGTTAAGATCCGAATGGATGGTTGTGGTCTCAACTATGAAGGCACACGAGCAATTTAAAAGTTATTCATTGGCAAAGTTGGTAGGAATTCTCAGATCTCATGAAAGTGTGGTGTCAAAGGAAGTGAAGGTAGTTTTGGGTGTGGGATCCTTGGCTCTTATTTCTAAAGGAAAGAGTGTGGCAGAAGAAGAAGAAGAATCGAATATGTCAGAATGCGACCTGACCAATGAAGAATATGCAATGATGGTTACAAACCCAAAGAAGTTTGCTCGTAAAAAGTTCCCAGCCAACAAGAACCGAAACTGGCAGGGGAGCTACAGTTCGGAGAAAGTGAAAGAGGAAACCAAGAATACTTCTCTAAAGGACGATGAAAAGAAGGAGATCAACCTTGCAGGAGACTCTAGGTATGATTGCAACTACTGTCACGGCAAAAACCATTTTGCCTAGGCCTGCATGCTAAGAAAAATGGCTAAGAAAAAGGATGGTGAAGAAAATGAAGCCTACTACTTGCTAAAGCTGGAGGAGATAAAGAAGAAGAAAGCAACTAATAGTCCTCTGAATGCTTTGATTGTGCAAGGGAACATTGATGATGATGAGTTCGTTGGAGTAGAGGTCTGGTCTATAGACTCTAAAGATGAAGAGGTACGTAGACCTACGCATGGAAAAGAATTTGTGGTGAAAGAAGACCTTACTGAGTCAGCTGGAAGATGCTTGATGGTGACAGTTGGAGTGTCAAGGATGAAGGGATATAGAACCAAAGGTGAACATGATGATGTGAGGCTAATGGAAGACAAATGCTTCGCTGCCAAGCCTGTGAGTGAAAGGATCAATGACTGCGATCAATTGATCAAGAAGGTACAATCCATACTTGAATCGCATAAAATACCTGTTACAAACTATGAAACAGAATTAAACGAATTAAAATTCAATTTTTCTAACTTAAGTGGTATTCTAATGTAAACACGCCTAGCGAATACTAACCTAATTTATCAACTCAGCAGGGTGACTTCCAAGAGTGAGGAAAGAAGGATGTGGATAGAGCTGAAGGAAACAGAGTTAGTTAGGGATAGGGATGAACTTATTTATTTACAACATGACAATCTGAAGTTTTTGAAACAAGGAATGTTTTTTGTTTAATAGCTAAACGTTTATACACAAACATCACTCAGTTGCACTTAGACTGTGAGATTAGTAGGAAGATTCACAAAATGATTTTGCCCTTCCTTGAATTTAAGGAAGATGAAATCATTGCTGAATGTGAATCCATTGTGTCATCAGATGAGATTTCAGAAACTTACAAATATAGACTAGACAAAACTGATACCTTTATTGAATCCAAAGAACATAAATGCATGCTTAGGAATTTACTGGATGAAAATGACAAATTAAAAATCAAGACCGAGACCATACAAAAGTTTGACTCATCAAATGCCAAATTAAGTTCAGAACATAAAATGAATTTAGAAACCACTTCTGAATTTGATGATTACAGTGAGATGAGCGAAATCTCAGTAGAGGATGAGGTCGATTGTTCTGAATTTCTTAAGAGTGAACCTGAGTTAGCGAAACCACTCATTCCTGAAAATTCTCTTGAGTTTGCTCACTTATTTAAGAACAAATCCAAAATCCTCAAAGAAAAGGCGGTTATCTATCAAAGGGTGAAAACAATGTCGAACCAACTATATGTTGTTAAAGGAGTAACAAAGAAACAAACGGCAGAATTGATATCCATGGTAGATAAAGATAACGATGAAGGTTGCGATAATTTCTTCTGGTCTACTCCAATTGACAATGTAGACGAAACGGTTGGTCTATCGGAGCGAACTTCATGGAGGGTCAAAGGAAGATATGTGGCTGAACCTATCAATAATCCATCAAGTTTCGATAAACCAAGCTCAGGCAGCATGAAAGAGATACCAAACGAACCAAAGAAAGCATACAATGTATCTTCAACTACAACCGAAGCTTACAAAGAAAAACCGAAACCTAGAGCGAACATTCACAAGAATCAAGAGCAACTTGCTGAACAGAAAAGGCAGAGGAATAAGAGATACAAGAAGAATCTCAATGAGAGAAAACAGTTTTGGTATTCCCAAAACCCTAATTATGTTCACTCTAAAAAGGCGACCAATCTCAAGGTAAATGAGAAGTCAAGAGCCAAATCTCCTTCTTGCAACCACTGCCAGTCATGCAGTTAGAAGGACCAAAACCTAAAAGGTAGATTCGGTCCTAACTCTACCAATGCTCAGAACTGAAAGTCCAGTTCCAGTCCTAAATCCCATCCTCCTCATTTCCCATCAAAACTTAACTCGGTGAAGGATATCAAAGGAAAAGGAAAGCTCAACTCGAATAACGAAGCTCACATTGAGAAAACGTCAACTAACCCTAAGACTCACACAACAAATTCAACTAAAATTCCAACTAAAAGTAAATCATCAGAATCACCACAACCAAAAATAGATGAAAATAAAATGAAAGTCTAGAGCCTTCAAATAAAAGAAGAACCCACTTTAATAAAAATAACATCCATGGTTGATTTTTCGATTGCAATTCCCTATTCTGTAAAAGACTCACGAGGACCCATGAAACATTGGGTTCCTAAGTCTGCTAAATCTTTGCATGTTATCAGTGACGAGCAGTTTGATGATGAATGGTATATCGACAGTGACTGCTCTCTTCACATGATAGGAAGGAGAGAAGAGCCAAGGGAATTTTAGTCACTTAAGGATGATGGATGTGTTAAATATCAGAATAACTCATATGGCACGATCAAAGGGTATGGGATGATCACCAATGGTGAATTATCAATAAGAAAAGTAGCTTATGTAGAAGGATTGCAGCATAAGCTCATCAATGTCTCTCATCTAGTTGTGGGAACTGGCTTGAAGGTTTTGTTTAATGATGAGGGTTTTGAGATAATAGAAAAGCAAACGAAGAAAGTTTTGTTAAGTCCAAACGCAAAGGAGAGATGTATCCTCTAAATCTCGACCCAATAAGAGGAAAGCCAGCTATATGCCTACTAACGAAGGCAAACTCGGATGAAAGTTGGTTGTGGCATCGAAGGATCCCACACATGAACTTTAAAGATATGAACAAGCTGGTGTTTGGAGATCATGTTCGAGGACTTCCCCTTCTCAAGTTTGATAAGGAACACTTGTGCGCCGCATGCGAAATGGGAAAGCAAAGTCGAAAGATTCATCGTACCCGTATCAACACAAAGATCATCGAACCTCTTGAACTTCAACATATTAACTTATGTGGACGTTCGGCTATTGAAAGTATCGATGGCAGTAAGTTTATACTTGTTATTCTAGATGATTTGTTACACTTCACATGGGTTTTGTAACACCCCAAATTCCATAGGTGTTCTTGAAGGGCTTCAATTGTAAATTAAGGAAAGGGACTCGACGAGTAGGCATGCTTTCTTGCCGAGTCGGAGTGGGATTTATTGCAGGTTTAAGTGGCCAACTCGCCAAGTCGGCGGCTTGTACTCGATGACTTGGTGCTGAAGGGAGAAAACCCTAATCCCGGGGGTTGTGCCCTATATAAATCACATTATAACCCACCCTCAACCTCTTTGCTACCCTTTTGAGATCCAGAAGCCCTAATTTCATTTGTGAGAAGACTTGGAAGCAAATTGGAGTGATTTGTGAAAGGATCTTGGAGATCAAGAAGCTTGGATCAAAGAGACTTGAAGAGATCCGGATTATACTTCAGTGGGTAATCATTTTGGAGGTAAGGAATCGTTATCCTTGGCCTTCTCCTTTCTAGTTCCATTTTCATGGAGTTTTAGGGTTTGGTTGGAGAAATATTGATGAGATCTTGAAGCATGAGTTAGATCTGGAGTTGAAACTCCAGATCCGAGTTCTATATGGATCATTGATGCAGAAAACCTTTCTAGTTTTTATGCAAAATCCCTTCCCACAGAGTTAAGTCCTTTTCTAGTTTTGATGCAAAAAACCTTTATAGTTTAAATTGGTTCAAAATTTTGGAGCTAGGATCGTGCACGAATTCTCCAAATGGGATTCAAGAGGAGAAAATTGCGAAGCTAGGATCGTGCCACCCATTCCCTTATGCAGTGTGTTTATGTTCCCAAAGTCTTTGGGGGTATGTTTCTCCCCAATGTTGAAATAGAATTTTGATTTGTATTAAACTCATGTGGCGGTAACCTTCGGGATAATTGTGGAAGTCTTCTCGGGTTAGTTCTGTATTGGTAGAACCGGATCAGTCTCGATCTAGTATGGGCTTTGTGGCGAGTGAATGTGAAGTTAAGGACTCCCAATTATGTTCATGGTAGTGGTCCTTCATGTGTAACGGCGGGTATTTATGATGGCATTAGAGTTGATTCGATATACGTGTGATCAGGTATGGGTTATAGTCTGCTAGTGAATCTAAAGTTCGTCTATCATTCTATTCTGGGTCGAGTGCGACCAAGGGTTGTAGGATTTTGCTTGGATAAGCAACTTGATCTATAGGTGGTTCATGCATAGTGGGATTTCAACATGGTAGCGCGGGTTGGTGTTGTAAAGGATGTTGGTTAGGTTTTCTTTTAGACAAGGTTGATAGTTTATCAGAGGCAATCCAGACAATGTTGAAGGCTCTGAGAGTGGTCCAAAGAGGTTGAAGGCACAGGTGGGAGGTCCAGACATGCTGAAGGTTCTGGGAGTGGTCCAGATAGCCTGAAGTCCTGGAAAGGTGGTCTAGTTATGTTGAAGACTTTGTATGTGTTAGTGGATCAGTATGAGGAGAATGAGTGAATATGTTGCAATGCAATGGTAATCGAGAGGGTGTGGCCCCAAGTATTGATCATGATGATGGAGTTGGTTGGAGACCGTGTGTGAGCCTAGTTAGTATGTGATCGAAATTGGAGTATATGGGAGTTCAGGAATAACAGTTGCTCTGCATAAATAGTGTAGAGTGGAGTTTAGCTCAATGGCACTTGTAAGTGCGGTAAGGGTTGTTGAGTATGTTTCCTAGAAAAGAAAGGTGTGTAGCTCCGTAAGGAGTGTGGTCCTCTGAATGGAAAGCAGTAGTGTAAATGGATGATCGAAAGTACTTCAGTTATTGATAGTAAGCACTAGGGTTGTACCAAATATATGGAAGCACTTACGGGTAGGATGCCCGTTGAGGTTGTGGCAATGTTGGATGATGCACAGGCATGTTTTTAGTCTCCTTGGAAGAGGAGGAGGATAGTGGTTCCAGATTGGAGATTTAGACAGAAGAAGGTGAGACAACAGGTTAACAGACTCGGGAGTAGTCTGGACCCGTTATGGGCATGCCAAGTATTACAGCCCGAGTCTGATTGGGCCACGTACAAGTAGTTACGCGAGATGTTTGGTTGATGGGCTATGGGAGCTGAAGGATGTGGTATCCTGTCAGCACGTGAGGTATAGAATCAGAGGGGAAAACAGGGTACGTTCCAGGTTGCAAGTTATCAGGGTTATCTCCAATCATGGGTGAAGGAGGATGGATTAATGTCTTAACAGAGCTCAGTGGGTGTCTGTGGTATCTAGCGTTCGCAGGGCGCGAAGGTGTGTTCCTGATTTGAAGGGATGGTATCATCGGGTGATATGTGACTGATATGTGGTGCTATAGATTTGAAAGACCGATGGTTAGCTTGGAATAGAGGCAAGGATGCCACGTGCGAATAAGCCATTTCAAGAGGCATATAGAGGTAGGGTTTGTAAGAGCATGAGTTGATTGAGAAAATCGAAGTCTGCAGTGCAAGGGGTTTGTCCTGAAGTGTATATTGCAGTAGGCTTCGAGGACGAAGTGTAATTTAAGAGGGGGAGAGTTGTAATACCCCAAATTCCAGAGGTGTTGTTGATGGGCTTAAATTGTAAATTAAGGAAAAGGACTCGACGAGTAGGCATGCTTACTCGACGAGTTGGAGCGGGATTTATTGCGGGTTTAAGTGGCCAACTCGCTGAGTCGGCGGCTTGTACTCAACGAGTTGGTGCTGAAGGGAGAAAACCCTAATCTCGAGCGTTGTGCCCTATATAAAGCACATTATAACCCACCATCAACCTCTTTGCTACCCTTTTGAGATCCAGAAGCCTTAATTTCGTTTGTGAGAAGACTTGGAAGCAAATTGGAGTGATTTGTGAAAGGATCTTGGAGATCAAGAAGCTTGGATCAAGGAGACTTGAAGAGATCTGGATTATACTTCAGTGGGTAATCATTATGGAGGTAAGGAATCGTTATCCTTGGCCTACTCCTTTCTAGTTCCATTTTCATGGAGTTTTAGGGTTTGGTTGGAGAAATATTGATGAGATCTTGAAGCATGAGTTAGATCTGGAGTTGAAACTCTAGATCCGAGTTCTATATGGATCATTGATGTAGAAAACCTTTCTAGTTTTTATGCAAAAGCCCTTCCCCAAGAGTTAAGTCCCTTTCTAGCTTGGTTTTTGGTATTATGGGGCAAGAAGCACGTAAGGGTGGCAACTTTATGTTGCTAATGGACCCTAGAGACCCAGATCTATTATTTGGAGTAAAGGAGTAGCTCTGTGACTCGAGATTATGAGAATGCACGTATGGATTGGGCGAGTCGGGCTAGAGATCAGATATTGAGTCGCGTAGTAACTTGGCGAGTCACATGGGTGAATTGGTGAGTCTTATGATGAAGAGCTTGGACTCGACAAGTTGGAAGAACAACTCGGCGAGTCTATTGAACATTATCGTGAGCTCGGCGAGTCTGCTTGCAGAACCTAACCTCTTTCAGTTAAATCCTTGGATAAGTGATTCGGTTGGGGACTCAGTGAGTTGGTCAGGATGGAACTCAGAAATCATTGGACTCGACGAGTCTTGGGGTAGCTCGGCGAGTTAAGTCGTGCTAGGAGAGTTTTTTGGATATGAGAACTCAGCGAGTCGACGGGTTGAGTCGGCGAGTAGAGTCAATCAAGAAGGTTGACTTTAACCTTGACCTTCAGGGGTATTATGGTAATTTAGATATTTATGGCAATGATTATTGATGGATGTAGGTGTTTGAGTTTGAGGCGATGCTTCTGGATTGTGCTCTTGTGATTCGGTTCGGCAGTTGCAAGGTGAGTTATCCTCACTATACTAAGGGGTCTAAAGCACCAAGGCCGACCCATTGGATATGTTATCCTAGTAGTGTTTCATGTTGACAATGAGTTTGTGTTGCATGCTAGTGGTTATGCTAGTTAGGTAGACCTGTAGGACTACCTATGATGTTATATGATTATTGCACGCTCGGTAGTTATGCTATATGTTATGTGGGTTGGGTTGAGGTTGTACTGCTCCATGCGGTAGCCAACAAACCCTAGAGTATTCCAGATATGCGATGAGGACCCGATAGGCATTCTATACTCATATTGAGGACTCAAGAGTATGTCAGATATGAGCTGAGGGCCCGGTAGGCATTCCATACTCATACTGAGGACTCGGAGTATGCCAGATATGAGCTGAGGGCCCGGTAGGCATTCCAGACTCATACTAAGGACTCGGGAGTATGCCGGATATGAGCTGAGGGCCCGGTAGGCATTCCAGACTCATATTGAGGACTCAGGAGCATTCCAAATATGAGCTGAGGGCCTAGTAGGCTTTCCAGACTCGTACTGAGGGCTCAATGGCATTCCAGATACGAGCTGAGGGCCCGGTAGGCATTCCAGACTCGTACTGAGGGCCTTGGGGTAGTCCAGCTTGTTAAGCTGTATACCCAGTATATGTTGTTCTGTTTTATTGAGATTTTATGCTAATGTTGATATTGCTATGTGTACAGTATGTGTATCAGTATTTTGGGGGTAACTCACTAAGCTTTCGGGCTTACAGTTTCAACTTATTGTTTCAGGTACATCTGGGATCACGGCAAGGCGAAGGCGTGATCGTACATCTCCTCCTATTATGTTTATGTTTCTGGGAAAAACTATAATAATCAATATATTTTGAAAACAAAGTTGTAACGTTTTTATGAACTTAATATGTTTTAAAAGTTTTAATTGGTTCGAAATTTTGGATGTTACAGGTTGGTATCAGAGCCTTGGTTTCAGTGAATTGGAGGAACATTCGTGTGAATCCAGTCTCAAATCAAGGTAAGATTTTCAAAATGTTTTTTTAAATGGTTTTCAAAATAACTAAAAGAGGATGTGAAGTGTACGATTAGCCGGTGCCAGTAAGTAGACCCCAAAATACCATACAGTTTGATATGTTAGAACAACATGCTAGTACAAGGCTAGGTATCTTCAGGAATTGCATGATAGAATTGCCTGATTACATTATGCCTGCTAGCCTAGGGTTTCTCTTATATGAAATTGACACCATTACTATAGTTATATAGTGTAGGCATCACAGTTATACATAATTAAGATCTTATAGCCTGAGAATGTTTGATTTGGCCTTATGTTTTGTTCTTGTTTGATTAGGAGCTTAGGGTAGGATTGGATATTCGAAAGTCTATAGGGTCCAACATCATGTATGGCTAGCATACACTAGTGCTGCAGGGTTGGTGGAAGTTTCATGGATAGGTGGGTTGTAAGGGGATGGGAGGCCAGTTATGAGATATCCAACATTCCTCTAGGAATGAGGATTGAGCGCTCGCTATGTTTATGTATATTGTCAGGGTGTTGTGGTGATACTTGAGACAAATATGGGTAGGTGTGGAAGGTAGTAGGGGCCCATACTACTAAAAGCACAGGACCCATACGCATACCGTGTGTAACAGCCCGGAATTTCAGGTATTGCTTTAAAACTATTTTTGGGGCATTTTTAGGAGGGGACTCGGCGAGTTAGTGCCTGACTCGCCGAGTAGGGCCACGGACTTGGTCGCAGATTCGCGACTGGACTCGACGAGTCCATTAGGGACTCGGCGAGTCGAAGCTGTTCAGCAGAAACCCTAGCCGTTTGATTCTGGATCATATATAACGTCTTTAGGGCCGTCATTGCTCGTCTTTTGGCCGATTGAGGATAACCTAAACGTCTGTGGGTATCTGGAGCAGGAGTGAAGGCTAGTGGAAACTTGAAGGATTTGTTAAGCAAGAAGAGGCAAGGTTGTGGTCAAAGAAGGATCAAGAGGATTGAGCTCTGAAGGTTGGGGACACAGAGGACACGTTTTCCAGGTAATACTCGGACCATTTCTGTTGTTTTAGTGGTGTACACGAATATAGGGTTTATGAAACCCATTTGAGGATTAGGTAGGTTATTATGTTGTTACCTAATCGTTTATACCCCAGTAATAGGATGCTTAGAGGTCCATAAAGTCCCATGAGTGCATGTCTCGGGACCATGCGTATTTCAGGAGGCAGATGATCGACTGCATGGCATGGACTCGCCGAGTCCAATGATCAGACTCGGCGAGTAGCTTGAAGATTTACTGGGACTCGCCGAGTTGTTCTTCAGACTCGGCGAGTAGTTGAGGATCCATTGGAACTCGTCGAGTTGTCTTCGGACTCGGCGAGTGGAGTCGGGGTGGCCCCGCGATTCTTCCACGAGGACCTCGTCGCGTCAAGAGGGATACTCAACGAGTAGAAAGGGGAACAACAGGGGAAGTTGGGGAGGACGTCTAGACTCGTCGAGTCGCCTTTGTACTCGACGAGTCCGGTCAAGTTGACCGTTGACCAGAGTTGACCTGCATGTAAATTCTTAGGGTCAGTTGTCTTGAATGATAAGAGTATTAATAAGGGTATATGGTATTATAGGGAGTCTGCAGATCGGCGGACCGAGTGCGAGTAGTTTCAAGAGTTGATAGCTTACATTACCACGAGGTGAGTCTCCTCACTATACTGTACCCGGAAGGGTTAACTGTGTGACCGGAAGGTCGAATATGTTATGTGTTATATATATGCTATAATTGAAAGGAATAGTTGCTATGCATGCTATGTATAATTCTATGGGCCGGAAGGCAATGTATTGTGTGACAGGAAGGTCAGGTATGATATATGATATATGTGATATGTGTGTTAGAGTAAATGTATTATGTGTTATATACGTTTATGGGCCGGAAGGCAATCATGTTATGGGCCGGAAGGCAATTATCTTATGGGCCGGAAGGCAATTATCTTATGGGCCGGAAGGCAAATATCTTATGGGCCGGAAGGCAATTATCTTATGGGCCGAAAGGCGTTTATCATATGGGCCGGAAGGCATTGTACTGTGGACCGAAAGGTCCGGGCCTGGAAAGGCGTATATGTGTAAGTGGTATACTGGGGAACTCACTAAGCATTTATGCTTACAAGTTGTTATGTATGTGTTTCAGGTACTAGCGAGGACCGTGGGAAGGCGCCGGCATGATGTATACACACTGCTGACATTTGAGATCTTGGGGATTTTACATATGTATTTGGTTTGAAACATGAAATAAATATTATTGGTCGAATGAACTCACTTTATTTAAAATGAAAAATTTATTTGAAAATTTGCGTTGTTACAATTGGTATCAGAGCCTTGGTTTGAGGGATTCGGGTGTACCTTCGGGCATAACTGAACTCAAACCGAGGATTTGAGGAAAAATCTTTTAAAAATAATAAATACATAGACTTTTATAAATGGTAAAGTGGTAAACAAGAAAGACGCAGTGTGTACGATCAGCCAGCGCCCGAACGGTAAAGATCCCCAGAATACCTTACAATGTTATGTTATGCACTGAATTATGAATTGTTATGCATGCTAGAAGACTAGGTATACATGATAGGACTAGAATGGCCTGTTTTGTGATGCCTTAGTCTAGGGAGGTTGCTTGTATGAGATATTCGGTAGCGTGCAGGTAGATAGTGCATACGAGAAGTAGAGTACTCACTATTCGGGGTTTGGGGAGGAAGATTTGGGACGAATACTGACACGGTGTGGTCGGTGGTATTGGGCCCGTACTACCGAAGACACCGGGTTGGTGGAAGACCCAAGTAAGAATCCCTGGATATCGGAGACTGAGTAGGGTTGCGTTATCGAGTGCAATTGTACTTGATGGAGTCTCTGATAATTTTATGTTGTATTTCAGAGACATCATGGTTACGACACGCCACGGAGCGAGTTCGAGCAGTATGAGTGACGAGGAGATTCGTCAGATGATTCAGGAGGAGGTAGCTGCGGCGGTTCGGGCTGAGATCCCGGAGATGTTTGGGTCCATTAAGACCACCCTGATGGAGGAGTTTGAGGAGCGGTATGCCGCACTGACTGAAGCTGCAGTCGCTGCCGCTACCGCAGCTGTGGCCGTTGCTAGGCCGCAAGGGGGTGATTCGTTTCTATTCCGGGAATTCAGCAACACGAAACCCCCTGAGTTCGATGGGATGCAGGATCCGATTGCTGCGATGAGGTGGATCACCGATATTGAGGGGTGCTTCTACACTTGTTTATGCCCGGAGCACCTGAGGGTACGGTTCGCCTTGAACCAGCTCCGTCTGGGAGCGAAGGATTGGTGGAAGTTCGTGACGGCGAACTTCACTCAGGCAGAGATTTCAGCGGTGACATGGGAGAGGTTTACTGAGATGTTCAGGGACGAGTCCGTTCCTCCAGTGGAGAGGGAACGATTGATTCAGGAGTTCTTGACCCTTAAGCAGGGTACTGATTCCGTTGCGGTGGTTACACGGAAGTTTCATGAGAGGGCGATGTTCTGCCCCGAGTTGGTGTCTACAGAGCAGTCACGGATGAGCCGGTACTTGGGCGTGTTGAGGAGGGATATCCGGGAGTTTGTGTCAAACTCCACCTATCGTACTTTCACTGAGCTTTAGGCGAATGCCAGGAAGCGCGAGATCAAGTTGGAGACCCAGGCCAGGGAGGAGGCCGAATCTCGGCAGGTGGACCGACGACCGGCTCAGTCTCAGCCGGCAGCCAAGCGGTTCAAGTCCGCTGATTCGAGGACGGGAGGTTCGAAGGGCCGCACTTGCGGGAAGTGCGGCAAGAGTCATGAGGGGCGTGTAGAGCGGGTGGTTGCTACAAGTGTGGCAAGGAAGGATACATTGCCAGGGATTATCCTAAGGGGTTTATGGTTTGCTTTCATTGCAACCAGACAGGCCATCGGAAGGCCGAGTGCCCGCAGCTTCGTCAGGGATCTACACCTACTACCAGGACTACTGAGACCCGACCGACGAAGGTCGAGGCCCCGAGAGCTCGCGGGAGAGCTTTTCAGCTGACTGCGGAGGAGGTCCGCGCTGCGCCCGATGTTGTAGCAGGTATGCTATCATTCACGTATTTACTTTAAAGTCGAAATGTTATGCTTATGTTGATGTACGTGTAGGTACTTTTCTTGTGAACTCTATGCCTGCTCTAGTGTTATTTGATTCGGGTGCGAGTAGATCCTTTGTATCGTTAGCTTTTAGTCAGCATATCGACATTAGTCGTGAGCCGTTAAGTCGGCCTCTGAGCGTTTCTATTGCGGCCGAGAGGGTGGTTTGTGCCACGGAAGTTCTTCGGGGATGCATGCTAGAGATTTTCGGGGTTGCGTTTCCGATTGACCTAATTCCTATTGCGATGGGTGATGTCTGTGTCATCGTGGGCATGGACTGGTTGAGCCGATTTAGCGCTGTCATCGACTGTGAGCGCCAGCTGGTGACTATACGAGACCCTAGTGGGGGAGTTATTACGGTGTACGGCGAGGGTACCCGTTCGGGATCAGCTTTTTGTTCGGCCACTAGGGCAAGGCAATGTCTACAGCAGGGATGTAAAGGTTTTGTGGCGTATGTGATGGATACGCGGGAGGCTTCTGAGAGACCGAGGACAGTGGAGGAGGTTCCAGTGGTGCGTGAGTTTCCAGATGTTTTTCCCGAGGATTTGCCGGGAGTACCTCCTGCGAGGCAAGTAGAGTTTGGTATCGATCTGGTTCCGGGGGCTGCGCCTATTGCGAAGGTGCCTTATCGTCTTGCACCTCCAGAGATGCAAGAGTTGTCATCGCAACTCCAGGAGTTGTTGGGGAAGGGATTTATTCGGCCGAGTAGCTCGCCGTGGGGAGCACCGATTCTATTCGTCAAGAAGAAGGATGGTTCACACCGGATGTGTATTGATTACCGGGAGTTGAACAAGGTGACGATCAAGAACCGCTATCCGTTACCGAGGATCGATGATCTATTCGATCAGTTGCAAGGGGCATCTTGGTTTTCCAAGATCGATTTGAGATCAGGGTACCATCAGGTAAAAGTGCGGGATGAGGACGTCCAGAAGACAGCGTTTAGGATGCGGTATGGGCATTACGAGTTCGTGGTGATGCCTTTCGGGCTCACCAATGCCCCGGCAGTGTTCATGGACCTCATGAACAGGGTATGCAGGCCGATGCTGGATCGGTCTGTGATCGTATTTATCGACGACATCCTAGTGTATTCGCGAACTAGAGAGCAGCATGAGGGACATTTGCGGGAGGTCCTTGAGGTACTGAGGTCGGAGAAGCTATATGCAAAATTCTCCAAATGTGACTTCTGGTTGCGGGAGGTCCAATTTCTTGGACATGTTGTTAATCAGGCAGGGATATTGGTCGATCCGGCTAAGGTGGAAGCAGTGATGAGTTGGGAGGCACCGAAGTCACCTTCCGAGATCAGGAGTTTCCTTGGGTTGGCAGGGTACTATCGGAGATTTATTAGGGACTTCTCCAAGATCGCGGTACCGCTCACCAGATTGACCCGGAAGGGTGTTACATTCTCATGGGGACCCGAGCAGCAGACTTCCTTCGAGACACTTCGTCAGAGACTGTGCGAAGCCCCGGTATTAGCTCTCCCAGAAGGGATGGAGGATTTTGTCGTATATTGCGACGCGTCGACTTCGGGACTGGGTGCGGTGTTGATGCAGAGAGGTCATGTGATAGCCTATGCGTCGAGGCAGCTGAAGCCTCATGAGGCGAGATATCCTACACATGACTTAGAGTTGGGGGCAGTGGTGTTCGCTCTCAAGGTATGGCATCACTACCTGTACGGGGTTCGTTGTACTATATACACGGACCATAAGAGTTTGAAGTATTTGATGGATCAACCCAACCTAAATATGCGTCAGAGGAGGTGGTTGGACGTGGTTAAGGATTATGACTGTGAGATTCTATACCATCCGGGCAAGGCTAATGTGGTAGCCGATGCATTGAGTCGTAGAGCGGAGAGCACTCCATTGCGAGACGTATGTTTGAGACTGACAGTGATGACCCCGATATTGGATGCTATTCGTGGGGCGCAGGCCGAGGCTGTGAGATCCGAAATGCAGAAGAAAGAGAGAGTCGTTGGGTTAATTTCAGAGTTCGTTAAGGATGGACGGGGACTTTTGTCGTTTTAGGGTCGGATTTGGGTACCATTCGTGGGCGGTACGCGTACTATTTTGATGGAGGAGGCTCATAGATCGAAATTCTCGATCCATCCCGGTGCTACGAAGATGTATTTGGATTTGAGAAAGGAATATTGGTGGCCTTGTATGAAGAGAGACGTCGCGTGGTTCGTTGAGAGGTGTTTGACCTTCCGTAGGGTTAAGGCCGAGCACCAGAGACCGCATGGTAAGTTGCAGCCCTTGGAGATTCCTGAGTGGAAGTGGGAACAGATTACGATGGATTTCATCACCAAATTGCCGAGAACTGCCAGAGCAGTCGATACAATTTGGGTGATTGTGGATAGGTTGACGAAGAGTGCACACTTCCTTGCCATTAGCGAGAGTTCATCAGCGGAAAAGTTGGCGGAGTTGTACGTGAGAGAGGTAGTATCTCGGCATGGAGTGCCGATCTCGATTGTTTCAGACCGTGATGTACGTTTCACTTCCAGGTTCTGGAAGAAATTTCATGAGGAGCTGGGTACTAAACTGCATTTTAGTACCGCATACCATCCCCAGACCGACGGGCAGAGCGAGCGGACGATTCAGACATTGGAGGACATGCTTCGAGCGTGTGTGTTAGACTTCGGGGGTAGCTGGGATGCGTATTTACCCTTGGCAGAGTTTTCCTACAACAACAGCCATCATTCGAGCATTGGTATGCCACCTCTTGAGTTGTTGTATGGTAGGAGGTGTCGGACTCCCATTTGCTGGGGAGAGGTGGGACAGAGAGTGATGGGCAGTACAGAAATCGTACTCCAGACGACAAAGCAGATTCAGCAGGTTAGGCAGAGATTATTGACCGCCCAAAGCCGACAGAAGAGTTATGCGGACAGACGCCGGTCCGAGCTAGAATTCCAGGTTGGCGACTTCGTTCTCCTGAAGGTTTCTCCGTGGAAGGGAGTGATCCGGTTCAGAAAGAGGGGCAAGTTGGGGCCCCGGTTCATAGGCCCGTTTCGTGTAATTGCAAGGGTAGGTCGGGTAGCTTATCGGTTGGAGTCGCCAGCAGAGTTGGGTCAGATTCACAATACCTTTCACGTATCACAGTTGAGGAAGTGTATAGCCGATGAATCGGCGGTGGTTCCGTTAGAGGATATTCAGGTGGATGCGAGCCTGAATTACGCCGAGAGACCAGTAGCTATCAGGGATCGGAAGATCAAGGTTCTGCGGAACAAGGAGGTACCTCTGGTATTGGTTCAGTGGCAACACCGGAAAGGATCGGAGATGACTTGGGAGCCGGAGCGTGAAATGCGGGAGCAACATCCGGAGTTATTCACAGAGTGAGACTTCAAGGGCGAAGTCTAGTTCTAGTGGGGGAGAGTTGTAACAGCCCGGAATTTCAGGTATTTCTTTAAAACTATTTTTGGGGCATTTTTAGGAGGGGACTCGGCGAGTTAGTGCCTGACTCGCCGAGTAGGACCACGGACTTGGTCGCAGATTCGCGACTGGACTCGACGAGTCCATTAGGGACTTGGCGAGTCGACGTTGTTCACCAGAAACCCTAGCCGTTTGATTCTGGATCGTATATAACGTCTTTAGGGCCGTCATTGCTCGTCTTTTGGCCGATTGAGGATAACCTAAACGTCTGTGGGCATCTGGAGCAGGAGTGAAGGCTAGTGGAAACTTGAAGGATTTGTTAGGCAAGAAGAGGCAAGGTTGTGGTCAAAGAAGGATCAAGAGGATTGAGCTCTGAAGGTTGGGGACACAGAGGACACGTTTTCCAGGTAATACTTGGACCATTTCTGTTGTTTTAGTGGTGTACACGAATATAGGGTTTATGAAACCCGTTTGGGGATTAGGTAGGTTATTATGTTGTTACCCAATCGTTTATACCCCAGTAATAGGATGCTTAGAGGTCCATAAAGTCCCATGAGTGCATGTCTCAGGACCATGCGTATTTCAGGAGGCAGATGATCGACTGCATGGCATGGACTCGCCGAGTCCAATGATCAGACTCGGCGAGTAGCTTGAAGATTTACTGGGACTCGCCGAGTTGTCCTTCAGACTCGGCGAGTAGTTGAGGATCCATTGGAACTCGTCGAGTTGTCTTCGGACTCGGCGAGTGGAGTCGGGGTGGCCCCGCGATTCTTCCACGAGGACCTTGTCGCGTCAAGAGGGATACTCGACGAGTAAAAAGGGGAACAACAGGGGAAGTTGGGGAGGACGTCTAGACTCGTCGAGTCGCCTTTGTACTCGACGAGTCCGGTCAAGTTGACCGTTGACCATAGTTGACCTGCATGTAAATTCTTAGGTTCAGTTGTCTTGAATGATAAGAGTATTAATAAGGGTATATGGTATTATAGGGAGTCTGCAGATCGGCGGACCGAGTGCGAGTAGTTTCAAGAGTTGATAGCTTACATTACCACGAGGTGAGTCTCCTCACTATACTGTACCCGGAAGGGTTAACTGTGTGACCGGAAGGTCGAATATGTTATGTGTTATATATATGCTATAATTGAAAGGAATAGTTGCTATGCATGCTATGTATAATTCTATGGGCCGGAAGGCAATGTATTGTGTGATAGGAAGGTCAGGTATGATATATGATATATGTGATATGTGTGTTAGAGTAAATGTATTATGTGTTATATACGTTTATGGGCCGGAAGGCAATCATGTTATGGGCCGGAAGGCAATTATCTTATGGGCCGGAAGGCAATTATCTTATGGGCCGGAAGGCAAATATCTTATGGGCCGGAAGGCAATTATCTTATGGGCCGGAAGGCGTTTATCATATGGGCCGGAAGGCATTGTACTGTGGACCGAAAGGTCCGGGCCTGGAAAGGCGTATATGTGTAAGTGGTATACTGGGGAACTCACTAAGCATTTATGCTTACAAGTTGTTATGTATGTGTTTCAGGTACTAGCGAGGACCGTGGGAAGGCGCCGGCATGATGTATACACACTGCTGACATTTGAGATCTTGGGGATTTTACATATGTATTTGGTTTGAAACATGAAATAAATATTATTGGTCGAATGAACTCACTTTATTTAAAATGAAAAATTTATTTGAAAATTTGCGTTGTTACACCGTGCGTGGGCCTAGTTAGTATGTGATCGAAATTGGAGTATATGGGAGTTCAGGAATAACAATTGCTCTGCATAAATAGTGTAGAGTGGAGTTTAGCTCAATCGCACCTGTAAGTGCGGTAAGGGTTGTTGAGTATGTTTCCTAGAAAAGAAAGGTGTGTAGCTCCGGAAGGAGTGTGGTCCTCTGAATGGAAAGCAGTAGTGTAAATGGATGATCGAAAGTACTTCAGTTATTGATAGTAAGCACTAGGGTTGTACCAGATATATGGAAGCACTTACGGGTAGGATGTCCGTTGAGGTTGTGGCAATGTTGGATGATGCACAGGCATGTTTTTAGTCTCCTTGGAAGAGGAGGAGGATAGTGGTTCCAGATTGGAGATTTAGACAAAAGAAGGTGAGACAACAGGTTAACAGACTCGGGAGTAGTCTGGACCCGTTATGGGCATGCCAAGTATTACAGCTCGAGTCTGATTGGGCCACGTACAAGTAGTTACGCGAGATGTTTGGTTGATGGGCTATGGGAGCTGAAGGATGTGGTATCCTGTCAGCGCGTGAGGTATAGAATCAGAGGGGAAAACAGGGTACGTTCCAGGTTGCAAGTTATCAGGGTTATCTCCAATCATGGGTGAAGGAGGATGGATTAATGTCTTAACAGAGCTCAGTGGGTGTCTGTGGTATCTAGCGTTCGCAGGGCGCGAAGGTGTGTTCCTGATTTGAAGGGATGGTATCATCGGGTGATATGTGACTGATATGTGGTGCTATAGATTTGAAAGACCGATGGTTAGCTTGGAATAGAGGCAAGGATGCCACGTGCGAATAAGCCATTTCAAGAGGCATATAGAGGTAGGGTTTGTAAGAGCATGAGTTGATTGAGAAAATCGGAGTCTGCAGTGCAAGGGGTTTGTCCTGAAGCGTATATTGCAGTAGGCTTTGAGGATGAAGCCTAATTTAAGTGGGGGAGAGTTGTAACACCCCAAATTCTAGAGGTGTTGTTGAAGGGCTTAAATTGTAAATTAAGGAAAGGGACTCGACGAGGAGGCATGCTTACTCACCGAGTCGGAGTGGGATTTGTGGCAGGTTTAAGTGGCCAACTCGCCGAGTCGGCGGCTTGTACTCGATGAGTTGGTGCTGAAGGGAGAAAACTCTAATCCCAGGGGTTGTACCCTATATAAAGCACATTATAACCCACCCTCAGCCTCTTTGCTACCCTTTTAAGATCCAGAAGCCCTAATTTCGTTTGTGAGAAGACATGGAAGCAAATTGGAGTGATTTGTAAAGGGATCTTGGAGATCAAGAAGCTTAGATCAAGGAGACTTGAAGAGATCCTGATTATACTTCTGTGGGAGATCATTTTGGATGTAAGGAATCGTTATCCTTGGCCTTCTCCTTTCTAGTTCCATTTTCATGGAGTTTTAGGGTTTGGTTGGAGAAATATTGATGAGATATTGAAGCATGAGTTAGATCTGGAGTTGAAACTCTAGATCCGAGTTCTATATGGATCATTGATGCAGAAAACCTTTCTAGTTTTTATGCAAAAGCCCTTCCCCAAGAGTTAAGTCCCTTTCTAGCTTGGTTTTTGGTATTATGGGGCAAGAAGCACGTAAAGGTGGAAACTTTATGCTGCTAATGGACCCTAGAGACCCATATCTATTGTTTGGAGCAAAGGAGTAGCTCTATGAGTCGAGATTATGAGAATGCACATATGGACTCGGCGAGTCTGGGAGATGACTCGGCGAGTCGGGCTCGAGATCAGATATTGAGTCGCGTAGTAACTCGGCGAGTCGCATGGGTGACTCAGCGAGTCTTATGATGATGAGCTTGGACTCGACGAGTTGGAAGAACAACTCGGCGAGTCTAATGAAGATTGTCGTGAGCTCGGCAAGTCTATTATTGGACTCGGCGAGTATGCTCGCAGAACCAAACAACTTTCAGTTAAAGCCTTGGATTAGTTATTCGGTTGGGGACTCAGTGAGTTGGTCAGGATGGAACTCTAAAATTGTTGGACTCGACGAGTCTTGGGGCGACTCGGTGAGTTAAGTCGTGCTATGAGAGTTTTCTGGATATGAGAACTCGGTGAGTCGACGGGTTGACTCAGCGAGTAGAGTCAATCAAGAAGGTTGACTTTGACCTTGACCTTCAGGGGTATTATGGTAATTTGGATATTTATGCCAATGACTATTGATGGATGTAGGTGTTGGAGTTTGAGGCGGTGCTTCTGGATTGTGCTCTTGTGATTCGGTTCGTCAGTTGCAAGGTGAGTTATCCTCACTATACTAGGGGGTCTAAGGCACCAAGGCCGACCCATTAGATATGTTATTGTCACACCCCGAAAATCATGGGCGGAAACATTTCCGAGGTGGACTACCACGTTGTGTATCAAATCCAATGTACATAGTAATCACAGTAAACAAACATTACATTACATATATATGAAAGTTTACATTTGTTTCAAAAGTAAAGTTATACAAAATATACATATGCATCATATTAACAAAAGTTGAGACGAGTCTTCACGCACTCCGTCTTCATCAAAAGAGATCACCGGGTGCCTGTCTAACTTGGACCTGAGAATACAAGCGGTTTGAAAATCAGCATAAAGCTGGTGAGTTCATAAGATGTTTTGTTTTATGAAAATGTATCGATTTCCTTTAGTTTCCGAAAACATTTATTATCCAAGAAAATCCCATATTTTCTTAGGTGAAGTTGGTTTAGTTATCATTTGTTACCAATTCGATTATGTATTGTATTTTACCCTAGGAAAATCCCATATTTTCCTAATTGTAAGATCGGTTGTATATCACAAAGTATAGTTTAACACACAAAACTATATAATGAGAATCTTGGGATCACTATCCCGAAAGAGATATAAGATAGTTTAACACATTTGAAAGTACAGATTTAAGATCATGGGTTGAGGTTGTACTACTCCATGCGGTAGCCAACAAACCCTAGAGTATTCCATATATGACTGAGGGTCTGGTAGGCATTCCAGACTCATACTGAGGACTCGGGAGTATGCCAGATATGAGTTGAGGGCCCGGTAGGTATTCCAGACTCATACTGAGGACTCGGGAGTATGCCAGATATGAGCTGAGGGCCCGGTAGGCATTCCAGAATCATACTGAGGACTCGGGAGTATGCCGGATATGAGCTGAGGACCCGGTAGGCATTCCAGACTCATACTGAGGACTCGGGAGCATTCCAAATACAAGTTGAGGGCCCGGTAGGCATTCCAGACTCGTACTGAGGGCTCGATGGCATTCTAGATATGAGCTGAGGGCCCGGTAGGCATTCCAGACTTGTACTGAGGGCAAAGGGTAGTCCAGCTTGTTAAGCTGTAGACCCAGTATATGATGTTTTGTTTTATTGATATTCTATGCTAATGTTGATATTGCTATGTGGACTGTATGTGTATCGGTATTTTGGGGGTAACTCACTACCCTTTAAGGCTTACAGTTTCAGCTTATTATTTCAGGTACAACAAATGATCACGACAAGGTGAAGGCGTGATCGTACAACTCCTCCTATTATGTTTATGTTTTTTGGAAAAACTCTGATACTCAATATATTTTGAAAACAAAGTTGTAACGTTTTGATGAACTTGATATGTTTTAAAAGTTTAAATTGGTTGGAAATTTTGGATATTACAGGTTTTCTTTCTTAAATAGAAATCATAAGCAACTCCCAAGTTAAAAGATTTTATCAAACAAATAGAGCTGCAATTGTGAATGGTGGTAATAAATATCAGAAGCAATAATGGGCTCGAGTTCAAAAACAAAGATTTTGAAGACTTTCTGGTTGAAAAGGGAGTAACTCACAATTTCTCTGCTCCCTATACTCCACAACAGAATGGGATTTTCGAAAGGAGAAACCGTTCATTATGTGAAGCAACCCGAACCATGATGAGCTTTGCTTCTCTTCCACTGTACTTCTGGGCGGATGCAATCGCTGTTGCATGTTACACTCAGAAGTGATCCTTCCTCAACAAGCGATTTTCCATCACACCATACAAGATTTTAAATAATCGCAAGCCTAATGTGAAGTTTTTCCACGTGTTTGGTTCAAGATGTTTTATTTTCAACTCGAAAGAGAACCAAAATAAGTTCGACGTACAGGCTGACGAACGGATCTTTCTTGGTTACTAGCTTACTTCAAAGGCATATAGGGTTATGAATAAACGCTCAAATAAGATTGAAGAAACCTACTATGTTACATTTGACGATAATTACTTGAAGAAGATTCGAACAAGCGCAAGTCCAATGGAGGAAATCTTTCAAGAATCAGGTCAAGTCAAGGTTCCTATTTCCAATCTATTTGAGGAATACATGCTACTCTTTGATGAACCAGAGAAGGCAGTTCACTTGGAAGCAAAAGCAACATATAATAAAATCGAAAACTTGAAGAATATTATCGACGGAGCTACAAAAGTCATGGAAAGCGAACCTCGAGTCGACAAGCAGACACCAAGCGTACCTAACGAATCAAGCGAAAGTCGAGCTTCAATTAACTCTCCAACAGAAAGCTTTACATTCCAGGGGGAGGGGTCATCTGCACCAAAAACAACCGAATTTCCTTTCCAGGGGGAGAATCGATCACAAACCTCAACCCATGACAGTCCAACCGAGGGGGGAGCATTTTGATCAAAACATGGGATACGCTTCGCCACTTGAGGGGGAGGATGAAACTACAAATGATGAAGGCGATCAATCAGAACTTGAAGAAGAAATTAACGCTGAATTTGATCCTGCCTACGACCTAAATTACCCACCTCTCACAAAATGGACAAAAGATCATCCTAAAACTCAAATAATTGGCGAATCATCTAAGGGAGTTCTCACTCGTTCTCAATTAAAAGCGAAGCAAACTACTTTATTCTCTCAAGTAGAATTTTGCATGTTTAAGTCGTTCGTCTCCAAGATTGAATCGAAGACGGTAAGCGCTACTCTTGATCACTCAGATTGGGTGCAAGCTATGCAAGACGAGCTCCATGAGCTTGAGCGAAATCGTGTATGGAGGCTGATTCCCATACCAAATGATGTGTCTGTAGTTGGTTTAAAATGGGTTTTTAGGAACAAGTTAGATAAAGAGGGTAATGTGATTCGCAACAAAGCAAGGCTGGTGGTGAAAGGATATTTTCAGGAAGAAGGAATAGATTATGAGGAAACCTTCGCTCCTATAGCAAGTTTGGAATGAGTAAGAATCTTTCTGGCATATGTTGCACATAAAAACTTCAAAGTTTTCCAAATGTATGTAAAATGTGCTTTCTTGAATGGAGAACTAGAAGAAACGGTATATGTAGAGCAACCACCTGGATTTGTGAACGAAAAGTATCCTGATCATTGCTACATTCTGGATAGAGCAGCCTATGATTTGAAGCAAGCCCTGAGAGCATGGTATGAAACTCTAACACGCTTTCTCAAAATGTCGAAATTCAAACAAGGTTCGGTTTACCCAACCTCTTCTTTCGCAAGAAAGAAGGCGAACACTTAATGATAGCTCAAATTTATGTCGATGACATCATCTTCGGCTCTACGAATCCCAACTTAACAGCTGAATTCAGGAAGTTGATGGAGACTAAGTTTGAAATGAGCGCAATGGGTCCAATTAACTTTTTCCTTGGACTGAATATTAGACAGGGACCAGAAGACATCTTTATTAATCAGGAGGCTTACACGAAGACTTTATTAGTGAAGTTCGGCATGACGAGAGATTCCAAAGTAAAGGTTCCAATGGATTTTGGCATGAAGTTAACACCGTCTCTGGATAAAACTGGTTGTTGATGTGACACTCTATCGTCAAATGATAGGGTCTCTTATGTATCTAACGACTAGTAGACCAGACATAATGTTTTCTGTCTGTTATTGTGCAAGGTTTCAAGCGAATCCAAGAGAACCTTATATGGTTGCAGTGAAACATATCTCCCGGTACTTGAAGCGAACCTCGTCTCTTGGTCTCTGGTATCCTGTTAAATCTGAATTCTTTGTTCAAGCCTTCTCTGATGCTAATCTTGGTGGATGTTGTCTAGACCAAAAGAGTACAACTGGCGGGTGTCAGTTCCTTGATGGAAAACTCGTCAGCTGGCAATCAAAGAAACAAACATGTGTGTCTCTTTCCACAGCCGAATCTAAGTACATTGCTGCAGCATCATGCACATCATAAGTCATATGGATACAAAGCCAACTTAGAGATTATCGCTTAAGAATGAAGGAGATTCCCCTCTATTGTGAATCTGAAAGTGCGATTCGAATTTGTCACAATCCGGTGCAACATTCCAAGACTAAACATATTGCACTAAGATATCATTTTATCAAGGACCATGTTAAAGATGGTAATGTTGAAGTTCACTTCGTTCGGTCTTCAGATCAACTGGTTGACATCTTTACTAACGCCTTACCGGAAGTAAGCTTTAATAAAATTCTACAAGGTTTGGGAATGATGGAAGTTGAGTCGGTGCCGAAACCTCTTTCGTTTCACTAAAATAGGGAAAGTGAAATAGATCGAACGCTCAGTCTATTTCAGTTCTGGAATTTTCAGTGACCGAAATGAACCGAACGCTCGGTCTATTTCGCTTCATTAATTCCAACGTTCGGTTTCGGATATATATTTTTGTATATCTTTTCGCTTGGTGTTCTTTCGTTTTTGTCTTAATCCAATATATATATATATATATATATATATATATATATATATATATATATATATATATATATATATATATTATTAATTTTTCAGAAATTTCAAAAATCCAAAAATATTTTTTTTTTATTAATTTTTTAGAAAGTTAAAAAATCCAAAAAAAAAAATTATGTTTTTATTATTTTTTCAAATTTGTCAAAACTTCAAAAATATTTTCTTTATGTGTTTCGTCTCGTTTTTGTTTCTTTTCTTCCTTAGGTTTGAAGATCACAACTATTACATCATTTGGAGCTAGGTCAGGTATATCCTTTTTGATCTACGTACAAGTTAAGTGTCCCTAAAAGCATGTTGTTGTATGTCGACCGAAGCCTCCAAGACTTTGAGTGAAGCCTTAATGATTCAAACGACACCCATCGTTTCTTCTCAATCAAGCTACTACAATCACTCTAGTCATGAGCTACTGTAACGCCCGTGTTTCTGGGCTAAAAGCATTAATAATAGCGTAATAGTCTAAGCCAACATTTGTAACTCATTTTGAAGTAATAAAGAGGAATTATGTGAATATCATGGGAATTATATGCTTATTTGCTTAATTATTATGATTTAATTAATTAATAATAAAAATAAGCGTTGAAAATGAATATTAGATAAAACTGATATCTTTACATAAATTTGTAGTGGTCGAAACAAGGATTCCGGAGATATAAAGAACGTCAAAATCTGAGTTATAACGAAGAAGTTATGACCTATCGAAGTTTCACGATAGAACCAACACGGCACCGGAAAGCGTAAAAAGTGAATTTACGATAAAGTATTTTTTAGCCTTAGCGATCTAAACAAAAGTTATAGTATTCATTAAACCGAGAATTTTGATCAAAAGAACGTCCAAATCTGACTTCGTATGAGGAAGTTATGATTTTTCTAAATTTTAGCTTAGCGGTAGACAGCTAAAAACTCGAATTTAAGATCGAGCGATATTTAGCCAACACAACCTAAACGAGAATCGAAGGTCTAGTCAATAGTGGTACAAGGGTAAAAAGACAGACGAAAACGGATGTCGGATGAAGAAGTTATGAATTTTTAACAGATTTTTCTGTCCTGGTCTGTTAAAAATAATAATATAAAAATTAAAATCAAAATTATCCGACGAAGTATAAACGAAAGTTGTAGAGCATAATTTTACCTACGCGTGCATATAAAGAACATCGAAAATGGAACCCGTATGCGAAAGTTATGGATTTTAGAAGGTTTGGGTGCAATTTCCGAGAAATTCGCATGGTGCAGATCCGGCCACGTCACCCTTCTCGCGAATCCGACCCGTGTCCGATGCTGATGACGTATCCGAAGCGTGGCCAAGTCCGGATCCGACGCGTGTCACATTCTCCTCGGACCGAAGTCTCGGCCAATCAGAAGCTGTCGCGTACCCTTCGCGTGTCCAAGCTCGCACGGGCCACGTCCGAGCCTCGTGGCCTTCGCATCTTCCGACGCGTGTTCGCTTCTCAGCCCTCCGGATCCGAGCCTCGCAGCTACTACATGGAGCCTCCTTAGCCACCAGTCTTCAGTCTCACACCCTATAAATAGGAGGGTTGCCAGATCTCCCGGGTACTTTTGGAAAATTAGCATTTTTCACCCCTAAACTTATATTTTGACTATTTTGACTTCCCGCGAAGCCCCATAATCATTTCCAACACCGAAACACATCCTGAAGTGCCCGAAGACCCATAAAATTTTATCTTTTCGGTTTTGAAGCTCCAACCTCGCAGAGCCCGATTTTTCATTAAAACCCCCGGTTTTATCAAAAACGATCATTTTAAGAAACGAAGTGATGCCCGATTATCATCAAATCATGTGAGTGTATAGTCACTTTCATCTTACACATAGATATGAAGTATTTTATATAAATACGTGCTATGTGTATATATATATATATATATATATATTGATTGTTTATTTGAGATGATTGTTGAATGAATGTTTTATACAAGTTTTAAAATGATTTAAACTGTATATATATTTTATCTACAAATATGTTGGGTATAACATGGGTAGATGAAATAGTTGGTGTGTGATAAAATGATGAGAGGCCTCGATGTTGTTGTTGTTCCAGTCATCTAGCGGAGTATGGATGATGACCACAGACTCTTCTAGATAGTGTAGTGGAATGCTAGCAGGCTCGCAACTTGTAGGTGTTTGTGGGCTTGATGTTCACCGGTGTACTCCATCCCCCTCATGGTTCCCTTACAAACATATATGGATGAGGAATCCCCTTAGCAGTAAAGTCCATCCCGATGATAAAATCCTTAGACTAGGTCCCTTGTATAGGTGTTTAGGGACGTAAAGTGAAGATAACGGGAATGGATATTCAGGGTTATTGTTAGTTTGATGAAATTAATAAATTTATTGTTGATCGATGAAATTAATAAATTTATTATTATTTGTGGGTTAAAAACCCTATATGCTCACCAGGCTCCCAAGCCTGACCGACTCAGCTTTCTGCTTTACAGGTAGTGGACCCAGAGCATAATTTGGATGATGATGAGGGATTTTTGGATTATAGGTCAGTAGTTGTAAATAACTGTTGTAAGGCTTATAATGTACTGTTTATGCTTTTGATTTGTATCGAACATGACATCCCGAGTGTTTTTAATGAAATACATTTATTCGGAAATGTTTTGATAAATCTTTATCATATTTTTATTTTGGGAACAAATTCCGTAAACACTTTTATGTAAAACGTTACTCTAATTTTCAAACAAGTATAAACAAAATCAGTCTTTTCTGGCCGTGAAATTGGGGATGTCACAGCTACCTTACTCTTCTCACATTGAGTTAAGAGTTTCCTGCTTTGTCATTCTTAAATAGTAGAGGTACTTTCGGTTCCTTAACCACCTCATCACATTTCTCCATCTACTTTCGCTCCATAATCTTAACCCTTGACACTCTCAGCATTTACCATTGAGGCTTATAGTTACACAACATCTGTGTTGATGATCTTAGATACGTTCACCACGTGCTAAGTGAGACCTAAAATACAACACCTTGTGTGAATTGATGGTGGACGCTAAAATGTTCAAGCTATTACTTGTTAACTCGAAGAAATCTCTTTTTATTTTTGAGTGGTCTTTATGAAATTGTCTAAAACTAAGACGTTTCTTCCCATAAGATCCAGTTTCATTTTTGTTTTTGAGATTTCTCCTAATTACCCAGTCACTATATATTTTATCAAACCTACTTGTTCAACAGGCCACATTGGTCTCACAAGTACTTTGTCCTACTCTCGGTCTTATTTTAAGTATCGAAGTTCGGATGAAGATTAACCACCCGTTAAAGCCTATATTTGAAATAAAAATGCCTTTCAATGTTTCTTAACAAACATTTGATCGTATTTCAACGGGAAACCACACAGACACTTCAAGTCTCTCTTTACTTTGAAGGACGAGATTCGTGCTCGGGATCCTTCTTTTCATGTATTCATTGACATCACTTATATCCCAAACACATATTGCTTTATTTCTTTTCTTTGGCACACTCTTACACGAAAATCTCTATGATTTTCCAAATTCTTTTTTGTGGTCCTCATAACACCTTTTCAGATTTTTGATTTCAGTTCTAAAAGAAATGGTGGTTCACTTCATTATAGGGCGAAGGTTGAAGCACTTGACAAGAACGATTGAGTCTCGGTTGCAGCTTCCTAGAATTTGAAACGTTTTCAAAGTAGAAGAGATGGTAATTGGATAAGGATTCCACATGACTCACAGGATAAGAATTTGGATAGGCGCGTGAATTTGAAACGGTTCCTAAACCCACGCCTAGTGACGTATATCTAGGGAAACACAACTGTCAAATCACGCTTTTTCAGGCCCCGTTTCAGGGATTGTATCATCATCACATCCGATTCTTTCTCTCTCTTGACAATGGTATAAAAAGGTTTCTCGCACATCCTGTACCTCTTCATCACCTCCAAATCTCTCAAAGAATACAACAGGCGATTTACACTGTTCATCTTCTTCCTCTCATCAACCATGGCAGAATCCTCTTCCACCCAAGAACAAACTACTACTTCATCCCTTTTGACCATCAAATCTAATCAGAATATGATCATCGAACTGAACCCCTTTGTCTATGACTCCTACATGCTTCATGTGGTCGAGTGTCTGAAGTATTCCCCATTGGTGGTTGCGCTCACTCAAGTCGAGTCTGTTCCAATGTCTCTACTATCACAGGTCTATTCCTCAGCTTCTTATGACAAATGCAAGGACCGGATCTTCTTTGAAATCTTCAATCACAAGACATTTGTCTTAAAAGCTCGATTATGTTCTCTGTTAAAGCTTGCATCATATGCTTCTGCTATTTCTCCAGACTTCATCACTACTACTCAACTCTTCTCTATGTTCTATGACATGGGGTATACTGATGTTCTCACCACCGTTACTAAGTTCAAGAAATCCTGCTTACCACCTCAATGGAATGGTCTTTTCACACTTATATTTGAAGGATTAGCTGAAAGATTCGCTGGATCAGATGGTGTCAGTAAAGGTTTCATGACCATTTTGTATGGTCTCTATCATGACATCAATCTGGACTATGGATCTCTGATATGGTCTCAGTTGGTATAGAGTCTCAACTCATCGTCCAAACACTCAGAAATCTCATGTGGATGATTCTGGACTCTGGTGACTCACAGGGCAATCGAGCATTTCTAGGTTCCGGTCATGGCAGATGCAGTGTTGTCCTCAATTGCCACATTTCACACGACAAAGATTATTGTCTCTGATCCCACTAAGTTCGCCTTCAACGGGTCAATTCCTGAAACAATGTCACGATGTGTTTCCAGTGCGAGTTGTGTTATGGTTGATTATCGAAAGTTAAATCCTTCAGGGCCATGTCAACTTACTCCAGAGATGCAGTCTGCTCTGGAAGCTATTGAGAAACCAGCAAGAGGGGCAAGAAGCCAGAATCAAAGAAAAAAGAGACCGAAGGTCCATCATCTCCTGCTGAGAAAAACAAAAAGCGTAAAGCAGACAAAGCAGTTCCTTCCTCTCCGAAAAATAAAAAGGACAAGAAAATGGCGAGAAAAACGAAGGCATCTTTGCCTGTTAACTCAAATGAGGAAGAAGAGGTTCATGTTGAAGACTTACAGAGGGGAAATACACCTCCACGATCTCCAACTCTTGAGGTACAACCTCCAGTCCTTCTTCGAAAACTACTACAACACCACTTCCTGTTGCTCCATTACCACCACCCATTTCTTCTCAACCTACTACCACTGCTCCACTTCCACCTCCAATCTTTTCTCAAGCTACAACAACCACTACAACCGAACCTCCGGTTCCTGTCAACGTATCTGATACGGGGACACCTACCGAAGCAACCGAAACCCCTGTCACCACCACAATCCCTGTTAAAACCAAAACACTAGTTACTACTAAACCTCTTTCACCATCTCCTTCAACAGATTCTGAACCTATTCTTGGTGGTGATAACTTTGATTTTGACTCTACTTACTATAGTCCTTATCGGCTTCCAAGTGATGATGGTGATGATGCTCCGGTGACAAGGCAAAATTTAAAGAGTCTTAATGATAAGCTTGATAAATTAATTGCTTCTCCAGAAACTTATTCTGATGTGGTTTTGAAAGCTTTTCTCGACATAGCTCTTCAGCAGTACACAACCTCAACTGAAAAATCAACACAAGTTGTGGATGCATCCACATCCTCCTGCAAGAAAGCAACAAGTGAAGTGACGGATCTCATTCATAATTCGAGAATTTTCTTAGACTCCTTCAAAGGCCATGTTGATTCCAATGCAGCCAAAGTCAATGCTTCTGTTGATTCCCTCTCCAAGTCACTTCAAGAGGAGAAACCGAAATTTGACACTGTTCGTTCTGAACTCAAAGCAAATCATAAGTCTTTTCTTACTTCTGTCAATACTCGCCTTGAAAAGTTTCAGGCTGAGCTAGCTACTAAGAATAAGATAATGGATGCACTAGCTCACAAAACAACATGCTTGAAGTCCAGTATGCTCAACTTGATCAAGCAAAGAAGGAATTTGACTCACTCAAGACTGAGCGTGTTGTACTTAAAATTTGTGCTGGTGACGTTCTCTCCATTCTGGGTACTATTGCCAATGCCCATGATCCGGTTCTCACTCTTACCATCCGGAATCACTTAACTGCAAAGCTCCTTCCAGCGATTGAAATCTTGAATCAGATGAAGGGTGTTACAGAGCCGCTTATCAGTCCGCACCAAGGGGGAGAAAATGTTCAAGATCCTCCAATTCCACTAAAATTTGTTCTCAAATCTCAACCTAAAGAACCGAAGGTTAATGTAGCTTCGGGTTCTAGAGGAACGGAAAAACTGAAGGATATTTTAGATGAAAGTGATGAGGAATATGAACCAATTGCGGATGCCCTGAAAAGAAAGAAAAGGGATAAAGAAATCGATGATAATCTCCGGATAACCAGACAAGAAGAAGAGAGAGAACGAAAGCAAAAAGAAGAACAAAATGAGCTGATTTGCAAAAAGGCTATCTTTCCCCCTTGGACTCGGGAAAGATTGCTTAAAGAAGCAATTGAGTTCCCAAGCACTCACTAGTTGGAACCGGTTGCTTCATTTGAGTGTGTTAATACGAAGAATTCACAATTTGATATGCCTATTACCTACAGGGCATTCGCTTTTCATTGTTTTGACTCAACAGTTGAGGCTTCTCCTCACCTACCGGTTGATCAAGATCTTATCAACTAGTATCTTGGATTTGCTCAACCTCAATACTTGACATGGAGTGCACAAAAAATAACATATGTGAAGGTATTGAAACCCTCTGCTGCTGGAAAGTCTCTCAATGTTCGGTTCAGGGTAACTCGAGGTTCAGATAACTCGGATCATATAATTTCTTTGGCTGATCTTCCAAACCTTAAGCCACAGGATTGGATTTTGTTATTCAAAATTTTGCTAATCAATCAAGAGCAATATGTGCCGATTCTTGATCATATTAAAAGGATGTTGGCTTCCTACATCCATGAAGTTGCTAAAATGGATCAAGAGATTGCAAATGTTTTGAGGAAGAAGCTGACTGTGAAGCCCATTGGGAAGCCGAGTGATCTTAATAAAATAAAGATGGGCAAGATTGATCCAACACATCGTACAATCATGTTCACAAGAGGCGAAGGTGAAAAATTCCTTTTCGCTCTTGTCGACAAGCACCTGTTCTCCACAACTTGTTTGGAGCATGTTCTTGATATAACTCACAGGTGTAAACACAACAGTGTTTTGGACAAGAACTTCTCAGACATACTTCGGTGGTATATTGCTTTTCGTCAAATTCTATTGGCCATTATACCAAAGGTGTTGTGAAGAAGTCTCATGTTACTCAACCGAACTAATCTCTCGCCTCAATAGACACAAATGGGGAGATTGTTGGGTCTATGAGAGTTGCATCATTGGGCTTAATGCTTTTGACTATTTTGTATACCCGGTTTGGGCTTGTCCAACCGTGGATTATTATAAGGTTAGCTTATATATAGTGCATGCATGTATAACCTTAGATGAGAACGCTTTTCATTAATTACTACATTGTAACCCTTAACACCTCTAAAGTCGAAGTTCTTAATCGAGCTCTTCTGCGGTGTTGAATATTAATCATTTGACGTTTTTGCTTCATTATTTATTATATGTTTAGAATCTATCGATCTATTAGAATATTATTCTCATCATATAGCAACAATTCTCACAACAAATATGATTTCATAAGACAAATCCATAAATAAATAAAAAAAATCATAATTTCATCATGCTCAAATCAGATTTCATGAACCTTAGAAAATAAACCCTAGAAAATAAGGTGAGGTGTTACATGGCGGGGGAAGTAATCGAAAAGAAGAATGCAGCAGAGGAAAGAAGGCGACGGCCTTTGGGCCGCTCCGGCACCGGAATCGGACAAGAGGAGGAAGACGGTGATGAAACGGCCTTTGAGCGAACTTCGACATCAGAATCGGACAAGAGGAGGAAGAGAGTGATGAGATGGACTTTGGGCTGACTCCGACGTCGGAATCGTACAAAAGGAGGAAGACGATGATGTTTTGGTCAAGCACAACTGCTATGTACGACGATGACACGAGGAGGCGACAAGACCGATGGAGGGAGACATCGATGGTGAGGCAGGCATCCATGGGGAATGATGATGTTGAAGGTGTTGTTTTTTAAAGAAAAAAAAAACAGAATGAACGTATTTTTTTTTGTTTTGTTTAGGTTTAGAAGACTTTCGAAGAAAATGATCCATGTTTGTACCAAGAAGATCTCGCATAGACGTTTTTAGGTCTGCACAATTCTAAAAAACAAACAGTTTGTGAGAACATATGTCTGCGCGGTGCAGACAAAAATGATCACCTACATGAGCAAATAAAAAACAAACGCCACCTAGCTTCCACTTACAACTTTCATAACGTGGGTTAATACGAATGCACTAGTATGACTATGACTAGAAGATAACAATAATATTTTATTAAACGAAAATATAAATTAATTATCTTTTAATAACATTTTTTTGGTTTATTGTAACGTTGAGAAAACCCTAACATAAATCAATAGACAGGACGCAAAGTCCACATAGTCAAGTTCCTGCAGAAACTGTTGTTCTCTATATCGCCATGGCCGATGATTCAAACGAGAACAAAACCACCATACGGATTCTATGTCGCAAACTTCTGCTGATCACAAAATCCGAATCAGGAATACAATGGCTGATTGGTTCCCCGTTTCTCCCTACGTTCACCATCGTCTCAACCTTCAGATGCATCAACACCCTTACTTCCGATCCCCTGTCCCCGGATTTCTCCAAAGAATCAGGTAAAACCCTAGCTTCACCGCCAATTTGATAAATTCCAACTCTATACACGGAAATATCATTGATAGATATAATGGAACGTCAATTACTATCATAAGAATCACACACTTCTCCCTCATATCCGTAATTCAAGTTGATTTTTGTTGGAATGTTCGTGTGTAGATGATATGCGGGCATTGTTACCAAGGGGATTCGAGGTAATCGGATCTTTGATTGTTAGTACCAGCAATCCAAATGTGGAAGGTTCTGCCAGGGATGCTATAGATGCCTCGGGTAAAATGAGGAAGGCCCTTTCACAGTTGGAGAATCGTAGTTTAGTTGGAGCTGTAGTGGATCCAAGCTCTGGAGACTTTCGTTTTTTTGTATCGAACTCTGTAATTGAACCGGTAACTTCCATTGTGTTTGAAGACCATCCGGAGAAGTACGTTTGGGAGAGAGGTTGTATACTGCACTGTGAACTTCCAATCAAGTTGCCAGTGTATTATTCTGTAAACGATCCAAAAGGTACGCCATTTTCTTATGCATATTTGTTCATAGAAAAGCAACATGAAATATTCTCAAATTTTCATTCAGATGCAGCAAACATGCTAAAGCGTGCAACTGAGGCTGTTGCAGCCAAATTTAGAGACCCTAAAACTACATACGTGCTAGAAACAGTCGATGCATCCATGACTGAAGCATTACAGCCTGTAATTATTCAGAACAGTGATTATGATCTTGAGGACACCTCTCAAAAATCTAATACAAAGTCTTTATTGTGCTCACACTTTTGTTCTGAAGATAGGAAACACAAATCTCCTTCAATGGAGGTAATTTCATATCAAATACAGTTATTTGCTTTCACATTTTTCATTGCAATAAGCTGGTTTTTACAATTTAATTTCTTGATTTTCATCTTTGTGATAGTTTCTTTACTTAGAATGCAGATAAAATCCAAGTAAGCTTATTTCTTGCTACATCAGGACCCTCTGTAAAACCCCCTGCCCCTTCTGCTGAATATATTCCAGGTATTGATTGGATTTTTAGATAAATTCCGATTTTCTCCATCCATAATTATTTATGAAAAAAAAAAGTACATAAAATCACTTCTACATCCACCGTTTTATCTATTTGGCAACTGAACCATTATCTAGTAGTGATTAAACCATCATACTTTTTCGATCTTTCAGACAAATTGTTCAGAGTTGCGTGTTTTTATTTTATTATTTTTTTTATATCAGTCATCAGGACAAAATACAGAGTTTATTATCTTTGCTTCATTAGTAAAGTGTAAGTTTCTTTTGGGAGATGTAGGTGAAGCCAAGCTTCTGGTTGTTGACTATAAAGTAAAAGTTATCTGTTATGCAACAAAGGATCTTCTTCTGATGGATGCAATTTCAAAATTAATTATTCCTGGGTTAGTTGACCAGTTACATACTATGAAGACCATGACCTTACCCAATCTATTATCTCAACACCCAAAGGTTAAAAACGACATTTAACTTTTTTTCATTTTTTAAAACTTTTCCTGCTCTCTTACTTATTACAAACTTGATTGCTTTATATAGCTACATCCATATCACTTCATTCCTCCAGGATTCCTGCATCCAATAACTGCCATTTATGATTCGCTTTATGGTGAAACAGAAATGAAGCAAGGTAGAGAAAATATTTGCTTGATGATTAATGATTTAAAGTTTTTTGTTTTTTTTAATACATAAAATGGAGGTGGGTTTGTTTGTATAAACTTGACATATTGTCTTTTTCTCTTCAGTTGAAATCAGAAAATGTCTTCATATGAGGCTGGGATTACCTTTAGATCGTCCTCTTTTGAGAATTGCAAGTGCCATTGACTTTTTGACTGCAAAAGAAGGTGCAAATGGCAACATCATGCGGAAAGGTATACATATATGTATCCTATGTGGCAATGTGATAATATTCTTTTTTAAGTCAAAAAGAAACACTTAATGTGGAAACCCTCATGTCCTTATTAAGTTTGTTAAGTTAAAAAGAAACAACATCTGGACCTTGCTTAACATATTGTTGCTAAATCAGGAACTCCTCTGCTTAAGGATGTGCACATTGGGATCCCAAGTAGTGGAGGTAAGTAGTTTCATTTCACAAACCCTTATGGATGAAAGTTAGGGGTAATTAGGTAATTTTACATATAATGCTATGTTGCAGTTCATGGTGGAGTTGTATCTCTGGTTCAAGGCTCTTATGAGTACTATCATTACCTTCAAGATGGCTTTGATGACTCGGTGAATAACTTAGAAGCTTTTGTCAGAAAAGAAAAAAAAAAATCCCTTTTTCTAATCATTTTTTTTTTTTTAAATTAATAATACCAGGGGTGGGGTTGTGCTTATCGCTCTTTACAGACCATAGTCTCATGGTTTAAAATCCAACAATACACAGCTATTCATGTTCCTTCACACCGGTGTGTATTACTTTTATCTTCTTTTCACCAAATTTCAAATAATCATATTCTATATAACTTATTAATATAAGAAAAGCTATGTTTTCAGTGAAATACAAGAATCACTTGTGGAAATTGGAGATAAAGACGCTTCATTTATCGGGTCACGAGACTGGATTGGTGCCATTGAACTAAGCTTCGTTTTGGACAAATTACTCGGTGTAAGTTATAACCGATTTAGCCACTCTGCTATCTTCTGTAGTGATTAAGTTATTATATTTTTAATTTTCAACAGGTAAGCTGCAAGGTCATAAATGTCAGATCTGGAGATGAATTACCCGAAAAATGTAGAGAACTGGCTATGCATTTCGAGACCCAAGGAACACCCATCATGATAGGTGAGTCAAGAAATAGCAACATACTTTGTGTATTATAACAAACATTTCATTTTTTTTCTTTGTAAAAATTACAACATGGCAATGCCAGGTGGCGGGGTTCTTGCGTATACCCTTTTGGGAGTGGATTATAACGAAGCAAGTGGAGATTGTGCATTTTTGATACTTGATCCTCATTACACGGGTAGTGATGATTTAAAGAAAATAGTGAATGGTGGTTGGTGTGGATGGAAGAAAGCGGTTGATAGCAAGGGCAAACATTTCTTCTTGCACAATAAGTTCTACAATCTCTTGCTACCACAGAGGCCAAACATGGTTTGAATTATTATTGATTTGGCCATATTCCAAAAATACCCCGTGGGTTATATTTGTATGGGTGTTGTTGTTTGAGTAAGAAAGACGAAAATGTCCCTCCTGAAATGAAGAATCATGAATATGTTGCATTTTTGTTTTTGTTTAATATGTATTGCAAAATGAAAAGGTTTTGATGGAAATAAAAAGAGAAATGAGAATAAGACCAATTTGGAGTTATAAAGTGGATAGATAAAGATCAGCTCAGCATCAGATGGTGTGTCTCTATCGCTTCGTAATTGATATGACTAATAAATTAGAAACCGCCTTCTAAAATCGAGGACAGGGGACGTTGAAAGTGATATAAAGATCTCTAGTCTATGCACTTTTTGTTTTATGAGTTTCTTTCTCTTTAATTAATGTATTTATATCATGTTGCTCATATAGCCCTGTTATTAAATGCTTTAAAAAATGATACTCCGTTTGTATTCAAAAGGAAACAAATTGTTTTTGTATTGTAAATTATACCATTAGTCCCTCTTTATACTTAAATCGGTTTTTAATCTACCCTTGCTTCCAACGTGGCAACAAACTTTTAGAAGCCTTCCAACCAAGGTTCTAAATGGCTGTGAGGTGTGGCGTGGCAGCAACGTCAAGCCTCAAGCTTAACGAGCCACGACGTTTTTCAAGGCGTGATGTAAGAAGTCAATTTTGTATTAATTTATAATTATATTACCATATAGATATAAATTTATATTAAATATAACTACTTTTTAGAAGTGTTATATTAATAACTAACTATAAAAGTTTCCCCCGCGTTGCAGGGGTCAAAAGGTATTGGTTTGAGAAGCATGATAAAAAGACTGAATAGATAAGCATGTTGCTTATCTATTCAATTCGTCTATTTAACATTGTTATTTCATAAGACTGATAAAAAATGCATTGGAATCAAATCTGATACCTAAGTTGCTTTTTACCTACAATTTTTTAAAAAACCTCAAACAATGCTAAAATTAGTTTAAATATAAAATGCAAGAAAGAGAAAATAGTTAAATTGATTTGTTTATCATAACAACTTATCAAAAAAAAAAAAAAAATACAAATGGTAAAATACGCAAATAGCTTCAAACATTTTTTTATAAGCAAGGATGTAGTTGCTTTTAGTTTTTTTGGAGTTTTTCCATTGAAAGTGTTTTTCCTCTTTCATAATTATGTTGGAAACAATACAACCCAATCGGATAAATTAAGAAGAAACACAAAAAAACTTAGAAAAAGCCAACACACATAAATAGTTAGGCATACATATAACTTCTATTTATAATCATATTAATTCTTTGTTCCTTAGGGAACAGTTTTTTTATTTGATTAGTTGCAATTTCTTTTTTATTTTCCTTTTTTGTTTCATGCATTTTGTATTTTTAATTTTTTTGAGTTGGTCCACCGCTTCTTTTTTACTTCTCAATACCTCCTTATCTCTCTGTTCTCTTTGACTCTCTTCTCCCACCGTTCATTACTTTGGCTTCTGGAACCTTTTTCTACCACCTCATTACTACTGCTTTTAATTTCATCTCTAAAACATATCCATCTTCCACTGCTTATTGAACCGTTCAACTCAGATCGATCATCGTTTCCACCTACCGCCTTGGTAAGAGCTGTCGTCGAAATCTTCTGCCATCGCCATAGCTCTCCACTTTGTGTCCACAAAAACCCTTATGCACACCTCCAATAGGTGAGTTCCATTTATTTGTTCTACTTCATTTCCCATCCTTTCTTACCCTTTCACCGCCTGCTTATCGTTATCCAACTCCACCACCATCATCGTCGGCATCATCGCATTCCATTAGCAACGGCTGGAAAGGTAACCTTTCAACCCTAACAGATTCATATTTGGATTGGGTTTTTTATTATTCATATTTGGATTAGTATCAATTTTAATTTTAGTCACACTTTAATATTGGGTTCAAGAGAAATTTAATCAGCCAGGTACTGCTTCCCTTTTTGTGTTTGGTTTTTTCAATGCAACACCTCATCTTCACTCTCTCTCATCGCCACTCTCAATTTTACGGCTTCTGGTTCTTCTGTATAGGCTCAAAGGTGAAGATCAGGTGGTCGGAAGTGCTGGTCATGGTGCTGGAGATGGACCCAAATGGAAACACATGTGTTGATTCCATCGTTTATACCTATATGACATTGTTTTTTTCTATTATAATGATTTTTAAAGCTTCAAGGTAAAAATATGTTCTTATTGTGTTCATAAACCAAACATTACATGCTTTAAACAAATTACACTGATGATCTATGTTTCTTCATTAAGGTATACTTGATTAAACCAATAGTCCTTTGTGTTTTCCTTTCTTTGGTTCCATTCAATATCAAATATGTTCTATCATCTATGCGTTCATGTCTTTATTCTTGGCTGCAAGTGCAGAGTTATAACATCTGTTCTGTTGTTCATGCCCCCTGCTCATCCGAAGCATCATCAAACCCTCCCTTAAGGCTTCTATATACAGGAATGGCATGCGAACAACACACAATCACTGATTCTTGATAAGATAAGCATACATAAATCCTTTTATTTTTTTAGAATCTTGGATGTTGATAATAACAATATGACCTTAGTTTTCATTAGAAAGATGGAAGAGTTGATTTTTGAGAAAAAAAACCATCGTATTAGTATTTCCACCTAACTACAACATTTGCATACAAAGAAGATTGTGGCAATCGGATTCCATGTTGTTTTGAGGTAACAAATTATACTTATGTGCTCCTGTCCAGAGGAAACCTGCCTCCAAAGAAGGTGAACTCTTCAAAGCCTATAAATGTGTTGAAATCATGAAACAAAAAACCATATTTCAAAGGGTACATGGTGTACAGTACACGGACTGCATACAACATCTAATATCATTATGGGATTTTGATATTATTGTTTGACAGATAGACAGTGTAATACTATCTTATGCTAAATTTAATAAAAAAAATTAAGATTTTGTCAATGAATAATTGACTATTCTCACCATATCACAGCAGCCTCAAACTCTGACTTCTAGTTTCTTTTGTAGATAAAGTGACCATCTTTCATATAAGTCGTGTTCATTGAGGCCTCACAAAAAGCACCTCTCAATTAATGACCCAAAATTCTATTTTTACCCCTCAGGCTTGTAAGTTGAAAATAGGTGATGTGAAAGGAGCATTGTTGGGCACATAATTTGCTTTGTGTGATGGTGGTAACAATGCAAAACGTTGGTTTCGCTGCGAAGGTCGGGTTGGTCATTTCATAAACGACATTTATCAAAACTAATTTCACTTAATAGAATAATCTTTAATAGTTGTTAAAACATATAATTTTGTTCATATAGGCACATATGACACTCAATGAGATATACGCTCCAATAAATGGTTTCAAGAAAGGAAGAGATCATGTATATCTAGGTGGAATAACAAGGGAACTCAATGCTGCAGTAACGAAGGTTTGTTTACTTTATATGCAATATTGATTATGAATATTTCATTATTTATTAATTCTTATTACCATTTTACATATGTAGGAGGCTGATAGCAAGGACCATTTTATATTTCACTCTAGAGTACTGCTCCTTTGAAAATAGAACAAATTTTCATGTGAAAATTTTCAATCTTCATATTTATTTTTGATGTCAATTTCCAAAATACTATTACATGGGTAATGTAATAGTATTTCAAATTCATAACTTGGATTACCAGATTTTTTTGCATTTTGTATATTCTAATGTGGATTCTTTAAAGTCATAAGGATTGAAGAGTGTTGTACACGGGTGAGGGAAACATATTTAGCCAGGTTTGACCTTTTCCCCTATTCCTATTTCTAATAAATTTACATTTCCATTTCAGTGATTTATTTCAATTTTTATAAACCAAAAGACATTTGGCCTAATGATATGGTTAGATGGTTGTTGTGTTTGTTTGTATGTGTATGAGTGGCTGGTATGTATGTGTTTTGACTGTTGTGTTTGTTGAGCTGCAACAAGATAAGTTTTTTCTATGTATATTTTATGGCTAATATTCATAAATAGCAAAGTAGTTTCAATTTTAATTAAGGGATTTTGAGCTTCGGATTATTTAAGTTATGAGATTTTTATGGTTGAAATTGATTTATATTGTTGCTTTCAAGTGATATTTTTCATGTTTTATTTTCGTTTTCATTTTTTGTTTCATAATATAGTGGGCAACAAAGTTTCAATCTTAATTATATCTTTCATACATGTCAATAGAAAACCTTTTTGTTGGTACCCAAACTTATCGTTGCCCAAATCTCAGGCGATCAAAAGCTTACTTATTTTTTATTCTTTCGAGCCAGTTCATGTAACCTTAATTTTTTTGAATTTTCCTTTTAGATAAAATTTTTGGATGGTTATGTCGCAATCCATCGGAACGTTTTGGAATAAAAGTTAATTGTGCAATTGCTAAGACGAAGGGAACTCGAGTCGCATCAAAGTTACAAGGCATATGTTTAGTAAAGCAAATTTTCTTTGAAGAATATGGTCATTGACAATATTAGATGATGCTTCAATGTATTTTTGAAAAATAAATGTTAAAATAAAGTAACTTCTCTTTTTTATTATATAACTGCATTCCATTGACTTTTTCACTTTCAAACATTGGCCACCAACTTGTTCCGTTTTACACATTCGCCATATGATTTTGAAAGTTTTAACACATTTTGTCCTTGTAGTTGTAATGTGATCCATCTAACTTTACGGGTAGCCAATTAAAACCCATTGACCCATGTAAAGCATGGGTCACTTCCCTAGTTTTAAAGAAATAGAATGTGTTATTTGTGTACGTATCGATTAGGCTGCCATGTTCATGCGACGTATGAATGTGCGTTTTTTCTTCACCAAGAGTGCACTTCACAATGAAGAATTACTATCATCAAATCCACTTGTCACGGGGATTTTCGGATAATTTGAAGGACCTATTGGACAATCAATAAAACAGGTTGTGAAAAAAGAAAAAAAAAAACCCTTAATACATAGATATACAAAAGTACATCGCTATTTTGGAGTCAACATTTTAAAATCAATTTGTTTGTCCGTATGCTCTGTCAATGAAAAAATCTATTCCTTGGTGCTGAAAAAGAAGCCAACAGGAGTTTCATTATCGAAGGAAGCAAAACTATAAAATATTTTATATTTTAATATAGAAAAGGTAAGTGTATTCATAATTTGTTGTTTAAACCTTATGGCCCATTAGGAGAAGGTTTTAAGATATTTTCCAGTGTAAGACTTGTTCCTTCATCCAAAGAAAGTTCGAAACCTACCATGGATAATATGGTGATTTAACAATTTTTGTATGATATTAACTTTATCACACTTTCTAATAGTTACCTTTGAATTCCTTCACCATTGTGATTATCAACAGTAAGACATAAAAGCTTCAAATAGCTTTTCGTAGCATAAATGAGATAAAGATCTAGAATTAACAGATGGATCAACGGCAAAACTTTCAAGAATCTAGTTTACTAATTTATTATTAAAAAACGAAAAAGTAAAAGGAAAACTCAGGTCATCATGGCTGCATTCTTTAAGATGGAAAAAGGCATGTGAACTTGTAGTCAACAATGTTAAATATGTATCAACCTATAAAATAATTTATAAGCAAAAAAATAACTATTTTTTTAATAAAAAAATTAAAAAACACACATCATGATATTCTGCAACATATTATACAACAATACCATTAATTTAATAACATTTGTAAATAATAATAATAATATCTGCACATTAATCTCAACATTTCCATTTCTGAGATGTTCGAGGTGAAGAACATGATGATTTCGTTCATGATGAACAAATTTCATTTCATATGTCTACACAACCAAGGCGTGTTGATGTCCGATGTTAATTCCAAAAACAGGAACGTTTCCAATAATGCCCTTCACCATGTTAACGAATCTACAACATGCATCTATTTTGTATTCTTATGTGATTTAAAACAAATAGGGTGATCCAGTTTCAGAAAAAACAGTACAAAAATGAAGAGTTATATAAAGCAATCTAACCATTTGGACCTGAAACGACTGCGTCCAAGCAACCCATCTAACATTGTTGCAGATCAGAGAGACAAAATGGTTGATGGAATTGGCATTGTAGCATGTAAAAAGGATTTATTAAAAAAATAAACAGTTAAAAGAGAAGTAGCCACATACCCATATTCGCGAGATGCATACTCCATGGATTTATAACCCAAAAAACACCAGCTAGGCTTGGATTTAGAATCAATCCAATGAAATGAGTCTCATTATTTCACAAATGACTCATTCCATTTTATAAAGAGAATTTTTATTCCAACAAAATATTAAACCAATGTTATCCTTATATTAAACTGTTGTTATCCTTCACTACATAAATATGACAACCTGCAGGTAAATTTTGATTTGGAATGTAGATGAAAATATTAAAAAAAAAAAATCATTTTTTCATTTAGTTATCAAAATCGCCAAGCTACTTATAAACATATCAAGAATCTCATTTTTCAATAGAAAACAGTTTTTGTAGTAATATTAAAGCAGATGGGAACCACATAATCTGATATTAGTTTCACTTCGGCATTTCCACAAACAGTTTGCATGTATTAGAAACAAATAAGAATAAAGAAGCAAAGAAATTGAGAAATATCTTGTAACAGAATCCAAACAGGCCAAATTAAAACCGGAAAACTGGTTTTTGTTGGGATTGGTGTTGTCATTGCTTTTGATTTAGAAAAAATAGCATCAACCCAAAAGTTTGAAAGACCATCTACAATAAACAATGAAATAAACTTAAGAAATTGTAGAAATTTGAAGACTTTAAGTTACAGACTTTGTGGCTTGTCGGCTTTCTCTTGAAAAGCCCTAAATCCTACTCTCTTTAAAGAAAACAAACTGAATGTGTTTGTTTGGTGGTGAAGAACATATCATGTTTGCTTCTGTGTCTCCATCTCCTATAAATGATGAAAGGGTAAAACCGGAACCAATAAGCTTTCTATAACAAAAGTGGTAGATAAGGTATATAAGATACCAATTGTCTTTCTATTGAGAAAGTCAATAAAAGGAAACGAAATGAGACTTGTGTGTGTTTATGAAGGACCCATAAGCAACACGAAGCTTATTTCGATTGTTGGTGGTGACGATAATGATTTCGATTGGCGGGGACGATCTATGGTAGAAAAGTACGCTTTAGAACACTTCCTCAAGCCACATCTCCGTCGGCAGTGGCAGACCCCTCTGGAACCAGTGATGGCATGGGTGATGGTCGATGATGTTGGTGGCGAGAATCATTCGGTCGTCAACAAAGATAAAGAGAAATCAAAAAGCTTACAACCAAGTGAAGGTGAATAGCTTCGAAAAAGCAAACATCTTCAATACTATATTGTTCTTCGACAGTGGTGGGGCATTAGACCGGTTATGGGTGAAGAAGAAGAAGACGGAGCAGGCTCCTAATGACTTAGAAGTGAAACACAGAAGACGTAGAGTAACCATCGAGATTTGGTGTGCGCAGGAGCTAAATTTTGGTCAAATATTTTGGGGATGTTGAAATCTAAAACGTAGCCAATAGCTGAAGCTGAAGTTGAAGGTGCGAATTGTGCCTTTTAGGAGTTGTTTCAACGAACCAAATCCATTTAAGTGTGGGTTATCTTGTGACACTAAAGCAGAAACCTTAGCCAAACGACAATTTGGAATTTCATACCTTGTATAGGAGTGAGTCAGCCGACCCACAATTGCAAGCCGAACACCCACCCTCAAAACCCTAATATTGATCGGTAAACCATCGTTTCCCCAAAACCCAATGACGACTCAGAAGAAGGGGAAAGATGAAGAAGAGAAACTTTAGATGAGGAGCGGTGGAAGGAAGAAAGAGAAGAGAAGGTCTGGATAAGGCGGTGGAAATAAGAAACTGGAAGGGCTGATTAACATAGGAGTGTGGAGATAAGGTGAAGAAGAATTACACAAATCGGAATTCGATTGGGTAAAAAAATGGCGAAGCAAAGGAGAAGCAACATGTGTACACAAACAATATCAATAATGAAATAAAATGTCCCTGGAGACAAATTTGAAGACACATATATAAACAGGGGTAGTAGAAGGGCTGAAATAGACAGAATAGATATGAGTTTATTGTTCCTAAGGTAGGACTTCTTTAATATATATATATATATATATATATATATATATATATATTATATATATATATAATAGTAATAATAATAATAATAAAATGTTAACAAAAAACGCAATACTTGTATCACCGATTAGAAAAGACAAAAAATAGCAAAAAAAAAACGTGTTTCAAACGAAAAAACATGCACCATAACATGCCATAATGCGTCATGGAACGCCTTGCCACATGTCACGCCTAATAGCAACAATATGAAGCTTTTCGTAACGGCGAAGCCATGCCTCACGCCATGGCGCGCCTTGGCACGCACCATGACGCGCATTGGCGCGCACCATGACGCGCCTTTTAGAACACTGCTTCCAACCCAATGTCATTTTTTTTTCTCTTCTATTTATTTCATCTTTCTAAACTTACAACACATGGAAATAATATTTTTTCCAATCCATTCAACCTGTTCAACTAAAAACATAATAAACAACATAGGGTATAAGTTCTTAAGCCCATGGAGAGAGAGAGAGAGAGATGAAATTAGGTTCTTCAACCCGTTGAAGAGAGGAAATCAATGGTACCGAAGGGGCATTCATCATGAAAGTACTCAGTGCCTCCAACTAAAAAACAAAAAAATTGCACTATTTCGTCCATCCTAATAGTTCTTACAATGTGTAGCTTAATGGAAGAGTTAAATGATATAAAATATCTAGTTGTTATTCGGTATATTTAGCTCAACTATAATGAGATGACACGATAGATTCTAAAGTGATTTTCAAGGGTTTGACAAATTGGTGTTCTAATGCTCGATTTGGGTATAAGCTTAATTCTCTAATTAATTGTATTTTTCATTTGGGACTCGACAAGTTGGAAGCTCCAACTCGTCGTGTCGAGAGGGATTTTGGCCGTGGACATCTATGGACCAACTCGGTGAGTTGGAAGCTGTGAAGAAACCCTAATTTTTAGGGTGTTGCATCCTATTTAAAAACCTTAAGACCCTTAGGTTGCCTCCTTACCAACCTCCTTGTCCAAAACCCTAATTTTGTTCATTATCCTCCAAGGTTGAGTTTGTGAGCTTGTGGTGAGCTTTGAGAGTTGGTTTTTGGTATTCTTTAGACAGAGCTTTCAAATTAGAGGTGCCTAGTTTGGAAGGAGGGATTTAGATCCAGAAACTCTCCATTGGTTGTAGTCCTTTTGAGGTATAAAGTCGATACCTTGCTTTGTTATCATCTAGATCTTTTTTTTAATGTTTTAGCTTGATTTTGGGTTTATGTTAAGGTTGTCCAAAAAGTTGAGGGTTCTAGGGGTTATTATGTTAAATGTGACCCTTTCATGATCTCTCTTGGCTTAAAGTTGCAAGCTTTACTAGGTTCTAGGTCCCATTCATGCAAAAAGTCCTTTATTAAGCCATTTTGAGTCCTAGGGTTCCTTTCTAGCATGCATGGACGTAAAGTTGGAAACTTTACGTGATTTTCCAGCCTTGGGATGCTAAATCTGTGTTTTGGGACTATGTTTTGAGAGTTTAAGGGATTATTGGGTTAAGTCTCACTCTATTGAGGCTAGGGTTCGGGTTTAGGCTCATTGTGGTGGTTTCTAAGGGTAAAGTTGGAAACTTTACCCTTCTAGACATCATTTGGGAGGAGATATGAGATTTGGAGTTCTTAGATTCGATGGAAACAACTTAATGCATTAAGTTGTTGGATTTCTGGACAACTTGATGAGTTGATTAGTGAACTCGACGAGTTGATAGGATTTTTTCCGATCTGTAGAGTTAATGGAGGAACTTGATGAGTTGAGTCAAATTAGGCTGTTGACTTTGACTTTTGACCTTGTCCTTTGACCAAGTTTGATCTATAATGGATTTTGGGAAATTTTGAGTTGAATTTAAGGAACTGTTTCTGTTTAGGGGTTAAGTAGAGCTGATATCCGAAGCTAGGACCTAGTCAGCTATCGATCAGTATTCGAGGTGAGTCTTCTCACTAGACTCGTGGGTCGAAGTGTAATGCCCCAATTCTGTTGTTGGTGCAATTTAAAGCTAGAATAAGAGAAGAGAAGAGGAGCAATCAAGGGGGGGGGGGGAAGTGTTGGATTAGTGTCTAAGTCCATAACTATTTTGGTATGTACTTGACCCGATGGTGCATGGTCCTTTTGGGTTGCCTTCACCAAAGCAACTTGATAGGATGAATTATGGAGAGTAAGGATTAAATATGATTTATTAATGTATTATGAGAATAATATATTAAAGGAGAAATCATATTGTTTAATTAATATTAGTCAATAATTAATTGGTAATTAGTTTGTGACTAAAAGAGATTAATTAAACTTAAGGGACTGGAATTGTAATTATAGGATAATTGCAATTTGGGCCATGGATTGCCTTATATTAAAGGATGGACGAATTCTAATGGGAAACCCATAAGGAAATCGTCCATGGGCTTAATAAAAGGAGTCTATGGGTTGCTTAGGGCTTAAGCATCCAAATTAGGGTTTCCTTGTTAGATAACCCTAATAGCCCAACTATATAAAGAACCCTTAAGGCTCAAAAACGTGGCTAATGTTCTTGTAAGGGTTTACACACGTTTTTGGCAGCCTCCAACCTCTCTCCTCTTCATCCTCTTGCTTATGGTGTTTGTGAGCCATTAGAGGAGTGACACTTGTGACTCTAAGCCTTCCAAAGTTAATACAAGGAGATTTGGGATTGTTATTGCTACATAACAATCAAGGTAACACTATAAACTTATTCTCATGTTAATATGATTATATGTATGCTAGAATTAGGGTTTATAGTCTTGGATTCAAAGCATGTACAATAGAGAAACCTAGATCCAAGCATTAGGGTTTGTATGAGCACATAGGATGTCTTATGACTAAAACCCATCAGTGGTATCAGAGCCTAGCTTGGTTTCAATTGTATTGATGTTTTGTATAACTGGAAAATTCGATTTTTTGGATTGTGGAGGCTGGACTCGCCGAGTCCATGCCGGACTCGACGAGTCAACTCGTCAGATAATGCTTATCTCGGGATTTCTTGTTGTTTTTGTATTAGGATAGTTACCTTATCATGTTAGATCAATATAAATCCGATTTTATGATATATATGACTATATTCTTGATCTAATTAAAGATAATTATCAATTTATAAGATAATTGTTTCCTTATAAGATAATTGATTAATTATTTTGAGTAAATTGATAAATTGTTTTGCAAGAAATCATTAAATAAATCAAATATGGATAATTATGTGATTAAATGTTAATTTAAAATTATTTGTTATTTGATCCTTGTTGTTATGAAAGGTTTCATATTTTCCCCTTTAGGTTTTATAGTTTAAATTTGAACCCAAAAGTTTTGAAGTTTTGAAATTTAAATAGTTAAAACCCTAATGTTTTGAAAAAGGTTTCAAAACTTGCCCTCAAGTTTTGGAATTTAAAAGTTGATTAAAAGTTTAATTAGGAATGTTAAATTCTAAACCCCAGTAATGTTTTGAAAAAGTTCAAATCACACCCTTATGGTTTTATTAATTAATTAAGGAGTATAATTAAAAGAGGTTTAATAAATCCATAAAAGTTTAGGTTAACTATTTAATTGAATTAAAAGTGTAATTGTTAAAGTTAACCATATAGTATTTTAAAAGTGTGAAATACACCCTACACTATATATATAACATTAAAGGTCTAACATTATATATATGTATGAGTAAAAGTCAGTCTTACCGTTAGTAGGCCTCATTCACGAAGCTGGTCTATAAGGGGTGTTTAAGGAAATTGCCTATAAAATGGCGATTGAATGGGTATCCACTCTTACCCACCGCACTCTTGACTAGTGGAGGGTCGTTAGCCGAACGGGTAGGATAGGACGAAACCTTCCATTATAAGTATAATGAAATACAAAGTAACTAAATGTTTTTCAAATTCCCAATCTTAGTTACTTAGGCAAAAGTGAATTGATGCAATTCCATGAAATTACACTTTGTGCCCTTGCGAAGACGTTAGTGGAGCGTGTGTGGTTTACTGGCACACTAAATGGTTCTAAGCAATGGTTGCAAAGGGTGACTCAATGTTTTTCATAGTTCGGTGGAGCGTGTGTGGTTTACCGGCACATCGAATAGGTGATTGTAACATGTGAGGGCACCATGTAGTTTGCATGGTTATTCACACCCGCTTTGTGATCCTCGGCATCCCAGTCACAAACTAGAGGGGCATATCGAGATTTAAACATGCCATTGAAATGTTCAATGAATCTCAAAGGATCTAGGAGTTTTCATATATTTAAAACTTAAATTTCTTTTTCGTTTTTCATGGTGGAAATTAGTGAATCGTCATTCACTTACCTTCAAATGTTCTGCAATTTGGGTTACGGCATCCCTCTCTCGAGTTGTAGGATATTGTGTTGGGTCCTAGCCTTAGTATTTCATTTGGGTGATTTACTAAGGACTCAATCTATCAACTAACTTGAATTCGTTTTTCTCCCGTTTTGTAGATGTCAAAGTTCGACAACTATGGTCTTCCCAAATCCCGTGGAACAAGCATTCCACATGAAGATGATATTCCATGATTCGATCGAGGAACAAGAAATCATGCTTCACTTCCTCCTCCTCCTCCTAATTATTCTCCCTAACCCACAAGATTGTAAAATTGAAAGGTTCAATATCACTCAAGCCCTTTTGGCAAGTAAACATAAAGAAGGAAAGTCCGTGTGTGCACACGTCCTAGGGATGAAGTCACACATTGATAGGTTAAGAATGTTGGGATCCGTTGTCTGTGAGGAAATGGCTGTTGATTGGGTTCTTCAGTCACTTCCTAAAATCATATAGTGAGTTCGCAAGAGAGTACTATATGATAAACCACGACGTGACCCTTATAGATCTCACCTATATGTTTATTGCTGCTGAATCAGAAATGGTTTGGCGCAATAAGAAAAGCAAAGTTGATTGGTGAATCTGCCTTCAAGACTTCTATGGATATAGACAATGGCAATGAAATACATGCAATGATCGAAAAGTTTGATCATAAGAGAAAGGCGATGTCTGAAGTAGTTCCATGTGTTGTTCCAAAAGAGTCAATTTGCTTTTATTGCCAAGAGAAGGGGCATTGGAGACGAAGTTGCCCTATTTACCTAATAGATCTAAGAGATGGGAGAGTCAAAAGTATGACTACGCTTTAGGTAAGAATCCACTATCTAACTCCATTAAGTTCCTATTCATTGATTCTTAATACATGATGTGATAAGATTGCATTTGAATGTTTTGAAGGATCGGTGAAAAGAAAGGAAGCTTGATAAGAAAGCAAGATGAATCTAATCACAAGGGATGGATCTTGATCGCATGGACTTGAAGATTGGATTTTGAGCTTAGATAGTTATGATAGAGTTGTTAGAAAATTTTCATTTTTTACATAGTTTTCAATGGATTTTGCATTGTAAGGACAAATGTTTTTCCACTGCTTTTATAAATAAAATAAATTTTGACTCACTTATTTATTTGTTTACATCCTTGCAATGAAATTGTTATGAAAGTTGATGTTTGCATATTTCTACAACGAATGGATATGATTCTTAGTTATGTTATTTATGGAAGTATCAAGAATTTACCAAATAGGGAGAGTTTCTCATTGCCCAAGTTTCAATTGGACAGAAACTTGGAATCATGCAACTTGGTTGCATGATGAATGAGAAATTTTGTATTTGGAAATTGGACTAATTCATTGACAAAGTGTCAAGTGAAGGACTAGGAGATCGAGTACACAAAGTTGTGTGTTGATCAAGTTCACCATAAGAGTAACAAAGATATTCGTCATGATTTACTAAAGGCTTAGTAAATATGATTACACTTACAAGATTAAGTGTAATTTTGAATTGATTAAAGGGTTTAGATCAATAGTAGAACGAATAAGAAGAATCAAGTAGGCAGAAAGATAAAAGTTTCCACATTCTAAGAAGAAGGGAGAGTAGCTTTTATGCTTTATGATAGGTCTTAATGATTAAGAACCATATCTCAATTGATCCTCTAAGTGAGTCTTGGTACAATTGTATGTCCAAGAAGAGGAATCAAAGATTGAAGAAATGGTCAAATCAAGAAGTCAATCATACTTCGTTCCAAAACAAGTCTTAAAGTCAAGATTGTGACATTGAGTGAATAGTATTAAGAAGGTTTATAACATTCATCAATTGTGGAAAGTTGTGATGTCTTGGATAAGACAAAGACCAACTAAGACCAAAATTATGAAGTGTTTTGTTTTGATATAAGCTACACTAACTCTTGAATATTTGTTTGTCAAGAAATGTTTTGATAAGAGAATCGTATATGTCGAGGAGTCAGTGGGAGTCTTAATAGTCTTGAAAAGTTTCAAGAACAAATCAAATAAGCCTTATCGATTATCACTAGCACACGAGTTGAGGTTTAAAACCTATCGTGAAGACATTATTTTGTTTCTGTGCCAATCCAATCGAGTTAATTATGCATGTGAGTCCTATGAGTTCTCATTTGAATGCATAAAAGGCAAGGACCTTGATCAATGGAAAGTACATTGATAGGAAAAGGTGAGCTGCTTAACTACTTGGAAAACGTGGTGGGCAGCTGTGCTACCATAAGGCAAGAAATCAAGATTAAGGAAGTTCGATCCATATGAGTTTGAATTTGTCGTAAACTTTGGTTTTAACAAATTCACATGGATAGGAACACATACACCGTTTAAATCTAAGTGTCATAAGATTTCCTCCTTCATGAAAATGATTGTGAGAAAATGCTTTCACTAAGAAAGATTTTAAAAGATAGTGATTGTAAAATTGCATTCTCGAATTCGATCATGGTTACGGCATCCCTTTCCATAATTTGAATTGTGAGGTTTGGCAATTAGTCTTAATTGTTAAGACACACATATGAACTATCTAAGGCAAAAGTGTATAAGTTCAAGAAGCCTTGATAAAAGATTATCAAAGCACTAAGTATTAGAAACATGAACTTAATAAATTCAATAAGTATTGTTTTCTGAAAGTTAAGATGTTTATGAATACATGTCGAAGCTAGTGGGAGCATAAGTGTTATGTTTTATAATAATCATCATGATAGTGGGAGCATAAATGTTATGATTGTATGATTATTAAGACACGTATTGCAAAGTTAGCAATATTAATTATAGAAAACAAGAGTTAAACCTTGCAAAGTAGTAAGGGTTATAAAGTTGTTTTGCTATAATTAAGGGAGAGAATATTATGCTTCATTTCAAATCTAAAGGATTAGGTTGTGGAATGTTAATAAATTTAGTCAAGGGTACATAGTGTGTTCTTAAAATTTCGATTATGATTACGGCATTCCTCTTCACAATTCGAATTTTGAGAACATAGCAAATAAAACATTGTGCATCGTGTCCCATACGCTTCGGGTATAGGATGGATTGCAAATGCCTTAATGTTTGACCATTCTAAAATTTCCCAAATGTCTAGTGCATTTAGAGGGAAAAGGGACTAGAATCGGTTTTGACTAAAATAATTAAACAACTATCAAAGGACAATCCAAAGTTCGACGAGGATTGGTTGCTTGTGAGTAGTTGGAAGTATAGTATTGGAAATTATGGAAACGTTTCCATATTGGATGGACAATATTGACATTATGATGAATAGAAAAGATTCTATTAAGAAATGAGTTGTTATATGGAAAGTATGGAAATGTATCTATATTGGGAAGTAAATATTGAAAATCTAGATTAGAAACTTTTATGCAAAAGGATGTTCAAAGGAATGTACTTTTAGAGAGAGACATCACATCTAAGGAATTGTCTTGTAACAATCTCCGATAGAGGACTTTGTAATATCATTGGAAATAGTCTTTGAGACTTTGGTGCAGTGACATTACAAAAAGGATCGTTGCATAAAGTGTTAGAATCTAGTATATTCTATAAGTAACAAGAATTTGATATTCTTACACTTAAGAAAATGGTTTTGGAGTTGTAAAATGAGAATGATTGGAAATGTGTTCAATTTGTCTATTTCACAAAAGTAAGAACCATAGGTAAACATTGTGTGCATGCTAGGAGCATGGGACAAGTGTTGGAATTCAAGTAAGAAGTTGATTACCCGAAACGACAAATAATAAGTAATCAATATGGTGATAAATAAAAAGGCGTTTTATTTATACTCAAAGGTTTGAGGCCATATGGGATTAGTATTATTCTTGTGTTTCACATTTGCATGTTTTGACTTCCAGAATAATTGAGCTTATTAAGAATAATCGAATTATTCAAACGGACCACAGTCGTTCATATGTTGGAAGTAGATATGAATGAAGATTGTCGTGAATTGGTGTGTGGATTGTCTAAAAGAGTATTAGACATAAGCAAATGTTTGCTGCAACGTTCATGAGTGCTTATGAATATGATTTGAGCATTGGATTAAACCCACGCTCACTTGCATCACTATCTCGAGTGATTAGTGAGACGATAACATCTTATATTCTTGAAACCGAGATGTGTGAGTTGTATCTTGCTGATCGGTTGCACATTGATAATATGTAAACGCACCACTAACTTGGTGTTATAAAACATATTGTTGTGTGTAATTCGGTGAGTGAGTGCAAGCAAGCATTGTATCAAAGTTTATCCGTTCCTTTTATCCAAGGTAGGATAGAAGCGATATCTTTGGGCCCCTTGATGGTTTAGTGATGACATACGTAAATGCTCGGCCGGGCTAGGGCTAATTTGATTTGTTCAATTAGTCTGTCGTCATAAATCAGAAATCGAGAAGTAGTACAAAGAGAATGATTAGAAATCATATCTCAGACGATATCAAGAATGGAGGAATATATGATCCCTTATCTAAGGACACGCATATCTGATAGGATCAGAGTTGACAGCGGCTTTGGAAAGCTACGATTGCAGATCGGGATCTGAAGTCATACGCAGAATAGTTGTTAGACTTATCCAAGTGGGAGACTGTTGGATTAGTGTCTAAGTCCATAACTGTTTTGGTATGTACTTGACCCGATGGTGCATGGTCCTTTTGGGTTGCCTTCACCAAAGCAACTTGATAGGATGAATTATGGAGAGTAAGGATTAAATATGATTTATTAATGTATTATGAGAATAATATATTAAAGGAGAAATCATATTGTTTAATTAATATTAGTCAATAATTAATTGGTAATTAGTTTGTGACTAAAAGAGATTAATTAAACTTAAGGGACTGGAATTGTAATTATAGGATAATTGCAATTTGGGCCATGGATTGCCTTATATTAAAGGATGGACGAATTCTAATGGGAAACCCATAAGGAAATCGTCCATGGGCTTAATAAAAGGAGTCTATGGGTTGCTTAGGGCTTAAGCATCCAAATTAGGGTTTCCTTGTTAGATAACCCTAATAGCCCAACTATATAAAGAACCCTTAAGGCTCAAAAACGTGGCTAATGTTCTTGTAAGGGTTTACACACGTTTTTGGCAGCCTCCAACCTCTCTCCTCTTCATCCTCTTGCTTATGGTGTTTATGAGCCATTAGAGGAGTGACACTTGTGACTCTAAGCCTTCCAAAGTTAATACAAGGAGATTTGGGATTGTTATTGCTACATAACAATCAAGGTAACACTATAAACTTATTCTCATGTTAATATGATTATATGTATGCTAGAATTAGGGTTTATAGTCTTGGATTCAAAGCATGTACAATAGAGAAACCTAGATCCAAGCATTAGGGTTTGTATGAGCACATAGGATGTCTTATGACTAAAACCCATCAAAAAGTAGATCCGATTTCCTTGTTGTATTACAATCTTCTTTGAGGTATCAAGCTCAAACCTTTGTCCTTTTTCAAGTAGATCTCTTATTTGGCTTGTTTTTGCCATTTTTGGCTTGGTAGTAGTATAGAGAACATGTGGTGATGAATAGCCATCAAATCTACCCATGTCTAAGCTCTAGAAGCTCAGATCTACTGCCTTTATGGGACCATTCTTGCATAAATGCCCTAGATCTACACTTTTGGTCCCTTTAGAGCCTTTAAACCTTCATTGATGCATATACACGCGTAAAGTTGGAAACTTTACGTGTGAAACAAGCCTTAGGAACCCATATCTATAAGTTGAATGCAATGGAATTGATCATAATCGACTGTATAGTGTTTGCATGGAAGCGACTCGGTGAGTTGTTCTTCAGACTCGGCGAGTCGAGTCACGAGTCCTCGATTTTTCCCCTTTTGAGTTATGCCGAGTAGAACCAGTGAGTTAGAGGTGGACTCGGTGAGTCGGAAGTCAGACTCAATAATGGAGGGACTCGGTGAGTCTAGGGAAATCTTTTTGCCTCAAGAACAGACTCGACGAGTTGTTCATACTACTCGGCGAGTCACATGCTAGACTGATCTTATGATGAAGGAGAACTTGGCGAGTTGTTCATACAACTCGATGAGTCATATGAAGATAGATTGTTTATTAGTATCGAGGAGGAACTCATCGAGTCTATGCCAAACTCGACGAGTAGTAGCGGGCAGGAATGAGAAATAAGAGTAGGGACTCGACGAGTTGCCGGCCCAACTCGATGAGTCGGGTCAACTGTATATTGACTTTGACCAGGAGGTTGACTATGACCAGGGTTAAAATAGTCATTTTACCCTCAGTGTAGTTATCAGTAATTGATTGAGTGTGTTTATGGGAATTATAGCCGGGAGAGACCAGAGCAGCAACGGACAGTTCCCGAGTAGAGTTTCAGCAGCCAACTTTTGAGGTGAGTTTTCCTTCCAGTAGGAATGGGTCTACGGTCACAATGCCGGCCCGTTTAGTTAGCAGTAGTTCTAGACCTCGGTCCGATGCAGTATTTAGATTGCTTGATGTCTTTGTGATTCAAGCATGTTTTGTGTTATGTATTCCGGACTTCGATCCGATGCAGTATGCAGTATATGTGCGTATTCTAGTTGATATGTTTATGCCATGATATGTTCAGTAGTTCTGGACTTCGGTCCGATGCAGGGGACAAGGTCCCAGATAGTTCCGGACTTCGGTCCGATGCAGTTAGTTCCGGAATTTGGTCTCCCAGACATTTTCCGGACTTCGGTCCGATGCAGAGGGCAAGGCCCTGGTTAGTTCCGGACTTTGATCCAATGCAGTTTCCGGACTTCGGTCCGATGCAGAGAGCACGACCCTGGTTAGTTCCGGACTTCGGTCCAATGCAGTTTCCGGACTTCAGTTTGATGCAGTGGGCAAGGCCCAGTAGTTGTTTATATGTTTATATGGTATGTGGTAGTTTGAAGGAGCTCACCAAGCTTCATGATTACAGTTTCAGTTTTGGTTTCAGGTACTTCTGACAGTAAAGGGAAGAGCTCGGGATGATGACATCGCACACACCACAACTTCAGTTTTTATCCTGGGAGCTGGTTTAGTTTTCTTAGATATGATATGACACAGTTTTGATACAGTTTTTATCACGACCCTTTATTATGGTTTTGAGATATTAACGTATGATTTTTATTTTATGACATTAGATGTTATGGTTTTAGTTTGTATCAGAGCCTTGGTTTGAGGGATTCAAGCACACTTATGAGTAATGACTTAACTCAAACTAAGGGAATAGTAAAAGATTTTTGGAAGGAAAAAAAATGTTTTCAAAAGAATTTTTGAAAAAGAGATTTAAAAAGAAAAGGATTTTGAAAACAAGAAAAGGGTGTGGTGCATGCAATCAGCCGAACTCAAGTAAGTACTCCCAAATTACCCATACAAATTTATGTTATGATTATCAGTTTTAGTTTCAGTAGAACAACATGCTAGAATAGGACTAAGGATCTAGAAGGATGCCTTATGTGCCTGCTATATGTGTTTCAGCTTTATGAGAATTGCATGCTAGTATTGAGTAGACAGTAGTAGGATAGCCTGTTTAGGTTATGACTGATAGTACAAGCTTAGCATTGTATGCTAGTATAGTTTCTTGTTATGAGAATAAAGTTGTTTGATTAGTTTCCTGTGTCCGAATGCTGCTTGCTTTGTGCTTTGTGGGACTCAAAGTGATGGGAGTTAACTATTAGGTGAATACGACACATCACATGAGATCAGGGTTGAATAATCTCAGAGTGTTGGATTTGGCCCTACGGCGCAGCTCTTGTTTGAGTCTAACCGTTGTAGGGACGAGTCCTTTACTCGAAGGATTATCTAAGCCTCGTCACATGTGATGGTATTCAGGTAATGACTAACTGGCATTACAAGGAGGTCTTCAGCGGCTGAGGACTAGTTTTGGTTGAGTCGGAGATTTCCCTATGGCAAGCCTAGGATGAGAGTAGCAGAGATCAATATAGTAGTAGTGGCTTGGTGCAGTCGAGGCAGTTCTTGAGGAATGTACGTATAGATGTGGAAGGTATTAGGGGCCCATACTACTGGAAGCAGAGGATCCGTACTTGAATCAAGGAATGCTGAAATGAGACCGAAAAACCTGTAGTAGTAATGATCCCACGAGATATATCAGTGTTTCTGACGTTTATCGTAATGTGTTTTCAAAATGGTGGTTTTACGCCCTAGACCAGCAGGCAACAGTTCAGGTGCCAGGGAGGGATCAAGATCAGGATCGGGGGCAGAGCAGTTGGATGAGCAAACTAGGGAGTTTTTCACTTCAGAGGTAACCTACATCATACTTGAGCAGACTTCGGTGATCTTTGGTTCGATCAAGGAGGGTATCTTGGAGTTGATGGATGAGAAGTTGAGTACGTTCCGTGCTGAGATGGCGGCCATGATGGGGTCGCTCACGCTCACTTTTAGGGAGTTCCGGGCATGCGGAGCTCCAGATTATCATGGGGCGTGGGACCCCATTGCGAGTACTAGATGGTTGGCAGATGTGGCCAACGCATTCCACACTAGCAGATGTCCCGAGGGGGACAACGTTAGATTAGTGTCCTATCTTCTGAAAGACAGGGCACGAGATTGGTGGGAGGAGGTTGGACATGTCATTGGAGATGACGTAGCTTTGGATGCTATGACCTGGGATGACTTTACTGCCAGGTTCAGAGCTGAGTTCGCACCAGTTATTGAGGTGCAACAGTTAGCCAGAGAGTTTCAGGACCTCACCCAGACTATAGAGACAGTGGCGGAGATTACCGCCAAGTTCAGGGATAGGGCACTTCTTGTTCCTCAGTACGCTCCTGCACAAACCGGGTGTTCGCACCTCTAATCTTCTCAAGCTTCAAATTCTCCTGATGCATACCCTCAACATGAGCTTCCCGGATCAAACTCGCAAGTGAAGAATCTACCGATGTCCTCATACATGTCAATGGATTAGAAGATCCAACTACATCCAGCCATCTGAGCTGGGTGGTAAAGGATCTCACAGTTGTAGTCCTTGACTACATCCAGCCACCTGAGTTGTCTCATGTTCAGGTTTGACTTATCCATGATGTGTCTCAAACTCTTATGGTCCGTGTATATGGTACAACGAACCCGATAGAGGTAATGTCTCCAAATCTTGAGAATGAATACCACTGCTCCCAGCTCTAGATCATGAGTAGGGTATCTCGTCTCGTGCGGCTTCAACTGTCGTGACGCGTAGGCTATCACCCATCCTCTCTGCATGAGGACCACTCCTAGTCCTGTGATGGATGCATCATAGTACACTGCAAAATCCTCAACTCCCTTCGGGAGAATCAAGACTGGAGCCTCGCAAAGTCATTGTCTGAGGGTCTCAAATGCCCTCTACTGCTCAGGGCCCCACCAAAAATCCACCCCCTTCCTCATCAGAAGAGTGATGAGTACTGCAATCTTGGAGAAATCATGTATGAATATTTGGTAGTACCCTGCCAATCCTAAGAAGCTCCTGATATCTGAGGGAGATTTCGGAACCTCCTACTGCATAACCGCCTCGATTTTGGTCAGATCGACCAAAACCCCCTCTTGGTTAATGATATTTCCAAGGAACTGAACCTCTTGTAACCAAAACTCACACTTCGATAACTTGGCATATAGTCGTTCTTGCCTCAAAACTACCAATAGCTCCCAAGATGCTCCTCATGCTGCTCTCGGGTCTTGGAGTACACCAAGATATCGTCTATGCACACAATGATCTGTAGACCCAATTCATCAGATCCATAAATATCTCTGGTGCATTGTTGAACCCAAACGGCATCACCAATAACTCGTAACATCCATAACGAGTCCGGAACACGGTCTTCTCCACGTCATCCTCCCTAACCCTGACATGATGGTACCCGGACCTCAGGGCTATCTTGGAGAACCAAGATGCTCCTTGCAACTGATCGAAAAGATCATCTATCATAGGGAGTGGATAACGGTTCTTCACCGTCAACTTGTTCAACTCTCGGTAGTCAATGCACATCTGGTGTGAACCACCATTCTTTCCGACGAAGAGAATTGTCCCCATAGAGAACTACTCGGACGAATGAAGTGCTTGCCCTGCAGTTCCTGCAGCTATGATAACAGCTCCTGCGTATCTGGTGGTGCCAAAGGGTACGACACCTTAGCGATTGGGATGTACCTGACACTAAGTCATCCTAAACTCGACCTACCTCTCCAGAGGCACTCCGGGTAACTCCACCAGGAACACGTCAGCAAACTCCCTGACTACTAGAACCTTTGAAACCGTTGTTTGATCCTTGACCTGTGTATCCATTACGTATTCTAAATAACCCGCACCCGTGCTGAAAGTACTGTCGAGCCCTGGCAGCTAAACAAAACCCTGATCCCAATCTGGTACCCTCACCGTAGATAATCCTTTCTCCCCCACTTGGGGTTCGAACTACCACTCGTTAACCCTTGCAATCGAACATGGCACCAAAGCGACTAAGCCAGTCCATACCCAAGATAACACACACATCTCCCATGGGAATCAAAATTAAGTCTATCTGGAAAGATACCTCAAAGATCTCCAACACGCAATCCCGATAGACTAAAGAAGCAGAAACCTTGTGTTTGTTGGTGATAGAGACTCACAACGGACACTCCAGCTTTCCCATTGGCACACTGAACTCCCTACTAAATGTCTGAGAGACAAACGAACGACTCGCCCCCGAGTCAATAATACCAAAGCAGGTAAGGAATTCAATAAGAATGTACCTAACATGGTACAACACATATAAGCATAAAACAAATATAATTAGTAAGATAAGAGATATAAACATACCAACAACCACGTCTGGTGCTACCTTGGCCTCCTCTGTTGTAAGTTGGAAGGCGCATCCCTGGGCCCTCGGGGGCGCTGCTCTACCATGTCTCCCGTTAGTGATCCTCAGTGTAGTTGGTGCCGGCCTGGAAACGAGTTGTGGATAGTCGGTCTTCATGTGATCAACCTGATGACAGTGGTATCAGATCCTCATATCCTGAACTGGGGTTGTTTGGTGACACTCCCTCGCAAAATGCCCCTCCTTGTCGCATTTGCGACATGCATTTCTCAATCTAAAAACCCCCAAGTGACCCTTCCCGCACTTGCCACAAGTGCAACCCTGTTGTCCTCCCGTCCTGGAATCAGCGGTCTTAGACCACTTTGGCGCCAGTTGTGACTGCGCCAGAGCTTGCCTCTGCTTTCTCAGTTGTAACTCAATCTCAAGCTCGCGCCGCCTAGCGGCCTCCTGTAACTTCAGCAAGATATCGCATCGTTGCGTAGCAACAAACTGACGAATGTCATTCTTGAGCATGCTCAGATAACATGTCATCTGAGCTTGCTTAAAAGCAAACTCCGAGTAGAACATCGCCTTCTCCGAGAACATACGAGTGATCTTCGTCACCGTTTCACCATCCTGTCTCAACTCCAAGAACTCCCTAGCTATCGTTCTTGCTCGACCCGCGGAATGTAGCGAGCGCAAAACATATCCCTGAACTGCTCCTAAGTAACTGCAACTCTCTGATCATCAGTGTAAGACCCAGTCATCAACCTCCACTAGTCCTTTGCCCCGGACCTCAGTAGGTCCAGGTCATATCTGACCTTCTGGTCAGTAGGACATGAGCACATGAAGAAACAACTCTCGACGCCAGTCAGCCAACTCATGGATCTGATCGGATCCTATGTCCCATCAAATGTTAGGGGCTTTGTGTTATCGAAGTCCTGATACTAAAAAGCTCGACCATCTCCTCCCACTATCGTCGTTACAGCTGTTGTGATAGATGTCTCAGCAAGGGCTGCATAGCGCTCGTCAAAATACTCAACCATGACGGTCTTAATAGACCCGAACATCTTCAACAACTATGTCCTGAACAAATTAGCAACCTCATCAAGCAGGATCTCTGAATCCCGACGTCCAGCTCATCTGACCCCATCTGACCAACAATCTTGGGCACTACCAGTCCCTCCTAACCGCCATCTCCTGATCCTAATTTGGATCCAGTCACAAAGCGTATCGTAACCACCATACTGAAAATACACCAAGAAGATATCAGATAATCTGTATAAATAACGGGGAACCAACTCCCAACTAAACCCTTGGGGTTGTAGCTTCCTTGTTACGCATATGGGTCCTGTGCTTTCAGTAGTACGGGCCCATACTACCTTACACACTTACCCATATTTGTCTCAAGTATCATCACAACACCCTAACAATATACATAAACATGGAGAGCGCTCAATCCTCACCCCTAGAGGAACGTTAAATATCTCATATTGGCCTACCGACCTCATACAACCCACCCATCCATGAAACTTCCACTAACCCTGCAACACTCGTGTATGCTAGCCATACATAACGGTGGACCCAATAGACATTTGAATACTCAGTCTTACTCTAAGCCCACAACCAGACAAGGAACAGGAAATAAAGCTAAACCAAATATTCCCAGGCTATAAGATATTAATTATGTACAACCTATGATGCATACACTGAGCAACTACAGTAATGATGTCAATTTCATATAAGGAAAACCCAAGGCTATCAGGCATCATATAATCAGGAAATTCTACCATGCAATTCCTGAAGATCTCTAGCCTAGTACTAGCATGTTGTTCTAACATATCTCAGTATCAAATAAATGCATGTTATTTTGGGGTCTACCTACTAGCTCCGGCTGATCATACACTTGTATCCTCCTTCGGTTATTTTGAAAAATTCATTTTAAAATCTTGTCCTTAGTTTGAGACTGGAGACACACGAGTGTTTCCTCCAATTCACTCAACCCAAGGCTCTGATACCAACTTGTAACATCTATAAACTGCTCGTCGGGCCTTCAGTGTATCATTTTAAAATATTGTCCTTAGTTTGAGACTTGGCCTTCGGTCTATCTGGACCGCTCTTCGAGCCTTCGGCATGTCTGGACCACCTCTCAGGGCCTTCAGTCTATCCGGACTGCTCGTCGGGCCTTCGGCCTGACTAATATGCCATCCCAGGTCTGTAGTCTATCCAGTCCCCCCAGGGTATGTTGGCCTTCAACACAAAGCAGGTCCGCTTCAACCCAACCCCAATCAAACAATAATGTGTACATAAATATCATATCCTAGCATGTATATAATAGTCAAACTGATCTAACAGATCACTAATCATAGCAACATTCTATAACCAGGATATCGACCTAATCGGTTACTAACATAGCATTATCCTATATACTAGGATCCCGACCTAACCGGTCACCAATATAGCATTATCCTATATACCAGGATACCGACCTAACCAGGTCACTAAGCATATCACCATCCTAACTACCATGATGTAAATCAATAAGCATATCATGCAACAAACCCGGATACAAATCCGAAAGGGGCGGACATTGGTGCCTTTGACCCTGTTAGTATAGTGAGGACAACTCACCCCACAAGTAGCTTGGAATGATAATGTGAAACGCCTCTAAATACAGCTCCAACTCCAACACCTACATCCACCAATGACCCACTTCCATAAATTCCCAATTTAACAAAATGTCACCAGAAGTAGAACTGGTCAACCCTTGGTTAAAGTTAAAGTCAATGGTCAAGATCAATAGTCCATGTTGACCCAACTTGTCGAGTACAACTCACTGACTCTTTGAGTCCTTCCAGAACTCGAGAAATCCTGAAAAACCTAGTTGACTGGCCGAGTTTCCAGACAACTTGTCGAGTCCCTACGTGTCCAAAAGTTGGGAAAACCAAAATTGACTCGTCGAGTCATCTCATTGACTCGCCGAGTCCATGCAGAAACCTACAACGACCAATCTTCATCCAACTCGTCGAGTTGATCATGCAACTCGTCGAGTCCCTTTTGTCCATTTCTCATTCAGATGTTTTTAAGCTACCATAAAGATCTAAAATGCAGATCTAACCTCATAGGGTATGGTTTCCATGTAAAGTTGCAAACTTTACGTGCATGCATGGTCCTAGATGCCAAAACAATGTTAAGGGAAAGGTTTAACCCAAGGAGAAGGACCAATCTTGCTAAATCTAACAACTTTATGGCTATAAGGGCTTGGAGGAGTCCATATCTGAAGTTGCAACTCCAGATCATGACCAATACCCGAAATGATTCACATATATGCTAAAAATGGCCCTAATCTATGCATGAAGAGATCTAGCTAGAGAGAAGTCAAGGTAACGACTTGTTACCTTCAAAATGATGCCAATATGAGGTAGAGTCAGATCTACAAGCTTCTCTTTGCTCGAAGCTCCTTAGACTTCAAGCCTTCTTCACAAAAACCACTTTCCAAGCTTCTTTACACATAAAATGAAGAGTATTCGAGATTAGGGTTTCCCGAGCTCAAGAGGGACGGTAAGGGAGGCCGAAGGAGGCTAATGACCCTTTTAATAAGGTGCAAAACCATGGAAATTAGGGTTTCATTTTCCAGTTCCTACTCGCTAAGTTGGGGTCCTCCAAATCGTCGAGTAGACCTCTTAAATGCACGCAGTCTAAATCGTTTCTACACGACGATTTGGGCACCCAACTCGTCGAGTAGGTCTAAGAACATGACTATAAACTTTAAACTTTATATCTGGGAGTCGGGATGTTACAAAGTGATTAACCATTCTTTCATTCTAATATCGTATGGACAAGAGATATGTATACAAATCAATATATATTCTAAGATTTTGTTTCCCGATTTCCAATTTTTGATGACCTTATTAGACTACGAATTTAACACATCAATTAGTTTAGGTCGGGCCGAACACTATAATGTTAACATAAAATCACTGAGGGGCTCAAACGTATCACATTTCCTTTATAAGAAAAAAGGAATAAATAAACTTTGAGTATATAATTATAACCTCTACTCCTCTTGCTATATATGGACCTATATTTTATAACAGTTAGTTACAGATGTGTTAATGTAATACTAACACACAACAAAGTTGTAAACACATTTCATTCATAATGCTAGCTTAATTTTTTGGTGGTTCTAAACAACTGAAACTATTTGATATGTGATAAGGATTTGTGGGCAAATAATGGTCCATGTGTACTTTCAGGCATGGTAAATGATTAGGCATTCCCAAAAAATAAGTTTAGTTTATTTGAAGTTAGAAAAATAAAATACAATATTATTCTTATTAGATTATTCGGGGGATCATTATCATAATTATCATATTGATTTCATTAGAATTCGATATACCTTCATAGTTTTCTATCGGTTGCCCTTAAAGATGTCAAAACTATATTAAACAAAATCAACTAACATGTTAGCAATCGAGGCAACAAAATGGTAGTAATCAATACGTTGGATATCCAATATATATGTCTGACGCCATATACTACACAATGACGTTGATTTGCTCCCACGAACTTCCACTACAAAAAAAACTCTAAAAATTTGGTTACATGAGCCCATTTTAAATAACAAAACATTATTGAGATATAGATTAATGGTAAAAACATTGAACCCTTCAAATTGCAATGTCACGTATATGCAGAATGTAGACAACATCAATTTGATATATATATATATATATATATATATATATATATATATATATATATATATATATATATATATATATATATATATATATATATATATATATATATATATATATAATATGTTAGATTTTGTATCATCTCAACAGTTTTATAACAGTCATACGAAATCTATCATTTCGAAATTAATGGTTATTTTTGTAATTAAATTAAAAGTTAGTCATTTCACAATATTTTTTCATTTCTAATATCACATGATTTAATATTGAATTCCATATATTTTTAGAATTAACTTGGATTATCTATAATATAAACTAGAAAAGAAATCATTACTTTGCATGAGGGCAAAAGATAGTTACACGTTTATAAATGTATAATCAATTAAACCATTGGGTGTGAGTAACGGTTTCCCATGTTATTACATGTTATAACATAAAGTGGGTGTCGTGTTTATAATGTTATTACATGTTATAATATGATGTTAAAATGAAAATGATAAAAAAATGACTTCTATTTTGATTACCAAATCCTAATAACACATTCCGTCTAAAGATTTTAGTTAACACGTATATTGAAATAGAGATCAACTAAATATCCGCTCTTCACATGTAATAATTTGATCTAAAAAATATACAAAATAAACCCTTCCTGTCGTTCACAAAGCCCTAAATACGAGGGCATGGCTGTCTTTTCACCGGAAAACGAAAACCCTAGATTGGTTGAATCTGAACTAAAGAAGGGCAAATGCGCAGACCAATGAGGGTGTACGGTACAACTCACATTAGCGCAAAATCGCCACGTGTAACCTCGCTAATAGACGGTGACGTGTCCACGTAACCGTATCCTCCCTATAAAAAAACCTAGTCTCCGTTCTCATCCATTTCTAATTCGTTATCTTTTCTCTCTCATAATACACACAGTGTATGTGTGAGACTGTGTGTTTATTACTCACAATTAACACTGATCTAGGGTTTCATATTACGAATCACCATTTCCTGTCTGCAAATCGACCTGGAACTGATTTTATTACTGTTTATTGAATAATCATCGATATAGTATCTCCTGTCTTGGCTCGAGATCCGGGCCAAGAGCAGTGGAACAAGAGAAATCTGTGCGAGAGGTCTATCGCATTTGCTGTGGAATCGAATCTATCTTCTCTGTAAGTGAAGAGAGTCAGTTGATGGATCTATTTTGTAATCAATCGATTTGATTTGATAACGTTTATTGTTTCAGTTGCGTGATTCGCTGGTTGATACTTAGATTGGGAATTTTTTGTAGGATTTGCGACTGGGAATGGCGTCGCCACGTGAGGGGTTTTTGACTGATGAACAGAGGGAAGTGTTGAAAACAGCAACTCAGAACACGGAGATTTTGTCATCGTCGCCGAAATCGCCGTCGTGGTTGATGTCTGAACATCAGATTAAAGCTCCGGCTGGGGAAAGGGCGCCAAACGTTGGAATTGCTGTCAGGCATGTGCGTCGCTCGCATTCGGGAAAGTTCGTTAGGGTTAAGAAAGGTGCGTGCTATATTTTGTTTCTAGTTGGAGTAATTTTTTTAGGATTGCTATTTTGCCTAACTATAAAGTTAATATTGATGGTCGATTGCATCGTTAGTAAGTGTCACTATTTCGCTTTAACTCCTCTGGCTTGTCTCGTCTTTTTGAGTAGATAACTCATATAGTTGCAACATTAGGCGCTGCACTGTGAATTATTTTTTTTACCATATCCGCATCCTTTGTCGATGTACTATCATGTTTTGGTTGATAAAATTGATTTTTCCTCTGGAAATTTGTCCAATAAGATCTGCGATAGGTTGGTAGATGTTTGTTTTAATTTTAAGATCTGAGTGGTAAAACCAGAAGATGATAATAAGCGATAATGGTATATGGATGAGTGAAATAGGCAGTTACTTGTTTCCATTTGTTACAATGGTGCCTTGAAAATTTGTACCCAAACATGATATGATTCAGCTTCATGTATATTTTGTGTTTTTGTTTCAAGGCTACAGTTCAACTTTTGTATACTTTCATATTGAGCAAATCTTGGTGTCCTGTTTCTAGTATCGAATCATGATTTATAAATTATAGCCAATTCTTGTGTGTAAAATGGTCCTGCTTTCTCTTTCTTTCGCTTGTTGTAGTTGTATATGTTTGTCTTCTCTTTTGCTGATTAACTCTACAAACAGATGGTGGTGGTGGCAAGGGTACATGGGGGAAACTACTTGACACTGATGGCGATGCTCATATCGATCGCAACGACCCTAATTACGATAGTGGCGAGGTAGCTAATTATGACCATATTACTATGATTTTTCAATCCTTTTTTGTTTCTTGTATCACATTCATATTCTTAGCTTTTCATTCATTGTAGGAGCCATACCAACTTGTTGGATCTTCTGTCTCTGATCCTTTAGACGAATACAAGAAGAAGGTAGCATCCATCATTAACGAATACTTCACCACTGGTGATGTGGATCTAGCAGCTTCTGAACTCAGGGAACTCGGGTCATCTGAATACCATTCCTACTTCATCAAACGACTCGTATCCATGGCCATGGACAGACACGACAAAGAGAAAGAAATGACTTCTGTTCTTCTTTCAGCTCTTTATTCAGACGTCATCAGCTCCACACAAATCAAGCAAGGTTTTTTCATGCTTCTTGAATCTGCTGATGACCTGGCAGTTGACATACTCGATGCAGTTGAAATCCTTGCTTTATTCATCGCCCGTGCTGTAGTCGATGACATCCTCCCTCCAGCATTTGTCACAAGGGCAAAAAAGTCATTACCCGAGTCATCAAAAGGGTTTCAAGTTCTTCAAACAGCTGAAAAGAGCTACCTCTCGGCCCCACATCATGCTGAGTTGGTCGAACGTAGGTGGGGTGGTAGCACCCACGTAACTGTTGAAGAAGTCAAAAAAAGAATTTCTGATCTTTTAAAAGAATATGCAGAAAATGGCGACACTGATGAAGCTTGTAGGTGCATTCGACAGCTGGGTGTCGCTTTCTTTCATCATGAAGTTGTGAAACGTGCGTTGGTTTTAGCCATGGAGATGCGCGCAGCAGATCAGCTCATTTTGAAGCTGTTAAAGGAGGCATCGGAGGAGGGCCTGATAAGTTCCAGTCAGATGGTCAAAGGTTTTGCGCGTTTACGCGAGAGCCTCGATGACCTGGCGCTCGACATCCCGTCTGCAAAATCGTTGTTTGACTCGCTGGTTGACCGTGCGGTTGCCGACAGCTGGCTCGATGCATCGTTTGTGAACTCGAGTGACGTGGCGATGACGGAGCGTGATGACATTGTGAAACTGAGACGTTACAAGGAAGAAATCGTTACGATAATACACGAGTATTTTCTCTCAGACGACATTCCGGAACTTATCAGGAGTCTTGAAGATTTGGGTTTACCCGAATATAATCCGGTCTTTTTGAAGAAGTTGATAACTTTAGCTATGGATAGGAAGAATCGCGAGAAGGAAATGGCTTCTGTTTTGCTTTCAGCTCTTCACATAGAAATATTTTCAACTCAAGACATCGTTGATGGTTTTGTCCTTCTTTTAGAATCCGCTGAAGACACGGCTCTAGACATCCTGGATGCTTCAAACGAGCTGGCGCTGTTTCTCGCGCGAGCTGTGATTGATGATGTGTTGGCCCCACTGAACCTGGAGGAGATTGGTGCCAGGTTGGCACCGAATGGGAGCGGGAGTGAAACGGTCCACGTGGCGCAGTCGTTGATAGGGGCGCGGCATGCTGGGGAGCGGTTGCTGAGGTGTTGGGGGGGAGGGACGGGGTGGGCGGTGGAGGATGCAAAGGACAAGATTGTAAAATTGCTGGAGGAGTATGAGAGTGGGGGTGTTGTTGGGGAAGCGTGTCAGTGTATTCGTGACCTTGGGATGCCGTTTTTTAACCATGAGGTGGTGAAGAAGGCTTTGGTGATGGCGATGGAGAAGAAGAATGACAGGATGTTGGATTTGTTGCAGGAGTGTTATAGTGAAGGGCTGATTACTACTAACCAGATGACCAAAGGGTTTGGGAGGATGAAAGATGGGTTGGATGATCTGGCGCTTGATATTCCCAATGCTGATGCCAAGTTCAAGGCCTACTATGAGCATGCTTTGGTTAGGGGATGGCTGATTCCCGTGCTTAGTGCTGCTAATGGCGATGATGTTGTTGCGTAAGAAGATTTATATGGATGTGGATGATGAGTTGTACGTTTACACACACAGCACGATGTGACATGTTTTCATTGTTTGTTGGGAGTGTGATGTATAAAAAATGGTTGTTTTTCGAAAACCTTAGTTAGCTCTCAGACTACTGGATCTTTGCATATCTCTTCTTGATACGATGATGAATGAACCTACTACTGTTTTAGCATGGGGTTGGGGATATACATATATTTGTATCTTTGTCTTTCCATTTTCAGATTATAGCTCTTATCTCTTCTTGCCTTTGCTTCTATGGAAATTTGGTTTTGTGAATTTTAATTCTCAAAGTCTTGTTTTGACAAGATAAGATGAATACATTTTATTCCCTTTGTAAAATACATGAATTGTCAATTGGTTGTGCGATGGGTGGCAGGCATATCCTTCTTAGACGTACTGTTTTTGAAGAAGGGTTGTGCAGAATTCAAAATCAAATCTTTCTTCTGGTGGGTCTCCGATACAATCAAAAACCGCATCTGCATTTGCAAAGTCCTCATCTGCTGTATAACTGTGCAACAATTAAAAGAAAAAAAAATGTTTTTCAGAATCTTACTATGTATATATAGAGAGAGAGTCCGACTTGTGGAAAAGAGAGAACATATTACCCACTCTTGGTGACAATACATGTCATTCCAGCAGCTTTTGCAGCTGCAAGGCCTATTCCACTGTCTTCTACAACAACACATCTGCAAAGTGCAAACACCAACAAAAAAAATCACACTCCTATTTTCCAACACATTTTATTTAGTGCCATTGGCCATTGCTACTCTTTTCTCTATTATCTAATTTGTCGTTAAATGTCTACAATACCCTTTAATGTATTACATGAAAATACCAACCTTGATGGTTCAACTCCTAGAGTGGTGGCTGCTAAGTTGTAGATCGCCTGCGGAAAAGTATCAAGTATAATCCTTGTGAATACACACACGCACACACCAAGTAGAATCCAGGAAAATTTTGAGGTAATTTTGTAGCAAATGAATATGACAAATGAGGAGAATTCTACCGGATCGGGTTTTTTACGAGGAACCACATCTCCGGCAAAAATTTGGATCTTTGCAGCTCGCTCAGGTCCCAAAAGAAACGAGACAATAGCGGACACCTGGAGTCTCATTCAAAACACTATTTTTTACAAATAAACCAATAAAGAATTTGATGACACACATATACGATTGATTATATATGAGTGACATACCGCCTTTTCATTAGAAGTGCTGCAAACAGCAACTTTGACATCTTTGGCAAAAGCCTGATCAATCAACCTGTTACCGGTAGTTTGTAGTTTAATTAGAATTTAGAAAACATACCAACAACCAAATGAATTGTTTGAAACAAAAGCTGCTTACTTTGCGACTCCAGGACGAAGTGGCAACAACTTCTTCTCGATAAGGACCATAAACAGCTCGGTTTTTCGTTTGTGAAGTGACGCTATAAACTCTTTCCTTTCTTGTTCCCCTTTTGGCGCCTTCTCTGGCCATGTCGTTTGGTTGAAGTATGCAGTCATTCTTTCATTACATTGCAGAAAGATGTTAATATATTAATCTCATGTTGGACAAAGAGGGTAATTACGTGTTTTGCATTGACTAGAATAGAGAGTGAATTCCTGTCCCACCTTTTTAAATTATCAAGACAAAATTGCAACTTTTGTCTTATGGACTGACAGACTGAAGTTACTTCTTGTCCAATACTTGTAACAAATGCGGGATTTAAGGAGTGAAAACATGGTGTTACCTTTCTTTTCCACCACCGATTTTAAGCAATTCACCATACAAATCTACATCCCATGTTACACCCAATTCTTTCTGTGAAATAAAATTAAACATCTAGTCAAATTCTTCAACAATACTTCATATATAAAAAAAATAATAATAATAATCACATTTTGACTTTTACAAGTCAAAACCAGACTAATTCACAGCCTAAATCCGGATTGAATTATTGAGAAAGTGTTGCTGAAAATGTATTATATATATCATATGCTACTAACAGAACAATTTTCAACCAAATTCGTGTGGATACTATACTCGCACTTTCAACCAAATTCTCACCGATTTCGAATCAGAAAAGAAAGAAGTTGACCCCAAAAGTCAAAATGTATCCGAGCAATGTAATTATGAGACAGAATCATACATACTTCCGCGAATGTGTCGTTGAAGGAGACGCGATGGCCGTCCTTCTCGGTATCAACGAGCACGCCGTCGCAATCAAAGAGGAGAGCTGAAGGAAGAACAGGTGAATCAACTGCCGAACATCTGAAACTACTCCCTCTCGATCTTCTACTACAATTGCGAACCAATGGATTCGAAAATTTTGATGTTGAAGATCGAACCGACACTTCTTTGCCGATTACAGAAGAAGGTTGTAATGAGGGTCTGACTTGATGGGTGTTGCCATGGCGGGAGGATGTCTTGTTGGTGCTGAAATTGTCGGAGCAAAGAATAGAAGAAGCAGGAACGATGATTGATGCCATTTGGGGTTGGATGGTTGGTCGAATTTTAGTTGAATTTCATGTTTTTGATGAACTTGTGATTGGGAAATGGGATTGGGTTTGTGGAGGGAGAGGAAGGTATGTGCTTAAAACTTTATCTTCCATGTCCATTGGATTTGCATAGCCACCACATACACCGTCCATGAGAGTTTGGTTGCAAAATGAGACAAAAGCACTTCCAACCTTCAAAATTATTCATTAACATTTTCATTAATTTTAAAAATATCATGTTTATACATCAATTATCTTGTGTATATGTCTTAGAATTGATATAAAAGTAGTGTCTTATCAACCCTACTCTTTTTTATTCGTATAAGAAAAAGTTGTTTGGCTTAAATTCATTTTGAATATATATATATATATATATATATATATATATATATATATATATATATATATATATATATATATATATATATATATATATATATATATATAGGTTTAGGTTCATTTGAGATCATTCTAATTTTGTGAGACCATGAGACCAAATCTAAAAATAATTTTAAAATACAAAATAAATAGAAAAATTCAAAAATTCTTTTTTTAAATATTATTTTTGGAACTTGAATTAACTAAAAAAATATAAAAAAAATAAAAATAAAACAAAAATTCTGTTTTTTTTTTTTGAAAAATAGGTGAAATATTCTAAATAGAATATTACACTGACATATTCTAAAAAATAATTTTAAAATGAAAAATAAATGGAAAAATCTAAAAATTCTTTTTTTAAATATTATTTTCGGAACTTGAATTAACTAAAAAAAATTAAAAAAAAATAAAAAAAATTCTATTTTTTTTTTTGAAAAAATACGTGAAATATTCTAAATACAATATTACACTGTACATATTCTAAAAATAATTTTAAAATGCAAAATAAATGGAAAAATCAAAATTTTTTTTTTTAAATATTATTTTCGGAACATGAATTAACTAAAAAAAATAATAAAAAATAATAATAAAAAAATGCGTCTCACGGTCTCACAAAATATAGGTGGTCTCAAATGAACCTAACCCTATATATATATATATATATATATATATATATATATATATATATATATATATATATATATATATATATATATATCCCTACCTAATAAAAGAGTAGCACATTTGATACGTGTCAATCAATCAGAGCTTTACATTAATTATTTGTCACTTATTATTCTAAGGTTTTTCCTCATTAATTAAATTTCCTATAATTCATTCCTCCATTTTACACATATCAAACACATCAACAAAAAATTTATTTGTAATATCTATTGCCTAATTTATTAAATTTTTTTTTTTTTTTTTATCATTGCTCAATAATTACCTTATAATTTAATTAAAATTATTTTTAGTTTTCCGTGATGCCCACGGGTTATAAACTAGTATATATATATATATATATATATATATATATATATATATATATATATATATATATATTTACTTCTTTTCCCATTTGCTTGATTATTTGCATACTTATGTATTTGTCAAAGTAACAAGTGCTAATGCCTTAGTTACTCATTATTCTTATTAAAGCATTGTACTTTTAAGTACAATCTCATAATTGTACTTTCAGTTTACAAATAACATCTTAACCTTAGAAAGTACAATGTTATTTTTGGTTTGTTCATGAAACTATAAGACTATTTTTTGTTTTGCCTATGAAACTATAATGCTCTTTCTGTTTTGCCCATGAAACTACTTTTTTCTGAAACTACTTTTTTATACACATAGAAAGTAAATGACAAATTTACCCCTTTCATTGTTTCAATAAAAGTATACTTATTTTGGCTAATAACAACAATGCCATGTATATTGTTGTCCCCCCCCCCCCCCCCCCCCCCCCCCCCCTTTTTTTTTTTAAACTAAAACAGTTTTACAACTTATACCAATATACTTTGAAAATACATTGTTGTAATTTATAAAACTTCATATTATTTCATGTTTTCTTACAATTAAAAATACACATTATTTTTTTTTTGATATTTTATTTTATTTTTTGATTATATAATGATTATAAAAATAACAACCGTGGTTTCCACGGGTTATAACCTAGTTTGTAATATCTATTGCCTAATTTATTAAATTATTAATTTTTTTTTTATCATTGCTCAATAATCACCTTAGAATTTAATTAAAATTATTTTTAGTTTTCCGTGATGCCCACGGGTTATAAACTAGTATATATATATATATATATATATATATATATATGTATATATATATATATATATATATATATATATATATATATATGGAAAAGTGAATATACCATAAAGGGTATATAATCTTAGGTACCCAAACTCACCATAATACGTCATTTTGTTTGATATATTTATTATAATGTTCTTCAAGTTCAATCGTTAACTTAATTTACTTTCAAGATTTTCAAGATTTCATTATTATCTTCCTCTTACATCACATCTTTTTGACGAACATCAATTAGGCTATATATATTATAGTTGAAAATGAAAATTATGTAAGAGGAAAATAAATGTGAAATTTATAAAAATCTTTGAATGAAATCAAGTTAGAAGTTGAATCATAAGAACATTAGATAATTACAATGTATATATATGATACAAAACGATGTAGTATGGTGAGTTTGGGTACCTAAGCTTATATACCGTTAAGGGTATATTCACTTTTCCCATATATATATATATATATATATATATATATATATATATATATATATATATATATATATATATATATATATATATATATATATATATATATATATATATATATATATATATATATATATATATATATAGGGAGAGGATCAAATGAGAACACCTAAAAGGTTGAGAATGCGAGAACAATTATAGACCAATCAATATATAAGGGTATACTAGTAATTGTATATTTTAATTAAATTAAAATAAAATAAAATTCAATCAAATTCCCTTAAATTTAGGATTAGTTACCAAAAAAGAAATAAATATTCAATTTTTTATTTTTCTTATTAATGGAATATAAAAAACATTTTTATCAAAATTTATTTTAAAACTGAAAAAAAAAAAAATTCTCCTATTTTACCTTTTTTTTGTGCTAAAAAAATGAATAGATATCGAATACCAAATTAGTACATTTGTATTCATAGATGATTTTTTTTTCAAAAAACTTAATACTACTCCAATCACAAATAAATACACATCAATTTACAAGTAATTCAATTTCTTTTTTTAATCAATTGAAAATAAAAAGAGTGTAAAAATTATCATTTCTCCATAAAAAGAATACCTCTAATCATAAATAAATATACTCATTAACACATGCTTACATTGTTATTCACAAATAAATACACTGTTATTAACAAATAAGTATCTTGTTATTCAGAATTGAATAAATGAATATCTCTAATCATAAATAAATACATTCATTCATTGTTATTCACAAATGAATACACTGCTATTCACACATGAATGCACTGGTATTCACAGATAAATACAATTTTTCATTATTCCATTTCCTCTCACACTCCTTTCTTTTTCTCCTGTCTTCGAGGTGCAACAAAAACACCCCCACTAAAGGTGTTTGCGGTTTTTATCAATAAGGAAGTAGAGGGTCACACAATGCTTGCGGAGATCCTTCACATGGATTAGAGGGGACAAAATGTCTTGATAGAACTTGTCATAAATCAGTATCTTGTAAACTTCCTCGTTTGCTGTTCCACTTGCGTTTATAGGCTGATTCAGATTTAGCATCCGAGCTATGCACTCTGAAAGTATATACAAAATTAGATCATGTTTTGCTTTGTTTGCAAGGAAAAAAACAACTACAATGGTATGGTATGAAAACTTTGAAACTCCATATCAAATAACTACATTTATTTTTAAATATTCAGGTTATGCGATCCGAAAACATTTCTATTTCTACTCAAGTGTAAGCATCCAAGTTACTCATACACATACATATACTTCAGTATACGAATCAAAACTCACTAATTATAGAAAAAACCTACAATATCTCGTACAAAAGCATGAAATCGGATCGTACAAACGCATGAAATCGGATGAGATGGTGCTGTAGCTTCAAATTAAGGAACACAATATAGAAAACCGTTCGATTTCTTATGAGAAGGCGTATCAATTTTATTTCATATGATTCGCTATCAGTGCCCATCCGATGTAATACCTCAATAAACATTGATTTTCAGATTCGGATTTAAAATGGACGGTGTTTCGATAATTAGATCATAAATCCATAGCATACATATATATAAATTTATTCAAGATCCAGATTATGTTTATATTAATCATGATAGACACTCAGGCTTAATTTCATATCCGATCGAAGCTTGAGATACATGAAAATTGGGCAATAGACATACGGGGGGATAGAAATCAATCACCTGTCTATCTTTGACGAAGATTGAGCGCCATTGATGGATCTAGAACGAGAGCGAGATATTGATCAAGGGAGCTATTAGTCGGTTTTGTGGTTCGTCTGTATAAATCGAGAGAAATCAATCACCTGCTGATTTTGTGGCACGGATATCATCGATTATAATCGGTGTTGAAGCGAGAGGTGATAGAAGTAGTTGGGGTAAGACGACAGTGGAGCGATCGACGGGAAGAGGGGAAAGAAAAGGGACCGAATTCATTGAGGGAGGTGTTTATTTTGAAACCCTAGAGAGAGATCGAAGGAGATAAAGATACGTGATTATGAAAGGAAAGAGGAGAGAGGGTGAGAAATTGTAGGAAATAGGTAAATTTGGAATTCCTATTATGCCCTTCTGGCAATTTAAAAGTTACACTTTAATGCCTGTAGTTTTAGAATTTATCATAAATCGCCTGTTTAATAATAGCCTTAGATCTAAATATTTAAATGGTTCAGATCTGTTCTCACATTCTCAACCTTTTAGGTGTTCTCATTTGATCCTACTCCTATATATATATATATATATATATATATATATATATATATATATATATATATATATATATATATATATATATATATATATATATATATATATATATATATATACACACTTTGATTACTTTATATATTTAATTCTTCTGTTAAGGAAAATCCTTTTTAACAATATTATTATGTTCGCCAAATCACACTTCTAGACAACTTAGTTACATGTTGGAAATCATTAAACATAGTCAATTTTACGTGTACATTGACCGTTTATAGAGTAATTCAAACTCGAATTAACCTTGTTCAATACGGAAATTGAGCTCGAGCTTAAAAGGGATCAACTTGAATTCTTAGTTAACATGTATAGTTCTCTATAATATGTAAGTGTTAGTATATAAGTAATTATCAACATAGATCCATCAAGTACAATATTACAAGAATTAGACCAAATATAAAAACTCACAAAAATCTATATTTGTCGAAAATTATAGTTAGTAGTTCTTAACGAAAGGCCTAATATATTTTAGGTTGATCACCAACAATCTACCACTTCCCACTGATGCAAAGGACAAAGGACACCGAAAAACCAATTAAATTGCAAACTCAAGTTTTTTTATTTATTTATTTATTTATTTATTTATTATTATTATTATTATTATTATTATTATTATTAATAAAAGGAGATTGAAAAAACTGATTTTATCGAACTTTTAATATATGTAACTATATTTTTCAAAAAAAAAATTATATGTATTTTTCGCAGGCAAACCGTTAGAAATTACAGTTAGAAAACAAAAAAAAAAATTACTTAAAAACGCAAATTTTGAAACTAATCATAGTCAACGATGTCATAAATTTCAGTTAAAATATAAAAAACGTAAAAGTAATCACATATAAATCCCGAGAAAATTAAAGATGGACTTATATAATATGCTATTTCATGCAACAAATCTAAAACATTTATCTGTTTGATTTTATATAATTTTTTATGTGGGTCAAATCTTAAGGTTAAAATCTAAACCCATAGCAAAATCGTAGCGCAATAAATGAAGTTGTGGCACTGCAATTAATGGTATTACTAACAGCGGAGAGTGGATAACCGTTGTTAGTAATTTCATCCGTCCGATTTTTTCAACTTCAAATCTTGGCCGCCTGAACTCACTAATTACAGCTTCTTGATTCCTCCTGTTTCACGCATCTATCCAAGCATGACTCCACTCTCTCAATAACTGCAAATCGGTTTTATTGTCCGATCTATATCAGAGATCGATTTCAATGTAAATGTGTTTCCATCAACTGCTTCATGGAATTGATTCGATAAATGGAGGTTTTCCTTGTGGTTTCTATTGTGATGTTTGTAGCAAACAATTCTTGCTTTTTCCTTGAACTCAAGAACATACTGGGTACAACCTTTATCGATTTCCCTAACATCCAATTAGGTATCGATTCCTATTTTCTTCTTATTGTTGCATTCTTTTTTCTTTTCCTGGATAAAGGGTTATGATCAATTTCCCCTTCATCTGATTGATACGTTCCTTCATCAATTTCTTCTTATAGACAACCTCACTCTCTCTTTCGTTCATTCTTGTACTTTATGAACCGATTTCAGCTATGCACCGGTCACCACCAAATATGAACCTCTCTCAGGTACTCCTACTAACAGTTATTTACTATTAGATGTTACCTTGAGTTGAGTCATAAGGTCTCATGAAGAACTTTGATTACTAGTCTTTTCTGATATGAGAGCTTGTGCTTCAGGATTTTTTAGATGTTTAGGACATGTCAAGTACTTTAGAGGTAGAATCATGAATTAAGAACTAACAATTGCTTTGACATGAATACTTTGGTAATACTTGTATTTTCTTCACTAGAGATATGTAAAATTTGTCTTCAACTCTGATATGCCCTTAAATGACTAAGGTGAAGTTGAATCATTGTATTAAGACAGTTTTTCACAAGGAAAAGCATGTAAATTCATTGTCATATGAACTTGCAGGCACAATGTGAAGCGAATGTTATTTTCTTGACAGTAAGGATACCTTCTCCAACATTAACCCACTTAGAGGCAAGTGTATATATGGTCATGTTTTTTATTTTCTCCATTAAGTGGTTTTTGGATACAGTGTTTTCTAAATAATACTGTAATATTTAAAAAAATGGAATAATTTCAAGTGTTAAAAGTATTATTTCTGACCTAAAAATTCTTCTAGCTGCAACACTTGTGCTATACAACTGTTTCTCCAGATAGACATCACATGATATCCATATAGATTTTAGGCTAAGCAAAAGAAAATAGTGACACACTTCACTTATTTGCTATTATAGAATGCTAATTACATGTGTGTCTATTACAATTCCCCCAGTTAGATCTTATAAAAAGATTAGTTTGTTGTTACTTAACTGATTGTTTACTACAATTTCATGTCAACCGTTTCTTTTTAGGTTTTCTTTTCATATAAGTTTTTGATTGGTTGAAGGAGAAATTTGCAGATGCTATGGGAGAAATAATGTAAAAGTGATAGTTTTGATTGGCAATCTCTTGAGTTTTTTTAATCCTTTTCATTAAATTGCATTGTTTCTACTCTTTTTCTCATTCACAAAATCTTTTTAGTCTCTTGGTGTCACTGCCCAATGGCTTATAAAAGCTGCCGATTCAGTCTCTTAAGGAAGAAGAAAGATACAACAATAGTAATATTTCATATTATGTGTCCTTGAATATTTTAGTTTTTTTTTAAGTCTCCAATCATCTTGGTTCTAAAGTGTTTGACGAAAGCATATTCTTATTTTGCTTTGAATTCTAATTCAACTTTGTTCTTGGTATGAAAGGCATAAATTAGAACATATGGTGCAAAATTCTTATTTTGATCCCAAACTGAACTTATCCATTGAATTGAACATGAAGAGATGCAGATGTTGAGGAGAAGCCACAACAAGTTAACTTTGTTTTAGAAAAAACATATAAATAGATGACAAATAACATATGATTTTTTACAATCTCTTTGATATATTTTCATTAGGGTTTGAACAAGGGTATTCACATCTAGATGAAAATGAACAAGATCAGGGATAAAATAGGGCTTTGTTATTTAGGTTTAGGGTTTTAGCTTGACATATAGAAAACAATGCCTACATCCCTTGATAAACACAATTTCTTCTAACTTGTGAGGTGAAACAAAGAGCAAGGACATATATTTGACAAATTGCGTGTTTGGCAAAATTAGCTAGTAGCGGGTAGCTTGTAGCTTGTAACGTTATGTTAAACGCTACATGAAGTAGCATTTGGATTTGGAGTGTTTTGTTTAAACTAAAAGCTATAAGCTTATAGTGTCAAACAAGACTTTTTGTTCAAAACAGAATGTTTTGTCAAATGCTAGAAGCTCTCAAACGCTACCAAAAACTTCGTGACGAACACACCCAAATTATTTCCAAGGAAGCCACTAAGCATTATTACCAAGAAAACCACTAAGCAGGTGATTAACTTTTTATCATCCTATCATTTTCTTTTATTCTTTATATTTTGGAGAACATTTAATTTACAATTTGTGGTGCTTTACTTTTGCAATATTGACTAAAAATCCTTTTAGAGGTGTGTACTTTACGTTTGCAATTTATACTAAAATGTTTGAAATTTCGATGTGGTTGTACTTGGAGAAAGGAATGATGAAATTTTGATAACTATAACACGTTACTTCTTATCATGATGCTTAGAGAGAAAGGTGAAACTTATGCTTTTTTATATATCTATAACTGAATTCAGTTACAAATCGATTCAAAGAAATTTGCTAGCCAAACTCTTTAAATATCATATGTTTGCTCCAAAATTGGAAAACGCAGTTTCTTTTCATTGCATATTTATTGTTACTTTTTTCTTTTCATAATCGCTACTGTTAATAGATTCGATGAAGGTAGCAAGGTTTCGTTACCTTTTGGTGTTGTAAGTTCACTATTAATTTAACATCCCAAAAATCATGACGACAAATTTCATTTTTAAACCATTAAATAAACCATAGTTATTAAAATCATCCCATCAAAACATAAGTCATAGTATTCCAAACAAAAAATCAGAGTATCATATCAAAACATCAGAGTAACATCACATGCTAAACATCATGGTGTATGCAAAGCAGTCATCCCGAGTTCTTCTCTTTGCAACTGGAAGTACCTGATACTAAAACTGAAAACTGTAAGCACGAAGCTTAGTGTTCCCCATACTACCACATACCATACACATAATCACATATACTGGGCCCCCGCCCCTTCCTCGGTCCCTGCCCGTTATCGGACATTGTCCAACATCAGGCGCCGCTCGGTATACATATTAGTTTCTCCTAGGCCTCGCCTGTCACTGGGACTTCCCACTATGTACATACAAACAATATCATATAATCAGGCTTGCACATAAAGAATCATACACAATACTATATGTTCCAGTCCCAAGGCCTCGCCTATCATGGGAACCGCCCCTAATCTGCTAATGATGAGATATGGAACCCCATCCACACTCAACTAGTGATGAGATACGGGAACCCCCATACCCACCTCCCTACCAGGCATGTACAAGTATTACGAAGACAACAAATGTAACTAAGCATGCATACATTCATCGGGTATCACCCAACATCGAACCGTAGTCCGAAATCATACATATAAACATTCCTCGAGCCCCACTCGACATCAGACTGTAATCTGAAAAGCATACAGACATTCCTCGGGCATCGCCCGACATCAGATAGTAACCCATAAAACATACAATTCAGACACATGCAAGAATTACAAAGATATCAAGCATACCGGTATTCCTTGGGCATCGCCCAACATTTGTAACCCGGAAACACATAACATAAATACGAGCCAGTATTGGTGCCTTTGACCCATTCAAATAGGAGGAAACTCACCTCGCAAAGCTGAATCTCACGAATAATCCTCTAGCTGCTAGCTGGAAGATACCCGAACTGATGATCTCTCAACTCCCCGAGCTACCATTACCAAAATAACACTTAGTCCAGAAACCAATAATCCTCTTTAGGGTAAAATAACCATTTTACCCCTGATCTAATTTGGTCCATGCCTAAGACCCAAAACCATAACATGAAAGGCCCAATACTAGGTAGACTTCCGAAGCCCACTAGTAGCCCACTAATGGCCCAATTTTCTAAATTGGGCCCAAACCCTCTAATGTGCCTTACCCCTAAAGCCCAAACATATTCTTAGCCCAAAATATCTTATTTCTGATGGCCCACTAATTCCTAAAGAAACAAAGTCCGATGAATGACCCAAACCGAGGCCCACACAACGCAAAGCCCAAAACTGTTGAGTACACGGGACGTACTCCTCTGTACGCTAAGCATACATGATATATGCCTTGTACACTGCACGTACATGCATGTACATACAACGTACTCCTTTTTTAAGCCACTTCTACCATTAAGCACTTGATACTTTATTCCAAAGGCAAAAATCACAGATCTAAGTCCTCTTCAACGTCTTAATCCATAAAGTCGCTGACTTGGTGACTTTATATGACCCACATGAACCTAAACTCAAAGTATAGCAATCTACTTCCATGAAGATGGCCATAAATCTTGCATGAACCCATTAACACCTTCAAGATGGCAACTTTCTGCCTTAAGGACTCATATAGCACCAAGGGTGGCAACCTTAAGCCTGGAAACGGATTTGGAACCATAAAGCTCCATTCTTGGGACCAAAATGGTCCAAAAACTCAACATAAGAGATCTAATTCACTCAAGGATCAAGTTCAAGACTTTATACCTTGAAAAGGTCTGAAATGAAGCAACAATCCCAGATCTACAACATCTCCTTTGAACCGCCACCTTGCTTTGCTCTTCACTTCCCTGGAGAATGGATCCAAAACACCAAAATGCTCTCACAAGGCCTTCTAAGCTCCAAGATCACTCAAGTATGGATTAGGGTTTCATAGTAGCTTCTTTAGGGTGAGAGGGAGGTTGGTCTTGAGGCATAATGTTCCTTATATAGTGACATACCCTAAAATTTAGGGTTTTGGTCTGAATGGAGTACGCCCGACTTACTCACAAAACACCCGCAACCATATAACTTTATATGCTAGGCATTCCTAGCCATACACGTGCATGCATCCCTTGCATGCATGGGAGTAACTTGCCAAACATTTCCATTAGGGGCTAAATCTGCCAAAACCTTCAAATTGCTATAACTTGTTCGTTCTAAGTTCGTTTCCGACGAACGTTATATCTGTGGAAAGGTGAGGAGAAGCCCTACACTTCTAACAAATCATCATTACCTATAACTTTCCTAAAAAGAACCGAAAATCCCTAGAAGACCGAGATGTCAAATTACAATTATACCCTTAGCCTCCAAAGACACAATCAAACACTTGGATAACGTATAACCTAACACCCACATTAGAAATGGGCCAAATAATTGCTTTCCCAAGGCCCTAACCCTGATGAGATATGATGATTGGGTCACAGCCCCTAGCAACAAAGCACTTTCAAACCTGTAACACCCTATTTAGAAAGTGTTCAGTTGTGGTCTCAGAGGCCAAGGGTAGGAGAAATCATATTTTTTAATATATTAGTCAAGAATTAATAAGAATTAAGGTTGTGGCTAAAAGAGATTAATTAAACTTAAGGGATTGGAATTGTAATTATAAGATAATTGCAATTGGGCTATGGATTACCTTATAATATAAGGTTGGACGAATTCTATGGGAAAACCCATTAGAAATCGTCCAAGGCTTGTTAAAGAAGGGTCCATGGGTTGCTTAGGGCCTAAGCATCCAAATTAGGGTTTCCTAGTTGAAAACCATAATAGCCTACATGTATATATAGTACCCTTAAGCCCCAAAAACGTGGTGAACTTGTTCTCTAGGGTTTTCACACGTTTTGGGTAGCCTCCTCTCTCCTTATTCTTCATCCTCTTGCTCTTGGTGTTTGTGAACCATTAGAGGAGTGACATTTGTGACTCTAAACTTTCTAAAGTCAATACAAGAAGGATTTGCGATTGTTATTGCTACATAACAATCAAGATAATATCTTAAACTAATTCATATGTTATATTGATTATCATATGCTAGATTAGGGGTTTAAAGTCTTGGATGAATAGCATGTACAATAGAGAAACCTAGATCCAAGCATTAGGGTTGCATGAGCACATAGGATGTTCTTATGGCCAAAACCCATTAGTGGTATTAGAGCCTTGATTGGTTTCTATTGTATTGATGCCTTGTATGTTTGTTCAAGTGCAAAATCGATTTTTTAGCCAACCTGCCTGATGAACTCGGCGAGTCCCATTGTGGACTCGGCGAGTAGGCCCCTACTCGGCGAGTTCATTGGGGTACTCGGCGAGTTCGAGCGTCAGAAGGAGGGGATTTCGGGATTTCTTGCTGTTTTACTCATGGATAATTGCCTTATCTGTTCTAAGTCATTAAAATATGATTTTATTCATATTTGTGAGTATATCCTGGATTAAACAAAAGATAATTACCAATTGATTAGATAATAACTTCCTTATTTGATAAAGTTTGATTATTTATATTAATTGGGTAACTTATTTTGCAAGAAATTGAAATTAGGTCAAATATAGATAATGATAAAATTAATTGTTTAATTTATATTATCTGTTATTTGATCATTGTGTTATGAAATATTTCAATTTTTCCCTTTAGGTTTTATAGTTTAAGTTTGAACTTAATAGTTTTGTTTTTGAAATTTAGATAGTTAAAGCCCTAATGTTTTGAAATGTTTCAAAACTTGCCCTCAAGTTTTGGAATTTAAAAGTTGATTAAAAGTTTAATTTAGAAATGTTAAATTCTAAAACCCTAGTATTGTTTTGAAAAGTTCAAATCACACCCTTATGGTTTTATTAATTAATTAAAGTGTATAATTAAAAGAGATTTAGTAAATCCATAAATTTTTGGTGTACAATTTAATTAAATTAAAAGTATAATTATTAAATTAGACCACCTAGTATTTTAAAAGTGTAAAATACACCTTATACTATATATAACATTAAAAGTCTAACATTATATATATATATATATATATATATATATATATATATATATATATATATATATATATATATGTATAAGTTAAAGTCAGTCTTACCGTTAGTAGGCCTCATTCACGAAGTTGGTCTATAAGGGGTGTTTAAGGAAATTGCCTATAAAATGGCGATTGAATGTGTATCCACTCTTACCCACCGCACTCTTGACTAGTGGAGGGTCATTAGCCGAACGGGTAGGATATGATAGAAACCTTCCATTATAAGTATAATGAAGTATAAAAGTAACTAAATGCTTTCATAAAATTCCCAATCTTAGTTACTTTAGGCAAAAGTGAATTGATGCAATTCCATGAAATTACATTTTGTGCCCTTGCGAAGACGTTAGTGGAGCGTGTGTGGTTAACCGGCACACTAAATGGTTATAAGCAAAGGTTGCAAAGGGTGACTCAATGTTTGTCATAGTTCGGTGGAGCGTGTGTGGTTTATCGGCACATCGAATAGGTGATTGTAACATGTGGGGGCACCATGTAGATTTGCATGGTTATTCACACCCGCTTTGTGATCCTCGGCATCCCAGTCACAAACTAGAGGGTCATATCGAGATTTAAACATGCCATTGAAAAGTTCAATGAATCTCAAAAGATCTAGGAATTTTCAATAGATTTAAAACTTAAACTATTTTTCGTTTTTCATGGTGGAAAATTAGTGAATCGTCATTCACTTACCTTCAAATATTCTGCAACTAGATTACGACATCCCTTTTCTAGGTTGTAGCGTATTGTGTTGGGTCCTAACCTTAATATCTCATTTGGGTGATTTATTAAGGACTCAATCTATCAACTAACTTGAATTTGTTTTCTCCCGTTTTGTAGATGTCAAAGTACGACAACTATGGTCTTCCCAAATCCTGTGGAACAAGCATTCCACATGAAGATGATATTCCACGATTCGATCGAGGAACAAGAAATCATGCTTCACTTCCTCCTCCTCCTCCTGTTGTTCTCCCTAACCCACAAGATCGAAGAATTGAAAAGTTCAATGTCACTAAAGCCCTATTGGAAATGAAACATGAAGATGGTAAACCCGTGTGTGCCTACGTTCTAGGAATGAAATCACACATCGATAGGTTGATAATGTTGGGTGCATCATTCCCTGATGAGTTGGCTATAGGCTGGGTTCTACAGTCACTCCCTGAATCATATAATGAGTTCAAAAGAAAGTATTATATGATGGAGCATGATGCAAACCTCATTGACCTAACTTACATGCTCATTGCTGCTGAATTAGAAATGATTTGGCAAACAATGGAGCATATTTGTTGGGAAAGTCAACCAACCATGCTTCCGACGACGTTCTAGGAGAACCGAATTGCGTTTGCTGCCAAGAGAAAGGGCGTTGGATACAAGTCTGACCTAAGAGCCTGAAGAGTCCAGAAGATGGGAGAGTCAAAGAGTATGGTTGTGCTTCAGGTAAAATCCACTATCTAACTCCATTAAGTTCCTATTCGTTGATTCTTAATACATGATGTGATAATATTGCATTTGAATGTTTTGCAGGATCAGTGAAAAGAGAGGAAGCTTGATGAAAGAGCAAAATGAGTCTAATCACGAAGAAATGGATCTCGATCGCATGGATTCGAAGATTAGATTTTGAGCTTAGAAAGTTATGATAGAGTTGTTAGGAATATTCAATTACATAGTCTTTAAGTTGATTTTGCATTGTAAGGACAAATGTTTTCCGTTGCTTTTATGAATAAAATAAATTTTGGTTTGACTCATTTATTTATTTATTTCCTTGCAATGAAATCGTTATGAAAAATTGATGTTTGCATATTTGTACAACGAATGGATATGATTCTTAATTATGATGATTGTGGAAATGTCGAGAATTTACCAAATAGGGAGAGTTTCTCATCACCCAAGTTTCAGTTGGTCAGAGACTTGGAATCATACAACAAGTATTGCATGATGAATGAGAAGTTTCATATTTGGAAATTAGACTAATTCGTTGACAAAGTGTCAAGTGAAGGAGTAGGAGATCGAGTACACAAGGTTATGTGTTGATCAAGTCCACCACAAAAGTAACAAAGATATTCATCATGATTTACTAAGGTTAAGTAAATATGATTACACTTATGAGATTAAGTGTAATTCTTAGTTGATTGTAAGAGTTTAAATCAATAGCAGAACGAATAAGAAGAATCAAGTAGGCAGAAAGATAAAAGTTTCTCTATTCTAAGAAGAAGGGAAAGTACCTTTTATTATGTTTTATGATAGGTCTTAATGATTAAGAACCATATATCAATTGATCCTCTGAGTGAGTCTTAGTGCAATTGTATGTCTAAGAAGAGGAATCAAGAATTGAAGAAATGGTTAAATCAAGAAGTCAAACATACTTCATTCCAAAACAAGTCTTAAAGTTAAGATTGTGACATTGAGTGACAAGTCTTAAGAAGGTTTATAACATTCATCAAATGTGGAAAGTTGTGATGTCTTGGATAAGACAAAGACCAACTAGGACCAATTTTATGAAGTGTTTTGTCTTGATAAAAGCTACACTAACTCTTGAATATTTGCTTGTCAAGAAATGTTCATTGAAAAAAGAATCTTATATGTCAAGGAGTCAGTGGGAGTCTTAATGATCTTGAAAAGTTTCAAGAAGTAATCAAGAATAAACCATCACTAGCACACGACTTGAGGTTCATAACCTATCGCGTTGACATTATCTTGTTTCTGTGCCGTTCCAATTGAGTTAATTATGCATGTGAGCCGTATGAGTTCTTATTTGAATGCATAAAAGGCAAGGACCTTAATCAATGAAAAGTACATTGATAGGAAAGGGTGAGCTGCTTAACTACTTGGAAGACATGGTGGGCAACCGTGTTACCATAAGGCAAGAAATCAAGATTGAGAAAGTTCCGTCCATAAGAGTTTGGATTTGTCGCAAACTTTGGTTTGACAATTCACATGGATAAGAACACACACGCCATTAAAATCTAAGTGTCATAAGATTTTCTCCTTCATGAAAATGACTGTGAGGAAATGCTTTCACTGAAAAGAGATTTTGAGAAGATAGTGATTGTGAAAATTGGATTCTCGAATTCAATTATGGTTACGGTATCCCTTTCCATGATTCGAATTGTGAGATTTGGCAATTAGTCTTAATTGTTTAGACACACATATGAGCTATCTAAAGGAAAGGTGTATAACCTTGATAAAAGATTATCAAAGCATTAGGTATTAGAAACATGAACTTAAGAAATTCAATAGGTATGGTTTTCTGGAAGTTAAGCTGCTTTCTGAATACATGTCAAAGCTAGTGGGAGCATAAGTGTTATGTTTATAATAATCATCAAGATAGTGGGAGCATAAATGTTATGATTGTATGATTATTAAGGCAAGTATTGCAAGTTAGCAATATTAATTATAGAAAACAAGAGTCATACTTTGCAAAGTAGTAAGGATGTAAAGTTGTTTTTCTATAATTAAGGGAGAGAATATTCTGCTTCATTTCAAATCTAAAGGCTTAGATTGTGGAATGTTAATATTTTTTGGTCAAAGATACATAGTGTGTTCTTAAATTGCGATTATGATTACGATATTCCTCTTCATAGTTCGAACTGTAAGAACGAGACACATAAAATATTATGGTAGAAGATTGATAAAATATCATATCTTTATGTAAAACATTATGCATCGTGTCCTATATGCTTTGGGTATAGGATTGATTGCTAGTGCTATAATATTTGACCATTCTAAATTTTTTCAAATGTCTAGCGCATTAAGAGGGAAAAGGACAAGAATTGGTTTTGACTAAGATAATTAAACAACTATCAAAGGACAATCCAGGGTTCGCCGAGGATTGGTCGCTTATGAGTAGTTGGAAGTATGATATTGGATGGACCATATCGACTTTATTATGAATATATAAGATTCTATTAAGAATAAGTTGTGGTATGGTAAGTATGGAAAGGTTTCCATATTGGGAGTTATATATTGAGAATCTATGTCTAGATTAGAAACTTTATGCAAAAGGATGTTCAAAGAAATGTATTTGAGTGAGAGACATCATATCTATGGAATTGTCTTGTAACAATCCCCGATAGAGGACTTTGTAATTTCGTCGGCAATAGTCATTGTGACTTTTGTGCTATGACATTACGAAAGGATCATTGTATAAAATGTTAGAATCTAGCATATTCTATAAGTGGCAAGAATTTGATATTCTATCATTTGTAGAAAGGATTGGGAGTTGTGAAATAAGTATGATTGGTAATGTGTTCATTTGATCTATTTCACAAAGTAAGAACCATAGGAAAATATTGTGTGCATGCTAAGAGCATGAGACAAGTGTGGTAATAATTCAAGTAAGAAGTTGATTACCCGAAACGAAAAATAATGAGTAATTGATATGGTGATAAATAAAAAGTCTTTATTTATACTCAAAGGTTGAGGCCATATGGGATTAGAATTATTCTTGTGTTTCACTTTGCATGTTTTGACTTCCTGAATAATTTTATTGGTTAAGAACAATCAAATTATTCGAACGGACCACATTCGTTCATATGTTGGAAGTAGGTATGAATGAAGACTGTCGTGAATTGGTGTGTGGATTGTCTAAAGAGTATTAGACATAAGCAAATGTTTGCTGCAACGTTCATGAGTGCTTATGAATATCATTTGAGCATTGGATTAAACCCACGCTCACTTGGATCACTTCATGGATTTTATCACGAGTGATTGTGAAGACGATAACATCTTATATTCTTGAAACCGAGATGTGTGAGTTGTATCTTGTGAGTCGGTTGCACATTGATAATATGTAAACGCACCAGTAACTTGGCGTTATAAAACATATTGTTGTGTGTAAATTTGGTGAGTAAGTGCAAGCGAGCATTGAGTCAAAGTTTATCCGTTCCTTTTATCCAAATTAGGATAAAAGCGATATCTGTGGGCCCCTCGATGATTTAGTGATGGCACCTAAGAACTAGGCCAAGCCGGGACTAAATTGATGTGTTCAATTGTAGTCTGTTGTCAGTCGTCATAAATCTAAATTCAGGAAACAACACATAGACAGAGAGAATGATTTAGATCAATGTCTCAGTCTATACGATAATATCTAGAATGGAGGAATATATGATCCCTTATCTAAAGGACACGCGTATCTAATAAGATCAGAGTTGACAGCGGCTTTAGAAAGCTACGATTGCAGATCAGGATCTGAAGTCATACGCGGGATAGTTATTAGACTTATCCAAGTGGGAGACTGTTGGATTAGTGTCTAATTCCATAACTATTTTGGTATGTACTTGACCCGATGGTGCATGGTCCTTTTGGGTTGCCTTCACCAAAGCAACTTGATAGGATGAATTATGGAGAGAAAGGATTAAATATGATTCATTAATATATTATGAGAATAATATATTAAAGGAGAAATCATATTGTTTAATTAATATTAGTCAAGAATTAATAAGAATTAAGGTTGTGGCTAAAAGAGATTAATTAAACTTAAGGGACTGGAATTGTAATTATAAGATAATTGCAATTGGGTTATGGATTACCTTATAATATAAAGTTGGACGAATTCTATGGGAAGATCCATTAGAAATCGTCCAAGGCTTGTTAAAGAAGGGTCCATGGGTTGCTTAGGGCCTAAGAATCCAAATTAGGGTTTCCTAATTGAAAACCCTAATAGCCTACATGTATATATAGTACCCTTAAGCCCCAAAAACGTGGTGAACTTGTTCTCTAGGGTTTTCACACGTTTTGGGCAGCCTCCTCTCTCCTTATTCTTCATCCTCTCGCTCTTGGTGTTTGTGAACCATTAGAGGAGTGAAATTTGTGACTCTAAGCTTTCTAAAGTCAATACAAGAAGGATTTGAGATTATTTGTAGCACCTGGTTTCTGGTATGTAAATCTTAATTGAGTACTTTCCTTTTTAAGCCTTCGACTCGCCGAGTCATAGGTCTGACTCGCCGAGTAGGGACGAGACCCCGGGATGCGTTTAAGTTGGCGACTCGGCGAGTCCATATCCTGGACTCGGCGAGTCACCGCTGTTGGATGAAACCCTATGTTTCTGGGGTTTGCACCCTATTTAATCCCCCTTTTCGCCCCAAGCCAGCCCCCATTCACCCCCTAGAGCTCCCAACCCTCGTTTAAGCTTGTTCTTTGAAGAGTTGAAGATTTTGTTGTGTGTTCTTGAAGGTTTTGAAGAAGAAGGGAAGTAGATCCAGAAGAAGGGAAGCCATCCAAGCACCATTGTGTTCTCTTAGCAGTTTCTTTGAGGTATATCCTATTTTCCCCATGTTTCTATGCTTAAGGCTTCATTTAAGACATTCTTGGGTCATTTCCAAGCTTGTATGTGCATGATAATTCAAAATAAGTTGATTGGTCTCTAGATCCAAGCATAGTTGAGCTCCACGAGTTCAGATCCACTACCTTTATGAGCCCGTATTGCATATAAACCTTAGATCTACTCTTTTGGTGCATTTTGAACCATAAAGACCCCATAGATGGATATCTACACGTAAAGTTGGAAACTTTACGTGTTATTCATGCTCTAGGAGCCCAGATCTACGAATGACATGGATTGGATTCGAGCAAAATCGCATTTTTAGCTCTTGCATGGAGCGGACTCGGCGAGTCGCTCATCTGGCTCGGCGAGTCCAGTCGCGAGTCTCCGGGTTTGTACCCTTTTTGTTATGTCGAGACGTGTGGTGAGTCCAGGAGGGACTCGGTGAGTTGGCAGCCAAAACTCACCCATAGTGGAACTCGGCGAGTCGATGCCCAGACTCGCCGAGTTCAAGGCAATCTCCTTAGATCAAGATCAGACTCGGCGAGTTGTTCATACAACCAGCGAGTCACAGTATAACTTGTTCATCGAATGAAGATGAACTCGGCGAGTTGTTCATACAACTCGGCGAGTAGGATGAAGGACTTGAACATCAGTTTGAAAGGAGAACTCGTCGAGTAGATGCCTAACTCGACGAGTAAAAAAAGAATTCAGATCAGTCGTTTGGACATGGACTCGGCGAGTTGGCGAGCCAACTCGGCGAGTCGGGTCAACTGGAAGTTGAATCTGACTTTGACTTAGGGCATGATTAGGGGTAAAATGGTCATTTTACCCAAAGGTCAGTTAGCAGTTTTTGACTAAGTGATTGGTGGGAATACAATCGGAGGATTTCCGGAACAGCAACAACAACAGTCAGACTATTCCCACGAAGATCAGCAGCTACTCCGAGGTGAGTTACCTTCCAGTAGCGGTGGGTCTAAGGCCACCATGTCGGCCCACCAGTAGGAGATGTATGATTAGTTGATTGTCTCTGTCATATTCATCTAGGGTTGCTACTACTTGTGATATGTTTATGTGGTTGTATGATATGTGATATATGTGCTATGTGGTAGTAGTAGGGGGGTGAAATAGTCCCCGGTACCCGGTCGAGAGGACCGAAAAGGGGCCAGCACCCAGATATGCTAGGCGGTATCCGGTCGAGAGGACTGAAGGGGAGGCCAGCACCCAGATATGTTAGGCAGTATCTGGTCGAGAGGACCAAAAGGGTAGGTCGGGTACCCAGATATGCCTGACAATTTATGTATGTTATGTGATTGTATGGTTTGTGGTACAATGGGGGAAGTCACTAATCTTTGTGCTTACAGTTTACAGTTTTGGTTTCAGGTACCTCTTCATCAAAGGGGAAGGAGCTGGCTCGGTAGCGGCACATCATGCACACACATGAGTTTCCGCATTTACTAGATGTCCTTGGGATTTATAGTCTGATGTTTCGATTGGTTGTATGACTTGTCTTTTGAACATGGTTTATGATGTGATGTAGTTTGGTCAAACAATATGTTATCTATTAACATTTTCTAAAAGTAATTTTTTTAAAAACGAAATTTTTGGCCTGTATTTTTTGGATGTTACAAGTTGGTATCAGAGCCATGGTTTGAGGGATTCGGACACACCTTCGGGGGTGCTCGAACTCAAATCGAGGGATTAAAAGATTTTGGAAAGAGAAAATGTTTTCAAAAAGGGTTTTAAGAAAGAATAATGTGTGTGATGTGCGCAACCGTCCAAGCTCAAGTAAGTATTCCCCAATGTACCCATGCAAGTTATTTATGTTTATCAGTTTCCGTAGAACAACATGCTAGAATAGGACTAAGGATATAGGAGTGATGCCTTATGTGCCTGATTTATGTGCTTCTGTATATGAAAGAGCTGCATGCTAGAGCTGAGTAGACAGCAGTAGGGTAGCCTATTTAGGTTATTCCTGATAGTACGAGTTTAGCATTGTATGCTAGTTCAGGTCTCTCTTCGAGGACATAATTGCTTGAGGTCGTTTTCTTACATCCAAATGCTGCTTGCTTTGTGCTATGTGGGCCTTGAAGTGATGGGAGTTAACGGTTAGGTGAATACGTTTAAATCACATGTGATCAGGGTTGAATAATCTCAGAGTGATGGATTTGACTCTATTGCGTAGCTCTTGTTTGAATCTTAATCGTTGTAATGATGAGTCCTTTACTCGAAGGATTATTCGAGCCTTAGCGCATGTGATTGTATTCAGGTAATAGTTAATTGGCATCACCAAGAGGCCTTCAGCAGCTGAGGGCTGGGCTGGGTGGAGTTAGAGGTTTCCTAGGGTAAGCCTAGGATAGAGAGTAGCGGTGATCAGCAGTAGGGAAGGGACCTGGTCGAGTCGAGGCAGTCCTTGGGGAAGGTACAGATAGATGTGGAAGGTAGTATGGGCCCATACTACTGAAAGCAGAGGATCCGTATCGAACCGAGGAAGGCTAAGATAAGATTAGGGAACCAGTAGTGGGTGGGATCCCTCCAGGGGTATCAGTATCGCTAACAGTTGTTATTTCTTTGTATTTCAGAATGGTGGTACTACGCCCGGGACCAACAGTTGGTAGTTCAGGAGAGGGATCGGGTTTGGGATCAGGTTCCGAGCCAGTAGATGAGAGGCTACGCGAGTTCATCGCGTCAGAGATCACCAGAGGTATCCTTGAGTCGACTCCCATTATCTTCGGGTCGATCAAGGAAAGGATCATCGAGATGATGGAGGATCGCCTTAGGGCGTTCAGGAGCGACATGGCATCTGGCCAGTCGGGATCTCGCACGCTGTCCTTTAAGGACTTCAGGGGCAGCGGTGCGCCAGATTTCCACAGTGTGAAGGACCCCATTGCTGCCAAGCGGTGGATTGCAGACATCGAGTCTGCGCAGTTGACTAGCTTCTGCCCTGAGGGGTCGAAGGTGAGGTATGCAGCAGGGTGTTTACGAGATCGGGCTAGAGATTGGTGGGAGTCAGTGGGTGATTCTTTGGGAGCCTCAGCTATTGAGGCTATGACCTGGTCAGACTTTGTGACCAGGTTCAGGGCAGAGTTTGCGCTGGCTGTCGAGCTTTAGCAGCTGGCCAGGGAGTTTTTGGATATGAGGCAGATGACAGAGACTGTGGCGGAGATCACCGCCAAGTTCCGGGAGAGGGCATTGCTGGTGCCCCAGTACGCAGAAGATGAGGATATGAGGAGGACCCGCTACCATGATATGCTTCGGGCTGACATCCGAGAGCATGTTAGTTTTTCAGCTTGCCCCACCTTGGACTCCATGATTGCTAGGGCAAGGGAGAGGGAGATAGATTTGGAGCACATCCAGAAACGGAAAGCGGAGGAGGGGCAGCCAGGAGGGGCTTTAGGGAAGAAGCCCAAGGGATCAGATGTGGGGCCAAAAGGCCAACAGGGACGGGGTCGCTGCAGGAAATGCGGCAAGACGCATGAGGGGGCGTGCAGGTTGGGATCATCAGGCTGCTACAAGTGCTGCAAGTGTGGGCATTTTAGTAGGGATTGCACTGCTCCGACAGTAGTTATTCAGACATCAGATTTGCTGTGTTTCCACTACAACCAGAGGGGCCACAAGAAGGCCAAATGCCCCTAGTTGACAGGTTCAGCGCAGGTAAAGGTGCCATCTCCAGCGACCCTGCGGATCACAGATGGCCGACAGGGCAAGGCAGAGGCTCCAGTGGTGAGGAGCCGAGCATTCTAGCTGACCACCGAGCAGGCACGCGCATCACCAGATGTGGTGACGGGTATCATTCTTTTCCCTCTCGTTTTCTTTATATGATGTTATGATATTGATATGTGCTGGTATATGTATATGTGTTAGGATCGTTCCATGTGAACGGTATCCCAATCCAGGTGTTGTTCGACTCGGGTGCATCCCGATCGTTTTTTTCCTTTGCGCTTAGCAAGAAGTTCCCCGAGTCTTCGGGAATGTTGGATTGCCCTTTGGAAGTAGAGATTGCTGATGATCGATCGGTGCGAGCATCGATGGTATTTCGGGATTGCATGTTGCGTTTGTTCGAGGAGCGCTACCTGGTGGACTTGGTTCCAATTCCGTTGCGTGGGAACAAGGTGATTATAGGCATGGACTGGTTGAGCCCTAATGGGGTGGTGATAGATTGCGCGCAACAAATAGTGCGAGTCAGGACCCCAGGTGGGGGAGAGTTAGTGATCCACGGCGAGAGGCCACAACGTGGACCCGCTGTATGTTCAGCAGCAAGGGCTAGACGTTACCTTCAGCAGGGATGCGCAGGATATGTCGCGTATATGATGGATACCCGAGAGGCGGGTAATGCGACCGTGAGCGAGGTTATAGTGGTGCGAGATTTTGCAGATGTTTTCCCAGAGGAGCTTCCTGGGATACCTCCGGAGCGATAGGTGGAGTTCATGATTGACCTCGTTCCTGGTGTGGCACCGATAGCCAAGGCACCATATCGGCTGGTTCCTCCCGAGATGCAGGAGTTGTCTACGCAGCTGCAGGAGCTGCTAGACAAGGGATTCATTAGACCGAGCAGTTCACCCTGGGGAGCCCCAATTCTGTTTGTGAAGAAGAAGTATGGGTCGCACCAGATGTGTATAGATTATCGGGAGTTGAATAAGGCAACGATGAAGAACCGTTACCCACTCCCGAGGATTGATGATCTCTTTGATCAGCTCCAGGGAGCATCTTGGTTCTCCAAGATTGATTTGCATTCGGGTTATCATTAGATGAGGGTCAGGGAAGAGGATACGCAGAAGACCGCGTTTCGGACGCGCTATGGCCACTATGAGTTCGTGGTGATGCCGTTTGGGCTCACCAATGCTCCTGCCGCGTTCATGAACCTCATGAACCACGTATGCACACCGATGTTGGATCGATCTGTGATAGTCTTTATCGATGACATCTTGGTTTATTCCAAGACGCAGGAGGAGCATGAGGAGCATCTGAGAGAGGTTTTGGAGACCCTGAGGAGGGAGAGATTGTATGCCAAGTTCTCCAAGTGTGAGTTTTGGTTGAGCGAGGTGCAATTTCTCGGACACCCTGTCAACCAGAATGGGATTCTGGTCGATCCGGCCAAGGTCGAGGCCATGATGAGATGGGAGGTTCCGAAGTCTCCATCTGAGATTTGGAGTTTCCTAGGGTTGGTAGGCTATTATCGAAGGTTCATTCAGGATTTCTCCAAGATAGCTGTACCCTTGACTCGGTTGATGAAGAAAGTCGTGGTCTTTCGGTGGGGACCCGAGCAGCAGGCATCATTTGAGACACTGTGACAGAGATTGTGCGAGGCGCCGATCTTAGCCCTGCCAAAGGTTTTGTGGTTTATTGTGACGCGTCTATTTCAGGGTTGGGCGCGGTATTGATGCAGAGAGGGCATGTCATTGCCTACGCTTCGAGGAACCTCAAGCCTCACGAGGAGAACTACCCGACGCATGATTTGGAGTTGGGGGCAGTGGTTTTGGTCCTCAAGATTTGGCGGCATTACCTCCACGGGGTTCGGTGTACCATTTACACAGACCACAAGAGTTTGAGGTACCTCATGGATCAACCCAATCTGAACATGAGGCAGCGTCGGTGGTTGGACGTGGTGAAGGATTATGATTGGGAGATCCTTTACCACCCGGGAAAAGCCAACGTGGTGGCCGATGCGCTTAGCCGCAAGGCGACGCCGATCAGGGATATTTTCATGAGGATGACTGTGGTGACTCCCCTGTTGGAGCAGATTCGGGAGGCTCAACAGGAGGCTATCAAGGAGGAACATCGGAAGAGCGAACGTGTGGTGGGTCAGGTTTCCTCCTTCGATTATGATAGTCGAGGACTATTGACACTACACCGCAGGGTGTGGGTGCCGTATCACGGAGGCGTGCGTCAGATCTTGATGGAGGAGGCGCACAAGTCCCGATTCTCTATTCATCCCGGGGCGACGAAGATGTATAGGGATCTTCGTCTAGATTATTGGTGGCCCTGCATGAAACGGGATGTGGCATGGCACGTCGAGCGGTGCTTGACCTGCAGGAAGGTCAAGGCCGAACATCAGAGACCGCATGGGAAGATGCAGCCGTTGGACATCCCGTTGTGGAAATGGGAAGACATCACGATGGTTTTATCACAAAGCTTCCCAGGACTACGCACGGAGTAGATTTGATTTGGGTCATCGTGGATCGATTGACCAAGAGCGCCCATTTTATTCCGATCCAGGAGAGCATCTCGGCCGAGAAGTTGGCCGATATCTACATCAGGGAGATAGTAGCGCGGCACGGGGTGCCGGTGTCAGTAATATCAGACCGGGATGTGCGATTCACTTCTAGATTTTGGAAGAAGTTTCATGACGAGTTGGGCACTCGTTTGCATTTTAGCACCGCCTTTCACCCGCAGACGGATGGTCAGAGCGAGCGGACCATCCAGACTTTGGAGGATATGTTTCGGGCATGTGTGTTACATTTCGGTGGTAGCTGGGATACCTACCTTCCCTTGGCTGAGTTCTCATACCACAACAACTACCATGCGAGTATCGACCATCCCCCATTCGAGATGTTGTATGGACGGAGGTGCAGGACCCCGATATGCTGGGGTGAAGTTGGCCAGAGGGTCATGGGGAGCACCGAGGTGGTGCTCGAGACGACCGAGAGGATCCAACAGGTTCGGAGCAGGCTTCAGACTGCTCAAAGTCGGCAGAAAAGTTACACCGACAAGCGTCGATCCGACTTGGAGTTCCAAGTTGGGAATATGGTTCTCCTGAAGGAGTCGCCTTGGAAGGGTGTCATTCGATTCATGAAGTGGGGCAAATTGGGCCCGAGATTTATCGGACCGTTCAGGGTTGTAGCCCGGGTGGGCAAGGTGGTGTATAGGCTGGATCTGCCGGACGAGCTCAGCCAGATCCACAACACTTTCCATGTCTCTCAGCTGCGGAAGTGCTTAGTGGATGATTCAGCAGTAGTGCCGTTGGAGGATATTCAGGTTGATGACAGCCTGAAATACATTGAGCGCCCAGTTGCAATCCTCGACAGGAAGTCGAAGGATTTGAAAAACAAAAGGGTGGAGTTAGTGAAGGTGCAATGGCAGCACCGCAAGGGTTCGGAGTGGACTTGGGAGCCGGTGATTGAGATGATGGAGCATTACCCCGAGCTGTTCCAGGATTGAGCAGCAGACTTCGAGGATGAAGTCTAAAATAAGTGGGGGATATTTGGAGCACCTGGTTTCTGGTATGTAAATCTTAATTGAGTATTTTCCTTTTTAAGCCTTGGACTCGGCAAGTCATAGGTCCGACTCGCCGAGTAGGGACGAGACCCCGGGATGCGTTTAAGTTGGCGACTCGGCAAGTCCATATCCTGGACTCGGCGAGTCACCGCTGTTGGATGAAACCCTAAGTTTCTGGGGTTTGCACCCTATTTAATCCCCCTTTCCGCCCCATGCCAGCCCCCATTCACCCCCTTAGAGCTCCCAACCCTCGTTTAAGCTTGTTCTTTGAAGAGTTGAAGCTTTTGTTGTGTGTTCTTGAAGATTTTGAAGAAGAAGGGAAGTAGATCCAGAAGAAGGGAAGCCATCCAAGCACCATTGTGTTCTCTCAGCAGTTTCTTTGAGGTATATCCCATTTTCCCCATGTTTCTATGCTTAAGGCTTCATTTAAGACATTCTTGGGTCATTTCCAAGCTTGTATGTGCATGATAATTTGAAATAAGTTGATTGGTCTCTAGATCCAAGCATAGTTGAGCTCCAGGAGCTCAGATCCACTACCTTTATGAGCCCATATTGCATATAAACCTTAGATCTACTCTTTTGGTGCATTTTGAACCCTAAAGACCCCATAGATGGATATCTGCACGTAAAGTTGGAAACTTTAAGTGTTATTCATTCTCTAGGAGCCCAGATCTACGAATGACATGGATTGGATTCGAGCAAAATCGCATTTTTAGCTCTTGCATGGAGTGGACTCGGCGAGTCGCTCATCTGACTCGGTGAGTCCAGTCGCGAGTCTCCGGGTTTGTCCCCTTTTTGTTATGTCGAGACGTGTGGTGAGTCCAGGAGGGACTCGGTGAGTTGGCAGCCAAAACTCACCCATAATGGAACTCAGCGAGTCGATGCCAGACTCAGCGAGCTCAAGGCAATCTCCTTAGATCAACATCAGACTCGGCGAGTTTTTCATACAACTTGGCAAGTCACAGTATAACTTGTTCGTCGGATGAAGATGAACTCAACGAGTAGGATGAAGGACTTGAACATCAGTTTGAAAGGAGAACTCGTCGAGTAGACGCCTAACTCGACGAGTAAAAACAAAATTCAGGTCAGTCGTTTGGCCATGGACTCGGCGAGTTGGCGAGCCAACTCGGCAAGTCGGGTCAACTGGAAGTTGACTCTGACTTTGACTTAGGGCATGATTAGGGGTAAAATGGTCATTTTACCCAAAGGTCAGTTAGCAGTTTTTGACTAAGTGATTGGTGGGAATACAGTCGGAGGATTTTCGGAACAGCAACAGCAGTCAGACTATTCCCACGAAGATCAGCAGCTACTCCGAGGTGAGTTACTTTCCAGTAGCGGTGGGTCTAAGGCCACAATGCCAGCCTACCAATAGGAGATGTATGATTAGATGATTGTCTCTGTGATATTCATCTAGGGTTGCTACTACCTGTGATATGTTTATGTGGTTGTATGATATGTGATATATGTGCTATGTGGTAGTAGTAGGGGGTGAAATAGTCCTCGGTACCCGGTCGAGAGGACCGAAGGGGGGCCAGCACCCAGATATGCTAGGCGGTATCCGGTCGAGAGGACCGAAGGGGAGGCCAACACCCAGATATGTTAGGCAGTATCCGGTCGAGAGGACCGAAGGGGTAGGTCGGGCACCCAGATATGCCTGACAATTTATGTATGTTATGTGATTGTATGGTTTGTGGTACAATGGGGGGAACTCACTAATCTTTGTGCTTACGATTTATAGTTTTGGTTTCAGGTACCTCTTCATCAAAGGGGAAGGAGCTAGCTCGGTAGCGGCACATCATGCACACACATGGGTTTCCGCGTTTACTAGATGTCCTTGGGATTTATAGTATGATGTTTCAATTGGTTGTATGACTTGTCTTTTGAACATGGTTTATGATGTGATGTAGTTTGGTCAAACAATATTTTATCTATTAACATTTTCTAAAAGTAATGTTTTTAAAAACAAAATTTTTGGCCTGTATTTTTGGGGTGTTACATTGTTATTGCTACATAACAATCAAGGTAATATCTTAAACTAATTCATATGTTATATTGATTATCATATGCTAGATTAGGGGTTTAAAGTCTTGAATGAATAGCATGTACAATAGAGAAACCTAGATCCAAGCATTAGGGTTGCATGAGCACATAGGATGTTCTTATGGCCAAAACCCATCATAGATGTCATGCATGGATGTAAAGCTTGCAACTTTACTGTAACGCTATAAAAATTCAAACAATTTTTCACTTTTTTAAACCATATAAATTCATTCATAATCACTTTCAAGAAAACAATGTATCAACATTATCTCATTACAAACCCCCAAAATCATAACATATCAATAAAACTCCGCGCACGTGTGTGTACTGATCATGTCGGCGCCTTCGCGCGATCCTCACTAGAACCTGAAACACATAACACAAAACACTGTAAGCACGAAGCTTAGTGAGTTCCCCAATATACTACACATAACACATACTAGCAACTCGAGTCTATAACTCTGCGGGCCCTTGGGCCCTAACTCTGTTGACCCTCTGGTCCTAGCTCTGTGAACCTTTCGGTTCTAACTATGGTATGCTCTGACATACACACATCATAAATCACATAGAATAATGCAGTGCAACACATCATATAAATAGCATGCAATAATTCTGTCAGATAACTCTGATTACCACTCAAGATAAAGTATAGTGAGAAGACTCACCTCGGATGTCTTGGTAATATCTCGCTCGTGTAACACTGATCTAGCCTCTGCATAAACACATAAATGATCATCCTAATTAATAACGGATCTCCAGGATAGACTAAATCCTCACACATCCTCTAAGAAGGCTAAAAGAACATTTTACCCTTCAAACAGTTCACAAGTCCAATTGTTGACCATACCCTAAAAGTCAACAAAAGTCAACGGTTAACTCTTTGACCAGACTCGCTGAGTGCACAATTATGACTCGACGAGTTTAGTCATGAACTCAAGTCCTCAAAATCCCCAATGACTCACAGAGTCACTTCCGCAAATCAACGAGTTACCATCTGTGTGATTCATGGGGAAAAACTATCCTACTCGCCGAGTCTGTTCTTGGACTCGGCGAGTTCATGCCATGCTCAAACTCAAATGACCTTCTGAGATCAGATCCGTTCTTCTAACCCATAGATCTGGCCTCCTTAAGCAAGATAAACATGTAAAGTTTGGATCTTGATGCCCATGCAAAGACCTAATGGCTCTATTTGAAGAAATGGCCTCAATATGCCATCCTAAGCTCATATCTCCCAACGAAACCCATAAAGATCGAGGATTTAAGGTCTTTGGACCTCTTTGGATACAGATCCAAAGTCTCAACACAAGAAGGGACCAATTTCTCCACAATCCATACTATAAAGAGGCTATAAACCCTAACCCTCAAAGATTAACACCAAACTGAAGAAGGATCGAAATATATACCTCAGTATGAAGTCCCTAGACTCTGAAGTCGACATAATATCACCCTCTTTAGTTTCCTCTTGCCTTGGCCACCTTCTTCTTGCAAAAACACCCACACAAGGATAAAAAATGACCTCTTCTTCCTCACAAACGCTCTAAATCTCATAGGGTTCCTCTCATGGGTCTGGTAGCTGCAAATGGTGGCTATAAGCCCCTTTAAATAGGTCCCAAACCCCAAGAATTAGGATTTCATTAAATAGCGTGGACTCGTCGAGTCCATGAATGGACTCGCCGAGTATGCCATTAAATCAGTCCGACCATCTGCGATCCTACTCGGTGAGTCTGAGCGCCTACTCGCCGAGTCTCTCTCCAAAAACTCAATATAAATGCATAAAATAAGATACCTGGGAATCCGGATGTTACAATTCTCCCGCACTAGAATCAGACTTCTTTCTCGAAGTCTCATTCCGCAAACAACTCTGGATGTTGCTCATGCATCTCTCGCTCTGGCTCCCAAGTCACCTCGGACCCTCTCCGATGTTGCCACTGGACCTAGACCAGGGGCACTTCCTTGTTCCTCAAAACCTTGATCTTCCGATCCATAATCGCAACCGGTCTCTCAACGTAGTTCAGACTCGCATGCACCTGGATATCCTCTAACGGTACCACCGCTGACTCATCGGCCACACACTTCCTCAACTGCGATACGTGGAAGGTGTCATGAATCTGACCTAACTTCGCAGGTATATCCAACCTGTAAGCTACTCTGCCCACTCGTGCGATCACCCTGAATGGACCAATATATCGGGGCACTAACTTGCCCCTCCTCCTGAATCGGATAACTCCTTTCCAAGGAGATACCTTTAGGAGTACGAAGCCACCGACTTGGAACCCGAGCTCTGACTGTCGTCTATCCGCATAAATGATTCCTTTCCGGGTAAGTTTACCCTTACTATCTTCTTTCGGCATAATATCCCGGTATCGTTGGTGCTAAGCTAATCCATACCCAAAACGATGTCGAAATCGTTTAAATCTATGGGTAATAGCTCTTCATGGAATTCATTTCCATTTAGGTCGATGACTACGTTCTTAATACGATTACTAACAAGTACGAATTTGCTACTGGCAACTTCTACAATCAGGGCATTATCAAGTTTTTCTACAGGCAATACTAATTTGCCACCAAATTTATGCGACACAAAGGAGTAGTTGGCTCCGGAATCAAATAGTATATTTTCAGGCAAACCATTTACAAGAAAGGTACCTGAAGCGACGTTTTCTGCCTCCGTCACAGCCTTGAGCGTCATCTAGAAGTCTCTCGCCTTCGGCTTCGGTGGAATGTTGGGCCTTCCTGCATCTTTCTTCTTTGGGCAATCCTTAGCAATATTCCCTTCTTCACGGAACTTGTACCACACCCTCTTGTTGATGGTGCACTCATTGGGATAATGCCCCATTTTCCCACACTTGTAGCAGGTTACTTCCTCGCTACATTTTCCCGAGTGCTTCTTCTTGCACTTCTTGCACTTCTCGCACCATTTCAATTCATTTCCTCCTCCCCCGAACTTCTTTGAACCGAACTTGCTCTTCTTTTTCTAGTGTTTAGCAGACCCTTCAAATTTCCTCTTCTCGCCAACTTCAACTTTGCTGGCAGCTCTTCCCTTAATCATATTCTCTATAGACTTGGCAGCCCAGATAGCTGCCTCCAGAGTATGTGCCTGACGCACTGGCACCACGTACTCCCATGGAAGTCCCTTTGCGTACTTATCTTTTTTGTCAGCTCATCCGGAACAATACGCAAGGCAAACTCCATCTTTTCTATGAAGTTGTTCGTGTATTCATCGATTGACATGCTTCCCTTCTTCAGGGTTAGAAACTGGTTCTCTAGCTCGAGCAGGTTTTGAGCTGAGCAGTACTTTCATTTGAATTGCACCATAAATTCTGCCCATGTCAGTTGTAGTTTTCCTCTGCAACCGCACGTCATGAAAGCTAACTCCATCTCCGAGATCCAATCATGACCCCGATCAGATCTTCCTTTCTCATGAAATTCGATGGCTTGCAAGTCATAAAATCCTTGTACTTGCATCCATTCCTCTCGACTTCGTCACGTTGGTTCTTTTGTTGAACTATTGGTGGGTTGGCTTGACCAACAGTCCCACTGTATTTTCCCTCCTCAGTATGCCCTTCGTTCAACTCGGGCTGTTCGATCTGAATAGTTGCTTCCTCTCGATTTTGCTAGAGCAAACGTCTGGTTTCCTCCATTTGACGATCAGACATCGCTTGCACTCCGACCATCGTTATTGGCCCGGTAGCGGCTTCCACAACTGGTATTTGCTCAATCAATGGGGGTTGGTTTTTGTTCCCAATTGCATTTACGTTTCCACTACGGTTCCTTGCCATCTTGATATATACACTGAATAAGGTGAATTTAGATCTTTATTTAGGACTAATGTTCAAATCATCCTTATCTCTCCGAAATGTTTACATGCTAGTTCTAAATCGTAGTTGTACGTTTAGAATCCTAAACACAAAAGTTTTCCAGATCCGGTCGGCAACAGACCATAGATTGTGACAACCCAAGTTGTTCCGTTACGTTTCCCCGTTACCGTTAACGGAATATTCCAGTTTATAAAAGGTTCTGTTAATTAGAGGTCGTCAATTAAATAAACATTTCATTTGTTTATATTTAATATGTCGTTAAGTCGTGATAAAAGCAAATAAAAACTCATAATACACATTTCCATTTAATTGGAAAAGTTAGTTTTTATTATTACGACCACTAAATCGGGTGAGACCAAAAGCCCCGTTAAACGACAGTATCGGGTAGAATATCACTGAGCTCCAACTCCCACCCATATATAAAGGGGAGTAAACTCCATTTGGAGCTTTTCCACCCTCTCTCTCTATACTCGCTCATTTTCGACTCTAAAACCGCGATTTCCGACTCCTAAATGTAAGACTATCAACCCTAACTTGTTCTATGCGTGCATTATTGTCTTTTTAGCCTAAAAATCACAAGATTGAGACATGAAAAAGGAGTTCACGGCCTAAGCTCCTCCTTAGGCCGTAAACACCCAAAATGAGGCCAAAATGACCGTAAAATGTCCCTAAAGGCTTTGAAATAAATTAAGAGAATTTCCTAGGAGTGTTTAAACATTAAATCACATGATTTTAGGGGGTAAAAGAGAGTTTACGGCCCATGCACATGCCAAGGCCGTAAACACCTCTTAATCATGTCAAAATGCCTCAAACACACTCCTAAAACACCCTTGGACTTAGTACATAAATTAGGGGCTTATCATTTCGGGTTTAAACCATTTAAACACATCCAAATGGAGGGACAAAAGGAGTTTACGGCCCAGGTATGTACCAAGGCCGTATACACCCCTAAACATACCCAAATGATAGTTTTAATCCCCCCAAATGGCCTCACACTTCATTATAAATTGCTAGCAAGGTATTAGGGGCTTGAAACTTCAATAAACTCAAGGAATGAAATTTTACGGTCGTAAACTCCCTTAGGAGTTGTCCCTGGGCCGTAAACTCCATTAAGATGCCCTTAAAGACCTTAAACCCACTCATGCCTTTTGGAATTGGACCTAGAAAAACCCCACTATCAAGATTGAAGCCTTAAAACACACTAGAACCCCTCACCATGAGTTTATGGCCGTAAACTCATGGTGAGTAGTCCCTGGGCCGTAAACATGGTGTTGAGAGTTTACTCTCGGAGAGTAAACTCCATTCCTAAGCCATACACACCCTTAAATGTTACCCGGGACACCCCAAACACTTAACCAAAGTGTTTTCCACTCCTTTGAGTGCGTATACGTGTTTAATTCGTATTAAATATACTAATTGTATGTGAACATATGTTATCATATGTTAAATAGGTAATTGAGTGTGTTCGAGTCTTTACGTGACGCCGAACACCCAACCGGCACCTCTGTCGGACCTACTTACACCAGGTGAGTTCATACCCCTGAATGAACCTTTTAAATGTTTTTACATGTTTTATAGGGGGAATACAAGCTAAACATGCCAGTTATCATATCAATCACATGTGATTGATAACCCGCATGCACGAGATTTTACCACACTGTACACTGTGTTACCGAGTAGGATACTATAATGGTTTTCAGAAAGGTTTTCAATTGTTTCAAAACTCTTACTTATACTGTTTTATCTAAAATTCATTTTAAACGGGTTTATAAAGGTTCCAAGGATTTATAAAGTTTGTTTTTTCAAACTTAATTTACCAAAGAATACCAAATGTGATTTTCCCTGATTATGAAGGTTTTTCCAAGGTTTTCATCGAAGTTCCCTTTTACGACGTATACTTGTACTTGTTTATTACTGCTGCTCCGCTTTACTTATTTAAAACTCCTACTTGATAACGCTTTCACTTCTTGATACGCTTATGCCTGTTATTGCCTCTATTTCGCTTATACTTGTAGTCACTTATAGTTGTTAGACGTTCTACTTCATCAGTTGTCGATTCCACTTCGTGATACACTTATACTTGATGCACTTATACTTCACGATTCGATTATTCCACACTATTCACTCACACTGTATGATTCAGTTATTCGCTTATACTGTATGATTCATTTATTCACTCACACTGTATGATTCATTTATTCCACACTATTCGCTCACACTATATGATTCCGTATTTCCACACTATTTGCTCACACTGTATGATTCTGTATTTCCACACTATTTGCTCACACTGTACGTTATACATCACGATTCGGTTATTCCACACTCAATCGTAGTTAGATGTATGTCTGTACTTGTATAGGTGCATATAAATAATGATTGAAGGACTTAGGAAGGTTTCTCCGCCCTATTTCCTTTTCTTCGTTGAGATGTGGTCTGGTGGGATCAGATGGCCGTCCGAAGTTCGTTTGATTCATTAGTTGTATGCCATTACATTAGTCAGTTTAGTTATGAGTCTCTACCTCCAGTTCAACACTTATATCGGAAACACACTACCCACTGTTTGGGATGCATCTTCGGGACACGGCTTTCTCCGTCGTCTAGTTGGTAACCAGAGTCTCCTGTAAGGAGAGCGGATGTAAGGCGTCAGGTACTCTAGTGTCGGTTAGTATGGTTACGAGTATCCCAGGTTGCCTTATAATTCATGGCCTTAAGGTAACGGTATTCCACCGGCAATTTACACTGTATGCTGGTAACTCATTTTCAGAGTCACACTGTTTTGACCGTGCAAGATGTATCTTTCATATTGATATTGTCTGTGGTCTGTATTCTCTGTTTTGACCTTGCAAGATGTATCTTTCATTTGATACTGTCTGTGGTCTGTATTCTCTGTTTTGACCTTGCAAGATGTATCTTTCATTTGATATTGTCTGTGGTCTGTATTCTCTGTTTTGACCTTGCAAGATGTATCTTTCATTTGATACTGTCTGCGGTCTGTACTCACTGTTTTAGACCTTACCAGCTGTACCTTACACTCGGTACCTTCTGGGGTCTGTGTCTCCATTTGTTAGACGGAACCAGGCGTGTCGTTCTTTCGATACTCTCCTGGAGTCTATGATTCCCTTGCCTTAGTCAACAGTCCTCACTGCTGAGGCATATGTTATTTCCCTGATTTCTCTTGCTTCTTTAATAATCAAATTCAATATTTTGATAATGATAGAAATTAAGGGAAAACTACCTTTTTACCACATAACTCTGTCCAATCTTGGTAGAAGGCTGCTTTTATTAAAGAAAATATAGGATTTTCTGGAAAGAACTCTAATACACTGTATACTCTTTAACTACTATATTATAAAGTTATTTGAACAAAATGTCACTAATTACTTATGAACTCACCAACATTTGTAAAAATGCTGATACTCGCTTTTCAAATAACTTGTATTCTCAGGTCAGCATTAGACAAGTACATCCCCGGAGCTGTTGATGGAGATAGCTTAGTACCATGCTGTTCTTGTTTCATTTACTTGTATTACTTCGATATATTGTAATGAGAACCATGTAAAACTATTACTATTAATGCAATGTTTTGTTCTACTTTGATTACTATAATGCATGTGTTGTGATACTTGACATGACGTCATCCACCCCAGAATGTTTCCGCCGTTCCGGTTTTGGGGTGTGACAATAATTCCTAAAATAAGCTAGTGCTCACACCTCACAATCATCGCTTAGCATTCTAAGTTTAAGTCTAGAAATCCTACAAATTCCTAGTTCGCTTAACTAATGCTCTGATACCAACTGTGACATCCCCAAAATCACGGCCAGAAAAGATTGGTTTTGTTTATACTTTATTTCAAAATAAGAGTAACCTTTTAATAAAAGAGTTGCGGAATTTGTCCCAAAATATAATATTATAAAGATTTATCAAAAGCATTTCCATAGAAATGTATTTCATTAAAAAGACTCGAGATGTCATGTTCGATACAGTACATAAGTATAAACAATACAACATAGGCATTACTACATTATTCCGTATTTACAGGCCTAAAATCCATTAATCTCTTATCCCAAGACATCACATCTATGCTCATTCGCCACTACCTGTAATACAAGAAACTAAGTGGGTCAGGCTTGGGATCCTGGTGAGCACATAGGGTTTTCAACCCACAATAAATAAGTTTATTAACTATATCAAACCAAACAAACCCGATTACCCGTTCCCGTTATCCTCACTTTACGTCCCTAAGACATCTAACACAAGGGACCTTGTCTAAGGACTATCATCAGGATGGACACTACTGCTAAGGGGATTCCTCTGAAATAAATGTCCTTAAGGCAACCATGTGGGGGATGGAGTACACATGGTGAGCACACGGTTCAATAAACATACAGTTCAAATAAACACCTATAGGTTGCGAGCCTGCTAGTGTTCCACTGGATTGTTTAGAATATTCCGTGGTCGTCATCTATACTCCGCTAGATGACTGGATCATCAATAACATCTATAACGATGCCTCTCATTATTTCATTTTATCACACAGCAACTAATACATCTACCCATGTTTTACCCCAACATTTTCGTAGATATAAAATACATGTACAATTTAAATTATTGAAAACTTGTATAAAAATGTTCATCCAGCATAGATAGCAATTATTTAGATAATATGCACACATAGCACGTAATTTATATAAAATACTTCATATCTATGTGTAAGCTAAAAGTAACTATGCACTCACCTGAAAGGTGGTGACTCAGCACTCGGACAACGCTTCGATACTCTCAAAACAATTTTCCTTCGATAAAACCTAGTATCAATACCACTAGGGTTTAGTCTAATGTCAACCGCGACTAATTAATAGTCTAGCTATTATTATTATTAGTATATAAGCGTTAAATAACACTCAATATAACTCATAATAATAGCCCAAATAATTATTTTAAGGGCCTAATAACAATACTATAATTATTTGAAAGCTATATTAAAAATTGCGTAAGCGTAGCTCACTTATAGCGGATTTTAAAGAAAACTGGGCTTTGCTCGGAGCAGTGTTTCCGAAACCGAAAGACCCTTTTTATCGGGACTCTGGGAGCCTCGGGGCTTCGTTAGGGTGTTAGAGGTTCACCTAGACTTTAGGGAGGGTTCAAAACCCTAGAGAGAGAGATATGAGAAAGGTGTGAGAAGTTCGGATGAATTCGCATGCTATTTATAGCCTCAGCTCCTCGGAATTACGTAGGGCGTAGCTTCGGTAAGGCTCCAGTTGTCTTCGCACGTGGCTCGCACTCTTGGGATGGATAAGAACCGGAGTACGCTGCACGTACTTGGCCTTGGATGCAGGGCGTAGCGAAGGGCGACGTGTCGCAAATCCGAAGCGAGGCGTGATCAGCAAGCGACGGTCCAGATGCTGCCACGTCATCAACTTCACACCAGATTCGTGATTTTCTACTCCGACTTCTAAAAATCATAGGTCTCGCATATGAGCTCCATTTTTGACGTTCTTTATATCCACGCGAAGGTAGGAACGTACTCTACAACTTTCGTTTATACTCCGTCACCTAATTTTGACATTATTTTAAAAGTTATATTATTAACAGGCCGGGACAGGATTGGTCCGTTAAAAATTCATAACTTCTTCATCCGACGTCCGTTTTCACCCATCTTTTTCTCGTTACGTTACTATTAATGAGATCTTCGATTCTCGTTTAGGTTGCTAAGGTTAAATCTCGTTCTATCGTAAATTTACTATTCATGCTTCCCGATATTGTGTTGGTTCCATCACGAACTTCGACGGGTCATAACTTCTTCGTTATAACTCAGATTTCGGCGTTCTTTATATCCACGGTATCCTTGTTTCGACCACTAGAACTTTATATAAAGATATCGGGCTTATCTTACACTTTAATTTTGATGCTTATTTTTATTCTTTATTGATTATACATTTATAATTAAATAATAAACACATAAATACACATAATTTCACATAATACTCAAATATTTCATCTTTATTACTTCAAAAAGAGTTACAATAGTTGAACTAGACTATAACATTGTCAAAAATTCTTAGCCCCAAATCCCGGGCGTTACAGCTGCAACTTACCATGCGGATGCTGGTGCTCGGCCTTAACCTTGCGATAGGTCAAGCACCTCTCTACGAACCATGCAACATCTCTCTTCATACAGGGCCACCAATACTCCTTCCTCAAGTCCAAATACATCTTGGTGGCCCCGGTATGGATCGAGAACCTCGATCGATGCGCATCCTCCATCAAAATGGTACGCGTTCCTCCCACAAACGGTACCAAATCCGACCCTGAAATGTCATAAGCCCTCGACTATCTGTAACGAACTCCGATACTTGCAAGATAACCTGCTATCTCTTACAGTTTTCTGGTCTCACGGCCTCAGCCTGGGCCCCATGAATGGCATCCAACACCGGTGTCATCACTGTTAATCGCAGGCAAACGTCTCGCATCGGGGCGCCCTCCACCCTACGGTTTAGGGCATCGGCTACAACATTAGCTTTGACCGGGTAGTACAGAATCTCGCAGTCGTAATCCTTTACTACATCCAACCATCTCCTCTGGCGCATATTCAGGTTGGGCTGATCCATCAGGTACTTCAAGCTCTTGTGGTCCGTGTATATGGTACACCCGAACCCCATACAGATAGTGACGCCAGATCTTGAGGGCGAACACCACTACCCCCAACTCCAGATCGTGGGTAGGATACCTCGAATCCTGAGGTTTCAGTTGCCTCGATGCATATGCTATCACATGCCCCCTCTACATAAGCACCGCTCCCAACCCTGATATCGACGCGTCACAATACACTACGAAGTCCTCCATCCCCCCCGGAAGGGGTAACACCGGGGCTTCTCATAGTTTTTGGGGAAGTGTCTCGAAGGAGGCTTGTTGCTCCGGGCCCCATGAAAAAGAAACGCCCTTCTGGGTCAACTTGGTGAGTGTCACGACGATCTTAGAGAAATCCCTGATAAATCTCCTATAATATCCGGCCAACCCTAGGAAACTCCTGATCTCGATGGGGGATCTCGGCACCTCCCAACTCATCACTTCCTCTATTTTGGCTGGATCGACCAATATCCCATTCTGGTTAACGAGGTGCCCTAGGAAATGGACCTCTCGTAACCAAAAATCACACTTGGAGAATTTGGCATAAAGCCTCTCTGATCTCAAACCTCTGAGAATCTCTCTCAAATGCTCCTCATGCTGCTATCTGGATCTCGAATACACCAATATTTCATCGATGAACACGATCACCGAGCGATCCAACATCGGCCTGCACACTCTGTTCATGAGATCCATGAACACTGTCGGTGCATTGGTGAGCCCAAAAGGCATCACGATGAACTCGTAATGTCCGTAATGAGTCCTGAACGTTGTCTTCTAGATATCCTCATCTCGTACCCTCACCTGATGATATCTAGACCTCAAATCAATCTTGTAGAACCAAGATGCTCCCTGTCACTGATCGAACAAATCGTCGATCCTCGGCAACGGGTAACGGTTCTTGACCGTCGACTTGTTCAACTCCCGGTAATCAATGCACATTCGGTGCGAACCATGCTTTTTCTTGACAAAAAGGATAGGCGCTCCCCACGGTAAGCTGCTCGGCCGAATAAACCCCTTCCCTAGCAGCTCCTAAAGCTGCGAGGATAACTCCTGCATCTCTGGAGGCGCAAGGCGATAGGGCGCCTTGGCGATAGGCACAACCCCCAGATCCAAATTGATACGGAACTCTACCTGCCTCTCGGGAGGCTCACCCGACAACTCCTCCGGAAATACATCCAGGAACTCACGCACTATCGGAACCTCATCAACTGACCTCGGTCTCTCTATATCAACCCTCGTATCCATCACATATGCCACAAACCCTTTACAGCCCTGCTGTAGACACTGTCTCGCTCTAGCGGCCGAACAAAATGCCGACCCAGAACGTGTACCCTCACCATACACTGTAAGAACTCCCCCACTAGGGTCTTGTATAGTCACCAGATATTGATCGCAACCAATAACCGCTCTGAATCTTCTCAACCAATCCATGCCCACGATAACACAGACATCCCCCATCGCAATCGGAACCAAATCAATAGGAAACACAACGCCGAAGATCTCGAGTACACATCCTCGAATCAGCTCAGTGGCATACACTGCTCACTCTTCAGCTATGGAAACTCTCAGAGGTCGACTCAATGCCTCTTGACTAATACTGATGTGCTAACTAAAGGCTAAAGATAAAAAAGACCGACTCGCACCCGAGTCAAATAACACCAAAGCAGGCACAAAACATACAAGAAATGTACCTACGCATACCATAATATAAGAATATCATCAAAAACTCAAAATAAACAAGAGAAAGAATTCATACCAGCCACAAAAAACGGGCGTAGCGCGGACCTCCTCTGCGGTTAACTGGAAGGCTCTCCCTCGCGCCTTCGGTGTCTCGGCCTTCACCGGCCGACTCTCTGTAGCTTTGATAGTAGTAGGGGAAGATCCATGAGATGCTCCCTATACCGACCCTCGCAACTGCAAGCACTCTTCCTTCCGGTGTCCGGTTTGGTTGTAGTGGAAACAGACTGCAAACCCCTTGGGGAAATCCTTGGCCATCTGCCCCTGCTTGCCACATTTGTAGCAAGACCCTGCTCTACACACCCCGTCATGACTCTTGCCGCACTTTCCATAAGTGCGACCCTTCTGATTCCCTATCCTCGAATCAGCGGGCTTGGCCCGCTTGGCTGCCGGCTGAGACTGTGTCAGTCGCCTGTCCCTCCCCTGAGACTCCACCTCCTCCCTAGACTAAGTCTCCAACTCTATCTCCCTCTTCCGAGCATTTGCCTGAAGCTCGGCAAATGTCCGGTACGTCGATTTCGCCACGAACTCTCGTATATCCCTCGTCAACACACTCAGATATCAGTTCATACATGCCTTCTCAGAGGACATGTGCTCTGGGCAGAACATCGCCCTCTCATGGAACATCCGAGTAATCACTGTAACAGACTCGGTACCCTACTTGAGGGTCAGAAACTCCTATGCCAACCGCTCTCTCTCCACCTGGGGAACGTACTCATCTCGAAAAATAGTAGTAAACCTCTCCCAGGTCACTACAGAAAGCTCAGCAGGCGTGTAGTGTTCCGTCACAAACTTCCACCAATCCTTCGCTCCCAAACGAAGCTGGTTCAACGTGAACCGGACTCTCAAATGCTCTGGAGATGAGCAAGTAAATAAACACCGCTATATGTCTCATATCCACCTCATCGCTAGAATCGGATCCTGGGTCCCATCAAACTCCGGTGGTTTTGTGTTGCTGAACTCTCGGAACAGCAACGCATCACCACCTTGCGGCCTAATCGCAACTATAGCTGCAGTGGCCGCAGTCACCGCAGCCTCAGAAAGAGCATCGTATTTCTCGTCAAATGTCTCTATCAGTGTGGTCTTGATAGACCCGAACATCTCTGGTATCTTTTCCCGGATGGCCGGAGCCACCTCCTCATGGATCATCCTACGGATCTCAGCATCACTCGTATCGCTGCTCTCTGGAGTGTGGCGTGTCCCAACCATGATCTCCCTCTGAAATACAACATAAGAATATTAGGGACTCGCTCAAGTATACCCACACTCGATAACTCCACCCTACTTGTTCCTTAGTACTCTAAGGATTTTTACTTGGACCACGCACTGACCCGGTGTCTTCAGTAGTATGGGCCGAACACTACAATCCACACCGCATCAGCATTCATCCCAAGTCCTCCTCCCAGAGTCCCAAATCCCAAGTACTCTACTCTCTTTCATCATATGCTACTTGCTAGCAGATCTCTCATAAGCTCCTCACTGCTATCTAAACATTCTCAAACATCTCTAGCAGCAAAACTCCTAGACTAAGGCATCATATATCAGGCCACTCTAGTCCTAACAAGAATACCTAGTCTACTCTTGCATGCATTAACATGACTCAACATATATCATAGCATAATATATCTCATAACACTTATTACACGGAAATCACCGTTCGAGCACTGGCTGATCGTACACACGGCTCTGCTCTGTTTGTCCCAAAACTCTTTTTACTTATTTTTTAAAAAAAAATTGTTTTGTTATCAAAATTTTTCTCAAATCCTCAGTTTGAGTTCAGATACGCCCGAAGATGCATCCGAATCCCTCAAACCAAGGCTCTAATACCAACTTGTAACGCCGTAAAAATTCAAACAAATTTTCACTTTTTAAAACCATATAAATTCATTCTTAATCACTTTCAAGAAAACAATGTATCAACATTATCTCATTACAAATCCCCAAAATCATAACATATCAATAAAACTCCACGCGTGTGTGTACTGATCATGTTGACGCCTTCCCGCGATACTCACTAGAACCTGAAACACATAACACAAAACATTGTAAGCACGAAGTGTAGTGAGTTCCCTAATATACCGCACATAACACATACTAGCCACTCGAGGCTATAACTCTGCGGGCCCTTGGGCCCTAACTCTGTGGACCTTCTAGTCCTAGCTCTGTGAACCCTCCGGTTCTAACTCTGGTATGCTCTGATATACACATGACATAAATCACATAGAATAATGCAGTGCAACACATCATATAAAAAGCATGCAATAATTTTGTCACATAACTCTAATTACCACTCAAGATAAAGTATCGTGAGAAGACTCACCTCGGATGTCTCGGTAATATCTCGCTCGCGTAACACTAATCTAGCCTCTGCCTAAACACATAAACGATCATCCCAATTAATAACGGCTCTCCAGGCTAGACTAAATGCTCACACATCCTCTAAGAAGGCTAAAAGACCATTTTACCCTTCAAACAGTTCACAAGTCCAATTGTTGACCATACCCTAAAAGTCAACAAAAGTCAACGATTAACTCTTTGGCCATACTCGCTGAGTGCACAATTATGACTCGACGAGTTCAGTCATGAACTCAAGTCCTCAAAACCCCCAATGACTCACCGAGTCACTTCCCCAACTCAGTGAGTTACAATCTGTATGATTCATGGGGAAAAACTATCCTACTCGTTGAGTATGTTCTTGGACTCGGCGAGTTCATGCCATGCTCAAACTCAAATGACCTCCTGAGGTCAGATCCGTTCCTCTAACCCATAGATCTGGCCTCCTTAAGCAAGATAAACACGTAAATTTTGGATCTTGATGCCTATGCAAAGACCTAATGGCTCTATTTGAAGAAATGGCCTCAATGTGCCATCCTAAGCTCATATCTCCTAATGACACCCATAAAGATCGAGGAGTTAAGGTCTCTGGACCTCTTTGGATATAAATCCAAAGTCTCAACACAAGAAGGGAGCAATTTCTCCACAATCCATACTATAAAGAGGCTAGAAACCCTAACCCTCAAAGATTAACACCAAACTGAAGAAGGATCGAAATATATACCTCAGTATGAAGTCCCTAGACTCTGAAGTCGACATAATATCACCCTCTTTAGTTCCCTCTTGCCTTGGCCACCTTCTTCTTGCAAAAACACCCACACAAGGATAAAAAAAATGACCTCTTCTTCCTCACAAACGCTCTAAATCTCTTAGGGTTCCTCTCATGGGTCTGGTAGCTGCAAATGGTGGCTATAAGCCCCTTTAAATAGGTCCCAAACCCTAGGAATTAGGGTTTCATTAAACAGCGTGGACTCGCCGAGTCCACCATTAAATTAGTCCGACCATCCGCGATCCTACTCAGCGAGTCTGAGCGCCTACTCCCCGAGTCTCTCTCCAAAAACTCAATATAAATGCAAAAAATAAGATACCTAGGAATCTAGATGTTACATTTACGTGGTATTTCGGTCTTAGAAGGCTAGATGTAGAGCTTGGGGTCTTAGTCTCGCTTAAAAGAGTTTGAATGAGTGATTGGGCTGAAGGAACTCGACGAGTTGGTTAGCCAACTCGACGACTTGGTTAGGTTTTCCCCCGTTATCCTGGATGCTATACAAACTCGACGAGTTGGTGAGACAACTCGGCGAGTTGAGTTGGAATTTCCCGATTTTTCTGAGAACTGAAGGAACTCGATGAGTTGCATAGATACACTCGACGAGTTGGGTCAACATGGACAGTTGACTTGAGCGTTGACTTCCATTGACTTTTAGGGTTTGGTCAAGTTGTGGACATAGGAGACCATGGAGGGGTAAAATGGTCTTTCACCCTTTCTGAAAATTAGTAAAGGATTCAGCTTAACATCTTTGGAGTTGTTATTATTAATTTGTTAATTAGAGATGATTATTATATATGTAGGTGGAGTCTAGATCGACCGTTGAGTACGAGACATACTTGCTTTAGTTACGAGGTGAGTCTTCTTACTAAACTTACCTGAGTGGTAATATTGTATGACCAGATGGTCTTGCCTGAGTTATTGACCAGGGGGACTTATGTGCTTATACTGAGTTATGTGATATATTATGCATTTTGTCTTTGTGATTTATGTTGTATATTATTTTGTGCCTCGTTGAGTTAGGACCGGAGGGTCCAAACCGAGTTGTGAGACTGTAGGGTCTTCACTGAGATACATGACTGGAGGGTCCAACCCGATCTGTGAGACCAGAGGGTCTTCACTAAGACACATGATCGGAGGGTCCTTATCGAGTTACATCCACGAGAGGCTAATTATTTGTGTGTGGTGTTTTGGGGAACTCACTAAGCTTTGTGCTTACAGTGTTGTGTGAAATGTGTTTCAGGTACATCTTACGATCACGGGAAGGCACCGACATGATTGTACACACCAGCTAGTTGATTGTGTTTTTGAGGATTCTGGGATATTGTCAAACAATTTATTGTTTTGTTTTTCGAACAATTTACAAATTGGGTTTGAGAAATGTTAAACTGTGTTTTGTGTGGATTTAAAAATGAAAAAAATAAATAGAACAAAGTAAAATCAATATTTTTTTAATTACACCAGTCAACCGTCCACCGTACAGGTATAAAACTAGTTTTGATAGTCATTGGAGTTATTTTCTATTATTTTTTTGGCTATTGTTTTAGAAATAATATTATATAATTAGACTATTTTTGTCTTTTTTTTTTTCATTTAACAAACATTTGTAACGTTTATAATTCATATCATATGATGATGAGTAGATTAAAGAGAAAATGTATAATTTGGTTAATGAACACCAACCATGTTTCAAAAATAGTCAAAAATGCAAAAAATGATGATGATTTTGGTGCAAAAATTTGAGACTTTTACATATGGCTACATGCAAAAACTCAGATTTTTTTTGGAAAACTTTTGACCTTAATAACTATTTCATATGAACTTTGTTTGAGCTAAGAAAATTCAGTGTGTTGTTTGTAATAAAGCTATCCATAGACATATCACCCTCTAAATTTGAAGGTCGGAAAATCATATTTTAAGCTTTAAAGTAGGCTACTCAGTGACAAACGAAAAAAAGGGACCTAAATTTGAACATAAATACACATATGAATTCCATTTGACATAAATGTTTTTTTTGAACAACTTATTTATGGTTAAAAGTTAGCATTATCAAGTTAGTAGAATTCGTCAAAGTCCAAATTAGAACTCAAAACATCCATTCTAAGAGGCAAAGCCTCGACCAAATGGGCTAGTCTTACATTGGATTGACATAAATGCTTTTTTTCATTTTCTTTGTTGTAACAAGGGTTATCTATAGACAAATCGCATTCAACATTTGGATTTTGGAAAGTCGTACTTTGAAAGCTCTAAAGTAAGATACTCATTTTCTTTTTTGATAGTTTCCAAATATCATATTTTTCCATATGGATATTGGGATGTCAATCTTTTTCAATGTGTTTTGGTTATAATAAGGGTATATAACAAGTAGCATTACCATCAAAGTAGACATTAAACTTGGTTAAAATAAAATTCTTTAGTTACAATAGGGATAACATGGTCAATACATCGTTTGGTAATTCTTGTCAAGGAGGTTGCGACAAAATATTTAGCGTATCTGTTTGTTATGCAGATCGATACACCTACATAAGTTAAATAAAAATCAACTAGTTGGCAGACGTGTGAAACCGTTTCAGGATGTACAACTGTAGTCTACCAAAAATTACAAAAACATCTCATCACTGCTATAGCGTGTGAAACATCGTAAAACCATAACGTAAAATTTTCCTTTTTAATTTAAATCGTAAACATCATTTATTCTTATCAACCATTCAAAAATATATCAGAGTAAAAATATTTATCAGAGTACAATCCCAAAATTATAAAGTGAGGAAGCATAGGCGGATGCGCTGCAATCAAGTCGGACCCTCTCCTTTTGAACCGGAAGTACCTGGAACCATAACCATAAAACTGTATGCACAAAGCTTAGTGAGTTTCCCAAAATACCACATACCATACATACATACATACATCGTGTCACACCCTCGAACTGGAATGACGGAAACGTTCGGGGGAGGATGATGTCATTGTACAGTATCATAACAATTAAATATAAACAATCAAAGCCATGCAACCTGTAACATCCAGATTCCCAAGTATTTTATTTTAACCTTTTATTTTTGAGTTGTAGAGAGGGACTCGACGAGTTGACGCTTAGACTCGTCGGGTAGGATTGCGATTCGCTGACTGGATTAATGATTGGACTCGACGAGTAGGCTTAGTGACTCGACGAGTCTGTGCTGGCGGCAGAAACCCTAAATCTCGGGGCATGTTCCATATTTAAAGGCCTCAATGGCCTTCATTTGCGGCCACTACATCCCTGAGAAACCCTAGAGAGTATAGAGAAAGCTTGTAGTGCAAGAGGAGGGCGAATTCATCATTCTTTGGTGTGTTTTAGCAAATGGAAGGAAGGATTTCGGGCTAGGCTGACTTGTGGGACTCAAATCTTCCATCATTTCGTTCAGAGCTACTGTGGGAGGTAAGGATTCATGTCCATCTTCACTGAGTAATAGTTTTCATGAATCTAGGGTTTCTTCTCTTCTCTTTTGGTAAGAGATCTAGTGTGTGTGATGTCCCCTTGTGAAAGACCCTAACTTTCGTATTTCTTAAAGACCCAAACTTTCATACTTGACAATATAGTTACTCCATAACATGCTACTTGCATATTCATAAAAACAATATTTTACATTGATAAAGAGGTTATAACTACTGGATACAAACCGACTTTTACAAAGTGTTATATATTACATAACGACCCAGGATATTGTAATTTATACAACATAAACTGAAGTAAAAAAGTACTATTACAAACTATTTTAAATCTTCCAACAGTATACGATCATACTGATTACTTATCTCCTACAATTGTTAAACATTGATAAGGTAAACGGTGATGCTGTGTGAGTTCAATAATAGATACAATATAATGTTATGTCATATATATACTTAAATATGGCGGAAGCAAAGAGAAACAAGGAACAATAAAGGTATATGTGAATCATGTGTTAAACTTTCCAAATCAATAAATGACTTGATTCAAAGATATACAATCAATGAGACATAACAATTTCCATACTTGATATACATCAATAATGTAACGACACAATTTTCTCGACTAAAAATTTCTTTTTAAAACATTACTAAAACCACATTTATAAAGAACCGTATCATAAGTCATAACATAATTTCATAGTATTAATTTCAAACATAACTTATTATCAGAGTGAAACATCCTAGGCTAACTGACTCTGGTGTGTGCACTGTAACCTCTCCGAGCTCCTCTTTTGAAAACTGAGTACCTGAAACCAAAACTGAAAACCGTAAGCACGAAGCTTAGTGAGCTACCCCAAACTACCACATACCATACAATAACATATAAACACATATTGGTCCTTGCCCACTGCATCGGACTAAAGTCCAGAAACTGCATCGGACCGAAGTCCGAAACTAACCAGGGCCCTGCCCTCTGCCTCGGACAAAAGTCCGGAAACTGCATCGGACCGAAGTTCGGAACTAACCAGGGCCTTTCTCTCTGCATCAGACAGAAGTCTGGAAACTACATCAGACCGAAGTCCGGAACTGACTGGGACCTTGTCCCCTGCATCGGAACGAAGTTCGGAACTAACTACATCGGACCGAAGTCCAGAACTGACTCGGACCTTGTCCTCTGCATCGGACCGAAGTCCGAAACTAACTGCATCGGACCGAAGTCTGGAACTGACTGGGACCTTGTCCCCTGCATCGGACCGAAGTCCGAAACTAACTGCATCGGATCGAATTCCAGAAACTGAGCATAACATAGCATGTCATAAACATATCAACTAACATGAACACATAAACTGCATACTGCATCGGGCCGTAGCCCGGAACACATAACACATAAATCCTGTCTGAGCCACGAACGCATCAAACACATTAAAAACCGCATCAAATAGAAATCCAGAAACTACTACTAGCTAAACGGGCCGGCATTGTGTCCTTAGACCCATTCCTACTGGAAGGAAACTCACCTGGTACTGCTGAATTTGCTGATAACCCTCTGGTTGCTAACCGACAACCTTCTGACCCACTGCTCCTCTAGCTCTCTGAGCTACCAATATCAAAATGATACTTAGTCTAACAGTCCTTCAAAAGTCAACTAAGTCAACTATGGTCAAAGACAAAGTCCTGGTCACAGTCAACCTTCCAGGTTGACCCTACTCGCCGAGTCATCCTACTGACTCGCCGAGTTCATAAGCTCTGAAATCTCTTTCATTCACGACTCGACTCGTCGAGTCAGACCATGACTCGCCGAGTCTACTGATTTCGGAGTCCTGACCTGTCCACTCACTGGGTCCCCACTCAACTCACTGATCTGAGTCTTAACTCGAAGGGTTTGGGGTTTCTCAACTTGACTCGCCGAGTCCAAGAACAGACTCGCTGAGTCCAATGAAATCTTCAACATACTCGCCGAGTTGTTCTTCCAACTCGTCGAGTTGCTTCCTAACTTCATCCAACTCACCGAGTCCACCCATGTGACTCGCCAAGTCTCTTTAGTTCTTAATCCGTACAGTGGATTTTCGAGCCCTGCAGGGGCTCAAATCCATAGATCCATTCCTCTAGAGCCTAACCCCCACGTAAAGTGGCAAACTTTACGTGTAACCAAGGAGTTATAGGCTTAGAACACTCTTAGTCTAGGGTTTGTAACAAAGGGGCTTCACCAACAACTTATTGGCCTAAACTTTATGACTTTCTGGGTTATTACCAACCTAGATCTGAGGTAGCAACCTTAGATCTACTCCAAACTTGAAATAGATCTCATCCATACTCAAAATGCCCAAAACTCAAACATAAGATAGATCTAGATGCACATAAGCCTAAACAACATACTATTACCTCAAATGAAAGCTCCAACTGAAGTAAATTCCGGATCTACACCACTCCATTGCAGCAAAGCCCTTGATCTTCAAGCCCTTCTCCAAGATTCTCTCCTCCAAGACACTATTCTCTCAAATAATGAAGGCTCACTCAATTCTAGGGTTTCTGGAACTCAAAAGGGGAGCAAAGAGGCTGAGGGTGGGTTATAATGTGCTTTATATAGGGCACAACCTCTAGGATTAGGGTTTTTCTCGCCCAGACCAGACTCGCCGAGTCCACTTGCTGACTCACCGAGTCGTTCATTTACTCAATGACCCGGATCCCGCTCCGACTCGTCGAGTTCCTCTCTGGAATCGACGAGTTGACTCTTGATTTAGAGCTTAACCTTTCTTTTCTTGGTCTTCCTGATTCTGGGTGTTACAACTCTCCCCCACTTAAACTAGACTTCATCCTCGAAGTCCACCACGACCAAATATTTCACAACCCACTTACTGCTTACCACTAGCTATGCACTGGACACTTTCGCTACTTAGTATTGAGTACCCATCAATCACCTAGTCGAATTCTACCATAGTCTGCTTTCCATTACTGCCACTTGACTGAAAATTTCTGTTGTCCCTTATCTGCCTTCCGGATGAACCGAGACCACCCTAGTCCTTACTGATGTCTCCCGATATCTGGGTTACCGGACTCCCACCGGTCACTACACCCCATCGCAATCTCCTAGTCTCTTCCAGCGACTTCTGAAGATACTTCGACTATCTATAACTGCTCTATCCACTCTGCCACTCATACTTAATCGATGTTGCTGGAACCAGCCTGCTTATCTCTCATCTGACTACTCAACTTCCAATAACTCGAGCCTACCATCCATAAAGAAAGGCTACCTGCCTAATTATCCTTGCAGATCGCTTATAATTGGCAGAAGACTCAACTGATCCTGCTGAGAGGGACTTGCCATTTTAAATCGACCAACTATACCGTCAGCACTTGCATTCTAGCACAAATACTAATACTGGCCATCACACTGAAACTACCCGAAACACTGAACTGCCTACAATACTGAACTGCTTGAAACACTAAACTACCTGAAACACTGAACTAACTGAAGCACTGAACTGACTGAAACACTGAACTGGCTGAAATACTGAACTGGCTGAAACACCGAACTGGCTGAAACACTGAACTGACTGAAACACTAAACTGACTATATGGCTGTTTCCCACAACATCTCAAGACCTTCGTGGTCTCCAATCATTCATCGGTTATCTGCAACACTGAGTTCTAACTCAACTGTGGAGCCCAAAGACTCCTTACTTAGTCGTTCCACGACTTCAGAAAGAAATCTTTCTCTAGAACTAGTTTCCACTAGTTATCCTAACATTGTGGCTCCAACAACCTCCCGATCCAACCGACCGGGTCCACGCCGTATCGTGACATCTTCAAATCCAAGCCTAAAAAGGGTGGCTCCCAGACTAACGGTAGCCCTTAACATACACGAACCGAAGCGATCCAGTGCTTCCCTGATCTCATAACTGAGGTGACGATCTACTGACAAATCGCCGACTTAACCATAACTGAACCATTTGGGAAATCCGAAATCTAACCCATGGATTCCCATATCCTCACTGCTGCACCCGAACTGGTGGGTACTACTGCTTCCCCCGCGTCCAACAACGCGCTCATGCTGCCTACCAACCTGATAAAGGCCACGACTACACCCGCAGACTTACAACTCTCTAATACTATATGGCTGCTAGTGAATGCTATGGCTACCCCCACAGACTTACAACACCCTACTACTATCTGACTGCTAGTGAATGCTACGGCTACCCCCGCAGACTTACAATACTCTACTACTATCTGACTGCTAGTGAATGCTACAGCTACCCCCCGCAGACTTACAACACTCTACTACTATCTGACTGCTAGTGAATGGTACGGCTACCCCCGTAGACTTACAACACTCTACTACTATCTGACTGCTAGTGAATGCTACGGATACCCTCGCAGACTTACAACACTCTACTACTATCTGACTGCTAGTGAATGCTACGGCTACCCCTACAGACTTACAACACTCTACTACTATCTGACTGCTAGTGAATGCTACGGCTACCCCCACAGACTTACAACACTCTACTACTATTCCGAGGACATCCTGACTATCCCTAGTCCTGCTAGTGATTCCTCATTCTGATTTCTCAAAACCAGGCCTCAGTCCTCGAATTCTGCATCAACCTCGACATCTTATATCCTTGATACACTTCGCGGTCCGTCGAGGAATTCTTCGGCTTGGTTCCCAAACTAACCGTCTACTAATCCAGACAAATGAAACTATCGCTGGGAAGTTTCCAAAACCCCCAACTCCTGAATCCACACAACCCTTCATGCCGACTCTGCCACTGACTACTAACACGAAAGCATCTCTTGCTAATCGTTCTCAAGATCCTCATTCCGACTCACTAGAGTCCTACAGGCGGTCCTCCAACCCTGAATTCCCAACCAGCTACTAACCATCTCGATCACATGAACTCATTGTTAGGAAGTTCCTCAAACTCCCAACTCTGAACTCCTCAATCCATCAAATTTTGCACTACTATCTTTTCTTCTCAGAGGTCGTGTACTCATTTTGGAACTGCGCGCTCTTTTCCTTGTATACACGGAGGGTTCTCCCCCACTTGGATCCGGCTAACTCCTTACTGCTCACTGGTCGAAAGGATTCCCCAACCTTCCTTCCGTTAAAAGGGTGATCTATTGTCCGCCAATGTTTACCTCCATCGGCGCTCCAACTAACTTTTACCAGATCCAAACCATTCTTGCTATCTAACCGAGCACCCTTCAATCCTTTACTATATTTGCTTTAGGGACTGCATCCTGAGAACCTGCGTTTGGGGTGCACATCCCCAACCCACTTCCTTACTGTCCACTGGCTACCTCACTAGAAGCTCTAAATTGTCACTACTAAGGATTTAACAGATCAATCTCGAATGATACCTTTCGAAAGTAGTGAGGCATTACTGATTCTTACATATACATGCTATAGTCACCGCATCTGAAGTAACCTGATCTAGAGGGGACGACCTTCAATTTACCATTCTAATTCCAAGGTATGCATATGGCATAAAACTCAGTCACAAGCAGGTACTATAATACCCCAACACTTATGCTTATTGATAACAATGCAACAACATAACAATAATATCATGAATAATAACTGACAAGAAGGTAAAAGATACATACCCCTATCATTCAGTGCTGCTCGAATCCTTGTTGAAATCAACCGGAAAACTCGGCTCCGAGCCGTGGGCGCCCTTGCCCGACCCTGATGTCTACTGGTGGTTCTCGAAGTCCCGGGGGCAGGAGTTGGCACCTTCCCTGCTATATACAGACTCGGATAGTGGGCCTTCTTGTGGCTCCTCTAACTACAATGGAAACATATCTGATCAAACCCCTGAGTGATGGTAACAATACAATCTCTGCTAAAATGTCCAATCCGGCCGCACTTGAAACATCCTGCATCACCACCACTTATACACCTGCACGCACCCTCGTGTGTCCTACCACACTTCCCGCATCGACTGCAGCTCTGATAGCCCTTGATCTCGAATTCGACCCCTTAGGCCTCTTGCCTAAACCTGTGGCTACCTGTGTCTCATCTTTTTTCCTCTTCCTTTCCGACTCTCTTCTCGACTCACGCTCATGCGATACCTCGTCAACCCCATCCATCTTCTGAACAACTGTTATCTGATCCTGGAGCTTCGCAGTCAACCTACCAGTGACCCGTCCAATGATGTTGGGCAGCTCCTCGTGAATGGATCGCGCAACCTCCTTGACTATCCAATCATGCAGAGGTCTCTCCTGGAGACAGGGTACCCCGCTTACTCCCTTCCCCTGATGGAAAGAGCTAAAAATGGGATCTCCCTCCCTAATGGATCCCTGAACTCCATAAGAATCGGGCTCTAGAAGAGCCCCAAACTGCCCTGAAACTATCCCGGCCCTAAAGGCCTCAAGACGACTGTCCAAAAGCTCCATAATGGCCTCCCTAACTGAACCAAATATCACGGGAGTCTGATCAATGATGTTGCGCATAATCCCTGAAGAAATAACATCTCTCATCTGATCATCAAACTGTCTGGCTCTAAAGCCTGAGCCAGATCCTTCCCCGGCACCTGAACTACCAACTGATATCCCACGCAACGTCACCATGCTGGAAACACATCACAAATCTTATTAATATACATACCGCTACTGAGGGGTCTTTTGCACACTTTACTAGTTCCCTGGTTTTGCCTCGGCCCCTCTTGAATCGAGTACGGATCCTCTGCTTTCAGTAGTACGGGCCCATACTACCTTCCACATCTATCCGTACTTTCCTCAAGAGTTACCTCAACTCCACCAAGTCCTTTTTCTCTACTGCTAATCTTTGCTACTCTCATCTTAGGCTTGCCCAAGGGAACCTCTGACTCCACCCAAACCAGTCCTCAGTTGTTGAAGGCCTCCTTGCAACGCCAATTAGCCACCACCTGAATACCATCACATGCAATGAGGCTCGGATAATCCTTCGAGTACAAGACTCATCCCTACAACGCTTAGACTCAGACAAGAGTTGCGCAATAGGGCCAAGTCTAGCACTCTGAGATTATTCAACTCTATTCACATGTGACGTGATGCATTCACCTAATGGCTAACTCCCATCACTCAGAGTCCCACAAAGCACAAAGCAAGCAGCATTCAGACATAGGAGACTACTCAAGCAATTCTATCCTCATAATAGGAAACTGTACTAGCATACAATGTTGAACTCATACTATCAGGCATAACCTAAACAAGCTATCCAACTGCTGTCTACTCAATACTAGCATGCAATTCTCATAAGGCTAAAACACACAACCAGGCACATAAGACCGAAGTTCGGAACTGACTGGGACCTTGTACCCTGCATCGGACCGAAGTCCGGAACTAACTGCATCGGACCGAGGTCCAGAAACTGAGCATAACATAGCATGGCATAAACATATCAACTAGCATGAACACATAAACTGCATACTGCATCGGGCCGTAGCCCAGAACACATAACACATAAATCCTGTCTGAGCCACGAAGGCATCAAACACACTAAAAACTGCATCGTACCGAAATCCGGAAACTACTACTAGCTAAACGGGTAGGCATTGTGGCCTTAGACCCGTTCCTACTGGAAGGAAACTCACCTGGTACTGCTGAACTTGCTGATAACCCTCTGGCTGCTAACCGACAACCTTCTGAGTCGATGCTCATCTAGCTCTCTAAGCTACCAATATCAAAATGATACTTAGTCTGACAGTCCTTCAAAAGTCAACTAAGTCAACTCTGGTCAAAGTCAAAGTCCTGGTCAAAGTCAACCTTAAAGGTTGACCTTACTCGCCGTGTCAGCCTACTGACTCGCCAAGTTCATAAGCTTTGAAATCCCTTTCATTCGCGACTCGACTCGTCGAGTCTACTAATTTCTGAGTCCTGACCTATCCACTCACTGGGTCCCCACTCAACTCACTGATCCGAGTCTTAACTCGAAGGGTTTGGGGTTTCGCGACTTGACTCGCCGAGTCCAAGAACAGACTCGCTGAGTCCAAGGCAATCTTCAACAGACTCGCCGAGTTGTTCTTCCAACTCGTCGAGTTGCTGCCTAACTTCATCCAACTCGCCGAGTCCACCCACGTGACTCGCCGAGTCTCTTCAGTTCTTAATCCATACAGTGGCTTTTCGAGCCATGAAGGGGCTCAAATCCATAGATCCATTCCACTAGAGCCTAAACCCCACATAAAGTGGCAAACTTTACGTGTAACCAAGGAGTTATAGGATTAGAACACTCTAGGGCTAGGGTTTGTAACAAAGGGGCTTCACCAACAACTTATTGGCCTAAACTTTATGACTTTCTGGGTTATTACCAACCTAAGATCTGAGGTAGCAACCTCAGATCTACTCCAAACTCGAAATAGATCTCACCCATACTTAAAATGACCCAAAATCAAACATAAGATAGATCTAGATGCACATAAGCCCAAACAACAGACTATTACCTCAAATGAAAGCTCCAACTAAAGTAAATTTCGGATCTACACTACTCCATTGCAGCAAAGCCCTTGATCTTCAAGCCCTTCTCCAAGATTCTCTCCTCCAAGGCTCTATTCTCTCAAATAATGAAGGCTCACTCAATTCTAGGGTTTCTGGAACTCAAAATGGGAGCAAAGAGGCTGAGGGTGGGTGATAATATGCTTTATATAGGGCACAACCTCTGGGATTAGGGTTTTTCTCGCCCAGACCAGACTCGCCGAGTCCACTCGCTGACTCGCCAAGTCGGTCATTTACTCAATGACCCGAATCCCGCTCCGACTCGTCGAGTTCCTCCCTGGACTCGACGATTTGATTCTTGATTTAGAGCTTAACCTTTCTTTTCTTGGTCTTCCTGATTTTGGGTGTTACAAATAAAGCTTCGTCCCAAATGGCATAAAAGACATAAGATTTCTAATTAACATCTTGGTAGATTTCAGGATTATAGCCCTGTCTAACCATTTGCTAATGCCATAGAATAGAAGTCATTCTCTTACAGAGACGTGCTCTACATGGCCAGAGGCTATGTACCAGTACCAATGTGAATCTAAGTCATTTCACTGATCACATGGTCAAAGGTATTACTTTTGCTATTAAAATAGCGAATAAAATAACACGGAAAAATAACCCGGAATAATAACACTGAAAAGCACATAGCACATATAACACATAATATACAATTGTTCCTATATATTGAACTCACCGTGATATAACCAGGGGTTAAAATAGTAATTTGGGTAGCACTTCGGCTTTAAATATGATTTTCTATGTTCAAAATAGGGAGCTTTATTGAAAACCCGGGCTCTGCAAAGGTAGAGCTTCAAAACCAAAAAGATAAATTTTCCGGGCTTCTCGGGAACCTCGGGACATGTTGCGGGTGCTAAAATTGATATCGGGGCTTCGGGGGAAGTGAAACTAACCAAAATATGGATTTTGGGGTGAAAATGTGTCAAATTTCCAAAGTTACCCGGCAAATATCGCAACCCCTATATATACATGCGAGGCTCGGATCCGGGGCCAGGAGATGAAGACACGTGTCGTAGATCATCGGCCGAAGAGAGAACATGCAATAGAAGGGTGAGGCTCGGATCCGGATGCGAGGCGAGGTTCGGAAGGCACCAGCGAAACGAGGCGCGTCGGACGCTGGATAGGTCGCGGTTCGGTCCACTCGGAAGGCGACACGCGTCAGAGTCTCGGCTGCACAACGTATCGGTGAGGTTGACATGGGGCATGCATGTGAGGATCCGATGACGTGGCCTATTCCGGACCTTATCCTTGCGAGATTCCTCAGAAAATGAGCCCAAATCTTCTACAATCCATAACTTTCTCATACGGGCTCCGTTTTTAACGTTCTTTATACGCACACGTAGGTGAGAATATATTCTACAACTTTCGTTTAGATTCCGTTGGCGAATTTTGAATTTATTTTTAATATTATTATTTTTAACAGACCGGTATAGGAAAATCCGTTAAAATTTCATAACATCTTCATCCGGCGTCCGTTTTCGTCAGACTTTTTACCGTTGTACTACTATTGACGAGATCTTCAATTCTCGTTTAGGTTTTGTTGGCTAAAAATCATTCGATCTAAAATTCGAGTTTTTAGGTGTCTACTGCTAAGCTAAAACTTAGAAAAATCATAACCTCCTCATACGAAGTCATATTTTGGCGTTATTTTTATCGAACTTCTCGGTTTAACGAATACTACAACTTTCATTTAGATCACTAAGGCTAAAAAGTAGTTTATCAAAAACTCACTTTTTACGTCATCCAGTATTGTGCCGGTTTTGTCGCGGATCTTCGATTGGTCATAATTTCTTCATTATAACTCGGATTCGACATTGATATTTTAAAAGTTTACATTGTACATAAAACATTGCTTGTTTGATATCAAATATGTATAGCAAAAATAAATAACGTGACGTGGTGACACCCCATCCTCCAAAAATTCTTTGATTACCTGTTTACTGATTCCCTAATAATACAAGTGATTTTAAAAAATGTCAACAATTAAGTTAGTGAGTTCATAAGCATTTCTATATGAGAAATCGGTAGCTTTTTCTTTCATAAAAATCATAGAGTATGCTTCTAGAAAATCCAATATTTTCTTTAGAAATTAACTTGTAACATCACAAAAATCGAGGCCAAAAATTTCATTTTTAATTAAGTAATTCATAACATAGTTTACCAAACATTGCCAATGTCACATCAATTTATAAAAACCATAACAACGTGTCTGAACACCATATCATCGAAAGTAATAAAAATCAAAGTACAATCCCATAAAACTCCATGCGGAAATCATGTGTGTGATGCGCTGCTACACCGCCGTCTCCTTCCCCTTTGACGAAGAGATACCTGAAACCACAACCAACAATTGTAAGCACAAAGCTTAGTGAGTTCCCCCATCATACCGCATACCATACAACATCATCGGTATCTTTCAACCAGTAACTACCATCGGTATCGTTCAACCGGTAACTATCATTGGTATCTTTCAAAAGGTATCCGCCGTTGATTTCTTTCAACCGGTATCCACCGTCGGTTTCTTTCAATCGGTAAATGTCATCGGTATCTTTTAACTGGTAACTTCCATTGGTATCTTTTAACTTGTAACTGGGGACTATTTCATCCCTACCACTAGCATACAATAGCAAGATATAAACATACAATCAGGCATATCGGGGTACTGACCTACCCATTGGTCCTAATAACCTATGTCAGGGAAAGACTATTCCCTGTCACTACCACTAACACAACATTCATATTACGCAAGCATATCTCATGGCCAAGTTACATAACCAAACCATGATAATTATCACAAAAACAATTATCTACTAAATATCTGTGTTGGTGGGTCGGCATTGTGGCCTTAGACCCACCCCTACTGGAAGGTAACTCACCTCAATGTCTTGTAGCGTCTAAACTGTCATCGGCGTGAAGGTCGGCTCCCCTCGCCTCCTTAATCCCTTCACAGCAATCCTCAAGTCATCAAACAGAACATATGACCCTAACCAGGGTCAATACCATAACAAGAGAAAGTCATCCTTGGTCAAAGTCAACATCCAGTTGACCTGACTTGCTGAGTTGGCCTGCCAACTCGCCGACTCCACACTTCACTAATCCGATATAGCCTTGACTATGCTCGTCGAGCCTAGCAAGAACTCAAATGGTTCTTCTTCCTTCAAACTATCGGGACGATCTTCATCCAACTCGCCGAGTTCTTCCCTGAACTCGGCGAGTTCATATCCCTCATAAGAACATATCCAGTGTACGACTCGCCGAGTTTTATGAACAACTCATCGAGTCAACCTTCAAAGGTTGGGATATTGTCTTGGACTCGCCGAGTCTGTTCATACAATCGTTGAGTCCCATGATTCTCAGGTCCTTTTCGCGTCTAAACATCTACGGGACTTCCCTCCCTAACAACTGGTGCATTCGCGGAATGGGTTTGGTGGTCATTACACCTCGACTCGTCGAGTCCCAAGAACAACTCGACGAGTCCATCCTTGACCATTACTATACAGCCGATTTAAGTGGGACTTAACACATCAAAACCATAGATCTGGCATCCTAATGTCTATTTTATACGTAAAGTTCCAAACTTGGTGCACATGAATGAGGTTTTGGCTCAAAATCCATAAACGGTGCTCTACAATGTACATGGGGCTCTCATGGCCATAAATTTGGCACCTTTATGCCATGAGACCCCTCCAATGACTCAGATCTGAGAGTAGAACCCCATGAATGACTTTACAAATCCGAAAACGGCTTAAGAAGCCCTAAATGCACCCAAAATCTAAGCCCTAAAGATGAAAAACCAAATGGAAGACCAAAATAGGGGCATTTACCTTGCTTGAGCTGAAATTAGAATAAGATCTCTGGATCTACAAGCCCCAACTCGAATTTCCCATCTTCTTCCTTCCTTTCAAGCTTCACAAACTAACCAAAAGAACCAAAATGGCCTTAGATCAAACAAAACGGCTAGGGTTTCGATATACAACTTCTTGGGAGAGAGAGGGACGAGGGATGCTGAGTTAAGTTGTTTAAATAGGGTGCAAACCCTCAGATTTAGGGCTTCCCTCATACATCACCTACTCACCGAGTCAGTCTCCCGACTCGTCGATTACGTCACTAAAAATGCCTACGGATCACGACCCTACTCGACAAGTTGGGCCACCAACTCGTCTAGTCCCAGAGGAAAATACAGAAATGTTTAAATTCAAATGCGTACCGGGAATTAGGTGTTACAGAACTGTAAGTCTTAAATCCCAAGACTAAAAATGTAAGTAATGTTGTACTAGAAAATAGTGTCATGACGTTTTATCTTTATATAAAACTACTTGATTGTATGTTAACCCCGTAAACCAAATATTTTGTTAATACCCCATGTAAGATATCATAACCATGCTAATGACTAGTTGGCCTGCTATGACATTCTTTAGGCATTAGAATGTTATGACATTTGTCACCCTAGACTGGTCTGGTCTAACTATAGCTAACAGCTCAGGTGTGGGGTTGTCAATCCCGTATAGATCTATACACAAGTGCTGATGCTTTGAGCCGTAGGGTGGAGAGAACCCCGATCCGAGACGTTTGTATGAGGTTGACAGTGATGACTCCGGTATTAGACACTATCCGAGGGGCTCAGGCTGAGGCTGTGAGACCAGAAAATCAAAAAGAGGGAGCGAGTTGTCGGGCATGTATAGGAGTTCGTTACCGATAGTCGGGGATTTATGACATTTCAGGGTTGGATTTGGGTACCGTTTGTGGGCCATACGCGTACCATTTTGATGGAAGAGGCACACCGATCGAAGTTCTTGATCCATCACGGGGCCACTAAGATGTATTTGGACCTAAAGAAGGAGTATTGGTGGCCCTGTATGAAGAGGGATGTCGCATGGTTCGTCGAGAGGTGCATAACTTGACGCCAGGTTAAGGCCAAGCACCAGCGTCCGCATGGTAAGCTGCAGCCGCTGGAGATCCCCGAGTGGAAGTGGGAACAAATTACCATGGATTTTATCACCAAATTGCCAAGGACTGCGAGGGGAGTCGATGAAATTTGGGTGATTGTGGATAGGTTGACGAAGAGCGCTCATTTTCTTGCTATCAGTGAGAGCTCTTCTGCTGAGAAGTTGGCAGAGTTGTATGTGAGGGAGGTGGTATTGCGGCATGGGGTTCCGATGTCGATTGTTTCAGATCGATACGTACGATTTACTTCCAGATTTTGGAAGAAGTTTCACGAGGAGTTGGGTACGAGGCTGCATTTCAGTACCGCATACCACCCACAGACGGACGGGCAGAGTGAGCGGACGATTCAGACACTCGAGGATATGCTCCGAGCGTGTGTTTTGGATTTTGGAGGAAGTTGGGACACATATTTACCCTTGGCAGAGTTTCCGTACAACAACAGCCATCATTCGAGCATTGGTATGCCACCCTTTGAATTGTTGTATGGGAGGAGGTGTCGGACCCAATTTGCTGGGGAGAGGTGGGGCAACGTGTAATGGGTAGTACGGAGATCGTGCTTCAGACGATAGAGCAGATACAACAGGTCAGGCAGAGATTGTTGACTGCTCAGAGTTGCCAGAAGAGTTGTGCGGACAGGAATCGGTCCGAGCTCGAGTTTCAGGTTGGTGACCTCGTACTCTTAAAGGTCTCTCCTTGGAAAGGAGTGATGCGATTCAGGAAGAGGGGCAAGTTGGGGCCTCGATATATTGGACCTTTCAGGGTAATCGCGAGGGTGGGCAGGTTAGCCTACCGTTTGGATCTACCTGCGGAGTTGGGTCAAATTCACGACACCTTTCATGTGTCACAATTGAGGAAGTGTATAGCCGACGAGTCGGCAGTGGTACCACTAGAAGATATACAGGTGGATGCGGGCCTGAACTATGTTGAGAGACCGGTGGCAATTAGCGATCAGAAGGTTAAGGTTCTGAGGAACAAGGAAGTGCCTTTGGTGCAAGTGCAGTGGCAGCATCGGAAGGGGTCCGAGCTGACATGGGGGTCCAAGTCGGAGATGCGGGAGCAGCATCCGGAGTTGTTTTCGGTATAAGACTTCGGGGACGAAGTCTGGTTCTAGTGGGGGAGAATTGTAACAGCCCGAAATTCAGGTATGACCATCTAACCCTTCATCTTTCCCATAATGTCATTTTGGCCCTTTGTGTTGGGCGAGTATGCTAGGCGTACAAAGAGTACGCTGCGTACTCGTGCACTTAATTGAAACGCGTTGTCACCCGGATACGCTGGGTGTACCTAAGGTTACGCCGGGCATAACCGGTCCATACCCAAAACCCTAATATGACTTGAGGGCTATAAAAGGAATGAGATGGCCTTGTCCCTCAGCCACCATCCTTCAGAAAGAAACCCTAAGAGAGTATTTCCTTCGTTTTTAGCTTGGGTGTGAGTGTTCTAAGCTTCAAAGTGTCATTTCAAGGTAGCAAAAGATAAGAGGAGTCCATTGTTGAGGCTAGAAGTTGGTGGACAAGTGTAGATCCAAGAACAGCAAAGGTTGGAGCTTCTTCCTGAGGTAAAAAGTTCTAATCTTGCCTTGTAGTTCTTATGGTGTGCTTCTTCGACCAATTTCTAGGGTTTTTGGTCCCAAGATGGAGACTTTATGAGCAAGTAGTCTCCATTGGCCTAGATCTATCATATTCCAGGACTATTTGAGTTGTATGTTCATAAAAATGTAATCTTGGACGTAAATATTGAGCCATGCATGAGATCTAGACCTTTGGAGGAAAAAGGGAAGGTGTTAGAGGGTTTAAGGTTCTGACTTTATGGGATAAGAGGCTTAAGGAGAGCCAGATCTGGAAGTTGAAGGAGTGTCTTAACCGTTTAAGACCAAAATCCATGGAATGGCTGATACTGAGACTTACGCTGGGTATAACTCTCAGTACGCGCAACGTAAGGGGTTGAGACCCCCGATTGTAGTTCGTTGGCGTACGCCCCGCGTACAGAAGCTGGTACGCTCCTCGTACTGCTGCCTGTTGACTTTTGTTGACTTTTAGGGTTTGGTCAACATGTGGACTTTTGAGTCAAGGAGGGGTGAAATGGTCTTTTACCCCTCTGTGGGATAATGAAAAGGGTGTAGCTTAGTCTTGGAAGCCTATATTAATTAGAATGATATTTCGTTGTGAATAGGCGGGGTTGGGTAGTCGTTTCGAGATTCGGAGATATCGAGCACGTAAGATTCTAGACTTCCTACAAGGTGATTCTTCTCACTATACTGTACCCGGAAGGGTATCTATGTGTGTCCGGAAGCTCGGATATGTTATGAGATGTATGCATTGTATGTGACTAAGTTAACCGTTTTGTATATGCTATGTATGATATGCTTGATATGGGCCGGAAGGCATTATGTTATGGGCCGGAAGGCATTGTGATGTGGACCAGAAGGTCGACACGGGTAGGACCGGAAGGTTTACCAGGTTGAGACGGAAGTCCCCTGAGACACATGGATCGGAAGGTCATGGCCTGGAAAGGTGTATGTGTGTAAGTAGTATTTTGGGGAACTCACTAAGCAATTATGCTTACAGTTGTTGTGTTATGTGTTTCAGGTACTAGCGAGGACCGTGGGAAGGCGCCGGCGTGATCTGTACACATTGACGGAAGATTTATTTTATAATCTTGGGATTTGATATGTTTTGTATTATGATTATGATACATTGGATTTTTATGGCTTGATTTGCATGAAAACATTTTTTAAGAAATGAAAATTTTGTTTTGAAAATTCACGTCGTTACACCACCCGACATACATAGAAACACATACAATACATGAAAGAGTCACACATACATATATCATTCTTGTAACAATAATCTATGGGCCGATATTAGTGCCTTTGACCCACCAAATTCAATGAGGAGACTCACCTCAATCTGAGATCACCGAAATACACACGCGTTACCGCTACCGAGTTCCTCACGCTGAACACATTCAAATTATCCTTATTCAATAATTAAGACAATTTCCCATAAACCAAGGTCTAAATCATATTATAACATACCGATGGGTAAAAGATTATTTTACCTTTCCTATACTTGGCCCAACAAAGTAAGGCCCAAACCCAAAATGAATCAAGGCCCAAGATCCATTCAGGTGTGTACACCCCGTGTACTATCCTGGTACGCCCAACGTACCATGTTGAAGCCCAAAAATCAATTCCAATCCTCTTAATGCCTTAAGACAACATGCATAACTTCTAGATCTGATTATGATGGGACGTCCTAAGTCATAAAGTTCCTGAATTTATGAATTTGCATGGCTTAATGGTGTCCAAACCAAAGCCCTAAATCTTTAACTTCATCAAAAGACCACCAAATCATGCATAGAAGGATAGAAGGACCAATATCACATTTTTATGGTTCCGAATAACTTTATAATGGATAAAGTTTCCAACTTTATTTATTAGAATGCTCCAAACAACCAAGATTTGGTCTTTAAGTCTTAAAGGGACCAAAAGTGCATCTTTTTCAACTTAATCCATTAAGTCTAAGTCTCCAACCTTTAGATTTGATCAATATGATGTTTAGATGGATAAAGTTGGAAACTTTCCAACTTTATCCATAACAAGGTCACAAACTTTGAAGATCTCAATTTTATGCACCAATGTGACTAAAAACTGATAGCACCCAAGACTAGATAGATCTATCAAATGCATCATCAAGATTCAAGCTTTATACCTCCAGAAGAAAGATCAAGGTGAACAAGGTCTGGATCTATAAGCTCCAATGCAACCACCACTTCTCCAATGAGCCCCTTCTTCTCCAAGATGCACCAAGAACACTCCAAAGCACCCAAAAACTCCTTATTTAGCTCACAAGGCTCAAACTATGGTTAGGGTTTCAAGGGAGGACATTGAAGGAATGGAAGCTGAGAATGGAAAGGGTTTGGGGAAGTTAAGGAGATTAAATAGGGATTAAACCCCTCAAATTAGGGTTTACATCTGACTTACGTACGCCCAATATACTCTAGGTACGCCCAAAGCACTGGGTGATCCTCTGAGATCACTGTTGGGCTTAAAAGATTGCGTCTTTTGGGCTTGTTTATTTATATTTTTTTGTATTACGGTTTGGGCCTGTCCAACCGTGTGTCTTTTATGCTTTTTATATAAGCTTATGCTTGCATGCATATTAGGTTAAGGTTTTAGAGATCTGAGAATACGATATTTTCCAGACGACTAAAGGTTTATTTGATCATACTTGTAACCTTCCAATCCTCTACAGTTGATGTTCTTAATCGAGCTCTTCTGAGGATTTTGTTTTAATCATTCGACTCGTTTGATTCTATCTTGTTCTATTATTTTACTGTGTTTATACCGTCATTGTTTATTTACTTGTTCAAGATCTAATCGATCTTCGTAGATTAAAAGAAACTTTAATCTCATCAATTGGTATCAGAGCAGGAGGCTGTGTAATTGATACACATCTTTTCTGTGAAAAAGATTTTCATTAGGGTTTTTCCGCAATCATCAATATTTATTGAGCCGTCATCTCTTTATTGACGTATCTTGATATTTATTATTTTGCCCTAATCTGCTTTATTACAAGTCTGATCTTTGAACAGGTTTTTACGATCATAATGGACGCGACACAATCAAACGTTATTAATATTTCAAACAGCATTGGTTCGACGACAAGGATTCCGATCTTATACACCAATGAGTATGAAGTATGGGCACATCATTTCGAAGACTACGTTATTGGGTCGGAGGAAAATGGGTATTTGATTTGGGAAGCCATCACAAACGGACCGTTCTCTCATTCTGCAACGTCGAGAATCATTAAAACTCAAAAAGAATACAATGATCTGCTCAAGGACGTGAAAGACATTGCACAAGATGAAAAGGACAAGTTCCAATGCAATATCAAAGCACTAAGATTGATCAGGTTCGCCCTTCAGTTCGATACATTCAGATTGGTTAGCTCATGCACGACGGCGAAGGATGTTTGGGACAGACTTCGTGAATTGTACTCTACAGACGAAGATCTCGAACATTCCATTCAAACTCTGCTTCTATCTGAGTTTGGTGAATTCAGACAAGGGGCTGAAGAATCTGTGACCCAGACGTTCGATCGCTTCAATCATCTTCTCAGCAAGATGATCAAACATGATATCGAAAGGAAGCTCATCGAACAGAAGGTTACATTCCTGAATGGTCTAAGGTCTGAGTGGAGAGCAGTAGTTTCCACGGTTAAAGCCCATGAGCAATTTAAATCATACTCCTTGGCAAAACTGGTGGGAATTCTCAAGTCTCAAGAGAAAAACGTGGTGCAAGAGAAGAATGTCGTTTCCGGTCTCGGTTCGTTGGCTCTATTGTCAAAAAGTAAAGCCGTTATGGAGGATGAAGACCTCAGCCTTGAAGAATATGATCTCACATCAGAAGATTATGCCTTGATGGTATCCAATCCCAAAAGGTTCATAAAGAAGAAGTTTCCCAGCAACAAAAACCGAAACTGGCAGGGAAGTTACAGCTCTGAAAAGGTGGTTAATGAACCGAAAGTTGAGGAGCACAAGAAGGAACCGAAGATTGACGGCGACTCTGGAGTGAGCTGTTTCTACTGTGGTGGGAAAAATCATTATGCTAAGGACTGTGTCCTCAAGAAAATGGCTGAGAAAGATGAAGGGAACGATGAGGAAGCTGTGTTGCAGAAAAGGCTAGATGAGTTGAGAAAGAAGAAGTCTGCTGCTAACCCGCCTAGTAATGCTCTTATTGTGCAGGGATCTGTTCCAGGTGATGAGTTCGGTAGCACGGAAGTTTGGTCTACCGACTCAGAAGACGAGGAAGTGAGGCAGCCTACTCATGGAAAGGCGTTCGTGTCTAAGGAAGAAGGCAGTTGTGGTAAATGCCTTATGGTTTCTGACATATCTCAATTGAGGGGATACAACACCGATGGAGGTAATGATGGACAGAATGCAAAGGAGGACATGTGCTTCACAGCCAAACCACTCAGCCAGCAGTTCAATGAGCTGGATGAACTGATAAAGAAGGTACAATCTGTTTTTATTTCATGTAAAGTACCATCATCCTCTTATGAAAAAAAACTAAAAAGTGTCAATACAAGAATATCTCATCTAGATAGTAGCTTAAGTCAAACTCGGGTCACAAATTCTAACCTAACTGATCAATTGAGCAGGGCAGCGTCAAAGAGTGAGGAGCGGAGAATGTGGATAGAGTTGAAGGAATCAGAATTAGTCAAAGTTAAAGATGAAAACATTTATTTGCAAAGAGACAATTTGAAATTGTTAAAACAACGAAATGTTTTTTGTTTGATTGCTAAACGTCTGTATTCTAATATTACTCAGCTTCACTTGGATTGTGATATAGGCCAAAGGATTCACCGCATGATCTTGCCCTTCCTAGAATTTAAGGAAGATGAAATCGATGCCGAAGCCTATAATTGTGAAAGTGTGATATCGTCTGATGACATAAATCCCACCTACATGTATGGACTGGACAAAATTGAGTCCTTCATTAAATCTAAAGACCACAAGCTCATGCTTAAAAATCTTTTGGATGAAAATGACAGACTTAAACTGAGAACCGAAACCATACAAAAATTTGACTCTTTAAACGCCAATGTAAGCTTAGAAAACAAAATTGATGTTGAAATGCATCTGAGCTTAACGAGGACGACAATATGAGTGAAATTTCTGTAGAGGACACGGTTGACTGCTCAGAATTTATTAAAACCGAGCCAGAAAATCACATGAATCTAATTTCTGAAAATTCTGTAGAATTCGCTCGGTTGTCCCATCAAAAGTCCCCGAAATTAATTGAGAAAGCTGTTGTGTATCAAAAGGTCAGGACTACTCCAAATCAAGTATACAAGGTAACAGGAGTAACCGAACATCAAACAGCTGAACTTGCAGCTATTGTAAACAAAGACAATGCTCATGGCTGTGATGAATACTTCTGGGAAGCTCCCATTGATAATGCAGACGAAACCATTGGTTTATCTGAAAGAACTTCCTGGAAGAGCAAAGGAAGATACATACCCGAACCATTGAATAAGCCAAATAACTTCAATGAGCCGAGCACTAGTGGTACAAAAGACACTCCTCAGAAGGATGTTCACTCACCAAAAGCAGACATTCCTAAGGCTCCTTCAGCTCAAAGTAACTCTACCGCAGTTCAAATGGAACCGGTCAAGGAGTCAGCAAAAACGAAAGCAAATGTTCATCATCAACCCTCTCAGATGCGGAACAGGAAGATAGAAAGGAATAATAGATACCGGAAGAATCTTTCTGAAAGGAAACAATTCTGGCGTTCCCAGAATGCTTACTTCACTCATCAAGACAAGAATCTAAAGTATGAAAACATTCCTGCAGGAAAGCTTGAAAGTCACAAAAACCGAAAGTCTAGTTTCGGTTCACAAGGAGAAACCAACCGAAAGTCAAGTTTCGGTTCACAAGAAGACATCAACCGAAAGCCAAGATTCAGTTTACAAAAGGAGAACAACCGAAGGCAGGCAGATGTTCGGTTCCAAAGGTAGCTCCAACCGAACGCAAAGGTTCGGTTCTGAAGACAAAAGAGTGCAAAACTCTAAGGTCGGTCCCTCCAATGATCAAAAACAAAAGGGTCACCTAGAGTCTCCTTCTAAGTCTAATTCTTCTCTTTCTTCTAATTCTTCTTCACCCTCTGTTTCATATCGATCTCGTTCTAAATCTCATTCATCAACTGAGCAAAAGTGGAAGCAGAAGATCAATAAATCCACACCAGAGACCGAAACTAACTCTACTAATCTTAACAAAATAAAAGTTTACACCATTAAAAGGAAAGATAAAACAACTCTCGTAAAAAGAACTTATCTTGTTGATATCTCTCTCTGTGCTCCTGTTTCAATGCAAAGCTCACGTGGACCCAAGAAACTTTGGGTTCCTAAATCTGTCTAAATTTTGCAGGTTATAAGTGACGAGCAGTTCGACGAAGAATGGTACACTGATAGTGGCTGCTCACGTCACATGACAGGGAGGAAAGAGGAGCTTAGGGAGTACAGATCGCTTGCAAATGGTGGCAACGTCAAGTTCGGAAACAATTCTTTCGGCACCATAAAGGGATACGGGATGATAACCAATGGGGACTTCTCTATAAGGAAGGTGGCTTATGTGGAAGGACTCCAACACAACCTCATTAGTGTATCTCAACTGGTTGGAGGTACAGGTCTCAAAGTCTCATTCGATGATGAAGGTTCAGAAATTATAGAGAAAAAGTCAAATAAAATAATTCTCAAGTCAGAGCGAAAGGGTGAAATGTTTCCCTTAAACATGAAACCCATCAAAGGAAACCCAGCTATATGCTTATTGTCAAAAGCGCAATCCGACGAAAGCTGGTTGTGGCACCGAAGATTATCTCATCTTAACTTCAAAGATATCAATCGTCTTGTTACAGGAGGTCATGTAAGGGGCCTTCCATTACTCAAGTTCGACAGGGATCATCTATGTGCTGCATGCGAAATGGGAAAGCAGAGTCGTCAAAGTCATATATCTATAGTCAACACAAAAGTTGTTGAACCACTCGAATTAATTCATATTGATTTGTGTGGTCCTTCATCTATCGAAAGCATCGGTGGTAACAAGTATATTCTTGTTATCATTGATGACTTTTCACGATTTACATGGGTGTTCTTTCTAAAGCTCAAATCTGAAGCGACTCAAAAGCTGAAAATGTTTATCAAGCAAATTGAAGTACAGCTCAAGAAGGTTGTTCGCAACATCAGAAGCGACAATGGTCTCGAATTAAAGAACAGGGAGTTTGAAGAGTTTCTTGCAGAAAAGGGAATTAGTCATAATTTCTCAGCTCCCTACACACCACAACAGAACGGAATAGTCGAAAGACGAAACCGATCCTTGTGTGAAGCTACCCGAACTATGCTAAGTTTCGCTTCTTTACCTCTTTATTTTTGGGTTGATGCTATATCTGCTGCTTGTTTTACACAGAACAGGTCATATCTCAACAAAAGGTTCGCACTCACCCCATATGAGATATTGAACAACAGGAAGCCAAATGTGAAATTTTTCCATGTGTTCGGCTCAAGGTGTTTCATCTTCAACTCTAAAGAACACCGCAACAAGTTTGATGTCAAAGCCGACGAAGGAATATTTCTGGGTTACTCTCTCACATCCAAGGCATACAGGGTCCTAAACAAGCGTTCAAGAAAAATTGAAGAGACGTATAATGTGACCTTTGACGACAACTATGTCAAGAAGCTGCAGGCTAAAGAAAATATCACTGGGGAAATCTTTCCTCCAAATGGCATGGTTACAGTCTCGGTTGCTAATCTATTCGAGACATTTCTGGGGCTCTTTGACGAACCAGAGAATGCTTCACTTTCTGAAGCTGGTGCAGCAGATAACAAAGTTGATCACATGGAGCAGATTGTTGAAGATGCTGCAAGGAGAATGTATGAAGAAGAATCAATCTGTAACGACTCTCCTTCCCACGAAGCTCAAATCGAGGGGGATCCAAGTGCTCAAGTCGAGGGGGAGCCAAGTACTCAAGTCGAGGGGGAGCCAAACGCTCAAGTCCAGGGGGAGCCAAATTCCACAACTTCAACCGAAGAGGTCTCAACACCAGCAAGCTCAGGCCCACTAGAATCACACGAACCTCATATCTTCCAAAGTACACCAACTGAGGTAGAACATGATGATGTGACACTCGGTTATGATAGCCAATCTGAGCTAGACGAAATAATCAATGCTGAATTAGACCCAACTGTTGATCCAAATTACCCTCCTCTTATCAAATGGACCAAAGATCATCCTGTCTCTCAAGTAGTTGGGGATGTATCTGAAAAGGTTCTGACCCGATCACAACTGAAGGCAAAACAAACTTCCTTATTTTCAAAGGTTGAATTTTGCATGTTCAATTCATTCGTATCAAAAGTTGAACCAAAGACAGTTAACACTGCTCTCGATCATTCTGATTGGGTTCAAGCAATGCAAGACGAGTTGAACGAATTTGAAAGAAACAAAGTTTGGCGCCTAATTCCAACTCCTCCAGATGCTTCGGTTGTTGGTCTCAAATGGGTTTTTAGGAACAAAATGGATAAGGAAGGTAATGTTATACGGAACAAGGCTCATCTGGTGGTAAAGGGATATTGTCAGGAGGAAGGGATAGACTACGAAAAGACTTTCGCTCCAGTAGCTCGGCTAGAATCTGTTAGAATATTTCTGGCTTATGCTGCTCACAAGAACTTTGAAGTTTTCCAAATGGACATCAAGTGTGCATTTCTCAATGGAGAACTTGAAGAGACGGTGTACGTAGAGCAACCTCCTGGGTTCGTGAACGAAAAGCATCCGAATCATTGCTATATTCTGGATAAAGCTGTGTACGGCCTTAAACAAGCTCCAAGAGCCTGGTATGAAACGCTTACAAAATTTTTAAAGATGTCTAAATTCAAACAAGGTTCGGTTGACCCAACCTTCTTTCGTAAAAAGGAAGGTAACCACCTTATGATAGTTCAAATTTATGTCGATGATATCATCTTTGGCTCCATGAATCCAAGCTTAACTGTTGAATTCAGAAAGCTGATGGAGACTAAGTTTGAAATGAGCTCAATGGGTCCAATTAACTTTTTCCTTGGTTTAAACATAAGACAGGGACCCGAAGGCATCTTTATTAATCAGGAAGCTTACACGAAGACTCTCCTAGCTAAGTTCGGAATGATGGGAGACTCAAAAATCAAAGTCCCAATGGCATTCGGCACTAAGCTTACCCCATCTCTAGACAAACCAGCTGTTGATATCACGCTCTATCGTCAAATGATTGGATCGTTAATGTATCTAACTGCTAGCAGACCTGATATCATGTTTTCTGTGTGTTATTGTGCTCGATTTCAGGCAAACCCTCGTGAACCTCACATGCTTGCAGTAAAGAATATCCTACGATATCTCAAGCAAACCACCTCCTTAGGTCTATGGTATCCATCCAACTCAGGCTTCTTTGTTCAAGCCTATTCTGATGCTGACCTTGGAGGATGTGGACTCGACCGAAAAAGCACGACTGGTGGATATCAATTTCTTGACGGGAAGTTAGTCAGCTGGCAATCTAAGAAACAGACATGCGTGTCGCTATCCACAGCCGAAGCAGAATACATTGCAGCTGCATCATGTACATCACAAGTGATTTGGATTCAAAGCCAACTTCGAGACTATGGACTCAATATGAAGAAGATCCCACTATATTGCGACTCCGAAAGTGCAATTAGGATCTGTCATAACCCAGTGCAGCACTCCAAAACCAAGCACATAGCACTAAGGTATCACTTCATCAAAGATCACGTGGAAGATGGAAACGTCGAAGTTCACTTCGTAAGAACCACTGATCAACTGGCTGACGTCTTTACAAAAGCTCTTCCTGAAGCATCATTCAATAAAATATTGCAAGGACTTGGTATGATGGAATCTGAATCAGTACCAAACTTAAAGATATCAACCGAACGTTAGGGTTCGTCTCAACTATCTAACCCACTCTTTTCTTCAAAGATAGTTTCTCAATGTTGTGTATTGGCTGTACAATTCTGTTTTTACTATAAAAAAAATAAAAAAAAATAAAAAAAATAAAAAAACTCTTAACTGACACCAACCAAAGGTTCAGGTTCGGTTTTTCAAAATTTTCTAGAACCGAAACCAACCGAAGGTTCGGGTTCGGTTTTTCAAATTTTTCTAGAACCGAAACCAACCGAAGGTTCGGGTTCGGTTTTTCAAACTTTTGTACAACCGAAACCTACCAATGGTTCGGGTTCGGTTTTTCAAAATTTTGTAGAACCGAAACCAACCGAACGTTCGGGTTCGGTTTTTCAAAACTTTTCTCAACCGAAACCAATCGTAGGTTCGCGTTCGGTTTACCCCGAAAATTCCAAAAAAAAAAAATTTGTTTTATTTGTTTATGTGGTTACACTTTATGGACTTCCTTCTTGTCCCTAGAAGCATGCTGCTGTATGTGTCTCAAGCCTCATAAGATTTTGAATAAAGGCCTTCATGACCTGGTATACACAAACCTTGTCTTCCCAACAAGGCCACTTCATTTATTCTAATCGTGAGCTACCTCATTCTTTTCTCATATGAGTTAAGAACTTCCTGCTTGGTCCTTCTTCTTGCAGTAGAGGTACTTTTGTTATCTTACACCATCTCCTATTACTTCTCCACTACACTCATTCCATCATGGTAGCCCTTGAGACTCTCAGCCCTTACCACTGAGGTTTATGGTTGCACAACATCTGTGTTTATGATCTTAGTTTTGTGACACTACGAACTAAGTGAAACCCAAAATTCAACACCTAAGGAATTGACGGTGAACGATTATATTTTTCAAGCTTTTACTACCGAATTGATGAAAGTACCATATTAAAATCTCCAGTTTTATGTGATTCCTATGAAAATGTTATTAACCCATAACTTTTCTTCCCCTGGGATCTTGTCCTTATCTTTCTTTCTGAGATTTCATTTAGCCGAATTAAAAGAAGCCTTTCAACATTTCTCAATAAATGGTTGATCGTATTAATAACGGACATTCCTTTTGAAATCCTAAGTTTTTCTTTGTCCTATGGCATTTAATGCGCGTGGTTAAACAGTAACGGCTTGTCCCTATGAAACGGCGATTATTGGGCGGCGTGATCCTAGGAATCTGACACTCTCTCTCCTACGTGATCATCGTCCGTCCCAACTGTCATCCATAAGAGATTTGAAACGATCTTTCTCTCTCTTCCCTCCCACTATAAATAGCCCGTTATACCTCCTTTTACCTCTTTACAACTCTCAAAATTTCCAAACCTCAAACTCTCCCATACAGTTTCCTGTTCATCATCTTCTTCACACCTGCATCCATGGCTGACTCTTCTTCAGTTCATGCTACATCCCAAATCCTTCCCATTCGCCCACAGCAATGCTTAGTAATTGATCTTAACCCAAAGGCATACGATCCTTACATGTCGCCGGTTATAGAATGCCTAAAATACTCTCAACTCGAACCAGCACTATCCAGAATCGCATCGGTGCCAATGGCGGCTCTATCGCAGGTCTACGCGACTGCATATTATGACAAGGCTGTCGACCGAGTATTCTTCGAGATTGGAGACCACAAAACCTCCGTTTCTCGCCCTCGTTTCTGCTCTCTACTCGGATTTGCTTCTGACTCATCCAGAGTCCATCCGGAGTCCATACAAACCGGTCATATGTATAGCATGTTTTACAACATGGGATACACGGAGGTTCTCACATCCGTTGCCAGATTCAAGAAGTCCTGCTTACCGCCTCAATGGAACGGTTTATTTACAGTCCTGTTCAAGGGACTGTCGGAGAGAAGCTCAGGTTCAGACGGTGCCAGTCGTCTGTTCCTTTCTATTCTGTATGGAGTTTACAATGGGATCAACCTGGATTACGGGTTCGTTCTATGGCAACAACTTCTTCAGAGCCTCTCATGTTCATCCAGACACTCTGAAGTTTCATTGGCCCGATTCTGGATTCTGATCACCAAATGGGCCATGGACAGATTCGACGTTCCCATTGCCGAAGGTGCATCGATGACTTCCGTTGGTACTTTTTGATGGGTTTTGAGCATTCTAACACTTCCTAAGTGTACATGCAACCCTAATAACCTTGGATCTATGTTTGTCTAATTTGTCATGCAAAGTTGATTTCCAAGGTTATATTCCTATCTAGCATACATGGGGAACAATTTTAACATAAAGTATAGATAGAATAACTTACCTTGTTGTTGCTTGTGTTCCTTGAAACCTTGTGAGCCTAGCACCCCAAGTGTGATGCCTCAAATGCTTCACACAACACCAAATGCTCTTGGAAGAACTTATGAGAGAATACACACTCTTCAAAATCGGCCAAGCCCTCTATTACTTAGTGTGTGTCACCGATTTGGGAGGAGATCATATTACTTATATAGTGTTGACACATCTAGGGTTAAACCCTAATGTGTCATGACTCTTCATTTCCATGACCCATGGGTTTGTAACTCCCATGGAGCATCCATGGAGCATCCTATGGGTGGAACCCAACTTGATGATCCATGGAGCCTTTTAGCCCACTATACAAGATATGGATGATTTACTTAATCAACCCATATATTTAATTAGTTATCTTTTGATCACTTAATTAATTCTAAATTAATTCTTGATCAAACTAATCAAATAATATTATTAATATATTAGAACTTATAATATATTAATAATCTCCAAGCGTTATTTCTCTCATTTAGTCTATCCAATTGCATGGTGCCATGCAACCCAAATGGACCATGCCGGGTCGGGTCAAGTACATACCAGAAATAGTTATGGACTTAGACACCTTATCCAACAGTCTCCCACTTGGATAAGTCTAGTAACTATTACTGCAAGTATGACTTCAGGAACCGATCGGCAATCGTAGCTCTTTACAAGGTTTCTCGAAACTTGAGAAGATGATGGTACGCCATTTAAGATAAGTGATCATATAATCCTCTGTTCTAGATATCAGTCGGACAAATACATGGAACAATGTCTTACTTATTGTCCAACATTTGTTTCCCGATTTCCGATTTGTTTGACAAAGAACTTTATTGAACACATCAATTTAGTTCTGACCGGGCCCGGTACATAGGTCAAAACAAAATCATCGAGGGGCCCAGATATCAGCTTCTAATCCAAGAAGGAACAGATAAACTTCGACTCATATGTTTGTTCTACTACTCATTGAATTACACATAAGAGCACAATTTTATAACATCGAGTTACCAATGCGTTTTTCGTACAATCAATGCATAACCAACTCGTAAGTAACAAATCATATCTCTAGGTTTAAAGACTTATATGATATTACCGTCTCACGATCACTCGAGATAGAATTCCATGAAGTGATTCCAGTGAGCGTGGGTTGAGTCCAATGCTCAGAACTTATGAGCACTCATGATTGTTGTAGCCTTGTCCCAGACCTCTACAACCAATCATGACAGTCTTGATTCATACCTACATCCGACATATGACCGACTGTGGAGGTTTGAATAATATGTTATACCAAACAAAATTATTCTGGAAGTCAAAACATGCAAAAGAAATATAGTAAATGATCGACAAGAGATAGCAACACTTTACTCATAAATAAAACACTTTTATTCATCATCAAATGTCAATTACACTTTACAAATTTCGAGATTATCTAACTACTAAATCTAATATCATCCTTCAGCCCTATGCTCCGAGCATGCTGGAGATGCTTAACCCGAGTCAGTCCCTTCGTGAGGGGATCTGCTGGGTTCTCATCCGATGATACCCTCTTTGCCACGAGGATTCCTTCTTCGATCCGATGTCTGATGAAATGGTATTTTCTGTCGATGTGTCTGGATCTCCCGTGATCCCTTGGTTCCTTGGCTAAGGCAACAGCACTTTCACTATCACAGAAAATTTCCATCGGCTCTTTAATAGCTGGTACAACTCCAAGGTCTCCAATGAAGTTCCTCAGCCATAACGCCTCCTTTGCCGCTTCGCTAGCTGCAATATACTCTGATTCACAAGTAGAATCTGCCACTGTCTCTTGCTTGGAACTCTTCCAAGATATTGCTCCTCCATTTAGGGTAAAGACCCAGCCTGACTGAGAGCGGAAGTTATCCCTATCAGTCTGGAAGCTAGCATCACTATACCCTACAACTCTCAAGTCATCACTCCCACCGAGGGTAAGGACCCAGTCCTTAGTCCTTCGTAGGTACTTGAGAATATTCTTTACCGCAATCCAGTGTGCCTTGCCAGGGTTCCCCTGAAACCTGCTAACCATGCTCAAGGCAAAGGCTACATCAGGTCGAGTACACGTCATAGCATACATGATCGAACCTACAGCCGAAGCATAAGGTATTCGATTCATTTCTGCTATCTCAGCCTCAGTGCTAGGGCTTTGTGTGTTACTCAGCTTGGCGCTACTCTGGATGGGCAACTCTCCTTTCTTGGAGTCTTGCATTTTGAATCTCTTCAGAATCTTCTCCAAGTAGGTACTTTGACTAAGTCCAATTAGTCTTTTACTCCGATCTCTCAAAATCCTTATCCCCAAAATATAGGCAGCTTCACCAAGGTCCTTCATAGCGAAACACTTTCCAAGCCAGGACTTTACTTCCTGCAAGGTTGGAATGTCGTTTCCTATGAGTAGTATGTCATCCACATACAATACCAAAAAGCTAACTATACTCCCACTAGCCTTGACATATACACAAGATTCATCTTCACTCCTAGAAAAGCCAAATTCCTTGACCTTTTCATCAAAGCAAAGATTCCATCTGCGAGGTGCTTGCTTTAATCCATAAATGGATTTCTCAAGCTTACACACTCTATTAGGGTACTCGTTACTGACAAAACCCTCTGGCTGACTCATGTAAACATCTTCAGCCAACTTTCCATTAAGGAAAGCGGTTTTGACATCCATTTGCCAAATTTCATAGTCATGAAATGCGGCTATGGCTAACAGAACCCGAATAGACTTAATCTTGGCTACCGGAGAAAAGGTCTCATCATAGTCCACTCCAGGAATTTGAGAGAAACCCTTTGCAACCAGTCTAGCCTTATAAGTGTGTACTTTACCATCCATGTCGGTCTTCTTCTTGAAGACCCATTTGCACCCTACAGTCTTTCGACCTGGTACATTCTCAACCAAGTTCCAAACTTGATTGTCATACATGGATTGTATCTCGCTATCCATAGCCTCTTTCCATTTGGCAGACTCGGGGCCTGCCATGGCTTCCTCGTAGCTGTTAGGGTCATCTTGACTTACTAGTGTCTCATCACTAATAAGTGTCTCACCTTCTGCAGTAATATGGAATCCATAGTAATGCTCAGGTGCACTCCTAACTCTCGTGGAACGCCTCAGAGGTACAGATTCGTCAATTGGCTCAACAGGAGTTTCCTCCTCAAGTTGAGGGCTAGAGTTTGAAGTTCCTTCACCACTTGACTCTTGAATTTCTTCAAGATCAACTTGCCTCCCACTGTCTCCTTGGCTTATAAACTCTCTTTCTCGAAAGACTCCTCTTCTTGCTACAAAGACCACATTGTCACTAGGTCTGTAGAAGAGGTAACCAAAGGATTGTTGTGGGTAGCCGATGAAAATACACCTCTCACTTCGGGGTTCGAGCTTATCATGAGTCTCGCGTCTCACGAAAGCCTCGCAGCCCCAAATCTTGATGTGGTCTAGTTTAGGTACTTTACCAGTCCACATCTCGTGAGGAGTTTTGGCAAATTTCTTTGTAGGGACTAGATTGAGGATATGGACGGCAGTCTCTAAGGCATACCCCCAGAATGAGATTGGTAGCGAAGCTCGACTCATCATGGAACGAACCATGTCCAACAAGGTTCGATTACGCCTCTCAGCCACACCATTCAACCGCGGTGTCCTGGGAGGTGTCAATTGTGAGACAATCCCACATTCCTTTAGATAGTCGAGGAACTCTGAACTAAGATACTCACCACCTCGATCGGATCGAAGCATCTTAATGTTCGTGCCCAATTGATTCTCAACTTCCTGTTTAAATTCCTTAAACTTCTCGAAAGTCTCTGACTTATGCTTGATTAAGTAGACATATCCATATCTACTGTAATCATCGGTAAAAGTCAAATAATAACGATTAGCATCCCTTGTGGCATGTTTGAATGGTCCACACACATCCGTGTGTATAAGGTCCAACAAACCTTCACCCCTTTCACACGAGCCTGTGAAGGGTGACTTTGTCATTTTTCCAAGTAAGCATGATTCGCAACTATCATTTGACTTTAGGTCAAACGACTCCAAGACTCCATCCTTTTGGAGTTGGCCTATGCGTTTCTTGCTTATATGTCCAAGACGACAATGCCATAATGATGCTTTATCCAAGTTATTATTATTAGTAGAATCAATACACAAAACATTATTTCCTAAGTTATCTACAATAGATACAGCTTCATACACACCATCACAAGGTAATGCTTTAAAATAAAGAACATTATTAAAGAAAGCATTAATCGAACCAACTTCATTATCAAACGAAAAGGTGAAACCTTGTTTGTACAATGCATGAAAGGAAATAATATTTCTTGCCATTTCTGGCGAATAACAACATTTATTCAAATCTAAATTTAACCCACTACTTAGCGATAAAGTATAAACTCCAATCTTGGTGACAGGTGTAACTTTCCTATTCCCCATGATTAAGTTTATTCTTCCTTGCTCCACATTCTCACTTCTTCCTAGTCCCTGCAAGTCACAACAAATATGAATACCGCAACCGGTATCAAGGACCCAAGATTTCGAATGGGGTGAGTTATTAGAAATGATAGTGTAAATACCTGCATGGTTGGGTTTGACTTTCCCATCCTTCACATCTTGCTGGTACTTTGGGCAGTTCCGCTTCCAATGAGCTTTTTCATGGCAATAGAAGCATTCAGCCTCTTTTGGGTCAGAAGAAGGAGTAATGAAACCTTTCTTGGTTCCACTTGAAGAAGAGCCATCAAGGGTCCGAGCCTTGGTACCCTTTGAAGATCTCTTTCTCTTCCTCCCTCGACTTTGCCCGATTGCCAAGACCGGAGTTGAGTCTGGAGTAGGAGTGATAGCAACCGACTTCCCCTTAAGACCTGTTTCTGCGGTCTTGAGAAGTCCCTGAAGTTTGCTGAGGGTGACCTCTTCCTTGTTCATGTGATATGTCATGCGGAATTGATCATAGCACGATGGTAAGGAGTGCAAAATGATATCTATTGCAAGCTCCTCAGGGAAGTTCACATTGAGCTTCAGCAAACGATCCACATACCTTTGCATTTTCTGCATGTGGCTCGTGACGGACTCTCCGTCCTTCATCATGGTTGTTATCATGGAGCAGATGACTTCATACCTCTCTTGTCGTGCACTTTGATGGTATCTTTCCATCAAATCTTGGTGCATTTCATAAGGGTAGAAGTCTTCATAAGACTTTTGGAGTTCAGCTGTCATGGTGGCTAACATGATGCAAGCCACCTTGGTTGCATCTCTCTCATGAGTATGAAAGGCAGCGATCTCCTGGGGAGTTGCAGTGGACTCGTCAATTTCCTTAAGCTCCTTGTCAAGGACATATTCTTTGTCCTCGTAGCGGGTAATCATCCTGATGTTTCTGATCCATTTGTTGAAGTTGGATCCATCAAAGGTGACTTTCCCACATAGACTCATAAGAGTAAAGGAGCCATTAGGATTCGAGCCAGAAGCGTTAGTTGAAGACATCTGAAAAAGAAGAACAAGTTTAGTTTAGATTTAAGAGAGTCCTTAATAAAACACCCAAATGTAATATTAAGGCTAGGATCCAATCACAATATAATATAACTTAGAAGAGGTATGCCGTAATCTAAGCTATACCATATTTGAAAGGTAGGTGAATGACGATTCACCAATTTCCAACACGAAAACCGAAATATTAAATATTTAGTTTTTATTGGTTTTAGAAATTCCTAGATTCTTTGAGATCCAATGAACTTTTCAAAGGCATGTTTCGATCTCGGGAGTGCCCTCCAGGTTTTGTGACTGGGATGCCGAGGATCACAAAACGAGGTGTGAAGTAACCATGCAAATCACTTGGTACCTTTAAAGTTTATCACTCAACCGATGTGCCGATAAACCACACACGCTCCACCGATACTATAATAAACCTTAAGTCACCCTTTACCTACCTTGTTAAGTCCAAGTTAGTGTGCCGGTTAACCACACACGCTCCACCAACGACTCAGACAAAGTGTAAAGTGTAATTTCATGGATTAGCACCTTATTCACATTTTTCCTAAAGTAACTAAGATTGGGAATTTAATAAACATTTAGTTACTTTATATATTCATCATACTTTGAATGAGAATTTATAAGTCCTTGTCTTACCCGTTCGGCTAACGACCCTCCACCAGTCAAGCAAGCGGTGGGTGAGAATATACACCCATTAAGTCACCATTTTATAGGCAACAACCTTATACCCACCTTATAGACCGGCTTCGTGAATGAGGCGTACTAGCGGTAAGACGACTTTATTCTTATACATATATATATAATTATTAAATTATCATAATATAAGTATAAGGGTTGAATTTTAACTTTTAAAATTCTAGGGGTTGGAACTAAAGTTTTAACTTAACTTTACTTGTTCCAAAACTTGAGGGCAAGTTTTGTAACTTTCAAAACTTTTCATTTCTTGTAACTTATGAGTTTAATAGAGTCATAAAATGAAGACTCTTCATTTTTATAACTCTTGTGTTTTCTTAATGGTTTTAACTCAAGTGTGACTCTTGGTTTTCCATAACTTAAGGATAAGTTATGGACTCCATTAAAACACATTATGATCAAGAATTAAACTACCAAATAGGTTACAAATAATTCCTATGATCATCTAAAACATCATAAGAACAAGAACATGAATATGAACACAATCAAAAAATTACATAAAACTTTGTAATTTTTGATAACTAGTTGTTGTAAATGAATTAGCAAGACATTACACCACCAAAAACAATTTTACATTTACTAAAACAGTTTAGGGTAATGTTTCTAATTCATTTTTCCAGCAACTGAATTGAAATTCTGCACTCATTCGACACTACTCGCCGAGTGCATGAACATGACTCGCCGAGTTGGTTGAAGATACACATGGACTCGACGAGTCCCCCCTATAGACTCGACGAGTCCGTTCGCAGACAGCAAATTTTCGATTCTGTTTTCAACTTTTAAGCACAAATAAGAACAAACAAGCCTAGGCTCTGATACCACTGATGGGTTTTGAGCATTCTAACACTTCCTAAGTGTACATGCAACCCTAATAACCTTGGATCTATGTTTGTCTAATTTGTCATGCAAAGTTGATTTCCAAGGTTATATTCCTATCTAGCATACATGGGGAACAATTTTAACATAAAGTATAGATAGAATAACTTACCTTGTTGTTGCTTGTGTTCCTTGAAACCTTGTGAGCCTAGCACCCCAAGTGTGATGCCTCAAATGCTTCACACAACACCAAATGCTCTTGGAAGAGCTTATGAGAGAATACACACTCTTCAAAATCGGCCAAGCCCTCTATTACTTAGTGTGTGTCACCGATTTGGGAGGAGATCATATTACTTATATAGTGTTGACACATCTAGGGTTAAACCCTAATGTGTCATGACTCTTCATTTCCATGACCCATGGGTTTGTAACTCCCATGGAGCATCCTATGGGTGGAACCCAACTTGATGATCCATGGAGCCTTTTAGCCCACTATACAAGATATGGATGATTTACTTAATCAACCCATATATTTAATTAGTTATCTTTTGATCACTTAATTAATTCTAAATTAATTCTTGATCAAACTAATCAAATAATATTATTAATATATTAGAACTTATAATATATTAATAATCTCCAAGCGTTATTTCTCTCATTTAGTCTATCCAATTGCATGGTGCCATGCAACCCAAATGGACCATGCCGGGTCGGGTCAAGTACATACCAGAAATAGTTATGGACTTAGACACCTTATCCAACACTTTTCACACCAAGAAGATCATCATCTCCGATGCCTCCAAATTCTCCTTTATTGGCTCGATTCCGGAGTCCATGTATGGAAGCGTACCTTCGGATAGCAGGCTGATCAGAAAGCTTAAGGAGCTAACACCTTCTGGTACAAGGGTTCTGACCCCGGACATGCTCAGATCTATCCACGATGCAGATAAAACATTGAGCAAAGGTAAAAAGGCGGACAAAGGAAAGCAAGTAGAAAAACCTTCAAAGGGGCCTTCATCTAAAAAGAGGAAACAGACTAAAGCTGCCACTTCCCCCCCACCGAAGAAGAGGAAGACTCAACCAAAGCGAAAGCTCATTATACCCTCCTCTTCGAGTGACTCTGAGGGTGAGAGTTCGGATTCTGACGACTCTCAAGGGGATGCTTCTCCTACACGAGGCAATACACCACCTCGATCCCCTACCCCAGAGATTCAAATTCCCAATTCCCCAATTCCTTCTCCTCCTCAAATCTTTACCACTACCACTGAATCACCCCATGTAGCCGAACCTCCTCAACCTAAAACCCACACAACCGAAACTACCCCTAAACAACCACCCACCGAAACTACCCATAAACAACCACCAACCGAAACTACCCATACAGAACAACCAACCGAAACTACACCTTCACCCACTCAACCTTCTCCTAATAAACCCTCTACACCCCCAACCTCTCCACCCTCTTCTTCTCATGGCAATGCCTCTGAGGGTGAAAACCCTTTTCTTGGGGGAGAAGACATGGTCTTTGATTCGGTCTACTATAGTCCGTTTCAAATTCAGAGTGATGAGGAGGATGATGCACCTATCACTAAGAAACATCTAAAACAGCTCAACGAGAAGATTGATCTCCTTCTCGCCTCCTCGTCCAACCAACAATCAACACTGTCTGAAGCTGCACTTCAGAAAATCGTAGATGCCTTCACCAGCGCCCAACATGATTCAGCAGCCTCAGCAACTGCTGCAATTCAGGCATCTACCCGAGCATGTGAGGCTGCGACCGAAAAAGTCGATAAACTATTTTCTGATGCCTCTGCGCTACTGCAGTCAATGCAGCAAAGTGCAGCTGACACAAAGGCATCATTGGAACCGATTGTCCAACAATTGGTCTCCTTTGTCACATCGGAGTTACCATCGTTCGCCAACCTACGTAAAACCATAAGCGACGACAACTCGGCTTTTACAGCCTCCATTGAAGCTCGTCTCGTCAAGCTTCAAGAAGATCTGACATCCGAGCGTTCTTTAATGGACGATCTGGCATTAAAAACAACGGCTCTTGAGGTCAAGACCACTCAACTCTCTCAATCTCAACAAGAGCTGGAAGATCTTCGCTCCGAACGGGAGGTGGTTAAGACATGTGTTTCGGATGTCCACGCTGTCATCTCAAACATCCTGGAAGCACATGATCCAATATTAAACTTTTCGGTGAGGCGATCCCTTGCTGAAAAGCTCTCTCCAGCCATTGATCTTCTAAACAAGGTCGAAGGCCTCCCAAGTTTCGTGTCCATTCCGAAACAAGGGGAAGATGAGAAGACAAGTTCAAAACCACCTCCTTCCTCAAAAGCTTCAAAACCACCTCCTTCCTCAAAAGCTACTCATACAACTGAACCATCTTCAACTCATCAAATTTTAAGTTCAGGTATGAAGAACAAAGGTAAAGATATAGCTGAGGACGAAGATGAAGAAGGCGACAAGGAGACCATTGCCGACATTTTGAAACGAAAGAACAGTCGCAAGGTTGGTGATGATGCCAGTCGTGAGGCACGTGAGGCTGCCGAAGCCGAACGTAAGCAAAAAGAAGCCCACGATCTCCTTGAGAGCCGAAAGACTCTCTTCCCTGCCTGGACCAGGGAACGCTTGATCAAAGAGGCCATCGAAACTCCCAACATCCTATGGCTCGAGCCAGTCATATCGTTCGACTGCAGCAATTCTGTCGATTCGCAGTTCGATATGCCGCTGACTCGAAAGGCGTTTATCTTTCACGTCTTCTCTAATATTTTTGATGTCCCTCACCCGAACGCTGAGCTTGACAGGGAGCTCATTGACCTGAAGGCTGCTCGTCCTCAATTCCTTACATGGAGCGCTCAGAAGATTGTCAATGTTCGGGTGCTAAAGCCTTACACTGAGGGACGCTTCATAAACGTTCGGTTCAAACTGATTCGGGGATCTGCAAAATCTGTTCATCTCATCTCTCTAGCAGATCTACCGAATCTAAATCCTCATGATTGGATCGTCTTGTATAACATCCTTTTGACCAATGAAGCTGAATATGGTCCCATTCTAGACCATGTCAAAAGGATGTTAATCTGCTATATCATGGAGGTTGCCCTTATGGATCAGGAGATCGCCACAGTCTTCAAGAAGAAACCCAAAATTGCTCCTATGGGATCGGCCAGTGATCTAAATCAAATGCAGCTGGGCAAGATTGATCCGAGACGTAACACAGTTATGTTCACTAGAGCGGAAGGACAGAAATGTCTCTTCGCTTTAGCTGATAAGCATCTTTACACCACAACTTGCTTGGAGCATGTGCTTTTTATTGTTAAACGGTGTAAAGAGAATTCGGCTGATGATGTTAAATATTTTGAAGATATGATCAAATGGTACATCCGGTTTAGACAGACAATTCTTTCAATCACCAAGTGTCTGTTTAGTACCGTGAAGAAGGTACCAGTCTCGGCTGCTGGCCCAAGTAATAAATAAAGATCTCGCTCCAAATTGACGCAAAGGGGGAGATTGTTGGGCTTAAAAGATTGCGTCTTTTGGGCTTGTTTATTTATATTTTTTTGTATTACGGTTTGGGCCTGTCCAACCGTGTGTCTTTTATGCTTTGTATATAAGCTTATGCTTGCATGCATATTAGGTTAAGGTTTTAGAGATCTGAGAATACGATATTTTCCAGACGACTAAAGGTTTATTTGATCATACTTGTAACCTTCCAATCATCTACAATTGATGTTCTTAATCGAGCTCTTCTGAGGATTTTGTTTTAATCATTCGACTCGTTTGATTCTATCTTGTTCTATTATTTTACTGTGTTTATACCGTCATTGTTTATTTACTTGTTCAAGATCTAATCGATCTTCGTAGATTAAAAGAAACTTTAATCTCATCAATCACTCTTACCCAGTACGCTCAATGTACGCCCTCTACGCCTAACGTACTCAGCTTAACCCCATATTTTCATAACTTCAAATAGTCATAACTTCTTCGTTCCAATTTTGTTTTCGGCGATCCTTATATCCACTGAAAGGTATTAAAGAGCTCTACAGCTCTATATAATTACTTTTGATGTAAAACTCATCGATATAAAATCCTTAATTCGTAAAAGAAGTCTGAAACATCACTTTTTCCATTTCACCATGTGACTCCAAGACACAAACCAATGTTTTAATCGCTTATTCAGTTTTATCATCGTCATCCCATAAGGTCTAAACCCCATTCCGTTGAATCCAAAGGCCTTTTCTTGATCCATTTATTGTCCACAATCCCAGAATAAGAAACTTCTCGAAACAGGATGTTACACCGTGCCCACATGGTACACTACTTTTTTTTCTTCCCATTTTCCATATCTACATATCCTAGGATCGAGATGTACAACTATTGTCCACCAAAAATCAACAAATTTAAAGTTGACGTTAAAGATGTTTTATATGTCCTTAAATAACGATAAATATTATATAAAAATGAATATATCTAAATTGAATCGATTCCTTGTAATAATTTTAAATTGAAATGAACTCCGTTTGAATTTAATTTTTTTATATTATCTGTAATAAAGGTTATCATGAACATATTGCACTCCGAATTTGGATGTTAGAAAGTTATATATATATATATATATATATATATATATATATATATATATATATATATATATATATATATATATATATATATATATATATATATATATATATATATATATATATACTACTTATAAAAAAAATCTAATTATTTCTATATAAATAGATTAAATATAATAATATTATTTTTTTAAGACGTCCAAAGTATTAAGCTTGAAGTACAACCCATTTATAATATAATAATATTAAAACTTTAACCCTATTATTTATCCCTAAAAATCTCGTATCAAATTAATAGAAGAATTCATTTGCAAATTGAACCCGTCAATCTCAACACTTCAACTATTTGAAGCGGTCAATGTCAACAATTTATAGAGGATCTCTTCTCTCACATTGGTAACAAGCTATCTCATAATATCTATCTTCGTAATCCCTTCAAAGTAAGAAATATACGCACACTCTCTCGAAGAACCTTAACCAGTAACCAAGACAGTATAACCACCACCACCATAGCCGCTCTGCCTCCTTCCGCCTTCAACCAACCACTATCACGACTACCGCCCTTCCTCTCATCTACGACATGAACTTTCTTTTGGAACATAATATTTTTCTTTAAAAAAATATTGTTGAAAGAAGCTATTTGTCCCCGCCGCTGTGCGCGGGTAACGGCTAGTGTATATATATATATATATATATATATATATATATATATATATATATATATATATATATATATATATATATATATATATATATATATATATATATATATAGAGAGAGAGAGAGAGAGAGAGTAACAAGTGGTACCCATTGGTATATCAGGAAATCATAAGAGTTAAAAGAAAGATGATTGCAAACTGATCTAACATTTGTGTATAGAAAAAAAATAGGACATTTTGGTGAAAAATTAAGTTTCAAATCATAAGTATGGTAAACACCCTCGCTTGATACCCGCCATCTAAAGACCCCTTCATACCCGACACGTCTTTCTTACTTGATTTTTCACCGCGTTTTCAATATTCTTCTTTGGATGGGGGCAAATTTGGTGCAATCACTTCTTTGACATGTTTCATTACATGAGTATAATCATCAAACCATTAACGTTGATCTAACAATCAGATAATTTACTTTTTAATGATTCTTTTTTGCGATGGATATGAACTATATCTTTGGTCTTTTAGCTGACGTTTGTCCATTATTGATAGTTTAAAACTAATCGGTCATCAAATCATCAACCATTTGGATTCTCCCAATTACAAAAGGTAACCAACAAAAATCTATAATTTTTTTTTGCATGTCACCTAATTTTTGCAGATAGTCACATGTAAAAATCTAAAAATATTAAAAAAAAGAAAAATCATAGACAACTAGACTTTTGTAATTTACCTCGAAAAATTTTTTAAAAATCAAAACATACAAAATAAAATTGTGAACGTTTGAATGATTATTATTATTATTTTTGAAAATTGTTCCTAATTCGTCTATGTATAAAATTGGTGTTAAAAAAACCCCCTTGAGGGTTTTAATTATATTGTTTTCCGTGAAAAAATAAACTTAGTAATTAATCAAATTCAATTTGGGCTGTCAATCATAACTAAATATATTTTATTTATAACTTATTATTTTATTATTAATAAATTTGTTTTCTTAATATCGATTAGTTATAAACAATATTTTTACCCTAAATATTTTTTATTATATTGGTTGAGTTATTAAATTTTATGACTAATATAATATACAATTTTTTAGTTATATTTTATGTTATAATAAAAATAAAAATTTAAAGTAAACATATAGTCTAAAGCAAACATTTTTTTAAATCATACTTTGTTACTGTTTGAGATTTTGTAGTGTTATAATTTAATTTTATTTTCTTGTGTTATGTTGAGTAAAAAATGTTATAAAATATTTAAATTTAATAATATATATACTTGTAGTTTGAAACATAAATTACTATGAAATTTTTGCATAACTATATATCATAATATATCATAGTGTTACGTCAAAAAATATTAATTTACATCATTAAATATTATAAACAAACAAAACATCATAAAAAACAACATTACATCCAAACTAGTTTTTGAAGTGTGATCGTTTACGAATTCCGATTAGTCTATGTCTATCTATAACTCAAAACTTGTTTCAAATTAGCCACTAATTGTTTCGGATTAAATAACTTATGTTTTTTTTCACGTTTCCAATTAGTCTATAACCGTTTTCATATTAAATAACTTAAGTTGTAAAGAATGTTTCAGATTTCAATGAATGAATTTTTTAAAAGCGAGTTTCGGATAAACGAACAAGACTTTTTATTAACCAAAGCTAAAAACAAATCAGAAGGAAAAAAATTCGGATATCTTTTTTCATAAAGAGGGAGCCTATTTACAAAAATATTTAAGAAAAAATCGAAAAATATGTGCTTGTGTATGTTTGGGGGGGGGGGGAGTAGGTATGTAAGGGTATGGTGGGTTGGGGTGTTAAGATAAGGGTAGATAGAGATGGATGGAGTGATAGTGGGTGTATGTTTATATTTTAGAAAAAAAAATTAAAAAAATACGGAAAATAATGATTATTGGTTTTCCAAAAATTTTAAACTTCTTTGTAATTTTAGAAAACACAAAAAATTTATTTTCCGTGAAAATTTTAGAAAAATAGACAAACTAAACGTGTTTTCAAAATTCTTATTTTTTTGGAATTTTTTTCCAAAAAACGGTTTATTTTTTCCATAACTAAAAGCAACCTTAAATTCCAAGCCTTCAAATTTCAGTTTATCTGTCAAAACTAAAATCAATACTACACAAACCACAAACCAAATTGCCTCTTGTTTTTGTGATTACCTTTCTATTGTAGTTTTAACCATTAAACAAAATTATAATCAAGGATACTTTTGTTAAAATTTGGCCATATTGATAGAACAAGAAAAATGAAATAAGAAAAAGAAACACATAGTCATGGATTTATCGATTTTCCCAAGAGGAAAATAACGCAAAGTATGTGCTTCAGACATCTGGCAAGAACACAAGTAGTTGAACAGTAATTTGAAATAAAAAGTCTTGATTTGATTATTGTTTTTATTGTATAGGCTCTCTGAAGGTTTATAAATTTATTCATAAACTCATAAACTCAAGCGACCTGATCTCATCATCAAATTGGCATCAAGCATCTGACCAGGTAACTTTGGCCTCACCCCAGTCACTCTTAGGCACCCCAAGGGCCTTCCAAACAGCTTTAGATGCATCCACGATGTTATTAGGACATGGTGGTTGGTATCCATGCTCAGCATCACACCCTACAGTGGAGTCACACTCATCGACCACCTTAGCCTTTACACTCTTACCATTATAGTGTATATTGATAAACTTAGAACACCTTTTTCTGTTGTTATACCACCCAGTGGACAATGCAACAATTAGTGTATTATCTGAGTGATACTTACCATCACATGCAGATGGTCCTCCACCATCCCCTCCTTTTTGAAAACTGTTTATCGTTAGTGTGGCTGTTGTATGTTTAGTGACAACGGGTGAGCATTTGTACGTAGTGTAAAACTTGCCTTCTTTGCAACAATCTGGATCGTTCACACATGTCCCATGAGGGGGTTTTTTACCTCTCAACTTTCCACTTGCCTTGCAAGACTGACCATCAACGCAAGATATAAACAAGGTAATCAATATTGAAAAGAGAATGAGAATCGTAACTCTTGATACCTTCATTCTATATTTGTATGTTGATGGCATGTTTGGTGTGAAGAAATTGTGTTCAAGGAAGCTAAATATATATAACAAAGGAGTTTTGTCGTGTGCTTGAATTGTTTTTAGGGATTTTATGCATGTTCGGTTGAAATTACTATGTCAATGTAACAACTAGAGCTTTGTGACTATTTGTTTGTATCCTTCAAACAAAATCTTAGTTAAAACAATGTGTTTTAAGCGGAGAAGTTATAAACTTGATTCAGGGATCTATGTTGGCTTGAGTTTATTTTTGTAAGTTTCTTGTTTTACAAATTTAATAGAATACTTGACTTGCTTGAAATTTTGTTTGTATCATAGGAACAAAAAGTCTCAATCAAAGAAATTGTTTTCAAGATAGAATTTCGTCTTTGGATCTTATCTTATTTGAAGTATTTATAAAATTCTAAAGCTACATTGTTATTTTCAATTAATTGTCGATGAATCCATGGAAAAAAATATATTAATATCATTTAGTTGGACATTTCTTTTAACTTTTGAATTCTTCAGTTGTGCGATCACAACTTATTACTTTGAATACAACTTGAAAAGTTATCAACATCGATTCGATTTTACCCATCGAATGTATTTATTAAAATTCAAACATCGTTGTTTTTTTTATTAAACATGGTGTATGTTCAAATTGTATCTTCTTCTTAATTATCAAGAAATACATAAATTACATTTTTGGTCATATAGTTTTTTAATTTGCAGTAAGTTATAAGTTTAGTCCCTATAGTTTTTAATATTTTGGGAATGGTGGTTTGTTTAATTAAAGGTGCTGATTTTTTGGTGCTCAGATGAGTGTTTTCTTCTTTCTATTGTGAAACTTCCAAAGAGTTCCACCAACACTATCTCAACCGCCACCACAACCAATAACTCGAAATCGTTTTCTTTTGTTGAACATATTACACTGCAGGTAATTAGGTGAACCTAAGCCCGAGCTCAAAGTGAGATTCTTTTAACAAATTTTGTTGTTTTTTCTTAAATATAATTGTTTGTCCGATATTTTTGACCCGAAGTTGTACATTCTTTTCCTTGTAGATGCATATATTAAGCAATGCGTTGATGGTAGCTATCTAAGTTGTGTCAAAATACGGACAACAGATTAATAAAAGGGTAAATTAAAACATTCCAAACTTTTTGTTAGCTTTATACAAACCACTGAATTGATAAACTATAATAAATGTCCGTGTTTTTTTAATTTTTAATTTTTAAATCTTTCAACTTGTTGATTATGAGCCCCCACTCTTAAGAGGCTGCACAAAGGAAGAATCCCATAATCCAATGAAAAAATCCTTTGAAAATGGAAATTGGCAACATTTCCTCAGGTTTTTTTTCCACATTGTTCTTGGTAATCTCCGTCTCATAAGTTAGATTTCTCTCTCTCCGGCACCACTGTGCTCCTACTCCATACAATGATTGAAGGTAAATAATTCATAATTTTCGTTGCTTGAAAGAGGAAATGAAGAGAGCGAATGATGAACATATTAAGAAAAAAGGACCTAAGTGAGCATTCCCTAATCGAAATGTTAATCTTAAATGAATCTATGGAAAAGAACAATCACTTTACCTCACCAATTTGTTTATTATTTGAATTTTTATTTTTTATTTTTTTAGTACAAACACACTTGGTAACCGATTATGTTTATCTTGCATTCTGGTAGGTACCTCATGTAAGGACGTTTCATGGTAAAACCAAGTTTTGATAAAAAAAAATAAAAAATAATAAAAAAAAAAAAAACCTTTACTTCAAGTGAAAGGTTATGTGAAGGAAATTGTGTAGCCGCTGGTTCATACTCTATTTCAAGTTTTGTAAGGTATTACTCTATTAACTTTAACTTTTTGGCATTATAATTACAATAAATAGCAAAGCACTTTTCATGTAATTTTATATTTTAGCATCTAACTTTCATTTTCAAAATTTTCGGCTATTTGTAAGAACTAGCATCATAGCTTTGATGTTTTTTATTGTAATATTGTATCTTGAGTGGTTGAGTGTTTATGGAAAAAAAAAACTTGTGTGGTGTTTGTGTGATTGGTAATACGTTTGAAGTATGTTGTTATAACATGTAAAAAATAATGTATATTCACAAATTGTTAGCGAGGGAAAAGTATGTTGCTATTCTATGTATTTTTCGTCCTTTATCCATATGCTTGATAACATGTCATCATATTTTGATCTCATACTTTCGGCTAATTACAAAATATATCAAGGTACTTTCTGTTAATTGTTAATGTTAGCATCTTGCTTTCATTTTTTGTTTTGTTCGGTCAACTGCAAGAAATAAATACATGCTAATTATTTGATCAAGTTAATTGCCAATTGTATGATCTTGACCGGATTGCTTATGTATGAAAACATTGAATTAATTTTGTTTCCTTGTCATTCAAAATTTAGTTGTTTGTGAAAAAGGATGAGCTACAAAGTCAATTGAAACAAGTCTTCCAAAAATATATTGCTAAAACGACTTTCTATATTTCTTTAATACATAACTGCATGTATAACCAAAATTGAAATTTGTTTCTGATTTTTTTATGTTCTGTGATTAATCGTATTATTGTTATCATTTTTACTCATTTTAATATAAGTAAAATGCAACCATCAAATTCATTCATCTTGATAAAAGTAATGCAACTAATAAATTATTTTATGTGGCAACATATAAATTCGTTTTAGTGTGTTTTACTCTATTAAATAACTAACGTATTAATTATACTATTAAGTTAAAATTATATTTAAGATGTTATTTATTTATTTTTTAGTGGGTTTTACTCTATCTCAATGGATATATTCGGACATCCAAAACTTTAGATACCTTCAGTTAAACTTTATTGGCATGTAGACTATGATTATGAATAGAGTTAGGCAAAATAACTGGTTCATGATCTGAAAATGGTTTAAAATACGAAAGCGATTCAAAAACGAAACTTATTCGGTTTAAAAACTAATCGTCCCTAGAAACTAATTTCAGAAATTATTCTCACGCGTCGCTTAGCGCGGGTAAACGGCTATTTTATATATATATATATATATATATATATATATATATATATATATATATATATATATATATAGTAACAAGTGGTATTCACTGGCATATCACACTCACTATTTGGATATCAGGAAGTCATACGAGTTAAAAGAAAGATGATTGCAAAGTGAATTTAATCAAAAATTGTTTACAGAAATAGAATAGGGTATTTTGGTGAAAATTTATAATTCAAATCATAAGTAGGGTAAACACCCTCGCTTGTGACATGCTATCCGAAGACCCCTTCATACTTGATGCATCTTTCTTACTTGATTTTTCACTGCATTTTCATAATTCTTCTTTGGATGAGGCAAATTTGTGGAATATCTTCTATGACATGTTTCATTTCATGAGTATAATGTGACATCCCCAATTTCACGGCAAGAAAAGACCGATTTGTTTATGCTTTGTTTTTAAAATTAGAGTAATCTTTTAAAGAAAATAGTTGTGGAATTTGTTCCCAAAACAAAATATGATAAGAATTTATCAAAGCATTTCTTTAAAGAAATGTATTTTCATTATATAACAAAATCTCGGGATGTCATGTTCAATATAGACCAAAAGCATAAATAGAACAAAAATAGACCTTACAATAGTTATTCATAACTACTAGCCTATAATCCAAAATATCTCGTTATGTCAGCCAACTTATGCTCTCGTACCATAACCTATAATACAAAGAAAACTGAGAGGGTCAAGCTTGGGAGCCTAGTGAGCATATAGGGTTTTCAACCCACAATAATATACTTATTATATTCAATTATCAAACAATCAATCCAATTACCCACCCCCATTATCTCCATTTATTTCTTAAAGATTTATCCTAAGAACCGATTACCCTTCTCTCATTCATTCCTAAGGATTGCCCTAAGGAACTGGCACAAAGTCTAGTGCTGCCAAGGTTCTTAGATTACCTCTGGTGAACATGCAGTTCACAATAATTAATGAACACATAGTTCAAGAACACCTAATGTGTAGTTCCAATATTACCCAATGAACTCATAGTTCACAAACACTTAATGAACACTTAGTTCAAATAACACTGATGAACACTAAGTTCAAATATCTAATGAACACTTAGTTCGAATATCACTGGTGAACCCAATCACCTAAGGAATACAGAGTACAAAAGCTCTTAGTTCAAACAATGTGATAATAAAGTATATCTCGATCCTGCAAAACCACTAATATTATAAACACATATAAATCATATTTCTAAAATAATATATCCCATCTCGTAGATCCCCCACATACTGACCCTATACAATGATCTTACAAGATCTAGCCTAAGGAATCGATATGAACCACAAACTGACGAAGCTGCTTCGAAATTCCCTGGCAGCAAATGAGGATCAATAAATACATCAAATTATGGGAATGGAATAAGTTTCACAACGAACATTTGTTCGTAAAAGGAAGAACCACAAGACATTTTAAGTCAGGGGTAGTTATCTAGATAACAATGCCTAGGCGTGGTCCGAATATCGTGAGGTATTATACCCCCAGATTCTCCCTATCCAGCATCGAACTTTACCTAGCAGTGGCCTGAATACATGAGGTATTTCACCCCCAGACACACCCTATCCATCAATATAACACCAGACATACCTAGCAGTGGTCTATTACCGACACACTTTAATAGGCAGTATATGAAGTTCCCTTAATTACTTCGTGAAAGAAAACGTTGACATATGAAGCTCGGTCGATCACCTCATAAAAGAAACGCTGACTCCAAAGCTCTCTCAAAATAAAAGTATGGGAAAATACTACTAGAGTACTCCCGTACGCTCTCGTAGCCGACACACAAAATTGTCAAAAGACTTTGTACATGATAGTACTTCTGGCACATTATAGTACTCTGGTATGCGAAAGACTCGTAACCGAGAACATAATAGTACCTTGGCACAAGCAACACCCAAGACACAGAGATTTGAAAAGGACTTTGTACATAAAATGTACTTTTGTACGTAGGACGTACTCCATCGATCATCAATCTCACAACAAACGTACTCTTAATAAGAGGCTACCCAATGTCCAAACTTAATGGAACTAAACATACCAATTTAAGTCTTAACCCATCACTAGGCAAGCCTACAATGCCTATAATCAAGTTCCGATACTATCTCCGTTTGGAAACGCTAACTATGAGTATACTTAGCACAAAGTTTTAAGTAATAATATCATATATACACATCTTAACACATATTGGACCATAAATGGTTCGTACGTTGTATATCATCAATTATATATTTAACACGTATTTCGGCCAATAACAAATACTTCACATACATATTAATTAATACTTTAATCAATACTTGTATTAAAATTATGTCCATGAAAGGGAATATGCACATGATACCCTATCGGATGAACACTTAGTTCAAAAATACATAATCCGTACTCCCGGATCCAAAATTTACCTCATTACCTAATCCATATTCCCGGATCTAAAACTAACCTCTTGATCTAATCCATACTCCCGAATCTATAACAAGTTTATCTCTTTATCCTTTTATCTCATGATCCAAATCATCTTTTATCCCATACCAACAATCCCATCTACCCATGCTCTACCTAACATATTCGTAGATACAAAATACGTATACAGTTTAACTCATTAAAACCTATATAATTTATCCGTTCCACAATTGTCTCAAATAAACAACAATATATACACACATAACACATATTTCATAGCAAATACTTAATATTTATGTGTAATAAGAAAGTGAATATACACTCACTTGATCAGAAGATGACCGGGCAGCACTACGGCTTGTAGAAGTAGTATTCTTCGGTGAAGCTGTGATCTCTTCACACACCGGACTTCTCGCGGGTAGAGCTTCGGCTCGGAAACTCTTTTCTTCTCGGGATCTTCGGGCTTCGGGACTTGCTTCATGTCTCGGGATGATATCGGGGCTTCAGAGGGTTAAAATAGGGCTTAGAGAGGGTATCGGGAGTGGGAGAGAGGAGATTGAGCAACTAAACTCGGCTGCCCCTTGAATTCTATTTATAGGGCTGATTTTATGGATTCACGTTGTGAATCTCAAATATCCATGTCGTGAGTTCAGTTGTCACTGCATGTGTCATTGCAAGTTGCGTCTGTCAGGCTCCAGAAGTCATAAATACTGAGTTCACGTCATGAACACTATATTCACATCGTGAACTCTGATAGTTTTGGGGTTTCGCTCCCCGAACTTCAGAAATTCATAACTTTCACATACGAACTCCATTTTCGACGTTATTTATATCCACGCATAGGTAAAAATAAGATCTACAACTTTCATTTAGACTTTGTCGGCTAATTTTTAATTTAATTTTAATATATTAATAATATATAATTTTTAGTAGGCCGGGACAGGAAAACTCCATTAGAAATTCATAACTCCTTCATTATTTACGACGCGCTGTGTCGTGCCGGTTCTGTCACGAAACTTCGACAGGTCATAACTTCTTTGTTATAACCCGGATTTCAACGTTCTTTATATTTACGAAATCCTTGTAACATATACTACAACTTAGTTAAGATTATTCATTATAAATAATATTCTATCAAAAAGTCATTTTTGATGCTTAACGTCTCTAAATTGACTAGCCCGAATCTACGAGCATTACATATAATCATTAGACCATTATCGCTAGTCTAACAATAGACCATTTACTTTTTAATGATTCTTTTTTGCGACGGATATGGCTGGTGTTTTGGGGTATTCTTGGTTGATGTTTTTCCATTATTTATAATTTAACACTCATCATTGTCATTGATGCGACATTGACCTCTGACGAGTCTTCTGGTCTTCAACTGCGGCAGAGACCTGGACATCACAATGCAAAGTCGTTAGAGCCACCCCAAGGACTGTGCCCTGGGAGTGGGCTCCAACGGTCAAGTTAGATCAGCTGATAGATCTGAGATGGTCCTCCAAAGCTGGAGAGAACCATCTTGGTGTCGGTGGTGGTGTATGGTGGCTGACGGCGGCGGGTGGCAGCTGAACTACCCGGCCGGAGTACAGTGTGGTGGTTGAACCATGGGGAAGAGTCCAGGGAAAAGGTCCTAGGGAAAGGTCCTAGCCCTAATCCTCATTCATGGAGGAGACATTATTCTATCTATAGGGGACAACTAGGTCAAAGAGAATTAGGTTAGGCCTTGGGCCAGCCCAATTCAGGCCCAACTAGCAAGGAGTTGGGCAAGGCCGCCCGGAGTCCCCGGGCGGGGCTGGCGGGCGCACCCCAGGCAAGGCTAGCGGGTGCGCACTAGGAAAGGCTGGCAGGGGCGCCAGGTAAGGGAGCGCCAGGTCGGGCTGAGAGGAGAGTCCCCAGCAAAGCTGGCAAGGGAGCACCAGGCCAGGCTTGCAGGAGCGTGCCAGGCCAGGATGGTACACTAGAGCAATTTAGGCCATGCTAATGGACCATATATCATCAAGTCCCCCCAGTATGATGTTATTGGTACGCAGCCAGTGGCATCGGACTGGACTTGGTCATATAAACTGTGCGTCGTCAAGTCCCCCTAGTCTGATGCGATTGGGTTGCTGACAATCAGATCGAACTAGATAAAGCACCAATGCATTAAATAATAGAGAGAATGATCGAACCTTACCCACGAGAGTCGTGGGGTAGTGCGGTGAGCCAAACATTACTTATGTAGCTTGAGCTGACTTAATACTCCTACATTGAAAGGAGTATGAGTCGATCGGTGCGATGCAACATAGCTGTTGTTGTGATCGTGCAGAATAAGACTAGTAAAGAGTGTTACGCAACTCTGATGTCGATAAATGTCGGGTCGGGATAGCTAAGAAGCGTAACATCGATACAGTCCCTAAGACCGTTGTCGAGCTCTGAAGTCTGTAAATAGATACAACATACTTGGTCCGTGATTCCTGCATTCCATCACAGATAAAAGTTGTTAATAGAAATTGATGCTCTAAGCGTCGCGCGCACACCTCGGTGAGGGGGACGAGACCCGCAACCAACACCGGGCGGAGAGTTACATCTCTATGCTTGCTGGATGGGAACTTTGAGTGACTAGTCAACAGTGAACACTTCACAAGTCCCCTATAAATATTTTACAGACTGAGCTTCGCTCCATTAGTTTGTTGTTGGCTCACTCTGAGTGTCGTAGTGTTGGAACGATTATCTGATAGGACAACTCGATCAAATAGTTAGTATTGTTTCTTGAAATAATAAATTGATTCATATTGCTCATCACGATAGTTTCTAAATGCTTCACGAGTAGCAGTAGCAACGTACTATTCTTCCCTCCCCCCCCCCCCCCCCCCCCCCCCCCCCCCCTTTTTTTTTTTTTGAAAAAGTCATGAGCGGCCGAGTCGCCATGCATTCTATAGAACCAGGTTTGCTCTGCGCGAGTATTACATTGCTGATTGTCATCTTGCAAGAGCGACTCGTTTAATTGTTGAGATACTCCAAATGGTACAACATGCGAGAAACCCAATATAAAACAGGATGGCAACAACCCATTTGAATGAGCCAAAATGTTGAATCGTTATTCTTTTCAAGTGTCGAGTGGTTTCTACCACAATGCATATTCTGAAAATGAATTTTTAGAGCGGAATCGTAGCACGCGGACGTTATATTGCTAGATATTGTCTTGTAAGGGTGGCCCATTTAATTTTTAAAATAGCCCAATACAACGAAAATGTGTATTCGATGTGAAGCCCGTATGAAACTGTAAGCCCACTTAGCTAATGACTAGCCCCCTTTTTTTTTTTATCTTATTCTGTTTGCGAATTGTAAGGGCTTTAGGGTGTTATGCTTTGTTATTAGTTGAAGACAACAAAGGATATTCCGGCCGTTCTTTGTACGGTCTATCACAGTGGGCGCCAAAAAGAAAGCCGACGACTACTCGTTGGAGTTCGTCGCCTGAGAAAGAGATCGGAGCGGAAAGATTGTCGGCGACGCAAGCTTATTGGGTCGATGGGAAATGGCACAGTGGTTTGAGCTGCTGTCGCTTGAGGGTCGATGGGTGATGTTGCATTTCAGAAACAGAGACGATCAGAGATGGCGACTACGTTCTAGTCGTCGGAATCTGACCGGCCAGGTGGAAGTAGTTCTTGGTGATGACGATGGCGATTTTTGGTGGTGATCTGCGCTGAAACTGTCGTTGCTAATTCATGGGGGTCAGAGATAGGAGCGACCAGCGGATAGATGGCGATGTTGCTGCTATGGAGGATCGATGGTGGCCTGGGGTTGGCCGGAAGCGCTAGATCAATAGGTTGCCTGTTGAAATTTATCATCGACTGGAGGTGTGGTTGTGATTGGTGAAAGCTTTGGTGGTTCCATGTTGGGATTCACAGCAATGAGCTCGCCAGAAACGATGTGCTTAAGTCCGTCGGTGCTAAGCATGTTTGGCGATTGAAGGTGGTCTGCTTGTGGTTCATCGGGAGAAGTCACATGGGATGGTGAGTGAGTGATTGTTTGCACAAGTCTCGATGCTTCATGGGTTGCCGTCTGCTAGAGATGACCAACAATGTTCGACGGAGGCGCTCGCTATCGGGGCCTTCCTGCTGGGGGCGTCGTCTAGTCGGGATCTACTAGCCATGGAAGCTACTGATGATTGGAGGTCGCCCGGCGGGTGACTGATGACCGGCGATCGGAAGGTGTACATGGATGAATGAATATTGGGTGGTTTTATGATGGTTTGAAAAGATAAGTTCATAAAACTTATTTCTTTCTCGAAGTCACTAAATAACTTGAGTTAAGTTTTACATGGAAAATCATAAAGTAGATAAGATTTTTTGTAAAAATATGAATAGAGATGGGTAAAAAAAACTAAAATCCCATAAAAACTTCTTCTCTCTTCTTTTTTTTTTTTTTCTCTGAAGGTTCTGTAAAATGTACAAGCCATATGGTTGTATGTACAAATAATTGTTACAGTGGGCAAGAATGTATATGAAAATGCACAGGTAGAGAAGGATCTTCAGATAATGCATGAACAAGAGATCTTGTTCAGGGATAAAACTCATAAAACACTTCTTTTCTTCTCAACTTATTGGGAAAAACCCCAAAATATAAACAAAACGGATTTGACAAAGTTTATTCTTATAAAACCTTCTTTTTCCTTTCAGCTTGCTCATAAAGCCATTGAAATGTGAAAAAGAAACAGATCTCATAAATTTTCGTTTTTCTTCTCTAAACTTCTAAAGAAAGAACACCAAAAATATGAACAAAAAGTGGTGTAAAAACTTGTTTTTTTTTTCGAAATGTGCAAACATCTCAGTTGTTCTTACAATTAGTTGTTGCAGGGAGTGAATTTTTCATAAAAAATCTTAACTAAACATCAATTTTCTGGTAATATGAACTTGATGAAAGGATAAAAACTTGTAAAAATTTATTTCCTCCTCCCTCAAGTTCCTGAAAAACCCACTGAAATGTAAAAATGAAAATAGATTCAAAATATCTTTGCAGGCTTCATAAATGTTCAGATGAGTTAAAAACTCAAAAGATCTTGAGATCTGAGCTTCAAGAGGTAAACAGATCTACATATCTGAACTTGAGAATGAAAATAGATCTAAAGATCTGAACTGAAAATGGAGGAGATCTTGAGATTTAAATGATGGTTTAACAAATCTAAAGAAATTTTGTCAACAACCAAATTGATCCGGTCTGATGAGGGATAAGAATGAACAGATCTGAAATTTTCGTTTTCCTTCTTTAAGCTCTTAAAGGAAACACTAAATATATGAACTAAATAAGATAATAATTCAATTTTTTGTTTTTCTAAAATATACAACCATCTAAACTTTAACTACAAACAACTGATGCAAGTAGGGAAGTTGTTCATAGAAAATCTTAACTAAAAAAGATTTTTTGATATTATATGGGTTGAAAATGAGATAAAAGTCATAAAATCTCTTTTCTTTTCATCCTACTCAAGAAACCCATAGAATATGAACCAAAAAACTATTTTTAGATGTTTTTTGCAAATTTGGGGAGTGCTTGAGTGAAGGGAATTATATAGATCCATAGATATGAACTAAAAAACATGATGGATCTACATATCTAAAAGATGTTGAAAACCATTTGAACAGATCTTGGCAAAAAAATAAACAGATCTGAACAAATGATACTATAAATTAACAGATCTGAGGAAACTTGAGATGAAAAACACATCAGATTTGAGGAAAAACAAGCTTGAAAGCAACTGAGGCTTTTGCTACTTGCTCGAATCCGGGATGGCGCCAAATGATGCGACATCAACCTCCGGCGAGTCTTCTGGTCTTCAACTACGGCGGAGATCTAGACATCACAGTGCAAAGTCGTTAGAGTTACTGTAACAGCCGGGTTTCCAGGTATATTATTTTAATTATTTATTTTGAATTATGAGAAGGAACTCGGCATGTTGATGCATAGACTCGTCGAGTAGGGTCGTGATTGTTCATCCAGATTCACTTTGGACTCGGCGAGTCCACGCTGTTTAACGAAACCCTAAATTCTCCGGGTTTGAAGCCTATTTAAGGGCACTTATAGCCTCTCATTGCGGCTACCAATCCCTTGAGAGAACCCTAAGTGAGCCAAATCGTTGTGAGGAAGAAGAAGTCACTTTTGATCCTTGTACCTTTTGTTTGGCAAGAAGGAGGTGCACAAGAGCAAAGGGGAGGTGCGATTCTAGCAGTTCCAGAGATTCAGATACTTCATTTTGAGGTAATAGTTCGAACCTCCTTCAGTTTTGGTGTTGATCATTAGAGTTAGGGTTTTCTAACCCCTTTGGAGAGTGATTATGTGAAGCAAATGGTCCCTCTTCGAGTTTGTGCCTTGGATCTGGACTCAAAGAGGTCCAGAGATCTTAACCCTTGGAGCTTTATGAATCATTTTGGGTTTTTTGGACTTAGGTTGCGATTTTTGGGACTAAATCTCCTTTTGATGCCTTGTTGTGTTATAGAAGCATCAAGTTTCGAGCTTTACGTGACATTCATGCTTGGGAAGGCCAGATCTTTGATTTAGGGAAACAGATCTGACCTCAGGAGGCGAGTAGAGTTTGTGCATGGCATGACCTCGCCAAGTTGTTCCTAAGACTCGGCGAGTAGGGTTAGGGTTTCACGTAAATTGCTCAGTGAGTAGACTTGCTAAGCTGGGGGATGACTCAGTGAGTCAGAATGGAGTTTGAGGACTGGAGTTCAAGGCGGTACTCGCCGAGTTGTTCTTGAGACTCGGCGAGTTGAGTCGTGGTGGCCCCACGATTCATGCCGAGTATGACTTGTCAAGCATAGGGAGGGACTCGGCGTGCCAAGCGGGACAAAGTGTTAAAGAACATGTGTGAACTCGCCGAGTCACCAGGGTGCACTCGACGAGTAGGGTCAAAGTGTGACCGTTGACTTTTAGGGTTTGGTCAATGGAGTACTTGTGTCGAGAGGGGGGTAAAATAGCCTTTTTCCCTCCTGAGGGTGCCAATGGCAGGTTGAGTCTAGTCTCGAGAGTTATATTTATAAGAGTATTTACTTTATGTGAATAGGCAAAGACTAGGCAATATTTCTACCAAGTCAGAGATTTACCGAGACGCTTGACGTGAGTCTTCTCACTATACTTTACCTAGTGAGGTAACAGAGTTATGTGATAGAGTATTTTAGAGTTATACGCCAGTGTAATTGCATGTTATTTATGTGATATGATTTATTGTGATAGGTGCTATGTATGATTCAGAGTTACAGAGTTAGGACCTTCGGGTCCACAGAGTTAGGACTTTCGGGTCCACAGAGTTAAGGCCAGAGGGCCCATAGAGAGTTGGGGCTGGAGGGCCCCAATGAGACACATAAACCTGAGGGTCAACAAAGTTACAGCCTCGAGTGGCTATTATGTGTTAGAGTGGTATTTTGGGGAACTCACTAAGCATTTATGCTTATAGTGTTATGTGTTATGTGTTATGTGTTTCAGGTACCAGTGATGATCGCGGGAAGGCGCCGACATGATTCGTACACACGCATACCGGAGTTTATATATATTTTGATCTTGGGTTTTGTATTGATACAATGGTTTGTTTATGATTTCAAATGATACTTTATGGGTTACAAAAGTGAACAATTATTCAAATTTTTATGGTGTACAAGTTGGTATCAGAGCCTTGGTTTGAGGGATTCGGATATATCTTCGGGCGTATCTGAACTCAAACTGGGGATTTGAGGAAACTTTTAATAATAAAAATAATATTTTTTTGAAAAAGAGTAAACAGGAGTCTTGAGACAAACAGAGTAGAGTCGTGTGTACGATCAGCCAGCGCCCGAACGGTGATTTCCCAAAATACCCTCCTAATAAGTGATTATCAGATATGTTATGTAAGCTATATGATGAGTTATGATATGGATGCTAAAGTAGACTAGGTATTCTTATTAGGACTAGAGTGGCCTGATATATGATTCCTTAGTCTAGGGGTTTCGCTACTAGAGATGCTTAAGAGTGATTTAGATAGCAGCGAGGTGCTTATGAGAGTTTTGTTAGTGAGTAGCACATGATAGAAAGAGTAGAGTACTTGGGATTTGAGGCTCAAGGAGGAGGACTTGGGATGAATGACAACACAGTATGGACGGTAGTATTGGGCCCGTACTACTGAAGATACCGGGTTGGTACGCAATCCAAGTAAGAATCCTTTGGGCACCAAGGAACGAGTAGGGTGGAGTTATCGAGTTTATTTATACTCGAAAAGGGTCTCTAATATTCTTATGTTGTATTTCAGAAGGAGACCATGGTTAGGACGCGCCACACACCAGTGATCGACAGTTCGGGTGATGATGAGATCCGTAGGATCATCCAGGAGGAGGTGGCTACGGCCATCATGGTAGAGATACTAGAGATGTTCGGGTCTATCAAGACCACTCTGATGGAGACATTTGATGAGAGATATGCTGCTCTTTCTGAGGCTGTTGTTGCTGCGGCCACTGCAGCTATAGCTGCGACTAGGCCGCAGGGTGGTGATGCGTTGTTGTTCCGAGAGTTCATCAACACAAAACCACCGGAGTTTGACGGGACCTAGGACCCGATCGTGGCGATGAGATGGATTTCAAACATAGAGGGGTGCTTCTTTACTTGCTCATCTCCAGAGCATTTGAGAGTCCGGTTCGCGCTGAACCAGCTTCGCTTGGGAGCGAAGGACTGGTGGAAGTTTGTGATTGCGCACTTTACACCTGCTGAGCTTGCTGCAGTGACCTGGGAGAGGTTCACCGCTATGTTTCGAGATGAGTACATTCCCCAGGTGGAGAGGGAGTGTTTGGCTCAGGAGTTTCTGACCCTCAAGCAGGGTACTGAGTCTATTACGGTGATTACGAGGATGTTTCATGAGCGGGCGATGTTCTGTCCAGAGCACGTGTCCTCCGAGCAGGCACGCATGAGCTGATATTTGAGCATTTTGAGGAGGGATATACGTGAGTTCGTTGCAAACTCGACGTACCGTACATTTTCCGAGCTTCAGGTAAATGCCCGAAAGAGGGAGATAGAGTTGGAGACCCAAGCCAAGGGGGAGGCTGAGTCTCAGGGAAAGGATCGACGGCCGGCTCAGTCTCAGCCGGCAGCCAAGCGGGTCAAACCCACTTATTCGAGATCTGGGAACCAGAAGGGCCACACTTGTGGCAAGTGCGGCAAGAGCCACGAGGGGATTTGCAGAGCAGGGTCTTGCTACAAGTGTGGCAAGGAAGGGCACATGGCCAAGGATTTCCCTAAAGGTTTTTCAGTCTGTTTTCATTGCAACCAAACTGGACACCGGAAGGTAGAGTGTCCATAGTTGCGGGGGTCAGCGCAGGGAGCATTTCCGGGATCAGCCCCTGCTGCGGTGAGAGCTGCGAATGTTCAGCCTGCGAAGGTTGAAGCACCGAAGGCACGTGGGAGAGCCTTCCAGTTGACTGCGGAGGAGGTTCGCGCAGCGCCCGATGTTGTGGTCGGTATGTACTCTTTCATGTATTCTTTTACATTCTGTGATGATTATGCTTATATTATATTATGCGTAGGTACCTTCCTTGTGAATTATGTACCTGCTCTAGTGTTATTTGACTCGGGTGCGAGTCGATCTTTTGTATTGTTGGCCTTTAGCCGACACATCAGTACTAGTAGAGAGGCGATGAGTCGACCTATGAGAGTTTCCATAGCGGATGAGAGAGCGGTGTATGCCACCGAGGTGATGCGTGGTTGTGTACTCGAGATTTTCAGGGTTGAGTTTCTGATAGATTTGGTCCCTATTGCGATGGGGGATGTCTGTGTCATCGTAGGCATGGACTGGTTGAGCAGATTTGGAGCGATCATCAACTGCGAGCGACAGCTGGTGACCATGTGAGACCCTAGTGGGGGAGTTCTTACGGTGTACGGCGAGGGTACACGTTCCGGTTCAGCATTTTGCTCAGCCGCCAGGGCTAGGCAGAGCCTTCAACAGGGATGTAAAGGATTCATAGCATATTTTATGGACGCGAGGGTTGAGTCGGAGTGACCGAGGTCTGTGGGAGAGGTTCCGATAGTGCGTGAGTTCCCGGATGTGTTTCCAGAGGAGTTGTCGGGCGTACCTCGTGTGAGGCAGGTGGAATTCAGTATCGATTTGGTTCCGGGGGCCGCGCCTATCGCCAAGGCGCCCTATCGCCTTGCGCCTCCAGAGATGCAAGAGTTATCCTCGCAGCTGCAGTAGCTGTTGGGAAAGGGATTTATTCGGCCGAGTAGTTCACCATGGGGAGCTCCTATTGTAACGCCCGTGTTTCTGGGCTTGCTATTTTTAGCAATCTAATAGTCTAGGTTAACCTTTGTAACTAAATTTTAAATAATAAAAATGTATTATTTGTGAATTTTGTGATTTATGTGTGTATTTTCTTAATTTTTATAATTTAATGAATTAAGAATAAAATAAGCGTCAAAATTAAAGTGTGAGATAAGCCCGACATCTTTGCATAAAGTTGTAGTGGTTGAAACAAGGATTCCGGAGATATAAGGAATGCCAAAATCCGAGTTATAACGAAGAAGCTATGACCTGTCGAAGTTTCGAGACAGAACCGGCACGACGCCGAGTGACGTAAAATATGAATTTAAGATAGAGCGATATTTAGCCTTAGCGATCTAAACGAAAGTCGTAGATTTCGTTAAACCGAGAGCGTGCATAAAAGGAACGCCCAAATCTGACTTCGTATGAGGAAGTTATGATTTTCTGAAGTTTCAACGTGGCAGTATGCAGCCCGAATACTCGATTTGAGATCGAGCGGTTTTTAGCCGAAACAATCTAAATGAGAATCGAAGATCTCGTTGTTAGTAGCAAAACGATGAAAAGTTAGGCGAAAACGGACGTCAGACAAAGAAGTTATGAATTTATAACGAAGTTTTTCTGTCCCGGCCTTCTAAAAATAAATAATAAAAATAAAAGTCAAAATTAGCCGATGGAGTCTAAATGAAAGTTGTAGAGTATGGTCTGACCTTCGCGTGGATATAAAGAACGTCGAAAACGGAGCTCGTATGCGAAAGTTACGCAATTTAGAAGTTCGACAAGTCAATTACGCCCCGCGTAATTTGAGTACGCCAGCGTACTCAGCCGGATGCAACTTGTCTGACCGATACTCGAGTGCCACCAGTCGACGCACGCAGTGACGTCAAAGTACGCCCCGCGTAACCCGAGTACGCCCCGCGTACTGAGTACGCCCTGCGTAATTTGAGATTACGCCCCGCGTAATCCCAGACCCTCAGCCTATAAATAGAACTCGAATTCAGCCATTTTCTCTTGTTCAAACTCTTCCCTCTCTCTAAGTTTTGCCTCGATTTGCGTGCCAATCATACCCCGAAGCCCCGGTAATATTCCCGAGCCCCGAAGTAAGATCCGAAGCCCCGAGGATCCCGAAGAGCGTTATTCCCAAGCCAAAACGCTGCCCGCGAGGAGCCCGGTTTTGTGAAGATCTTCCATATCTACGGAGAAACACCTCTTCTGCAAGCCGTAGTACTGCCCGATCATCTTCTGATCAAGTGAGTGTGTAGTTATTTTCATTCCAACGCAATATTATGAAGTATTTCTTATAAAATACGTGTTATGTGTATATATTTGGTTGTTATACGTGTGAGTGTATATTCACTCTCTTCTATCTTATAGATCTGATGTATTCTCTATGAAATATGTGTTATGTGTGTATGCCTCATCTGTTATGTGGAATATGTATTGCTTAAAGCATGTTATACAGGTTTTTAAACAATGTATAAAAATGTATATTTTTATCTACTAATATGTTGGGTAAAACATGGGTAGGTAATTGGTGTGTAATAAACAGATGAGAGGCCTCGGTGTTATTGGTGTTATTCTAGTCGTTCAGCAGAGTATGGATGACGACCACGGACTATTCTAGACTGTCCTGTGGAACACTAGCAGGCTCATTACCTGTAGGTGTTGTGAACGACGTGTTCACCGGTGTACTCTATCCCCCACATGGTTGCCTATAGGATACTTATTGTTGAGGAAGCCCCTCTGCAGTAATGTCCATCCCGATGAAAAATCCTGAAATAGGTTCCTTATAATAGATGTTATTTTTAGGAACGTAAGGTGAGGATAATGAGAATGGGTAATTGGGTTTATTGTTGATTGTTGAAATTAAATATAATTATTGTGGGTTGAAAACCCTATATGCTCACCAGGCTCCCAAGCCTGACCCACTAAGTTGATTTATTTTACAGGAAGTGGCGCAAGAGCTTAAGATGGGCGAACATCAAGTTGTTTTGTTTACAAGTCTGTATATGTATATATTTGTTGAATGACTTGTAATGCTATCGTTTATGCTTTATGATAGTATCGGAACATGACATCCCGACTTTTGATTTTGAAATGAAATTATATTTCTTTGTGAAATGTTTTGATAAATATCTATTTTATCATGTTTTGTTTTTGGGAACAAATTCCGCATCTCTTTTAAAATTAAAAGGATTTACTCTGAAAATTATTTTAAAAAGCATAAATGAAATCGGTCTTTTCTGGCCGAGATTTTGGGGATGTCACAGTTGGTATCAGAGCATTAGTTTAAGCGAATTAGGAATTTGTAGGATTTCTAAACTTAAACTTAGGATGCTAAGTGGAGATTGCGAGGTGTGTGTCTGTTGGATCTTAGACACAAGCACTAGTTTATTTTAGGAAAGTTGCCTAAAATGCTTTTATGTGCTAAATGTTATATGTCGCCATATATGATATTATTTGTTCGGATCTACGGTTTGTTGCCAACCGGATCTGAAGGTTATGTGTTTAGGATTCTAAGCGTATATGTACGATATTAGAACTAGCATGTAATCGTTTGGAGTAATAAGGTGAAATTATTCGGTGTATAGATCAAAATGGTGAGAACAAGAAGCGGAGTTGGAAATGCTAATGAAAACAGGAATCAACCGCCTGTAATCGAGCAAGTACCTGTCGTAGCTGCTGCACCTGAGCCGATAACAATGGCTGGTGTACAAATGATGATTCAAATGATGTTGGATCGTCAGATGGAAGAAACAAGACGCCTGCTTAGGCAGAATCGTGAAGAACCGTCAATTCAAGCGGAAGAGCCCGAGGAGAATGGAGGGCAGTCTGAAGGAGAAAACTTTAGTGGGATCATTGGTCAAGACGAACAACCAGTGGTTAGACGCAATAACCAGTATGGAGGAAATGATGGTCGTGGGTGCAAGTATAAGGATTTCATGGCATCCAAACCACCATGCCTATCCGGAAGCCCGACGCCGGTGCAAGTTATGGATTGGGTCTCTGAAATGGAGACTATGTTTGAAAGTTGCGAATGCAGCAACAGGCAGAAGACCGCTCTTGCGATCCCTCTGCTAAAATCTGGCGTGTTGAGTTGGTGGAAGTTGTTAGCTGACTCTATGCCCAAGGGAGAAGCAAGCAAAATGTCTTGGGAAGACTTTGTGGAACAACTAAAACTGCAATACTGCTCCGAGCAGGACCTTCTGGAAATCAGTAATGAGTTTCAGAATTTGAAGAAAGGGAAATTGAGCGTTACTGAATACGCTACAAGTTTCACGGAAACAATGAAGTTTATCTCATATTTGGTGCCTACAGAACTCTCTAAGGTCAACAAGTTTGCCCTTGGACTACCAGCGGACTATGGTCCAATGGTTAAGCAAGCGACCACATTGAAAGCCGCCATCTGGGCTGCTAGAAATGTTGAGACCCAGATCAGGGAAAAAGGTCTAGAAAGGTCAGAGGTTGGTGAGAAAAGGAAAATCGATGGATTTTCAGGGTCCAGCAAGAAAAGTAAATTCTCGAAGTCTAGTTCGAGAGGAAGTGGAGGAAAGGTAGAGGCGAAATGGTGCGACAAGTGCAAGAAGAAGCATCATGGGAAGTGTGGCGGGGAAACCACATGCTTCAAATGTGGAAAGCCAGGGCATTATGCCAACGAATGCACTTTCACCAAGAATGTTTGTTGTGGTTGTGGTGAGGAGGGGCACATCTCAAGGGATTATCCGAAAAAGAAGGAAGCATCAAGACCCAACATTCCGCCAAAGCCAAAGGCAAGAGCATTCCAGATGACACTGGAAGCTGCTAAAGATGAAGCTGGTGTCGCTTCAGGTACCTTTCTTGTTAACAATTTGCCTGCCCAAATTTTATTTGATTCTGGAGCCAATTACTCCTTTATATTGCATGAATTTGGTAGAAAACTAGCTTTGCCTATTGTGAGACTAGATAATGCTTTATTAGTCGAAGTTGCTAGTGGCAAGATTGTACCTGTTAGCCATCGTATGAAAAACATTTTAATTGATTTGAATGGGAATAAGTTCCACGAGGAATTATTACCTATAGAACTTAATGGTTTCAACATCGTTTTGGGAATGGATTGGCTTAGTGCCAATGATGCCGAAATTTTATGCAAGAAGAAAATAGTGAAAGTGAATTCGCCTGGAAAGGAATCGTTTATGGTGTATGGAGATAAACGCATAGTAAATTCTGGAATCATTTCCCTAATGAAAGCCAGAAAGTGTTTGACCAAGGGATGTACATCATATTTAGCATTCGTGATCGATGCTAAGAAGGAAAAGAAGGTGATGCAAAATATTCCTGTTGTGTGTGATTATCCGGAAGTATTTCCCGAAGAGCTTCCTGGATTACCGCCCGATCGACAAGTAAAATTTCGTATTGACTTGTTGCCCGAAACAACGCCAATTGCAAAAGCACCTTATCGATTAGCACCGACGGAGATGAAGGAGCTAATGATGCAACTTCAGGAGTTATTGGACAAAGGTTTCATTAGACCTAGTTCATCACCCTGGGGAGCTCCGGTGTTATTCGTAAAGAAGAAAGATGGAAGCATGAGGATGTGCATTGATTACCGAGAGCTGAATAAGGCAACAATAAAGAATAGATATCCGTTGCCAAGGATTGATGACCTATTCGATCAACTACAAGGTTCAAGTTATTTCTCAAAGATCGACTTGAGATCAGGATATCATCAGCTAAAAGTAAGAGAGCAGGATATAGAGAAGACTGCATTCAGAACCCGATATGGACACTATGAGTTTTTGGTTATGTCGTTTGGACTAACCAATGCTCCAGCAGCATTCATGGATTTAATGAACAGGGTTTGTAATCCGTTCCTTGATAAATCTGTGATAGTGTTCATTGATGACATTCTGATTTATTCAAAAAGCCAGGAGGAGCATGGCAGACACTTGCGAGAAGTGTTAGAAGTCTTGAAGAAGAAGAAGTTGTATGCTAAGTTCTCCAAATGTGATTTTTGGATTCGTGAAGTCCAATTCTTGGGTCACGTGGTCAACCAAGAAGGGATAATGGTTGATCCAGCAAAGATCGAAGCTGTGATGAAGTGGGAACAACCAAAAAGTCCCACGGATATTCAAAGCTTTTTAGGATTAGCCGGATATTACCGAAGGTTTATCCAAGGCTTTTCTTCGATTGCTAGTCCATTAACAGCTTTGACCCACAAAGGAGCTACTTATGCTTGGAGTGATAAGCATAAAGAAGCATTCGAGAAGCTAAAGAAGAAACTATGCGAGGCACCGATACTTTCTCTACCTGATGGAGTTGAAGACTTCGCTGTTTATAGTGATGCGTCTGGTGTTGGATTGGGTTGTGTTTTGACCCAAAGAGATAAGGTGATCGCGTATGCATCTCGACAGCTGAAAGAGCATGAAAAGAACTACCCGACTCATGATTTGGAGTTGGCAGCGGTAGTTTTCGCTCTGAAAATATGGAGGCATTACCTCTATGGCACGAAGTGCAAACTTTTCACTGATCATAAGAGTCTCCAATATCTCTTTAGTCAGAAAGAATTGAATATGAGGCAACGACGCTGGCTGGAACTACTTAAAGACTATGACTGTGAGATACTTTACCACCCCGGTAAAGCCAATGTTGTCGCTGATGCTCTCAGTCGGAAAGTCAATCTTGAAATGAGAAGGCCAAGAGCGTTGAGAATTGAAGTTGTCTCAACCATTTTAGAAAGTAAAAAGAAAGCTCAAGAGGAAGCTTCGGAGAAGAATGACCGAAAGGAGGAACGTTTGGGCAAAATGTTGGTGTTCGGTGTAAACAGTCACGGACTGAAGGTGTTCCAAGATCGGATTTGGATACCTAAGACAGGAGGAGTCAGAGATCTTCTGATGGAAGAAGCTCACAAGACCATGTACTCAATTCATCCCGGTAGCACTAAAATGTATAGGGACCTGAAACCCTATTATTGGTGGCCGACGATGAAGCTCTACATTGCGAAGTATGTGGCCGAGTGTGTGACTTGTGCAAGAGTCAAGGCACAACATCAGAAACCGTACGGGAGTTTAGAACCATTGCCTGTGCCTATGGGTAAGTGGGAAGACATTACTATGGATTTTGTCACTAAACTGCCCAGAACAAAGAATGGTCACGACATGATTTGGGTGGTCGTTGATCGATTCACTAAGAGTGCGCATTTCATAGCAGCCAATGAGAAATGGTCTATGGAAAAGCTTGCGAATTCTTACGTGAAGGAAATTGTGAGACTTCACGGTGTTCCGCTAACAATTGTGTCGGATCGTGATAGTCGTTTCACCTCAAGATTTTGGAAAAGTCTACAAGAGGAATTGGGTACCAAGTTGTGTTTAAGTACAGCTTACCATCCGCAGACTGATGGTCAGAGCAAACGGACAATACAAACACTTGAAGATATGTTAAGAGCGTGTACCTTGGAATTCCTAGGTAATTGGGATGAACATTTACCTTTGGTAGAATTTTCCTATAATAATAGTTTTCACTCGAGCATAAAGATGGCACCTTATCAAGCTTTGTATGGAAAGAAGTGTCGTACGCCGTCTTGTTGGCTTGAGGCTGGGGAAAAGCAGTTTATGGGGCCGGAGATAGTCCATCAAACTGCTGAAAAAGTTGAAAATAATTAGGAAGAGAATGTTAGCAGCTCAGGATCGTCAAAAGAGTTATGCTGACAAAAAGCGAAGACCGATGACTTTTGAAGTTGGAGATTCGGTTTTGCTTAAAGTCTCGCCGTGGAAGGGACTTATAAGATTTGGAAAAAGGGGAAAGTTAAGTCCAAGGTTTATTGGACCGTTTAAAGTTTTTCAGAGGATTGGGAACCAAGCTTACAAGCTCGAACTACCAGAAGAACTGAATGGAATTCATAACACTTTCCATGTCTGTTATTTGAGGAAGTTCACGGGAGAAGTTCCCGACATAATTCCACTTTCAGAGATGAGGATCGATGAGAACAAAAGGTTGATTGAGGAACCGGAGGCAATTGTTGACCGAAAGACTAAGAAATTGCGATGTAAGATGGTGGAGTTAGTGCTTGTCCGATGGAAACACACGAATGGGCCAAATCTCACCTGGGAGACGGAGAGTGACATGATGAGTCGCTATCCGCATTTGTTTGCTGGTGTGTGATTTCGGGGACGGAATCATTCTAAGGTGGAGAGAATTGTAACGCCCGTGTTTCTGGGCTTGCCATTTTTAGCAATCTAATAGTCTAGGTTAACCTTTGTAACTAAATTTTAAATAATAAAAATGTATTATTTGTGAATTATGTGATTTATGTGTGTATTTTCTTAATTTTTATAATTTAATGAATTAAGAATAAAATAAGCGTCAAAATTAAAGTGTGAGATAAGCCCGACATCTTTGCATAAAGTTGTAGTGGTTTAAACAAGGATTCCGGAGATATAAGGAATGCCAAAATCCGAGTTATAACGAAGAAGCTATGACCTGTCGAAGTTTCGAGACAGAACCGGCACGACGCCGAGTGACGTAAAATATGAATTTAAGATAGAGCGATATTTAGCCTTAGCGATCTAAACGAAAGTCGTAGATTTCGTTAAACCGAGAGCGTGCATAAAAGGAACGCCCAAATCTGACTTCGTATGAGGAAGTTATGATTTTCTGAAGTTTCAACGTGGCAGTATGCAGCCCGAATACTCGATTTGAGATTGAGCGGTTTTTAGCCGAAACAATCTAAATGAGAATCGAAGATCTCGTTGTTAGTAGCAAAACGATGAAAAGTTAGGCGAAAACGGACGTCAGACAAAGAAGTTATGAATTTATAACGAAGTTTTTCTGTCCCGGCCTTCTAAAAATAAATAATAAAAATAAAAGTCAAAATTATCCGACGGAGTCTAAATGAAAGTTGTAGAGTATGGTCTGACCTTCGCGTGGATATAAAGAACGTCGAAAACGGAGCTCGTATGCGAAAGTTACGCAATTTAGAAGTTCGACAAGTCAATTACGCCCAGCGTACTCAGCCGGATGCAACTTGTCTGACCGATACTCGAGTGCCACCAGTCGACGCACGCAGTGACGTCAAAGTACGCCCTGCGTAATTTGAGATTACGCCCCGCGTAATCCCAGGCCCTCAGCCTATAAATAGAACTCGAATTCAGCCATTTTCTCTTGTTCAAACTCTTCCCTCTCTCTAAGTTTTGCCTCGATTTGCGTGCCAATCATACCCCGAAGCCCCGGTAATATTCCCGAGCCCCGAAGTAAGATCCGAAGCCCCGAGGATCCCGAAGAGCGTTATTCCCAAGCCGAAACGCTGCCCGCAAGGAGCCCGATTTTGTGAAGATCTTCCATATCTACGGAGAAACACCTCTTCTGCAAGCCGTAGTACTGCCCGATCATCTTCTGATCAAGTGAGTGTGTAGTTATTTTCATTCCAACGCAATATTATGAAGTATTTCTTATAAAATACGTGTTATGTGTATATATTTGGTTGTTATACGTGTGAGTGTATATTCACTCTCTTCTATCTTATAGATCTGATGTATTCTCTATGAAATATGTGTTATGTGTGTATGCCTCATCTGTTATGTGGAATATGTATTGCTTAAAGCATGTTATACAGGTTTTTAAACAATGTATAAAAATGTATATTTTTATCTATTAATATGTTGGGTAGAACATGGGTAGGTAATTGGTGTGTAATAAACAGATGAGAGGCCTCGGTGTTATTGGTATTATTCTAGTCATTCAGCAGAGTATGGATGACGACCACGGACTATTCTAGACTGTCCTGTGGAACACTAGCAGGCTCATTACCTGTAGGTGTTGTGAACGACGTGTTCACCGGTGTACTCTATCCCCCACATGGTTGCCTATAGGATACTTATTGTTGAGGAAGCCCCTCTGCAGTAATGTCCATCCCGATGAAAAATCCTGAAATAGGTTCCTTATAATAGACGTTATTTTTAGGAACGTAAGGTGAGGATAATGGGAATGGGTAATCGGGTTTATTGTTGATTGTTGAAATTAAATATAATTATTGTGGGTTGAAAACCCTATATGCTCACCAGGCTCCCACGCCTGACCCACTAAGTTGATTTATTTTACAGGAAGTGGCGCAAGAGCTTAAGATGGGCGAACATCAAGTTGTTTTGTTTACAAGTCTGTATATGTATATATTTGTTGAATGACTTGTAATGCTATCGTTTATGCTTTATGATCTGTATCGGAACATGACATTCCGACTTTTGATTTTGAAATGAAATTATATTTCTTTATGAAATGTTTTGATAAATATCTATTTTATCATGTTTTGTTTTTGGGAACAAATTCCGCATCTCTTTTAAAATTAAAAGGATTTACTCTGAAAATTATTTTAAAAAGCATAAATGAAATCGGTCTTTTCTGGCCGAGATTTTGGGGATGTCACACCTATCATTTTTGTCAAAAAAAGGATGGTTCACACTGGATGTGCATTGACTACCGGGAGTTGAACAAATTGACAGTCAAGAACCGTTACCCGTTGCCGAGGATTGACGATTTGTTCGATCAGTTGCAGGGAGCATCTTGGTTTTCCACGATCGACTTGAGGTCTGGATATCATCAGGTGAGGGTGCAAGATGAGGATATTCAGAAGACAACATTTAGGACTCGTTGCGGGCATTACGAGTTCGTAGTGATGCCTTTCGGGATCACCAACGCACCAGCGGTGTTCATGGACCTCATGAACAGGGTGTGCAGACCGATGTTGGATCGCTCGGTAATCGTATTCATTGACGACATTTTGGTGTATTCGAGATCTAGAGAGCAGCATGAGGAGCATCTGAGGGAGATCCTAGGGGTTTTGAGATAGGAGAGGTTTTATGCCAAGTTCTCCAAGTGTGATTTGTGGTTACGAGAGGTCCAGTTCCTGGGACATATCGTTAACCAGAAAGGGATATTGGTCGACCCGCTAAAATTGAGGCGGTGATGAGTTGGGAGGTGCCGAGGTCGCCCACGGAGATTAGGAGTTTTCTAGGGCTGGTAGGCTATTATCGGAGATTCATCAGGGATTTCTCCAAGATTGTCGTGCCACTCACCAAGTTGACCCGGAAGGGTGTAGTTTTTGCTTGGGGTCCAGAACAGGAGGCCTCCTTCGAGACACTTCGCCAGAGATTATGCGAAGCCCCGCTGTTAGCCCTTTCGGATGGAATGGAGGATTTTGTGTTATATTGTGACGCGTCGATATCAGGATTGAGAGTCGTACTTATGTAGAGGGGTCATGTGATAGCGTATGCATCGAGGTAGCTGAAGCCTCATGAGGCGAGGTATCCTACCCATGATTTGGAGTTGGGGGCAGTGGTGTTCGCCCTCAAGATCTGGCGTCACTATGTATATGGGGTCCGGTGTACCATATACACGGATCACAAGAGCCTGAAGTACTTGATGGATCAGCCCAACCTGAATATGAGACAGAGAAGATGGCTGGATGTGGTAAAGGATTATGATTGCAAGATCCTGCACCACTTGGGAAAAGCCAACGTAGTGGCCGATGCCTTGAGTCGTAGGGCGGAGAGTGTTCCGATGCGTGACATTTGTATGAGGATGACGGTGATGACTCCGGTGTTGGACACCATTCGAGGAGCTCAGGCCAAAGTCGTTAGGCCAGAAAACCAGAAGAGAGAGCGGGTTGTCGGGCAAGTATCAGAGTTCATCACTAATGGTCGGGGGCTTATGACGTTTCAGGGTCGGATCTGGGTACCGCATGTGGGTGGAACGCGTACCATTTTGATGGAAGAGGCTCATCGATCGAAGTTCTCGATCCATCCTGGGGCCACTAAGATGTATTTGGACATGAAAAGGGAGTATCGGTCCTATGCCTCGCACAAACTAGGCCTACTCCGCGAACTCAGTAACGTAAATTATACTCTTAGCGTCTCGATCATGAAACCATACCTTTCCGTTAGGACTCTTGTAAGTCCACTCGTCGAGATCCTCGCCTTCGTATTAGAACCGTAGTGACCCTCGACTGAGAGGTCAAGCGGACGAAGCAACGCCATTGCCAGTTAGTGAAGGTTCGTTGGGATTCCAACCGAGAACCCGATTTCACTTAGGAACGCTAGAACCAATCGATTAGGAAGTTTACTCCTCAAGACTCGATCATTCGTACATACTTCCTTGCCTAAATTCTAATTTCGGGACGAAATTCCCTTCAACAGGGGGATGATGTGACAACCCGAAATTTTCATTCTGAACAAACCATATCAAGCCAATAGAAGTAGGGGAGTGGATGCACTAGGGTTTTGTGCAACACTGTTATTCCAATACTCTAGGACATTAGAGTTCGTTTCAGGAATAAAAATATTTTCTGCCAAAAATATCTCAGGACTATAAATGGAATTCTAAACCAAATAGTTCATTAGTTACATTTCCAATTAGAGAAAAGCCAAAATTCTCTCTCACAGATCTTCGGGTTTTTATCCCAAATTGTGAGTACTTCGATCTAATTATGTTATATGGCTTAGATTGTCTTTAGAAACATCAATTACATATCAAATCTGTGAGATACGGGAGTTTACCGCCCAAGAACTTACTTGGAGAGTAAACTCCATTTTAAGGTCCTAAGGTGTCCCAAAGTCCCTCAAAGCCATGGCACTCGAACTAGAACCCACCATTGCATGTTTAGGACACCAAAACAATTAAGATTCAAGGGGGGGGGGGGAAAGAGAGTTCACGGCCAAGGAGGTTCTTGGGCCGTGAACTCCATGTTTTTGTGCCAAAATGCCCTAAAAGCCCTTCTTAAGCCAAGGTACTAATTTGGACAAGTACCCTAATTGGTTTATAGCCTAGAAATCATAAGGAAACACAAGGAAAAAGGAGTTTACGGCCAAGACAAGTTCTTGGGCAGTAAACCCCTATAAATGGGGCAAATGACACCCTAACTCCTTCCTTATGCCTAGAAACCAGCTTGGATGATATCCTTGAAATGTTAAGGAGCTAAAGCAACCAAGAAACCATGTTCCCATAGAGTTTATGTTCGTAAGCTCATAAGGATTGGTCCTTAGGCCGAAAACTCTATAAAGGGGTGATATTGTGCCCCTAATGCTTCCACATGGCTAGAACTTATCATAGAACAAATCACCAATGAGTTAGGAACCTCAAAACAACATAAACATTCCCCCAAAGGAGATTACGGCCGTAATCTCCATGGGATATGGTCCCAGGGCCGTAAACTTCTCAAAGGAGTTAATAGGAAGCCCAAACACTTGATTTAGCCTTGAAACAATTCACCAAACTAGTTGTATAAATGATAGGCTTCATTTAGAGACTTTGTTGTGAGTTTACGGCCAGGAGTTTACTCCCTTGGGCCGTAAAATCCAAAGCACATGGTCATTTGACCATAAACTCCCATTAGAGGCTTTGCACTCCTTGGTTGCAACCCATTAGCCTCCTAGCACTTGACCAAAAGTGTTTTCCCCGCATTAAAATGTTTATACTTGTATAATTAGTGTTTTAATCACTAATTATTTATATACATATGTCTTCATATGTAATTAGGATCATTGGGTGTGTCTAAAGTCTTCACTTGACACCAAGCACTTGTCCGATCCTTCCTTACGATAACAGTCCATTCAATTCCAGTCACTTACTACAGGTGAGTTCATACCCCTTAATCAATGTTTTAACAGTTTTTAAATGTTTTATGGCGGGGGGGGGGGGGGGGGATACAGGTAAAATCATGCTAGTTATTATATCAATCACATGTGATTAATAAGTAGAATTATGCTAGTTATTACATCAATCACATGTGATTAATATGCAACATTCAAATGATTTACTACACATTAGCCGTTTTACCAAACAGTTTCCTTCAAATGATTTTTATAAACATTTTATATGTTTTAAACTCTTTATTACACTATACATTTTACTCTGTATATTACATTTCAAACTTATTTACAATTGTGTTTCAAACAAATGTTTCTTTATACTAAACTGTTTTATCAAACCCATGCCTTCAAATTGTTTTATAGATTGACATCAAGTCGATCTTTTCTTAAGATAATAATTATGTTTCAAATGTTTTACAAAACTTATTTATGCTTTTATATTATAAATTGCATGCCTCTATACGTATAGTTATATAAGAAATGTTTAAAAGACTTAGGAAGGCTATCCACCCTATTTCCTTTTCGCGCTTGAGATGTGGTCTGGTGGGATATCGGGTACTCGTCCGAAGGTCGTTTAAATATTAGTTATATATCACGTTTACATGTATAGTCATAAAAGGTCCTTCCAGTTCATCCCATACCCTTGGGTAGCAAGGGTATACATCCATGTCCATACGTACCAGTTAGATTACTAGTAAACTACCATAGGGGTAGTTTAAGAAGATACTATAACTATTACTAGAACACAATATCATACTATGAGTCAGTTCATTCATGAGTCAATACTTACTACTATGAGAACATATACAACTATACTAGAGAAGAACATATACAACTATACTAGAGAGGAACATATACAACTATACTAGAGAAGAACATATACAACTATACTAGAGAAGAACATATACAACTATACTAGAGAAGAACATATACAACAATACTAGAACAAGTAACATTACATTACATATACATGAATACGTTAACAACTGTGATCCACTATATCGGAGCATGCCTTAAATGTCATGGCCCGAGTTGTAGCCAGAATTCTCTTGGAGGGAGAGCATGAGTTTGCGTATAGATCTATACTGGATTGACTATCTTATACCTTGCTGCTAGCTACAGCCGGACCTGCAGGTCTGCGGGTGCCAAACGTCATTCCGTTTTACGACCATTCGTATGTCGTTGTTACCAGTCAATAGTATGGTGAAATTAATCACATGATGCCTTAATATAAATCCGGTTTAAGGTAGTTAGTACAGCAGTAGTTCCTATAATACAACACTACAGTACTACATTTATTTTCCCTTTACATATATTTGGTGATCTTTTCACTTAAACATTTAATGTAAAAACTATATTTTGATAATGATAGTTACACTTGGGAAAATTACACACTTTTACAAGAAACGAACATTGAGAACAGTTAAGTCTTGGTAGAAGTCTCCTTTTGTTACTAGTAGTAATCATAGGGATTTCTGGGGTTTTTCAAATGTTTACAGTCGTTTTACAAACATTTTCATACTTACAGTTCATTTACATTTTCAATACTTAATATTCGTATACATACAAATACTTACATTTCAAATACATACAAGTATTTACATACAAATTAAGACACTAAAATACTTATGATCTCACTAGCTTTAAAGCTGATACTCGCTTTCAAAATTACTTGTATCCTCAGGTCATCATAGACAGGTACTGATGCAAGGAGAAAGGAAGATGGAGCTTGTTCAAGACCCATCTTTCATTTTGATTCATGCTTTAGTGTTTATCAAAATTTGACAGAACACACTTGTATAATAATTATAGTATTAATGCAATGGATGATGTTGTTGCTTGTTTACTACTTTACATTGTTGTGATATTGTACATGACGTCCTCCGCCCCAGAACGTTTCCGCCGTTCCTGGTTTTGGGGTTTGACAGAAGAGTTATGCTGATAGGCGACGATCAGAGCTCGAATTTCAGGTCGGTGATTTGGTGCTTCTGAAGGTATCTCCTTGGAAACGAGTGATCCGATTCAGAAAGAGGGACAAGCTGGGACCCCGGTATATTGGGCCATTTAAAGTGATCGCGAGGGTGGGCAGGGTAGCGTATCGCTTGGAGCTACATGCAGAGTTGGGTCAGATTCATGACACTTTCCACGTATCGCAGTTGTGGAAGTGTATAGCAGATGAGTCGGCAGTGGTTCCATTGGAGGACATTCAGGTGGATGTGAGCCTGAATTATGCTGAGAGACCGATGGCGATTAGGGATCGGAAGATCAAGGTTTTGAGGAGCAAGGAAGTGCCTCTGGTTTTGGTTCAGTGGAAACATCGGAAGGGGTCCGAGCTGACTTGGGAGCCGGAGCGTGAGATGCGTGAGCAGCATCTGGAGTTATTTCCAGAGTGAGACTTCGAGGGCGAAGTCCGATTCTAGTGGGGGAGAATTGTAACAGCCGGGTTTCCAGGTATATTATTTTAATTGTTTATTTTGAATTATGAGAAGGAACTCGGCGAGTTGATGCATAGACTCGCCGAGTAGGGTCATGATTGTTCATCCGGATCCACTTTGGACTCGGCGAGTCCACGCTGTTTAATGAAACCCTAAATTCCCCAGGTTTGGAGCCTATTTAAGGGCACTTATAGCCTCTCATTGCGGCTACCAATCCCTTGAGAGAACCCTAAGTGAGCCAAATCTTTGTGAGGAAGAAGAAGTTACTTTTGATCCTTGTACCTTTGGTTTGGCAAGAAGGAGGTGCACAAGAGCAAAAGGGAGGTGCGATTCTAGCAGTTCCGGAGATTCAGAGACTTCATTTTGAGGTAATAGTTCAAACCTCCTTAAGTTTTGGTGTTGATCATTAGAGTTAGGGTTTTCTAACCCCTTTGGAGAGTGATTATGTGAAGCAAATGGTCCCTCTTCATGTTTGTGCCTTGGATCTGGACTCAAAGAGGTCCAGAGACCTTAACCCTTGGAGCTTTATGAATTAGTTTGGGGTTGTTGGACTTAGGTTGCCATTTTTGGGACTAAATCTCCTTTTGATGCCTTGTTGTGTTATATAAGCATCAAGTTTCGAGCTTTACATGACATTCATGCTTGGGAAGGCCAGATCTTTGATTTAGGGAAACAGTTATGAGCTCAGGAGGCCAGTAGAGGTTGTGCATGGCATGAACTCGCTGAGTTGTTCTTGAGACTCGACGAGTAGGGTTAGGGTTTCACGTAAATTGCTCAGTGAGTAGACTTGCTGAGTTGGGGTGACTCAGTGAGTCAGAAGGGAGCTTGAGGACTGGAGTTCAAGGCGGTGCTCGCCGAGTTGTTCTTGAGACTCGGCAAGTTGAGTCGTGGTGGCCCCGCGATTCATGCCGAGTATGACTTGTCAAGCATAGGGAGGGGCTCGGCGTGCCAAGCGGGACAAAGTGTTAAAGAACATGTGTGAACTCGCCGAGTCACCAGGGTGCACTCGGCGAGTAGGGTCAAAGTGTGGCCGTTGACTTTTAGGGTTTGGTCAACAGAGTACTTGTGTCGAGAGGGGGGTAAAATAGCCTTTTTCCCTCCTGAGGGTGCTAATGGCAGGTTGAGTCTAGTCTCGAGAGTTATATTTATAAGAGTATTTACTTTATGTGAATAGGCGAAGACTAGGCAATATTTCTACCAAGTCAGAGATTTACCGAGACGCTTGAGGTGAGTCTTCTCACTATACTTTACCTAGTGAGGTAACAAAGTTATGTGATAGAGTATTTTAGAGTTATATGCCAGTGTAATTGCATGTTTTTTATGTATATGATTTATTGTGATAGGTGCTATGTATGATTAAGAGTCACAGAGTTAGGACCATCGGGTCCACAGAGTTAGGACTTTCGGGTCCACAGAGTTAGGGCTAGAGGGCCTATAGAGAGTTGGGACTGGAGGGCCCCAATGAGACACATAGACCTGAGGGTCAACAGAGTTACAGACTCGAGTGGCTATTATGTGTTAGAGTGGTATTTTGGGGGACTCACTAAGCATTTATGCTTGCAATGTTATGTGTTATGTGTTTCAGGTACCAGTGATGATCGCGGGAAGGCACCGGCACGATTCGTACACACGCATACCGGAGTTTATATATATTTTGATCTTGGGTTTTGTATTGATACAATGTTTTGTTCATGATTTCAAATGATACTTTATGGGTTACAAAAGTGAAAAATTATTCAAATTTTTACGGTGTTACAGTTCCCCCAGGGACTGTGCCCCGGTAGCGGGCTACGTCGGTCAACTTAGATCAGCTGATAGATCTGAGATGGCCCTCTATAGCTGGAGAGAACCATCTTGGTGCTGGTCGTGGTGTATGGTGGCTGATGGCGGTGGGTGGCGGTTGAACCACCCGACCGAAGTATAATGTGGTGGCTGAACCATGGGGAAGAGTCCAGGGAAAAAATCCTAGGGAAAGGTCCAATCCCCGGTCCTCCTTCATGGAGGAGGCACTATTCTATTTATAGGGGACAACTTGGTTAAAGAGAATTAGGTCAGGCCTTGGGCCAACCCATTTCAGGCCCAACTAGCGAGGAGCTGGGCAAGGCCGCCCGGAGGTAGTGGGCGGGGCTGGCGGGCGCACACTAGGAAAGGCTGGCAAGGGGCGCCAAGCAAGGCAGCACCAGGCCGGGCCGAGAGGAGGGTCCCCTGCAAGGCTAGCAAGGGAGCGCCAGGCCAAGCTGGCACGCTATAGTAGTCTAGGCCATGCTAATGGACCATATATCATCAGTCATCAAACCATTGACCATCTGAATTCTCCCAATGACAAAAGGCAACCAATAAAAATCTCTCTCTCTCTCTCTATATATATATATATATATATATATATATATATATATATATATATATATGCATGCCACCTAAATTTTGTAGTTGCTGACATGTAAAAATCTAAAAATATTTAAAAAAATAAAAGGGCAATTAGATTTACGTAATTTATCTTGAAAAATCTTTAAAAAATCACAATGCCACCTAGATTCTAGTAGATAGTGACATACAAAATAAATTTGTGACTGTTTGAATGATTATTATTATTATTATTATTATTATTATTATTATTATTATTTTAAATTGTTTCTAATTTGTGTCTGTATTAAATTGTACAAATATTCCAAGTTAAACGCTATTGATCAAATCTCCACCCCCCCCCCCCCCCCCCCCGCGCCAAAAAAAAAACTCCACCCATCGTCTCCTAGAAACTTCTGATTTTATCAATCGGTCACTCACACCAGTGAAGCATTACCGTGCCTCAATTTTTCTTAACTTATCTCTCTCAATCGCTCTCACCACCGAAGAACTGCCATCTCTTGATTTTTCTTATCAGGTAAATCCCCCGCTGTAACACCCTATTCTAAAACATTCATTTATGGATTTCAGGAGTCAAGGCTAGGGGTGTTTTGGTCATTTATGGGCTTTGAGTTTTATTTGAGAAGTTTGGACCGAGGAGTGTTGCTAGAAGCGTAGGGCTTCTCGACACCTTTTTGTAGATATAAAATTCGTCGGAAACGGACTTAGAATGAAGGAATTATAGCACTTTGAAGTTATTGACATTAATGGTCCCTTAATGAAAAAGTTGGCAAAAAGGACCATGCATGTAAGGGGGAAGGTGCGTGGGTACGCCCAACGTATAAGGGAGAAAGGATTGCGGGTGCTTAAGGCATACGCCCAATGTACAGGAAGTACGCCCAGTGTCCATAAACCCTAATTTTAGGGCCAAGCCACTATATAAAGAACATAACACCCAAGTTAACAGCCTCCATCTCATTTTCATACAAACACTACGAAACCCTAAACCTCTCTTGGGTATTCTTGAAACCTTGGGGGTCATTAGAGAGCATTTTGGGTATTGTAAAGCCATTTCCAAGCAAGTGAAGAGATTAGCAAGGTGGTGGATTGAAGGGGAAGCAGTAGATCCAAGTTTGTGGTTCCATTTCAGACCATTTTGAGGTATAGAGTTTGAAAGTTTACTTAAGTATGCTTAGATCTATGCTAATGGGAGATTTGAGCCTTTTTGGTTCCAAGATTTGACCTTTATGTCACAACTCGCCTTATAGGTCCATGGTTGCCACCCTTAGTGTCATATGAGTCCCATAAGCAGTAAAGTTTCAACCTTTAGGACTCATTTGTGTCCATGCATGAGATCTAGCCCTTGGAATGAAAGCATGTTGTCACCTTTCGAGTTTGGGCTTGTTTGGTGGGTTGCAAGTCACCAAGTTAGTGACTTTATAGTTTAAGACATCAGTAAGGACCTGGATCTGAGTTGGTAGCCTCTGGAGTGGTGTATTAAGCACTTAATGGAAAAGTGTCTTAACAGGAGGATTACGTTGAGCGTACGTGCAGCTACGCCTAACGTACTCACTAGAAGGCCAGTACGCTTAGCATACATTAGAGTACGCCCAACATACTCAGCAGAGTTGGGCTTTGTGCATATTAGGCCTCGGTGTGGACTGTGTCTTAGATTTTGGGCCATTGGGCCATAGTGGGCCATCATGAGTCAGGTTATTTTGGGCTAAGGATATGCTTAGGCTTACGATAAGGCCCAGTAAAGGGATTGGGCCCAATTTAGCAAATTGGGCCACTAATGGACTTGGGGAGTTTGTTTAGTGTTGGGCCTTAGTTATGGACCAGGTTGGCCCAGGGGTAGAATGCCCATTCTACCCTATGATGGATTATTGGATTTGACTACGTGTATTATGGTATTGATAGTTCGGGGAGCTAGAGGAGAAGCAGTGAGGGGGTTGTCACATAGCAGCCAGAGGGATATCAGCAAGGGTTCATTAGTGCAAGGTGAGTCTCCCCACTGTTTATATGGGTCTACAACCATAATGCTGACCCATTTTGTTTATGTATGATTGGAAAACCCGGGGGTTAGCCCTAGGCATTATGCATGAAAGACCAGGAGATGGCTCCTGGCACACAATATGTTATTATGTATGGTAGGAAGACATGGGGGTTAACCCTAGGCAATATGTATGAAAGACCAGGAGGTGGCTCCTGGCGCACTATATGCTATTACATATGAAAGACCAGGAGGTGGATCCTAACATCCTATATGCTAAGTAGCCTAGTAGAGTAGTATGTATAGTTGTCTTTGTGATGCTTGCATGGAAGACCAGGGGGTGGCCCTTGGCACTTGTCTGTAAGACCCAGGGGGTGGCCCCAGGCTTGAACAGGAAGACCACGTGCGGCCCACGACATAATGGCAAGACTATGTTTGGCACATAGCACCTTAACAAGACTATGCTTTGCACATAGCACCTTACTTGATTACATATATGTTTGTTATGTATGGCATGTATGGATCAGTCGATATGCATGGTATGTGGTATTTGGGGAACTCACTAAGCTTCGTACTTACGATTTTCAGTTTTGGTTTGAGGTACTTCGTTTTCAAAAGAAATGAGTCAGCTCGATCGCAGCGCATCACACTATGTTTTCCGCACCGGAGATCTTTGGGATGATACTCTAATATGGTTTTATGATGACATGTTTTGATTATTGACGTACTGGTTTTGGCATGATATGTTATTATGGATGTTTCTTATACTGTTGATTTTATAATAACTCATTTAAAAATGAAAATTTTGGCCTTGAATTTTGGGATGTTACACCCGCCTTGTTTTTCAATTTGTTCACTACTTTTATAGCGTTCTTTGCTCTATTACATGTAATTCTGTAATATGAACGATTAAGAGCCTGAACTATAGACAGTAAAATTGAATCCCAGTAAAAGAAAGCCGTGAATTTTTGTATTTGATTATCTTCTTCCATTCAAAAGAAATCCTCTCACTTCTGGTAGTGGAGAGTTCCTTTTGAAATTTCAAATATTAGTAAGAATCATATATATACTAAAAACTAATTATTAAATCAATTAAATATGAATTTCTGAACGGCAATCTAAAAGCCACAATGTCAATTTGAATTTGAAGAATAAAATGTTTAAATTTTCAAGATCAAGAGATGAAACTAACTCTACTGTCAAATTGAACAACTTTATTAGCACTATAAAATTGAATCCCTTAAATTCCAAACCTCAAATTTCAGTTTATTTGTCAAAACTAAAATCAATACTACACAAACCACAAACCAAACTGCTTCTTATTTTTGTGATTACCTTTTTGTTGTAGTTTTAACCATTAAACAAAATTATAATTAAGGATAGTTTTGTTAAAATTTAGCCATATTGATAGAACAAGAAAAGTGAAATAAGAAAAAGAAACACATAGTCATGGATTTATCGATTTTCCCAAGAGGAAAATAACGCAAAGCCTGTGCTTCAGACATCTAGCAAGAAACAAGTAGTTGAACAGTAATTTGAAATAAAAAGTCTTGATTTGATTATTGTGTTTATTGTCTAGGCTCTCTGAAGGTTTATAAATTTATTCATAAACTCATAAACTCAAGCGACCTGATCTCATCATCGATTTGGCATCAAGCATCTGACCAGGTAACTTTGGCCTCACCCCAGTCACTCTTAGGCACCCCAAGGGCCTTCCAAACAGCTTTAGATGCATCCACGATGTTATTAGGACATGGTGGTTGGTATCCATGCTCAGCATCACACCCTACAGTGGAGTCACACTCATCGACCACCTTAGCCTTTACACTCTTACCATTATAGTGTATATTGATAAACTTAGAACACCTTTTTCTGTTATTATACCACCCAGTGGACAATGCAACAATTAGCGTATTATCTGAGTGATACTTACCATCACATGCAGATGGTCCTCCACCATCCCCTCCTTTTTGAAAACTGTTTATCGTTAGTGTGGCTGTTGTATGTTTAGTGACAACGGGTGAGCATTTGTACGTGTTGTATAACTTGCCTTCTTTGCAACAATCTGGATCGTTCACACATGTCCCATGGGGGGGTTTTTTACCTCTCAACTTTCCACTCGCCTTGCAAGACTGACCATCAACGCAAGATATAAACAAGGTAATGAATATTGAAAAGAGAATGAGAATCGTAACTCTTGATACCTTCATTCTATATTTGTATGTTGATGGCATGTTTGGTGTGAAGAAATTGTGTTCAAGGAAGCTAAATATATATATCAATGGAGTTTTGTCGTGTGCTGGAATTGTTTTTAGGGATTTTATGCATGTTCGGTTGAAATTACTATGTCAATGTAACAACTAGAGCTTTGTGACTATTTGTTTGTATCCTTCAAACAAAATCTTAGTTAAAACAATGTGTTTTAAGCGGAGAAGTTATAAACTTGATTCAGGGATCTATGTTGGCTTGAGTTTATTTTTGTAAGTTTCTTGTTTTACAAATTTAATAGAATATTTGACTTGCTTGAAATTTTGTTTGTATCATAGGAACAAAATGTCTCAATCAAAGAAATTGTTTTCAAGACAGAAATTTCGTCTTTGGATCTTATCTTATTTGAATTATTTATAAAAGTCTAGAGCTACATTGTTATTTTCAATTAATTGTCGATAAACCCATAGAAAAAAAATATATTAATATAATTTAGTTGAACATTTCTTTTAACTTTTGGATTTTTGAATTGTTCAATTATGCAATCACTTCTTATTAGTCAACATACAACTTTAAAACACAACTTTAGGAGTTTTGGATATGGATTCGATTTTACCTAACGAATGTAATTATTAAAATTCAGACATCATATTTTTCAATTAAATACGGTGTATGTTCAAATGATATTTTCTTATAATTTTAAAGAAATGCATATATTACATTTTTAAATAAGAGGGAAAAAACACATCAAATACCTCCATGGCACAAAAAGATTCATTCGGTAGCGATGAGATTTATGTGGGTATATCCTTACAAAGTAATCTAATTTTGAGTTCTTCATGGATGTTTAGTTGTATGTGAAGGGTCTCAAAGAAGAAGATGTGTGATGCCTTTTTAGTTGTGTGTTTATGAATCCAGATTGTGGTGCCTTTTGGGTTGTGTGTTTATGAATCTAGATTGAGATATATATGGTTCACTTTTATCTTTACAAATGAATCTAATTTTGAGTTCTTCATTTGATAGTCATTTTAATTTTAGGAGAGCTAAATCCACAAACAAAGAAACATGCTTAAAAGGATCTTGAATCCAATTTTTCAAAGGGTCAGATCGAACCCCAAAAAAATCAAACCACAAAGATCATTTTTACGGTTTTGTCTAAAAATTACAATGATTAAAATTTAAAACTGTAACTTACTGTAAATTAAAAAATAATAGAGGATAAAAATATAATTTATACGTTTCTTAGCGATTTAAAGTTATAGTGGGTCTTGTGACATCTCGTATAGTTGGATGACTTCCTAAAGTTCTCTTACAAAATTAGGGCATGAAAGCTTATTGCAAAATTTAGAAAGTTGAAACGAGTTTGAAATTTTCATTTGCTCCATATCTACCGCTTAAGTTGGGCAAATTCACTGAAGGCTGATTAATCGGCGACGGCGGCCGACAACCGACGGCGAAGCAAAGGGGATATTTTTTTGATTTGAGGTACAACTTCTCTCTTCTTCAGTTTAACACTCTGTATCATGATCCACAACAAAATTGCGTTTGTTGTTTATGTTAGTTAGAGAAATAGCAATTGTCAAATTCTACCAGTGAATTCTCAATTGTTGGTGCTATTTACAAAATCTCTTCCTGCATTTTAGTTTTTGTAAGCTTTCCATCCTATATAGCCTTTTCGTTGTTGTCGGTTTCTTTCCAGCCTCTCTCGCCTTATACATATACACCACCATCACCGCCCTGTACGGCGTCCTTCTTCTACATCACCATGTCGCGCTACCTTCTCTGTTAGCTATCGTTGTTGGTGGAAACCGGAATTCTTCACAAACACTAACAACTTCTTCGCTGGAAACCGCACTTCGTCAGACCACCCAATAAATTATCTGACTAACTCAGGTCTGTCTCTCTGCTTTCTCAAGCCTTTGTCTTTGCGATTTTAGATTCAGAGATAGGTTTTCTACGTTTTGGGTTTGCGATTTTGTGGGTTATTCTTGATTTAGGGTTTGTTTGGTGATTTATACATTAACTGGAAGTATCGATACCGTTTTAGGTTCTGCCTTCTCGGATTTAGGGTTTCTTTTGGTAAGTGCAATTTTAGTGCCTACAGTCTTTCCCCGAAATACAAACACAGGAACACTTGATTTGTGGTGGATCACCTGATCTTTAACATGGAACATAGATGTAATTTTAATGGTATCCTGTTGTTGAATTTCAGTCTATGGCATCTGGTGAAGGTTTAGATGTAATGCAAGTGAATAATGGTTCTAGAAGACCCCGGATTCTTCTAGCAGCAAGTGGAAGTGTAGCTGCCATAAAGTTTGGAAACCTGTGCAGCTGTTTCTCTGATTGGGCGGATGTAAAAGCTGTTGCCACACAAGCAGCTTTACATTTCATTGACAGAGCATCTCTTCCAAAGGATGTCATCCTCTACACTGATGAACACGAATGGTCATCCTGGTCAAAGATTGGAGATACTGTGCTTCACATTGAGCTTCGTCGATGGGCTGATATTATGGTCATTGCTCCCCTGTCAGCCAATACGCTTGGCAAGGTAAAATGACCTTTTTGCCCCTTTGTCTATACGCTTAATAATGTTGAATGAAAATAGGTAACAGTTTAAGAGTTGTTGTATGTAGATTGCTGGTGGACTGTGTGACAACTTGCTGACAAGTATCGTTCGAGCATGGGATTATGAGAAGCCGATATTTGTGGCTCCAGCAATGAACACTTTTATGTGGACAAATCCTTTTACAGAAAGGCATCTTATGACAGTGGATGAACTTGGAATTACGCTTATACCCCCCATCTCTAAACGGCTTGCTTGTGGGGACTATGGCACTGGTGCAATGGCCGAACCTTCTCTCATCTTCTCGACTGTACGGCTCTTCCTCGAGTCGCAACCAAATTCTTCCACAAATCATTAAATCTTAATTTCTTTTGTATTATGAAACCGGTAAGATCATGGATAGTTATGTAAGACTGGGCATAACAGGTTGTAGTTGTACTGTGTTTGGTATGCGTTGGTTAACATGATAAAAACTTATATGAGGTTTTAAACACTTGTGTATATATCTTTTTGCATCTCAAATATTTGATTTGTTTGCCCATCCCAAATAAAATATTCTATTAAGTAATTTAATACATTAGTTTTAAAGGAAAAAAAATTTGGTTACAAAGGTAGTTGAGACTAAAGAGTTAAAGAGGAATGGAAGAGCATGTGGACAGTGGAGTCGAATTAACTCACTATGCATTCATGCCCAGACAGACACATTGCAATCTGTGCACAAATTTCCATACAATTACAGTTCTGACCACCTCAAAATTTTAAATGGAAACTCCCAAGTTACACCTTACGTGGAGCTACGCTACATTCAATCGAAGTTTTAAAGTTTTATTATTTCAGTATGCATTTATTATTAATATATTGTGGACTGAATTTCATGATCACAAATGAAAGTTTTGATTTGTGTTACACCCTAAAGCCCATCTTGAAAATTTCATAAATATATAACATCCAAAAGTGCTACTATTCACGGATTAACTAACATTTGCATATAAAAATTCTGCCTACCAACATATATTGCTCAAATTATGGTGTGGTGTAACTCAAAAAAGCTATTGAGATCGTGATATCAATATGCATAATCTTTCCAAAATATCTACCTCATACTCAATACTTGTTTCTTGGTCCCGCTAAATGGTAATATATTGGACCCTTGACTTAATTGCTCTGGCCTACTAGATAATGATACATATTTGAAATCTTTTAATCAAAGATAATTATAAACAATCAAAGGCCTTTGCCCTACCAGTATTAAGAGTTGATGGATGTGTGTCATTAGCCAAAGGTTGATGGTATAAATCATATTGTAGACAAAATGTGTAGATTTAAGAGTAAAGTAGTATGTATAAATGGTTCTTAAAAAAGATAATGATTAACAATTATATTTTCCCTTTTAAAATCACTTTAGCACTTACACGCTTCTAATTTTATTTTCATCTCATTTCATAAGGTACATGAGTGAATTAATAAGTTGTATAAAAATTATAGGTGTCAATTTGATATATATATATATATATATATATATATATATATATATATATATATATATATATATATATATATATATATATATATATATATATATATATCAAGTAAAACCGAAAAGAATGCAAACTTAAGGATTTTCTTGCGAGTTTCACTTTAAGGTAACCTAGAAAACATGTGATAAATAAAATGGTAAACTAGAAAGTTGAATGTAACTTATGTGATAAAACCAACCAAAAGAATCAAAAGAGAGAAACCATTAAAATTTTACAAGGTCTAGTTGTTTGTGATTCTCATGAGAAGGTTGGTGGATATGTTATTGATTATTGAGTTGTTACATTTATCGGCTTTCAAAATTTGACTAGCTTGCCGTGCTATGAAGGGAATATATTCACATTGACGACCATTAGGCATTAGAGACCTTTTCCTATATGGATAGATTTCTCCACAAATTTTTGGGGTCTTTCAATGATGTTTTAATGCGTTATGGACGGATTCAATCCGAGTTTAGATTTTTTTAGAACAACAAAGTTAATGTACTCTTAAAGTACTCCTTAGTTCCACCTATGTTTACGAAGAGATTTAAACCTTCAACTTCATGAAAAACAACACCTGATACCGTTAGATTAGAAGTCAGTTTGATAATATGATTTTTGATAGGTTATGGTTTGAATGGTTGAACAAGATTGGGACAGAATGGTAAATTAATTACTACCATATTGCCATATTAAATTGATCTAATAAAGTAAAGCGTACACGTCATTAATGGGAAATAAATAACCGACTAAGGTGGTGGCTTGAGCCTTGAGTTGAGGATGGGAGGACCATAACATAACATGATAACATTTAAAGCTTTTTAGTTTGTAACAAATTTCTTCAACCAACCCCTCCATCGTCGTTATAATTTATTAGTCTGTCTCAACCCCTTTGCCCCTTTCCATAATGAATCAAGGCCGCTTAAATGTAGGATTGTGCAAGTGGACCGTATCATTCTAAATTAGAATTAGGTACTGTTGGTTTTTTGTCTGTAGATCTGCGTAGCCTCTTTTGTCTGTGCCACGCAGACCACGCGCATACATTAGTCTTCGCAAATTGTTTGTTTTTTTGAAGACTGCAGACTTAAAAATGTCTGTGCGTCATCTTCTTAGCGCAGATGTGGACCGGAGTCTTATAACATCTTCTAGCCTAAAAAACATATATATCTTTATTTTTTTAGTTTTTTTTTTTAATTTATATTTTTTCCAACTTTATTAATGATAAACAATTTGAAATTTTTTTTACAAAACTTAAAAAAAAAAACGTTCGATGATACAAATATGATATTTTTGACAAATTTCTAAATAAAGATTTAATACAATAATAGTCATTGAAGTTTTTTGTATAAATATGAAAAAAAAAATCATAATATAATCTTATATTTTTTTGCCAAATTTTATAAAATATTATTTAATACAGTATCGTCAATTTCTCTAGAAAATATTTATGGTACGTTTTTAATAGATTTAATTGAAAAAATCGAAGTTTATTTCCGTCCATTTATGTATCAAATTCTTTTATCACTAATTATAATGTATACTTATAACTTTACAACCAAAGTTGTTGATTTTTATTAAATATATACGCTAATTCATACCATTTTTATTTTTATTTTTTATATAATAGTACATAAAAATTGATCTAGATTCGTTAATTATTTATAACAAAGTCATAAAAATATTAAAAATCATTTAAAAAAAATCAGTTTATTTATATTTCAATTTATTTTAGTAACTCGCAGATGTTAAAAACAAACAGTTTTCTTTTTTCAGACTACAAATGTTTTGCTCCGATACTAGTTCGGTTTTTTATTGGATTGGTCATATATGGGTTTTAGTATGAATGTTGGGTTAGGTCGGCTAATGTTTTTGGGTTTGAACAAAAACAATTTTATCGGTCAAGTTGTGTTTAATATGATTTAAATCCAATCAGTTTTTTTGGCCTAGTGTTTTCTGTTCAAGTCTAAGAATAACTTATACTATTTTTTAATATTTAGCCTCTGTGTTTATAAAAATAAAAAACAACTCGAAGATTAATTAAGATAACATGCAATATGACACGTACAAAATAAAATAAAAAACCAAAATGAAAACGTATTTGCTATGTTAAAGGTGATGTCACAATAGGAGTTCAAAATTCACGTTGCTACTACTAGTAATCAAAGAGCTGTGTTTTTATGGTTTATGAAAAATGAAAAAGAAAAAAGAAGAAAGAAAGAAAGATGGAATTGCAGAATCATCTCAGATCCAAACATTGGAACTATGTTGGAACAAGTATCATCAACGTTTTTTATATAAGTTTTGGCTAAATAGACACTTCATTTTATTATTTAGACAACCCTAATTAATTTCTAAAATATTTTTATTGGTTGAAATTCGTTTTGCAAATTGAAAATCTTGTTATAATTGTTTTTTTTAACACTATGGATTTTTTATTTTATTTTATTTTAATTTTTTGATCTTGTGGGGCAGGTGCCGCATTGCTTTGTGTGGATTATCCCCTAATGATCAATAGTTCAATATGATGATGGTTGAACATTAAATATTGCTAAAAGTGAAGACAAACTAATCAAATTAATAAATTTTACAACTTGAATATTAGATTTTACATGTGAATGAAATTTAATATAAAATAAACCATACAAATAAAACTACCACAAAATTCGTTTTTTGGACGACAACTAAAACAAATGATATAAAAAAAAGGATCAAATTTGTAAATTACTCAATTGATTGAGTTTATATATATTCGCGTAAAAGGTTATGGACATGTTCCCTTTTAACCATTTTCATCCCATTATGTAGATTTGTAACTATATATATGTTTTTGTTAGTCACATCTTTTATTGTGACCGTTGACCCTATAACATTCTCGTATGATCTACTGGAAAATAGAGCTATACTTTGTAAAGAAATAAAATCATTAAAATAACAATAGAAAATTCTAAATAATTTTAAACATTCTAAAAAAGGAAATGTTCAATACCAGAAACTCATCTAAAAGTATAATAACAAAAATACAGTTAGTGCCAAATGTCCAATGATAAACTCCAAATAAAAAATGTCGTGCTCCAAAGGTCTTTCTCTAAATCTCAAACACCTTATTTTTCATCATCAGATGAGAGACATGGCAAAATAATACATTCAGACTATAATTGTCTAATTACATACACATGAGTTAAACTCTAATAATATAATTTTACATAAAGGATTATATCATATATATATACTTAAATAAGAAAAGTCAATTCTTTCCGAGAAATTAAATCTGGCTATATATATGAACTAATCTTGATAGACTAGATATATACAGAAAACATAACTTCAAAAGAAAAAATAAATATTAGTTATTGACCGGTTGACTTTGGAGTCAACTTTGACCAAGGTTTAGAACAGAGGGTAAAATAGTCTTTTAAATATCACTTTCAGTTGTATAAACAAGGCGTACCTTATCAAAACCTGAAAACCCCATTTCACGTAGACATGTGGACGTTGGTAACCATGTCAGCTTCCCCCATCGCCATCTTCCTTCTCCTCCTCCTTACTCACTCTTCCGCAACACCTCCACGACCATTCAAGAAGATCTACGCCTTCGGAGACTCTTACACCGACACCGGAAACACCGCCTCCCCCACCGGCCCAAGTGCCTTCACTTACGTCTCCAACCTCCCTTACGGCCGCACATTTTTCCACCACCCAACTAACCGTTACTCCGACGGGCGTCTGGTAATCGATTTCGTGGCGGAATCACTCTCATTACCCTACCTACCACCCTACCTCAACCGCAAGGCCAACACCACCGCCGGTATTAACTACGCCGTCGCAGGATCCACCGCTATCAGACATGCGTTTTTTGTCAAAAATAACCTCACCTTCGATGTAACACCTCAGTCTCTACAAACTCAGCTTTCTTGGTTTAACAAGACATTGCAGGGGCAAAAATGTAAAGGTGCTATGTCGACGCCGGCGGAATGTGCAGCGGTGTTCCGGGATGCGTTAGTGTGGGTGGGTGAAATCGGAGCCAATGACTACGCTTACACCGTTGGATCAACGGTGAGCGGTGAAACCATTCAACGACGTGCCATTCGCAGTGTAACAGGATTTATAGAGGTAATTAATTAATTATATTAATTTCGTTATTATGCATTCAAGAGAAATATATTACTTTTTAGTAATTAGTAATTAGTAATTTAAATCTTTGATAATTTGGTACTTTTTTTATGATTCATATGCCAAATTATCTTTCGAGTCATACGTTTCAAAATATTTAATTCTGTTATTGTTTTACGACGATTTAAATATTGATATTTTGAATTACTTTTGAGATGAATTACATCACCAGCCAAATTATAGTTTGATTTTAAATGTTTATCAAAATCATGCTTAATGCCTATAATGTTAAATTCTTTGCTTTGTTTTCCTATAATTTTCTTATAAATTTTGATCTGCAGCCATGTTTTTTGTAAATTCTGTGTTGAAATTATTCATAATGGTTGATCTTAATCAAACACATTATTTTGACACATGATGTTTCTAATAACTTTGTTTAAGGAAAATCAATTATCAAAAACCTCTTTTGCTTAAGCTTTTTTTTAGTTAATTAATTTATCCTTAAATCAGTGTTTAAGTGCACATCATATATCTTTTAATATGAGAGATATTAAAATGAGATATTAGTTGGCATTAATATTTATATATAGAGTTAAATATATTACAAAATACATGGACCACACACTTATTTAGTAGGGAAATAATAAATATTTGAAAATTATATATAATCAGAAAAGTAAAATAAAATAATAATGTATTATTAATTGAAAGGAATAATCCTAAAATGTTATTTTATTATTAAAAATGTTCAATTAAAAAAGAAACTAGTAACATCGTTAAGATTTGACATTTAACTATAATCACATGTTTCTTCTAGTGTAGTTCACTTTATCACATGTTTCCTATCCTCTCATCTTGGTATCCGATTACTTGTAATTTGTATAATTAATAATAGAGAATACATTCATTTAAGATTAAATATCCTCCTATAATTTCTTTCTTATTATCCTTTTACCCATATCAAATGATGATATGTATGGTATCACATTTAATTTTTCTTAATAATATTTTAATTTAAATGTCAACAATTTAACATAGATAAAAGGATAAGTATGAAGAAATTGTTCCATCTTTAATTAATTTAATTATATGATATAAGTATTATAAAATAGTAATATGAATTCTATGTTAATGTAAATTTGAGATCATATATTCACATAACATGGAATTCATATTTACTATCATTGTCACATGTGGATCAATGTGTAACATGATGTCACATTAATTTAGAATATATAAAGTTAATTTCACATTCAAAAGATCATCGACTTTGCATACTTTACGAAATGTAATTCAAATTATAACATTGTTATTATGTTCTAGTTCACCAATTGTTTTACAATCTACTCATTTATTTTTTGTTTTGCTAGGCATTGCTCAAAAAAGGTGCAAAATATATGGTAGTCCAAGGCCTCCCCACCACCGGTTGCTTGACCCTCGCCATGTACCTTTCACCAGAGTCAGACCGCGATGACATTGGTTGTGTCGCCACCGTCAATAACCAAAGCTACATCCACAACACCATCCTCCAAGCCAACATCCAAAACCTACGCAACAAATACCCAAAAACTATCATTGTTTATGCTGATTACTGGAAAGCTTATCGCTCCATTGTCAAGAATGCACCAAAGCTTGGATTCCACGATGTTTACAAGGCGTGTTGTGGGTCTAGTGGTGGTCCCTACAACTTTGACTTTTTAGGTACTTGTGGGTCTGATTCTGCAAGTTCATGTCAGAACCCATCTCAATATATCAACTGGGACGGAGTTCACCTTACTGAGGCTATGTATAAAGTAGTTTCCGAGTTGTTTCTTAATGGTGCTTTCACTTATCCGCCATTCAAGTCCTTGTTAAGAAGCAAGCGAAACTCAGCTTAGATGATGATACATCTTTTTGTAGTTGTCTATGCGATTTTATTATTTTCCTTTATCAGTCATTCTTAAATTGGTCTTCAATGATCAATGGTCACATTTTTAATTTCAGCTAATAATAAGGAACCATAAAAGTCGAAAGGGACCATTAAAGTAACAACTCACATGATCCACAACATTAGAACGCTTTAATCGCCTACACAACTCTCCCGAATTTATGTATCTTTAACAAGTACTAATTATCATACCCAACTATGTCTAAATTGATAAATTATTTGTGATAAATGTGATAAAATGATGATTTTATGTATTTTACGGATAACAATAACTACAATATTCATTAGGGTTCATCCTAATGTATTACAAGAACAGAAACTAACACACATCCATCTAAAACTGAATTACCTGAATAACCGGTCATATCAACCGACTCGTGTCCCGTTGACTCAAATAACCAATTTAATTATACAGTTATTTATTAACTTAAATCATTACTTTAATTAAAATTTCATAATTAAGATGGTATATACCCTTAAATTCCTGGCTTAAAATGCTTCGGGCTAGCCGGACTCAAATAACCCACACCTTAACCCAAATCCACACCAACACTTGATCCAAACTTGATTAACCCAAACCTTGTTGACCCTATCGGCTACTGGATTGGGCAGGTCTTTGCCTTGACACGATTTATAAACACCACTACAAGCCAAAGGAACTAACAATATAATGTGTTTTCTTCATGCATCAAATTGCCAAATATGTTTTCATGATAAATAAAAATTTAAACATTTTGTACAAACAAATGCAATTATAGTACACTTTTAGAATGATCACATTACTTTTAAAGATCTCCAATAAGTTCATCAAGCATGAACAATTTCTTGAAAAAAAAAACGTCTTCTACAACATTTGTTCATGGATCAATAACCCCAAATGCAAGCGATATCAATTCATTGGACAAAAGAAAACCATCTGGATCACTTAAACGAATAAACCCGATCTCATTTTCCAACTTTTCATCATCTATAACCAAAGAACTAAACTCATCTTCTTTAATCTCTCTTCTTTCATCATCCAAAAACAACACATGCCCACTCCTCATATAAGGCTCATACACCTTACACAGCTCCACAACAACCTCACTCCCAAAATCATCTCCAAAACTCTTCAAATTCAACCCTTTTGAAGTTCTTAATGAAAGCATCACAATGTCCATAGCCATTTCCCATTCATCAACATCATCACCTTCTTGTGACAAATCAACTGATCCACCCTCCAAATTCTTGACATAATCTGTGTAATCTTTTAACTTCTTTGGTCTTGAGTATCTTGTTCCATTGATATAACTAGCAGCACCTAAGCCAAACGCGTAAAAAGGTTTGTTTATCCAGTATGTGTAATTGTGTTTGCACTCAAATCCATTTTTGCTATAGCTACTGACTTCATAATGTCCATAATTAGCCTCTGAAAGCTTTTTTGAGGCCATTCTGTAGAATTTTGCAGATTGGGTGTCATTAGGAAGTGGAAACTCACCTGGTATATACCTGTTGATCATGTGTAGACGTTAATTTGTGTAAATAATAGAATAGGAGAAAAAGATTAAATGACAAACTTACAATGAACCAAATTTGGTGTCTTTCTCAACTTGAAGGTCATAAACTGAAACATGATTTGGGTTTGCTTCAACAGTGAGCTTCAAACTCTCTTCCCACATTTCTTGAGTTTGATGTGGGAGAGAAGAAATGAGATCCAAGCTCCAATTACCAACCCCACATGAATTGATAATCTCAATTGCCTCATGAACCTCGTCAATACCATGAGCTCTTCCACAAGCTTTCAACAACTCTTCTTGAAATGCTTGAACTCCTAACGACACCCTATTCACACCCAATCCCATCAACTCTTTCAGTTTCTTAGCATCAAATGTTCCGGGGTCCATTTCCATTGATATCTCGGCATCCAAACGCAACCCAAATTTCGATCTCAACGTGTCAAGGACCTTAGCAACGAGTCTTGGTGGCACCAACGAAGGCGTGCCACCACCGAAGAAGACGGTTTCAAGAGGTGGGTGTTTGTTAAAATTTGTTTGTGTTGCTTCCATTTCACGAATAAGAAGATGGATATAATTTGAGATTCTTGGATCATCATCTGCGGTTTCTGTTGAAGAAGAACCCAGAGCTAATATTGGGAAGTCACAATAATGACAGCGTTTGCGGCAGAAAGGGAGATGGACGTAAGCTGAAGCTGGAGGGAGTATGTAAGAGGGGGTCTCGAGAGTTGGAATGTTGGTTGAGGCATTTTGTCGAACAGTTGGCGGGCTTCGTGGTAATGCACTGCAAAAAGACGCTAATTTGATGGGGAATAACTTTTGCGGGTAGAGGGTTGATAACATGGGGGCAATCGTCGACTTCAACATGGTTTGCTTTAGGCCTTTAGCATTCGCTTCAACAGAGATAGAGGACAACTTATTTCCTCTTGCAACAAAATACGTCGTCAATTTTTGGCAGTTTGCCATTTAGTAATGTGAAGTTGTGAAATGTATATATTTAAGACATTTAGGAGCTCGCATGACAATGACTAAAAGTAAAGGGACTGGCCATGTAAATACATGAAATTTAATTCCGAAATCGATAATATAGAAACACCGGGAAGCAGAAGAGCTGCGAGAACGGAGCAGCCATGAAAGGCGGCGAAGAAACAGAGAAGAAGAACGGAAGTGAACAAAACACTAATAACAAAGTACTCGAGAAGGTCGGAGAAGTCATCGCTACGATCAATGAAGCCAAAAACGTTGACCAAGTCATTTGCGCACTCCACTCTCTCGCTGTCCGCCTTTTCTCTCTCGAGTCCCGCTCATTCGCCGGTCATTTATCTTTCTCCAATTTCAGCTTTATCATACAATTACACTGTCAAAATTTTGTTCTAAAATAACCATCAAATTACCTCGTTGTTCAATCATTCAAGTTATTGGAAATATAAAAATTCTGTGCGTTTGTTGGAATTAGGTTTAATGATTATAATTCTGGTAGGTGCTAATTAGGGTTTACTATAAATGATCAACGGTTACTAACTACTTCACTGTTTTAATGAATTTGTAGGTAGCATTGACAAAGAGTATAGAGATGTGATTATCGGAGCAGAACTTCCTTCAGTACCTGAAAGAGATAACTGGTGGCAGGTGTTTTATCAAAGCACTGCGTTTCCAACAATGGCTAGAGTGTTGTTACTTGGTAATCATTAAATTCCATTGCTCCTTTCACTTCCATGCCATTGATCTATGAGAAAAGTTTTCATCTGTCTTCTACATTCTGTAGATCTTGCACCCGCTCTCACTATCTAAAAACTGAATTACATATCTGTATAAGGCTTTCATTCTTCAGGTTTCTAATATTATATATTTTGATATGCAGACGTTGCTTTGAATTGGCTAACCTGTTTCCCCATTTCTGCAAAGAAACATTTGTATGATGTATTCTTTTTAAGTGGCTGTGTCTCAGAGGTTGTGCAAACTTTAGTTCCATATCTACAACATCACTCAAATGGGATACTTGAAACCACTGTCTGCTCAAATACTGAAAGGTATCCCCAATGCTTGTGTTCATTTCGTTAATTGCTATAAAATTAACTGGATATAAACATATAATCCCCATATTAATGATAGATTACTTGCACTATGCTTGCTTGAAAATGATGGGGTACTCCAGTTGGCTAGAGATTTTTCTCACCAATCTAAAGATATAAATCTTGAACAACACAAGGCTGCAATTTCTAGAGTGGCACAGCTTGTTACATCTGTCCCTGATAAAGCACGATTGGGAGCTTCCACCTTACTTTCATCACAGTATCCTTCATATTTGTGATCATCTTTCTTTTCATCCCAAACATGTTGGATTTTGTTTTCTCTTGACAAAATGTGTCAGCTTATATGTCAAAAGGATTACAATTCAACTAATTCAGGGAGCAGAAGAATGGAACAAGAAGTATTATGATGAATTAGTTAACTATAATGGAAGTGATTTCAATGGTTCTATGCTATTTATTGGGGATGCTTTTGCTCGTATTTGTAGGCGTGGGTCTGCAGGTATGCTTATGAGTTATGACATCACAAAGACAACAACTTTGATTCATTTGCATTGATATTTTGAAACAAAATAATAATAAAACATCTCATGCAGATGTGCTAATAAGTGAAGTGATCCCACGAATTGTTACTCAAGTTCAAAGCCTTTTACAGGAAAAGACTGATTTGTCCATTGTGGAAGTTTTTAAATCAAAACCTGGTCTACAGTTTTGGTCAAAGATAATGGAGGCAATTAAAGATTCATATGCTGTAGAAAGAATATCTGAACAGCTTTTGCAAAAGCTAGCAACTCACGACATAAATGATGTTGAAGGTTACTGGATTCTTTGGTTATTGTTTCACCAGATTTTTGAACTCCAAACATCCATCAAGTCGATGTTTACAGAGAGATTTTTACTCTGGAAAGTGTTCCCTGTTTGTTGTCTGAGATGGATCCTTCAGTTTTCTGTTCTTCAATCCCCTCCTGATACCACACTCAAGGGCAAAACTGGAAATCATCGCAATCTATTGGATGCCACTCAGCGTGTTCTTGCAGTATGGTCAAAGCGAGAGTTTGTACAGTCAGCACCAGTAGAGCAACAAGCATGTATCTTTTTTTTTTTCCTTTAAAAAAAATTCAATTTTTTATATTTTACACTTACACCCCCCCTGTGATTCCTTAATTTGAGATTCAGATTTAACAGCAGCAGTTGGGCTTTCCTTAGAAAAGCTAACAAAAGAAGATTTAGATGGTACTAAGGATGTAATGCACTTGATTCTTCAAGGGGTTAGCTGTAAATATCTTTCCCTCTACTGTAATTAATAATTATGGTTTTCTTTTAATCCCTTATTTATTTCATCTTTTTTTAATGATGCCAGGTAGGCTGGAAATCCCTTCTCATTTTGTACGCAAGATGGCTAGCAGTGTTGCTTTAGTCTTTTCAAAAGTGATTGACCCTAGCAATCCCCTGTATCTTGATGATACCTGCAAAGAGGAGACTATTGACTGGGAGTTCACATCAACAAATGCTGACGTGGCAACATCTAATGACAAAGAAACAGACAAAGACCAAAGAACAACATCTAATGGTCGTATTACATCGGTATCAGAAAAAACTTATAAAGACACAAAGAACAACAAATTGATGGGATTGGAACTAATTGATCCAGATGAAGTTATTGATCCTGCGACATTGAACAATGAGGATGCTTCTGATGATGATAATGATTCTGAGATTTCTGAAACTTCCAGTGAATCCTCTTTACAACCATATGATTTGTCTGATGATGATTCTGACTTGAAAAAGAATTTCTCACAGTTGATTGATGTTGTTGGGGCTCTAAGAAAGTCTGATGATGCTGATGGTGTAAGTTTTTTTTATCAGTGTCAGTATATCCTTGGGATTTTTTAGTTAAAAATATTTTATAAAAATTTGCAGGTTGAAAGAGCACTTGATGTTGCTGAAAGCCTTATTAGAGCAGCTCCAGATGAACTTTCATTCATAGCAAGTGATCTAGTCAGGGCGCTTGTCCAGGTTCGTTGCTCTGACTCAACTTTGGAAGGGGAAGAAGAATCAGCTGAAGAAAAGAGACAAAAAGCATTGGTTGCCTTAATTGTAAATTGTCCATTAGGAAGTCTTGATCCGATACATAAACTCCTATATTCACCGAATGTAGACACGAGTCAACGGATAATGATTCTTGATGTCATGACAGATGCAGCACTCGAGCTTTCTCATGCAAAAACCAGTAGACAAAAGCACCGGTCAACCCCCCAAATCTTGACCACTTCAGAAAGTCAACCATGGTTCTTGCCAAGTAGCATAGGGTCTCAGGGTGCAAGCCCATGGAGAGAGATCTCAGCATCTCAATCTCCATTGAGTTTGACTTATTCCTACGAGAGAGATCTCCCGGTCAAACCCGGTCAACACAGGAGAGGGAAGTCACGGAGGTGGGCCCACAAAAACGTAGTACAAGATGATGATGTGGAATGGTCGCAGAATAAGTTTCCTCCGTTTGCAGCTGCGTTTATGCTTCCAGCTATGCAGGGGTTTGACAAAAAAAGTCATGGAGTTGACTTTTTAGGTAGGGACTTTATTGTCCTTGGAAAACTTATTCACATGTTGGGTACTTGTATGAAATGTTCAGCTATGCATCCAGAAGCATCCACTTTAGCACTTCCGTTACTTGATATGCTGAGTTCCAGGTATTATTATTTTTAATGGAAGGGTATATTTGTCATTTTGTTAAAACTACTGGTGTTAAATTGCAGGGACATAAGTCGTCATGTTGAAGCATATGTTCGTAAATCTGTACTTTTTGCAGCATCATGTATATTGGTGGCTGTTAATCCTGCTTACGTGGCATCTTCACTGGTTGAAGGAAGTAGTGAAATGTCCAGAGGGCTTGAGTGGGTACGCACGTGGGCCATATCTGTAGCTGAGTCAGACACCGATAAAGAATGCTACATGGTGAGGAGAATAAAATAAAGGAATTTTAATTTTGTTTCAATGTTATATGTATATATTATTGGCATTTCTTATAATATAATATCTGGTATTAATTATATTATATTATATTATATTATATTATCAGATGGCAATGGCATGTCTTCAACTCCATTCAGAAATAGCTCTCCAAACATCCAGAGCATTAGAGTCATCAGATACGAATACCATGTTCCATGCAAGAGGCATAAGTCTTCCATCTTCAAAGGGGACAATCAAAATCTCGTTATGATATTTAAGAAAATAACGCGATATAATAGTTGCTATTTGACCCTAAAATGTATGACTGATTCAGTTTTGTTACCATTATATGCAACCAATTTGATAAAATAATATGCATAAATTGGTGTGGAAAAATGTGATGCTTTGCTTTTGAAATTTGTTTTAGGTGTATGAATTTTGCTACCATTGTAAATATGAAGTTGCTCATGGGTTTGGGAGATGAATGAAGATTATTGGGTACCTCATTAGAAAGAGAAAATTTGCAATTGTTTCATTCATGTTTGTTTATTATTTTAGTTTATCCTTTTGAAATTTTTATAGTGATAGATTATGCAACTCTCAATTTCGACTAGATTTAGCGATTAAAAATCATTAGACCATGAACTCTTAATCTTTGCTAGTTTTGCTCTTGCCACATCCTGCACCCAAATTAAAATCTATCTTTAAATTACTATTTTTTATTAATATGAAGATAATCATTTATTGGGGTAAATACCACCACAATCACATTGTTTCTATCTACAAAGGTAATAACTGTATATTTTTCATACACGAATGTCCATTATTTTATGCTATTATTTTTCTTCTTTTTATGATAATTATGTAACCAAATAAACGTCCTATATTTTACATTTAATCTATTAAAATTTGACAATATTTGAACACCTAAAATTGACATTTAATGGTCATTGTAGATGTCTATTAAGATTTATAAAGTGATGGGTAATGATCATTGTAGATGTGGCATTTACAAGGAATGAATTAGACTTTGAAAATCACAAGTTACAAAAATATGATGAATTAGTGTCTATTTTATAGAAGTTAGATATAAAAAATAAGGATACAACTATTTGAAATTTATAAGCAACTAGTAATTGAGCCCACACTTTGTTGTGGGTTATTACTTGTTTTTCTTGCGTATCATGTATGAAAATTGATTAAACCAGTATAACATATCACATTGTTACCAAAAACACTAAAACTTTAAAAGAAATGAGCATTGGGTGATTTATCAAAAATTGAGAAGAGATTATGGACTATTTTTGTAAGTTGAATGGTTTTTGAATAGTCAATAAGAATGTATGGTCATTACGTAAACCAAAATCCAGGTTAATGGCAATGGTATAAAAGCAAAGACTGAAAACGGCTGCAACCAAAACGCAAGGACTCCAGTTTAGATAAAAAACAACAAAACATACACAAAGTTTACGTCGAAAGGTAAATAAACTCGAATTTATACCGACACGTACAAAACAATATGTAAGTAATTTTTTTTGTTAATTAACGAACAAAAGTTCAAATAAAAAAAACGTATTATATATAACCCAACTCATATATTGAAAAGACACAGAAAAATAAGCATGAAAACATAAAAACATTTAAGTCAAAACGTACACAGACTCTAATTTGAATAGATCAACACGTTGACCACATTGAATTTATACTAACACGTATTACAAAAACAAATAAATAAATTAGTCTCTCTCTCTCTCTCTCTCTCTCTCAAGTTAACGAACGAAATTATTAAAGAAAATCCTATTTAAAACATGAAGATGGTACGAGTAACATTTATAAAGTTCAAAGTTGAGAAATCAAAATAACATTTTAAAAAACAAAGGATTGGAAAATGCATTTTACAAAGTAAACCGGGGGGGGGGGGGGGGGGGGGGATCATATTATATATATATATATATATATATATATAATATATATATATATATATATATATATATATATATATATATATATATTAATTTTTTTTGGAAAATATAAATGATGGGAAAAAAAAATTCGAAAATTTTCAATTATTTTGCATTTTGAAAATGTTTTTTTTTTATCTACAAAATGACTGGCTGGGATTGCGTGTCACAGTTTCACAAAATTAGGCCGTCTCATATTAACCTAACCATATATATATATATATATATATATATATATATATATATATATATATATATATATATATATATATATATATATATATATATCGAGGAGTTTTATACTCTATAAGTATCCTAGTTTCATCATAGTTCTCCTTAACTTGAGTACGGATCCTATGCTTCCAGTAGTACGGACCCACAGTAGCTTCCATATATATATATATATATATATATATATATATATATATATATATATATATATATATATATATATATATATATATATATATATATATATATATATATATATATCCGTGCTTTCCTCAATAATTGATTTGAATCCTCCAAGTCACTCATTATCCGTACATACAATCCTAGACAAAACAAGGCTCCCAACACTAAATCTCTTCCTAGGTTTTCCTAAGGTAACACCACACAACTCCCCACCATCAGCTGCTGAAGGAATTCCTACTAGCATCCTCTAACTAGCTCACGCATACAATTACATATCACAGACACCAGATAATTCTTTGAATGAAAGGTCTCACACTACAACGAGTGGACTCAAACAAGAGTTGCGCAATAGAGTTAAAACCTAACATTTTAAAATTATTTAGTTTCCGTAATATGTAACTTAGCATATTTGCCTACTAATTAGCTGAAGTTAGTGAGAACTCCTAACAAGCATAAAACTGTTGGATTTTCTACGCATCAAATACACTAAAACTAGGTAACGGAAAAATTGAAACTACGATATACCTAAGTATACATGCAACCTATGGATCTATGGTTTCATGCTAATTACATATACCCTAGAAAAAAAAACATAAAAAAAACATACCTTTATATATGTAGCCCTTGATCTCCATGCTTGAGATCTTAATCCTCTATGAAGTTGCTTGGACGAGAGGACCCAAACCAGAATCCCTCTAATAGTGTAACAACCAAAAATACGACCCAATTTTTTTTTTTTTTGAAAATCATAATAAACCATAAATCATCCAAAATCATAAGGGAAAGACATGTATCGTGTGTAAAAAAAATCATCCCCAAATACAGTGACAAAACATATGGTAAAATATTAGAGTCTCAAAAATCCTAGGCTGAGTACTGTGGTGTGTGTATCATGTGATCACCCCGAGTTTTTCCCTTTGCTACCAGAAGTACCTGAAATCAAAACTGAAAACTATAATCACGAAGCTTAGTGAGCTCCCCCAAGCTACCACATACCATACAATAACACATATAACACACACTGGGCCTTGCCACTGCATCGGGCCCCACCCGGTAAGTCCAGCATATATTGGGCCCCGCCTATTGCATCGAGCCCCACTTGGCACCTGAGCCAAGTATGGAAATACTTGGGTCCCGCCCGGCATCAGGCCGAAGTCCAGAATAAACTAAACATAACATAAACATATAACATAATCACATATACTGCATCGGGCTCGCCCGACATCGGACCGGAGTCCGGAACATATAACACATAACATAAACATGCATGAATCACAAAGACATCAAGCATACATAACTACTTCTCGGGACCGCCCCGACATCGGACCATAGTCCGGAACTACTATCATCTAAACGGGCCTGCATTGTGGCCGTAGACCCGTTCCTACTAGAAGGAAACTCACCTCGTATGACTGACGACTGAAACTCTAGGTAAGGAATCTCTGTCTGCTGCTCCGGTGACTCTCCGACTATAAATTTCATAAGGACACTTAGTCAAAAACTGATAACTATTCTTAGGGTAAAATGACCATTTTACCCCTAGCCAAAGTCAACATCATGGTCAAAGTCAATCTTCCAGGTTGACCAAACTCGTCGATTCATCCATGTGACTCGTCGAGTCCTAGAACTCAGAACCCTAGAAATCGCGACTCGACTCGCCGAGTCATCTCTTGGCTCGACAAGTTCTTAAGCTACTTGTCATCGCAGTTTGTCAAACTGACTCGTCGAGTCTTCTTCAGACTTGTCAAGTCTTGACATAATCAGAAAAGGGACAAGATCCTCCTACTCACCGAGTTCCTTAATCAACTCGTTGAGTCCTATGAACATCATCGGGGTTTCTTCAACGGACTCGCCGAGTTCCCTTATGGACTCGTTGATTCCCTTGCAGATCTATCCTAGATCACTGGTTTCACACTTCTGCAGTTCCAAATTACAGATCTAGGTTGTTTCCACGGTCCATTTCTATAAAGTTGGAGACTTGATGGCTTTGCACACCTCAAATGAACCCAAACTCAAGTTATAGCATTCTACTTTCATAAACATTGTTATGCCTTGGATGAAAACGGGTTCAAGACCCTTTTATGGCTCTAGAGGCCCTAAATTACAGAACAAGGGAAATGTTTTGCAAACAACCCAAGAGAATAGCTTTTCCTAAACAAAAGGGTCAAAAAGACCCAAGAATCCACATGCAAGGAGATCTAATCTATAACTCATTAAGATAAGAACTTTTTACCTCAGAAAGTTGCCAAATATGAGTGTGTTCCTAGATCTAGTTCTCTTTTCCCAAGCTTTTTAGCTCAAAACTCTTGCAACCACCTTCAAAGGCACAAAACACACTCAAAACTCAAGAGAGAGGCTCACAAATGAACTAGGGTTTCTGGAGACAAGGAGGTTGATAAAGGAAGTCCAAGAGATGGGTTTAACATGTGTAACACCCATAAAATTCATGCCGGATTTAAACTTTTAAAATCATTTCAAAACCATCAAATCATTACAAACGTGTTTTCAAAATGTATCGTATCAGAGCTTTCCCAGAACCATAAACAAAACAGGAGGAGTTGTACGATCATGCCTTCGCCTTGCCGCAATCCCCTGATGTACCTGAAACCATAAACCGAAACTGTAAGCCCAAAGGCTTAGTGAGTTTCCCCCAAAATACCCATACTCATAACAACACACACATAGAATCATAAATAGCATACTATGGGTCCAGTCAACCATCGGGTTTGAATACCCCAAGCCCACAACCAATAGGTTGGAATGCCAACATACTATAGGTCCAATCATCCTCAGGATGGAATACCCTAGACCTACAACCAACCAGTTGGAATGCCCAGGTCTATTGGCTTTTGCACAAAGCATATAAGCCTCAACCGCTAAACAAACATGTGCACATATAACAGATAATCACATAATATAATATTATCCTACCCTCTAGAATACCGATCTAACAGATCATACAACATACCATATAATATTATCCTACCCTCTAGAATACCGATCTAACAGATCATACAACATACCATATAATATTATCCTACCCTCTAGAATACCGATCTAACAGGTCATACTAGCATAACATAACCAGATAACAATCCAAAGGGCCGGCCTTGGTGCCTTAGACCCTTGAGTATAGTGAGGATAACTCACCTTGCAACTGCCGACTGGAAATAGAAAGCTCAACTCTTGAATCACCGCCACAAACTCCACCACCTATTTCCAACACATCAAAAGGATAATAAATTCCCAAGATACCCCCATAAGTCAATTGGTCAACCCTTGATCAAAGTCAAAGTCAATTGTCAAGGTCAACAATCCATGTTGACCTCAACTCGTCGAGTACCCTCCACTACTCGTCGAGTTCTTACTTAACTGCAAACTCGCTGAGTCACTCAACTGACTTGCCGAGTCCAAGGTAATCTTCATTGGACTCGCCGAGTTACTCATCCGACTCGCCGAGCCCACGACCATCTTCATCGGACTCGCCGAGTCGACCATGCCACTCGTCGAGTCCCTTTAGACCTTCATTTATACAAATGCTTTTTAAGCCATGCAAATGCTCCATATTGTAGATCCAACTTTCCCAGGCATGCTTATCACGTAAAGTTGCAAACTTTACGTGCATGCAAAGCTTTAAAGCCTTAAAATGACAAAACTAAGCTTGCAATGAAGTCTAACACTTGAGGGGAGGTCCATACTTGTCAAAGTTGGCAACTTTATGGCCTTAGAGACCAAAGAGCGTTAAGATTTTGTCACACCCCCGAACCGAACGGCGGAAACGTTGAAGGGCTCTTGTGACTCAAATTGAATACCATCACAATGAATATACATGACTCATAACACAAATCATGACCATGCATTGGAATATTACAACTGATATTGTTTACATTCGGTACATTGTTTAAACGTTACAAATCCATAACATAGACTGTCTAATAGATAGTTTAAGGAAAACACCATGACATGACTTGGTACTTATTCTCCGGCTTACCTGTTACCTGAGAATACAAGTTATTTTGAAAATGGTCAACATATGAAATGTTGGTGATTCATAAGTAATGTTATGGAAAAATGATTTTTTTGAAGTTTGAAACACCCAGAAAATCCAATATTTTCTGAAATGAGTATTTGTTTACAAAAAAAAGTGTGAAGATCCGTAAATATGCTTGTCGATTTTGAAAACATGTATAATTATTGAACTTTGTATACATCACACAGGTGAAAATGTTGAACTTTCCGGGAAAACCCGATGTTTTCCCAATACGCAAATTACATGACTTGTTTATTGTTATACCGATACGGCAAATGTTTTTGATTACCCAGGTGACATTGAATTAACTAGGGTTTGTGAGTGGTTACAATCATGCATTAATGAAAATGACTAGTGTATAACTACAGGTTACGAACGATCCCTAAGGCGTCATCCGTACTACTCACACAATCCAACCACCCTGAGTTCTCTTGATTAACGCCATGAATTTGATTACTCGAATTCTCATAAGCCCTACAACCGAGGAGAAAGGAGGGTACGAAGCCCCCTTTATTTCCATAAGTTATTCAAGGCTATCGGGAATGCGAAAGGCACTTGGCCCGACTCGCATTTGACTTCTCGACCTCACTAGCAGTACTAATGGACCATTAGGGCCCAATAGCACAATAGAGCTATTGAAAGTCCTTTTACATGTAATTAGGTCATAGAAGGCCCATTAACATGTAAGCGTGTTCCCTTCGGGCCCAAAGATCATGTTACTGGGCTAGCAAGGCCCAACAAACACGATTTGAAACTTTCAAGCCCAAAGATTGAATGTTGACTCCTCGTAGTTATCACGTGTTTATTGAAATACTATGGTTTATTGATTTTTGTTTTGTTATTGATTCGAGACCGAATCAATTCATTTTGTAACGATATTGGTTGTGAGAGTGTGTTTGTTTTTACGTTTCGTCAGTAGTCGTGGATCTTGTATTTTGTCTTAATGAAGTAGTGTGTTTAAAAGTAAGATTTTTACCTTTTTACAACCTTTCTTTTATAAAAATAGCACTTTTAGTCCTTTATATAAAAAGAATTTCATTTTTAGTCCTTAAAACATTATTTTGACACTTTTGTATCATAAACTTGTTGAAAAGACATTTTTAGCCCAAATTCATTTTGTAAACAGCTTTAGTCCTTCCAGAATGATGTTTTCTCGGTTAAAACCCTCAATTTCGCAACTTTGATAGTTTTGGCCCAAAATAGAAATTTTTTACATTTTTTATCCTTTTTTAATTTGAAAAGCATTTTTGACCATTGGAATAGTTTTATTACACTTCAAATCCCTTGATTTATAGAAAATTACATTCTTAGCCCCTCAAATTTAGAAATCTCGCAATTTGAAGCTTATTGGGCCGAAAAGCCCAAATTTAGCCCATTAAATCCAACATTTACATTTTAAGCACGTAAAAAATGTTGATGTTCAGAAAATTTATTATAGAAACTGTTTGGACCCCTTTGACCCTCCATAAATTGTGATTTGTCAGTTTGGCCCCTAAGTTTTGTATTTTTGACTTTTTATGTCCAAAAAATGGGTTTTATGTTCAAGTAAGTTCATTCTAACCATATACACTATTTTTCTTGACTTGATTAGTGTAAAATAGTTTAAGTTATCTTTATTTCCTTCCCCATGTTTTAGATCTCGGTTTTACACACTTTTTAGATAACATATTCATCACAAACACATAATATCACACACATACATGCATCAAATCACACATAGCATACATTTACACATAGATCTACACATTTACATGTATTATCCACCCATAAAACTCATAAAAACCGAAAAGAAGGGGGGTATGAAAGTCACCTTGATTTGTGGATTGGTTTTGAAGAAGAAAAGAGAAGAGTTTGTTGTTATTTTCGGTCCTAGCAACCTTTCTTGGAAGATCTCGAACTTAAAGAGCTTCTATGGTGCAAGATCACAAGATTGAATGGATTTAGAAGAGGTTTTTGATGAAATGAAGTAGCTAGATCATGAGTTAGTCATTAACTGACCTTAGATGATGAATTACTTGATGAAGATCCTTAGACTTCAAGCCAAATTTTTGAGATTTTGGATGAAGAAGAGTGGATGATTCTTGAGTGATTTAGAGAGGGTTTTGTGAGGTGTGTGTGTTTATTCTCTTGCTCTCGGCTGAAGGAAAAAGAGGGAGAAGAAGAAGAGAGAAGTGAGGTTGCATGGAAGTATGGGAGAGGACTTGGATATTTGAAGTATAATACTTAGTTATCCACCAAATAAAAATGATGTGGCAAGCAAAGTCAACCCTTCTCCTTGGGTTTGTAGTTTGGGCCGAGAGATAGAGAAGAGAGATGGAGGTTTGGGCCTTTTGTGTTTAAATCCATAATATGGTGCCCAAGTTAACGGTTTTCGGCCCATTGGCCCTTTTAGAGTAATTCACAGCCCAAAATTCACCAAAATATGAGTTTTATAGCCCATTAGGGCTATTAAATTTTGTTTTTGGCCCAATAAGGTCCATTTGGGTATTTTATTTTATTCTAGGCCCAATATGGCCCAAAATATTAAAATAAATGAAAGTGGGTCCAATTAGATCCCATTTAAGAGTTCTAAGCCCATGATATTCCAAATTGGAAGCTTATTGGTCCATTGGGACCAATAAGGAAGTCCTAGTCCAAAATGGACTTAAACAAGGACTTCTAGGGTTTCTAATTATTTGTTGACTGTTTGTAGTGCATGTATGAAGTGTTTGATTGAAATTTTGTTGTCATAGAGTAAGTATCATGCATGCTTTCACGTTTTTGATTCATAATTGACATAAGTGTTGTAGTTACAAGGCACTAAAAATTTCTAGTTGTGACAGATCTGAAGTTGCAAACTTCATATCTTAGCTCAAACACAATAATAGCTTCCTAAAAACCATCCAAAAAGAGATGTAGGAAGAAATAAGCCATAGAAACAGCTTGATACCTTCAAAAGAGTACCCACTGAAGTAGTTCTCTGATTCCCCACGAGTTCCTTGCTTCAATTCACTTGTTTTCCTCAAGTGCTTTCCACCAAAATCCTTCTTCAAGCTTAAAACACCAAGAAAGAACACACACATACACACAAATTTAGGGTTTGAGATGTCAAGAGACTGTAGATGGGAGGTTGAGGAGGCCAATGATCCCTTAAATAGGGTGCAAAACTTCAAAAATTAGGTTTCATCCTCTAGCTCCTACTCGTCGAGTCCCTCTTTGGACTCGGCGAGTAGATCACTTAAACACGTGGACCAACCTGCTGCTACTCGACGATTCGAGCAGCCAACTTGTCGAGTAGACCTTGAAACCATAAGGATCAACAGAAACCAATACCTCGGTATCGGGGCATTACAAGATGTTTAAATTGGGGGGAAAACCCCAAGAATAGGGTTTCTTCTTGGCAGTCCTACTCATCGAGTCCATGCTTGGACTCGCCGAGTAGATCTTTTAAATCTCGTGTCCTTTAAAGCATCTACTCGACGAGTTAGGTCTTCCAACTCGTCGAGTAGCTCAAAATAAATACTTGAATAAATAAGGAATTGCGTACCAAAACGAGGCGTTACAGATGGTATCGCACCCAATGACACCAAAGAGTAGAATAAAAATAACTAGGAGAAGGGTCAATTTCATAAACCCTAAGAGGGTTAGAAATCGTCCGTAAAAGTGGGAAGAAGAAGGGTGGTGAAACTTCAAGCCAAGGTGTAAGAAGGAATGAAATCCCTAAGGTCCTATTTATAGTATTGTATGCCTCCTTAGGTTTTGTACTTCTTCCCATGTAGGATGGAGGCCCAACCACGAAATTTCACTCCTTTCCCATGCAGGATGGAGTGACTTTCATCCAAACCTAATCCCATAAGGGTTATGGAACATTCCTGATTAGCCAACTACCAGTTAATGAATATTCAACTCTTTATTTAATTAAACTGTTAATTATTTCCCAAGTATATTTCCAAAATATATTTCAAATTAGTTTCTAATTAATTATTAACCATAATAATTAATAAACCAGATTCTCCTTTATTTATTCTACTCAATTTGGTTCTTGAGGGCAACCCAAAAGACCATGTTATTATCAGAAGTATTACCAATAGTTAATGACCTTGGACACTATTTCCAATAAAAACAAGCAGCATTCAAGCATTGAGTACATCGGAATCAATCATAACCTAATCATGCCATCCTATCACTGATTGATCAGTATTGGCATACAAATCTACAAGCTCATACAATAGTCGTATAAAGGCATATCTCCTAGGATTCTATCATGCAAATCATGAGCAGATCCTTAGCCCTAACTAGCATGCGATTCACAGATTGATAAACCAAAGCATATTGATAGCTTCATTTTATTTACTTCTTTTTATAGTTTATTTTAGCATATTTCATTCACAACTTATATAATTTCCATGCATTTTTTCCTTTTTGTTATTTTATGACCACTTTCAGGTACTTTCGAGTTTTGTGAGCTTAATTGCAGATTTTAAGGAGCCTAGCGGAGTGGGAATGTGCAGGATCTTTTGGAAGCATTTGGACTTGGAGGAAAACGAATATTTTTGGCTTGATGGCTATGAAGGAGACGCATGGAGTGGGATTGCAATTATTTGAAGGGCTAGAAGAATTAAACTTTAAATTTGCGAGATGCAGGGATCGATGATCGGGAGATTGTGGAAGCTTTGAGTGATGTGGATAGACAAATTGGGCTCAAATTAAAGAAAAATGGGCTAGAAGCTGATTGGACTCGAACTGGGCCAATGGATTAGTTGTGGGGGCCCAAGACTTGAAGAAACCCAAAAATTCATTGCAGTCACACGGCCCGCTAAGATTCCCCACGGCCCGCGTGGACTCCTGAAGGGGGCAATTTCGGGATTTTACCTAGAGCTCTATATTGGGAAGGTTGGTGTGCCTCTTCATCCTTATCTTGGAGGTCCGAGTTTGACACTTTCTATCTGGAGTTTGGAGCACTTTTGAAGGCCAAGAACACCTCAAGAACATCTTCTTTTCACATCTTGATTGTTGTAAAATGTTTGGTACAATCTTCTCTAACTTTGCTTCTTTGAGTTTAGTTATGTTTGGCTAAACTAATCTTGGTTGACTTTTTGTTGAATCCTTTGAACTTTTGTTGAATTTTTGAAGAATCCATGAACTTGTTCTTAAATCTTTATGGAAATGTTTGTGTTTTAACATATTATTATCACTAGTATGCTTTTATTAACGAGTTTAAATGTGTTTGTGGTGATTAGTTGGCTAATTTCTTGATTAAGTAAAGGATCCTCAAATTAGCAAGCAACAAATGATTTTTGTGTTGTTTTTGCTTCACACAATCATAATTTTTTTTTCTCTAACATGGTAGTGAAAACAATTGACTCCTCTTGGATTTGGTGACTTTTTAGTTCTTAATGCTAGTTGACTTTCACTAATTACATGCTTAATGTAAATTGTGACTTTGACTAAGAAAATTGTTATGAGCTTCTCTAATCATTTTAACAACTAAGAAAAGTCTAGGTAATCTCAAGCTTCTTGGATTACTATAGCCAAATTAAGGATTTAAATCAAGTATTACACCATTGGATTCTAATGATATGTTCATCAAAAGTCAAAGTGAGGAAACCTTAAGTCAACCATCCTTCTCTTATTGATTTTACATCAAACTCTTATTTTTGTTGAAATTGTTTATTTAAATCTTAGTTTAATTCAAGTTTGTTTCAAGTATTTCAAAACATCAAAACCCCCATTTTTAATTCATTGTCATTTTCCAAGTATTTTTACAAAGAGATTTTTCATAGAGTTATCAAATTGAACCAATCTCCGTAGATTCGATCCCTTTACCACTATACACTATTTTAGTGTGTAATAATTAGGGTTATTAATTTTTTTGGCCTCGATAACCACCACATATCATAAAACATGTATGGGTATTTTGAAAAACTTACTTGAGCTCAGTCGATTGCATCCACCACACCCTTGTCTTTTATTAGAAACCCTTTCTATAAACATTTCCTTTTGAAAATAAATTATACCAAACCCTCAGTTTGAGTTCATACACACCCGCGAGTATGTCTGAATCCCTCAAACTAAGTCCCTGATACCAACTTGTAACGTCCTAAAAATTAAGACTAAAAAGTTTAGTTTTTAAATTAATAAAACTATTATCTAAAACATCTTCATAAAAACCATGGTGAAACAAAGTGTATCAACTACATCACGAAACATCAGAGTAACATAAAATACAGAACGAGGTGGTGTGTGCACTTCAATCATCCCGAGATCTTCCCCTTCGAACCAAAAGTACCTGAAACATAAACTAAAAACCGTAAGCACAAAGCTTAGTGAGTTCCCCAAAATACCACATACCATACATAATAAACATATAATGGGCCCCGCCCAACATTAGGCCCCACCTGTCATTGAGGCCTGCTTGATATACATATTTGTCAGACATCGGGCTCCGCCCGGTATACATATAAACATATAAACAGATAAACACATAACACATGTAATAATCACAAAGATAGAGAACATTCAGAATGGTCATTGGGCCCCACCTGACATCAGACCCCGCCTGGTAAACATATAAACACATAACATATGCAAGAGTTACACAGACATCTAGCATTCTAATCATAACAAACCATGAGCCGACATTGGTGCATTCGACCTGCTAAACACAATGAGGAAACTCACCTATAGCTACTGAAACACTCAAATGAATCTTGGGCTGCTGGTCTGGAAAATCCCCGCGTTATCTTCATTAAAATAATATCTAATTAATAATTGGATCTTAACCCATAACCAAGAATCTAAGCTACTTAGCCCATAACCAGGGTAAAAGGTTTTTCTTACTTGGCCCAAACTAAGGCCCAACCCAACTAATCAAAAGGCCTAAATCCTAAATTACAACCTAAAGCCCAATATGGCCCAATCTTCTAAATTGGACCCAAAACCCATCATGGGCCTAAAATCCAAGGAAGCCCAATATACTTGTCAAAAGCCCAAATCTGAAGTCTAGTGGCCCCCTTAAGGCCCAAGCTTAAAATTCCAAAGCATGGCCCAACACTGAGAATCGCCAAGCCCAAAGGTCCATCTGCTGAGTACATAGAGCGTACTCATCTCGTACGCTTAGCGAACTCTGTCTGGGGTCAGTACATGTAGCGTACCAACTGGGTACGCCCAACATACTCCCCAGACTACCAAACCACTTCATTAAGCACTTAAACAGTTAAGACCTTTTGCCAAACTCTTAGATCTGGTCCATAAGGGCAACTTAATACGTAAAGTTGGCAACTTTACATCCATGCATGGCTTAATAGGACCAAACACTAGAAAAGAAGCTTAATAAAGCTCTTAACACTTGGCATGGAACAATATCTTGCACAAAGTTTGCATTTTTATGAACAAGGGACCTCCATGGAGCTAAGTTCTAGCATTCATTACTTTTGGAGTAGATCAAAAGCTCGACTTTAACTTAAAAGACTCAAAAATGCATAAATAGCTCTATAAGATAGATCTAGCACAAATGACCATAAATGTGAGAGATTTCTACCTAAAAAGTGTAGCACCTGGTTCCCGGTATGTAAATCTTATTTGGGTATTTCCCCATTTTAGCCTTGGACTCGGCGAGTCATAGGTCCAACTCGCCGAGTAGGGATGAGACCCAGGACACGTTTAAGTTGGCGACTCGGCGAGTCCATATCCTGGACTCGGCGAGTCACCGCTGCTGGATGAAACCCTAAATTTCAAGGGTTTGCACCCTATTTAAACCCTCATTTCCGCCCCAAACTCGCCCCCACTCACCCCCAAAGCTCCCAACATCGTTTATACCCTTATTTCCTTGAGAGATTGAAGTGTTTTGGTGTGTTCTTGAAGATTTTGATGAGAAAGAAGAGTAGATCAAGAATAGGAGAAGGAGGCCAGGCATCTCTGTGTCATCTCAACGTTTTCCTTGAGGTATAGCTCGTTTCCCCTCTGTTTTCAAGCTTGTAATCTCTTTTAGCTTCATAGAAGTCCTTCTTGAGCTTTTCCCCAAGCTTGTTTGTGCTTTGTGGGTTGTAATAAGTTGTTAGCCTTTAGATCTAGGCATGATTTAGTCCCTGGAGCTTGGATCTAATGCCTTTATGGGGTCATATTGCATGAAAGCCCTAGATCTACCTCTTTTGGTGCACTTTGAGCCCTAAAATCCATATTGGTGAATATCTACACGTGAAGTTGGAAACTTTACGTGTGATGTGTGTCCTAGAAGCCCAGATCTGTGAATGGCATGGACTGGAATCGAGCAAATCGGTGTATTTGGTGGATGCATGGCGGCGAGTCGGCGAGTCGTATATGTGACTCGGCGAGTCTGGTCGCGAGTCACCGAATTGGTCCCTTTATGATGTATCGAGTTTGAGCCGTGAGTCACAGGGGGTGACTCGGTGAGTTGGAAGCTGAACTCACCCATGTTAGGACTCGACGAGTCAATGCCCTGACTCGGCGAGTCCAAGGCAATCTTCATAGATCAAGAACAGACTCGGCGAGTTGTTCATACAACTCGGCGAGTCTTAGCATAAGTGTTCTTCGGATGAAGATGAACTCGACGAGTTGTTCATACAACTCAGCGAGTAGGATGAAGGGTTGAATGTCAGTTTAGAAGATGAACTCGTCGAGTCATAGCCTAACTCGATGAGTAGAAACAGGGACTTAGGACAATCGTCTGATAAGGACTCGACGAGTTGGAGAGCCAACTCGGCGAGTCGGGTCAACTGAAAGTTGATTCTGACTTTGACTTAGAGCTAGACCAGGGGTAAAATGGTCATTTCACCCAAAGGACAGTTAGCAGTGTTTGACTGAGTATGTTGTGGGAATTGCAGCCGGAGGATTTCCGGAGCAGCAGCAGTCAGTTAGTTTCTGATCAGTTCAGCAGCTACTTTGAGGTGAGTTACCTTCCAGTAGCGGTGGGTCTAAGGCCACAATGCCGGCCCACCAGTAGGAGATGTGTGATTAGATGATTGTCTTTGTGATATTCATCTAGGGTTGCTAGACTATGTGATATATGTGTTATGTGGTAGTAGTAGGGGTGAAATAGTCCCCAGTATCCGGTCGAAAGGACCGAAGGGGAGGCCAGCACCCAGATATGCTAGGCAGTATCCGGTCGAAAGGACCGAAGGGGAGGCCAGCACCCAGATATGCTAGGCAGTATCCGGTCGAAAGGACCGAAGGGGAGGCCAGCACCCAGATATGCTAGGCAGTATCCGGTCGGGAGGACTGAAGGGGTAGGTCGGGCACCCAGATATGCCTGACAAATTTATGTATGTTATGGGATTATGTGGTATGTGGTACAGTGTGGGAACTCACTAAGCTTTGTGCTTACGTTTTACAGTTTTGTTTTCAGGTACCTCTTCACCGAAGGGGAAGGAGCCGGCGCGGTAGCGGCACATTATGCACACACTCTGGTTTCCGCATTTATGAGATTCACTGGGATTGTACTCTGATATTTTGATGGGATGTATGGTTTGACTTTTAAAACATGGTTTACGTTGTGTTATGGTGTGATCAAACAATGTTTTTATTTATTAATGTTTTCTAAAGTAATATTTTAAAACGAAATTTTCAGACGTAAAAATTGGGTCGTTACAAGTTGGTATCAGAGCCCTGGTTTGAGGGATTCGGACTCACCTTCGGGGGTGTCTGAACTAAAATCTAGGGATTAAACGAAATTTTTTTTAAATGATTTCGAACAATGAGAAAAGAGTTTAAGAAAGAACAAAAGTGTGTGTGATGTGCGCGACCGGCCGAGCTCAAGTAAGTATTCACCAAAGTACTCATACCAGTTTATGTTATGTTTATCAGCTTTTGTAGAACTGCATGCTAGAATAGGACTGAGGATCTAGGAATGATGCCTTATGTGCCTGCCTTATGTGTTCCACCTATATGTGAATTGCATGCTTGTATAGTGTAGACAGCGGTAGGGTAGCCTGTTAGGGTTTGCCTTGTAGTATAAGCTAACACGGTGTGCTAGTTCAGTTCCTCCCTATGAGGGCAGAATTGTTTGAAGTCGTTTCCCTTGTCTGAATGTTGCTTGCTTCGTACTACGTGGGACTCCGAATAATGGGAATTAGCCATTAGGCGAATACATCACACCACATGTGATCAGAGTTGAATAATCTTAGAGTACCGGATTTGATCCTACTGCGCAGCTCTTGTTTGAGTCCAACCGTTGTAGGGACGAGTCGGGTACTCGAAGGATTATCTGAGTCTCGTCACATGTGATGGTGTTCGGGTGATGGCTAATTGGCATTACAATGAGGCCTGCAGCAGCTGAGGATTGAATCGAGTAGAGCCGGAGATTTCCCTAGGGCGAGCCTGGGATGAGTATAGTAGTAACTAGCCTTAGTGTAAGGGATATGGTGGAGTCGAGGCAGTCCTTGAAGAAGGTACGGATAGATGTGGAAGGTAGTATGGGCCCGTACTACTGAAAGCAGAGGATCCGTACCCGAACCAAGGAAGGCCAAGACAAGACCAGGGAACTTGTAAGTAGCTATGATCCCTCAGGGAGCACCGGTATATCTAATGATTGTTGTGATGTATTGCAGAATGGTGGTACTTTGATCGAGGCTGGTGGACGGCGGTTCTGGAGAGGGGTTAGGTTCGGGATCAGGTTCCGAGCCGATAGATGAGGGACTACGCGAGTTCATCGCATCAGAGATCACCAGGGGCATCCTTGAGTCGACTCCCATTATCTTCGGGTCGATCAAGGAAGGGATCATGGAGTTGATGGAGGATCGCCTGCAGGCATTCAGGAGCGATTTGGCGTCTGGCCAGTCGGGGTCATGCACACTGTCCTTCAAGGACTTCAGGGGCAGTGGTGCGCCGGATTTCCATGGGGTGAAGGACCCCATTGCTGCCAGGCGATGGATTGCAGACATCGAGTCTGCACAGTTGACTAGTTTCTGCCCCAAGGGGTCAAAGGTGAGATACGCAGCGGGGTGTTTACGGGACCGAGCCCGGGATTGGTGGGAGTCAGTGGGCGACTCGTTGGGAGCCTCAGCTATCGAGGCTATGACCTGGTCGGACTTTGTGACCAGGTTCAGGGCAGAGTTTGCGCCGGCTGTCGAGCTTCAGCAGCTGGCCAGGGAGTTTCTGGATATGAGACAGACGACGGAGACTGTGGCGGAGATCACCGCCAAGTTCCGAGAGAGGGCTTTGTTGGTGCCCCAGTATGCTGGTGACGAGGATATGAGGAGGACTCGTTATCACGATATGCTTCGAGCCGACATCCGGGAGCATGTTAGCTTTTCGGCTTGCCCTACCTTGGACTCTATGATCGCCAGGGCGAGGGAGAGGGAGATAGATTTGGAGCACATCCGGAAACGGAAACTAGAGGAGGGACAGACAGGAGGGGCTTCGGGAAAGAAGCCCAAGGGATCAGAGATGGGGCCGAAAGGCCAACAGGGATGGGGATGCTGCTGGAAATGCGGCAAGGCACACGAGGGGGCGTACAGGATGGGATCCTCGGGCTGCTACAAGTGCGGCAAGTTTGGGCACATCAGCAGGGATTGTACTGCTCCTGCAATAGTTATTCAGACATCGGAGTTGTTGTGTTTCCACTGCAACCAGAGGGGCCACAAGAAGGCCAATTGCCCCCTGTTGTCAGTTTCAGTGCCAGTGAAGGCGCCAGCTCCAGCGACCCTGCGGATCACGGATGGCCGACAGGGCAAAGCAGAGGCTCCCGTGGTGAGGAGCCGAGCATTCCAGCTGACTACCGAGGAGGCACGCGCTGCGCCCGATGTGGTGACGGGTATGATTCTTTCCTTCTATCTTTTGTTTTATGATGTTATGATATTGATATGTGCTCCGTGTGTATATATATGTATTAGGATCGTTCCATGTGAACGACATCCCAGTTCAGGTATTGTTCGACTCGGGTGCATCCCGATCGTTCGTTTCTCTTGCGCTAAGCAAGAGGTTTCATGAGACTTCAGGCGAGTTAGATTGCCCGTTAGAGGTAGAGATTGCTGACGATCGATCGGTGCGAGCATCGATGGTGTTTCGAGATTGCGTTCTGCGACTATTTGAGGAGCGTTACCTGGTAGACTTGGTTCCCATTCCATTGCGTGGGAACAAGGTGATTATTGGCATGGATTGGTTGAGCCCTAATGGGGCGGTGATAGACTGCGCGCAGCAGCTAGTGCGAGTCAGGACCCAAAGCGGGGGAGAGTTAGTGATTCATGGCGAACGGCCGCAGTGTGGACCCACTATATGTTCAGCAGCGAGGGCTAGGCGCTATCTTCAGCAGGGATGCGCGGGATATGTCGCGTATGTGATGGATACCCGGGAGGCGGGTAAGACGACCGTGAGCGAGGTCCCGGTGGTTCGAGACTTTGCAGATGTTTTCCCGGAGGAACTACCTAGGATACCTCCGGAGCGACAGGTGGAGTTCAGGATTGACCTTATTCCCGGTGCGGCTCCGATAGCCAAAGCACCGTATCGGTTGGCTCCTCCCGAGATGCAGGAGTTGTCCACGCAGCTGCAGGAGCTGCTGGACAAGGGATTTATTCGTCCAAGCAGTTCGCCTTGGGGAGCCCCGATTCTATTTGTGAAGAAGAAGGATGGGTCGCATCGGATGTGTATAGATTACTGGGAGTTGAATAAGGTGACGGTGAAGAACCGTTACCCACTCCCGATGATTGATGACCTCTTTGACCAGCTTCAGGGAGCATCTTGGTTCTCCAAGATTGACTTGCATTCGGGTTATCATCAGATGAGGGTCAGGGAGGAGGATACGCAGAAGACCGCGTTTCGGACACGTTATGGCCACTATGAGTTTGTGGTGATGCCGTTTAGGCTCACCAATGCTCCTGCCGCGTTCATGGATCTCATGAACCGTGTTTGCAGACCGATGCTGGATCGGTCTGTGATAGCCTTTATCGATGACATCTTGGTTTATTCCAAGACCCAGGAAGAGCATGAGGAGCATCTGAGGGAGGTGTTGGAGACCCTGAGGAGGGAGAGCTTGTATGCCAAGTTCTCCAAGTGCGAGTTCTGGCTGCGCGAGGTGCAGTTTCTTGGGCACCTCGTCAACCAGAACGGGATTCTGGTCGATCCGGCCAAGGTTGAGGCCGTGATGAGATGGGAGGTTCCGAGGTCTCCATCCGAGATTTGGAGTTTCTTGGGATTAGCAGGCTACTATCGGAGATTTATCCAGGATTTCTCCAAGATAGCCGTACCCCTACCGCGACTGACGAAGAAAGCCGTGGTCTTTCGGTGGGGACCCGAGCAGCAGGCTGCATTTGAGATGCTGAGACAGAAATTGTGTGAGGCGCCGATCCTAGCCCTTCCTGAGGGTGTAGAGGATTTTGTGGTTTATTGTGATGCGTCTATTTCAGGGTTGGGCGCAGTTCTGATGCATAGGGGGCATGTCATTGCGTACGCTTCGAGGCAGCTCAAGCCCCACGAAGCGAACTACCCGACGCACGATTTGGAGTTGGGGGTCATGGTCTTCGCCCTCAAGATTTGGTGACATTACCTCTACGGGGTTTGTTGTACCATCTACACGGACCACAAGAGTCTGAGGTATCTCATGGACCAGCCGAATCTGAACGTGAGGCAGCGTCGGTGGTTGGATGTGGTGAAGGATTATGATTGCGAGATCCTTTACCACCCGGGGAAGGCTAACGTGGTGGCCGATGCGCTTAGACGCAAGGCGGCAGCGATCAGGGACGTATGCATGAGGATGACCGTAGTGACTCCCCTATTGGAGTGAATTCGGGAGGCTCAACAGGAGGCTATCAAGGAGGAGCATCGGAAGAGCGAGCGCGTGGTGGGTCAGGTATCCTCCTTTGATTATGATAGCCAGGGTCTATTGACACTACACCATAGGGTGTGGGTGCCGTATCACGGGGGCGTCCGCCAGATTTTGATGGATGAGGCGCACAAGTCCCGATTCTCTATTCATCCCGGGGCGAAAAAGATGTATAGGGATCTCCGTCTAAACTATTGGTGGCCCTGCATGAAGCGGGATGTGGCGTGGTACGTTGAGCGGTGTTTGACCTGCAGGAAGGTCAAGGCCGAACATCAGAGGCCGCATGGTAAGATGCAGCCGTTAGACATTCCACTGTGGAAATGGGAAGATATCACCATGAATTTTATTACAAAGCTTCCCATGACCGCGCGTGGGGTGGATTCGATTTGGGTCATCGTGGACCGACTGACCAAGAGTGCTCACTTTATTCTGATTCAGGAGAGCATATCGGCCGAGAAATTGGCTGATATCTATATCAGGGAGATCGTGGCGCAGCACGGGGTGCCGGTATTGGTGATCTCGGATAGGGATGTACGTTTCACTTCCAGATTTTTGGAAGAAGTTTCATGACGAGTTGGGCACTCGATTGCATTTTAGCACCGCCTTTCAGCCACAGACAGACGGTCAGAGTGAACGGACCATCCAGACGTTGGAGGACATGTTGCGGGCGTGTGTGTTAGATTTCGGTGGTAGATGGGATACCTATCTTCCCTTGGCTGAGTTCTCATACAACAACAGCTACCACGCGAGTATTGATCGACCACCATTCGAGATGTTGTACGGGCGGAGGTGTAGAACCCCGATATGCTGGGGTGAAGTTGGTTAGAGAGTCATGGGAAGCACCGAGGTGGTGCTAGAGACGACCGAGAGGATCCAGCAGGTTCGGAGCAGACTTCAGACTGCTCAGAGTCGGCAGAAAAGTTACGCCGACAAGCATCGATCCGACTTGGAGTTCCAAGTCGGGGATATGGTTCTCCTGAAAGTGTCGCCTTGGAAAGGCGTCATTCGATTCAGGAAGCGGGGCAAGTTGGGCCCAAGATTCATTGGGTCGTTCAGGGTTGTAGCCCGGGTGGGCAAGGTGGCGTATAGGCTGGATCTGCCAGCCGAGCTCAGTTAGATCCACAGCACTTTCCATGTTTCGCAGCTGCGGAAGTGCCTAGTGGACGATTCAGCGGTAGTACCGTTGGAGGATATTCAGGTTGATGACAGCTTGAATTACATTGAGCGCCCAGTCGCAATACTCGACAGGAAGTCGAAGGCTTTGAGGAACAAGAGGGTAGAACTAGTGAAGGTGCAATGGCAGCACCGCAAGGGTTCGGAATGGACTTGGGAGCTGATGGACGAGATGATGGAGCATTACCCCGAGCTGTTTCAGGATCGAGCAGCAGACTTCGAGGATGAAGTCTAAAATAAGTGGGGGAGATTTGTAGCACCTGGTTCCTGGTATGTAAATCTTATTTGGGTATTTCCCCATTTTAGCCTTGGACTCGGCGAGTCATAGGTCCGAATCGCCGAGTAGGGACGAGACCCAGGACACGTTTAAGTTGGCGACTCGGCGAGTCCATATCCTGGACTCGGCGAGTCACCGCTGCTGGATGAAACCCTAAATTTCAAGGGTTTACACCCTATTTAAACCCTCATTTCCGCCCCAAACTCGCCCCCACTCACCCCCAAAGCTCCCAACATCGTTTATACCCTTATTTCCTTGAGAGATTGAAGTGTTTTGGTGTGTTCTTGAAGATTTTGAGGAGAAAGAAGAGTAGATCAAGAAGAGGAGAAGGAGGCCAAGCATCTCTGTGTCATCTCAATGTTTTCCTTGAGGTATAGCTCGTTTCCCCTCTGTTTTCAAGCTTGTAATCTCTTTTAGCTTCATAGAAGTCCTTCTTGAGCTTTTCCCCAAGCTTGTTTGTGCTTTGTGGGTTGTAATAAGTTGTTAGCCTTTAGATCTAGGCATGATTTAGTCCCTGGAGCTTGGATCTAATGCCTTTATGGGGTCATATTGCATGAAAGCCCTAGATCTACCTCTTTTGGTGCACTTTGAGCCCTAAAATCCATATTGGTGAATATCTACACGTAAAGTTGGAAACTTTACGTGTGATGTGTGTCCTAGAAGCCCAGATCTGTGAATGGCATGGACTGGAATCGAGCAAATCGGTGTATTTGGTGGATGCATGGCGGCGACTCGGCGAGTCGTATATGTGACTCGGCGAGTCTGGTCGCGAGTCACCGAATTGGTCCCTTTATGATGTATCGAGTTTGAGCCGTGAGTCACAGGGGGTGACTCGGTGAGTTGGAAGCTGAACTCACCCATGTTAGGACTCGACGAGTCAATGCCCTGACTCGGCGAGTCCAAGGCAATCTTCATAGATCAAGAACAGACTCGGCGAGTTGTTCATACAACTCGGCGAGTCTTAGCATAAGTGTTCTTCGGATGAAGATGAACTCGACTAGTTGTTCATACAACTCAGCGAGTAGGATGAAGGGTTGAATGTCAGTTTAGAAGATGAACTCGTCGAGTCATAGCCTAACTCGATGAGTAGAAACAGGGACTCAGGACAATCGTCTGATAGGGACTCGATGAGTTGGAGAGCCAACTCGGCGAGTCGGGTCAACTGAAAGTTGACTCTGACTTTGACTTAGAGCTAGACCAGGGGTAAAATGGTCATTTCACCCAAAGGACAGTTAGCAGTGTTTGACTGAGTATGTTGTGGGAATTGCAGCCGGAGGATTTCCGGAGCAGCAGCAGTTAGTTAGTTTCCGATCAGTTCAGCAGCTACTTTGAGGTGAGTTACCTTCCAGTAGCGGTGGGTCTAAGGCCACAATGTCGGCCCACCAGTAGGATATGTGTGATTAGATGATTGTCTTTGTGATATTCATCTAGGGTTGCTAGACTATGTGATATATGTGTTATGTGGTAGTAGTAGGGGTGAAATAGTCCCCAGTATCCGGTCGAAAGGACCGAAGGGGAGGCCAGCACCCAGATATGCTAGGCAGTATCCGGTCGAAAGGACCGAAGGGGAGGCCAGCACCCAGATATGCTAGGCAGTATCCGGTCGAAAGGACCGAAGGGGAGGCCAGCACCCAGATATGCTAGGCAGTATCCAGTCGGGAGGACTGAAGGGGTAGGTCGGGCACCCAGATATGCCTGACAAATTTATGTATGTTATGGGATTATGTGGTATGTGGTACAGTGGGGGAACTCACTAAGCTTTGTGCTTACGTTTTACAGTTTTGTTTTCAGGTACCTCTTCACCGAAGGGGAAGGAGCCGGCGCGGTAGCGGCACATTATGCACACACTCTGGTTTCCGCATTTATGAGATTCACTGGGATTGTACTCTGATATTTTGATGGGATGTATGGTTTGACTTTTAAAACATGGTTTACGTTGTGTTATGGTGTGATCAAACAATGTTTTTATTTATTAATGTTTTCTAAAGTAATATTTTAAAACGAAATTTTCAGACGTAAAAATTGGGTCGTTACAAAAAGTTTTGCAAATGTGAAGGTAAATATGGATCTACAAGCTTAAGCTATCCCTCCAAGTGTTCATCTTCTTTTTCTTCACCACAAAACACCAACAAACTCACTTTCAAGCTCAAATATCACCAAATGCACTTAGGGTTTTGTTTTCAGGGTATAGGGAGATGGAGGTTGGTCAATAAATGTCTAAGAAGAGGTTAAGTTGTTTAAATAGGGTGAAAACCCTAAAAAATTAGGGTTTTCCCGTACACTACGTACGCCATGCGCACTCCATGTATGCCCCGCGTACGTGGATGGAATCCACGATAATCTGATGGGCTAGTATGCTAACCATACTCATAGAGTACACCCACATACTAGCTAGGGGACCAAAATGTAAAGAATTTCCATTTACGGGCTAAAAAAGAGCATACCAAATTACGAATGTTACATATTCATTTTAACGAGTTGTAACGTATCAAACCCAACAACATATTCGTTTTAATGAGTTGTATCAAACCCAAAAATGCGTTTTAACAAGTAGTATTGTATGCATGTAAAGTTGTACCGGTCCAAACGGGTCCAAGAACCGTAAAACCCGAACCTGGAAATGGAACTGGACCCGGTAAGTCTCATCTGGTCCGGTCCACGGTCCACAATATTCTTCGAAACTGGTTAGATCCAAGAGTCGGTCCGGTTTGGTTCAGTCAGTTCCAACCCAAATGCTCACGTGTACTTTATGCATTGCAAATTGTACTTTTAGCTCCAGTAACATTAAGTAACATTGAGAGAGGGAATGTACGTTATATATATATATATATATATATATATATATATATATATATATAGGCAAAACAAACAAAATTTCAAAGTTTATGGTCTAAATTAGCATGTTCAAATGTTTAGTGGCTAAATCGAGTCGAAATTGAGAGTTGCTTGGTCATTTACCCTCACTTAGGCTATGTAGGATGCCACGTAGGCAAGGGAACCAACTAACCAGATGTAGGAGGTCACAATGGAAAAAACAAACAACAATTTGAAGTTCATGGTGTATTTTAACATGATCATATGTTTAGTGGCTAAATCTAGTCGAAATCGAGAGTTGCATTTGATGGAATTTGATCAATACATCATTCCTATTGTGTACATGCAAACCATAATAGCTTTTGGATCTAGTTTGTCTAATGAGCATGCAATTGAATATCCAAAGCTATAAACCCTAGATATAACATATTATAATCTGAATTAGAGTTTAGAGAAATACCTTTGATTGTTATGTAGTAATAACAATCAATTCCTTGCTTTGATTGGCTTCAGAAAGCTTAGTGCCTCAAGTGTTGCACCTCTAATGGAGTCACAAACACCATAAGCAATAAGGATGAAGAATGAGGAGAAGAAGAACACCAAAAACGTCCAGAAACCCTCTTGAAAAGATTAGCCACGTTTTTGGGGCCTTAGGGGTCTTTATATACTTAGGCTATTAGGGTTTTGCACTTAGGAAACCCTAATCTGACTGCTTAAGCCCTAAGCAGCCCATGAACTCCTTTTATCATATCCCTTGGACGAATTCCTTATGGGCTTCCCATAGAATTCGTCCAACCTGTATTATTAGGTAATCCATAGCCCAATTGCAATTATCTTATAATTACAATTCCAATCCCCTTAAGTTTAATTAATCTCTTTTAGTCACAAAATTAATTCTTGACTAATATTAATTAAACAATATGATTTCTCCTTTAATATATTATTCTTATAACATATTAATAAATCATAATTAATCCTCTCTCTCCATAATTCATCTTATCAAGTTTCTTTGGTGAAGGCAACCCAAAAGGACCATGCACCATCGGGTCAAGTACATACCAAAACAGTTATGGACTTAGACACTAATCCAACAGTCTCGCACTTGGATAAGTTTAATAACTATTCTGCGTATGACTTTAGATCCTGATCTGCAATCGTAGCTTTCAAAAGCCACTATCAACTCTGATCCTATCAGAAGCGTGTCCTTTAGATAATGGATCATATATTCCTCCATTCTAGATATTGTATAGACTGAGACATGGATTTAAATCATTCTCTCTGTCTATGTGTTGTTTCCCGATTTCCGATTTATGACGACTGACAACAGACTATAAGTGAACGCATCAACTTAGTCTCGGCTTGGCCAAGCGCTTAGGTGTCATCACTAAATCATCGAGGGGCCCACATATATCGCTTTTATCCCACTTTGGATAAAAGGAACGGATAAACTTTGATTCAATGCTGGCTTGCACTCACTCACCGAATCACACACAACAATATGTTTTATAACACCAAGTTACTCGTGTGTTTACATATTATCAATGTATAACTGACTCACAAGATACTACTCACACATCGCGGTTTCAAGACTATACGATATTATCGTCTTACCAATCACCCGTGATAAAATCCATGAAGCGATCCAAGTGAGCGTGGGTTTAATCCAATGCTCAAATCATATTCATAAGCACTCATGAATGTTGCAGCAAACATTTGCTATGTCTAATACACTTTAGGCAATCTACAAACCCATTCATGACAATCTTCTTTCATACCTACTCCCAAAATATGAGCGACTGTGGAACGTTCGAATAATTTGATTATTCTGAAATAATTTAATTATTCAGGAAGTCAAAACATGCAAAGTGAAATACAAGAATAATACAAATCCTGTATGGCCTAAAACTTTTGAGTATAAATAAAACACCTTTTATTTAATCACCATATTGATTACTCATTATTTGTTGTTTCGGGTAATCAACTTATTACTTGAATTATAACAACAATTGTCCCATGCTCTCAGCATGCACACTATGTTTACCTATGTTTCTTACTTTGTGAAACAATATCATTAAATAACATTTTCAATCACACTCATTTCACAATTCTTAGTCCATTAGTGTAAGAATACAAAATTCTCGCCACTACTAGAATATGTTAGATTCTAACATTTTATGCAACGGTCATTTCGTAATGTCACGACACAAAATTTACCAAGACTCGGCGAACGAAATTACAAAATGCTCTATTGGAGAGTGTTACAAGACAAATAGTCATGAAGTCTCATATTTAAAGTACATTTCGTTGAACATCCTTCTTGCATAAAAGCTTCTAATCTAGACATTGATTCTCGATATCCAACTCCCAATATGGAAATATTTCCATATTTTCCATATGATAACTCATTCTAAATAGAATCTCATTTATTCATAATAATGTCAATATGGTCCATCCATGACTATACTTTCAACTATCCACAAGCGACCAATCCTTGGCGAACCTTAGATTGTCCTTGGCAGTTGTTTAATTATTTTAGTCAAAACCGGTTCTATTTCCTTTTTTCATCTAAATGCCCCAGGCATTTGGAAAATTTTAGAACGGTTGAATAATATAGCATATGCAATCGATCATATACCCGAAGCGTATGGGATGCAATTAATAATATAAACATGATACTTTACCAGTTTCTTACTATAATATCGTCATAATATTTCTATTTGCCATGTTCTCAAAAATTCGAACTACGAAGAGGGATGCCGTAATCATAATCGTATTTTTTGAAAATGCAAATAATAAATATACACTTGAGTAAATACAATTAAATTTCTCAATCTAAGCTTTTAGATTGAAAACAAAGTATAACATTCTCTCCCTTAATTATAGCAAAAACATCTCTTCAACCCCTGCAACCTTGCAAAGTGAAACTTTTGTTTTTCTATAATTAATATTGCCAACATGCAATACTTAAATAATAATCATGCTCCCACTAACATGATGATTATATTCATTCCAACATAACCCTTATGCTCCCACTAGCTTTGACACGTATTTAGGAACCAACTAAACTTCTAGGAATCAATAGTTATTGACTTCCAAAGTTCATTGTTTCTAATACAATAAGCTTCGATAAGCCTTTATCTAAGCTTGTCAAAATCACACACCTTTCCTTAGACAACTCATATGTGTGTCTAAACTAATTCAAAACTTATCTTACTAAGTCCTAAATGTTCAGACTAATTGCCAAATCTCACAATTCGAACTATGAAAAGGGATACGTAATCATAATCGAATTTGAGAATGTAATTTACATAATTGCTATCTCCTTAAAATCTCTCTTAGTGAAAGCGTTTCCTCTCAATCATTTTCATGAAGGAGAGAAACCTTATGACAGTTAGATTTTATGGTGTATGTGTTCCTATCCATGTGAATTTTCCATTACCATAATCGAAAGATAATGTTTGCGAAAAATTCAAACTCTTATGGACAGAACTTGTTCATTCTTAATTTCTTGCCATCAAGGGTCCCACTATTGCTTCCAAGTTATCTAGCAGCTCACATATGCCAGTCAATGTACTTTCATTGAGACAAGGTGTTTGCCCTTATGCAACCTATTGAGAACTCGTAGAACTCATATGCATAATCACTCAACTGGATTGGCACAGAAGTAAAATTTGTCAACACAATAGGTTTACTATTGATTAGTTCTCGGAACTTTTCAAGATCATTTAGACTCCCACTAACCTTTTGACATATAAGATTCTCTTATCAAGAAACATTTCTTGATAAACAAATATTCAAGAGTTAGTGTGGATTCTCATCAAGACAAACACTACACACCAAATTCAAACGTGCAAGAGTAAGAAAAACAATTTTTCTACCTCACATTTGATGAGTGTGTGTCACTCAATTCACAATCTTGGAGTACGATTCTAAGACTTGAGTTTAGAACAAAGTATGACTCATCCTTTTGATTTAACCATTTCAACAATTTCCGATTCCTCTTCTTAGCCATACTAGTGCAGTAAGATGTCCTTAAAGGATCAATTGTGATATGGTTCTTAATCATTAAGACAATCATAAGATCAGATACAAAAGTACTCTCCCTTCTTCTTAGATTGGAGAAACTTTTATATTTCTGCCTAATTGATTCTTCTTATTCGTTCTGCCATTCATTGAAACTTTTCAATGATTCAGAATTCCACTTAATCTTGTAAGCATAACCACATTTACTAGACTTTTAGTAACTCATGAAGAATAGTCTTATTGTTATTTGTGGTGGACTTGACTAGTGCACACCATTGTGTTCTATTCCTTCAGTCCTTTACTTGACTCAAATACTTGTGCGATCAAGGAATTAGTCTTAATTTCCTAAGTACCAAGATTTCCATACATCACATGATTCAAATCATATGATTCCAAGTTTCTGTTATTGAAACTTGGATGATGGGAATCTTTCCTTGCTTTGAAAATTCTGACACTACCATAAATAACATAACTAAGAATCATATCCATTTATAGAAATACACAAACATCAATTTTTCACAACGATTTTATTGCAAGGATATATGTATAAATAAGATAAATCAAAAATTTATTTTATTCATAAAAACAACGGAAAACATGTCCTTACAATGCAAGATCAACTGAAAACTATGTAATCAAATATTCCTAACAACTCTATCATAACTTTCTAAGCTCAAAATCTGATATTCGAATCCATGTGATCGTGATCCATTTCTTCGTGATCAGATTCATCTTGCTCTTCCATCAAACTTCCTCCCTTTTCTCTGATCCTGCAATACATTCAAATGCAATCTTATCACATTATGTATTAAGAATCAATGAATAGGAACTTAATGGAGTTAGATAGTGTATTTTACCTGAAGTAGATCCATACATTTTGACTCTCCCATCTCTTAGATCTCTTAGGTAGACAGGACAACTTCGTCTCCAATGCCCCTTCTCTTGGCAATAAAAGCAAATTGACTCTTTTAGAACAGCACACGGAACTACTTCAGACTTTTCCCTTTTCTTATGATCAAACTTTTCGACCATGGCATGCCTTTCGTTGCCATTGCCTATGTCCATAGAGGTCTGGAAGGCAGATTCACCAATCAACTTTGCTTTTCCAGTGCGCCAAATCATCGCTGATTCAGTAGCAATAAGCAGATAGGTGAGATCGATGAGGGTCACGTCGTGGTCGATCATATAGTACTCTCTTACGAACTCACTATATGAGTTAGGAAGCGACTGAAGAACCTAGTCAACATCCAGCTCCTCATAGACAACGGATCCCAACATTCTTAACCTATCAATGTGTGACTTCATCTCTAGGACGTGTGCACACACTGACTTTCCTTCTTCATGTTTACTTGCAAAAAGGGCTTGAGTGAGTTTTAACTTTTCAAGCCTTTGAACTTGTGGGTTAAGGAGAACAATAAGAGGAGGTGGAGGAAGTGAAGCATGATCTCGTGTTCCTCGATCGAATCGTGGAATATCATCTTCATGTGGAAAGCTTGTTCCACGGGATTTGGGAAGACCACAGTTGTCATACTTTGACATCTACAAAACGGGAGAAAATTCAAGTTAGTTGATTGATTGAGTCCTTAATAAATCACCCAAATGAGATATTAAGGCTAGGACCCAACACAATATTCCACAACTTGGGAGAGGGATGTCGTAACCCAAATTGCAGAATATTTGAAGGTAAGTGAATGACAATTCACTAATTTTCCACCATGAAAAACGAAAAAGAGATTAGGTTTTAAATGTATTGAAAAACTCCTAGATCCTTTGAGATTCATTGAACTTTTCAATGGCATGTTTAAATCTGGATATGCCCCTCGATTTGTGACTGGGATGTTGAGGATCACAAAACAGGGTGTGAATAACCATGCAAACTTACATGGTGCCCCCAATGTTACAATTACCTATTCGATGTGCCGGTTAACCACACACGCTCAACCGAACTATGACATACATTGAGTCACCCTTTGCCACCTTTGCTTAGAACCATTTAGTGTGTCGGTTAACCACACACGCTCCATTAACGTCTTCGCAAGGGTACAAAGTGTAATTTCATGGAATTACATCAAATTCACTTTTTCCTAAAGTAACTAAGATTGGGAATTTTGTATAAACATTTAGCTACTTCATACTTCATTATACTTTTAATGGAAAGGGTTTGCCCTATCCTACCCGTTCGGCTAACGACCCTCCACCAATCAAGGAAGCGGTGGGTGAGAGTGGACACCCATTAAACGATCATTTTATAGGTCATAACCTTATACCCCCTTATTGATCGGCTTCGTGAATGAGGCTTACTAACGGACTAGCAGTTTAAGTTATACATATATAATATTAGACTTTTAATGTTATATATAGTATAAGGGTATATTTTACACTTTTAAAATACTAGGTGGTCTAATTTAATAAATTGCACTTTTAATTTAATTAAATGTAAAGCATATCACTATGGATTTGTTAACTTTCTATTAATTATACACTTAATTAATTTAATAAAACCATAAGGTTGCACCTCCAATGGATTCAGAAAGCTTAGTGCCTGAAGTGTTGCACCTCCAACGGAGTCACAAACACCATAAGCAATAAGGATGAAGAATGAAGAAAAGAAGAACACCAAAAACGTCCATAAACCCTCTTGGAAAGATTAGCCACTTTTTTGGGGCCTTAGGGGTCTTTATATACTTAGGCTATTAGGGTTTTGCACTTAGGAAACCATAATCTGATTGCTTAAGCCCTAAAAAAGCCCATGGACTCCTTTTATCATATCCCTTGGACGAATTCCTTATGGGCTTCCCATAGAATTCATCCAACCTATATTATTAGGTAATCCGTAGCCCAATTGCAATTATCTTATAATTACAATTCCAGTCCCCTTAAGTTTAATTAATCTATTTTAGTCACAAAATTAATTCTTGACTAATATTAATTAAACAATATGATTTCTCCATTAATATATTATTCTTATAATATATTAATAAAACATAATTAATCCTCTCTCTCCATAATTCATCCTATCAAGTTGCTTTGGTGAAGGCAACCCAAAAGGACCATGCACCATCGGGTCAAGTACATACCAAAATAGTTATGGACTTAAACACTAATCCAACAACATTGTCATTTAACTGGATCAATATTCCTAAATTAAAAAGACCATGAAAATACTTAGGTGTAGTGAATGTATGTATGTGTGGACTTGTGATTCAAGTCTGATGTATTGTATCATGGGAATTTTAATGTGATCGCATATGGACTAAATGGTCAATATGATATTTAGTTTTGCTACTTAAAAAAGAAGCAACAAATTACAAAAATGTTCTATTGGATCATTTATGTAGGATAAACATGACTTGTTTTTTTTTATTACAATTAAACAAAACCTAAATAAGAAACTTGGCTTTTTTTATAACTTTAAACCCAATTTTGTCTAGATTTAGGTTTTTTTTGGATTTATAATATAATTTTCCATAATTTTATAAACAATACTAATATAATATAGAAAAATATGTCATTTGCAATAAATAGTCAAGACGACATAGAGATATGTCAATAATTGTAAATTTTAGTGGAAATACACAAAGGGAGAGAAGGGGGGGGGGGGGGGGGGTTGGAGGGTGGGGTATGTTCTTTGTTTTAAATTTTAAAATATTTAAGATGTTTTTGCAAACTATTTGATAGCAGGAAGTTGAAGCTTTTATTTATACATAAGTGTTTGCCAAAGATTGTTGTTAGCTTTTATTTGTATTAAATTAGTTAAAAACTAAAAAAAAAAGCTCCCAATAATTACTTGATTTCAAATTTGAAGGTTTTATTTAAAATAAAAACTAATAACTCCTACTATCAAATAAACTTTTGTTTTTTTAGTGTTTTTAAGCTAAAAATCATGTGTCAAACACACAATAAATTTTATATATATATATATATATATATATATATATATATATATATATATATATATATATATATATATATATATATATAGGCTTAAGTTATTCTATTTAAACTAATTATTGTGTTATTGTATGCATAAATATGGACCAATCCTTTTATTTATTTTAAGAAAGTGATTAATACATATTATTAAATTAAAGATAATTAAAAAATACCATTTAATTTCATTCTAAGAGTATTTTCGACAATTGAGATAAATTCAGAAAAGGAAAATTCCATATTTTTTGGGATAATTAACTCTCTTGATTTTAAAATTCTAATTTTTTTAGTTACTTTAATTTTTATTATAACGTAATTTTTATAATTAAACGCGATTTTATTCTGTTAGAATCATATTCTCTAGGAATTTCAGGATATATATTTCTATTAGAATGATATTCTATTAGAATGCCAACACCGACTAATAACCAATTTTTGGATACAACTTCAAATTTTTCATTACATTCTTAAAAATGTAAAAACTTTATATAATAGTCTATGACAATGAAATACTCACTAATAACAAATAAAACCATGTATATTATTCGACCCGAATATTTTAGCAGAATATATTATTACATATACTTCTATCATTCTATTGTAGGTTATTCTATCAGAAGAATAGCTCTTTCCTTTGTGAAGACCAATGACAATTGTTCAGCCATCATCTAATCTTCAAGCCCTTGATCATCAATGAAATTATACGTTTTACCAAAATAACTGCCATGAATCAAATCATGTAATAATAATATTCTCTAAGAATGCTTTTGCATGGAAAATAAATAACACAAAATTTTAGTAAATCTGATAGAATGAATACCACATGGTATGGTCAGATTATTTTTCAGGAGCTTCCACAAACACCTGTCATGCATCATAATAAGCTCTATGACAAATTTCACCAAAAGATTGTTAATTTGCAAATTCTAACAGACCTGAAGTGAAAATAACATGAATTGCAAGTATGTAAGCTAGCTTGCTTCTATGATTCAATAATAGGCTACAAATCAGTATATATTAAAGGTGATGTGTACACATCAATTCAGTGAATGTTTTATTGAGAAGACAAGGAATGAAAATACACATATACCCTTGTAGTACCATGTCTTGAATTGATAAATGAATTACGAGTTCATTGAAGCACCAAAGGCAGGGTTTTCTCTAAGGGGCTGAAACGAGAGTCAAGTGTGATAAATAACCTCCTGAGTCGTGAAGATCCGATACCACCCCGGGCAGGTAAAAATCCTAAGACTGCTATCATCACTAAGCACCCGAGTGAGATACCACTCCAATCGCGCCGACAATCCAAGATCATCAACGGTCAGCCATAGGAGGGCCTGAGGAATACTGAACTGCTTGGATAGTAGAGCAATCAACCGGGAAACGAAGAAGCTCTGATGCTCAATATGTATATCATCTGTGAACTGTAGAAATTGATACGATGGCTAGTTAGGCTGTAACTGACTAGCCCTCTGCGACTTGATCGAGACATAACCTGAGAAAAATAGGGCAAGAAAGTTAGAATTAAAGTAATATAAGTAAAAGGATTGCAAAATAACAGAAAATATTGTTCGTGTGTGTCAAGAACTGCACCATGCGCAGTATGAAGATGCATCGCGTGCAATGAAAATGCCCGACGTGCTTCAAGAACAAGACAAACATTCGATACCAAAAGCCCCCGAAATCGTCCAAAATTCAACCTAGAATCTATAGGGGAATGTTAGGTGAAGCTTATACTAGTAGAATACACCATCAATTTAATCAAAAACACCATGAATCGATGGATTTAGCAAAACCCTAGGTTTTACCCCAAAAATGAAACCTCAAATTAAGGATAGATTAACAGATTAAAGGAGAAATCAAGCATTGGTGTTTAGTAATCGGTAGTTAAACTAGACATTTAGCTAATCAATTTCGAGTATTACAAGCCAAAGTGGCAAAATACTATACACCCTCAAAAATGCTAAATACAAAATCATTGGTTGTTATGAACTAAGTAGAAGTTAAAATATGCAGTAGAGGTACCTTGAAAGTAGGAGGAATCGAAGAATCAAAGCTCGAAAATGACAAACGCACGACGTGCTCTTCGCGTGTGGGATCCAGTCGAGTGTGGGGACCATTCAAACTATTGGAAGCATGTGTTGAATAAAGCCAAAATTCATCATTTAATATTGATCTGATGAAGGTGCGTGCGCCAAAGATCTCTACAAGTTTGGAGATTGACCTTTCTTCACATTTCATTTGATCTTTGATTGATTGTAAAAGGTCGATGTTTTTGTCTAGGGTTTTAAAGGGTAAATGCAAACGATTTTCCCTAAATTAAAGGGTTTATGATTTGAATAACTAATCATTAAAATTAATTAAAAGCTAAGATTACAATTTTACCCCTATCTAGGTTTTTAAAATGATTGTTCCATATTTATGACACAATAACATAATAATTACTTTAAACACCTAAACCTGAACCTCTCTCTCTCTCTCTCTTTATATATATATATATATATATATATATATATATATATATATATATATATCCTTAAAAAAAAAAATATCCCAAAAAAAGATATTGGTCTTTTATTACATTTCAATTGTTAAGTTCCTTTTTTTGTTGGGTTTCCTTTTTTTTCATACCCATATAATCATGGTAGCTTTTTGGACTAGAAATATAAAATTAAAACTTAAAGTACCAAAGATGTCTCTCAATGTATAAAGTCTAGGGATGATTTTTTATTATGGTATCTATTTGGACTAGAAGTATAAAATTAAAAGTTTAATTACGAAAGATGTCTGTCCATGTATAGACTAGGGATGATTTTTGTAAACTTACTCTCGACGACGATAACTTGGGAAATATCGGAGGAACATAAAAGCCATGGCAACAAAGAACCCCTGCTAAAACCCTTTTCCATGGCAGTTTCTTCTTCTTCTTCTTCTTCTTCTTCTTCTCTGTTGAACTATCTCTCCTCCCTTTCTCTATCTTCTTCTTCACCCCCGCCGACTACCATTTCTATCACCCCTGCCTCCTCTTCCAGTAACGCACCGTCATCGAAGACCCTGACGATCAGACAAACTCTGATAACCCCCGTAAATCGTGAAGTCTGTCCTGATCTCCAAACAGTTATGTTTCCCGCGCTCGCGTTTTCAAATACATTATGTTTCAAATCGGCATACAACGTTCAGGTGATCGCGTATCCTGATGAATCGGAAGATAGTCTGATCGGTCGGTTCCGAAGAGAGGTTTTCAGAGCAAATATTATACAAGAGGCGAAACGCAGGAGGTTCTTCGAGACTAATCAGGAGAAGCGAAAACGGAAAATTCGTGATGCTGCTAGACGAAGAGCCAGAAGGTAATGATTTTCCTTCGTTAGTTCGTTTCCGATTATTAAATCTACTGCGTACATATACATTATATCTGGTGGATCTTGTTTAACTTCAGCTCAGAATGAGGATTTTGTTAGTCAAGTTTTTAGCTGATAGTCTCGAATTAATATCTACTCAAAAACTCGAATCAAGTTTTTGATCATAGAATTATTAAGATCTATAGTCAGACATATTACATTTGCAGAAAACTAAAAATTAAAGACAATGTTTAGGTGGCTCAGGTGGTGTTTGGATGTGCGATATCAAAGCAATTATTCATTTGATTAGGTAATTTTACCTTTCGAGGCAGATTATCAGAATCAATAATCTGATTATTCCTACTTAAAGAATCAGAATCAATTAATCACACAATAATTTAATGATACTTGGAAATGGTTAGCTAATTTTAGTTTTAGAATCAGTTTTGCGAACCACCATCAAACGGATTATCGCAACAGGGTCCAGATACCCCTTCAGTAATCTGTCTACATGTGCATTTGTTGCTACGTTTTTACATTATTCTGATAAATTCTAATGATACATGAATCTAAGCAGCCTCCTTTTATAACAGCTAGAAAAACGTCTTCCTAAATACTAACTGAAGGGGTTTGTGGAATTCCTTTTAAATATGCATGTTTGTTTACAGGCGATCACAACCAAAGGCCAAAAAGGAGGAAGTTCCAGGAAAGAAGGCAGTTAATGATGAAGGTGATGACAACTGGGGACCAATTGATGGTAAAATCCCTTATTGTCAATGAGAAACAACAACCATTCTTTTTGGCAATTTAGCTAGGGTTTGTTCTTGCACCCTCAAACTCTCATTTGCTGATCTGTTAAACTTTTGCAATTTGTGTGCACTTTGACTTCTAATGATCTGTTGTTGGCTTTTGGAATGCATTTCTACAACTAGTGGTGTAAAGTGCATGAAATTTTTCCATTAGAAGACACCATAAACAAAAAATAAAAAGTTCCAATCCACGTCTAACAAAGCTTATATTGGCAAACCATTTAAGTACAAAAGCTCCAAACCATTTTGACAAATGAAAGTGGTTCAAGAGTTTAACATGTAACAAAGGCCTGAAGCTCAGTATCCTGTTCCAACTTGTGCATTTTATCTTCACTCAACACAACCCATGCTTCAATTCCATCATCACTACTTGAATCCATAAGCATTATAGAATTCTCATTATTATAATCAGTACCACTAATCCAAACCGGCTTCCCCCACCCAAAATCACTTTCATTAACACTAAACCTACACCAACTACTAAACCTGAACACCCCTAAACCTTTCTGATTGATATACTTTTTTATTTCTCTAAAATTATCTCTCGCTATCTCAACCCCATTTTCACCCATCAAACTCTTCAAGTACTCACCATCAATCTTCCTAAAAGACCCCTTCAGTTTCCCCACAAGATAACCCATGTCTATTGTCTCATGAGCCACCGCACTAGCCATCTGAAAAAGATTCCCGAATTGTTGATCTTTTAACGAAGGCACCATCTTTCTCCTAAAGTTTACCACATGAAAAGCCACCGAGTCTTTACAACCAGACACAGTGGCCATACACTTCCATATCAAGGCCGTCACCACCTCGACCCTGGTGGGGTTGTTCAACCCCACCAGGGTCGTATCGGCCTTGACCACTTTGTGTTTCAGTTCCTTTATTGCTAAGGAACTGAACACAAACCTCTTGGTTACAAGTTTCTTGAACGGGTTGTCAACTGGTGGGCCCCTTCCACTGTATTGATACGAGTCCACCGGAGGGAATAGAACCGCCGAGTCAAGACTTGGACCCGTCAAAGGACCCTCGGGTCCTTTAGCCATAGCGAACCAGTGGCTTACGAAAGACGAAAAGCTACACGCGTCTGCTACTCTATGAGACATGGATACACCAACTGCTATGCCACCACAATCGAACAAGTTAACTTGGATAGCCACCTGTTCTTCAACACATGATGATGATGATGATCCCATCAACACAAGTTGTTTCAATTCTTCGATGACTGGAGTTGTGATGATGGTCATGAGATTGCATTCGACTCTGGCTAATGAAAACTGAACCCCTTCATCGGTACAGTCAATGGTGTTTTGGTTGTTGGTCAACCTTCCGGCTAAAGGGTAGAAATGAGTCAAGGTTTTGGAGAGTGAGGTTTTGAGTTTGGTGGTCATTTTGGACTGTGATATGGTGGTGTTGGATGCATCATATGAGTAGTAAAGAATGAATGGGATATGATGAGGATGGATTTGTTGATCTATGTAGGAGAGTTTGTAGGTTTTGAGGTTGGAAGGAGTTGCATTTGATGGTATGATAACTTCTTTTGAGAGTAGAGTCACCTTCATTTTAGGGTTCTAGAGAGAACAAGTATTTGAGATTGATGAGTTGAGTGCTAGTAGATTAGAAGAATGAAAATCTTAATATATTTGACATGGGTTTGGGGTCACTTGAGGACATGTGTTCAAAGAAGATACGTTAAATAAGATAAGTAGTTAATTAAACTGTATATTGCTGATGTGTTGGCATGGGGGGTGGGTGGGGGTAAGGGACCACCCCACTTGAGGCTCAAAACAGTATGTGTTTGTGGAAGAAAGGAGCATATGTGAAGCCTTGAATTAGCAAATTAATGAATCAAATCTCTCTTTTCATGGCAAAAAACATATTAAATGACTAGTGAATGTGCATCTGTCAGTGAAAAAGCATCAGGTGGTTCCCTTCTTTAGTTTTTATGGGCAGCACATTGCGATTGCTCTCGCCTACATAGAATTTCTCGAAAAGTGAACCATAAAAACAAAAATTGGGATTGTTTTTTTGATGGGTAATTTTAGCTTGAAAAATTGACCCATCAGTGGTAGTTGTAGTTTGGCTGCATTAGTTGTGAAACAGCACAAAGGTACATGCACGATTTAAAGGAATTGATTTTGTTAGAGGAATTGATTGAGAAAATTACTAACAATAATGGCCAAAATAATTGTCTTCTTTATTGCTTCAAGTCGTGTGGCCCTTTGGGAGAAAAACAAATACAAGATAGCAACATATATCAGATTTTTTTAATTTTGAGTAATATATTTTAGTTCTAGAAGTACTGAAATATAAATATATAAACAACAAAACAAATAATATAACATATTGGTTTGGTGACAAATGAGACAAATCATGATCATAATTAGTTGACATCATATTATATTCTGTCATCGTCCTATCCTTATCATCCTACTTGTATAGTCATCATCTTCCAATGAGACCTCTTGTTCTTGTATTTTTTTTTCTAGGTTCTTTTCATTGTCATTGTCAAATGATAAAGCTATGCAAAAGTGATCATATCTTGAGCCAAAGGCTCTTTGGTGGTTAGTCCATCCTCAGTAAGTACGTAAAAAGGTGGTTACATGTTTGACTTAGTGGTAGAGAGGTAAAATATCCACAAGTGATCATGTTCTAGGTTCAAGTACTTGCATAACTTGGGCCAATGTTGTAAATAACGCTAGGCATGACTTGATGACAATATCAAATCTCAAGTTTTTATAAGTTGTTTACGAGCCATGTTGTGTGTAAGGTTTGACTTAAGATGATAATATATATATATATATATATATATATATATATATATATATATATATATATATATATATATATATAACTTAAGGTGACATTTTGTTAAAGTGTGACGTCAAGTACGAGTTTTGGAACCATGGTGTGCCATGACGAGTATTTTAGAACCTTGAGTAAGGCATTATACTTGCATCTTCTATGTGAATTTTTTAGAACGACTAAAGCAGTCTCTAAATCATCCTCTTAACTACTCATTTGTCCACTAGATGATTTGAATCCTCAACCTATAGGGATGATTACATTTTTAAACACCTTTATATTATTATCGTTAGATCAAAAACCCCTTGGTACCTCCGCCATGATAGTTATGGTATTGCATATTAGTGTGATTAATTGTCGTTAAACAACTAAGATTTTTAAGTGTAAAGCTTAAGTAAATGTTCTTAATAGTGTTCAATAGTTGTTAGGGAGGAGGAGTCATTCCCTCCCAACCCACTCAATTCGGTTTCACATCAATTTTTTTTTTCTTTTTTCTTCATCTTTTCTTAACTCACAACACATGAAAATTCTATTTTTTTCAACCCTCAATTAAACAAAAACAAAACAATTAAAGTACAAGTCTAACTACAAGCCACATAATCGTTAATCATTCCTTTAATTCGTTAGGTTTTTGGCCTCTTCCTTTTGGTTTGATGGCAGCTCGGTGACAACTTATCATTAATTTGTTCCATGGACTTTTGCTATCTTCCAACCGCAAGTCACTTAATTGTTAAAACAAAGGTACACCAACCAACTTAATCATTAAACAAAGATAAACCAACCACCGAGTGATGTTTGGAGTCACATGTATCGAGTCAAGGGGAGCTGACATTCGACTTATTTCTTGTTTAGATGACAACTCTTGGTTGGATGACAACTCATACGAGAATGACTTGCATTTAATTTATGCATATTTTTTGACACATGCATGTACGCACACGCACATACGTTTTTCGTTAGGGACAAAAGGTTCCTAACCTTATTTTTCTGACAAAAATCAAATTCTCTATTTATAATTTTTATAAAATAGTCATTTCTATATATATTTTAGAGTAATAATCAAATATATTATAACAAGTCTAAGAAAGTGGTCATTTTCTTTAATATGTACAAAATTGATACAACATGGAGGTGGGTATAGAACAGGAAAAGCCTTGGGCTCCTTATTATCGTCGGGAACACCGACCACCTCTTCGAGTTCCACATGAAAGAGGCAGTTGTTCCTATTTTTCCCGAGCATCTTTGGCATCTCTCAATCTCTTCAAGCGATACCTTGTGCAGGGGCAAACTTATGTGGTGCCTGGGGTCCCGGGCCACCATTCTGTTTCCGGCTTTTTTTTTTTTTTTTTTTTTTTTTTTTAATTAGGTGCAACGTTTTGAAATATAAATGTAATTACGATTTTAAATGTGTTCGAAATTTTCTTTTTGGTGCCTCCACTACTAAAGTTTCTGCATCCGCAATTGACCTTATTCATGTGCATGATTGTTTGTACCAAAATATGAGGGAAGTCAGGGAAGGCCATTTCCATTTCTTTAGGGAAGGAAAGGAAATAGTAAGAAAAAGCCGATGTGGACCTCACATGCATTTGATGTCATTAGGGCCGGTCCTGATGGTGGGCAACCCGGACGACCGTCCAAGGCCCACGACTCTTAGGGGCCCAAAATTTCTGAAATATATAATATATATACATATATAAAATACAAATTGTATGCATATGTCTTCCAAGGGTCCAATTACAAAATTAACTTAATTTTAGCCCAATGAAATAACCTATTTTTATCTAGACTATGGAACGCGTTTTAAAGTAACGTTAAGCAAACACTGCCGTTTAGGGCATCTTTCAGGAATCTACATCAGGTGGGAACCAATTAATCAAATCGATACCTCGTGAATCCTAATCATTTCCTCGTGAATCATAATCAAAATTATGATTCAAAATCAGTTATATTGTGTAACTTCTTTCCTTCTCGTAGTCTCTTACCAGCCATCAGATTATAATCAGTTATGTCGATTGAATGCAAATTTGCAAATCACGCAATGAATGATATAAAAACTTGGCTATAGATTTTTTTTTTTTGTTCTTTTTTTCCTCGGATTCTTTTGTTTTTCAACTCTTATTAGTTTTTGATTTGATTTCTTATTCATGTTTCTTATATTTTTTTATTATTTATTTATTTATTTTTTGATTTGGTTTATGCATCCATGTCTCAGATTGCAGGCGACTAGACTATCAATTCTTTCTAACTTTTACCTTCGTTTCATATTTTTTACTTAACAAGGTAATTTTTTTGTAGATATCTGATTCAGAACTCAAAAATTTAAATCCAATTCTAATTTTTCTGATGTTTTAGTGTTGTATCTGATTTTATTTTGTATTTACGTTTCCGGTCCTGGTATCTAATCAAATGTTGAACGCTTATATATATATATATATATATATATATATATATATATATATATATATATATATATATATTTTCTGGTTTTGGATGTTCTCAGATTTCTCGAGACTTGACTTTATATCTTCTACGAACGTTTTCGATTTTTTACTTACGAAGGTAATATTTTTTTGTTAATATATGATTCAGAATTCAAAAGTTTAAGTCCATTTCTGATTTTCAGATGTTTGATTTTTGTTTCTTATTTTAATTTGCAGTTGCACCTTGATTTAAATTGAATATGATATTAAGCTTCTACAACTTTGAGACATAAATCATATACCAAAAATCAGATGTAATATTTTCCAAAAAACATTTATCTGGAAGTCAGAAAAGGAAGAAACGAAATTTTTTTGATGCCTTCAATCTAACTTATAAAGGATCAATGCATAATTTTTCAAACCATTGAGTTTGTCTAGTTTGAATGAAGGAAAACTAATTTGAATTAAAATAATAGTGATTTCTGTGGACTTTGTAATGATGTTTTTACTTTTAAATTAAATTAAATTTTATTTATTATTCTAGGGACTCATTTTTTCTTTGCGCCCTGGGCCCTCAAGATGTTTGGACCGGCCCTGAATGTCATGTCCACTTCTTTGTTATATTTGAAAGTCTTGTAAAGAAATAATGTCCCACTACCCACATTTGAAAAGCCTTGCAAAGAAATAATGTCCTTAATAATATTTAATTACTTTATCTGTTTTAATTATTTCTATATTAAGTGGCTCACTATTTTTCTTTGCAACGATTGAAATATGATGCTTAATTGACATGTTTTGCAAGGACTTGAAAGAGCACTGATGTGGGCGCTCTTAGAGAAGGAATGGAACCCAAAGATGAATACTCATCACCTTATGATCGAGTCAAAACACCAAAACACGTTAGATCGGAAATTTTATGTTTTTTCTTTATTTTTTATACATAATTAAAATTAACATCTTAAATATCATTCAAAAACTACTACTCAAGTTTAAAATCATGTTTTCTTTATAAAACAATTTATTATATACTGAGGGTGGGTGATATCTAAACCATTTGATATATTTTTTTTCAATTAATTTATTAGTTTTTATTCATTTGTCGATGATGAAATTTATTTCAAAATTCAAATTAATCCGCTTCACGGTTTAAACATGTTGACATTCTTTAATTTTCTTTGATAACCAAATTTTTATTTCTGTCACCCCCAACATTCAATGCTGTCACCATTGGTATTATTGGATGCTACATCTCTATATATGCTCATAGAGATGAGTTATATGCAATCTTATTGAAATGTGAAAATAGCGTTTTATTGGCTAAGAAGAAGTCAAGAACAGGAAACCTCATCTCGATATCTCTTAAGGTTTCCAGCAAGACACCGCCACAATGGGCTTCGATTTCCAACCAAGAACCAGACAATCTTTCTCTTCCGCAATGGTGTACCCTTCACAAACCTCGAGCTTCGCTAGCCATTGTTTTGCTCTACTCGCCATTTTGATCGGTGAAGCCTGGAACCCTGCAAGTCACTTAATTGTTAAAACAAAGGTACACCAACCAACTTAATCATTAAACAAAGATAAACCAACCACCGAGTGATGTTTGGAGTCACATGTATCGAGTCAAGGGGAGCTGACATTCGACTTATTTCTTGTTTAGATGACAACTCTTGGTTGGATGACAACTCATACGAGAATGACTTGCATTTAATTTATGCATATTTTTTGACACATGCATGTACGCACACGCACATACGTTTTTCGTTAGGGACAAAAGGTTCCTAACCTTATTTTTCTGACAAAAATCAAATTCTCTATTTATAATTTTTATAAAATAGTCATTTCTATATATATTTTAGAGTAATAATCAAATATATTATAACAAGTCTAAGAAAGTGGTCATTTTCTTTAATATGTACAAAATTGATACAACATGGAGGTGGGTATAGAACAGGAAAAGCCTTGGGCTCCTTATTATCGTCGGGAACACCGACCACCTCTTCGAGTTCCACATGAAAGAGGCAGTTGTTCCTATTTTTCCCGAGCATCTTTGGCATCTCTCAATCTCTTCAAGCGATACCTTGTGCAGGGGCAAACTTATGTGGTGCCTGGGGTCCCGGGCCACCATTCTGTTTCCGGCTTTTTTTTTTTTTTTTTTTTTTTTTAATTAGGTGCAACGTTTTGAAATATAAATGTAATTACGATTTTAAATGTGTTCGAAATTTTCTTTTTGGTGCCTCCACTACTAAAGTTTCTGCATCCGCAATTGACCTTATTCATGTGCATGATTGTTTGTACCAAAATATGAGGGAAGTCAGGGAAGGCCATTTCCATTTCTTTAGGGAAGGAAAGGAAATAGTAAGAAAAAGCCGATGTGGACCTCACATGCATTTGATGTCATTAGGGCCGGTCCTGATGGTGGGCAACCCGGACGACCGTCCAAGGCCCACGACTCTTAGGGGCCCAAAATTTCTGAAATATATAATATATATACATATATAAAATACAAATTGTATGCATATGTCTTCCAAGGGTCCAATTACAAAATTAACTTAATTTTAGCCCAATGAAATAACCTATTTTTATCTAGACTATGGAACGCGTTTTAAAGTAACGTTAAGCAAACACTGCCGTTTAGGGCATCTTTCAGGAATCTACATCAGGTGGGAACCAATTAATCAAATCGATACCTCGTGAATCCTAATCATTTCCTCGTGAATCATAATCAAAATTATGATTCAAAATCAGTTATATTGTGTAACTTCTTTCCTTCTCGTAGTCTCTTACCAGCCATCAGATTATAATCAGTTATGTCGATTGAATGCAAATTTGCAAATCACGCAATGAATGATATAAAAACTTGGCTATAGATTTTTTTTTTTGTTCTTTTTTTCCTCGGATTCTTTTGTTTTTCAACTCTTATTAGTTTTTGATTTGATTTCTTATTCATGTTTCTTATATTTTTTTATTATTTATTTATTTATTTTTTGATTTGGTTTATGCATCCATGTCTCAGATTGCAGGCGACTAGACTATCAATTCTTTCTAACTTTTACCTTCGTTTCATATTTTTTACTTAACAAGGTAATTTTTTTGTAGATATCTGATTCAGAACTCAAAAATTTAAATCCAATTCTAATTTTTCTGATGTTTTAGTGTTGTATCTGATTTTATTTTGTATTTACGTTTCCGGTCCTGGTATCTAATCAAATGTTGAACGCTTATATATATATATATATATATATATATATATATATATATATATATATATATATATATATATATATATATATTTCTGGTTTTGGATGTTCTCAGATTTCTCGAGACTTGACTTTATATCTTCTACGAACGTTTTCGATTTTTTACTTACGAAGGTAATATTTTTTGTTAATATATGATTCAGAATTCAAAAGTTTAAGTCCATTTCTGATTTTCAGATGTTTGATTTTTGTTTCTTATTTTAATTTGCAGTTGCACCTTGATTTAAATTGAATATGATATTAAGCTTCTACAACTTTGAGACATAAATCATATACCAAAAATCAGATGTAATATTTTCCAAAAAACATTTATCTGGAAGTCAGAAAAGGAAGAAACGAAATTTTTTTGATGCCTTCAATCTAACTTATAAAGGATCAATGCATAATTTTTCAAACCATTGAGTTTGTCTAGTTTGAATGAAGGAAAACTAATTTGAATTAAAATAATAGTGATTTCTGTGGACTTTGTAATGATGTTTTTACTTTTAAATTAAATTAAATTTTATTTATTATTCTAGGGACTCATTTTTTCTTTGCGCCCTGGGCCCTCAAGATGTTTGGACCGGCCCTGAATGTCATGTCCACTTCTTTGTTATATTTGAAAGTCTTGTAAAGAAATAATGTCCCACTACCCACATTTGAAAAGCCTTGCAAAGAAATAATGTCCTTAATAATATTTAATTACTTTATCTGTTTTAATTATTTCTATATTAAGTGGCTCACTATTTTTCTTTGCAACGATTGAAATATGATGCTTAATTGACATGTTTTGCAAGGACTTGAAAGAGCACTGATGTGGGCGCTCTTAGAGAAGGAATGGAACCCAAAGATGAATACTCATCACCTTATGATCGAGTCAAAACACCAAAACACGTTAGATCGGAAATTTTATGTTTTTTCTTTATTTTTTATACATAATTAAAATTAACATCTTAAATATCATTCAAAAACTACTACTCAAGTTTAAAATCATGTTTTCTTTATAAAACAATTTATTATATACTGAGGGTGGGTGATATCTAAACCATTTGATATATTTTTTTTCAATTAATTTATTAGTTTTTATTCATTTGTCGATGATGAAATTTATTTCAAAATTCAAATTAATCCGCTTCACGGTTTAAACATGTTGACATTCTTTAATTTTCTTTGATAACCAAATTTTTATTTCTGTCACCCCCAACATTCAATGCTGTCACCATTGGTATTATTGGATGCTACATCTCTATATATGCTCATAGAGATGAGTTATATGCAATCTTATTGAAATGTGAAAATAGCGTTTTATTGGCTAAGAAGAAGTCAAGAACAGGAAACCTCATCTCGATATCTCTTAAGGTTTCCAGCAAGACACCGCCACAATGGGCTTCGATTTCCAACCAAGAACCAGACAACCTTTCTCTTCCGCAATGGTGTACCCTTCACAAACCTCGAGCTTCGCTAGCCATTGTTTTGCTCTACTCGCCATTTTGATCGGTGAAGCCTGGAACCCTGCCCTACTCATTCGCCTCCTCCATTGATCCACCCTCTCATGCCTTTCCACCCTATTAGGCCCTTCACAACTCACAATGTTCTTGATCTCTTCCGCAAAGTAAAACTGTTCGATTTTGGCCCGTTTAGTGTCGTATTTTGGTAACATCGCATCAAGTGCATCGAAAATGGCCGAATAATAATGTAGTGCTTCCATGAACCTCCCTATGAAGAAAGGTCCGTTATGGTTCGAATCCTGTTCAACAAGAACCATCACTTTCGGGGCAAGCTCGTGGATTATTTGTAGAACCGAGTTTAATGCACCACGGCTCTCTTTTACAACACAATGAAGTTGTAGAATACTGTTTATGACCAAAACTTCGTTTTTGTAGGTCGTAATGTCCTCTGGTTTAAGGGTCTCCAAACTGCTCTCCACCATAGAAAACTCGAAATTTATGCCATTTTCTCTGGCATAGGCCTCCAGTTCGTTACCAATAGTAACGAACTGGTTAACGCAGGGCCCGACTGCGGTGATTCTTAGGCGACGTGGAGTCGGAGTCTGGCTAGCCAGACTCTCGATCAGCGCACGCCATTGATGTCCGTGTCGTAGACCTTGTGTCATTCCTAGGTCCACGACATGGACATAACTCTCTCCCTCAAAGGCTTCCAATATGGATAAATTGGCGACAAAGTGACTAAATTGAATGTGTGGGCAAGTCGCGTAGACTAATTGTAATGCTTCTTCCTTTTTCTCTAATGCGATGGCGTTCAAGTTTTTTGCAGGGGCTACCAGACCGACTGCACCCAGTGGTTGCACTAACGCGAGTCGGTCTGTGAGCCCCTGCATGAAACAAGATGCAACCCTTTGGAAAGATGACCCGAACACAAGCGCGTCACCCCGAAGCTTAGCCAACAAAGTCGAAGCATGAGTTTTATCGCGACAAGCAACGGCTTCGGCACATGAAACGAGTAATTGGACTAAATGCATTCCGTCTCTATTTCCATCATCTTCAAAAGTTCCGTATTCTGAAATTGCGTCCTCAATGGCCTCGGCTTCTAAATACCTTTGTGTATATGTCCATATATGGTCACGAAAACGAAGCTTAGGCAAGCTATTCATGCTCTTACTCCGATAGATAGTCATATTTCCAGCGTTTAAGGAACATGTATCGTTGAAACTCGATTCAGGCAAGCTTTTTGATCTTTTCATCTTGTTATGCGCAAAAGATACATCTGTCAAGCCTGGTTCCTGCCAAGTAGAGTTTGGATTGTCAAGAATCGACAAATATCTTTGAGAATAGAAGGATGTGATTGAACGATTTTGACCTTCTTTATCTTCGTCGTTTTCCAGAAGATCACTGGTATCCAGATCGTAAAACAAATCTGATTTACGTTTCGTGCCACCAAACCTGATTCTTGGATCGACTCCATTGACGACACCCACTTTCAGACGATTCGTATTCTGTTCATTGTAAAGTGGGCTTGCCAATAAACCAGGAGCCATTGAAATCTCTTCTTATGTTTTTTTTTTTTTCTGTTTGAAGCTGAGAAGAGACTCAAAAAAGCTCTGAAAAAACCATAAACCAAGTGAAATCGACTTATATAGGCGCCAAGAGTTCTTGGTTTTCGCGATTTATATTTGTTTAAACAAAATTACTATCGCAAAATGGATTAAAATACAAAGGATTGCTGACTTACTTCGATGTCTTTTTGTTAGGGAAATATATGCTAGCACAGAGCAATCAAATTGCAGCTTAACGTTCCCAAGATATTGGGGGATAAGAGGTTGGTAGCCGGATCAAATGGATTCGAATAATTTTACGGGGGTTAATACTTAAAAACTTTTATGTTTTTTCCGTTGAAGTTTTAACCATTTTGTTTTCTTTTACCGATTAAATAACAATTTTTTTTTTCTATTTTTTTATTTTGCTCGATTAATATATAGGTTGCAGGTCATCTTCTGTAAGAAAGAATTTTTTTTCTTTAAAAAAACATTTTATTCACCTATTCTTTTTATTTTATTATTTTATTATTAATTTTTTTTCTAGCATGATATCTTTATAAGGCTGCATGTCATACCGCAAATGGTTTGTAAGATGTTTGTCATGGGATTAAGTTTGGTGTTGCGGATGGGAGGTGGTTGAATTGGTTTAGGATCAGAAAAAAATGTCCTTAAAGCGGTGGTGGAATCAAAAATTTTGATATCGAGGTACAAACATTATCAGTATATATTACATGTAGTTATCTAATATCGGACATTAAAAAACATGTTATAATCTCTTTAGTTGGGAGTACAATAACATAAAAGATGTTTATAAATAATATTATATATATAAAATAATTTTTTGGGGTACTATAGTACCCCCAACGCTCCATCTAATTCCGTAACTGCTTGTAAAGGAAGGTTGGATAAGGTTTGGATGTGATGGTGATATTAGGAAAATGGAAATATGCGGTTAAAAACAAAGAATGTAAGTCGATCGGTTGTGTCTTGCATCAAACTTTGTAAGTCATTGGTGGTATAAACCACAATCCTTGAAGTACACGAAGTCATGCAAAGATTGACATGATGATTAATCAAAGGTGTCTTTGGAATGGAGACCGAGTTTTACTTTGAAAATTCAATTGATTGTATGTTGCCAACAAAATATTTACCCATAAATTGTGACGTGGGCAAGTTATGCTCCATCGTAACATCCAAACCTGAATAATAGGACTTACATCATCAACCATTAATCTATTATAGAAAAACAGAATGTACTCTTCACTATTTCTTCGTCTTCTTAAGAAGAGAAATACAAAGAATTGTAGAAAAATGGGAATGATGCATATATCATTCGATGAGATGTTAACAAAGACAAAGAATGGAACTACGTTACCTCTGATGCCTTGAAGGGTGAGTCCTTGTGTAGTTACATTTAGAACACTTAGGGGTTGTTTGATTTGGTGATGATCGAGTCTAGTCAAACATTTATGTTTGGCTTGGTCTGGTCAGATTGTTTAATTTGCATCTGACTTGGTTCGTACCTCTTACTCGGTCCCCCATAATAATAGCATATTCGGTCGGTCAAAAAAACATAGTTGACTGAGAATAATCCTTTTTTGCCCTTGTCCCAAAATACACATTCTCCTTTACCTCTTCTTCCTCGTAGCCAAGGCTACAACTCCATCGTTTTCACATCCAACGTCGGCCTCCTCCTTCGGCGTCGCCCTCCTCCATTCCCTTCTACATTGTCGCCCCTGTCTCTATCGTTGTCCCCGTCACCGTCGCCATCGTGCATCACCCTTCTCTAAGAAAGGATTTGTGATTCACAATGGATAGAGGCCTCGCAAACAAGATAACTGGTATATCGACTCTTAGTTTACAAGTTTGTGTTTATTGATTGAACTCAAAAAAGCAACAAATCATATATTTAACCTTAAATTTATGTATGTTATATGAGAAATTAAATGAGTGAGAGCGAAGGAAGCTCCTATAATTTTACATCTCTATTATGAGAAATTAAATGAGTGAGAGCGAAGGAAGCTCCTATAACTTTACATCTCTAATCTATGAAATTAAACGAGTGAGAGCAAAGGAAGCTCCTACAATCCTTCATGCCTATATGGTAGAAGTTTAATCGAAAGTTTGTTGAACAATAAAACGAGACATCCATTTAAGAGGCAAAATGTCCAACATTGACATAATTATCCCTTATAATTCATTGAGTTATATTTGTATTTAATATATTCTTACACTAGATGTAAGACTCATGTATTACATGAGTTAATTAAAAAAAATTAAATATAAATGTTTAAATATTAAAAAATTTAGATTTATAAGAAAAATAATAAATTATTAAAATTGATTTTTTTATTTTTTAAATTAAATAAATAAACAAAATAAACTAATGATCTTTAATTTGAGAATTTTGAAATAAGAAGGAAGTCCATTAATGAAATTGATATTAATTTATTATTTCATTTATTATAATTACTACATTAAAATATTATGTAGAATTTATTAAAATAGAAAAATCCATAAAATGACATGTGGAAACAAAATAAATTCAAAATAACCATAAAATAACATTTAACAAATTAAATGAGAATTTGACATAACAAAAAAAAAACTTTCATTTATTAGAATAAGTATTTGACAAACTTAAATAACTAGCAATAAGGTAACAATCTAATATTTTGTTCAAATGAAATTTTATTTGATTTACCTAGTCAACAACAAATTATATCGAAAAGATAAATTAAATTGCTTTCTACCATTTATGCTTATAAATATTCCTACAAACTAATATTGTGACACGTATCATAATTCCATATTTTTTAACTATCTCATTAAGAGTATATTATGAATATATCAAATCAAATTAAATTGAATGTTGTAATGATAACACGTATCATAATATTAGTAGGTAGAAATATTTGTAGGAATAAATGATAAGAATCAATTTAATATCTCTATTGAAAATCTATTAAACTGGATTAGTTAAACCTTTCCCAACACCTTCTAAGTTTTTCTAAAAATATCCAAGACTCGTCATTGTTATAAGGTTCCGTGTTAGACCCTTCTCTTTAGGATCATCCAAAACGACCTTGTACGCAAGAATCCTCACCAATGCGTAGAGAAGACTAATTCGCTATATATTATTATGAAACCGAGGTTCATCATGTGAATCTAAAATTGCAGTTTCTATTTTATACAAGTTACATAACCTATTCAACAAAAACCGACCAATCGAAGCCTATGAATTATTCTTAATATAATAATAAATAAATTTCAGATACCATATAATTGGCTTTAATTGCCGCCAAGACAACGGGAAATTGTGAAATAAACAAAGGATTTTTCACATAGTTGTGTTTGTGTTGTGCTCCGAGGTAACCCAACAAGAAGGGGGGCTTAAGGCTTTTTATTTGGCCTTCCTCCACCGATTCAACACCGTCCCTCCACTTACCATAATAACAAATGTATTTTAGATTGATTTTATTTTAAATAACTTTTTACAAACCGACTTATTTGTTTATTAATTTCTTTTTGTTTATTAATTAGTTCATTTAGGTGATGTTTTATTTCTAACATGATAAATTCGTAAAATCAAGGCTGAAAAGGAAATATGTTGACAGTCGTCCGAAGCATATTGTTATTTTTAAAGCATCCTAAATTGTTTCATTCAAGAATTTAAATAGCTTAAAAATATGTATTAATTAATAAAATAAATTTTGATCTGAATTGGAGATATATTCCAAAACTTGACTATAAGTCTAAAACCAAATTAGATGATTCTGACCATAATGAAGTCCAACAATGATGCCACTTCAAATATTATCAACATCTCTAACATTAACTACATACATACACATGCATTAGTTATTACTTTCATATTTAGCTACAAAAACGTCTAGCAGTGAAAATATTAGGAAAGTCTCACATGCTTCAACTTTTAGTGGCCCGTTGTTGATAATAGAAATAAAAATATACATACATAGTGTTTGAAACTCTCGATTTGTTTAGCTTTGTTATATGTTAGGAGCTCATGTCATATACAGACCCAACTCTATAAAGTTATTGGTCAAAATATTTAATAAGAGACTGTATGTAACGATAAATTTAAAAATTTTGGTCGATAAATGTGTTTTCAGTTTGTACTTTATATCTCGAGGTTTGGTTTCTTTTAGATATTAAGGTTTCTTTATACAATAAATATGATTTTAAAATGGGTGTCGTCGTAACCTTCCATTTGAAACTTAATTCGGCTTTTTTAAGTTCGAATATTTATGATTTTGGGCTCTCAAGTATTCAATATACTAATTGGGTAACATATTTACGAAGACATGGTTTGGGCTCAAGTATTCAATCATATATTATTCATATATATCTTTTCTAACGTAGAAATGAAGGTAAAGACCACGAAAATGTTCAAGGTTTCATAAAGAGAGATATATCCTCCGAAGTCTACAATGATTTGTTTCATGTGATTAGATGTCAACAAGCATTACCAGAATCATTGAAATTTAAAATTGACATGAAATTATTGAAATCAAGTTTTGGGAAAAACCAAGCATAGAGCCACACATAAGATTAAAGGTAAACAACACAAAAAACACTATTTTTACACAGAAATTCGATTTTGATACCGTGTTTTTTTTTGTGTGTCAATTTTAACATTGTGTTTTCCAATTTGTTACAATTCTGACCACTTGATCAGTTAACCAGGTTACATGCTGACGTGATATGATGACGTGTCAGTTTTTGATGACTTGGCATGCTGACATGATATGCTGACGTGTCAAAATTGATTTTTTTTCCACAAAAAACACTAAGTTTTCACTTTTTTTCGATTTTAACACTAAGTTTAATTTTTTATTTCAATTTTGACACTACGTATTTTTTTTTGTTCCAATCAAACATCATTTATCAAATTTTGTTTAATTTTGTCTATTTTCCATTTAAAACCGTATAAATATATTTTTTTATTACATTTTAAACCGTATAAACATATTTTTTTCGTTTAGAAACCATATTTTTATTTAAATACAAGGTGTTTTTTTCTTACATTCAAAGCATTAGTTATATTATGAGAATCAAACTAACCTTAAGCTTCTAATAAGATGTAAAAATTTGATGGGTTGCAAACTTGATATCCGAGTTTTGATCGACTACACGCCTCCAAACCTCCAAACACATTTTAAAGTTGCATATCTAATATAAAATACAATTTTTATATAACTAATACATATATATACATAAAAATATGGTTTGAGTGTAAAAAAAAATGTATTTATACAAAACTATGGTTTTTAATTAAAAAAAACATATTTATGCGGTTTAATTGTATTAAAAATATATTTATACGGTTTCAAATAGAAAATTATCAACATTTAACAAAACTGAAAAAAATGATGTTCGATTTGGAACAAAAAAATATAATGTCAAAGTTGAAAGAAAAAATTAAACTTAATGTCAAAATCGAAAAAAAAAAATGAAAACCTATTGATGTGATTTTTTGTCTTTTTTTAATTATTATTATTATTATTATTATTATTATTATTATTATTATTATTGTTATTGTTATTGTTATTATCATTATTATAGTTCTTGTAAATGTCGATAAACATATAAAATTCGGATGATATTATAAAATTTAAATGGCTATATAAAATGGAACAAAATCAAAGTTTGTCTTTATTTATTACAAATATTAATTGGTTCTGTATTACAATTGCTTGGTGTGTTATGCAGATTGAAACAATTAATCGAGTATCATACAATGTTTCTCATGCAATCGAATGTTTTGATCTGTATATACGGAAGAGCTTGTACAAAACATTAAACATTGTATATGCTCCTTGTAAATCAACCATTACATAATGGTTATTGTGAGCCTGAATCAATACTGTAGTTGTTGATGATGAAAATATATCCCGACAGATGAAATAATAATAATAATAATAATAATAATCATAATAATAATAATAATAATAAATATTGTTTATAAATGAATGTGATGGACCGACAAACAAAAATTAAGCTTTTTTTATCTAGTATAAAATTACGTGTTTGTATTTATAGTGTAATTTCAATGTGAAAAGTAAGTTTTTATTAATAATAATAATAATAATAATAATAATAATAATAATTCAGCTTTTTTATCCAATATGATAATAAAAGTTTTACAAATGAACAAAGTTATATCTTTCAATATGAAATTGTATTTGCAGCGTAATTCTAAAAAAATTAAGTTTTATTTTTTTTAAATAATAAAAATAATCTAATAAATAAAAGAAAAGAACAGTAAAAAACAAAAAGGAAAAAATAAATAAATAATAATGTCAAAAAGATAAATAATTGATTAGATCGAAGTTAGGGGATAATTGGATAAAAAAAATAGTTATAGCAAAACCTAGAGTAAATTACATGAATGGTCCTTATGGTTTGGAGTAACTTACATGTTTGATCCCTAACTTACTTTTTTAACTCGCAAGGTTTCTACTGTTTGTTTTTATTACGCGTTTGGTCCCTTCTATTTGTTTTTGTTACACGTTTGATCTCTGTTTACCTAAAAAGATTATTATTTGAACAGAGAAAAATAATGAGATAGATAGGGTAAAGTCAGGGGAGTGGGGTTGGGAGTGTGTTTATTTAAATAATTTAAAAAATCATAGGCAAAATAGTCTTTTTAGGTAAGATAGGGACCAAACGTGTAACAAAAACAAACAATAGGAACCTTCCAAGTTAAAAAAATAAGTTAGGAACCAAACATGCAAATTACCCTAAACCATAAGGACCATTCGTGTAATTTACTCCAAAACCTATTATAAAACCTATCTTTACAATTCACCATAGTTTCGTGATCCATTTGAAATTAAAAAAACAAAGATTGATTGCCTATTACAGTCCCTATGTTTACTTTTTCTTTACAATTTGGTCAGCATAGTTTCACACACAACAATTACATAACTACTCGAACCAACTTTATCCACTCTGAGCAACCAAGTGAGAATGCAAACCCTCTTAAACCCTCATCCCATCTCCTTTCTTCCTCCTCCAAAAATCCTAAATCCTACTAAGCTATTCAAATCCCGTAATATAAACCCATCCCTTCACTTCATCTCAACTGGAAAATTCACCGTTAAAGGTTTCTCAGCGGACGAATTCCCGGTCGATGAGGATTTCATCGAAAAATTCGGTCCCAAAGACGTGGAAACTGAAGATGAAGCCCGTCGCCGCAACTGGATCGAAGGAGGTTGGGCTCCATGGGAGGAAATCCTTACTCCAGAAGGAGATTTCGCCAGAAAATCACTCAACGAAGGAGAAGAAGTAGCATTGGAAAATCCTGATTCGATTGAAGCCTTCAAAATGTTGAGACCTAGTTACAGGAAGAAGAAAATGGAAGAATTAGGTTTAACAGAGGACGAATTTTACGCGAAACAGTTCGAGCTTAAGGGCGACATTCCGGAGCCCTTGAAGACGACATGGGCAGGGCCGATGGTGGTCCGTCATGTCCCACCGCGAGATTGGCCGCCGAAGGGGTGGGAAGTGGATAAGAAAGAGCTGGAATTTATCAGGGAGGCTCATAAGTTTTCAGCTAGAGTTGATCTTGAGCAAGTACAGAATGAAGCAAAAAGCAATACAGATGATTTGTGTTTGGACAGATATAAGGTGTTTCTGAAGCAGTATAACGAATGGGTGGATGCGAATAGAGATAGATTGGAGGAGGAATCATATAAGGTTCATCCCAACACTGAGTTCTTATAGTGATTCCTCAACTTGTAATTAATACTCACTTTGAAAACACCCATAATTCCAAGTTATTCATGTTATACACTAATGATATCCATAATTTTTGATACAGTATGATCAAGATTATTTTCCTGGTAGAAGGAAAAGAGGGAAAGATTATAAAGAAGGAATGGTAAGTTTTGAAATAATGTGAACCAAAATCGATGATGATCTTATGTTTTCTTACTTACTTTACCTTTCCCTTCTACAGTACGAGCTTCCATTTTACTACCCCGGACAAGTAAGTTTTACTAATTCTCTTGAACCATGTATAAGTATGCACTTGCATTGATTTTATTACCAAAATGAACCTGTAAATCTTATTATCCAAATAGCAATTTCATGCTATAAACGTACTCACATACATACATATATGTATATCTTGTGCAGATTTGTGTTGGTAAAGTGACTACTTTGCATCTTTATCAAGGAGCTTTCGTTGACATTGGAGGTGTTCATGATGGGTAAGTCTTGATAAATGATGTGTATTAAGTCATTAAGTCGTTTCTCTGACATTGTCTATTAAGTCGTTATTTCTGCATTAAGTAAAAAAAAAAAAGAAACACTTGTATACAATATATATAGCTTTTTAGATTGTTAACTCTAAGTAAAGCTCCATGGTCATTTCAGGTGGGTCCCAATTAAACGTAATGATTGGTATTGGATCCGACATCATATAAAAGTTGGTATGCATGTCATTGTTGAAATTCTGGTGAGTTATGGCTCTTCAAATGCATATTTCTGCTCCTTATTCCTTTTAAAAATTTTGTATTTTTGTATTCTGTTGCTCAAGTCAAATGTCTGTCTATTTTTTTTATTTTTTTCAGGCCAAACGAGATCCTTACCGTTTCCGATTTCCAATCGAGATGCGTTTTGTCGATCCTAATATAGATCACCTTATGTATGTTTTCCAGTTTCATATCTTTTATACATAGAATGTTAATCAGCTCAAAACTATAGCAAAATGTTTGATCTTTGACTTTTTACCTACAGTTTCAAGAGGTTTGACTACCCACCAATTTTCCATCGGGAGGAAGATACTAGTATGGATGAGTTGCGCGTACGTATTATTTGTTTAATGGTTTCTTATATATTACTATATGTACGTACGCATGTATGTATACATGGATTTACTGATGGTTTCAATACTTATTAACAGCGTGATTGTAGAAGGCCACCAATTTCCAAGGATGATCCGGGAATCAAGGTGGAGGAGGAACCTTTAATATGTAATCACCCTTACGTTAATACGGTATGTATATCCTCTCTTGTTGTCTGACAGTTGACAGTTGACAGTTGACAGTTGACAGTTAACAGATGACAGATGACCAAATACCATTGAATAATAATGAATTTGGTTTGCAGTTATGGCAAATACATGTTGCAGAGCAGTTGATTATGGATGATATGGAGATGAATCCAGAAAAATACGAGGGTAAAAAATTGTCGGAGTTGACCGATGAGGTGGAATTCAATGAAGAGAACAGTGTCGAATACAGCCAAGATTATTATAACCAAACTTTACTACCCAAAAGGATTGTGGTCAGTACTCACCACTTGGCTTTTGCTTGTTCAATCATCATTATTATTATTATCATTATTAAGTGACATTTTTTTTAATATGTATGTATTCATCAGAACGTGAGCGTGAAAGATCTCGACTTAGACGCTGCATACGCAGAGCGACAGGTTTGTTTTGAATTTGATTGATGTCAGCTTATTTCCCGTTTGCTTCCTATGGAATGTAACATGTATGTATATGTATATTTGGGGTTTTCACAGCATCATAATAAATTGAAAATCGAAGCAATGGAAAAAGGCGCAACATCTTACAAAATCGACAAGTTAAGACGTAATCATGAGATGGACGAATACGATTTTGTTCATTGGCGACGCTCAGTTGAGGAAAGAGAAGCCTTACTTCGAGACATAAGCTGGTATTCTCTTTTTTTTTCTTATTAAAACATTCTACTTTAAAAAATCTACCTAATTATACAATGCTATGCTATTTCTTTCGTTTAATGTTGTGTTTTTTTTTTTTTGTGGTTTAGCCGAAGAGCGGTTGGTCTACCATTGGAGGAGCCAGGAAGGTACCATGACCCGAGCAGTGTTGCAAAAGACAAATATGACCCTGAAAACCCTCTGTATAGATACGATTATTGGGGGGAGCCAAAAAGTTCTGAAAAGACGAAACAAAACCGATTAAGAGACTTCCACAACAAAGGAATTATAGGTAGAGGAATGGTGTGGTATGAAACGTCGTATGAAGATGCAATGAAGAATCAGGATGAAACGCGAGCTATGGAAATGGCAGAAACAAGGAATAAAGAAGAGGAAGATGAAGATGATGAGGTTGATGATGTCATTTATGAGATTGTTTCAGAGCCACAGCCGGAAGTCAATGGGGTTCAGACCAATGTATTTTCAGATGAATACTATGACTAGGTTTTTGGTGTTTGATGTATGTTGTATAGGTCAAGGAATTAATCTCGTAATCAGTGTTTTTTGAGGGAATGATTGTTGTTTTTTTTGGGTATCAACATTGAATTTAGTGATGGATTAAAAATTTTGGGTGACAAATATATGAGTGGGCTGAATTTGCGTCTTTAATCAAATGCTAACTTATTTGGAAGACATGGAGATGTGGATACAAGATGGGCCACCATTTAGCATGTTGGATCGATCACATTACGAGTCACATGATGGATTACATGCACGTTACACGTGATGCCTGGAGTTCATCTAAAAATTTGTCTCAATAATGCTTTGAATTTGCTTTTGGATTGATCCTTGTCCATGACAAATGGTTAAGGACACTAAACTCTTTTGCTAATCACACGTGGAAGAACATAGATTAGAAACAATTGTGAAAACATTTGAGGGCTATAAATTAAAAATAGAGACAAATGGTCTACGAGTTTTGTGACCTAAACTTTCCATATTTCAATTTGGTCATTTTTTTTGACAGCCATATTTTTATAAAAAGGAACTAGCAAGTTTTCTTTTAATGTTGGGACGTTTGCTAGACGCTGTTAAATTTCTCCTATTAAGTTGTGCACATGTTGTTTAGTAAACTAGGTTTAATAACTAGTTATCCACTTTCCCTTTCATTTGATTCAAAAACATATGATTGAGAGGAAAAGCAAATCATGGCGATTTTTAAAGCTTAAGAGTATATTGGAAGTCAATTGGAGGATACATCTTAATTCATCTCTAAACGGTATAAGCTTACTTTATCTCTTCATCTTAGAGAGATTTTATTCTCAAGTAGATTCTGAAAATTGGAATCTTTAATGGAATTCTAGTAGTTTTCGGATGTTGAATCAATCTCATATCATGATTCTAACATCAAGCTTTCCATTTATGAGCTCGATTCACCATTTTTTGGGTTTCCAAACTCTAGTTAATGTGCAATTTAGTTCTAGAAGCTTGTTGTAGATCATCAATGTATCACCGTTTCACCTCTAATGATCTATATGGGGATTTGGAACCCTAACTTGATGAGAAGTTGTAATTTGGATAATATAACTTAATACACAAATTAGTTTTATGGTTTTGAAATCAAGTCTATGATGAGAGAGAGAGAGAGAGAGAGAGTGTGTGTAACATCCGTATTTTCAGGTACATTATTGTGTATTTTAATATTGAGATTTATGGAGAGACTCAACGAGTTGAGGGTCCAACTCGCCGAGTCGAGTCGAGTTGTTCGCATGGAATTGATGAGTGGACTCGATGAGTCAGAGAACCGACTCTCCAAGTAGGTTCTAGGCAGAGAAACCCTAATTTCCCGGGGTTGGGGCCTATATAAGGGAACTTATGTCCCCATTTACGCCTCACCAGCTACCCAACACCCCTGAGAGCAAACCCTAATCGCCATTAGAGCTAGAGAGTGAGGAGCTAATTTGAGTGGTTTTGTGCATCCTTTGAAGGAGATTTGGAGAGCTTGGTGTGTTTGATCAACGAGGGGCTGTAGATCTAGAGTTCTCCATTGGTTAGCTTCAGTGCAAAGGTAAAAAGCTCCGATCTTGACATTTCCTTTATGAGATCTTAGTTTAGGAAGATTTTGAGGGTTTTCTCCCATCCATTCTTGGCAATGAGCTATTTGAGCATATCATGAGGTTGAAACCTTAGATCTGGACTGTAAAAGGACTTGAGAGACCAAAGATCCAAGCTTTATTGAGCTAGAGTCTAGCTTTTGGGCATATAGCCCTTGTGGGAGCATGTTTTGGCCTTATGAGTCTTATATGCCATGTTTAAACGTAAAGCTTGCAGCTTTACATGACAATCGACCCTTAGGATGGTAGATCTAGTGTTTGGAATGATGGATCTACCTTAAATCGTCTGAATGAGGAATCTGATCGAAGGGACTCGCCGAGTCCATGGCCTGACTCAACGAGTCGGCGAAGGTTTGTCCTGATGGGTTGATTGTGTGATAACTCAACGAGTTGGGGGTCAACCCGACAAGTTGAGCTGGAATTTTTGAGACTTCTGAGGATACGAGGGGACTCGACGAGTCGCAAGAGTGCACTCGACGAGTCAAGTCAAACATGGATTGTTGACTCGAGTTTGACTTCTGTTGACTTTGGGGTTTTTGGTCAACATGAGTAATAGAGACCATGGAGGGGTAAAATGGTCTTTTATCCGCCTTAAAGAGTTAGAGAGAGAAAGAATAGCCTTCAGTTATGTGATTCGTGAAAAGAGTATTAATTAGAGATATTCATCCTTTGTGTTAGGCGGAGGCTATTTCGAGATTCGAGCGCGAGGTTATTTGCTCACCTACTTGCAAGGTGAGTCTTCTCATTATACTTCACCTAGAGTAGTATTTATGTGTGACCGAAAGGTCTTATGTGCTTACTTGAGTCGTGCATTTATCTGTGTGATATATATGCTATACTAGGTGTTATTGAGACCGGACTAGAGGGTTCAACGAGCTATGAGATTGGAGGGTCCCAACCAGATCGGACCAGAGGGTCCAACGAGCTATGGGATTGGAGGGTCCTAACCAGACCGGACTAGAGGGTCTAACGAGCTGTGGGATTGGAGGGTCTCACTTAGACACATATATTGGAGGGTCTTATAGTGTTATAGCCTCGAGTGGCTAATGTGTTGTATGTGGTATTTTGGGGAACTTACTAAGCTTCGTGTTTACCATGTTGTGTGTTATGTGTTTCAGGTTCTTATTAGGATCGCAGGAAGGCGCCGACTTGATTGTACACACATTCGAGTTGGAGATATGTCTTTGGAGGATCATGGATTTGTGATAAACGATTTTTAAAATGTGTTTATAATTTGTTACTTGTGAGTTTTAAGAAAATGTGACACGTGGTTTATTGTGTTTTAAAAATGAAAAATTTGGTTGAAAATTTATGTCGTTACAAGTTGGTATCAGAGCCTTGGTTTGAGGGATTCGGATGCACCTTTGAGTGTGTTTGAACTCAAACTGAGGATTTGAGAAATTTTTTCAAAAGAGATAAATTTTTCTAAAAATGAGAAAGAGTTTAAGAGAAAATGAGTTAGAGTAGTGTGTACAATCAGCCATAGTTCGAATGGTGATTTCCCAAAATACCCTTACTTTTATGTTATAAGATATTTATGAGATATTATGCACGCTAGAGATAGGCTAGGTATTACATATTTTTGGACTAGAGTTGTCTGATTTGTGATGCCTTAGCCTTGGAGTTGCTGCTATCTGTGATGTGCTTTTGAGTATGTGCTGAGTAGAGTAGTTAGATACCTCAAGAAGTAGGATTTCCTGAGTTGGCAATGTCTTTGAGTTGGGAATAGAGCAAGAGGAAGTATTGTTGGATTAGTGTCAAAGTCCATAACTATTTTGGTATGTACTTGACCCGATTGTGCATGGTCCTTTTGGGTCGTCTTCACACTGGTGACTAGACATGATGATTGTTGAGGAGAGAGGCTGGTTTATTGTTAAGAATAATAAATTACGGTATGAATATGATTTATTAATATATTATATGAATAATATATTAATTTGGAATCATATTGTTAATTAGTATTTAATCAGAAATTAATTTAGAATTAATTTTGGGATTAAAGGAATTGACTGAAAGTGCAGGGGCTATTTTGTAATTATTCAATAGTTGAGGCTTTGGGCCATTGGATCACCTTTATTAAGGCTTGAATGAAAATCCTAGAAGGATCTAGGAGTTTTCGTCCAAGGGCTTAAGGAAAGGAGTCCATGGACTTGCTTAGGCCCTAAGCTAAGGGATTAGGGTTTACACCTTGAAACCCTAGTTAGCCTTAAGTATAAATAGCACCCTAAGGCACTAAAATTTCGTCTAAGCCTTGGGGAACCCTAAAAGGGATGAAATCTAGGGTAAGATACCCTTCTCTCCTCTCTCCCATATTCATCCTTTCACCTAGTGTGTTTGTGACACATTAGAGGTACTACACTTGTGGTACTTGCTTTCAAGAGCTAAGGAGATTCAAGGAATGCTATATAACAACAAAAGGTATGTATTCTATTTTTATATATGAATTTCGAAAATAATAGTAGCATGCCAGGTTTCTTTTTGTGTTCATAAAGTTGTATAACTAATAGTGAAAACATAGATCCAACTCTAGGGTTGCATGCATGCATATGATTGTTTGTATAAATCCCATCAGTGGTATCAGAGCCATTGGTTTTTGTTTTCAATTAGCTTTATTCAAATGTATGAACTTGACATACTAGGGTTTATGGCTAATAAACCCTGGAGGCTTGATTTTCGAAATTAGGGTTTCTAAACCCTAGATTTCGAAAATTTTTGGTAAGATTTCCTAAACCTTTTTCTTTGGCCCCAAGATTTCAATTTTAGGGCTGTCTAACCCTAGAATTTTGAAATCGCCTTTTTTCCCATGATTAAATCCTAAATTTTAGGGATTTAGATATTTCCATATCTTGTAATTATCCTTTAAATGTTTAAATTTGGTAATTAAAGATTTTGAATATCCCATCCCATAATTTCGAATTCTAGGGGATTTAAGGGATTAGGTTAAATTAATTGTTTAATTTAAAATATATCCTTACCAAAGTAAAAGCTAATTGTCAAATTAATTAGATAATCATTTTCTTATATGATAAACTTGATTTATTTGAATTATTTGATAGATTATCTTGCAAGAAATTGAATTAGGTCATATTTAGATAATTACTAATTAATTGGTTAATTATTATTATTTGTAATTTGATCTAGAATGTACTTGCTTATGTTTTGAAAAGTTTCAAAACTTGCCCTCAAGTTTTGGAATTTAAATTATTTGATTAAAAGGTTTAATTTTGAAAAAGTCTAAATTCTAAAACCCTAATTTTGAAAAAGTTCAAATTACACCCTTATGGTTTTATTAAATTAATTAAATGTATAATTAAAAGAGAGTTAATAAATCCATAATGATATGGTTCATATTTAATTAAATTAAAAGTGTAATTTATAAAATTAAACCACCTAGTATTTTAAAAGTGTAAAATACACCCTTATACTATGTATAACATTAAAAGTCTAATATTATATATGTATAACTTAAATGCTAGTCTTACCGTTAGTAGGCCTCATTCACGAAGCCGATCTATAAGGGGGGTATAAGGTTATAGCCTATAAAATGGCCGTTTAATGGGTGTCCACTCTCACCCACCTCTTCCTTGATTGGTGGAGGGTCGTTAGCCGAACGGGTAGGATAGGGCAAACCCTTTTCATTAAAAGTATAATGAAGTATAAAGTAACTAATTTTTTTTTTTTTACAAAATTCCCAATCTTAGTTACTTTAGGCAAAAGTGAATTGATACAATTCCATGAAATTACACTTTGTGCCCTTACGAAGACGTTAGTGGAGCGCGTGTGGTTAACCGTCACACTAAATGGTTCTAAGCAAAGGTTGCAAAGGGTGACTCAATGTTTGTCATAGTTCGGTGGAGCGTGTGTGGTTAACCGACACATCGAATACATGACTGTAACATTGGGGGCACCATGTAAGTTTGCATGGTTATTCACACCCTGTTTTGTGATCATTGACATCCCAGTCACAAATCGAGGGGCATGTCGAGATTTAAACATGCCATTGAAAAGTTCAATGAATCTCAAAAGATATAGTAGTTTTCAATACATTTAAAACTTAAGTTTCCTTTTTGTTTTCATGGTGGAAATTGGTAAATCGTCGTTTACTTACCTTCAAATATTCTGCAGCTAGATTACGACATCCCTCTTCTAGGTTGTAGAGTATTGTGTTGGATCATAGCCTCGATGTTTCATTTGGGTGTCACATCGAGGATTCTAATCAACTTAACTTAAATTTTCTTCCGTTTTGTAGATGTCAAAGTATGACAACTATGATCTTCCCAAATTCCATGGAACAGGCTTTCCAAATCAAGATGATGATCCACGATTCGATCGTGGAACAAGAGATCATGCTTCACTTCCTCCACCTCCTCCAATTATTCTCCCTAACCCACAAGTTCGAAGGCTTGAAAATTTCAAGCTCACTCAAGCCCTTTTGGCAAGTAAACATGGGAAACCTGTGTGTGTACACGTCTTAGAGATGAAGTCACACATTGATAGGTTAAGGATGTTGGGTGTCGAGATTTCAGGTAAGTTGGCTATTGACTGGGTTCTTCAGTCGCTTCCTGAATCATATAGTGAGTTCGTTAGAAAGTACTATATGATGGATCATGACGTGACCCTCATTGATTTGACCTGTTTGCTTATAATTGTTGAATCAACGATGATTTGGCGAGCTGGTTGAGCAAATGTAACACCCAAAGTTTCAAAGGCCAAGAAAGGAAAGAAAAGCCCCAATTTAAGGGTTGACTCGACGAGTCCAAGGAAGGACTTGACGAGTCCGAGCGGGATCAGAGTCGGGGAATAAGTGACCAACTCGGCGAGTCGGCCAAGGCAACTCGGCGAGTAGGGTTTGTGCGAGGAAAACCCTAAATCCGGGACTTGGAGCCTATTTAATCGCCTCATTCTTCTTCCTAGTGCTCCTTTACTGTCTCTCACACCCAGAACGCCGCACCCTAAGCCCCCATTGTGCTCATTCATGCTTTTGGCCATTTTGAGTGATTTAAAGGAAGAAGAAGAAGTGGGAATCTTTGAAGCATCAAGGAGTGGCATTGGATCCGAAGTTTGGGGATCATTTCAGAGCATTTGAAGGTATTAAGTCGTTTCTCTCCTCCAAATTTTTCTTGGTTATGAGTTTTGGGGCTTTTAAGCCATGTTTGAAATCAATCTCGAGCTTGAGGTCCAGATCTGAGGTTGCTACCTCAGATCCATGCTTGTTTTGGTCTATAATTCCGTAAAGTATCAGCCCTTGAGTGGATCATGGAGTCTTTTTGCCTTAAGCCCTAGTTTTTGGCATGTTTTGCTTAGATCTCCTTCTCTACACGTAAAGTTTGCAACTTTACGTGTGGAATAGGCTTGGGAAGGGTAGATCTACAGTTTGGAGTCCATGCATGACTCAAAAATCCTCTGCATGTAAGGAGAACTGAAGGGACTCGGCGAGTAGCATGAAGTTGTGGAGGAACTCGACGAGTGGGATGAACAACTCGTCGAGTCGTATGAAGATTGCCTTGTACTCGGCGAGTCTGTTCTTGGACTCGGCTAGTCAGGTCGCGAAACCCCAAACCCTTCGAGTGGTGACTCGAATCAGTGAGTCGGGTGGAGACTCAGTGAGTTGGACAGGTCTGGACTCAGAAATCGGTAGACTCGGCGAGTCATGGACTGACTTGGCGAGTCGAGTCATGAATGGAAGGAATCTGAACATTATGAACTCGGCGAGTCAGTAGGGTGACTCGGCGAGTAGGGTTGACCTGGAAGGTTGACTTTGACCAGGACTTTGACCTTGGACCAGGGTGGACTTGGTTGTCTTTCGGGGGTCAATTAGACTCAGTGTTGCATTGATATTGGTAGTTCGGGGAGCATGGGGAGCAGGAGCTTCGTGAGTTGTCGGGCAGCAACTAGTGAGATCATCAGCAAGTTCAGCCAGTGCAGGTGAGTTTCCCTTTGTGTGAATGGGTCTAAGGCCACAATGCCGGCCCATGTAGTTATGAGTAGAAGACCCAGGGGTTAGCCCTAGGCACAATATGCTAGTATTATTTTCAGGACGAGGTCCAGTAATAGCGGACGGGTGCCCAGGGAATTGTTTATATGATAGTTATACTTGTTGTCTGTGTGATACATGTATGTGCCTGGTAGGGAGGTGAGTGTGGGCGAGGTCCCGTATCTCACCAATAGCAGAGTGTGGATGGGGTTCCATATCTCATTAGTAGCAGAATAGGGGCGAGGCCCGAACTAGAATATGAGTGAGAGTGGGCTAGGCCCGTACCTCATTACCATTAGGAGCGTGGATGGGGTCCCATGACTCATCAGTAGCAGGACATGGGCGAGGCCCAGGATAGGCGAGGCCTTAGGACAAATGCAGTTGTATGTGTTAGTTATGAAATGTTATGTGTTATTATTTGTTGGCGGGCGAGGCCCTGTGACAGGCGGGGCCTAAGTAAAACAGATCTGTATCCGAGCGGGGCTCGAAGCCAGGCGGGGCCTGGAACGGCGGGGCCATTGTAGGGGGCGAGGCCCGAGGTAGGGGGCGAGGCCCGAGATAGTGGGCGTGGCCCAGTATGTGCAGTATGTGCAGTATGTGGTTATGCATGGTATGTGGTAGGGTGGGGAACTCACTAAGCTTCGTGCTTACGGTTTTCAGTTTTGGTTTCAGGTACTTCCGGTAGCGGAGGGAAGAGCTCGGGGTGATCGCATGGCACACACCATAGATTAGACAACATGGGAATGTTTACTCTGATAATTAACATGTGTTTTGAAAACTTATACTAATAATATGTTTTGGAATGATGACTTTGTTTTAAGTAATGAATTATTAAAAGAAATTTTTGGTCTTAAATTTTAGGTCGTTTCAAGTTGGTATAAGAGCCTTGGTTTGAGGGATTCGGACATGCCCTCGGGGGTGTCTGAACTCAAACTGAGGAATTGGTAAAGAAGTTTTCAAATGAAAAGACAGTTTTGTAAAAAGGGTGTTTTGATAAAGAAAATAGTTTTAGAAAAGCAAAAAGAATTCGGAAAGATAAAAACTTTGAAAAGAGAAAAAGAGGTGTGGTGCATGCAATCAACCGAGCTCAAGTAAGTACCCCAAAATACCCATACAAGTTTATGTTTTGATCATCAGTTAATAGAACAGCATGCTAGATTAGGACTAAGGATCTAGGGAGGATGCCTTATGTGCCTGTTATATGTGCTTTTGATCTGCATGATAGTGCTGAATAGTCAGTAGTAGGATAGCCTAATTAGGTTATGCCTGAGTTTATGAGTTGTGTTGCATGCTAGTTCAGATTCTTGCTATGTGGATATGATTGCTTGAGTATGTTATGGTTAGATTTTCCCTTGTCTGAATGCTGCTTGCTTTGTGCATTGTGGGATTCTAAGTGATGGGAGTTAGCCATTAGGTGGATACGTCAAGTCACATGTGATCAGGGTTGAATAATCTCAGAATGTTGGATTTGGTCCTATTGCGCAACTCTTGTTTGAGTCGAACCGTTGTAGGAACGAGTCTTTTACTTGAAGGATTATTTGAGCCTCGTCACATGTGATGGTATCCAGGTGATGGCTAATTGGCATTGCGAGGAGGCCTTTAGTAGCTGAGGACTGGTTTGAGTTGAGTCAAAGGTTTCCCTAGGGTAAGCCTACGATGAGGTAGTGCTGGGAGCAGTAGAAGTAGAAAAGGGACCTGGTGGAGTCAAGGCAGTTCCTGAGGAAAGTACGGATAAATGTGGAAGGTAGTATGGGCCTGCACTACTGAAAGCAGAGGATCCGTACTCGATTCGGGAAAGGCCGAGACAGGACCGAGAACCTGGTAGTGAGTATGTTTGGTCTCGCAGCAGTGAGGAGTATTCTGATAGTGGTTATGTTATATGTTTCAGTATGGTGACATTGCAAGAGGGACCAGCGGGTGGATCAGGCACCGGAGAGGGATTAGGCTCGGGTTTAGAGGTCGAGCAGCTCGAGGAGCGGATGAGAGAGTTGATATCAGCGGAGGTTACACATAGTATCCTAGCTCAGACTCCTGTGATCTTTGGCACGGTCAAGGAGGGCATATTGGAGATTTTGGATGAGAGGCTGGGAGCCTTCCGTATGGAGATGATGGCTATGTTGGGAGCGCGTACCATGACATTTCGGGAGTTCAGGGCTTGCGGGTGAAACGACCCGAAAATACGACCCAAAAATTTTGTTTTTCAATAATACCAAAACCATAATACGAGTATCATAACATAAAAAAAAACATGCGTGATGTATCCCAAATCATAATAAAATACTGTGCGGAAAACTGTATCATACTATATCAAAACCAAAACAACTAAAACCATCCCCAGGATAAGAGCTAAGCTGTGGTGTGTGCGATGCTATCACCCCGAGCTCTTCCCTTTGCTTGCGGAAGTACCTGAAACCAAAACTGAAACTGTAAGCACGAAGCTTAGTGAGCTCCCCCAAACTACCACATACCATACAATAACATATAAACACATATTGGGCCTTACCCACTGCATCGGGCCGAAGCCCGGAAACTGCATCGGACCGAAGTCCGGAACTGACTGGGACCTTGTCCCCTGCATCAGACCGAAGTCCGGAACTAACTGCATCGGACCAAAGTCCGGAACTAACTGGGACCTTGTCCCTTGCATCGGACCGAAGTCCGGAACTAACTGCATCGGACCGAAGTCCGGAACTAACTGCATCGGACCAAAGTCCGGAACTAACTGCATCGGACCGAAGTCCGAATCCGACTGGGACCTTGTCCCCTGCATCGGACCGAAGTCCGGGATTGACTGACTGAACATGGCATAGCATAACACATCAACTAACATGAACACATATACGGCATACTTCATCGGACCGTAGTCCGGAACACATAACACTTAACGCATAAAACATAGCACACAAATCCTGTTCGAGCCACGAAGGCATCAAACATACTAGCTACTGTGTCGGACCGAAGTCCGAAAACTACTGCTAACTGAACGGGCCGGCATTGTGGCCTTAGACCCGTTCCTACTGGAAGGAAACTCACCTGAGACTGTTGAACTGATGCTGCTAATCCTCTTGACTGCTACTTGACCTCTGACTCCGAACTGCTGCTCCACTAACTCTTCGAGCTTCAAAAGCCAAATAAAACACTTAGTCCAACTAACCTCCGAAGGTCACTAGGTCAACTCTGGTCAAGGTCAAAACCCTCGTCAATGTCAACCTTCCAGGTCAACCTTACTCGCCAAGTTTACCGACTGACTCGCCGAGTTCCTACACTCAGGGTCTTTCTTATTCGCGACTCGACTCGCCGAGTCAGTCTATGACTCGCCGAGTCCAACTAGTTCCAAGTCCTGTCCTGCCCAACTCACTGAGTCACCACCCGACTCACTGATTCGAATCTCCACTCGAAGGGTTTAGGGTTTCGCGATCTGACTCGCCGAGCCCAAGAACAGACTCGCCGAGTCCTAGACAATCTTCAACCAACTCGTTGGGTTGCTCATCCAACTCGCCGAGTCCATGCCTAACTTCGTCCGACTCGACGAGTTGTTCATCCTACTCGTCGAGTTCCTCCTCATCTTCAAGCTACTCGCCGAGTCCACTCGAAGGACTCGCCGAGTCCATTCGGTTCTACATACATGCAGAGGACCTTTGAGTCATGCATGGACTCCAAACTGTAGATCCACTCTTTTAAGGTCTATTCCTTACGTAAAGCTGCAAACTTTACGTGTAGAGAAGGAGATCTAGGCAAGATACGCCATTAACTAGGGTGTAAGGCCAAGGGACTTCAAAATCGACACAATGGCTGATACTTTATGCTTCTCCAGGCCCTAAAACACTTGAATCTGAAGTAGCAACTCCAGATCCGGCTTCTAACCCAAAATAACAACATTATGGCAAAAGAGCCCCAACAACCACACATAGATCTAGGTGCAAAAAGGGTCCAGGAACTAGTTTATTACCTCCAAGTGCTCAAAATGAACTCACAATCCCAGATTTATAGCTCCTTCTTGCTCCTCCAAGTTCCTTCTTCCTTTTCCAAGCTTTAAAGCACCTTCCAAGGCTCAACTAGGAGATATGACGGCTAGGGTTTGATATCCAGGGCTAAAGAGGCAGTAAGGAACCCTGGGAAGAAGATTAAGACATTTATATAGGCCCCAAGTCCCGAATTTAGGGTTTTCCACGCACAGACCAGACTTGCCGAGTCACCCTGGTCGACTCGCTGAGTCGGTCACTTACTCCCCGACCTGGATCCCGCTCGGACTCGCCGAGTCGACCCCTAAACTTAGGGTTTTCTTTCCTTTCTTGGTCTTCGAAACTTTGGGTGTTACAACTCTCCCCCACTTAAACTAAACTTCGTCCTCGAAGTCTGCTATGGCCCACTGCCTGCGAGCTACCTCTAAACCCAACCAACTATTCCAACACCAGCTGCCTACCCTTGCTGGCTTTTGCTCGATCCTTCCGACTAACCTTAATCCCTGCAGATAACATCTCGGGTCAACCCTGACCCTGAACATCCTAGAGACCCAACTTACTCAACCGGCAATCCTTCTGGTACTCACCGAGTACTGAACTGAACCTATAGGGGTTCGCCCCTTCCTGTCCTTGTGCAAATCCCTTGCCTTCCCAAGGCAAGGTTCTATAACCAACTATTTCTCTGTAACTGTGAAGGTCCTATACTTCACCAACTCCATCACCCCCGCCAATTCCAGTACGGGTCAATACCGCCAACAACCACCGACGCCCCTATCTGACATAACTTGGTGCCGAGCACCCCCGGTCCTTACTGACGTCTCCATATTTGGGTTACCGAACCCTACCGGTTACTACACCCCTTCGCAATCTCCTAGTCGCTTCCAGCGACTCCTGAAAATACTTCGACTATCTATAACTGTTCTGTCCATTCTTCCGCTCATACTGAAACGATGTTGCTGGGAATAGCTTGCTTATATGCCATCTGATTACTCAACTCCTACTAACTCGAGCCTTCCATCCTGAAAGAAAAGCTACCTGCCTAGCTATCTTTACATATCACTATACTCGGCCGAAGGCTCAGCTGATCCCACTGAGAGAGACTTGCCATTTCCAAATCAACCAACTATACCGTCAACAGTTGCCTTCCAACACAAACACAATACTGACCCAAAACCCTGAAACCTTCCATACACTGAATTGTCTACAATACTGAACCTGCCTGAAGCACTAAACTGCCTGAAACGCCGAATCTGGCTGAAACACTGAGCTGCCTGAAATACTGAACTCAAACCCAACTGTGGAGTCAAGGGACTCCTCACTTAGTCGCTTCCACGACTTCTGAATGAAATCTTCCTCAAGGACTAGTTTCCACTAGTTATCCTGTCACTGTGGCTCTAACAACCTTCCGATCTGATCGATCGGGTCCTTACATCACATCCTGACGTCATCCATTCTATGACTAATAACATGATGGCTCACAGACTGACGGTAGCCCTTAACATACCCAAACCTCAACGGTCCACCACTACTCTGATCTCATAACTGATGTGACGATCTATAGCCAAGATTCGCTGACTTAGCCATAACTGAACCATTTGGGAAATCCGAATCTAATCCATGGATTCCCATATTCCCACCGCTGCATCCGAACAGGTGGGAATTACTATATTTCCGCGTTCAACCACGCACTCATGCTGCTACCAATCTGATAAAAGCCACGGCTACACCCTCGGATTCACAAGTCTCAAATACTATCTGGCTGCTAATGAACGCTACGGCTACCCCCGCAGGCTTACAACACTCTACTACTATCTGACTGCTAGTGAATATTACGGCTACCCCCGCAGGCTTACAACACTCTACTACTATCTGACTGCTAGTGAATGCTACGGCTACCCCCGCAGGCTTACAACACTCTACTACTATCTGACTGCTAGTGAATGCTACGGCTACCCCCGTAGGCTTACAACACTACTACTACTATCTGACTGCTAGTGAATGCTACGGCTACCCCCGCAGGCTTACAACACTACTACTACTATCTCGAGGACATCCAGGCTATCCCTAGTCCCGCTAGTGATCCCTCATCCCGATTTCTCAAACCAGCCCTCAGTCTTTGAATTCTGCATCATCCTCGACATCTTATCTCCTTGATATCCTTAGCGCTTCGTCGAGGAATCCTTCGGCTTGGTTCCCAAACCAACCGTCTACTAATCTAGATACAAGAAGCTATTGTTGGGAAGTTTCCAACCTCCCAACTCCTGAATCTACGCAACCTGCATGCTGCCTCAGACACTGGCTACCAATGCTAAAACATCTCCTGCTACCCGTTCTCAGGATCTTCATTCCGACTCTCATGCATCCGACAGGTGGTCCTCAATCTTAGATTCCCAACCAGCTTCTAACCATCTCGATTACATGAACTAACTACTGGGAAAAGTTCTCGAACTCCTAATTCTGAACTTCTCAATCCATCCATCACTGAGCTACTACCACTTCTTCTTAGAGGTCGCGCACTCGTTCTGAGTCTACGAGACTCTTATCCAAATATACCCGGAGGGTTCTCCCCCACTTCAATCCTGCTTATCCCTTGCGGCTTCACACTCAAAAGAGATCCCGATCCTTGCTGTCATTCCATAATCATCCTGCTAAGGAACCCAAGCCTGCCATAGCTAGGGATCTAACCAATCCATTCCAACACTAACCACTCCGAACTAGCGAAACGAACCAAATCTCTCCCAACCATGCTACAGTTACTACATTCTCCGAAACCTTCTTCATAAGAGCACATCCCCTATCTACCAACCAATTCTCCGAGGTATGCAAATGGCATATATCATAATCACAAACAAGCCACACTAACACCACACATAAGTTTATTGACATCAATGCAGCAACATAGCAATAACGTTGTGAATAGTAAAATAGAGGGAAAAGAATCATACCTGCAACCTGATCTGAAGGATCCTCAATTCTCTCTGATTTTCGAACTCTACTATGGCAATGAGGCTGTCCCAACCGCTGAACGGGGCAATTCACCCTAACATGGCCAGGCTGATGACAACGATGGCATAACTCTACTTCTACTGTGCATTCCTGACGTTTGTGACCATTCCATCCGCATCTGCCGCACTTAGACTTGCTGCGCACGCCAGCTCGTGCTCCCTTCTCCCTCGAGCAACTATCTCGACCTTGCGGGCTTCTGACACCCACTTCGACAGTGTCCGACTGCCCATCTTGCCGAACTAGACCGGAAGACCGCTTCCTCTTCCCAAGCTGACTATCCGAGCCAATCTCCCGCTCATGGGTCATAGTGACCATTTCACCCATTGCCTGGACAGCTGAGGTCCGCCTTTCAATCCCGTCGACCACACTATCGGTGATACGCCCAATGGTGTTTGGTAACTCTTCCTGGAGAACCCGCGAAACCTCTGCAGCAATCCAATCCCGCAGGGAACCCTCTTGGGGGTAAGGTGGACCACCTACTCCCGACCCCGGATGATAAGTGCTAAAAATGGGACTCCCCTTCCTGATGGATCCCTGGGATCCATCAGAATCGGGCTCTATATGAGCCTCAAACTGTCCTGAAACTGCCCCGACCCCTAAGGCCTTAAGATGACTGTCCATGAGCTCCACAATGGCCTCTCTAACTGAACCGAAAATCACTGGAGTCTGATCAATGATGTTGCGCATAATCTCTGCGGAGATGAAATCCCTCATCTGATCATCAAGCTGCCCAGCTCCAAAACCCGAGCTAGATCCCTCCTCGACGCCTGAATTGCTAACTGGTAGCTCGCGCAATGTCACCATGCTGAAAACATAACAAGATCCTGATCAATTAACATACTATTGCTGAGGGATTTCTCACTCACTACACCATTCCTGGTTTCATCTTGGCCCCTCTTGAATCGAGTACGGATCCTCTGCTTTCAGTAGTATGGGCCCCTACTACCTTCCACATCTATCCATACTTTCCTTGAGAGTTACCTCAACTCCACCCAGTCCCCTTTACTCTTCTACTGATCTCTGCTACTCTCATCCTAGGCTTGCCCTAGGGAACCTCTGACTCTATCCACACAGTCCTCAGCTGTTGAAGGCCTCCCAGTAATGCCAATTAGTCACCACCTGAATACCATCACATGTGACGAGGCTCAGATAATCCTTCAAGTAAAGGACTCGTCCCTACAACGGTTGGAATCAAACGAGAGCTGCGCAGTAGGGCCAAATCCAGCACTCTGAGATTATTCAACCCTGATCACATGTGATGAAACGTATTCACCTAATGGCTAACTCTCATCACTCAGAGTCCCACAAAGCACAAAGCAAGCAGCATTCAGATAAGGGAAACATACTCAGGCAAAACAATTCTCATAACAAGGAACTGCACTAGCATATAATGCTAAGCTCATACTTTCAGGCATAACCTACACAGGCTATCCTACTACTGTCTACTCATTAGTAGCATGCAATTCTCATCAAGCTGGAACACATAAAGCAGGCACATAAGGCATCATCCTAGATCCTTAGTCCTATTCTAGCATGCTGTTCTACTGAAGCTGGAACTGAAACTGAACTGAAACTGATACTGAGAATAATAACATAACTTGTATGGGTAAATTGGGAGTACTTACTTGAGCTCGGCTGACCGCATGCACACACCTCTATCTTGTTAAAAACAATTCTTTCTTTCTAAGTGCTTTCAAAATTCTTTTTGTAAAACATTTTTATTTTACTAAAATCTTTTATTTCCCTTAGTTTGAGTTCAGATACACCCGGAAGTGTATCCGAATCCCTCAAACCAGGGCTCTGATACCAACTTGAAACGACCCGAAAATACGACCCAAAAATTTCGTTTTTCAATAATACCAAAACCATAATACGAGTATCATAACATAAAAAAACATGCGCGATGTATCCCAAATCATAATAAAATACTGTGCGGAAAACTGTATCATACTATATCAAAACCAAAACAACTAAAACCATCCCCAGGATAAGAGCTAAGCTGTGGTGTGTGCGATGCTATCACCCCGAGCTCTTCCCTTTGCTTGCAGAAGTACCTGAAACCAAAACTGAAACTGTAAGCAAGAAGCTTAGTGAGCTCCCCCAAACTACCACATACCATACAATAACATATAAACACATATTGGGCCTTACCCACTGCATCGGGCCGAAGCCCGGAAACTGCATCAGACCGAAGTCCGGAACTGACTGGGACCTTGTCCCCTGCATCGGACCGAAGTCCGGAACTAACTGCATCGGACCAAAGTCCGGAACTAACTGGGACCTTGTCCCCTGCATCAGACCGAAGTCCGGAACTAACTGCATCGGACCGAAGTCCAGAACTAACTGCATCGGACCAAAGTCCGGAACTAACTGCATCGGACCGAAGTCCGAATCCGACTGGGACCTTGTCCCCTGCATCGGACCGAAGTCCGGGACTGACTGACTGAACATGGCATAGCATAACACATCAACTAACATGAACACATATACGGCATACTTCATCGGACCGTAGTCCGGAACACATAACACTTAACGCATAAAACATAGCACACAAATCCTGTTCGAGCCACGAAGGCATCAAACATACTAGCTACTGTGTCGGACCGAAGTCCGGAAACTACTGCTAACTGAACGGGCCGGCATTGTGGCCTTAGACCCGTTCCTACTGGAAGGAAACTCACCTGAGACTGTTGAACTGATGCTGCTAATCCTCTTGACTGCTACTTGACCTCTGACTCTGAACTGCTGCTCCACTAACTCTTCGAGCTTCAAAAGCCAAATAAAACACTTAGTCCAACTGACCTCCGAAGGTCACTAGGTCAACTCTGGTCAAGGTCAAAACCCTCGTCAATGTCAACCTTCCAGGTCAACCTTACTCGCCGAGTTTACTGATATGGGCATATTTAGTTATAAAATTCATGCATTATCTTAATACTTTATGTTGATTTTGTCTCATTTAATGAACAAAAGGTGCTTAATTAGATTAAATATTTCATTTTCAGCAACAAATACATGCTTGAAAGGAAAATGAAGCGGAACTAGCGATTGGACGCATGGATCTTGGATTTTGAAGAAAGAAGGATGTTGCTGGACAGCTTGACCCCTCGTCAGTGTTTTGGCCATATCTCATGAACCGTAACTCTGATTGATGAGATTCAAAATGTTCTGAAAACTAGACACAATTTCGAACGACTTTCGTGTTTTAAGAAAATGCTGATTCCAAACGTACTCGGCGAGTAGGGCCGATTACTCGCCGAGTTGGTCAGAAGTTTCGCGATTCTGGACGCGCTGACTTGCCGCACACGGGTTTTAAGTGATGGACTCGCCGAGTAGGTCAATGGACTCACCGAGTAGCCCCTGTTTTGCGAAAATCTATATAAAGGGACTTTCAGATCGATACCCTAGGAGAGAGATGAACCCTTGGAGGCCAATTGTCGACTAAAGGTGCTGCTAGAGCGTGGGAAGCAAGGGAATCAACCCTACATTCAATTTTAAGGAGAATCAAGTCAAAATCAAGTTTACTCTTACCTAATCTCTTGTTTGAACTATGTTTTTACCAATTGATTTCGTTTTTGTGCTTGTTTCCATTGTAATGATGAGCTAAAAACTCATAACTTCTGTTTAGGTAGATGAATTTGTGAACATGGATTGATTATTTGATTAGGATTAATTTTAATTGGTGATTATGTTTTATTAAGCTTGTTAAAGAACCTTATGTGTTAACAATAACTATTCTTCTGTTAATAAATCAGTAATTAAGTTGTATGAGCATCTCTTAGTTGCTAATTTCATATGATTTACGTGACCACATAGTTGTATGTCTAGGAATAACGAATGTGAAACTAGAATTAACTTGAAGATAGGTAAGTTAATGTGTGAGCTTGTGTGATACACCATCAACAAGAGGTTAATTGAATCACCAATTTGATTAGCTAATTACAAGTCTTTCTAAACCCGAATCAACAAACTAGGAAATTCATTAATTTAGACAACTGGCCATTGCTTGAATTAATATGTTTTCTAAGGATTAGCTATAACGAATGTGAATCTAATCACTTTAGTCGGTAACCAATGAAGAATTAATCCGATATATTTACCATAAAATCATCTATGGGAACAAATGAGTCGAACCTAAACAGAAGTCCTCTTTATTATTGAATTTAGTTGATTTTTATTTGCTTAGCTCTTAGTTTCTTCGTTTAAGTTTTAGTTAATTGTTTAAGTTTCTAGTCTTGTAAAACTAGAGAAAACCCCCTTTTTGTTATTTGTTTTATTTAGATAATATTAGCATTTATTTTAATTGTTTACCGTTCCCTGTGTTCGATACCCTACTTGCTTGAACTATATTACTAATCGATAGGTACACTGCCTTTCGTGTGTTTATTTTGTGTCTAAGTTAGTAGGATTAAAACTAGTTGGTTTTACACACATCATTTACCGACTGACTCGCCGAGTTCCTACACTCAGGGTCTTTCTTATTCGCGACTCGACTCGCCGAGTCAGTCTATGACTCGCCGAGTCCAACTAGTTCCAAGTCCTGTCCTGCCCAACTCACTGAGTCACCACCCGACTCACTGATTCGAATCTCCACTCGAAGGGTTTAGGGTTTCGCGATCTGACTCGCCGAGCCCAAGAACAGACTCACCGAGTCCTAGACAATCTTCAACCAACTCGTTGGGTTGCTCATCCAACTCGCCGAGTCCATGCCTAACTTCGTCCGACTCGACGAGTTGTTCATCCTACTCGTCGAGTTCCTCCTCATCTTCAAGCTACTCGCCGAGTCCACTCGAAGGACTCGCCGAGTCCATTCGGTTCTACATACATGCAGAGGACCTTTGAGTCATGCATGGACTCCAAACTGTAGATCCACTCTTTTAAGGTCTATTCCTTACGTAAAGCTGCAAACTTTACGTGTAGAGAAGGAGATCTAGGCAAGATACGCCATTAACTAGGGTGTAAGGCCAAGGGACTTCAAAATCGACACAATGGCTGATACTTTATGCTTCTCCAGGCCCTAAAACACTTGAATCTGAAGTAGCAACTCCAGATCCGACTTCTAACCCAAAATAACAACATTATGGAAAAAGAGCCCCAACAACCACACATAGATCTAGGTGCAAAAAGGGTCCAGGAACTAGTTTATTACCTCCAAGTGCTCAAAATGAACTCACAATCCCAGATTTATAGCTCCTTCTTGCTCCTCCAAGTTCCTTCTTCCTTTTCCAAGCTTTAAAGCACCTTCCAAGGCTCAACTAGGAGATATGACGGCTAGGGTTTGATATCCAGGGCTAAAGAGGCAGTAAGGAACCCTGGGAATAAGATTAAGACATTTATATAGGCCCCAAGTCCCGAATTTAGGGTTTTCCACGCACAGACCAGACTCGCCGAGTCACCCTGGTCGACTCGCCGAGTCGGTCACTTACTCCCCGACTTGGATCCCGCTCGGACTCGCCGAGTCCCTCCTTAGACTCGCCGAGTCGACCCCTAAACTTAGGGTTTTCTTTCCTTTCTTGGTCTTTGAATCTTTGGGTGTTACAGCGGGGCACCAGATTATCATGGGGCTAGGGACCCCATCGCTAGCAGCAGATGGTTGGCTGATGTTGCCAACGCATTCCGTACGAGCCGATGTCCTGAGGAGGACAAGGTCAGACTCGCTTCCTGTCTTCTGAAGGACAGAGCGAGGGATTGGTGGGAGGAGATTAGTCACGCTTTGGGTGATGATGCTGCGTTGGACGCGATGAATTGGAGTGATTTCTCAGCGAGGTTTAGAGCGGAGTTTTCACCGATTATTGAGGTGCAGTAGTTGGCCTGGGAGTTTCAAGATTTGACGTAGACTACTGAGACTGTGGCGGAGATCACCGCCAAGTTCAGAGAGAGAGCCCTTCTTGTTCCGCAGTATGTCGCGGATGAGGAGATGAAGAAGGCACGATATCACGAGATGCTGAGGGATGACATCACGGAGTTCGTGAGCAGGTCCGGATGTAAGACTCCGGAGGATATGATTTCTCGGGCCAGGGAGAGGGAAATTGATTTGGAGCAGATCCGGAAGAGGAAGCCGGATGAGGTTCAGGTAGCTGCGAATTCGGGCAAAAGGCCCAAGGGATCGGATTCGAGGTCGAGGGATTATCAGGACCGCAGTCGATGCGGAAGGTGTGGCAGGACGCACGGGGGTGCGTGCAGGAGTGGTAGTGGTGTTGAGTCTGGCTGTTTCAAGTGCGGTCGGACTGGTCATTTTAGCAGAGATTGTACTGCTACCATCACTCAGGGATCAGACTTGATATGTTTTCACTGCAATCAGCGGGGCCACAAGAAGGCCCAGTGCCACAGTTTGCTTTCAGTAGGACGGGTGATGGCACCTGCCCCTACAACTTTAAGGATCACAGACGGCCGTCAGGGCCGTGCGGAGGCGCCTGCGGTAGGAGGCAGGGCTTGTCAGATGGCTAGTTTGGAGATGCGAGCAGCGCTGGACATTGCAGGTATGCGACTTCTGTTTTCAGTTCTTTTATTTTGTGCATGATTATATTGTTATGGTTCTGCATCATTAGCAGTTGAGCATTTTATTTTCGAGCGGGTTCATTATGATCGAGTTATATGCCTTTTGCATACCTTGGTTATTGATTAGTAATTAAGGGATGGGTTGTATCGAAGAAGGTTACTTTGAGTGCAGTATCCGTAGCATGCCTTGGAGAGACTCGGTATGTCTCGCTAGTTCGGAGCCGTATAAGTTTTAGAATGGACATGTTAGATCCTTAGCTATGGTAAGCTTGGGATTCCTCAGCGAATTGATTATGGTAGCAAGGATTGGGATTTCTTCTCATCGAGCATCGAGGCGTGAGCAGGATCGAAGTGGGGGAGAATCCTCCGAGTGTATAGGGTAAGGGCACGCAAATCCAGATCGGGTATATGATTTCTGAGAAGGAAAGGAGGTAGTTCAGCGTTTGACGGATTGAGAAGTTCAGTGTTGGGAGTTTGAGAACTTCCCATCGGTGTGTGCATGTAAAGGGTAATGGTGGGTATGTGGTTCGGATTCAGGTTAAAGGGCCGCATGTAGAACTCGTGTAAGTCGGAATGGAGATCTTAAGGTCAAATAGAAGGAGATGTTTTCGTGTTAGTAGTCAGTGGTGGAGGTGTTGTCAGACTACGGGGCAGCCGTAGCATTTTGTAGTAGCTTCGTTGGCGGAGTCGGGGTGAGGCCCTTATATCCTAACATTCAGATAGGGATCGGGAACGGGGAATGGATTAGAATGGTATGGAGTTGCCTGTATAGCCATTGAGAGATGAGACCTTGGAAGAGGCCGCTTTAGGATATAGCCGGGTGAGACCCGTGGGCGAGGCCCATATGAGGATAGCAGTATAGGTGAGACCTGAGAGCAGGGTGGCTCAGTAGTGTGGTTGGGTGAGACCCGTGGGCGAGGCCCGTGAGTTTTAGCAGCACAGGTGGGACCTGGTAAGGATCTTAGTGTCTTGATTAGGGGGTCGGGGATCCCAGGAAATTGTAGTGCCAGCATGGTAGAATAGATTGAGCAGTAGGTGGCGGAAGTATCTTCGAATGTCGCTGGGAGTGACTAGGGGTTGTGCTGGGTCAGTAATCGGTGAGAGTCGGTAATCCAGATATTGATAGGTTGGTAGGGACCAGGATGGTCTCAGTTCATTCGGAAGCCAGATAAGAATAGCAGGATTTCTAGTCAGTAGCAGTGCGGGGATGCAGAGTATGGTGGAATTCAGTTAGTCGATCGTGGGGTGCTCGACACCGAATGATAGTAGGAAGAATGCACAGTGGGTACTGGCAACGATGACCCGTACTGGGAGTGGCGGGAGTAATAGATTTGGTGAGGAAAAGGGTCTTCACCGTGGCAGAAGGGATAGATGGTTATGGAGCATGGCCTTGGGAGAGGCAAGGAAAGCGTGTAAGGAAGAAAGGGTGAACCCCTACGGTGTCAGTGCAGTATTTGGAGAATACCAGAAGGATTGTCGGTTGAGTAAGTTGTGTTTCCAGGATGTTCAGGGTCGGGATACACCCGAGATTATTATCGGTAAGGATTGACGTTAGTTTGAATGATTGAACGGAAGGCTAGCAAAGTTAGACAGCTGGTGTTGGAATGGATGGTGGGGCTTTGGAGGCAGATCGCCGACAGTAGAGGATAGTAAACTTCGAGGACGAAGTTTAGTTTAAGTGGGGGAGAGTTGTAACACCCAAAGTTTCAAAGGCCAGGAAAGGAAAGAAAAGCCCTAATTTAAGGGTCGACTCGGCGAGTCCAAGGAAGGACTCGACGAGTTCGAGCGGGATCAGAGTCGGGGAATAAGTGACCAACTCGGCGAGTCGGCCAAGGTGACACGGCGAGTAGCTGTGCGAGGAAAACCCTAAATCTGGGACTTGGAGCCTATTTAATCGCCTCATTCTTCTTCCTAGTGCTCCTTTACTGTCTCTCACACCCAGAACGCCGCACCCTAAGCCCCTATTGTGCTCATTCATGCTTTTGGCCATTTTGAGTGATTTAAAGGAAGAAGAAGTGGGAATCTTTGAAGCATTAAGGAGTGGCATTGGATCTGAAGTTTGGGGATCATTTCAAAGCATTTGAAGGTATTAAGTCGTTTCTCTCCTCCAGATTTTCCTTGGTTATGAGTTTTGGGGCTTTTAAGCCATGTTTGAAATCAATCTCGAGCTTGAGGTCCAGATCTGAGGTTGCTACCTCAGATCCATGCCTGGTTTGGTCTATAATTCCGTAAAGTATCAACCCTTGAGTGGATCATGGAGTCTTTTTGCCTTAAGCCTTAGTTTTTGGCATGTTTTGCTTAGATCTCCTTCTCTACACGTAAAGTTTGCAACTTTACGTGTGGAATAGGCTTGGGAAGGGTAGATCTATAGTTTGGAGTCCATGCATGACTCAAAAATCCTCTGCATGTAAGGAGAACTAAAGGGACTCGGTGAGTCCTTTGAGTGGACTCGGCGAGTAGCATGAAGTTGTGGAGGAACTCGACGAGTTAGATGAACAACTCGTCGAGTCGTATGAAGATTGCCTTGTACTCGGTGAGTCTGTTCTTGGACTTGGCGAGTCAGGTCGTGAAACCCCAAACCCTTCGAGTGGTGACTCGAATCAGTGAGTCGGGTGGAGACTCAGTGAGTTGGACAGGTATGGACTCAGAAATCGGTAGACTCGGCGAGTCATGGACTGACTCGGCGAGTCGAGTCATGAATGGAAGGAATCTGAACATTATGAACTCGGCGAGTCAGTAGGGTGACTCGGCGAGTAGGGTTGACCTGGAAGGTTGACTTTGACCAGGACTTTGAACTTGGACCAGGGTGGACTTGGTTGTCTTTTGGGGGTCAGTTAGACTCAGTGTTGCATTGATATTGGTAGTTCGGGGAGCAAGGGGAGCAGGAGCTTCGTGAGTTGTCGGGCAGCAACTAGTGAGATCATCAGCAAGTTCAGCCAGTGCAGGTGAGTTTCCCTTTGTGTGAATGGGTCTAAGGCCACAATGCCGGCCCATGTAGTTATGAGTAGAAGACCCAGGGGTTAGCCCTAGGCACAGTATGCTAGTATTATTTTCAGGACGAGGTCCAGTAATAGCGGACGGGTGCCCAGGGAATTGTTTATATGATAGTTATACTTGTTGTCTGTGTGATACATGTATGTGCCTGGTAGGGAGGTGAGTGTGGGCGAGGTCCCGTATCTCACCAATAGCAGAGTGTGGATGGGGTTCCATATCTCATTAGTAGCAGAATAGGGGCGAGGCCCGAACTAGAACAGTAGTGAGAGTGGGCTAGGCCCGTACCTCATTACCATTAGGAGCATGGACGGGGTCCCATGACTCATTAGTAGCAGGACATGGGCGAGGCCCAGGATAGGCGAGGCCTTAGGAAAGAACCAGTTGTATGTGTTAGTTATGAAATGTTATGTGTTATTATTTGTTGGCGGGCGAGGCCCTGTGACAGGCGGGGCCTAAGTAAAACAGATCTGTATCCGAGCGGGGCTCGAAGCCAGGCGGGGCCTGGAACGGCGGGGCCGTTGTAGCGGGCGAGGCCCGAGGTAGGGGGCGAGGCCCATGATAGTGGGCGTGGCCCAGTATGTGCAGTATGTGGTTATGCATGGTATGTGGTAGGGTGGGGAACTCACTAAGCTTCGTGCTTATGGTTTTCAGTTTTGGTTTCAGGTACTTCCGGTAGCGGAGGGAAGAGCTCGGGGTGATTGCATGGCACACACCATAGATTAGACAGCCTGGGAATGTTTACTCTGATAATGAACATGTGTTTTGAAAACTTATACTCATAATATGTTTTGGAATGATGACTTTGTTTTAAGTAATGAATTATTAAAAGAAATTTTTGGTCTTAAATTTTGGGTCGTTACAGCAAATTTGTCTGGTAAATCAAACTCCCAAACTTCAATGGATATTGAAATGGTGACATTGGAGATCCAGAAAAGGTAGATTCTGAGATAGTTCCTTGTGCCATCCCAAAAGAGTCCATTTGTTTTTATTGCCAAGAGAAGGGGCATTGGAGATGAGTTGCTCTATTTACCTAAGAGATCTAAGAGATGGGAGAGTCAAAACGTATGGCTCTACTTTAGGTAAAATCCATCAACTAACTCTTTTAAGTTCCTATTCTAGATTCTTGATACATGATGTGATAAGATTACATTTTGATGTTTTGTAGGATCGAAGAAAAGAAAGGAAGCTTAAGGGAAGAAGTGAGCTGAATCTAATCGTGAAGAAATGGATTTCGATCGCATTGCTTGAAGATTAGATTCTTAAGCTACTACTTGGAGTTAGAATAGATTGCTTAGGAATATGTAACAACATAGTTTTTCACTTGCATTGTAAGGACAAATTTTTCCGCAATAAAATAAATTTTGATTTTATATTATTTATTTATCCTTGTAATGGCATGTATGAAAAAAATTGATGTTTGTAAGTTTCTATTATTAGCAATAACGGATTTGATTCTTAATTATGTTATTTATGGAAAGGTCAAGAATTTACCAAATAAGGAAAGTTTCTCATCGCCCAAGTTTCAGTTGGACAGAAACTTGGAATCATACAACTTGGTTGCATGATGAATGAGAAATTTCATGTTTGGAAATTAGACTAATTCGTTGACAAAGTGTCAAGTGAAGGACTAGGAGATTGAGTACACAAGGTTGTGTGTTAATCAAGTCCACCACAAGAGTAACAAAGATATTCATCATGATTTACTAAGGTTAAGTAAATATGATTATACTTATGAGATTAAGTGTAATTCTCAGTTGATTGAAAGAGTTTTAATAAATAGCAGAACGAATAAAGTAGAATCAAGTAGGTAGAAAGATAAAAGTTTCTCTATTCTAAGAAGAAGGGAGACTACCTTTTATTATGTTTTATGATAGGTCTTAATGATTAAGAACCATATCACAATTGATTCTCTATGGACATCTTAGTGCACTAGTATGGCTAAGAAGAGGAATCAAAAATGGTTCAAATGGTTAAATCAAAAGGATGAGTCACACTTCGTTCCAAAATCAAGTCTTAGAATCGTACTCCAAGATTGTGAATTGAGTGACACGCATTCATCAAATGTGAAGTAGAAAATTGTTTTCCTACTCCTACACATTTGAATTTGGTATGTTGTGATGTCTTAAAAAAACCAAAGACCAACTAAGACCAAATGTGTGTAATGTTTTGTCTTGATATAGACACACACTAACTCTTGGATATTTGTTTATCAAGAAATGTTCTTGATAAGAGAATCTAATATGTCAAGAGGTCAGTAGGAGTCCGAAGATCTTGAAAGGATTTAAGAATTAATCAAGAGTAAACACTAGCGTACGACTTGAGGTTTGTAACCTATCGTGTTGACATAATTTTGTTTCTGTGCCATTCAAGTTTAAGTTGACTATGCAATGTGAGTTCTGTGAGTTCTCATGTGGATTTCATAGATTTAAGACGCCCTAATCAACGGAAAGTACATTGATAGGAAGGGATAATCTTATTGACAACTTGGAAGACATGGTGGGCACCCGTGCTGCCATGAGGCGAGAAATTAAAATTAAGTAAGTTCAATCCATAAGAGTTGAATTTTGTTTTGATAAATTCACATGGATAAGAAAACATGCACCTTAAAATCTAAGTGTCATAAGATTTCTCTCTGTTCGTGAAGAAATTCTTTCACTAAGAGAGATTTTAAGATGATAGTGGTTGTGAAAATTGCATTCTCAAATTCGATTATGATTACAGCATCCCTTTTCATAATTCAAATTGTGAAATTTGGCAATTAGTCTGAATTGTTTTGACACACATATGAGCTATCTAAGGCAAAGGTGTATATGTTTGAGAAGCTTAGATAAAGGATTATCAAAGCATTAGGTATTAGAAATTTGAACTTAAGAAATTCAATAGGTATTGTTTTCATGAAGTTAAGCTGTTTTCTGAATACATGTCAAAGCTAGTGGGAGCATAAGTGTTATGCTTATATGATAATAATCGTCATAATAGTGGGAGCATAAATGTTCTGCTTGTGTGATTATTATGGCAAGTATTGCAAGTTAGGAATATTAATTATAGAAAACAAGAGTCATAAAGGGTTGAAAAGTTGTTTTGCTATAATTAAGGGAGAGAATATTGTACTTCGTTTCAAAATCTAAAGCTTAGATTAAGAAATTTTAATAAATTTAGTCAAAGTATACATAGTGTGTTCTTAAATTTCGATTATGATTACGGTATCCCTCTTCATAGTTCGAATTGTAAGAACGTGACACATAAAATTTTATGGCAGAAGATTGATAAAGTATCAGATCTTTATGTAAGACATTATGCATCGTGTCCCATACGCTTCAGGTAAAGGATCAATTGTAAATGCTATAATATTTGACCATTCTAATATTTTCCAAATGTCTAGCGCATTAAAAGGGAAATGGACTAGAACCGGTTTTGACTAAAATAATTAAAGAACTATCAAAGGACGATCTAAAGTTAGTTGAAGATTGGTTGCTTGTGAGTAGTTGGAAGTATGGTATTGGATCGACTTGACATTATTATGAATATATAAGATTCTATAAAGAGTTGTCATATGGCAAATATGGAAATGTTTCCATATTGGGAGTTGGATATTGAGAATCTATGTCTAGATTAGATACTTTTATGCAAGAAGGATGTTCAATGGAATGCACTTTGAGTGAGAGACATCATATCTATAGAATTGGTTCTGATAGAGATTGGACAAGTCTTGATGATTTTGAGCTATGACTTTACGAAAGGATCATTGCATAAAATGTTAGAATCTATCATATTCTATAAGTGACAAGAATTTGATATTCTTATACTTATGATAAGAATTGGGAGTTGTGAAATGAGTATGATTGGAAATGTGTTCATTTGATCTATTTCACAAAGTAAGGACCATAAGTAAACATTGTGTGCATGCTAAGAGCATGGGACAATTGTAGTAATAATTCAAGTAATAAGTTAATTACCCGAAACAGCAAATAATGAGTAATCAATATGGTGATTAAATAAAATGTTTTATTTATACCTAGAGTTTGGGGCCATATAGGATTAGTATTATTCTTGTGTTTCACTTTGCATGTTTTCACTTCCTGAATAATTAAATTGGTTCAGAACAATCAAATTATTCGAATGGTCCACAGTCGTTCATATGTTGGAAGTAAGTATGAATGAAGACTATCATGAATTGGTTTGTAGATTGTCTAAAGTGTATTAGGCATAGCAAAGGTTTGCTGCAATGTTCATGAGTGATTATGAATATGATTTTGAGCATTGAATTAAACCCACGCTCACTTGGATTCTATCACGAGTGATCGGTGAGACGATAATATCTCATATTCTTAAACCGAGATGTGTGAGTTGTATCTTGCGTGTCGGTTACACATTGATAATATGTAAACGCACCAGTAACTTGGTGTCATAAAACATATTGTTGTGTGTGATTCAGTGAGTGAGTGCAAGGAAGCATTGAATCAAAGTTTATCTGTTCCTTTTATCCAGAGTAGGATGAATGCGATATCTGTGGGCCCCTCGATGATTTAGTAATGACACCCTAAGCGCTTGGCCAAGCCGGGACTAATTTGATGTGTTCAAATTGTAGTCTATTGTCAGTCGTCGTAAATCGGAAATCGGGAAACAACACATAGATAGAGAGAATGATTTAAATCCATGTCTCAAGTCTATACGATATCAAGAATGGAGGAATATATGATCCCTTATCTAAAGGACACGCTTCTGATAAGACCAAAGTTGACAGCGGCTTTTGAAAGCTACAATTGCTAATCAAGATTTGAGGTTATACGCAAAATAGTTATTAGACTTATCTAAGTGGGAGACTGTTGGATTAGTGTCTAAGTCCATAACTATTTTGGTATGTACTTGACCGATTGTGCATGGTCCTTTTGGGTTGCCTTCACACTGGTGACTAGACAGGATGATTGTTGAGGAGAGAGGCTGATTTATTGTTATGAATAATAAATGAGGGTATGAATATGATTTATTAATATATTATATGAATAATATATTAATTTGGAATCATATTATTAATTAGTATTTAATCAGAAATTAATTTAGAATTAATTTTGGGATTAGAGGAACTGACTGAAAGTGCAGGGGCTATTGTAATTATTAAATAGTTGAGGCTTTGGGCCATTGGATCACCTTTATTAAGGCTTGAAAATAAATCCTAGAAGGATCTAGGAGTTTTTGTCCAAGGGATTAAGGAAAGGAGTCCATGGACTTGCTTAGGCCCTAAGCTAAGGGATTAGGGTTTACACCTTGAAACCCTAGTTAGCCTTAAGTATAAATAGCACCCTAAGGCACTAAAATTTCATCTAAGCCTTGGGGAACCCTAAAAGGGACGAAATCTAGGGTAAGATACCCTTCTCTCCTCTCTCCCATATTCATCCTTTCACCTAGTGTGTTTGTGAGCCATTAGAGGTACTACACTTGTGGTACTTGCTTTCAAGAGCTAAGGAGATTCAAGTAACTAGTTGTTATTACTATATAACAACAAAAGGTATGTATTCTATTTTTATATATGAATTTGGAAAATAATAGTAGCATGCCAGGTTTCTTTTTGTGTTCATAAAGTTGTATAACTAATAGTGAAAACATAGATCCAAATCTAGGGTTGCATGCACACATAAGATTGTTTGTATAAATCCCATCAAGTATATGCCAGAGTGGATTTATGTGTTAGTGGGGTTCATTCGATGCACGAATGCTGCTTGCTTTGTGCTTTGTGGAACTCTTGATGATGGGAGACAAATACTAAGTGAATATGACGATATTCAGGAGGTAGATGGTTGGCATCATGAGGCGTTCTTCAACAGCTGATGACAGAGAAGTGTGAGAACCTAGGAAGAGTCTTGGGAGTGAACTTAGTCAGATGAGTATGCTAGCGGAGGAGAGTATTCGCTGGAAGGCGAACTTGCGTAACAGTTTGGTGATCGAGAAGGTTGAATAGCTACTTAGGAAATCTGGGACGATACATGTGGAAAGTATGGGTAGATGTGGCAGGTAGTAGGGGCATGTACTACTGAAAGCAGATGACCCATACTCAAAACACGGAGAATTCAAGAAGTTCTAAGTAGCGGATTGAGAAGAGAGAACATGGTTCGAGTACCATGATTCGTAGCGGATTAAGAAGAGATAACATGGTTCTGGTACCATGATTCATAGCAGATCGAGAGGTAGCCACATGGTTTGAGTACCATGACTCTTGGCGGTTAGTGCTTCTGGTTTTACTAATTATTCCATTATGATTGGTTAGAATGAGATCAGATGTGAAAAAGTATGGGGCTAGAGGGCCATGTTGAACGAGTTTCAATGGAGCATACCTTGAGAGGGAAATCGAGTTAGTTTGTAGCACCCGGTTCCTGGTATGTAGTTCATTGAGTATTTGTTTCACATTTTGGACTGAGACTAAGCGAGCTGATGGCCCAACTCGTCGAGTAGTAGTGGTTTGGACCCAGGGTTTAAGTGGCAGACTCGTCGAGTCGGCGGCAAGACTTGACGAATAGGTTTTGGCTGAAAAAAACCCTAATCTGAGGGTTTGCACCCTATTTAAACCACCTTATGCAACCTCCATTGTCCCTTATGCTCTCAGAACACCTCATATTAAACCATAATCATCTTTGGTGAAGATCTAAGGCCTATTTGGTGGATTTTGGTGGTTTGTGATCACAAGAAAGAAGGAAAAGCTTGAAGAGCCAAGGGGAAATCAGATGATCTCGAGTTTGTGCTGCATCTATAGTTCTTTGGAGGAAAAAGTTTTATACCTTGCTCATTCATGTTCTGTATCCCTTTTTGGAGTAAATTAGGGCTTTAAGGAGCCATTTTTGGTAACCAGCTATGTATGCAAGCATGGTTGAGGCTAAGAATCCAGATCCAAGGTCCTTAGGGGACTACAAGACATAAAGTGGCTGACTTTGGGGCCTTAGAAATCCCCATTCATTTTAAGAGCTTATTTTAGAGCCTTTTGAGCTTATTCTCCCATGCATACACGTAAAGTTTGTAACTTTATGTGCTAGATCAATCTTAGAAGCCTAGATCTATCTTTTGGACAAGTGTTGTACATCAAAAATCGAGAAATGAGAGTTGAACAACCTTGACTCGGTGAGTTGTTCTTGGGACTCGACGAGTCCGAGGCTTGACTCCCCTTTTTTGTTAGGGTTCAAAGGAACCCAATGAGTGTTAGAATGGTATTAGAAGGGTCTAGGGGAGTGCCCCAACGCATTGGACTTAGCCATAGACCTGGAGTTCATAGGACTTGACGAGTGCATGAGCAGACTGAACGAGTCCAAGGCGATCTCCCAACTGTTAAAGATGAAGTCGAAAAGTTGTTTGTACAACTTAGCGAGTAAAGGTCAGGACTGTTTGAAGGACAAGGATGAACCCGACGAGTCGTTTATACAACTCGGCGAGTAAGATAAAGGTTCATTCGAGGTTGTTTTTAAGGAGAACTCGTCGAGTCATTGCTAAACTCGACGAGTAATAGCATGAAGAAGGACAAATGAAGGGTAGGGACTCGATGAGTTGGAGGCCCAACTCGGCGAGTCAGGTCAACTGGAAGTTGACTTTGACTTTGACTTTGACTTGGTCAAGGGTAAAATAGTCATTTTACCCTAAGAACAGTTATCAATGTCTGACTAAGTGTTTTATGGGAATTTTAGCCGGAGGATCACTGGAGCAGAAGTCGGACATCTGTCGATCAACTTTTCAGCAGTCAGCCTTGCGATGTGAGTTACCTTCCAGTAGGGGTGGGTCTACGGTACCAATGCCGACCCACTAGTAGGAGATTATGTGTGAGATGGTTATCATTGTGATAATTGTGTGGTTGCTATATTTGTGATGAGTATATGTTGGTAGTAGTAGGGCGCGTTAGCCCCTGGTTACCGGTTGAAAGATACCGAAGATGGTTATCGGTTGAAAGATACCGAAGGGGTGGACAAACCCACGCATGTATAGTTGTATGCTTATGATATGCCATAATGTGACTCAGTATGCCTATGTATGTTATCGTGAAACCAATATGTTATCACATGTAATATGTGATAGGGGTAGGGGTGAAATAGTCCCCAGTTACCGGTTGAAAGATACCGAAGGGGAGGTTAGTTCTCGGATATTGGTTGAAAGATACCGAAAGGGAGAGTAGCTCCTGATTATCGGTTGAAAGATACCAAAGGGGAGGATAGTTCCCAACTACCGGTTAAAAGATACCGAAGGGGAGGGTAGCTCCCGGTTACCGGCTGAAAGATACCGATGACTATGTGATATGAGTATGGTGGGGGAACTCACTAAGCTTTGTGCTTACAGTTTCAGTTTTGGTTTCAGGTACCTCTTCGTCTAAGGGGAAGGAGCCGGTGGTGAAGCAGCGCATCACACACACACGTGTTTTCCGCATGGGGTTTCCTAGGAGTGTACTCTGATTTATTTTACTTTTGACAAAATGGTTTTTATGGTGATATGTTTTGGATTATTGACATATTGATTGTGACATGAGTTATCATTATGAACGTTTTTATACCGATGGGTTTGATGTTATAGTTTATTTTAAAATGAAATTTTTGGCCTTTAATTTTGGATGCTACATGAATGGTAACATGGATGGACTTAAATGGAAAGTAAATTATAAGGGAGGGACCATTTAGTAATTTTGCGAAACTAATTGGAAGAAGAAGAAGAAGGAGGAGGGACTGGAAGTGTGAATTATGGAAAGTTTTTAAGTGACCAAGTATAAGAACCCGTCACCTTCACAAGCCCTAACCCTAGCCATTTATACTCCAACCGTCACCACCCTCTCCAACCTTGTCCCTCTAGCCGCCACTCACCTTACTGCTGTGTCCGGCCGCTGTCTCCTAGCCTAACTAGTGCCGCCCATCGGAGCCCTCCGCCAGTGCAGACACAACAACGATGAAGAGCCACATGTGATGTCGTTTTGGTGGGTCGCCGGACCGTTTAGTGCCGTCACGGTTGTTTCTAACGATGTCGTCGCTCCAATCGCCATCGAGGGCCATCGGGAAGAAGCCAATGAAGACCGCCGACGCAGCTGTGACCGTCCGCTACTACGCCTCTCTCGTTACCTTCTTCTTCTTCTTCTTCTTCTTATGGTTTATGGTATCTCAAAATGACCACTAAAAAACTATAACGACCACCGTTGTTGTCATTGAGGCTCGCCGCCTGTAACACCCGATGTTGGAAGTGCTCGATTGTGTCTTCGGAGACCAAGCATATAAGCGTAATCTGACGATACGGTCTTTTACTAAGTCTTGGGTCTTATTCAGAAGGTTACAAGGCTTGGGGTGTAGCTAGGAGCGTAGGGCTTCTTGCCACCTTTGCATGGATATAAATTTCGTCGGAACGGACTTAAAGTGAAGGAGTTATAGTATTTTTGAAGTTGTGGGTATTATTGGTACTTAATTGAGAAAATGTCAAGGAAGTTGGCCAACACGAGACTACGCCCAACGTAAGCTGGGGTTTTCCTAGCGTAGTGGGGATGAGGAGTCATGGGTGTTGGAGGCGTACGCCCAGAGCCTTTAAAAGCTAATTTTTAGAGTGTGCCACTATATAAAGAACATTACACCCTAAAAGGTCAGCCTCTTTCTCACCCTTAGATAGTTTTGGCGAAACCCTAATCCTTTTTTAGGGTTCTTAGAGCTTGGAAGGCTTTTTGTGAGCATTTTGGTGTTTTGGATTCACTCTTCAAGGAAGCAAAGGTCAAGGCAAGGTGTTGGTGCAAAGGAGAAAGTTCAGATCTAGGATTTTTGCTTCTCTACAGACCTTTTAAAGGTATAAAGCTTTGATCTTGATGATTATCTCCTTACATCTCTTAGATTGAGTTTTGGCACCATTTTGGGTCCAAAGGTTGAAGCTTTATGGTTCAATCTGATTTCTAGGACTTGGAGTTGCTACTCTTAGTTCTAAATAAGTCTTTAAGGCAGAAAGTTGCCACTTTTGATGTCCTAATGGGTTCATGCATGAGTCAAGACCTTTTCCATGGAAGTAGATTTTCATTTTTGGAGTTTGAGCTTATGTGGGTCATGCAAAGCCATCAATTTAGCAACTTTATGGTTCAAGACGTCATTAAGGACTTGGATCTGTATTTGTAGCTTCTGGAGTAGAGTATTAAGCACTTAATAGGAAAGTGACTTATCAGGGGGGTTACGCTGGGCGTACATGCAGGTACGCCTAGCGTACTCACCATTTGGCTTGTACGCTTAGCATACGTAGGAGTACACCCAGTGTACTCATTAGATATGGGTTTGGGTTATTTTGTGCCTCAGTTTGGGCCATGCAAGGGATTTTGGTTGTTTGGGCCTTAACAGGCCATCAAAAGTCAGATAATGTGTGCCAAGGAAATGTTCGGGCTTAGGGTAAAGCCCATTAGAGAAATTGGGCCCAATTTGGCAAACTGGGCCATTAATGGGCCATTAGTAAGCTTGGAAAGCCTATCAAATTTGGGTTTTTGTTTTGGAATTGGGACTTAGTTGTTGATCAAATTAGGCCAGCGGTAAAATGATCATTTTAGCCCCATGCGTGGATTAAGGATTATGGTATAGGGCCCAATTGCTAATCTGGGTATATTGATTAGTAGTGGCAGCTCGGTAAACTGACAGGGCAGCAGCTAAGGATTTCTTCAGGAAGCTTTTTGTTTGAGGTGAGTCTTCTCACCATACCAGTGGGTCTAAGGCACCAAGGCAGACCCATTTTATGATATGTGGTATGATAGTTAGATTTTTGCTAGGTGGCATGCTAGTTGTGTTTGTGATACTTGCATGGAAGACCCCAAAGGAAGCCCGTGGCATTGGATGTAAGACCATGTGGGGTAGCCCATGGCATTGGATGTAAGACCATGTGGGATAGCCCATGGCAGTCCTAGGTAAAGACCATGAGGGGTAGTCCATGGTATTGTATGTAAGACCATGTAGGGTAGCCCATGATAGTCCTAGGTGAAGACCATGTGGGGTAGCCCATGACATCTGTGCTGGTTTTATGTATGCATGGCTTATGTGATATGTGTGTAGCCTTGATCAGCTACTAGGATATGTGTATGTGTGGTGTGTGGTATGCTCTGGGGAACTCACTAGGCTTTGTGCTTATAGGTTTTGTTTATGGTTTCAGGTATCATCATTTCGGAAAGGAAGGGCTCGGATTGATCACAATGCACACACCTATGATTTCCGTAATGAGTGATTTTGGGATGAACTCTGATAAATGTTTTACTTAATGATTATTTGAATTGTTTAGAATGAATGGTATGAATGTATTAGCTATGTTAAAAATGAAATTTGTACCTTGGATTTAAGGGTCGTTACAAGTTGGTATCAGAGCCTTGGTTTGAGGGATTCAAACATACTTTCGGGTGAGTCTGGACTCAAATTGAGGATTTGTAAATTTTTCAAAAGAAAGATGTTTTCGAGTAAAGAATTTATAAGACAAGAAAGGGTGTGGTGCATTCAATTGGCCGAGCTCATGTAAGTTTCCCAGAATACCAACAATTGTTATTTGTTAAGAATTCATTTATGAATCTGAGAATCGCATGCTAGTTAGGGCTAGGGGAGATGCCTTTATATGTTGTATGGGTTGGTAGACTTGCATGCTAGTGCTGAGTAGTCAACAATAAGTTGGTCTGATATGTGGTGCTTGTAGCCATGAGGATATTGGATGTCATGCTGGAATTAGATTGATAATTGTTAATTATAACTTTTAAGAGTATGTTTCAAAAATTGTATACGGTTAGGACTTGTTTCCGGTTTAGTGTACAATTCGCATGCACAAAGGCAACCGACAACGATGATGGTTGGATGTGGACAACATGGATTATGGTACGTGGAATGAGTGTCTGATGATAGCTTTACAGGTTGGAGACTACCCTAGGATGAGATTAGTGACAGGTGTTACCTGCTCGCAGATTGGATGTGAGGATAGACTAACTTGTCTAGTTATGATGGTTAGATTTACTGATTACCTGAATGTTGCTTGCTTTGTGCTTTGTAGGACTCTTATTAATATGAGTTAGCTATTAGGTGAATATGACAAGTCACATGTAGCATAGAATGGATAATCTCAGAGTGATGGACTTGACCCTATTGCGCAACTCTTGTATGAGTCCAACCGTTCTAGGGATGGGTCTTTTACTTGAAGGATTTTCTGATCTCTACTACATGTGGCTATATTCATGAGGTAGCTAGTTGACATTAATGGGAATCTTTCAGCAGCTGAGGGTCGGGTGAGGTTGGGAACCTAAGAAAGCCTAGGATATGCCTTAGTGGGCTTAGTAGGGCAGTTCGGTGAAGTTGGGATCCTAGGGGGACCTAGGAGGTGCTACGGTAGAGATTGTTTTGCTGTTTAGTAGACATTTAGTGTACCGGTGGAGTAAGCAACTGAGAGGCTTCAGGAGGATTGCTGAGGAAAGTATGGATAGGTGTGAAAGGTAGTATTGAGCCCATACTACTGAAAGCATAGGATCCATACTCGAATCATTCAGAGTCTTGGAGAATCTGAGAAGCTTATAGGAAGGAGAGTTATTGGTTATGCCTTGATCGTGGGAATAACTGCTTTGCAAAATGAGGATGAGCATGCATGAGTGGGGTCAGGATTTGGTCCCGGCTCCGGTGGTGAGCCAACTAGTGGAAGGACTGCTAGGATTTTGAGTTTGCCTTGGATCTCTTTGTATCAGGTGGCAAGGATTGATTATGTGATCTCTTCCACATTTAGTTTTGGAGACCGAGTCTCAGGGATAGTTTGTAGCCCGGTTTAGAGCAGTGATTGCTCCAGCTATTGCAGTATAGTCGTGGCGATTAAGCTAGAAAGTGGATCAGGGTGCAAGACCCTAAATGATATGGGCCTCGGAGTCAAGGAAGAAATATTTATTAGGAGTACCTCATAAGAGAGGTTCAGGTCAGGCGAATTGATCGGAGGGTCTCGAGCGAAGACCCAAGAGTTTGGATTAGGTTTGAGAGGCCAGCCGGGTTGGATCTAGTGCGACGCTCACAGGAACTGCGCGATGAAGTTTCGTTCCAAGGGTGTGGATTGCCATTAGGATTGGAAAGAGGTGCTACATTATGTTCTCAGGGTGGTCGGGGTACCACATGAGGAGGAGGTTAGGAACCCTTTTGATGTTGTGGCTATGCTATCTTCGGCCATTTCCGGCAGATACCGGGTATTTGTATCGCTTGGGGAATTGTGATGAGTTGGATCTTGGGTCGGATTTCTGCTATTATCTGGGATAGCAAGGGTTGACAGATACCTTTCAGTATGTCGAGGAATCTTGAGGGTTCTTTGGGTGGATGTATCTCACGGAGCGGATTCCGTGTATACCGTGATTGCTTCGAGTCGTTGTTAGAATCTGTTCAGTGATCTGGGTTGCTATAGGTGTAGCAGGTTTGACCACGTCATTAGGGATTGGCCATAGGGACCAAGCCCTTTATATTTTTGTTTTGTCCAGGTGGATGACAAGGAGGTCGACTGTCTGATGATAAGGGAGGAGCAGCCAGTGCACTTGCTCCAGTCGTTTTCGTGGTTGGCCCGAGGGTTTGAACGAGGGGGTTATGACTAGTTTTCTGTAGCCTTGGTAGTTACGTTTGGAAGAACAATTAGGATCTCCAGGGGCAGAGAGAGTTGTCGTTGAGGTTTTGGTTAGACTACCCATTCGTTGGACTCCTAGATCTTAGCGGGATATCGCTTTTAAGAGTTTGAAATAATTGATGTAGTCGGGATACAAGAAGTGTTAGCTAGATTTCAGGTAGTGTGTTGTTTGGGCAGGGTTATTTTTGGTGTTCTAGCTTTGTTAGGCACCGCCTGTCAGTAGATTGATCATTGGAATGAAAGAGGATTTGGGAATCCTTCAATTTTCATGTGCCAAGCGGACTTAGTCGAATCTAAGTGGGAGAGTATCATTCAGATATCCAGGATAAAAGCGAGTGTGAGACGAGGATGCATTTCACATTCCCATTTTTTGGGGAGGAAAGGTGGCCTTAGGGGCCAACTGAGTATCAGATATCATGAGATGGGAGTTCGGGAAACTCCCCAACATTTGGAATGCATCTTTTTGACGTCATATTGCAGGCTTCGTGGGGGGGGGGGGGGAACCATGTAGTGTTCCAATCAGTGTTTGAGTTAAGTATGGGAGTATGGACTGCATGGGTGATTAACATTGAGATGTGTATGGACAGTCAGGGTGAAAGTGTTGTAAGACTATGGGGAGCCGTAGCATTCACTAATGAATGGATGGTGTGGGAAGTGATTTAAGATTACATGGTAGTCGTATCATTCATGGGTTCTCTCGAGTGATTTGGACTAGGTCAGGCTAGTTCGCAAGGTTGTGAGGGGGAGCCACAGGGTAGTGAGGATCAGGACCAGAGGTGATTGACTGATCAGTTATTCGGGGGCGAGATCGGGTGGTCGAGGGAATCCAGGTTGGAACCGGTAGAGACCGTTGCATCGAGGGATGAGACTTAAGATAAAGGATCGTATGGATGGATAGTGCATGTCTCAGTAGGGTTATAGTTGGGTAGCCCTGATATTGGATCTTGTAAGAACCTGGTGGTTGGACAGGGTGTGAGACTGGTGGTCTCAGGGAATTGGCTAAGGGTATGTATAAATCGGAAGAGTATAGGATGATTGGGAGTCATGGTGAATTATGTAAGTGCTATTTCGAGGATCTCTGGTTAGGAGCAGGGTAACGATTCAGATTGGATTGGAATTTGAATCGGACTTCGTGTAGGATTTTGTTTCAGAAAGATGGGGTGTGGGGAATTTCTATGCCAAAGGCATCAAGGGTAGAGTTCCAGGGTGATGTACGGGCTGGTTTGATGGTAGTCTAAGCCATTATGATGTGTCTCGAGTGGCCTTATATGTAATAGAGCCATGACAGGTCAGAATCAGGAAATGATGGGTTGACGGAGGCCGGGTATGATGTAAGTCTGCAACTATTCTGGTCGTATTCACCTTTTATGTTGGGCTCAGTGGCGACAGGTTGTCAGCCTACCTAGATCAGATAGATTAACAGGTTGAAGGAGACAAGGCAACTATGGTTAGATGAAATATTTCGTTAGAGGTTGCAGGGGGACTGATGAGTGTGTTTTTAGATTAGCAATTCGGTGTGTGTAGGGTGTTCCAGATAGTGGACATAAAGGTTGGGACCAGGGAGGTTCCCGAGTGTTCTCTAGGAAAGTAGCGATGTTGCAGCAAGAGGAGTAGGAGTGACTTCAGTGATTTGGGGTCTGTGTGTGGAATTGCTTGTTATTCGGTAGTCGCAGTTGATCGGTGATCATCTCCTTTAGGAAGCATTAAGGTATTGCAAGTGGAAAGCATTCTATATAGACTGGTTTCTTGGGAAATCCATTCGATGGTGATTCATTGTGGGCATTCTGTCAGAGAGACAGGCCATCTTGAACTTCAGGTCTCGGATGAAGCAAATGTGGTCAGGTTGCAAGGAATTTGTTCATCTTCGGAATTCTAGAACCCTGCGAGGGTTAGTTTCGGTTGCCTTGGAATGGAAAAGGTATGATCGGGGCTGTGACCATGAGGCCTTAGTTATTTGGCGTGAAGGATGGTAAGGAATGATTTCAGGGATGAAATCTAACTCAAGAGGGGAGAGTTGTAACAACCGGTGTTGAAAGTGCTCGATGGTGTCTTTGGAGACCAAGGGTATAAGCGTAATCTGCGATTCGGTCTTTTACTGGGTCTCAGGTCTTATTCGGAAGGTTACAAGGCTTCGTAGGGCTTCTTTCCACCTTTGCTTGGATATAAAGTTTGTCCGAAACAGACTTAAAGCAAAGCAGTTATAGTATTTTGAAGTTCTGGGCATTATTGGTCCTAATAGAGAAAATGGCAAGGAAGGTGGCCAGCACGAGACTACGCACAACATAAGATGGGGTACGTATAGCGTAATGGGGATGAGGAGTCGCTGTTACTGGAGGCGTACGCCTATTGTACGCTCAGAGCCTTTAAACACTAATTTTAAGGGTGTGCCGCTATATAAAGAACATTACACTCTCAAAGGCTAGCTTCCTTCTCACCCTTAGATAGTTTTGGCGAACCCTAATCCTCTTTGAGGGTTGTTGGAGCTTGGAAAGCTTTGTGTGAGCATTTTGGTGTTTTGGATCCACTCTTTAAGGAAGCAAAGGTCAAGGCAAGGTGTTGGTGCAAAGGAGAAAGTTCAGATCTAGGATTATTGTTTCTCTACAGACCTTTTCAAGGTATAAAGCTTTGATCTTGATGATTATCTCCTTAGATCTCTTAGATTGAGTTTTGGGACCATTTTGGGTCCAAAGGTTGAAGCTTTGTGGTTCAATCCGATTTCTAGGACTTGGAGTTGCCACTCTTAGTTCTAAAGGAGTCCCTAAGGCAGAAATTTTCCACTTTTGATGTCCTAATGGGTTCATGCATGATTTAAGACCTTTTCCATGGAAGTAGATTGTCATTTTTGGAGTTTGAACTTATGTGGGTCATGTAAAGCCATCAAGTTAGCCACTTTATGTTTCAAGATGTCATTAAGGACTTGGATCTGTATTTGTAGCTTCTAGAGTAGAGTATTAAGCACTTAATGGGAAAGTGACTTATCAGGGGGTTACACTGAGCGTATATGCAGGTACACCCAGTGTACTCACCATTTGGCTTGTATGCTTAGCGTACATAGGAGCCCGTGGCATTGGATGTAAGACCATGTGGGGTAGCCCATGGCAGTCCTAGGAAAAGACCATGTGGGGTAGCCCATGGCATTAGATGTAAGACCATGTGGGGTAGCCCATGGCAGTCCTAGGTAAAGACCATCTGAGGTAGCCCATGACAGTGTTAGGTGAAGACCATGTGGGGTAGCCCATGGCATTATTGCTGGTTTTATGTATGCATGGCTTATGTGATATGTGTGTACCTTTGAGCAATTACTAGGATATGTGTATGTGTAGTGTGTGGTATGCTCTGGGGAACTTACTAAGCTTCGTGCTTATAGGTTTTGTTTATGGTTTCATGTATCATCATTTCGAAAAGGAAGGGCTCGGATTGATCGCAATGCACACACCTGTGAGTTCCGCAATGAACGATTTTGGGATGAACTCAGATAAATATTTTACTTAATGATGATTTGAATTATTTAGAATAAATGGTATCGATGTTTTAGAAATGTTAAAAATAAAATTTGTACCTTGGATTTTTGGGTCGTTACACCGCCACCACAAGCGTCGCGATTGTTTGCCATTATGTGTTACTTCCGCCATCATGACACGCCACCAGGTGGGTGGCTAGGCTTATCTCACGATCAGAAGAGTGTGTGTTTTGTGTGTGTGGTTTCCTTGGCTGGAGCCACAAGAGGGCCACCACCACCACCACCACCACCACTCTCTACCACCATCTTCCGTCACAAGGTGGCGGTGGGCATAGTTATGGGAAGTTTAGTTTGGGATATTGTGTGTATTATTGTAATTTGTAACCGGAACAATAATAGAAAAACTTGAAACCACCACCGTGAGGTGTGGCTGCTACCTCTTGCCACCATCGACCGCCGTGTCGGGTGGCGGTGTGCTTTGCCTTGTTGTGTTTGATTCGTTTGGGATGCATGAAACCCTAGTGGGCCCAAAGAGGCCATAATGGGCCCAAGGAAACCCTAATTGAGCTAATAAAACCCTAATGGGCCCAATGAGGCCCAAAGTGATCTAAAAGCCCAACGAATTGACTAATGAGCTAGTATTAGGTAGGAAACCCTAATTAGGGACTGGAAACCCTAATGGCTTAAAACCCTAATTTTGGGGATTTATCGGGACACGCATGGGAATTATTTAGTAGAGTTAAAATATTAATTAATGATCACTGGAAAATTAACCTAAGGCAATACTAGGCTTAATGGATTAAGTCCGTAATGGGTTAAGTAAGAAACACTTAACCCTAATCATCATTTCATGTGAAAACCCTAATCTCACTCGGACCTTGAATTGGGTCTTTCTTTTGGGATTTGGTAATTGGGTTATTAATGGGCCATCCAAGAACAAGCAAATGAACTAGAATAATTTAATGGGCTTTAAGGTAAGGCCCATATGAGGGTTTAGGGCAAATTTGAAAAATTAGGTCGTAGATGAGCCATAGTTTTGGCCTTGATACTTATATGATATTAGGCCATTGGAAATTCCAAATGTTGGACTGGACTAAGTAGTTAGACCTTTAATTATGACCATGTAAAGGTTCGGGCCCAATGTTGAAAATTGGGCCATATGTTGGGCTTTGGCTGTTTACTTGACTTTTAGGCCTTTGGAGTGTGAGTTGGACCTTGGGCTTGGAACCCAATTATTAATTGGGTGTTGTTTGATGTTGGCAGTTTGGGAATCTAACAACTAGTAGCACGAGTTTCATCTGTGGGACTTAAGTATTGCCAGGTGAGTTATCCTCACTATACTCAAGGGTCTAAGGCACGAAGGCTGGCCCTTTGGATTGTTATCTGGTTATGTATGCTCCTATGATCTGTTAGATCAGTATCCTAGAGGGTAGGATAATACTATGTGATATGTGGTATGATTGTTTAGATTGGTATTCTGGTAGATATTATGGTATTATGTGCTATGTGGTAAGATCTGTTAGATCAGTATCCTGGTAAATAGGATATTATATGTTGCTATGATCCGTTAGATCAATATCCTGGTAAATAGGGTGTGCTATGCTGTTATGATCTGTTAGATTGGGTTGTCTGCTTATAGATTGTCAAGTGATTATCTGTAATATATATGCACATGCTTGTTTGGTTGTTGAGGATTATCTACTTTGTGCGAAAGCCAATAGACCTGGCTATTCCAACCTATTTGTTATGGGATGTGAGTATTCCATCCCGAGGATGATTAGACTCATAGTATGTGGGCATTCCAACTTGTTGGTTTTGTTGGATTAGTGTCTAAGTCCATAACTATTTTGGTATGCACTTGACCCGATTATGAGCATGGTCCTTTTGGGTTGCCTTCACCATAGCAATATGTAGGATGAATTAAGGAGAGAAAGGTTTAATTATGATTTATTAATATATTATAAGAATAATATATTAAAAGGAGAAATCATAATGTTTAATTAATATTAGTCAAGAATTAATTAAGAATTAAATTTGTGGTTAAAAGAGATTAATTAATCTTAGGGGGCTGGAGTTGTAATTATAAGATAATTACAATTGGTCTATGGATTACGTAATAATATATAGGTTGGACGAATTCTATGGTAAGCCCATAAGGAATTCGTCCAAGGGATATGTTAAAGGAGTCCATGGGCTGCTTAGGGCTTAAGCAGTCAGATTAGGGTTTCGTAGCTGTAAACCCTAATAGCCTACATGTATATAAAGGCCCCCTATGCCCCAAAAACGTGGATAAGAGTTCCTTTAGGGTTTCCAGCCGTTTTTGGTGCCTCCTTCCTCCTCCCTCTTCATCCAAGTTGCTTAGTGGTGTTTGTGACTCCATTAGAGGTGCAACAGTTGAGGCACTAATCTTTCTGAAGCCAAGGATTGATTGTTATTGCTATATAACAATCAAAGGTCAGATCTAAACCCTGTTTATGTCAATATGATTAATTGTATTCTGGATCTAAGGTTTATAGCTTTAGATATTCAATTGCATGTTCATTAGACAAACTAGATCCAAAAGCTATTAGGGTTTGCATGTACACCATAGGAATGATGTATTGCTCGAAACACATCAGTGGTATCAGAGCCTAAGGTTGTTTGTTTGATGTATTTGATGTTATAGTTGATTATTCATGCTTTAAAATCGAAAATTAGGGTTTCTGGGGGCTGGACTCGTCGAGTCCATGGCTGAACTCACCGAGTCCATGCTTGACTCGACGAGTCAGCTTGTTAGAAAGAGGTAATTTCGGGATTTTGTGCTCCTTTGGCTGGATAGTTACCAAAACATTTTTTATTGATATAAATCAGATTTTTATGATATTGGATGATTATCCTTGCCAAAATAAAAGATAACTTCATATTAATTAAATAATTATTTCCTTATATGATAAAATTTAATTATTTGAATTATTTGGTGAATTATCTTGCAAGAAATTGGACTAGGTCAAAATTAGATAATTGCCTTATTTGAATTTTGTTATCTAGAATGTTCTTGATAAAGTTTGGAAAGTTTCAAATTAACCCTTTGGGTTTCATCGTTTAAATTTGAGCTTAATAGTTTTATTTTGAAATTTAAATGGTTGAAGCATAATGTTTTGAAAATTTTCAAAACTTGCCCTCAAGTTTTGGAATTTAAAATTTAATTAAAAGTTTAATTTTGAAATGTTAAATTCTAAAACCCTAGTACTTTGAAAAGTTCAAATTACACCCTTATGTTTTTATTAATTAATTAAAGTGTATAATCAAAAGAGATTTGATAAAACATAAAGTTTCGGTTTACATTTTATTAAATTAAAAGTATAATTTGTTAAATTAGACCTCCTAGTATTTTATAAGTGTAAAATACACCCTATATATATATATATATGTAACAGTAAAAGTCTAATATTATATATATATGAGTAAAAGTCAGTCTTACCGTAAGTAGGCCTCATTCACGAAGCTGATCTATAAGGGGTGTTTAAGGAAATTGCCTAAAAAATGACGATTGAATGGGTATCCACTCTTACCCACCACCCTCTCTACTAGTGGAGGGTCGTTAGCCGAACGGGTAGGATAGGAAGAAACCTTCCATTATAAGTATAATAAAGTATACAAAGTAACTAAATACTTTCATATATTCCCAAATCATACTTACTTTAGGAAAAATGTGAAATTTTATGCTAATCCATGGAGTGACACTTTATACCCTTGCCGAGACATTAGTGGAGCATGTGTGGTTAACCAGCGCACTAATTTGGGGTTGGCATTGGTGGCGAAGGGTGGCTTGATGTTTGTCATAGATCAATGGAGTGTGTGTGGCTAACTGACACATTGATTTGGTGATAGTAGCATTGAGTGTACCACGTGATTCGTATGGTTATTCACACCTTATTTATGATCCCTCGTCATCCCAATAACAAATAGAAGGGCATAATCGAGATTTAAACATACCATTGAAAAGTTCAATGAATCTTAAAAGATCTAGGAGTTTCAATTCATTTAAAACTTAAACTTCCTTTTCGTTTTTCATGGTGGAAATTGGTAAATCGTCATTTACCTACCTTCAAATATTCTATAACTAGATTATGGCATCCCTCTTCTAGGTTGTGGAGTAGTGTGTTGGATCCTAGCCTTAATAACTCATTTGGGTGTTTTATTAAGGACTCAATTAACTTAACTTGAATTTTATCCCGTTTTGTAGATGTCTGAATCTTACAATGGTCTTCCTAAATCCTTTGGAACAAGCTTTCCAAATGAAGATGACGTTCTGAGATACAATCAAGGAAATGAGAGTCATGCTTAACTTCCTTTACCTCCTCCAATTGTTCTCCCTAACCTACAAGTTCAAAGGCTTGAAAAGTTCAAGATCACTCAAGCCCTTTTGGCAAGTAAACACGAAGATGGGAAACCTATGTGTGCACATGTCTTAGAGATGAAGTCACACATTGATAGGTTAAGGATGTTGGGTGTCGATATCTCAGAGATGTTGGCTGTTGACTGGGTTCTTCAGTCACTTCCTGATTCGTATAGTGAGTTTGTAAGAGAGTACTATACGATAGTTCAATACGTGACCCTCATTAATTTGACATATTTACTTATTGCTGCTGAATCAGCAATGATTTGGCTCAATGGTCAAGCAAACCTGATTGGTCAATTAAACTCCTATACTTCATTCGACACTGACAACATTGAATGTCTAGAAAAGGATTAAGCATGAGATCGTCCCATGTAATGTGCCAAGGAAGTCCATTTGCTTTTATCACCAAGAGAAGGGGTATTGGAAACAAAGCTGACCTGTTTACCCGATAGATCTAAGAGATGGGAGAGTCAAGACGTATGGCTCTACTTCTGGTAAAATCCATTATCTAACTCTTTTAGGTTCCTATTCTAGATTCTTAATACATGATGTGATAAGATAACATTTTGATGTTATGTAGGATCAAAGAAAATAGAGGAAGCTTAAGGGAAGAAGTGAGCTGAATCTAATCGTGAAGAAATGGATTTCGATCGCATTGCTTGAAGATTGGATTCTTGAGCTACTACTTGGAGTTAAAATAGATTGCTAAGAAATATATAATAACATAAATTTTCAATTGAATTGCATTGTAAGGACAAATTTTTTCCTCAATAAAATAAATTTTGATTTTGTCTTATTTATTTATCCTTACAATGGCGTGTATGAAAAAAATGGTGTTTGAATGTTTCTACTATTAGCAATAATGGATTTGATTCTTAATTATGTTATTTGTGGAAATGTCGAGAATTTGCCAAATAGGGAGAGGTTCTCATCACCCAAGTTTCAATTGGAGTGAAACTTGGAATCATACAACTTGGTTATGTGATGAATGAGAAACTTTATAATTGGAAATTTAAGACTAATTCATTGACAAAGAGTCAATTGAAGGACTAGGAGATCGAGTACACTAGGTTGTGCGTTGATCAAGTCCACCACAAGAGTGATAAAGATATTCGTCATGATTTACTAAAGTTTAGTAAATATGGTTATACTTATAAGATCGAGTATAATTCTGAGTTGATTAAAAGAGTTTCAATCAATAGCAGAACGAATAAGAAGAATGTAGTAGGCAGAAAGATAAAAGTTTCTCTATTCTAAGAAGAAGGAAGAGTAACTTTTATTGTGTTTTATGATAAGTCTTAATGATTAAGAACCATATCTCAATTGATCCTCTAAGCGAGTCTTAGTGAAGTTGCATGCCTAAGAAGAGGAATCGAGAATTGTAGAAATGGTTAAAATCAAGAAGTCAATCATACTTCGTTCCAATATCAAGTCTTAGAGTTAAGATTGTGACTTGGGTGAAAAGTCTTAAGTAGGTTTGTAACACTTATCAAATGTAGAATAAGAAAGTTCCTTATTCTTGTACATTTGAAATTGGTAAGTTGTGATGTCTTGGATAAGACAAAGACTAACTAGGACCAATTTGTGAAGTGTTTTGTCTTGATAATAGCTGCACTAACTCTTGAATATTTGTTTGTCAAGAAATGTTACTTGACAAAGAGAATCTTATATGTTAAGAGGTCAGTGGGAGTTTTAATGATGTTGAAAAGGTTTCAAGAACAAATCAAGAATAAACCTTATTGATCATCACTAGCACACGACTTGAGGTTTATAACCTATCGTGTTGACATCATTTTGTTTTTGTGCCATTCCATTTGAGTTAATTATGCATGTGAGTTCTATAAGCTATCATTTGAATGCATAAATACAAAGCGTTTTGATTGATGGAAAGTACATTGATATGTAAGGATAAGTTGCTAAAATACTTGGAAGACATGGTGGGCACTCATGTTACCATAAGGCTAGAAGCCAAGAAAGTTCAGTCCATAAGAGTTTGGATTTGTCACAAACTTGGTTTTGGCAAATTCACATGGATAGGAACACATACACCATAAAATCTAAGTGTCATAAGATTCCCTCCTTCATGAAATGACTGTGAGGAAATGCTTTCACTAAGAGAGATTTTAAGAAGATAGCAATTGCAAAAATTGTATTCTAAAATTCGATTATGGTTACGACATCCCTTTCCATAGTTCGAATTGTGAGATTTGGCAATTATCCTAACACTTAGGACTTATTAATATGAGTTATGAATTGTTTAGACACACATATGAGCTATCTAAGGCAAAGGTGTATAAGTTTAAGAAGCTTAGATAAAGGCTTATCGAAGTATCTGGTATTAGAAATATGAACTTCAGCAATTCAATAGGCATTGTTTTCTGGAAGTTCAGCTGTTTTCAGAATACATGTCAAAGCTAGTGGGAGCATAAGTGTTATGCTTATATGATAATAACCATCATGATAGTGGGAGCATAAGTGTTATGCTTTTATGATTGTTATGACAAGTATTGAAGGTTATCAATATTAATTATAGAACAACAAAGATTCAATATGCAAAGTTGCATGGGTTGAAAAGTTGTTTTGCTATAATTAAGGGAGAGAATGTTATACTTCATTCAAAATCTAAAGCTTAGATTGAGAAATTTTAATAAATATAGTCAAAGGATACATTGTAGGTTCTCAAACTTCGATTATGATTACGGCATTCCTTTGCATAGTTTGAATTATGAGAACGTGACACATAAAATATTATGGCAGGAGATTGATAAAGTATCATATCTTTATGTAAGACATTATGCATCGTGTCCCATACGCTTCAGGTATAGGATCGATTGCAAATGCTATAATATTTTACCATTCTAAAATTTTCCAAATGTCTAGCACATTAAGAGGGAAAAGGGACTAGAATCGGTTTTGACTAAAATAATTAAACAACTATCAAAAGATGATCCAAAGTTCGCTGAGGTTTTGTAGCTTGTGAGTAGTTGGAAGTATGGTATTGGATGGACCATATCGACATTATTATGAATAGATAAGATTCTATTAAGAATGAGTTGTCATATGGAAAATATGGAAATGTTTCCATATTGGTAGTTGGATATTGAGAGTCTACGTCTAGATTAGAAAAAATATTTATGCAAGAAGGACGTTCAAAGGAGTGTACTTTGAATGTGAGACTTCACGTCTATGGAATTGTTTTGTAACAATTCCAATAGAGTACTTTGTAATTTCATTGGCCAAGTCTTGGTGACTTTTGTGCTATGATTTTGTGAAAGGATCATTGCATAAAATGTTAGAATCTAGCATATTCTAGTAATGGCAAGAACCTTGTGTTCTAACACTAATGATAAGGATTGGGAATTGTAAAATGAGCATCATTGGAAAAGTTTTTCAATTGATCTATTTCACAAAGTAAGGACCATAGGAAACATAGTGTGCATGCTTTGTGCATGGGACAACTATTGTTGTAATTTGAGAAACAAGTTGATTTTCTGAAACGGTAAACGATGAATAATGAGTAATCAATATGGTGTTTAAACAAAAGTGTTTTATTTACTCCCACAAGTTTGGGGCCATATAGGATTAAGTATTATTGTTGTGTTTCAGTTTGCATGTTTTGACTTCCAGAATAACTGGGTTATTCGAACCTCCACAGTCGGTCATACATTGGAAGTAGGTATGAAGGAAGACTGTCATGAAGAGTCTGTAGATTGTCTAAAAAGTTTAGACATAGCACAAGTTTGCTTCAGAGTTCATTAGTGCTTTAATAAGATTAGAGTATTGGATTAAACCCACACTCACAAGAATCACTTCATGGATTTCATCACGAGTGATTGTGAGTCGATAATAATGTATATTCTTGAAACCGAGACGTGTGAGTTGTTATTTGTTGGTCGGTTGCACATTAATAATAAGTAAACGCACCAGTAACTTGGTGTCATAAAACTTATTGTTGTGTGTGATTCGATGAGTGAGTACAAGTGAGCATTTGAGTCAAAGTTTATCCATTCCTTTTACCCAAAGTAGGATAAAAGCGATATATGTGTGCCCCTCAATGATTTAGTGATGACACCTAAGTGCTTGGCCAAGCCGGGACTAAGTTGATGTGTTCAATTGTAGTTTGTTGTAAGTCATCATAAATCGGAAGTCGGGAAACAGTATAGAGAGAATGATTAAAATTCAAGTCTTATGTCTATAAGATATCTTGAGAATGGAGGAATATATGATCCCTTATCTAGAGGACACGCATGTATGATAAGATCAGAGTTGACAACGCATGTATCAGGTTCTGAAGTTATGCAAAATAGATATTAGACTTATTCAAGTGGGAGACTGTTGGATTAGTGTCTAAGTCCATAACTATTTTGGTATGTACTTAACCCGGTTATGAGCATGGTCCTTTTGGGTTGCCTTCACCATAGTAATATGTAGGATGAATTAAGAAGAGAAAGTTTTAATTATGATTTATTAATATATTATAATAATAATATATTAAAAGGAGAAATCATAATGTTTAATTTATATTAGTCAAGAAGTAATTAAGAATTAATTTTGTGGTTAAAAGAGATTAATTAAACTTAGGGTACTGTAGCTGTAATTATAAGATAATTACAATTGGGCTATGGATTACCTAATAATATATAGGTTGGACGAATTCTATGGTAAGCCCATAAGGAATTAGTCCAAGGGATATGTTAAAGGAGTCCATGGGTTGCTTAGGGCTTAAGCAGTCAGATTAGGGTTTCCTAGCTGTAAACACTAATAGCCTACATGTATATAAAGGCGCCCTATGCCCCAAAAACGTGTCTAAGAGTTCCTCTAGGGTTTCCAGCCGTTTTTGGTGCCTCCTTCCTCCTCCCTCTTCATCCAAGTTGCTTAGTGGTGTTTGTGACTCCATTAGAGGTGCAACACTTAAGGCAGTAAGCTTTCTGAAGCCAAGGATTGATTGTTATTTCTATATAACAATAAAAGGTCAGATAGAAACCTTGTTTATGTCAATATGATTAATTGTATGCTAGATATAGGGTTTATAACTTTGTATATTCAATTGCATGTTCATTAGACAAACTAGATCCAAAAGCTATTAGGGTTTGCATGTACACCATAGGAATGATGTATTGCTCAAAACACATCAAGTTGTGGGCCTGGGGTATTCCATCCTGAGGTTGATTGGACCTATAGTATGTTGGCATTCCAACCTGTTTGTTGAGGGCCTGGGGTATTCCAACCCGATGGTTAACTGGACCCATAGTATGTTGTTTATGATTATATGTGTATTTTTTGCGGGTATGGGTATTTTGCGGGAAACTCACTATGCTTTGTGATTACGGTTTTAGTTTATTGTTTCAGGTGCTCCAGATATCTTGGCAAGGCGAAGGCGTGACCATACACATCCTCATATTTTCGACTTATGGGTTCTGGGATACTCTGATTTTAAACTATTTGAAAACATTTTGTAATAACTAATAACTTTGGATGTTTCAAAAAGTTTTAAATTGGCTTGATTTTTTATGGGTGTTACACAGATTCTTCTAGTAGTCTTTCTAGCTCCTTTAGGTCTCTTTCAGCATTAAATTCATTCTCAAAGGCCATGGGTGATTCGCTTAACTTGTCCTCTTTCAATTCTTCCATTAGTTCTTCCAAAGCATCCACTGAGAAGGCTGTGTCAGCGTTTAACTTAGAATATTTCATGGCTTGATCAATTCCAACAGTAATAGACTCTACTCCCACCCGAAGGGTAAGTTTGGATTCTCTTATATCCACTATGGCAATTGCGGTGTTTAGGAAAGGTCGTCCAAGAATGATTGGCACTTGATGGTCTTTTTCCATTTCTAGCACTATGAAGTCCGTGGGAAATATAAATTTATCAACTTTTACCAATAGGTCCTCGCATACCCCCCTTAGAAATGTCACTGTCTTGTTTGCTAGATAAATTTCCATTCGAATTTTCCTTAGCCCTGGAAGGTTCAAATTCTTAAAGAATGAGTATGGCATAAGATTAACACTCGCTCCTGAATCAGCCAATGCATAACTAGTAGCTAAGTTCCCGAATTGGCATGGCAAAGTCAAACTACCCGGGTCATCCATCTTGTTTGGAAAATTGTTCAACATTGCGGCTAAACAGTTTTCATTAAGAACCACCTTGGATACCTCTTCCATTTTCTTTCTATCTGTGAGTGATTCCTTTAAGAACTTGGCATACTTAGGCATTTGTGCAGTCACATCGATGAAAGGAATGTTAATTTGGAGTTCATGTGCTCTAGGAACTTTTGATAGTCTTCATTCTGCTTATCTTGTCTAGCTTGACCTGGGAATGGCAATGAAGGTTGATATGGTTTTAAAGGAGGGTTATTTTTCTGATTAGACTGAGAACTCGTCAAGTTATTTTCCTCAACTCGATGAGTCGTGTCGACTTTTTTTGATTTTGGGTTTTCTATTTCTTCCTTTTGTACCTCTTTAGGATATTCATTCTGGATTGGGGTAAGAGGAGTAATTACCTTTCCACTCCTAGTCGTCACAATGTTGATTTGTACGCCTCTCAGATTTTTCTCGGTATTACTAGAAAGTCCACCCGGTGTTCTTTCGTTGATTTGTTGTGCAAGTTGGCCTAACTCTTTTTCAATGTTTAGGATAGTGACTTGCTGATTTCTCATTAATGATTGTTGCTCATTCATCATTGCTTGTTGGTCTCGTATCACAGCATCGGTTTTGTAGTGTCTTTTCTGGGATGCGGCTGCAAATCTTGTGAGCATATCTTCAAAATCCCTTTTCTTTTCTTGTATTGGCTCCTCCTTTTGAAAGAAACCTCTTGTTTTCAGCCTATATTTCGCCTCCTTTTCCTTCTTGTACTCATCGTATGGTAGCCACTCCTTTTTCAGTTTTCGCCAATCCACATCATATCTATCGCCACTCGAATAACACACTTGCACTTTCCGGTTCCCATGCTTGTCAAGATCACAATCTCTAGTAAGGTGAGGCCCACTACAATTTCACACCCTACTCGGATGGCGTGGATGGATTGATCCACCTTTGTCATTCTTCTATCCATACCTTCCAATTTTGCCATCAGTGCTGCCCTATTATTGGAAACTGAATTCACCACCCCTCGAGTTGAGTCACTCATTGGGTTATGATTTTCTCTAGAGTGCTTATAGAATTCTTCAATTAGCTCCTATATAACCGCATGTGCTTTTTCGTGAGTGGTACTTCAGAGTAAAGGAGCTGCCTAATTGTCACATTCACTCCATCATAGAACATGGAGACTTTTTGTTGAATGTTTAGATCATTATGGGGGCAGTTCCTCAACAAGCCTTTGTATCTTTCCTATGCCTCATAGAGTGATTCACCTATGTGTTGCTCAAAATTTGCAATGGATTTCTTCAACTTTTCTATTTTTGTGAGAAGGAAAAAGTGATCAATGAACTCTTCATGCATTTTAGCCCATGTGGTGATGGATCCTGGAGGGAGTGATTTTAGCTAATCTTTCGTAGCTCCCTTAAATGTGACCGGTAGCATACGAAGCAAAACAGTCTCGCGAGGCACTAATGGATTTGCTACTCGAAATCCTAGGCGATAAGAAGACCATAAATCATGCAAAGGGATCGCTGGGGACGAACAAACCCAATAACACCCAAAAGTGGACTTTATATACAAATGGAGCAGCAGTAAGGAAGGATCAGGAGTAGGCCTGATCCTGACGAGTCCGGAAGGGGAAGAAATTACTTATACCATTCGCTTCGACTCCCTTACTTCCAACAATGAAGTTGAGTATGAGGCCATGCTAGCCTTACTAGGATTAGCAAAGCAAATGGGTGCAGAGGTGATAGTAGCCTTAACAGATTCAAGGTTGACTGCTAAATGGATCAACAGAGAATTTGAAACAAAGGAAAAGCGGATGGAGAAGTACGTGAAGGTTGTACAACGACTCGTCGAACCTCTAAGATAATTCATCATCAAGTAGATTCCAAGAGGAGAAACACAGAAGGGCAGATGCCCTAAGTAAACTGGCGTCAACATGTTTTGATCACTTGTTCTAACATCCTGATCTCCAGATATCAATTTAAAGCTCCAAGAGTCATGTTTTAAAGGTGACTCGACGAGGTGATAGGCCAACTCGTCAAGTAGTGATCAAATCAGCCGCGTGGGTTTTAGACCCCACTCAACGAGTTGGAGGACTTGACTCAACGAGTAGGTGCTAGAAAGTGAAAACCCTAATTTTTAGGGTTTGCACAATATTTAAAGGTCCTTAACTTTCCTCCTCAGCTTCCCTTGTCACCTTCACGTCCAAAGAAACCCTAATAGCTTGCTAGCCTCTGTTCTTGAGTGTTTGAGACCAAAAGAGGGTGTATTAGAGCAGTTCTTGAGGAGTTAAGAGCTTGGAACAAGGAAGATCTTGTAGATCCAGCCTTGCCAGTGTTGTAACAACAAGATTGAGGTATAAAGCTACCACCTTTACATTTCATTGCTTAGATCTCCCTTTTGGTAAAAGAAATGGTCATTTCTAGGGTATGATGGGGTCACACTCGGGTTTGAGCTTGTCACAAGGGAAAATTTTCATTTCTTGACTTCCCAAGGCCTTATGGACATAAAGCCTCTAGCTTTATGAAGCCCTAGCCCTCCTTCATGTCCGAAACCTTCTCTTCATGCTAGTTATGAGTGTTTTAGCTTCATAGAACCTTGCATGCACATAAAGTTAGCAACTTTATGTGATAACAACACCATAGGAGCATAGATCTACTGTTTGGAGCTTTGGAGCAACTTAAAATCATCTGAATGAGTGATGGAATGAATGGGACTCGATGAGTTGCATGGTCAACTTGACGAGTCGGTTAAAGATTGCCCGGAGATGCCGGTCCAGACGTGCTGAGGCTCGGAGAGTGGGCCAAATAGACTGAAGGCCTGGTGTGGGTGGTCCAATCATACAGTAGACTTAGAGAGTGGACCAGGTGGACTGAAGGCCCGGTGCGGGTGGACCAGCCATAATGTAGACTCGAGATACATGTTTTTTGTTATATGATATGTTCATGGTTGTATGAGGTTGGTATTTTGGGGGAACTCACTAAGCCTCGGGATTACAATTTCAGTTTATTGTTTCAGGTACATCAGGTGATAGTGGAAAGGCAAAGGCGTGATTGTGCACTTCCTCATATTTTCATGATTTGATTCTGGGGATACTCTGATGCTAAAACTATTTTGAAAACAAATTGTAATAACTTAATGATTTTAAATGTTTTAAAAAGTTTTAAATTGGCTTGAAGTTTATGGGTGTTAAACTTATCCAAGAAGATTCTCGTGGAGGTACTTAAAGAAAGAAGTATAGATGAGCGGCGGGTGCACACCCTAGCATCAGCCAGGCAAACATGGATGACACCGATAATCGAATAATTGCAGCACGATATTATGCTAAACAACCATGAGGAAGCCAAAAAGGTACGGATCTAGGCACCATCATACACAATCCTTAACGGTTGTACCAGAAGGGATTCATGTCACCATGGCTAAAATGTGTGGATGAAACCAAAGGCAAGGAGTTGCTTCGAGAGACGCACTCCGGCCTAGCAAGCACCCTCGAAGGGGAAAGGGTTCTAATGGGAAAAATACTACTGATGGGTATCTACTGGCCAACTATACACCAGGATGTGTCAGAAGTGACGAGGAAATGTGTAGAATACTAGACATACTCCCTGGTCCAAGGGAACCCCTCAATGCCCCTAACAAGTATTTCTAGCCCGTGACCCTTCTATCAACAGGGAATAGACATTATGGGGCCATTCCTAGACATTCGTTAGGCAGCCTACTAACATGCTGTTGAAAGGTACTAGAATCAAAGGGTCAAGGATAAATCTTTCAAGGTAGAGGATTACATTTTGAGACGAAACGAAGCAAGTCGAGCTTAGTCGTAAGGAAAGCTAGGCCCCACTTGGGAATGGCTATAAAAGGTCATTAAATCTGACCGCAACGGCGTGTACATGCTAGACACAATGGAAGGCAGGCAAGGTCCAAGAACCTGGAATGCCAGGAACCTAAGGAAATTCCATTTCTGACACACTACCCGGTCCGGCCAATCTAAGGACACCCAATGTCGAAGACTCAACACACTTAGATTCTGTTTTTCCTTTCCACAAAATAGCCAATGTATCGCAAGGCTAAGCAACCATTTTACTTAAAAATACTCAGTGTATTTAAATGTTTCTTCTATTAAAATACTCAACGTAGTAAAATTGAATACTTAGTGTATTCACAAGGCTCAGAACAAGCCACAACACTTAAATACTTAGTGTATTTACAAGGCTCATAATAGCCATGGAATTTAAATACTCAATGTATTTAGACGGCCCAGAACAAGCCGCAACACTTAAATACTTAGTGTATTCACAGGGATCAGAATAACCATATAACCTAAATGCTTAGTGTATTCGGAAGAATCAGAACAAGCAATAAGATTTAAAGACTTAGTGTACAAAAGAGTTGATAAACATATAAAACTCAGTGTGTTTATACGGCTCAGAGCTATGATCAAATCAAAATACTTAGCATGTTTTCAAAATCAAACATATGTCATCATAAGCAAGAATATGCACCCAACAAAGGGAAATTAATATCAAAAGCAAGAGCATGCACCTAAAAGAAAATGGCAAAACATAACAAGCGTCATTCACATCACAAAAGACAAAGAGTTATTACAGACAAGGCTTGAAAGGCCACCACTACAAAGAACTGCCAAGACACATGAAAACGAGTAATAAAAGCTTCAAGTTTTTTTTCACACCCCATAAGGGGCAGCACACGGTACGAAGTACCCTAAGGACTAACCGAACTAACACCACAAACATCGGTCCTCACCACCATACGATCATCATTATTAGCACCGCTAACATTGTTGCTCGCCACAATACCAACATCATCACCAATCACACTGCCACCAATGCTCCCGCCGCCACCACCAATTCCATCGATCAGCACACCATCAAGGATCATATCAGCTTCCTCCAGAACACAAAGTTTCTGCATTCCCTCAATGTCTAAATTCCCCTAAATTAGAAGAGATGCATGATCCATACTGGCGAATGCAAGAAGGGAATCATTAAGGCTCTTAGTATGGCTTGATCGGGAATCGCTGGCATTCAGGTCACAGGAACCAGAGTCCACCTCAACTTTCAATCCACTATGCCGAGATTCCTCCATGGCAACAAACACCGCATGCCTGATTTGGCTCACAGTGCTAGTAAACTCCAGATGTTCAATCAACTTGTCCATAATGCGTACGACCCCACACGTAAAAGCCATTCCTAATCATGCTGGGCGGCATCCGCCTCAGCATGAGCATCCACAATTAGCTTATCACGGTTACCAACATCCCGTTCCAATCTCCCGTTCTGAATCATGAGCCCATCATTGGCCAGGGTCAGGGAATCCACCTTCCCCTCGAGGGCGGATCAAACATTTTTCGCAACAACCTTCTCTGAAGCAAGAAGAGTGTACTTTTGCTCAAATCCATGAGCATTATTTTCATGCTCAACAATCCTACACCACAAGTTAGATTCCTGGGCAGCATAACCTGAATAGGCAACCTCCATCTCATTAAGCAGTTGAACTCAGTGGGCACCAGCAACAAGGTAGAACATGGCCTGGGCGGTAGCGTAAGACATATTGTGGGATAAAGTAGGGATATCTATAGCATCCATGTCAGCAACAGCGGCAGGTAGGATTGGATGGTGAGCAAATTCCATGATGTTAGTACGAACAGACAATCAAGAATCATTTTGTAGATTTCATCCAGGAACAAACACATTTGAAACAACATTACCCTAGGGAACTCCCTTGTGTGATGGGGTCTGGTGCAGCTCAGCACCCCATGAGCCTCTAGGGGGAGAAAGATAAGAAGGAGACTGGGAAACTGATTGAACAAGAACTATGGGCTGCTTAATCGCCCCTTGATCCCCCATCGATAGTTACGTGTCATCATCGGGATCACAACAACTGCTTCTGGCATAGAAGATATCAAGTTCAATAGACGAGTGAAATTGTGTCTTGATTGAACCCACCTCCCAATGTTAAAAGCATCAGTAGAGGTTTCTCCCATAGCTAAAAAGTCTTTCCTTTTAGCAATTTCCCGCCGAACGTCTGAGATAATGCCATCCTATTTGTCCTCAACCACTTCCATAGGAACAGAACAGGCGGCGAAAGGAAGAGCAACTGTATAGATAGGCTGGGCAGCGAAAGGTGACCCTCTAGCGGACTCCAAAGATCTATTCACCACCAGTGGTACTAGAGTAGTAGTTAGGGCAAGCTGATTAGCCAGGTGGGGTAGGGGAAGTACCTCAACCAGATCAGTGTCTCGGTGCTCCAAATTCCCACCGGTATCGCTTACACAAAACCTCGTGCATCGACAGTGAGGATTCAACACCTGTCTAAGTAACGACAAGGTAGGAGTGAAAAACTCAAGTAGAAAAGTCTACTACCTACCCTCTCAAAAAAAGTGGGGGAAGGGAAAACGGAAAATAGTAGAACTACTCACCATCAACGACAGTATAGAAAATGGGCATTTTTCCTCGATGCTTCCAGGAAGGACACATACTCACGCCAACAAGCAGTACCCCAAAGTATTCATAGGGAATAACTTGAAAAACTTCTTTGGAGATCAGCGACAACGTGGTTGTGGAGAAATAATTTAGGAGCAACTTCGGCAAAGTTTTTTATCCCGGTACTGCCCATCGCCATTCAGATCACAATTAACCCACAACCATTTATCCTGACAGTTCTAAAGTATGCCCTACTTGTTGGATAGAAAAGGTAAACTTGTTGTTGGTGGCACAAAACCTGAAGTACTTGAGACGAAGTAATCCAGGAAGTAACCTGTAGGCTCGGCAGATCATCTCGAATGCTACCACCTTATTAACAGCATTCAGAGTAAGCATTTGGATACTGCACCCATTCTTCTACATAATCTCTTCCTGGAAGTCCGAAAGAGGAAGACACAGACCGACATCAAGAGTTTTCAAGTAGATACCCACCTTACCCGGTGGAAGATAATAGATCATCGACCCTAGTAACGGAAAATCAACTTCGTCCGCTGAGGAGAGGCTATAAGCATCCCCAAGAAGCTTGAAGTTGGCCTCAGTTGAAATAACACTGGATTGAGAAGCCTTAAAATCAAAGAAGAAAAAGAAAACCCTAGAAGAAGGAGGAAAGGAAAAGAGAAAGAAGTGGCTTTAGCAGGGAATGTCCTTGACCTTATAAAGAATAGAGAAAGGTAGGATATTCAAAATCCCTGATGTAATGATGTAATTGATTGTCATAATAGGCAGTCACATCACCGTAAAAATCGAAGTGACAATTGAATCGGAGCTTGATGCGTGTACCAAATAGATAAGTCTAGGACGTCATAGCTAATCTAACAGTGATACGACTACTGGACAGGGGGAATTGATGACGTTCCCTAGCACGCACGAAGGAGCAACGCCCGGACGCACCAGAGAACGACCCAAAGCATGATGTGCCTGATAGGTTAAGCCCGATGGTACCTCACGCCTATCAGTTCCCTTCAGAGCAGGGTGCCCCCCCAGAGGAAGGCTCGGCCCCACCCGAGGAGCCTTCCACTTCGGGAAAAACATAACGGTCAGGAGGCAAGGCAGATGCTTAGAGCATTACCGTCTGGACCAATCGTTGGCTCTGAAAGATTAAGGAGCACGATCCATCAATCAGTGTCCCCGATCCTATCGGGTCTGACACCCTTGTCCCGTTCGGACTAGCAGAAGGGTTTAGTATAAAAGGCTACTCCATGTGCTTTGGAAGTGAGTGATTCTCTCTTAGCCTTACCCACAATAGTACCCTAAGTCAATCCACTTATTTGACCGTCATAGCATTTTCCCGGAGTCCCTCCTGGAAAATGGTTGATGGACCTTTCTTGCTGTGACCTCGCAGGTTCACTGGAACTACTAAGAACAAATAACGTTATGAAAAAAAGAACTGTGTCACATCCAGCATGATAAGTGTTGTTTTACGAAAATTCCGCCTATGGAATATACGTTTCCCAACTCCAGCCAAAACCCAACACACAAGCCTACAACATATCCTCCAATGTCTAGATAGTCCGCTCACTCTGACCATCCATCTGCAAATGGAAAGCCATGCTAAAATGTAGACGAGTTCCCAACTCCTCATGAAATCTCTTCCAGATCCTAGAAGTAAACCAAACATCCCTACTAGAAAACACCAAAATTGGCACCCTATGTCGTGCCACAACCTCCTGAATTTTGATGACGACCATCTTCTTAGCCGAAATACTCTCCTCGATAAAGATAAAATGTGCGCTCTTGGTCGATCGATCCATGATGACCCATATCGATTCCTCTTCGCACGTCGTCTGATGTAACTTTGTGATAAAATCTGTCATAATTTCTTCCCATTTCCAAAAAGGAACACCCAACAAATTCATTTTCTCTTGAGGTCGCTGATGCTCGACCTTGACTCTCCTGAAAGTCAAGCACCTTTCCACATTCCAAGCCACATCTCGTTTCATGCATGGCCACCAATAGTCAAGTGAGAGGTCTCTATACATTTTTGTCGTTCTAGGATGAATAGAGACCTCGAATTGTGTGCCTCCTCCATCAAAATCTGATGCGCACCACCAATATGGAACCCACACCCTCCGATAAAGGGTCAATAATCCCAAACTATCATAATCAAAGGAATCCACCTAACCCACTATGCACTCACTCTTTCGGTGTTATTCCTTTATATCCTCAACCTGAGCCTCTCGAATTTGCTCTAAAAGTGGGCTAATCACGGTCATCCTCAAACATGCATCTTTGATTGGGGTAGTAACCGCCTTGCGGATAAGAGTATCGTCCACCATGTTGGCCTTCCCCGGGTGATAAAGGATCTCACAATCATTATCTTTCAGCACATCCAACCAACTGTGCTGCCTCATGTTCAGATTCGGCTGATCCATCAGATACCTCAGACTCTTATGATCCATATAGATAGTACAACGGAACCCATTGAGGTAATGTCACCAAATCATGAGGTCGAAAACCATAGCCCACAAATCCAGATCATGCGTATGATAATTCACCTCATGAGACTTCAGCTGCCTCGAAGCAAAAACGATCAGATGACCGTGTTGCATCAACATTGCACCCAAACCCTTGATTTATGCATCACAGTATACAACAAAATCCTCAACACCTTCAGAAAGGGTTAGAATTAGTGCCTCACACAATCTCTGCCTTAGATTCTCAAAAGTTACTTGCTACTCAGGCCACCAATGAAAAGTGACGGTCTTCTTTGTCCATATGGTAGAAGGTACTGCTATCTTAGAGAAATCATGAATGAATATTCGGTAGTAACCCACCAATCCAAGGTAACTCCGAAACTCAGATGGAGACCTCGAAACCTCCCACCTCATCACCGCCTCAACCTTGAACGGATCGACCAGAATACTATTCTGGTTGACAATGTGTCCCAAAAATTGTACCTCGCACAACCAAAACTCACACTTGGAGAACTTTGCATACAGCCTCACCCTCCCTAAAGACTTTAATACCTCTCAGATGTTCATCGTGTTGCTTCGAAGTCTTGGAATATTCGGTAGTGATCTTCGCGTTGGCGAAGGCCCGACCTTGGCTTGAGATCAGGTCTAACCGGGTTCTGACTAGGTCAAGCTTGGCGTTAGTTTGACTTATCCCTTTTTGACATTCTCCCTAAGAGATATGTAAACACCTGCATATGCGATTCATGAGATCCATGAATGTGGTTGGAGTATTGATCAGCCCGAAAGGCATTACCACAAACTCGTAATGACTAGAACGAGTCCGTAAGGCCAACTTCTGCATATCCTCCTCTCTAACCTTCATCTGGCGATATCCTGAACATAGATCAATCTTGGAAAACCATCATGCACCCTGAAGCTTGACAAATAAATTGTCCATCCTCGGGAGTGGATAACGGTTCTTCACCGTTAGCTTATTCATCTCCCGATGGTTGATACACATCCGATGTGACTCATCCTTTTTCTTCACAAACAAGATAAGCGCTCTCCATGGTGAACTACTCTGCAAAATGAATCCTTATCTAATAGCTCCCGCAGCTGCATAAACAACTCCTGCATCGTTGGGGTGCTAATCAATAAGGTGTTTTGGCTATCAGAGCCGACAGTGGAGCCAAGTCAATCAGAAACTCCATCTGGCTCTCCGAAGGCAGTCCATGCAAATCCTACGGAAAGATGTTTGGGTATTTCCAAACAGTTAGTACACCATACATAGCTGCCTTACCCTAATTTCCAAGGGTTTGCACCATAAGTTGGCGACTCGACGAGTCTGCGCTGTCTGATGAAACCCTAATTTCCAAGGGTTTGCATCCTATTTAAACGACCATTTGCGCCCCAACTCCGCCCCATTCACCCTCAGAAGCTCTCCATATGTTCTAGCTCTTGTTCTTGTGAGTTTGAGGCTTTTTAGTGTGTTTTCTTGAAGAATTTGAGAAGGAAGTGGTGTAGATCAAGAGGAAGGGAAGAAAGCCAAGCATCTTCGTGTTCTCTCAGTAGTCTCTTGGAGGTATAACTCGTTTTCCCTCTGTTTCTATGCTTATTACTCCATTAAAGACCCCCTTGAACCATGTCCCAAGCTTGGTTGTGCATTGTTAGTGGATTGAAGTTGCTAGCCTTTAGATCTAGACCCTATTCAGTCCATGGAGCTTGGATCTACTGCCTTTATGGAGTCACATTGCACACAAGCCCTAGATCTACCCCTTTTGTTGCACTTTAAGCCTTAGAACCTTTATTGGTGGTGATCTACACGTAAAGTTGGAAACTTTTTGTGTAAACCAGGCCCTAGGAGCCCAGATATGTGGATAGCATAAGCTGGATTCAAGCAAAATCGACCATTTAAAGATTGCATGGTAGCGACTCGGCGAGTCGTTCATCTGACTCGGCGAGTCTGCTCGCGAGTCTCCGAGGTTGTCCCCTTTTAGTTTTGTCGAGTAGAGTAGTGAGTCACGGGGTGTGACTCAGTGAGTTGGAAGCCGAACTCATCCATGAAGGAACTCGGCGAGTCATTGCCCTAACTCAGTGAGTTCAAGGCAATCTCCTCAGATCAAGATCAGACTCAGCGAGTTGTTCTTACAACTCGGCGAGTCACAGCATAAGTGTTCATCGGATGAAGATGAACTCGACGAGTTGTTCATACAACTCGGTGAGTAGGATGAAGGACTTGAACATCAGTTTGGAAGGAGAAATCGTCGAGTCAATGCCTAACTCGACGAGTAGAAACGGAATCTAGGTCAGTCGATTGGACAGGGACTCAGCGAGTTGGCGAGCCAACTCGGCGAGTCGGGTCAACTGAAAGTTGACTCTGACTTTGACTTAGGGCATGATCAGGGGTAAAATGGTCATTTTACCCAAAGGACAGTTAGCAGTGTTTGATTGAGTATGTTGTGGGAATTACAGCCGGAGGATTTCTGGAGCAGGAGCAACAACAGTAGACAGTCAGTTCCCGATCAGATCAACAGCTACTCCGAGGTGAGTTACCTTCCAGTAGCAGTGGGTCTACGGCCACAATGCCGGCCCACCAATAGGAGTCGTATGTTTAGATGATTGTCTTTGTGATATCATCTAGGTTGCTACTACCTGATATGTTATATGCTAGCATGATATGTTATATAAATAGAGATCGATTGTCAGGACCGAAGGGTAGTGCAGACACCCCAGAAATGTCTGAGAGTACGTGATGATATGTTTGTATACTGGCTGGTTATGTTATATGTGTAAGTAGCCCAGATACCCCAGATATGTCTGATAATATGTTATGTATGATATATGTGTAAGTAGCAGTAGAGGGTGAAATAGTCCCTAAGGGTCGGTTGTTAGGACCGATGGGTAGTCAACGCCCCAGAATAGCTTGACACGGGTAGTCAGCACCCCAGAATGGCTTGATACGGGTAGGACGGCACCCCAGAATGGCCGTACGGGTAGTTGGCACCCCAGAATGGCCGTACCGGGTAGTCAGGCACCCCAGAATAGCCTGGCAGTATGTATGTTATGTGTTTGTATGGTATGTGGTACGATGGGGGAACTCACTAAGCTTTGTGCTTACAGTTTACAGTTTTGGTTTCAGGTAACTCTTCATCAAAGGGGAAGGAGCTGGCGCGGTAGCGGCACATCATGCACACACACTGGTTTCCGCATTTATTAGATTTCTATGGGATTTATACTCTGATATTTCGATTGGTTGTATGATTTGGCTTTTAGACATGGTTTACGTTTTGATGTGGTTTGATCAAACAATGTTTTTAATTATTAACGTTTTCTAAACTAATGTTTTAAAAACAAAATTTTTGGACGTGAAAATTGGGTCGTTACAAGTTGGTATCAGAGCCCTGGTTTGAGGGATTCGGACACACCTTCGGGGGTGTCTGAACTCAAATCGAGGGATTAAAAGATTTTCTAAAAGAAAATGTTTTCAAAAATTGAGAAAAGAGTTTTAAGGAAGAACGAAGTGTGTGATGTGCGCGACCGGTTGAGCTCAAGTAAGTATTCCCCAAAGTACCCATATAAGTTTATGTTATGTTTATCAACTTTTGTAGAACAGCATGCTAGACTAGGACTAAGGATCTAGGAGTGATGCATTATGTGCCTGCTTTATGTGTTTCAGTTGTATGAGAATTGCATGCTAGTATTAAGTAGACAACGAGTAGGATAGCCTGATTTGGTTATGCCTGGTAATATGAGCTTAGCATTGTATGCTAGTACAACTCCTGTAAGCAGATAGCGTTGATTGAGATTGTTACCCTTGTCTGAATGCTTCTTGCTTCGTGATTTTTGGGACTTTGAATAATGAGGAGTTAGCCATTAGGCGAAAACGTCACGTCACATGTGATCAGGGTTGAATAATCTTAGAGTGCCGGATTTGATCCTACTGCGTAGCACTTGTTTGAGTCCAACCGTTGTAGGGACGAGTCGAGTACTCGAAGGATTATCTGAACCTCATCACATGTGATGGTATTCGGGTAGTGGCTAATTGGCATTACAAGGAGGCCTGCAACAGCTGAGGACTGGATAGAGTAGAGTCAGAGATTTCCCTAGGGCAAGCTTAGGATGAGTATAGCAGTGATCAGCCATAGTGAAAGGGATCTGGTGGAGTCGAGGCAGTCCTTGAAGAAGGTACGGATAGATGTGGAAGGTAGTATGGGCCCGTACTACCGGAAGCAGAGGATCCGTACCCGAACCAAGGGAGGCCAAGATGAGACCAGGGAACTTGTGGTAGATGCGATCCGTCAAGAAGTAGTAGTATCACTAACAGTTATTATTTCTATATTGCAGAATGGTGGTACTACTATCGAGGCCAACAGTGGGCAGTTCAGGGGAGGGATCGGGTTCCGAGCCGGTAGACGAGGGGCTGCGTGAGTTCATCACGTCAGAGATTACCAAAGGGATCCTTTAGTCGACCCCCATTATCTTCGGGTCGATCAAGGAAGGGATCATCGAGTTGATGGAGGATCGCCTCAGGGTGTTCATGAGCGACATAGCATCTGGCCAGTCGGGATCTCGCACACTGTCCTTTAAGGACTTTAGGGATAGTGGTGCGTCAGATTTCCATGGGGTGAAGGACCCCATTGTTTCCAGGTGATGGATTGCAGACATCGAGTCTGCACAGTTGACTAGCTTCTGCCTCGAGGGGTCGAAGGTGAGGTATGTAGCAGGGTGTTTACAAGACCGAGCTCGAGATTGGTGGGAGTCAGTGGGTGACACGTTAGGAGCCTCAGCTATCGAGGCTATGACCTGGTCGGACTATGTGACTAGGTTCAGGGCAGAGTTTGCGCCGACTGTCAAGCTTCAGCAGCTGGCCAGGGAGTTTTTGGACATGAGACAGACGACGGAGACCGTGGCGGAGATCACCGCCAAGTTTTGGGAGAGGGCACTGTTGGTGCCCCAGTATGCGGGCGATGAGGACATGAGGAGGACCCACTATCATGACATGCTCCGAGTTAATATCCGAGAGCACGTTAGTTTTTCAGCTTGCCCCACCTTGGACTCCATGATTGCCAGGGCGAGGGAGAGGGAGATAGATTTGGAGCATATCCAGAAACAGAAGTCAGAGGACGGACAGGCAGGAGGGGCTTCGGGGAAGAAGCCCAAGGATCAGATGGTAGGCCGAAAGGGCAGTCAGGACCGAGCCGCTGCAGGAAATGCGGTAGGTCGCAAAAGGGGGCGTGCAGGTTGGGATCATCAAGCTGCTACAAGTGTGACAAGTCTGGGCACTATAGTAGGGATTGCACTGCTCCAGCAGCAGTTATTCAGACATTGGAGTTGCTGTGTTTCCACTGCAACCAGAGAGGCCACAAGAAGGCCAATTGTCCCCAGTTGACAGCTACAACGTCGGTGAAGGTGCCAGCTCCAGCGACCCTGCGGATCACAGATGGCCGATGATGAGATTAATAAACCTTTTAATCTTTGAAGATCGATAAGATCTTGAACAGGTTATGAAAACAATGACGATATAAACACAGTAAAATTATGGAACAAGAATGAATCAAACGTGTTGAATGATTAAAACAAAATCCTCAGAAGAGCTCGATTAAGAACATCAACTGTAGAGGATTGGAAGGTTACAAGTGTTATCAAATAAACCTTTAGTCGTCTGGAAAAAAATCGTATTCTCAGATCTCTCAAAACCTTAACCTAATATGCATGCAAGCATAAGCTTATATACAAAGCATAAAAGACACACGGTTGGACAAGCCCAAACCGTAATACAAAGAATTATAAACAAACGAGCCCAAAAGACGCAATCTTCTAAGCCCAACAATCTCCCCCTTTGCGTCAATTTGGGGCGAGATCTTCACTCTGTCTTCAAAGCAGATGGCTTCTTTACCGTTTGAAAAATTTTCGGTATCAAAGCTAGAATATGATGCCTGAAGGTAATATACCAACGAAGCATATCTGTAAAGTTCTTCTTATCTGCTGTTGTATTCTGTTTGCATCGGTGAATGATATTGATGATGTGCTCCAGACACTCTGTAGAGAACAGATGCTTGTCTACCAACGCAAACAGAAACTTGTGCTTATCCCCCCTTGTGAACATAACTGTCAGATTGGAAGAATCAATCTGCCCCAACTTCATTTTATGGACATCTCCGGTTTTGGAAGTGGGCTTGACAGTCGGTTTCTTATTCATCACCTTTGCTATTTCCTGATCCATAGTGGCCAGCTCATGGACATAGGAAGCCAACATTCTTTTAAGATGAGAAAGAATTGGTTCATATTCTCTCTGGTTGGAGAGAAGAATGTTGTATAGCAAGATCCAATCGTGGGGGTTCAGACTGGGAATATCTGCCAGAGAAATAAGATGTTCGGTGTTGGCAGTTCCTCTGTTGATTTTGAAATTGACGTTTACAAATTTCCCAGCCTGGGTTGGTTTCAGTACCTTGACTCTTATAATTTTCTGGGCACTCCAAGTCAAGTACTGAGGTTGACCGAATTTCAGATAGAAATCGATAAGCTCCCTGTCAACCTTCGGGTTCGGATGAGGGACGTTTGCAGTGACATCAAAGCAGTGAAAAGTGAAGGCTTTACGCGTAATGGGCATGTCGAACTGCGAGTCTTTGGAGTTTTCACACTCAAAAGATGCAATCGGTTCCAACCAATAAATAGAAGGAAACTCAATTGCTTGAGTGATGAGTGTGTCTCTGTCCCAATCTGGGAACAGAGTCTTTTTAGCTTGAATTGCCTCCTCATCCTCCCAGATTTTCCTTTCTCTGGCTTCTGCCTCACGAGCTATCTTCAATGTTTCATCAAGCTCTCTGTCCCGTTTCTTGCGTTGAAGAGCTTCAGTAATGGTTTCATCTGATTCTGATTCGCTCTCAACTAGGACATGTTTACCAGAACCCGAAGCTACATTACCCTTCGGTTCTTGTTTGGACATACCTTCCTCTCCCCCTTTTCTCGGAAGAACATGCTTCTCCGAGACACCCTTCATTTCACTTAGGATAGTGATCACCGGAAGGAGTTTCGCCTGGAGATGCTGACGAATAGTGAGGGTTAGGAAGGGATCATGGGAGTCAAGAACACCGGTTAACATATTTTTAACGTCACCAGCGCAACTCTGAAGAACTGCCCGTTGAGTTTGAAGTAAAGTGATTTCTTGTTGTGCCTGGGCCAGTTGAACTTTCTGTAAGTCAATAGTTGCCTGGTGCTTGATAACTTCTTCCTTCAGGGTGCTCTCGGCTGCTAAAGAGGCAAAACGTGAATCCAAAGATTTGAGAATTGAAGTGGATTCAGTTTTGAGGTCAGCACGCAGAGCCTCAAATTTCTTGGTTTCTCCCTGAAGGGTGGCTGCGAACGAGTCTACTGACGCTTGAAATTTGGAAGCATTTGAATCAGCATGAGCCTTGAGAGAATCAAGAAAGATCTGAGTTGTATGAACAACCTCAGAAACTTCCTTAGTGGCTTTGGAGCATGAGGCTGCTGAATTGTCTACAGCGTCAGTAGAGCGATCCAAGGCTTCGGTGTAAGTCTGGATTGCGGACTCGATGAAAGCCTTCAGCACAGCACCCCCATATGCTTTACTGTCAGCCAGCAGACTGTCGAGTTTTGCGTGAATCTCTTGAAGTTGCTGACTTGACACAGGGGTATCTGTATCGGTGTCGGTAGGGATCCGGTAAGGGCTGTAATAGATGGAATCAAATTCATCATCATCACCCCCTAGGGTAGCACCGGAGTTGGAAGATGGAGAAGGGGAGGATTGAGGGTTGATAACCGGGGTTTCAACCACAGAAGCAGCCCCCGTATCAGATACGTTGACCGTTACTGGTGGTTGGGTTGAGGTTATGGTGATAGATTCTGTGATAATAGGTTGGGAGATAGAAGATGAAGGTTGAGAAATGGTGAAGGGAATAGTGGTTTCGGTTGTGGTTTGGGGAATTGATGTTGGAACAGAACTTGAGATGTTCTGTTTGGGTGATTGGGTTGGAGTTGGAAATTTTGGGGAAGTAGGAGGAGAAGGAGATTTGGTAATTTGGGGAGATTTAGGTGGGGTAGGCGAGTTTTGTGGAGACGAAACGGGTGTAGTTTCGGTTTGAGGATTAACGTCTGGTGGGGTAGGAGAGTTTTGTGGAGACGAAACGGGTGCAGTTTCGGGTTGAGGATCAACATCTTCTGTTTCGGATGGTGCATTCTGTTTTGATTCAGAAGGAGATCCTTTGGCTCTTTTAGCCATCTTCTTGACCTTTTTCGATCTCGGCTGAGAAGGTGCCTCTGCCTCGGATTTGCGTTTGGAGGACCTTCTCTTTTTCTCCTTTTGGGGAGCGGGTTCCTTCATCTCAGCCTTCTCCTTTTTGCTCGCTCTTTTGCCTCGGTTAGCAGGCTGATCCAGAGCCTCAAGAGCTGCACGTTGTTCCTCGGAAAGAACCCTAGGAGGCAGGGGGGTTCTGGAGCTGTAGTCCGCCATAATCTTGCTGTGGGGCGTGACACATCTGTACATGGACTCAGGGATTAGTCCATAGTGGAGGAACTTACTTGGATCTGAGAGAATGATTTTCTTGGTGTGGTATGTGGCAATTGAAGCCATAAGAACATCCTTCATGATAGGGATGTCAAGAGAATCAATGGCTCTCCTGGTGATGAGGGTCCAAAACCTGGCGCATGAAATTTCTGAGTGCCTTGCGGTAGAGTTAAGACTCTGAACCACTTGAGACCAGAGAATTGACCCATAGTCAAGATTGATGCCGTTGTAAAGGCCGTACAGCATTGTGAGAAATCCTTTGCTAGTGGTGTCGGAACCACCACATCGCTCCGCTAAACCCTTAATTAAAAGGGTAAGCAATCCATTCCACTGAGATGGAAGACATGATTTCTTGACTTTGCCAACAGATGTTAGAACATCTGTATACCCCATCTCGTACATCATCTTAAAGATTTGGGCGGTTGAGATGAAGTCTGGAGAGATGACAGAAGCATCCACGGCAAGCCCTAGAAGAGAGCAAAACCGTGTTTTGGAAACGGAAGTCTTCTTGTCGTGAATAGAGAAGTAGATACGGTCTTTGTGTTTGTCATAGCTTGCTGTGGAGTAGACTTGAGAAAGCAGGGTCATAGGAACTGCCTCCACCTGCGTTAATGCCAATACCAATGGGGAATATTTGAGGCATTCCATCACGTAGAGCATATATGAGTCATAGACGAATGGAGACAACTCTATGATCATGTTCTGATTTGGTTTGATTGCAAGAAAGGAAGAAGAAGCCGATTGATCGTGAGCAGAAGAAGAAGTCGCCATTGTTGAGTTTTTGGAAGAAGATGAACAGTGCAACTTTATCAGAGAGATAATGCTTTGAGAGGTAACTGCCAAAGAACACGATCACGTCTTATTTATACCGTTCTCAGGAGAGAGAAAATCGTGATGATTAGGAACCCAAAACGTCGCCTGAAAAAGCGCGATTAGAAGTTATGGTGTATTCAATGAAGACGTCAGCACACGTGGGGCTGAAACGAATCCTTTGCACGCGCCCAAATCTTTTTCGTACCGTTTGAAATCCCTTGTGCCCTTGTTTGGTTACAGTTGAGACTTAGAACCATGTGCCAAACAGTAATTAGAATGTGGGAAAACAATTCCGTGCATAAGAGTGTGAAAGACAAGGAAATAAATCTAATGTGTTTGGTAGTGCGTGTTGTCTAAATAAAAGACAGAAGGCAGAAGATTCCGGGCAAGAATCGCTTCCTTCAGAGTCAAGAGAGACCTGAAGTGTTTGTGTGGTTTCCCGAGAAATACGATCAGTTGTCTTTAGAGAAACAATGAAAGGCGTCTTCTGTTGATGGCTAAGAGGTGGCTGAACTCAAACCAAACATTAAGTCTTGACATAAAACTAAGTGTTGGTAGAGTTACCTGTGAGACCGATGTGATCTGTTGAACAGGTAGGTGGGAAGTATTCTGTGATGGGAATGATATAGACAGAAATCTCAAAATAAATTAAACTGGATCTCTTTGGGAAGAAATGTCTTAGGACGAGACAGTTTCATAAAAGATCACTCATAAAGAAGATTTCCAAGTAAAAGCTTGAGTTAATAACTCACCGTCAATTCTATTTAGGTGTTGGATTTTGGGTTTCACTCAGAACGTGGTAATCGAATCTAAGATCATGAACTCAGATGTTGTGCAACCATAAGCCTCAGTGGTAAAGACCGAGAGCATCAAGGGTTACTTTGGGGAGCGAATGTAAGTGAAGAAGTTGAAGAGATGGTTAAGAGACCGAACGTACCTTCTGCTACATAAATGGGACAAAGCGGAGCAACTCATGTTTCAGATGAGTAAAAGAAGGTAGCTCTAGACCGAATATGAGAGAATAGCCTGATTGGGAAGAAACGATAGGTATTGATCGAATCATTAAGGCATGCTCAAGGTCATAGAGGCTTGAGACAACATACAGCAGCATGCTTCTAGGGACGTCTAACTAGTCTTATAAGAGAAAAACATACCTGGATGAACGATCCATAAGGAGATACTTGTATTCACTTGAGCAAGAAGAACATATACTAGAAATGTGAAATATTTTTGAAATTTTGAAATTTACTTAGAGATAAATAAATACTGAAAGACAAAATATTTTTGTTAATTTTTAATTTTCTGAGAAAAAAAAATAAAAACAGAAAGATAAAATATTTTTGTTAAATTTGAAGTTTCTGAAAAAGGAAAAAAAAAAAAAAAAAAAAAACAGAAAGACAAAATTTAAACAACGAAAAGTAGTAGAGATTAGGAAGAACCGAGCGGTTTGATTGAATGAGTGCCTATCTTGTAGAGACAGAGAGAGACCGAGCGCTCTGGTTGATTTGGTTCCGTTATGTTACTAGAGCAGAGAGCAACAGAGCGTTCTGCTAGGTTCGGTTCTTTGATTTTGCCAGAGCAGAGAGTAACCGAGCGGTCTGGTGGGTTCGGTTCTTGAATTTTACCAGAACAGAGAGCAACCGAGCGGTCTGTTAGGTTCGGTTCTTGAATTTGACCAGAACAGAGAGTGACCGAGCGGTCTGTTGGGTTCGGTTCTTGAATTTTACCAGAACAGAGAGCAACCGAGCGGTCTGTTAGGTTCGGTTCTTGAATTTGACCAGAACAGAGAGTGACCGAGCGGTCTGTTAGGTTCGGTTTTTGAATTTTTTTTTTTTTTTTTTTTTTTTTTTTTTTTTTTTTTTTTTTTTAAATAGAGACATGAGGATTTGGGACCGATTCTGCAACCATCATGCCTAAGGCTTGCAATATCTAATTGAATGATGCTTCAGGAAGAGCTTTTGTAAAGATGTCAGCCAGCTGATCAGTGGTTCTTACGAAGTGAACTTCGACATTTCCATCTTCCACATGATCTTTGATGAAGTGATACCTTAGTGCTATGTGTTTGGTTTTGGAGTGTTGCACTGGGTTATGACAAATCCTAATTGCACTTTCGGAGTCACAATATAGTGGGATCTTCTTCATATTGAGTCCATAGTCTCGAAGTTGACTTTGGATCCAAATCACTTGTGATGTGCATGATGCAGCTGCAATATATTCTGCTTCGGCTGTAGATAGCGACACGCATGTCTGTTTCTTGGATTGCCAGCTAACTAACTTCCCGTCAAGAAATTGACATCCACCGGTCGTGCTTTTTCGGTCGAGTCCACATCCTCCAAGGTCAGCATCAGAATAGGCTTGAACAAAGAAGCCTGAGTTGGATGGATACCAAAGACCTAAGGAGGTGGTTCGCTTGAGATATCGGAGGATGTTCTTCACTGCAAGCATGTGAGGTTCACGGGGGTTTGCCTGAAATCGAGCACAATAACACACAGAAAACATGATATCAGGTCTGCTAGCAGTAAGATACATTAATGATCCAATCATTTGACGATAGAGAGTGATATCGACAGCTGGTTTGTCTAGAGATGGGGTAAGCTTAGTGCCGAATGCCATTGGGACTTTGACCTTTGAGTCTCCCATCATACCGAACTTTGCTAGGAGAGTCTTTGTGTAAGCTTCCTGATTAATAAAGATGCCTTCGGGTCCCTATCTTATGTTTAAACCAAGGAAAAAGTTAATAGGACCCATTGAGCTCATTTCAAACTTAGTCTCCATCAGCTTTCTGAATTCAGCCGTTAAGCTTGGATTCGTGGAGCCAAAGATGATATCATCGACATAAATTTGAACTATCATAAGGTGGTTACCTTCCTTTTTGCGAAAGAAGGTTGGGTCAACCGAACCTTGTTTGAATTTAGACATCTTTAAAAATTTTGTAAGCGTTTCATACCAGGCTCTCGGAGCTTGTTTAAGGCCGTACACAGCTTTATCCAGAATATAGCAATGATTTGGATGCTTTTCGTTCACGAATCCAGGAGGTTGCTCTACGTACACCGTCTCTTCAAGTTCTCCATTGAGAAATGCACACTTGACGTCCATTTGGAAAACTTCAAAGTTCTTGTGAGCAGCATAAGCTAGGAATATTCTAACAGATTCTAGCCGAGCTACTGGAGCGAAAGTCTCTTCGTAGTCTATCCCTTCCTCTTGACAATATCCCTTGACCACCAGACGAGCCTTGTTCCGTATAACATTACCTTCCTTGTCCATTTTGTTCCTAAAGACCCATTTGAGACCAACAACCGAAGCATCTGGAGGAGTTGGAATTAGGCGCCAGACTTTGTTTCTTTCAAATTCGTTCAACTCGTCTTGCATTGCTTGAACCCAATCAGAGTGGTCGAGAGCAGTGTTAACTGTCTTTGGTTCAACTTTTGATACGAATGAATTGAACATGCAAAACTCTACCTTTGAAAATAAGGAAGTCTGTTTTGCCTTCAGTTGTGATCGGGTCAGAACCTTTTCAGATACATCCCCAACTACCTGAGAGACAGGATGATCTCTGGTCCATTTGATAAGAGGAGGGTAATTTGGATCAACGGTTGGGTCTAAGTCGGCATTGATTATTTCTTCTAGTTCAGATTGGCTATCATAACCGAATGTCACATCGTCATGTTCTACCTCAGTTGGTGTACTTTGGAAGATATGAGGTTCGTGTGATTCTAGTGGACCTGGGCTTGCTGGTGTTGAGACCTCTTCGGTTGAAGTTGTAGAATTTGGCTCCCCCTGGACTTGAGCATTTGGCTCCCCCTCGACTTGTGTGCATGGCTCCCCTTCGACTTGTGTGCATGGCTCCCCCTCGACTTGAGCACTTGGCTCCCCCTCGATTTGAGCTTCGTTGGAAGGAGAGTCGTTACAGATTGATTCTTCTTCATACATTCTCCTTGCAGCATCTTCAACAATCTGCTCCATGTGATCAACTTTGTTATCTGCTGCACCAGCTTCAGAAAGTGAAGCATTCTCTGGTTCGTCAAAGAGCTCCAGAAATGTCTCGAATAGATTAGCAATCGAGACTGTAACCATGCCATTTGGAGGAAAGATTTCCCCAGTGATATTTTCTTTAGCCTGCAGCTTCTTGACATAGTTGTCGTCAAAGGTCACATAATACGTCTCTTCAATTTTTCTTGAACGCTTGTTTAGGACCCTGTATGCCTTGGATGTGAGAGAGTAACCCAGGAAAATTCCTTCGTCGGCTTTGACATCAAACTTGTTGCGGTGTTCTTTGGAGTTGAAGATGAAACACCTTGAGCCGAACACATGAAAAAATTTCACATTTGGCTTCCTGTTGTTCAATATCTCATATGGGGTGAGAGCGAACCTTTTGTTGAGATATGACCTGTTCTGTGTAAAACAAGCAGCACAAATAGCATCAGCCCAAAAATAAAGAGGTAAAGAAGCAAAACTTAGCATAGTTCGGGTAGCTTCACACAAGGATCGGTTTCGTCTTTTGACTATTCCGTTCTGTTGTGGTGTGTAGGGAGCTGAGAAATTATGACTAATTCCCTTCTCTGCAAGAAACTCTTCAAACTCCCTGTTCTTGAATTCGAGACCATTGTCACTTCGGATGTTGCGGACAACCTTTTTGAGCTGTACTTCAATTTGCGTAATAAACGTTTTCAGCTTTTGAGTCGCTTCAGATTTGAGCTTTAGAAAGAACACCCATGTAAATCGAGAAAAGTCATCAACGATAACAAGAATATACTTGCTACCACCGATGCTTTCGATAGATGAAGGACCACACAAATCAATATGAATTAATTCGAGTGGTTCAACAACTTTTGTATTGATAATAGATGGATGATTTTGACGACTCTGCTTTCCCATTTCGCATGCAGCACATAGATGATCCCTGTCGAACTTGAGTAATGGAAGGCCCCTTACATGACCTCCTGTAACAAGACGATTGATATCTTTGAAGTTAAGATGAGATAATCTTCGGTGCCACAACCAGCTTTCATCGGATTGCGCTTTTGACAATAAGCATACAGCTGGGTTTCCTTTGATGGGTTTCATGTTTAAGGGAAACATTTCACCCTTTCGCTCTGACTTGAGAATTATTTTATTTGACTTTTTCTCTATAATCTCTGAACCTTCATCATCGAATGAGACTTTGAGACCTGTACCTCCAACCAGTTGAGATACACTAATGAGGTTGTGTTGGAGTCCTTCCACATATGCCACCTTCCTTATTGAGAAATCCCCATTGGTTATCATCCCGTATCCCTTTATGGTGCCGAAAGAATTGTTTCCGAACTTGACATTGCCACCATTTGCAAGCGATCTGTACTCCCTAAGCTCTTCTTTCCTTCCTGTCATGTGACGTGAGCAGCCACTATCAATGTACCATTCTTCGTCGAACTGCTCGTCACTTATAATCTGCAAAATTTAGAGAGATTTAGGAACCCAAAGTTTCTTGGGTCCACGTGAGCTTTGCATGGAAACAGGAGCAATGAGAGAGATATCAACAAGAAAAGTTTTTTTTACGAGAGTTGTTTTATCTTTCCTTTTAATGGTGTACACTTTTATTTTGTTAAGATTAGTAGAGTTAGATTCGGTCTTTGATGTGGATTTTTCGACTTTCTGCTTCCACATTTGCTCAGTTGATGAATGAGATTTAGAACGAGATTGATATGAAACTGAGGATGAAGAAGAATTGGAAGAATGAAAAGAATCAGACTTAGAAGGAAACTTCAGGTGACCCTTTTGTTTTTGATCATTGGAGGGACCGACCTTAGAGTTTTGAACTCTTTTGTCTTCAGAACCGAACCTTTGTGTTTGGTTCGAGCCACTTTTGGAACAGAACCTTTGGTTCTGGTTGATATCCTTTTCAGAACCGAACTTCTGCTTTCGGTTGTTGTCCTTTTGTGAACCGAACCTCGGCTTTCGGTTTTTGGGACTTTCAAGCTTTTCTTCAGGAATGTCTTCATACTTTAGATTCTTGTTTTGATGAGTGAAGTATGCATTCTGGGAACGCCAAAATTGTTTCCTTTCCGAAAGGTTCTTCCGGTATCTGATGTTCCTTTCTATCTTCCTGTTCCGCATCTGAGATGGTTGATGATGAACATTTGCTTTTGTTTTTGCTGACCCCTTGATCGGTTCCATTTGAACTGCGGTGGAATTACTTTGAGCTGAAGAAGCCGAAGGAATGGTTTCTGTTGGTGAGTGAACATCCTTCTGAGGAGTATCTTTTGTACCACTAGTGCTCGGCTCACTGAAGTTGTTTGGCTTATTCAAAGGTTCGGGTATATATCTTCCTTTGCTCTTCCATGAAGTTCTTTCAGATAAACCAATGGTTTCGTCTGCATTATCAATAGGAGCTTCCCAGAAGTATTCATCACAGCCATCAGCATTGTCTTTGTCTACAATGGCTGCAAGTTCGGCTGTTTGATGTTCAGTTACTCCTCTTACCTTGTATACTTGATTTGGAGTAGTCCTGACCTTTTGATACACAACAGCTTTCTCAACTAATTTTGGGGACTTTTGATGGGACAACCGAGCAAACTCTACCGAATTTTCAGAAATAAGATTCTTGTGATTTTCTGGCTCGGTTTTAATAAATTCTGAGCAATCAACCGTGTCCTCTACAGAAATTTCACTCATATTGTCATCCTCATCAAGCTCAGATGCATTTTCAACATTAATTTTGTTTTCTGAGCTTACTTTGGTGTTTAAAGAGTCAAATTTTTGCATGGTTTCGGTCCTCAGTTTAAGTCTGTCATTTTCATCCAAAAGATTTTTAAGCATGAGCTTGTGGTCTTTAGATTTAATGAAGGACTCAATTTTGTCCAGTCCATACATGTAGGTGGGATTTATGTTATCAGACGATATCACACTTTCACAGTTATAAGCTTCGGCATCGATTTCATCTTCCTTAAATTCCAGGAAGGGCAAAATCATGCGGTGAATTCTTTGGCCTATTTCACAATCCAAGTGGAGCTGAGTAATATTAGAATACAGACGTTTAGCAATTAAACAAAAAACATTTCGTTGTTTTAACAATTTCAAATTGTCTCTTTGCAAATAAATGTTTTCATCTTTAATTCTGACTAATTCCGATTCCTTTAACTCTATCCACATTCTCCGCTCCTCACTCTTCGACGCAGCCCTGCTCAATTGATCAGTTAGGTTAGAATTTGTGACCCGAGTTTGAGTTAAGCTACTATCTAAATGAGATATTCTTGAATTGACACTTTTTAGTTCTTTCTCGTAAGAGGATGATGGTACTTTGCATGAAATAAAAACAGATTGTACCTTCTTTATCAGTTCATCCAGCTCATTGAACTGCTGGCTGAGTGGTTTGGCTGTGAAGCACATATCCTCTTTTGCATTCTGTCCATCATTGCCTCCATCGGTGTTGTATCCCCTCAATTGAGATACGTCAGAAACCATAAGGCATTTACCACCACTGCCTTCTTCCTTAGACACGAACGCCTTTCCATGAGTAGGCTGCCTCACTTCCTCGTCTTCTGAGTCAGTAGACCAAACTTCCGTGCTACCGAACTCATCACCTGGAACAGAACCCTGCACAATAAGGGCATTACAAGGCGGGTTAGCAGCAGACTTCTTCATTCTCAACTCATCTAGCCTTTTCTGCAACACAGCTTCCTCATTGTTTCCATCATCTTTCTCAGCCATTTTCTTGAGGACACAGTCCTTAGCATAATGATTTTTCCCACCACAGTAGAAACAGCTCACTCCAGAGTCGCCGTCAACCTTCGGTTCCTTCTTGTGCTCCTCAACTTTCGGTTCATTAACCACCTTTTCTGAGCTGTAACTTCCCTGCCAGTTTCGGTTTTTGTTGCTGGGAAATTTCTTCTTTATGAACCTTTTGGGATTGGATACCATCAAGGCATAATCTTCTGATGTGAGATCATATTCTTCCAGGCTGAGATCTTCATCCTCCATAACGGCTTTACTTTTTGACAAGAGAGCCAACGAACCGAGACCAGAAACGACATTCTTTTCTTGCACCACGTTTTTTTCTTGAGACTTGAGAATTCCCACCAGTTTCGCCAAAGAGTATGATTTAAATTGCTCATGGGCTTTAACTGTGGAAACTACTGCTCTCCACTCAGACCTTAGACCATTCAGGAATGTAACTTTCTGTTCGATGAGCTTCCTTTCGATATCATGTTTGATCATCTTGCTGAGAAGATGATTGAAGCGATCGAATGTCTGGGTTACAGATTCTTCAGCCCCTTGTCTAAATTCACCAAACTCAGATAGAAGCAGAGTTTGAATAGAATGTTCGAGATCTTCGTCTGTAGAATACAATTCACGAAGTCTGTCCCATACATCCTTCGCCGTCGTGCAAGAGCTAACCAATCTGAATGTATCGGACTGAAGGGCAAACCGGATCAATCTTAGTGCTTTGATATTGCATTGGAACTTGTCTTTTTCATCTTGTGCAATGTCTTTTACGTCCTTAAGCAGATCATTGTATTCTTTTTGAGTTTTAATGACTCTGGACGTTGCAGAATGAGAAAACGGTCCGTTGGTGATGGCTTCCCAAATCAAATACCCATTTTCCTCCGACCCAATAACGTAGTCTTCGAAATGATGTGCCCATACTTCATAATCGTTGGTGTATAAGATCGGAATCCTTGTCGTCGAACCAATGCTGTTTGAAATATTGATAACGTTTGATTGTGTAGCGTCCATTATGATCGTAAAAACCTTTTCAAAGATCAGACTTGTAATAAAGCGGATTAGGGCAAAATAATAAATATCAAGATACGTCAATAAAGAGATGACGGCTCAATAAATATTGATGATTGCGGAAAAACCCTAATGATAATCTTTTTCACAGAAAAGATGTGTATCAATTACACAGCCTCCTGCTCTGATACTAATTGATGAGATTAATAAACCTTTTAATCTTTGAAGATCGATAAGATCTTGAACAGGTTATGAAAACAATAACGATATAAACACAGTAAAATTATGGAACAAGAATGAATCAAACGTGTTGAATGATTAAAACAAAATCCTCAGAAGAGCTCGATTAAGAACATCAACTGTAGAGGATTGGAAGGTTACAAGTGTTATCAAATAAACCTTTAGTCGTCTGGAAAAAAATCGTATTCTCAGATCTCTCAAAACCTTAACCTAATATGCATGCAAGCATAAGCTTATATACAAAGCATAAAAGACACACGGTTGGACAAGCCCAAACCGTAATACAAAGAATTATAAACAAACGAGCCCAAAAGACGCAATCTTCTAAGCCCAACAGCCGACAGGGCAAGGCAGAGGCTCCAGTGGTGACGAGCCGGGCATTTCAGCTGACCACCGAGGAGGCACGCGCAGCACCCAATGTGGTGACAGGTATGATTCTTTCCCTCTCTTTTATTTATATGATGTTATGATATTGATAGGTGCTCGGTATATGTATATATGTGTTAGGATCGTTCCATGTGAACGGTATCCCGGTTCAGGTGTTGTTCGACTCGGGTGCATCCCGATCATTTGTGTCCCTTGCGCTTAGCAAGAAGTTTCCTAAGTCTTCGGGCATGTTGGATTGCCCTTTGGAGGTAGAGATTGCTGATGATCGATCGGTGCGAGCATCGATGGTGTGAACAAGGTGATTATAAGCATGGATTGGTTGAGCCCTAATGGGGCGGTGATAGATTGCGCACAACAGCTAGTGCGAGTCCGGACCCCAGGTGGGGGAGAGTTAGTGATTCATGGCGAAAGGCCACAATGTGGACCCTCAGTCTATTCAGCAACGACGGCTAGACGATACTTTCAGCAGGGATACGCAGGATATGTCGCGTACGTGATGGATACCCGGGAGGCGGGTAAGGCGACAGTGAGCGAGGTTCTGGTGGTGTGAGATTTCGCAGATGTCTTCCCAGGGGAGCTTCCTGGGATACCTCCGGAGCGACATGTGGAGTTAAGGATTGACCTCGTTCCTGGTGCGGCTCCGATAGCCAAGGCACCGTATCGGCTGGCTCCTCCTGATATGCAGGAGTTGTCTACGCAGCTGCAGGAGCTGCTAGACAAGGGATTTATTAGACAGAGCAGTTCATCCTCGGGAGCCCCGATTCTGTTTGTGAAGAAGAAGGATGGGTCGCACCGGATGTGTATAGATTATCGTGAGCTGAACAAGGTAACGGTGAAGAACCGTTACCCACTCCCGAGGATTGTTGATCTCTTTGACCAGCTTCAGGGAGCATCTTGGTTCTCGAAGATTGATTTGCATTCGAGTTATCATCAGATGAGGGTCAGGGAGGAGGATATGCAGAAGACCGCGTTTCGGACGCGCTATGGCCACTATGAGTTCGTGGTGATGCCGTTTGGCCTCACCAATGCTCCTGCCGCGTTCATGGACCTCATGAACCGTGTATGCAGACCGATACTGGATCGGTCTGTGATAGTCTTTATCGATGACATCTTGGCCTATTCCAAAACGCAGGAGGAGCATGAGGAGCATCTGAGAGAGGTTTTGGAGACCCTGAGGAGGGAGAGCTTGTATACCAAGTTCTCCAAGTGTGAGTTTTGGTTGTGCGAGGTGCAATTTCTCGGACACCTTGTCAACCAAAACGAGATTCTGGTCGATCCGGCCAAGGTCGAGGCCGTGATGCGGTGGGAGGTTCCGAAGTATCCATCTGAGATTCGGAGTTTCCTGGGATTAGCAGGCTACTATCGGAGGTTCATTCAGGATTTCTCCAAGATAGTCGTGCCCCTGATGCGGCTGACGAAGAAAGCCGTAGTCTATCAGTGGGGACCCGAGCAACAGGCTGCGTTTGAGACACTGAGACAGAGATTGTGCGAGGCGCCGTTCTTAGCCCTGCCAGAGGGAGTAGAGGATTTTCGGGTTTATTGTGACGCGTCCATTTCAGGGTTAGGCACGGTACTGATGCAGAGGGGGCATGTCATTGCCTACGCTTCGAGGCAACTCAAGCCTCACGAGGCGAACTACCCGACGCATGATCTAGAATTGGGGGTGGTGGTTTTTGCCCTCAAGATTTGGCAGCATTACCTCTACGGGGTTGGATGTACCTGTTGGATTAATGTCTAAGTCCATAACTATAATTGGTAAGACTTGACCCGACCCGGCATGGTCCATTTGGGTTGCATACCATCATGCACTTGGATAGACTAAATGAGAGAAATAAAACACTTATGGTTATTAATATATTATAAGTTCTAGTATATTAATAATAAGAATAATGAGATTATTTAATTAGTATTGATCAAGAATTAATCTAGCATTAATTGAGTGATCAAAAGAAGACTAATTAAATATGTGGGTTGATTGTGTAAATCATCCATACTTGTATAGTGGGCTAATGCTCCATGGATTATCTAGTTGGGCCAAAACCCATATGATGCTCCATGGATGCTCCATGGTGTATTTGAACCCATGGATCCAAGGAAATGGAAAGTCATGACAATTAGGGTTTACCCTAATTGTATAACTATATAAGCATCTTAATCTTGAGGAAAATCGGCCACTAGTGAGAGTAAGAGAGGGCTAGCCGATTTCATGAAGTGTAGAATTCTCTCTAAGTTATTCTAAGTGTTTTGATGATTGTGAACCATTTGAGGTGTCACACTTGGGGCACTAGGCACTCAAGCTTCATGAAGACAAGCACCATCAAAGAGGTATGTATTCTATCTTGTTATATTGATTGTTTTGTATGCTAGTTTAGGATAATACCTTGGATATTCGTATTTGCATGTATAATAGAGAAAACATAGATCCAAGGTATTTAGGGTTGCATGTACACTTAGGAGTGTTAGAATGCTCATAACCCAACAGTGGTATCAGAGCCTAGGCTTGTTTTCTTGTTATACTTGCAATAGAAGCTGAAAAATCGAGTTTTGTTGCTGTCTACCTAGCAGACTCGCCGAGTCCATGAAGGGACTCGACGAGTCCAAGGCAAAATGCATCCAACTCGCTGAGTTATGTTCATGCACTCGACGAGTTGGACCCCAGACAGCATATTTTCGAGGTTTTTGGCTAGAAATGGACTAGGAACATTACCCTAAGTTGTTTTTGAACTTATAAACTTGTTTTTTGATGTGGTAATGTTCATGCTAATCCATTTTCAAAGATAATTGTCAATAGATTCATGTTTTGTATTAGTTTAAAGGTTAGACTAATTACATGAAAAAGTTTGATTTGAATTATCTTGTTCTTATGAGTTGCTTAGATTAATAGAAAAGTTAATTGAAATAGTTGTTTTCAATCCATTTTAATCTAAGAGTTGAGTATAAAATGTGTTTGTGTAACTTGTCCTCAAGTTACATGAAGAGTCACATTAAAGACTCATAAAACTCATAAAATTGGCAAAGGTTACAAAAATGAAGAGTCTAGTTCTAATTAATTGGAGTTATGACTCCATAATTTGTCCTCAAGTTATGGAGGACCAAGAGTCTCTTCATTAAATAAAAAAAAGGTGTAACCTTAATTAATTCCATAAGTTATAAAATAAAGAAAAGTTAATTCTTTTATTAGTTTAAAGTCTTCCATAAGTTATGGAACTTGAAGAGTTTTTGGATTAAAACTACTTTAAACACATAAGTTATGGAATTAATTAGTTTTGAATAGTTTCAAAACTTGCCCTCAAGTTTTGGAATTTGTAAAGTTTTCTCTTATGAATACTTTAATTCCAAGTTAGCCCTTAGAATTTTAAAAGTTAAAATTCAACCCTTATACTTTATAATATTATAAGTTAATAATATATATATGTATAAGAGTAAAGTCGGTCTTACCGCTAGTACGCCTCATTCACGAAGCCGGTCTATAAGGTGGGTATAAGGTTGTTGCCTATAAAATGGTGACTTAATGGGTGTATACTCTTACCCACCGCTTGCTTGACTGGTGGAGGGTCGTTAGCCGAACGGGTTTGACAGGACTATAATTCTCCCTTCATTAAAAGTATTAATGATAAATACTAAGTAACTAAACTCTTAATAATACCCAACCTTAGTTACTTAGGAAAATGTGAATAAGGTGCTAATCCATGAAATTACACTTTTCACTTTGTTTAAGTCGGTTAGTGGAGCGTGTGTGGTTAACCGGCACACTAACTCGTATTTAACAAGGTAGGCAAAGGGTAACTTAATGTTTATCATAGTATCGATGGAGCGTGTGTGGTTAACCGGCACATCGATTGAGGGGTAAACACTTAAGGGTACCAAGTAATTTGCATGGTTACTTCACACCTTGTTTTGTGATCCTCGGCATCCCAGTCACAAAACCTGAAGGGCACACTCGAGATTGAAACATGCCATTGAACAGTTCAATGAATCTCAAAAGATCTAGGAGTTTAAAATCCAATTAAAACCTAATAATACATTTCGTTTATCTTGGTGGAAATTGGTGAATCGTCATTCACCTACCTTCAAATTGTTTTATAGCTTGGATTACGGCATACCTCTTCTAAGTTATAAAATAGTTTGTTGGGTCCTAGCCTTAATATTTCATATTGGGTGTCATATTAAGGACCTTAAAATCAACTATCTTGAATATCTCCCAAAAGATGTCTGGTTTAGACATTTATGATCTTCCCAAATCTCTTGAAACAAGCGTTCCTAAATGAAGATGATGTTCCATGGAAATCATACTTCTTTCACCTCCTCCAATTATTCTCCCTATCCCACAAGTTCTTGAAAAGTTTAAGGTCACTCAAGTCCTATTGGCAAGGCAAGGTCTTGGTGTGATCACATCTTGGAGATGTAGTCACATATTGACAAGCCGGGAGAGTTGGGTGTCAAAGTCTTGAGAAAGTTGTAGGTTTAACTACTTTCTAAGTCACATAGTGAGTTCTTTTGGAACACCTATGAAACAGACTATGACAAGACCCTTAATGATCTTAGCTATTTGCTAAGATCAACTTCCTGAAACTTTATGGACATTGACAATGGTGACACTGGAAATACAGAAAAAGCATTCTCATCCCAAGGAAAGGGATTGACCATAGTCTACTAGGTTGACCAAATGGTAAAGAGAAAAGGTTAAGTCTGTAATAGTCCCGTGTACCATTATCAAAGGGTCCATATGTTTAATTTGCCAAAGAAAGGGTCATTAGTTGCGAAGCTGCCAAACTTACCTAAGGATGTTAAAGTCAATAAGTTTGACTCTACTTCAGGTAAAGTCCACTATCTAACTCTGTTAAGTTTCTATTCTGAGATTCTTGATGCATGATGTGACTGGGTCACATGGTGATATTTTAAGAATCAAAGAAAAGTGAAGAAACTTAAAGAAAGAATATGCTGAATCTGATCGCGTAGATGGATTTCTAACGCGTAGTTTGAAGATCGGATTCTTGAGCTACTTCTTAGGAGTTATGAGATATTGCTTAGGAATAGATAACAACAAGTTTTCATATGGATTGTAAGGATAAGTTTTTCCGCATAGTTTTAAAATAAAAGAAAATTTTTGATTTTATTTATTTTAAAATATCCTTACAATGGCATTTGAGGAAAAATTGTTGCTTATATGATTCCATTAATAGCAAGAGTGGAAATATGAAATTGATTCTTTCATTTGTGGTAATGTCTAAATTTACCAAATAAGGAAAGATTCTCATCATCCAAAGTCCCAATTGGACCGGGACTTGGAATCATGCAAGTTGTATAGCATGATGAATGAGAACTTTCAAGTATTGGAAAAATTAAGACTAATTACTTGTTCACATGGATGTGTGAGTCAAGTAATGGACTAAGGGATCAAGTACACTTTCTTGTGCATTGGTCAAGTCCACCACAAAAGATATAAGGCTATTCGTCATAGTTTACTAAAGCTCAGTAAATATGATTATACATACAAGCTTAAGTGTAACTCTGAGACATTGGAAAGAGGTTCCAACGTATGGCAGAGCGAATAAGAAGAATCAAATTAGGCAGAAGGATAAAAGTTTCTCAAATCTGAAAAGATGGGAGAGTACTTTAGTATCAGTTTTGTGATCATCTTAATGATTAAGAAACCATATCAAAATTTGTTCTCTAAGGAAGTCTTAGTGCATTCTTATGACTAAGAAGAATGGATCTTGAATTGTTGAAATGGTTAAATCAAGAAGATGAGTCATACTTCGTTCCAATACAAGTCTTAGAGTCATACTCCAAGATTGTAATTTGAGTGACATGTCTTTAAGAAGGTTTAAAACACGTGTCAAATGTAAGAGTAAAAGTGTCCTACTCTTGTTCATTTGAAGTTGGTAAGTTGTGATGTTTTGGATAAAACAAAGACCAACTTAGGCCAACTATGTGAAGTGTTTGTCTTGATAAAGAATCCGCACTATCCCTCGAATATCTGACAAGAGAGTCTTATATGTCAAGAGGACAGTGGGAGTCTTAATGGTCTTGAAATCTCAAGAACTAATCAAGAATAAAACCTGAAGTTCTTCACTAGCACACGACTTGAGGTTTATAACCTATCGTGTTGGCATATCTGTGCCCATTCCAGTTAAAGTTGGCTTTGCATATGAGTTCTTAGAGTTCTCAGTTTGTTGCACAACAACTTGGAAGCAATGGCAGGCCCTTGAGCTGCCAGGTGGCAAGAAATTAAGATTGAGTTCAGTCCATATGAGTTTGGATTTGTCATTATCCTTGTCTTGAGACCATGGTTTTGACAATTCACGTGGATAAGAACACATACACCATTAAATCTAAGTGTCATAAGGTTTCTCTCTGATTCATGAAAATGATGGTGAGGAAACACTTTCACTAAGTAGATTTTAGTTAGATAGCAATTGTGATATTTGCATTCTCAAAGTCGTTAGTGGAGCGTGTGTGGTTTACCGGCACACTAACCTGGACTTGTGAGAAGTGGCAAAAAGGTCTAAGCATTATGATTACGGCATCCCTCTTCATAATTGTTTCGACACACAAGTGTGCTATCTAAGGGAAGGTGTATGTTTTTGATAATGTCTTATCAAAACAATCTAGTATCAGAAATATGAACTTTGGTAAGAAAGTCAATAAAGTATTGATTTCTAGAAGTCCAGCTGATTTTTGAGTACATGTCAAAGCTAGTGGGAGCATAAGTGTTATGCTAATAATCATCATGTTAGTGGGAGCATGATAATTATGATAAAGATTGAAAGTTAGCAATGTTAATTATAGAAAACAAAAGGTTTCAATTGGGAAAAGTTGTTTTTCTATAATTAAGGGAGAGGAAATTATACTTCATCTCAAATCTATAAGCTTAGATCGTGAGGTTTTAATCATTTAGTCAAGGAAATATATATGAATTTCATGTTGGAAAGGCTCAACATAAGGAAATTATGTATATGGGTCCATTATTTGCATTCTAAAATTCGATTATGATTACGGCATCCCTTTTCATAATCTGAATTATGAGAACTTGGCAAATAGAAATGGAAATGTTATAGCAAAAGACTGGTTTAGTCTTTATGTGAGACATCATGAATCGTGTCCCATATGCTTTGGATATAGGATCGATTACATGTGCTATATTCATCATTTCTAAAAGTTTCCAAATGCCTGGGGCATTAAGAAGGGAAAAGGTTTAGAACTGGATATGACTAAAAGGATTAAACAATTGTCGAGGACAATCTAAGGTTTACCAAAGATTGGTTGCTCAAGGACAGGTGGAAGTATAGTGATAATTCAGGAAGGACCATATTGACATAATCTGTAAGGAGGCAACTCTTATTCAGAAGTGATAGTCAAAATGAATCTGGAAATGTTTCAAAGTTAGATTTTTCAATCTTTTTAAGATTAGGAAACTTAATGCAAGAAGGTTGTTTCCAAGGAGCTGATCTCCTTTGGAATACTCTGTAATGATTGTTGTCAAGTCTTTCTGACTTTGTGCATAATCATTACAAGAGTAACAATGCATATAAGTTTAGAATCTAACAGATTTTAGTAAATGGTAGGAATTTGGAATTCTTGCATTTGCAGTAAGGATTTGGGAGTGTGAAAAGAGAATCATTGAAGTTATGTTCAATTGATCTAGTTCACAAAGTAAAGATCATAGACAAACATAGTATGCATACTTGGTGTATGGCATGACTAGTGTTTAGAAAAACATAGTGTACATGCTTGGAGCATGGGACAACTATTGTTTTAAATTCAAGAATAATGTTGATAGCTAAAACAATATACAATGAATAATCTGTAATCATATGGTGATAAATAAAAGGTGTTTTATTTATATTCATAAGTTCTGAGACCATATTGGATTCAATTATTATTGTGTTGCACTTTGCATGTTCTGACTTCCCGAATAAACTAGGTTATTCTTCCGGAATGACTAAGTTATTCAAACCATCCACAGTCGGTCATATGTTGGAAGTAGATATGAATTAAGACTGTCATGGGTTGGCTTGTAGAGGTCTAAGGTGTTGGACAAATGGCTACAACACTCATGAGTGCTCATAAGTTCTGAGTATTGGATTCAACCCGCGCTCATTGGAATCACTTCATGGATTTTATCACGAGTGATTATGAGATGATAATATATTATATTCTTCAAACCTAGAGATATGAGTTGTTACTATGAGTTGGTTGTACATTGATTGCACGAAACTGCATTTGGTAACTCGGTGCTATAAAACGTGCCTTTTTGTATGATTCAACAAGTAGTAGAACAAGCCATATGAGTCGAAGTTTATCCATTCCTTTTACCTTAGGGATAAAAGCGATATCTGTGGGCCCCTCGATGATTTGATGATGACAAATGGAAGTGCTCGGCCGGGCCAGGACTAATTTGATTTGTTCAATTAGTCAGTCGTCATAAATCGGAAATCGGGAAACAACTAATGGACAAAGAGAATGATTATAATCCATGTCTCAGTCCATATGATATCTAGAATGGAGGAATATATGATCCCTTATCTAATGGACAAGTCATTGACAAGATCAGAGTTCATCTACAAGGTCAGAGTTCGATAGAAGCTTTCGAGAGCTACGATTGCCAGTTGGTTCCTGAAGTCATACACAATAATAGTTTTAGACTTATCCAAGTGGGAGACTGTTGGATTAATGTCTAAGTCCATAACTATAATTGGTAAGACTTGACCCGACCCGGCATGGTCCATTTGGGTTGCATACCATCATGCACTTGGATAGACTAAATGAGAGAAATAAAGCACTTATGGTTATTAATATATTATAAGTTCTAGTATATTAATAATAAGAATAATGAGATTATTTAATTATTATTGATCAAGAATTAATCTAGCATTAATTGAGTGATCAAAAGAAGACTAATTAAATATGTGGGTTGATTGTGTAAATCATCCATACTTGTATAGTGGGCTAATGCTCCATGGATTATCTAGTTGGGCCAAAACCCATATGATGCTCCATGGATGCTCCATGGTGTATTTGAACCCATGGATCCAAGGAAATGGAAAGTCATGACAATTAGGGTTTACCCTAATTGTATAACTATATAAGCATCTTATTCTTGAGGAAAATCGGCCACTAGTGAGAGTAAGAGAGGGCTAGCCGATTTCATGAAGTGTAGAATTCTCTCTAAGTTATTCTAAGTGTTTTGATGATTGTGAACCATTTGAGGTGTCACACTTGGGGCACTAGGCACTCAAGCTTCATGAAGACAAGCACCATCAAAGAGGTATGTATTCTATCTTGTTATATTGATAGTTTTGTATGCTAGTTTAGGATAATACCTTGGATATTCATATTTGCATGTATAATAGAGAAAACATAGATCCAAGGTATTTAGGGTTGCATGTAAACTTAGGAGTGTTAGAATGCTCATAACCCAACTGTACCATCTACACGGACCACAAGAGTTTGAGGTACCTCATGGATCAGCCGAATCTGAACATGAGGCAGCGTCGGTGGTTGGACGTGGTGAAGGATTATGATTGCGAGATCCTCTACCACCCGGGGAAGGCCAATGTGGTGGCCGGTGCGCTTAGCCACAAGGCGGCGCCGATCAGGGATGTTTGCATGAGGATGACCGTAGTGACTCCCCTGTTCGAGCGAATTCGGGAGGCTCAACAGGAGGCTATCAAGGAGGAACATCGGAAGAGCGAGCGTGTGGTGGGTCAGGTTTCCTGCTTCGATTATGATAGCCGAGGACTATTGACACTACACCGCAGGGTGTGGGTGCCGTATCACGGAGGCGTGCGCCAGATCTTGACGGAGGAGGCGCACAAGTCCCGATTCTCTATTCATCCCGGGGCGGCGAAGATGTATAGGGATCTTCGTCTAGATTATTGGTGTCCCTGCATGAAGCGGGATGTGGCATGGTACGTCGAGCGGTGCTTGACCTGCAGGAAGGTCAAGGCCGAACATCAGAGACCGCATGGGAAGATGCAGCCGTTGGACATCCCGTTGTGGAAATGGGAAGATATCACGATGGATTTTATCACGAAGCTTCCCAGGACCGCGCGTGGAGTAGATTCGATTTGGGTCATCGTGGATCGATTGACTAAGAGTGCTCACTTTATCCCGATTCAGGAGAGTATATCGGCCGAGAAATTGGCCGACATCTATATCAGGGAGATCGTGGCGCGGCACGGGGTGCCAGTATCGGTTATCTTGGATAGGGATGTGCGTTTTACTTCTAGATTTTGGAAGAGATTTGATGACGAGTTGGGCACTCGTTTGCATTTTAGCACCGCCTTCCACCCACAGACGGATGGTCAGAGCGAGCGGACCATCCAAACTTTGGAGGATATGTTGCGGGCATGTGTGTTAGATTTAGGTGGTAGCTGGGATACCTATCTTTCCTTGGCCGAGTTCTCATACAATAACAGCTACCACGCGAGTATTGACAGTCCCCCATTCGAGATGTTGTACGGATGGAGGTGCAGGACCCTGATATGCTGGGGTGAAGTTGGCCAGAGGGTCATGGGGAGCACCGAGGTGGTGCTCAAGACGACCGAGAGGATCCAGCAGGTTCGGAGCAGGCTTTAGACTGCTCAGAGTCAGCAGAAAAGTTACGCCGACAAGCGTCAATCCGACTTGGAGTTCCAAGTCGGGGATATGGTTCTCTTGAAGGTGTCGCCTTGGAAAGGTGTCATTTGATTCAGGAAGCGGGGCAAGTTGGGCCTGAGATTTATCGGACCGTTCAGGGTTGTAGCCCGGGTGGGCAAGGTGGCGTATAGGTTGGATCTGCGAGTCGAGCTCAGCCAGATCCACAAGACTTTCCATGTTTCTCAGCTGCGGAAGTGCTTAGTGGATGATTCAGCAGTAGTGCCGTTGGAGGATATTCAGGTTGATGACAGCCTGAATTACATTGAGCGCCCAGTTGCAATCCTCGACAGGAAGTCGAAGGATTTGAGGAACAAGAGGGTGGAACTAGTGAAGGTGAAATGGCAGCACCGCAAGGGTTCGGAGTGGACTTGGGAGCTAGTAGAAGAGATGATGGAGCATTACCCCGAGCTGTTTCAGGATCGAGCAGCAGACTTCGAGGACGAAGTCTAAAATAAGTGGGGGAGATTTGTAGCACCTGGTTCCTGATACGTAAGATATGTCTGAGTATTTTGTGTTTTTGGCCGTGGACTCGGCGAGTTGGAGGCCCGACTAGCCGAGTAGAGATGAGACTTGGGGCGTGGTTAAGTTGGCGACTCGACGAGTCCATATGATGGACTCGGCGAGTCCGCGTTGTCTGATGAAACCCTAATTTCCAAGGGTTTGCACCCTATTTAAACGACTATTTGCGCCCAACTCCGCCCCATTCACCCTCAGAAGCTCTCCATACGTTCTAGCTCTTGTTCTTGTGAGTTTGAGGCTTTTTAGTGTGTTTTCTTGAAGAATTTGAGAAGGAAGTGGTGTAGATCAAGAGGAAGGGAAGGAAGCCAAGCATCGTCGTGTTCTCTCAGTAGTCTCTTGGAGGTATAACTCGTTTTCCCTCTGTTTCTATGCTTATTACTCCATTAAAGACACCCTTGAACCATGTCCCAAGCTTGTTTATGCATTGTTGGTGGATTCAAGCTGCTAGCCTTTAGATCTAGACCCTATTTAGTCCCTGGAGCTTGGATCTACTGCATTTATGGAGTCATATTTCACACAAGCCGTAGATCTACCCCTTTTGTTGCAGTTTAAGCCTTAGAACCTTTATTGGTGGTGATCTACACGTAAAGTTGGAAACTTTACGTGTAAACCAGGCCCTAGGAGCCCATATTTGTGGATAGCATAAGCTGGATTCAAGAAAAATCGACCATTTAGAGACTGCATGGTAGCGACTCGGCGAGTCTGCTCGTGAGTCTCCGAGGTTGTCCCTTTTTAGTTGTGTCGAGTAGAGTAGTGAGTCACGGGGTGTGACTCAGTGAGTTGGAAGCCGAACTCATCCATGAAGGAACTCGGTGAGTCATTGCCCTGACTCGGCGAGTACAAGGCAATCTCCTTAGATCAAGATCAGACTCGGCGAGTTGTTCATACAACTCGGCGAGTCGCAACATAAGTGTTCATCGGATGAAGATGAACTCGCCGAGTTGTTCATACAACTCGGCGAGTAGGATGAAGGACTTGAACATCAGTTTGGAAGGAGAACTCGTCGAGTCAACGCCTAACTCGACGAGTAGAAACGGAATCCAGGTTAGTCAATTGGACAGGGACTCAGCGAGTTGGCGATCCAACTCGGCGAGTCAGGTCAACTGAAAGTTGACTTTGACTTTGACTTAGGGCATGATCAGGGGTAAAATGGTCATTTTACCCAAAGGACAGTTTGTAGTTTTTGATTGAGTATGTTGTTGGAATTACAGCCGGAGGATTTCCAGAGCAGCAACAGCAGCAGTAGACAGTCAGTTCTTGATCAGATCAGCAGCTACTCCGAGGTGAGTTACCTTCCAGTAACGGTGGGTCTACGGCCACAATGCCAGTCCACCAATAGGAGTCGTATGATTAGATGATTGTCTTTGTGATATCATCTAGGTTGCTACTACCTGATATGTTATATGCTAGCATGATATGTTATATAAATAGAGATCGGTTGTCAGGACCGAAGGGTAGTGTAGACACCCCAGAAATGTCTGAGAGTACGTGATGATATGTTTGTATAATGGCTTGTTATGTTATATGCAATAGAGGTAGTAGGAGGGGAATAGTCCCCGAGTTCGGTTGTTAGGACTGAAGGGTAGCCCAGATACCCCAGATATGTATGATAATATGTTATGTATGATATATGTGTAAGTAGTAGTAGGGGGTGAAATAGTCCCTGAGGGTCGGTTGTTAGGACCGATGGGTAGTCAACGCCCCAGAATAGCTTGACACGGGTAGTCAGCACCCCAGAATGGCTTGACACGGGTAGGAAGGCACCCCAGAATGGCCGCACGAGTAGTCGGCACCCCAGAATGGCCGTACCGGGTAGTCAGGCACCCCAGAATAGCCTGGCAGTATGTATGTTATGTGTTTGTATGGTATGTGGTACGATGGGGGAACTCACTAAGCTTTGTGCTTACAGTTTACAGTTTTGGTTTCAGGTACCTCTTCATCAAAGGGGAAGGAGTTGGCGCGGTAGTGGCACATCATGCACACACACTGGTTTCCACATTTATTAGATTTCTATCGGATTTATACTCTGATATTTCGATTGGTTGTATGATTTGGCTTTTAGACATGGTTTACGTTGTGATGTGGTTTGATCAAACAATGTTTTTAATTATTAACGTTTTCTAAAGTAATGTTTTAAAAATGAAATTTTTGGATGTGAAAGTTGGGTCGTTACGTAGCCCCTCGATCTAGAATAAAATACCTTGGGCATCTTTCAATATCCCTCTGAACTATGAACATGGTCCAAAATCCTCTTCTTCTCCATATCTAGATCAATCTCCCTCTCCCTAGCTCTCGCCACCATATCATCTAGTGTCCTACAATTGGATATGCTTACAAAATATCTGATATTTCTCCTCAACATATCGTGATATTTCGCCTTCTTCATCTCCTCGGACACCACATAATGCGGAACCAATAATGACCTCTCATGAAACATAGTGGCGATCTTCGTTACCGTGTCAATAGTCTAGCGAAGGTCCTGAAACTCCCTCTCTAATTACTGAAACTCAATCACATTTGCAAACTCAGCCCAAAACCTTGTCATGAAATCCTCTCAAGTCATCAACTCAATAGCCTTGCCTCCTAAGGCGTGAGCAACCTCCTCCCACTAGTCTTGAGTTTTGTCTTTTAGAAGACAGGACGCAAATCTGACCTTTTCCCCCCTCAGGGATGCAGCTAGTATGGAAGGCTTTCATGACATCTGCTAACTAATGCCTGCTAGCAATGGGTTCCTTCTTCCCGAAGACCTCTGGAGCCCCACATTCCCAAAACTCTTGGAAAGTCAACGTACGTGCTCCCACCATCGCCATCATCTCAGAAGACATGATACCCTCCTTGATCATACCGAATATCATAGGAGTCTACTCAAGAATGCTACAAGTAATCTCTGATGAAATGAACTCCTGCATCTGATCATCCATATGCCCAGCCCTAGAGCCCAAACCCAAACCATCTTCGGCACCAGAACCATCACTGACAAGCATACCACCACCAGAACTTCATCAAGCGACCACCATACTGAAAAACAAACCATGCAAACCATCAGAATGCACTTGAAGAATCCCACATTCTACAAGCTTCTTGGTATTATTGTGACTTTCCTTGACTCGAGTATGGGTCCTCTGGTTCTAGTAGTATGGGTCCATACTACCTTCCAGGTCTATCTGTACTTTCCTCAAGAATCGCCCCGAATCCTCCAAGTTACTTCTTAAAAAATCTAAATATCCACTTACACAATGAAACGCTCACTGCTCTAAATCATCTCCTAGGCAGTCCTAGGCCACCATCACACCACTCTCCTCTATCAGTTGTATAAGGAACTCCCTTTAATACCATCTAACTAGCTCACAAATGCAATTGCATACTACTGACACTATATAATTCTTTGACTGAAAGGTCTCACACTACAACGATTGGACTCAAACAAGAGTTGTGCAATAGAGTAACACATAACACTATAAAATTATCTAATCTTAGTAATATGAAACTTATCACATTCGCTTAGCTGATATTAATGAAAATTCCTATAAGCACAAAGCAAGCAACATTCAAGCATTGAGTAATCTAAATCAAGCATCACTTAAACATATCATCCTATCGAATAACTGATCTAATACTAGCATGCCATTCTATAAGCTCATATGACTGGCACACAAAGGCATTTCTCTTAGAATTCTATCATGAATTCATGAGCAGATCCTTCATCCTAATCTAGCATGCGATTCTCAAGTACACAAATCAAAGTATATCACATAACACATGTATGTGTATTTTGGAAAAACTTACTTGAGCTCACTTGATTGCATGCACCACACACCTTTCTTTTATTAGAAAATCTTTTAATAACACATTTCTTTGTATGAGAAATCTAGCAAACTCTCAGCTTAAGTTCAGACACACCTGAGGGTATGCCTGAATACCTCAAACCAAGGCTTTAATAACAACTTGTAATATCCCAAAAACTCAAAACCAAAAATTTAACCAAACATGTTTATCAAACCATAAGAAAATAAGAGTATATTAATAATCATTCAAAGGCACATCATAGTCGATAAAGCGGAAAATCATGGTGTGTGCAATATGATCATTCCGAGTACTTCCCCTTCGAATCAGAAGTATCTGAAACATAAAAATAAAAACCGAAAGCACAAAGCTTAGTGACTTCCCCAAAATACCCTACACCATACATATAATGGGCCATGTCTGCTATCTATCGGGCCCCACACGACATCGAGCCCCACCTGCTATAGATATGTCAGTAACAAATAATAGGCCCCGCTCAACACACTCATCATGCCCCGCCTGGTATCGACCCTGCTTGACATACATACAACACATACAATACATGCAAGGATCGTACAGACAACTAGCATACAAATAACAATAATCCATGGGCTGCCATCGGTGCCTTGAACCTGCCAAACACTACGAGGAGACTCACCTCAATCTGCTGTCAATCGAATAGATGCTAAGACTACTTATCCGAAAAATACCGACACTATATGATCAAATAATACCCTAATTAATAATTGGATCATAAACCATAACCTGGCATCGGCAACCTACTAAGAGGTACGCTCGACGTACTAGCCATTGAGCCATTCTTCAACTTTTTGACTTAATCTATTAAGCCCTTAACATCCAACCAATATATCTACTTTGTTTTAAGGTATTAACAAGTAAATTTGGAAATTGTACTCCTTTCATGTCTTAATGGGACTCAATACTCGTTTTTATCCATCTAATTCCTTAATATGAACACCAACCCTTGCATGGTTCATCAAAACCCATCAAGATGACATTTTGATCCATCAAAACATCAGAAATGCTAAGATCTAACATTCTAAGCTCTTGGAGTGGATTATACTCATAAGGATGACTCAAGAGACCAAAATATGCTTAAAACAAGGCCCTAGACTAGATCTAACACATAGAGTCATCAAGGTAAAAGCTTTATAACTTAATGAAGCTAAGAACTAAGAGTATATTATGGATCTATAAAATCTAACTGATCAATGTTCCTTCTCCAAGCTTTTTCTTCTCCAAGGTTCACCAAACACCCACTAAAACATACACAAATGGATAAATCTCTCTAGATTAGTTAGGTTTTCGAAATGAGTCTCTAAAGGGAATTGGAGTCTGGAAATGATGAAACCTTTGGGAATAAGGTGGTTTTAATAGAGTCCAAACCCTGAAATAGGGTTTTTTCCCCTTAGCACATACGCCCAACTTACAAGAGTGTACGCCCAACGTACGCACATTTTCCCCGAATTTTCATTTAACACCCTATGGATGAATTTTGCAAACTATGTTTACACCAAGAGTCAAAATGTAAAATACCTTGAATCAATTGTTACATATCTAATGGAAATAGAAATATATCTCGAGTACTTGTGCAATTGGAAAACACGCCTGAAGATATATTGAAAACTTAATCCCATAAACAAGTTTAAAACCCAACAATGATACAAATAACAACATATATAGGATGCAGAAATACAATAAAATTATCTAATAACATTAGAGAAGCATACCAACAAAACGAATGTAATTGACAAAATTATGAGACACTGCATTTAACATGATTCCACCATTAGCTTGATGGTGTACATCCATCGAGCGAAACATACAACTATTATATATTGATATGTATAAATAAGTGGTTTAAAATCAATAGTAAAGTTAACAAAAAGGATCCAAAATACTTTATCTTCAGGAAAATTGCTGGCTAGAATGGCATGATATAAGGTCCAAAATGACCATTATGGCCAAAATAACCTGTTAGGACGTTGGTATTGTCTCAAATCAACGATCAAACCATTTAGAATCATCAAAATTTAAACAAAAAAACCTAGTAATACCTTTGTGTGGTTTCTTATAGAGCTCACGAAGTTGAGTGTAACATCCAAAAAATACTACCCAAAAATTTCATTTTTAATTTAAATAAAATGGTACTTCAAAACATTATCATACAACCCAAATAGACCAAAGTATGTCAATACATCATTTCATATCATAGTGAATCTCAAAATGCGGAAAAGGTGGTGTGCGCTCTGCAATCATCTCGGGCTCTTCCCTTTCAATCATGAAGTACCTGAAACATAAACTAAAAACTTTAAGCACAAAGTTTAAAGAGTTCCCAAAAATACCACATACCATACATAATAAACACATATTGGGCCCCCTGCCCCACATCGGCCCTCGCTCGGCATCGAGTCCCACTCGGCCTCAGGCCCACCCAACATCAAGCCCCTCTCTAGTTTCAAATCTATCATTCATTAGGCCTCGCCTGACATTAGGCCCCGCCCGGTACACATATAAACATATAAACCTATAATAAAGCTAACACATATGATAATCACAAAGCCAATGGCATACAATACAGTCATCAGGCCTCACTCGACATCAAGCCCTTCTCGGTATACATACCAACACATAACACATGCAAGAGTCACATATACATCTAGCATCCTAACATAATAATCAGGGGTCGCATTGGTGCCTTCGACCCACTAAACCCAGTGAGCAAACTCACCTTAGACTGCTGAAACTCACAGATAAATCTCGGGTTGCTGGCCCGCTAAAATCCCTGTGCTATCAATCACAAAATAACATCTAATTAGTAATTGGATCACAACTCAAACTAAGAGTCCAAAATAGGGTAAAAGACCTTTTTAACCTTTACCCAAAATGGCCCAATTTTCCAAATTACGCCCAAGTCCCTTAGCGAGACTTCAACCAAGTGAACCGAAAATAAAAGCATCAGCCCAAAATAGACCTGATGGCCCAACAAGGCCCTAATCACCTAGAGTTGGAACATGGCCCAATTCTGAGAAGCCCAAACTTCCGAAGCCCATCAGTTGAGTACGTTGGGCATACTCAGCTCGTATGTTTAATGTACATGCAATGGGGCTAGTATGTGCATCATACCAACTTATATGCCCATCGTACTCCCCAGTTGGCCAAACCTCATCAAAGGTGCTTAATCCATTCTGCCCCTACCCCACACTCTCAAATCTTGACCCAAAAGATGACGTATCACGTAAACTTGGCAACTTTACGTGCATGCATGGCAAAATGGGGCTCTATAGCTCAAAAGAGTTTAACAAATAACTTAACACATGCATGAGTCCACAAACAACATAAGGTTTGCATCTTTATGCTTAAGAAACAATTAATATGTCTAGCTCTAAAAGGCTAAACTCCATAAATGACCTTATCTCGCATGAAACAACCAAATGGGATCAAAATAGCCAAAAACAAGACAATGAATAGATCTATGAAATGAGTTGACAAGCTATGGACTTTATACATCAAAATCCATGAAATGGAGATGCTAAAGTTGGATCTATAAGATCCTCTTCAATGGATGTGTCTTCAATCTTCTTCTTCCTCTTCAAGATGCACAAAACACACTAAAAATGCTTCAAAAGAGCTCAAAAGCACCACACAAAGTCTAAGGGATGAAATTGCGGTTTGAGGACGTAGAGGTTGGTGTAAAATGTCCAAGAAGCGGGTTAATGATGCTTGAATAGGGCACAAACCCTAAAACATAGGGTTTACCCCTGGCCAACGTACGCCCAACGTACATGGTCGATGCCCTCGATCAGAATAACAAATGGGTAAATGAATGGTTGGGAGTTTCACGAAAATCATGTTGATAACGATTTTTGCGATCATGAACAAGAGTTTTGTAGCCCTATACCAAAACTGGTTTTGTTCCAATAATCAAGGGACTATGTGGAAGTTAAGATAAGATATGGTAGAAATAATTGAGTAAGTCGACTACCACAAGAACTTAATAACGTACACCCTACCTTCCACGTATCAAACTTGAAAAAGTGCCTATCGGATGAGACCCTCGTAATACCACTCGAGGAAAATCGAAGTTAACGAGAATCTCCACTTCGTGGAAGAACCGGTTGAGATCATGGATCGGAAGATCAAAAGAACAAAGCAATTCATATTCCCATTGTGAAGGTTCGTTGGAATGCAAAACGAGGACCCGAGTTAACCTGTGAACGTGAGGAACAAATGAAACAAAAATACCCACATCTCTTCCCAAACTCTTGAAGTCCCAACCAAAATGCAAATTTCAGGATGAAATTCCTTCTAACGGGGGGATGATGTGACAACCGTCAAATTCTGGTCAAGTCAAAGCCAAACAAAGTCAACAAGTCAAACCGGTCAACTCAGTTAACCCTTGTATACTAGGGTTTACGCTATGTAATTACTATACAACTCACTATTCTAATGACAAATCATCAATTGAAAAGTTCGTATATCTAGATTTCCTTAACCTGAAACTGCGGTAAGTAATGAACCAAACCGACAAAACAATGTTGCATACTCACCGGGAGTGTGTAAGACTCTTAAACATGACTAAACGGGGTTTTCGGACATTGAGTTTCAAAGCCAAACACTCAAAAGGGTCACAAAAGAAATCTCTTCCAATCTCTTTTACTCTATCTCTCCCTAACTCAAATCTCTCCTAAATCTCTCTCTATATATATATGAAATCTCTCTAAGTATGTGAAATTTCACCCAAAGCTCCCTCTATATGAGAAATCTCTCCAAGAATGTGAAATATCTCCCAAATCTCTCTCTCTATAAGATAACTTGAAATGTCTCCCAAATCTCTCTCAAGACCTCTTTTGAGTTTTGTAATCATTTGGGGCATCCCGACACTTGAGTTGGTGAGAAACCATGCGAAAAGGGGTGATACCTTGGAAAATAGCCTTTTAGGGCCAATAGAGACCAAACCCTCCTTGAGACGATGTCCCAAGAAGTAAGACCGAAGTCTCCTTGAGTAGCCACAACATTTAACCGCAGCCATCTAGCCGCAACAACCAAACCGAAGTCACCAAACCGCAGCCACCGAACTCGGAACTAAGCACCGCATCCGAACTTCGCCTTCGCTCCCTCCTAACGAGCCGCCTATGGTACCTGCTCGGATCACAGTCCCCTCCCCCTCAGACTCAATTCAGCAACCAAGGCACTCCGGTTCCAAGGCTGGTGAGACCGGACCCTCGCCTAGACTTTGGATTTTCCGTCTTTTTACCCGGTTTTCGACCACGACTTCGTTTTAAGCCCGTTTTTAATTATTTTAATGAGGGATTCTCACCCAAACTGATATTTTGACATATAAGGCCCCATATATTTTTAAATTCAACATATTTTCAAGGAAATCCTTATTTAAGAATAAAATCCATTAAGTAAGATCTTGTGGTGGCGTGTTGACCTTGCCATAGTGTTAGACACAAGCAAGAACCCCCATACCCACTCCATGACCAACCTACACCCCTCCGCACCCTACCTGGTCATTCAAGAGTAATTTTTCCACCCATTTCCCAGACATTCCCACGTCCTAAGAGCTGGACAACCCACCCTCTCTCTTCACACTCCCTTCATTCTCTCAATTTTCTTCCAAGGATCACACTCCAAATCCTCTCACCATTGTCTCTCAATTTCGAGACTTCCATGGCTGATCATCAAGCTTTCTTCAACTAGTGGTAAGTATAATTCATTATTCTTATGATTATTACACATCCTTCTACTCAAAATCATAGGAATCTTACACAAACATCGTCACCTTCATGTTAGGTTCTTGATTCATCAAGACATCTTCTAAGTGTTCTTGAGTTGAACACTTCTCTTCTCCAACATCCATCCTCTAAAAACCCATAAGGTGAGTTCATAACCCTATATTTTCACGTTTTCTTATGTTTTAAGGGGGGGGGGGGGGGGGGAATACAAGTTAAACCAACAAGAACAAAACTAAACTTTTCCAACAGCTTTCATCAGAAAAGTTGGACTCCATTCACGGACTGTTTTAGATGACTTAAACATTTTAGGTTTCAAAATTGTACTACGTGTAAATATTTCAAGTTCTTAGCTTTAAAATGACTACTTGAACATCTCCATACGATTTTCTACTATTTATGGTGATTTTTACAAAACTGCATATCATTTCAAGGACACATTCAGACTAGTCTGTGATTATGGCCCTTTTCACACAAGTTGGAAGTTACTAAAAATCATGAGAAAATTTATGAACAAACTAGACACATTTTTAAAACTCCCAGAGTTTATGGATTTTGATTTGGAACTTTGATAATTTTTATATAAATTTTCTAAGAACAGCAATAGAAAATGTTAACAAAAGAAAAGTGCTATCAATTTCATTACACCTTGTAACTTGTTGAGCAAGGTGTATTTCATTATGTGATCATATATTATTACATTATATGTCATTTTGTCTTGGTAATTAGAAACACATCAGTAGACATATGGAGTTTTACTACATTAGGCATGCTAAATGATAGACTGTTACAAATAATGTTTACATCCATGATACACAAACATTTGGTAAACTATGAAAAATATAGTTTATGAACACTACTACTACCCTTGTTGTGATAAACTATAATAGGTATAGTTTATGATACATTTACATAACGAACTCATTACTAAAGGGTATATTTATACAAAAGGGGTTTTATTACATTACACGTAAATTCGTTAATGACTTTTGTGACACATTCGCTTCACTTTACAAATAAGTCTTGTATTGTAATCATAGTCTTCTAGAGGGAGAGCGTGATAGTCGTATCTAGATCTATATTGGGTTTGAAAAACCCACACCTGAGCTACATACAACAGCTAGACCAGAAGATCTGAAGTGACAAGTGTCATTTAACTTACAACGCCCGAAGATAATCGTTTCAGGCCAACTAGGTCATAGCATGGTTATAATAACTCACATTAACTATTAACAAACATAGAATTTACACGGATCTCATTGAATTTAAACGAGTTTATGTCGAATTGAACTTACATTGTTTTACTATAATTATGAAAAATTACTTGTACATTTCGGTCTTTGGGTTTTAAGACTACATTTTACGTATTAAGGAAAATATTGGATTTTCTGGAATGAACACTACTTTTACAAGAAAAGGTTTTCATAACTACATATAAATGCTTATGAACTTACCAACCTTTATGTTGAATCTTTTTCAAAACAACTTGTATTCTCAGGAAATCACTAAGCAGGTAATCAAGTGCTTTTGAGGATAGGACGTTAAAGCGTCAAACATTTCATTTTTGTCAACATAATGTAATTGATTTGGAAACATGTAAACTCATACAATGATGTAACTCTTTCAATTATATTTATGTTGGTTGTGTTTACTTTAATCACTATCGGAATTGTTGTCATGATATTATACATGAAGTCCTCCACACCCGGATGTTTCCACCATCCATGGTTTGGGGATGTGACAGATTGGTATCAGAGCACGATTTATAGTGAATTAAGTATATCAAACCACATAAGATATACAAATTATAAAAACATTTGGGACTAAAAGTCTCTGATTTGAAACATTTTTCAATTGATTATAGTTTTAGAAAATAAATAGTTTTCTTGTTTAAAGTATACATACATGCATTACATACTAGCATAGTGTCATAACTAGGAGAACATAAAGTAAAAGAAGATGAATTGTACACTATGCGTATGCCTTGGTATATGTGAATCAAGTCTGGGAGGGATATAGCCTGATCAACTATATCTGTCCGAGAAGTGACTTACACATACCGGGTGATAGTCATAGTGGGAAACAAATCTAATCACCTAACTACACCCTATACAGAACACTGCAAGAACCAAATCTAAACACTTAAAATACTATAGGAGTGTTTGTTTGTTGCTATAACATAATATTATTACTATTATTATCCATACATGCTTCTTTCACCCCTATTCTCGTACAGACGACATGGCAGGATTTCATCTACCAGGACACCCATACTTTCCCAATCAGGGAAATGCCGGCTGGATTGAAGAAGAACTCGAAGAACTTATCGAAGAAGATCCCGAAGAGGATCCTGAAGAAAAACCCGAAGGGGAACCCAAGGAAGAAGAAGATGAAGACATTGAGGTAGACATGGATGAAGACGAAAGTGAAGAGGAACCAGATGTCATCAATCCTCCCTATCTGGCCAGAGTTCCCGCCAACCGATATGACTACTTCGGACCCGTACCTCGATGGGCGACCACGATTGAAGGATTGAGTCGCCGTCAATGACAACGATCACCGTACGGAGGTCAACGAGGTTTCTATGACTTCAGCCACGGAGTACCAGCCGATAGAGCCCTCCCTGTCATGACTCAACAGATAGCGATCATGGATGATCGCGGTAGGATGACGACCGATCGAGTCCGGGAGCTGAGTGCCATCATAGAGTCTACCACTGCTCGCACCATAGACCTAGAACGAGACTCCCACTACACAGAGCAACTCATTCAGGACCTTCTCGCTGCTCGAGTAAAAGCAAGGGAGTATCAGGAAAGGTATTTGGCTCTTGAAGAAAGGATGACCGCAACCGAGCGGAGGTTAGCAGAACTATAAGGCGTATCGACATCATCCCAAGCTCCACTAGGGAAGGATCTTCATGAGTAGGATTCATTACTACTCACACATCTTCGTAGTGTAGGTTTACGAGTATGCGTTGGTGATACTCCTTTGTATGTAGGTTGACCCTGCGATTAAGGGATTACACTATTAAAAGGGGCTTTTGTGTTGTCAAAAATTATCCTTTACATTGATGTAATGTGGACCCCTATGAGGTCAAATTTCACCAAAACAATATGTACTAAAAGTTTATCAATGAATTTGGCATGCATTTTACTTCATTGGATGTTTGGCACTGGATCTCATAACTTGATAACACAAACGATTTGCAAATACAATAAAGTTGGATACAATACCAATAAATAGCACCTAACTAGTCTTTACTAATGGAAAACTAATCAACTTTTCGTCCTTCATAATTTATGGCAAAACCATGCCGCCAAGTAAAAGACCAAGACCTTCCAGCAGCACAACACCACCTCCTCCGTCACCACCCCCACAGTTTGATTCCGTGATGTTCCAGGCTGCAATAACAGCAGCTGTGGTGGCAGAAATGTTGCAAATAGGTACCAACAGTGTAACGACCCATCTCTGGTATGTTGCTTTTGGTAGTTTTTTTTGAAGTTTGTAGAGGAACTCGGCGAGTCTATATCCCGACTCGTCGAGTAGGGTCGCGTTTTTGATCAGCTTATAGATCGGCGACTCGGCAAGTCCAGATTTGGGACTCGGCGAGTCGGCCTGCCAAGTAGAAACCCTAAATCTTTGGGCTTGCACCCTATTTAAACCACCTTATCAGCCCCAAACTCGCCTCCTTCACCCCCCAGAGAGCTGTGAGAAACCCTAAACCCATCCCTTGATTGATTTAAGTGTTTTTGTGTGGATTCTTGAAGGCTTGAAGAAGAAGAAGAAGAAAGGAACAAAGAGAAGAGGTGTAGAGCAAAGATCCAAGGTCAGAATCAGAGTTCTTTGAGGTATTTCTCGGAATCCTCCTGTTTTATGCTTAAAATCTCCATTAGAACATTTCTAGGGCTAGTTTGATGCATTTTTCAAACCTTGTAGTTGTTTGGATGCCTTAATAGGTCGAGATATCCTTAAATCTGTTCATTTGGGAGTTGTAGAGCCCAGATATATTGCCTTTTTGAAGTTGCTTCGCATGAGAACCCTAGATCGAGCCTTTATCATGCTTTTTGAACCTTATTATCTTCTTGGATGCTTATGGACACGTAAAGATAGAATCTTTATGTGTTAATCGAACTAAGGAAGCCCAGATCTATAAGTTTTAGACGCTGGATTCAAGCAGAATCGAGTTTAGAGTAGCTGCATGGATGCGACTCGGGGAGTTGGAAGAACGACTCGGCGAGTCAAGCCGCGAGTCCCGATTTTTCCCCCTTTTGAGTGATGTCGAGTGGTAACCTGTGAGTAGTAGAGTGGACTTAGTGAGTTGGAGGGTAGACTCAGTGATGGAGGGACTCGACGAGTTGTTCATACAACTCGGCGAGTCCAAGGCAATCTTCTTATGATTCAAGAACAACTCATCGAGTTGTTCATACGACTCGGCGAGTCAGATGCAGATGACCTGAGTGTTGATATAGAGCGGGAACTCATCGAGTGTATGCCATACTCGACGAGTAGCAGCGAGCAGCGTTGAGAAATGAGAGTAGGGACTCAGCGAGTTGGCGGCCCAACTCGGCGAGTCAGGTCAACTGTATAGTTGACTTTGACCAGGAGAGTTGACTTTAGCCAGGGGTAAAAGAGTCATTTTACCCCAATACAGTTATTAGTAATTTGATTGAGTGTATTTTTGGAATTGTAGCCGGGGAGATACCGGGGCAGCTGCAGATAGTTCCCAGAGCCACACACTTAGCAGCCAGATCACCAGGTGAGTTTCCTTTCAGTAGGAACGGGTCTAAGGCCACAATGCCGACCCGTTTAGCTAGCAGTAGTTTCCAGATTTCGGTCTGATGCAAATTTTAGTATGTTTGATGCCTTCGTGGCTCAAACAAGATTTTTTGTTATGTGTTTCGGGTTACAGCCCGATATAGTATGCTATCTAAGTGCTCATGATAGTTGATATGCTTATGTGATGCTATGTTCAGTATGTTCCAGACTTCTATCCGATGCAGTCAGTTCCGGACTTCGGTCCGATGCAGTCAGTTCCGGACTTCGGTCCGATGCAGTTAGTTCCGGACTTTGGTCCGATGCAGGAGGCAAGGCCTCAGTAGTTCCGGATTTCGATCTGATGCAGAGGGCAAGGCCCTGGTCAGTTCCGGACTTTGGTCCGATGCAGTTTCCGAACTTCGGTCCGATGCAGTGGGCAAGGCCCAATATGTGTTTACATGTATTATATGGTATGTGGTAGTTTGGGGGAGCTCACTAAGCTTCGTGCTTACAGTTTCAATTTTGGTTTCAGGTACTTCAGCGAACAAAGGGAAGAGCTCGGGTTGATGGCGTCGCACACACCACAACTTCAGCTGTCCTGGGAGTTGTTTTGATTTTCATGGATGTGATTGATTCAGTCTTGATACAGTTTACTCATAACACTTTGCTATTGTTTTTGACACAAGGAGGCCTTCAGCAGCTGAGGATTGTTTTGAATAGAGTCAGAGATTTCCCTAGGGCAAGCCTAGGATAAGAGTAGCAGAGACCACTAGTAGTAGAAGTGACTTGGTGGAGTCAAGGCAGTTCTTGAGGAAAGTACGGATAGATGTGGAAGGTAGTATGGGCCCGTACTACTGAAAGCAGAGGATCCGTACTCGAATCAAGGAAGGCTAAGACAAGACCAGGAAACTAGTATTGGTATCAGTGATCCCTTGAGATATTTCAGTTTTCTGATTTTGCTATGATTTGTTTCAGAATGGTAGTTTTGCGTTCAAGGCCAGCAGTTGGCAGTTCAGATACCGGAGGGGGATCAGGATTAGGATCAGGCCCGGAGGCCGGGCAGTTGGATGAGCAGACCAGAGAGTTTCTTTCTTCTGACGTTACCCGCATCATACTGGAGCAGACTCCTGTGATCTTCGGTTCGATCAAGGAGGGTATTCTAGAGCTGATGGATGAGAGATTAGGCACCTTCCGTGCTGAGATGGCAGCCATGATGGGGTCGCGCATACTTACGTTTAGGGAGTTCAGGGCATGTGGAGCTCCAGACTACCATGGGGCGCGGGACCCCATAGCGAGTATGAGATGGTTGGTAGTGTTGGATAAGGTGTCTAAGTCCATAAATATTTCTGGTATGTACTTGACCCGACCCGGCATGGTCCATTTGGGTTGTATGGCACCATGCAATTAGATAGACTAAATGAGAGAAATAACACTTGGAGATTATTAATATATTATAAGTTCTAAGATATTAATAATATTATTTGATTAGTTTGATCAAGAATTAATTTAGAATTAATTAAGTGATCAAAAGATACTTAATTAAATATATGGGTTGATTATGTAAATCATCCATATCTTGTATAGTGGGCTAAGAGGCTCCATGGATTATCAAGTTGGGTTCCACCCATAGGATGCTCCATGGATGCTCCATGGGAGTTACAAAACCATGGGTCATGGAAATGAAGAGTCATGACACATTAGGGTTTACATGGTGTAACCCTAGATGTGTCAACACTATATAAGGATCTCATTCTCCACCAAAATCGGCTACACTAAGGAAACAAGAGGGCTTGGCCAATTTCAAGAAGTGTGTGTTCTCTCATAAGTTTTTCCAAGAGCATTTGGTGTTGTGTGAAGCATTTGAGGCATCATACTTGGGGTGCTAGGCTCACAAGGTTTCAAGGAACACAAGCAACAACAAGGTAAGTTATTCTATCCATCATTCAAGTTAAAATTGTTCCCCATGTATGCTAGATAGGAATATAGCCTTGGAACTCAACTTTGCATGATAATTAGACAAACATAGATCCAAGGTTATTAGGGTTACATGTACACTTAGGAAGTGTTAGAATGCTCAAAACCCATCAGTGGTATCAGAGCCTAGGCTTGTTTTCTTTTTATTTGTGCTTAAAAGTTGAAAAAAAAAGTCAAAAATCTTGCTGTCTATGAATGGACTCGTCGAGTCTATAGGGGGGAATCGTCGAGTTCACGTGTATCTTCAACCAACTCGGCGAGTAAGTTCATGCACTCGGCGAGTAGGGTCGACAGATTGAAGAATTTCGACTTGAGTTGTTGGAAATGAATTAGAAACATTACCCTAAACTGTTTTGGTACTTGAAAACTTGTTTTAGATGGTGTAATGTCTTTGCTAATTCATTTACAACAACTAGTTATCAAAATTACAAAGTTTTAAGTGTAATTTTTGATTTATGAATGTGTTCATATTCATGTTCTTGTTCTTATGATGTTTTAGATGATCATAGGAATTATTTGTAACCTATGTGGTATATTAATTCTTGATCATAATGTGTTTTAATGGAGTCCATAACTTGTCCTCAAGTTATGAAAAACCAAGAGTCACACTTGAATTAAAACCATTAAAAGAACACAAGAGTTAGAAAATGAAGAGTCTTCATTTTATTACTCTATTAAACTCATAAGTTACAAGAAATGAAAAGTTTTGAAAGTTACAAAACTTGCCCTCAAGCTTTGGAACAAGTAAAGTTAAGTTAAAACTTTAGTTCCAACCCCTAGAATTTTAAAAGTTAAAATTCAACCCTTATACTTATATTATGATGATTTAATAATTATATATATATATATATATATATATATATATATATATATATATATATATATATGTATGTATAAGAACAAAGTCGTCTTACCGCTAGTACGCCTCATTCACGAAGCCGGTCTATAAGGTGGGTATAAGGTTGTTGCCTATAAAATGGTGACTTAATGGGTGTCTACTCTCACCCACCGCTTGCTTGACTGGTGGAGGGTCGTTAGCCGAACGGGTAAGACAAGGACTTATAAATTCTCATTCAAAGTATGATGAATATTATAAAGTAACTAAATGTTTTATTAAATTCCCAATCTTAGTTACTTTAGGAAAATGTGAATAAGGTGCTAATCCATGAAATTACACTTTACACTTTGTCTAAGTCGTTGGTGGAGCGTGTGTGGTTAACCGGCACACTAACTTGGACTTAACAAGGTAGGTAAAGGGTGACTTAAGGTTTATTATAGTATCGGTGGAGCGTGTGTGGTTTACCAGCACATCGATTGAGTGATAAACTTTAAGGGTACCAAGTGATTTGCATGGTTACTTCACACCTCGTTTTGTGATCCTCGGTATCCCAGTCACAAAACCTGGAGGGCACACTCGAGATTGAAACATGCCTTTGAAAAGTTCATTGAATCTCAAAGAATCTAGGAATTTCTAAGAACCAATCATAAAACCTAATATCTAATGTTTCGGTTTTCGTGGTGGAAATTGGTGAATCATCATTCACCTACCTTTCAAATATGTTATAGCTTGGATTACGGCATACCTCTTCTAACCTATAATATATTGTGATTGGATCCTAGCCTTAATATTACATTTGGGTGTTTTATTAAGGACTCTATTAATATCTAAACTAATCTTGTCCTCTTCCTTCAAATGTCTTCAAACAATGCTGCTTATGGCTCGAATCCTAATGGCTCCTTTACTCTTATGAGCTTGTGTGGGAAAGTCACTTTTGATGGATCCAACTTCAATGAGTGGATCAGAAACATCAGAATGATTACCCGCTACGAGGACAAAGAATATGTCCTCGACAAGGAGCTTAAGGAGATTGATGAGACCACTGCAACTCCTCAGGAGATCGCTGACTTTCAGGCACATGAAAGGGATGCTACGAAAGTAGCATGCATCATGATAGCCACAATGACAGCAGAACTCCAAAAGTCCTATGAGGATTTCTACCCTTATGAAATGCACCAAGATTTGATGGAAAGATACCATCAAAGTGCACGACAAGAGAGGTACGAAATCATCTACTCCATGATAACAACCATGATGAAGGACGGGGATTCCGTTATGAGCCACATGCAGAAAATGCAAAGGTATGTGGATCGATTGCTGAAGCTTAATGTGAACTTCCCTGAGGAGCTTGCAATAGATATAATTTTGCGCTCCTTACCAACGTGCTATGATCAATTCCGCATGACATATCACATGAATAAGGAAGAGGTCACACTCAGCAAACTTCAGGGACTTCTCAAGACCGTAGAATCAGGTCTTAAGGGGAAGTCGGTTGTTAACACTCCTACTCCAAAATCCACTCCGATTTTGGCAATTGGGAAAAGTCGAGGGAAGAAGAGAAAGAGTTCTTCGAAGGGTACCAAGGTTAGGACCCTTGATGGCTCTTCTTCAAGTGGAACCAATAAAGGTTTCGTCACTCCTTCTTCTGACCCAAAAGAGGCTGAATGCTTCTATTGCCATGAAAAATCACATTGGAAGCGGAACTGCCCAAAATACCAGCAAGATGTGAAGGATGGGAAAGTTATACCCAACCATGCAGGTATTTACACTATCATTTCTAATAACTCACCCCATTTGAAATCTTGGGTCCTTGATACCGGTTGTGGTATTCACATTTGTTGTGACTTGCAGGGACTAGGAAGAAGTGAGAATGTGGAGCAAGGAAGAATAAACTTAATCATGGGGAATAGGAAAGTTACACCTGTCACCAAGATTGGAGTTTATACTTTATCGCTAAGTAGTGGGTTAAATTTAGATTTGAATAAGTGTTGTTATTCGCCAGAAATGGCAAGAAATATTATTTCCTTTCATGCATTGTACAAACAAGGTTTCACCTTTTCATTTGATAATGAAGTTGGTTCGATTAATGCTTTCTTTAATAATGTTCTTTATTTTAAAGCATTACCTTGTAATGGTGTGTATGAAGCTGTATCTATTGTAGATAACTCAGGAAATAATGTTTTGTGTATTGATTCTCCTAATAATAATAACTTGGATAAAGCATCATTATGGCATTGTCATCTTGGACATATAAGCAAGAAACGCATAGGCCAACTCCAAAAGGATGGAGTCTTGGAGTCGTTTGATCTAAAGTCAGATGATAGTTGCGAATCATGCTTACTTGGAAAAATGACAAAGTCACCCTTCACAGGCTTGTGTGAAAGGGGTGAAAGTTTGTTGGACCTTATACACACGGATGTGTGTGGACCATTTAAACATGCCACAAGGGATGCTAATCGTTATTATTTGACTTTTACTGATGATTACAGTAGATATGGATATGTCTACTTAATCAAGCATAAGTCCGAGACTTTCGAGAAGTTTAAGGAATTTAAACAGGAAGTCGAGAATCAATTGGGCAGGAACATTAAGATGCTTCGATCCGATCGAGGTGGTGAGTATCTTAGTTTAGAGTTCCTCAACTATCTAAGGGAATGTGGGATTGTCTCACAATTGACACCTCCCAGGACACCACAGTTGAATGGTGTGGCTGAGAGGCGTAATCGAACCTTGTTGGACATGGTTCGTTCCATGATGAGTCGAGCTTCGCTACCAATCTCAATCTGGGGGTATGCCTTAGAGACTGCCACCCATATCCTTAATCTAGTCCCTACAAAGAAAGTTGCCAAAACTCCTCACGAGATGTGGACTGGTAAAGTACCTAAACTAGACCACATCAAGATTTGGGGTTGCGAGGCTTTCGTGAGATGCGAGACTCATGATAAGCTCGAACCTCGAAGCGAGAGGTGTATTTTCATCGGCTACCCACAGCAATCCTTTGGTTACCTCTTCTACAGACCTAGTGATAATGTGGTCTTTGTAGCAAGAAGAGGAGTCTTTCGAGAAAGAGAGTTTATAAGCCAAGGAGACAGTGGGAGGCAAATTGATCTTGAAGAAATTCAAGAGTCAAGTGGTGAAGGAACTTCAAACTCTAGCCCTCAACTTGAGGAGGAAACTCCTGTTGAGCCAATTGATAAATCTGTACCTCTGAGGCGTTCCACGAGAGTTAGGAGTGCACCTGAGCATTACTATGGATTCCATATTACTGCAGAAGGTGAGACACTTATTAGTGATGGGACACTAGTAAGTCAAGATGACCCTAACAGCTACGAGGAAGCCATGGCAGGACTCGAGTCTGCTAAATGGAAAGAGGCTATGGATAGCGAGATACAATCCATGTATAACAATCAAGTTTGGAACTTGGTTGAAAATGTACCAGGTCGTAAGACAGTGGGGTGCAAATGGGTCTTCAAGAAGAAGACCGACATGGATGGTAAAGTACACACTTATAAGGCTAGACTGGTTGCAAAGGGCTTCTCTCAAATTCCTGGATTGGATTATGATGAGACCTTTTCTCCGGTAGCCAAGATTAAGTCTATTCGGGTTCTGTTAGCCATAGCTGCATTTCATGACTATGAAATATGGCAGATGGATGTCAAAACCGCTTTCCTTAATGGAAAGTTGGCTGAAGATGTTTACATGAGTCAGCCAGAGGGTTTTGTCAGCAACGAGTACCCTAATAGAGTGTGTAAGCTTGAGAAATCCATTTATGGATTAAAGCAAGCACCTCGCAGATGGAATCTTTGCTTTGATGAAAAGGTCAAGGAATTTGGCTTTTCTAGGAGTGAAGATGAATCCTATGTGTATGTCAAGGCTAGTGGGAGTATAGTTAGCTCCTTGGTATTGTATGTGGATGACATACTACTCATAGGAAACGACATTCCAACCCTGCAGGAAGTAAAGTCCTGGCTTGGAAAGTGTTTCGCTATGAAGGACCTTGGTGAAGCTGCCTATATTTTAGGGATAAGGATCTTGAGAGATCGGAGTAAAAGACTAATTGGACTTAGTCAAAGTACCTACTTGGATAAGGTGCTGAAGAGATTCAGCATGCAGGACTCCAAGAAAGGAGAGTTACCCATCTAGAGTAACGCCAAGTTGAGTAAGACACAAAGCCCTAGCACTGAGGCTGAGATAGCAGAAATGAGTCGAGTACCTTATGCTTCGGCTGTAGGTTCGATCATGTATGCTATGACGTGTACTCGACCTGATGTAGCCTTTGCCTTGAGCATGGTTAGCAGGTTTCAGGGGAACCCTGGCAAGGCACACTGGACTGCGGTAAAGAATATTCTCAAGTACCTACGAAGGACTAAGGACTGGGTCCTTACCCTCGGTGGGAGTGATGACTTGAGAGTTGTAGGGTATAGTGATGCTAGCTTCCAGATTGATAGGGATAATTTCCGCTCTCAGTCAGGCTGGGTCTTTACCCTAAATGGAGGAGCAATTTCTTGGAAGAGTTCCAAGCAAGAGACAGTGGCAGATTCCACTTGTGAATCAGAGTATATTGTAGCGAGCGAGGCGGAAAAGGAGGCTATATGGCTAAAGAACTTCATCGGAGACCTTGGAGTTGTACCAGCTATTAAAGAGCCAATGGAAATTTTCTGTGATAGTGAAAGCGCTGTTGCCTTAGCCAAGGAACCAAGGGATCACAGGAGATCCAGGCACATCGACAGAAAATACCATTTTATTAGACATCGAATAGAAGAAGGACTCCTCATGGCAAAGAGGGTATCATCAGATGAGAACCCAACAGATCCCCTCACGAAGGGACTGACTCGGGTTAAGCATCTCCAGCATGCTCGGAGCATAGGGCTGAAGGATGATATTAGATTTAGTAGTTATATAACCTAGAAATTTGTAAAGTGTAATTGACATTAGATGATGAATAAAAGGTGTTTTATTTATGAGTAAAGTGTTGCTATCTCTTGTGAATCGTTTACTATATTTCTTTTGCATGTTTTGACTTCCAGAATAATTTTGTTTGGTATAACATATTATTCAAACCTCCACAGTCGGTCATATGTCGGAAGTAGGTATGAATCAGGACTGTCATGATTGGTTGCAGAGGTCTAAGGTGTTAGACAAGGGCTACAACAATCATGAGTGCTCATAAGTTATGAGCATTGGACTCAACCCACGCTCATTGGAATCACTTCATGGAATTCTATCTCGAGTGATCGTGAGACGGTAATATCATATAAGTCTTCAAACCTAGAGATATGATTTGTTACTTACAAGTTGGTTATGCATTAATTGTACGAAAACGCATTGGTAACTCGATGTTATAAATCGTGCTCTTGTGTGTAATTCAATGAGTGGTAGAACAAACATATGAGTCAAAGTTTATCTGTTCCTTCTTGGATTAGAAGCTGATATCTGGACCCCTCGATGATTTTGTTTTGACCCATGTACCGGGCCCGGTCAGAACTAAGTTGATGTGTTCAATTAAGTTCTTTGTCAAACAAATCGGAAATCGGGAAACAAACTGTTGGACAATAAGTAAGACATTGTTCCATGTATTTGTCCGACTGATATCTAGAACAGAGGATTATATGATCACTTATCTGAAATGGCGTACCATCATCTTCTCAGTTCCGAGAAACCTTGAAAAGAGCTACGATTTCCGATCGGTTCCTGAAGTCATACTTGCAGTAATAGTTATTAGACTTATCCAAGTGGGAGACTGTTGGATAAGGTGTCTAAGTCCATAACTATTTCTGGTATGTACTTGACCCGACCTGGCATGGTCCATTTGGGTTGCATGGCACCGTGCAATTGGATAGACTAAATGAGAGAAATAACACTTGGAGATTATTAATATATTATAAGTTCTAATATATAAATAATATGATTTGATTAGTTTGATCAAGAATTAATTTAGAATTAATTAAGTGATCAAAAGATAACTAATTAAATATATGGGTTGATTATGTAAATCATCCATATCTTGTATAGTGGGCTAAGAGGCTCCATGGATTATCAAGTTGGGTTCCACCCGTAGGATGCTCCATGGATGCTCCATGGGAGTTACAAACCCATGGGTCATGGAAATGAAGAGTCATGACACATTAGGGTTTACATGGTGTAACCCTAGATGTGTCAACACTATATAAGGATCTCATTCTCCACCAAAATCGGCTACACTAAGGAAACAAGAGGGCTTGGCCGATTTCAAGAAGTGTGTGTTCTCTCATAATTTTTTCCAAGAGAATTTGGTGTTGTGTGAAGCATTTGAGGCATCACACTTGGGGTGCTAGGCTCACAAGGTTTCAAGGAACACAAGCAACAACAAGGTAAGTTATTCTATCTATCATTCAAGTTAAAATTGTTCCCCATGTAGGCTAGATAAGAATATAGCCTTGGAATTCAACTTTGCATGATAATTAGACAAACATAGATCCAAGGTTATTAGGGTTGCATGTACACTTAGGAAGTGTTAGAATGCTCAAAACCCATCAGGCGGATGTGACCAATGCTTTCCGCACGAGCAGGTGTTCAGAGGGGGACAAGGTTAGATTGGCGTCCTGTCTCCTGAAGGACAGGGCACGAGATTGGTGGGAGGAGGTCGGGCATACTATTGGAGATGATGCAACGTTAGATGCCATGACCTGGACCGATTTCTCCACCAGGTTCAAGGCAGAGTTTTCACCGGTTATCGAGGTGCAACAGTTAGCCAGGGAGTTTCAGGACCTCACCCAGACTACAGAGACAGTGGCGGAGATCACCGCCAAGTTCAGGGAGAGGGCTCTTCTCGTTCCTCAGTATGTAGCTGATGAGGAGATGAAGAAAGCCCGTTATCATGAGATGCTGTGGAGTGATATCCGCCAGTTTGTGAGCCGGTCCGGCTGTAAAACGTTGGATGACATGATTGCTAGGGCTCGGGAGAGGGAAATTGACCTTGAGATGGAGAAGAAAAGGAAACCGGAGGCGGTTCCGGGTACAGGCAGTTCGGGCAAAAAGCCCAAGGTTTCAGATCACAGATCCAGGAGTCAGCAGAGCCACAGTCGATGTGGCAAGTGTGGGAGATTGCACGATGGGGTGTGCAAGGCAAGGAGTTCTGGCTGCTACAAGTGCGGTCGAACTGGGCATTTGAGTAGGGATTGTACGGCTCCTACTACCGCCAGTGCAGCATCAGATCTGATTTGCTTTCAGTGCAATCAGAGGGGACATAAAAAGTCCCAGTGCCCGAGTCTAGCTACAGCAGGGAAGGTGGTTGCACCTGCCCCTGCTACTTTGAGGATTACAGATGGCCGTTAGGGCCGAGCAGAGGCACCAGTGGCTAAGAGTCGAGCTTTTCAGATGACGGCAGAGGAGGCGCGAACGACTCCTGATGTGGTGATGGTATGTATCTCCCTTTTCATCTCTATATTATTGTTATTGTTATTGAGTATTGCTTATGGTTATATGTTTTGTATAGGGTCGTTCTCTATGAACGGCATCTCTGCTACAATATTATTTGATTCGGGGGCTACCCGATCGTTTGTATCGCTAGCACTTAGCAAGAGATTTAGTAGAACTCCTGGGGAGCTGGATTGTCCACTAGAGGTCGAGATAGCAGATGACAGGACCGTGAGGGTCGCCAGGGTACATCGAGGATGTTCTCTTCAGTTGTTCGACGAGCAGTTTTTGGTGGATTTGGTCCCTATTCCCCTGCGAGGGAATAAGGTTATAGTGGGCATGGATTGGTTGAGTCCCAACGGGGCCGTGATTGATTGCGAGTTACAGCTAGTGAGGGTTCGCACTCCCAGTGGGGGAGAGTTAGTGATTCAGGGCGAGAGGCCACAACGTGGACCAGTTCTTTGTTCAGCCGCGAGGGCGAGGCGCTATTTTCAGCAGGGTTGTGCCGGTTATGTAGCCTATGTTATGGATGCCCGGGAGAAGGGTAAGTCGATAGTGGACGATATTCCGGTAGTACGAGACTTTCCGGATGTATTCCCGGAGGATTTACTAGGAATACCTCCCGAGAGACAGGTTGAGTTTGGGATCGACCTAATTCCGGGTGCGGCTCTGATATCCAAGGCACCGTATCGGTTAGCTCCCCCTGAGATGCAGGAGTTGTCTACGTAGCTGCAGGAGTTGCTAGACAAGGGTTTTATTCGGCCGAGTAGTTCACCCTGGGGAGCGCTGATCTTGTTTGTGAAGAAGAAGGATGGGTCGCACCGTATGTGCATTGACTACCGGGAGCTGAATAAGGTAACGATGAAGAACCGTTACCCCCTCCCGAGGATAGATGATTTATTTGATCCGCTTCAGGGAGCGTCTTGGTTCTCCAAGATCTCCATGAGCAGCAGACGGCATTCGAGACCCTCAGGCAAAGGTTATGCGAGGCTCTGATTCTTTCCCTGCCCGAGGGAATAGAGGATTTTGTAGTCTACTGTGATGCCTCAATCACCGGTATGGGAGCAGTGTTGATGCAGCGGGGGCATGTGATAGCTTACGCCTCGAGACAGTTGAAGCCTCACAAGGCTAACTATCCTACGCACAATTTAGAGCTAGGGGCAGTGGTGTTTTCCCTCAAGATTTGGAGACATTATCTTTATGGGGTCCGTTGTACCATCTACACGGATCACAAGAGTTTGAGATACCTTATGGATCAGCCGAGTCTAAACATGAGGCAGAGGAGATGGTTGGATGTGCTGAAGGATTATGATTGTGAAATCCTTTACCATCCAGGTAAGGCCAACGTAGTGGTTGATGCCTTGAGTCGAAAGGTGACAGCAGCCCCTATCAGAGACTTATGTTTGAGGATGACAGTGATCACTCCGTTGTTGGAACGGATTAGGGAAGCTCAGGTTGAGGGCCTCAAGGAAGAGAAGCAGAAATGTGAGAGGATTATGGGCCGAGCAGCTGCGTTCGATTATGATAGTCGGGGGTTGTTGACCCTTCATGGGAGAGTGTGGGTAACGTACGGAGGCGGAGTATGGCAGGTGTTGATGGACGAGGCTCATAAGTCTCGATTTTCATTCCATCTAGGGGCAACGAAGATGTATAGAGATCTTTGACCCGATTATTGGTGGCCCTGCATGAAGCGGGATGTTGCTTGGTATGTAGAGAGGTGTCTGACCTGCAGGAAGGTCAAGGCAGAACATCAGAGGCCTCACGGCAAGATGCAGCCGTTAGACATTCCCGTGTGGAAATGGGAGGACATTACCATGGATTTTATCACTAAGCTTCCCAGGACCGCACGAGGGGTAGATTCGATTTGGGTGGTAGTGGATCGGTTGACGAAGAGTGCTCATTTCATACCGATCCAGGAGAGCATATCAACGGAAAATTTAGCCGATAATTTATGTGCGGGAAATATTTGCACGTCATGGAGTACCGGTATCAGTGGTGTCAGACCGAGACATCCGTTTTACATCTAGATTCTGGAAGCGGTTCCATGACGAGATGGGTACTCGTCTTCATTTCAGCATCGCTTTCCACCCTCAGACGAACGGGCAGAGTGATAGGACGATTCAGACTCTCGAGGACATGCTCCGAGCATGTGTTCTAGACTTCGGGGGCAGTTGGGACACGTATCTTCCGTTAGCGGAATTTTCGTATAACAACAGTTATCATGCGAGCATTGATTGACCTCCCTTTGAGATGCTTTATGGGAGGAAGTGCAGGACCCCGATTTGTTGGGGCGAGGTCGGTCAGCTGGCTATTGGGAGCACGGTGGTGGTGCTTAAGATGACCGAGTTGATTCAGCAGGTTCGTGGTAGACTGCAGATTGCGCAAAGTCAACAGAAGAGCTACGCCGATAGGAGGCGTTCAGATTTAGAGTTCCGGGTAGGCGACATGGTCCTTCTGAAGGTCTCACCTTGGAAAGGTGTCATCAGGTTTCGGAAGAAGGGAAAGTTGGGCCCCAGGTTCATTGGTCCTTTCAGGGTTTTGGCCCGGGTGGGTCGGGTTGCTTATCACTTGGTCCTTTTGGTAGTTTTTTTTGAAGTTTGTAGAGGAACTCGGCGAGTCTATGTCCTGACTCGTCGAGTAGGGTCGCGTTTTTGATCACCTTATAGATCGGCGACTCGGAAAGTCCATATTTGGGACTCGGCCAGTCGGCCTGCCAGGTAGAAACCCTAAATCTTCTGGCTTGCACCCTATTTAAACCACCTTATCAGCCCCAAACTCGCCTCCTTCACCCCGCAGAGTGCTGTGAGAAACCCTAAACCCATCCCTTGATTGATTTAAGTGTTTTTGTGTGGATTCTTGAAGGCTTGAAGAAGAAGAAGAAGAAAGGAACAAAGACAAGAGGTGTAGAGCAAAGATCCAAGGTTAGAATCAGAGTTCTTTGAGGTATTTCTCGGAATCCTCCTGTTTTATGCTTAAAATCTCCATTAGAACATTTCTAGGGCTAGTTTGATGCATTTTTCCAACCTTGTAGTTGTATGGATGCCTTAATAGGTCGAGATATCCTTAGATCTGTTCATTTGGGAGTTGTAGAGCCCAGATCTATTGCCTTTTTGAAGTTGCTTTGCATGAGAACCCTAGATCGAGCCTTTATCATGCTTTTTGAACCTTATTATCTTCTTGGATGCTTATGGACATGTAAAGATAGAATCTTTACGTGTTAATCGAACTAAGGAAGCCCAGATCTATAAGTTTTAGACGCTGGATTCAAGCAGAATCGAGTTTGGAGTAGCTGCATGGATGCGACTCGGCGAGTCGGAATAACGACTCAGCGAGTCAAGCCTCGAGTCTCGATTTTTCCCCATTTTGAGTGATGTCGAGTGGGAACCTGTGAGTAGTAGAGTAGACTCAGTGAGTTGGAGTGCAGACTCAGTGATGGAGGGACTCGACGAGTTGTTCATAGAACTCGGCGAGTCCAAGGTAATCTTCTTATGATTCAATAACAACTCGTTGGGTTGTTCATACGACTCGGCGAGTCGGATGCAGATGACCTGAGTGTTGATATAGAGCGGGAACTCGTCGAGTGTATGCCATACTCGACGAGTAGCAGCGAGTAGGGTTGAGAAATGAGAGTAGGGACTCGGCGAGTTGGCGGCCCAACTCGGCGAGTCAGGTCAACTGTAAAGTTGACTTTGACCATGAGAGTTGACTTTAGCCACGGGTAAAAGAGTCATTTTACCCCAATACAGTTATTAGTAATTTGATTGAGTGTATTTGTGGAATTGTAGCCGGGGAGATACCGGAGTAGATGTAGATAGTTCCCGGAGCCACACGCTCAGCAGCCAGATCACGAGGTGAGTTTCCTTTCAGTAGGAACGCGTCTAAGGCCACAATGCCGGCCCGTTTAGCTAGCAGTAGTTTCCGGACTTTGGTCCGATGCAGATTTTAGTATGTTTGATGCCTTCGTGGCTCAAACAGGATTTTGTGTTATGTGTTTCGGGTTACAGCCCGATATAGTATGCTATCTAAGTGCTCATGATAGTTGATATGCTTATGTGATGCTATGTTCAGTTCGTTCCGGACTTCTGTCTGATGCAGTCAGTTCCGGACTTCGGTCCGATGCAGTCAGTTCTGGACTTTGGTCCGATGCAGGAGGCAAGGCCTCAGTAGTTCCGGATTTCGATCCGATGCAGAGGGCAAGGCCCTGGTCAGTTCCGGACTTTGGTCCGATGCAGTTTCCGGACTTCGGTCCGATGCAGTGGGCAAGGCCCAGTATGTGTTTACATGTATTATATGGTATGTGGTAGTTTGGGGGAGCTCACTAAGCTTCGTGCTTATAGTTTCAGTTTTGGGTTCAGGTACTTCAGCGAACAAAGGGAAGAGCTCGGGTTGATGGCGTCGCACACACCACAACTTCAACTGTCCTGGGAGTTGTTTTGATTTTCATAGATGTGATTGATTCAGTCTTGATACAGTTTACTCATAACACTTTGCTATTGTTTTTGAGATATTGACGTACAAGTTTTACCTTATGATATTATCATGGTGTTTTCTTAATTATAAAAAAAAAAATTGGGTTGTATTTTGGGATGTTTCAAACAGTACCGGCGGCTCTGGATTCGGGGCCACCCACACTAATCATGGGGACATTATGGGGCTCACAAATGAGTGTTCTTACAAAGTCTTCACGCATGACAAACCCGATTATTTCAATGGGAGTGGGTGAGTCATCACACTAATGCAATGGTTCGAGAGAATCAAAGCAGTCTTCGAGATCTGTGCTTGTCCCGAAATGAGAAAGGTCAAGTATCCGTCATTCACTTTGACCGGTAGGGCTCTCACTTGGTGGAATGGCCGAGTTAAGTCAGTTACTCCTACAGTTGCTAACTCCATAAGCTGGGAAGACTTGAAGGCGTTGATGCTAAAGGAGTATTACCCGAAGGGTGAAGTACAAAAGCTCGAAGAAGAACTTTGGAACCTCAGAGTTTCGGGTACCGATCTTGAAACTTATACTGCCCGATTCAATGACCTAGCACTCCTCTTTCCAGCAATGGTCACTCCAGAAGAGAACAAGGTGGAACGATACCTCTGTGGGCTATCATCCCAGATTCAAGATAGTGTGCTGGCCTCAAAACCATCAACCTTTGAAAGTTCCAAGGAATTGGCACAGGAACTTATCGATCACAAGGCCAGTCGTGGTACCGTGATCGCCACCACCGACCAAGTAAAAGGAGGGAACAACAAGAGGAAGTTCTGTAACAACAAAAAGAAGCAACCAACGCACGACCCCGCAAAGAAACAACAAATTGTTGCCATCCATGCTGCCACTACTCCTTCCACTCCGACTCCACGGAGGCAATACGCTGGAACTCTTTCCAAGTGCAACAAGTGCAACTTCCACCACACCGGTGCTTGTCAGGAAATGCACTGTAGCAATTGTAATAAGAAGGGGCACACTCCTCGATTCTGTAAAGTGCTAGCCCAATCCATCACTCATACCACCTTGGCCGCCAACACCGGAGCAACCCAAACCTGTTACGGCTGTGGAGAAGCAGGACACTTCAAAAGAAACTGCCCAAAAGCACGATACACCAATGTTGGAGGTGCAGGAAGAGTCCTAGCTTTAGGGCATGGAGAAGCAGTCAAGGACCCCACGGTGGTTACTGGTACGTTCCTCCTCAATAACTCTTATGCATGCGTACTTTTCGATTGCGGGGCAGAAAGGAGTTTCGTGAGCAACCAGTTCAAACATTTACTTAAACAAAATCCCTAGTCATTAAAAGATTTATATGTCGTAGAAATGGCAAACGAAAAGGTTGAGCAAACTAATGATATTTACATAGGGTGTACCCTCACTCTAAACAACCATTCGTTCAAAATCGATCTAATGTCGGTCACAATAAAAAGTTTCGACATCATCATTGGTATGGATTGGTTAAGTTCAAATTGTGTCGACATTTTTTGTTACAAAAGGGCCGTACGCCTTAATCTGCCAAATGGTAAAACCCTTCTCATCTACGGCGATAAACCCAATACAAATCTACAAATCATTTCTTGGATCAAGGCTCAAAAGTATCTCCGAAAGGAATACCAAGCCTTCTTAGCCCACTTCGTAGATAAGAAACAAGGGGTGAAGGATATCAAAGACATTCCAAAAGTGTGCAACTTCCCTGACCTATTCCCAGAAGATCTGCCAGGTGTACCACTCGCACGACAAGTTGAATTCAGAATCGACTTGGTTCCCAGAGCTACCCCCGTAGCCAAAGCTCCATATCGCCTAGCATCGGCAGAAATGCAAGAACTGTCTAGTCAATTGAATGAACTATTAAGCAAGGGGTTCATCAGACCGAGTTTTTCACACTGGGGAGCACCAGTCCTAGTTGTGAAAAAGAAGGATGGATCTTTTCGCATGTGCATCGACTATCGGGAATTAAACAAACTTACTATCAAGAATATATATCCCCTACCCTGAATCGACGACCTCTTCGACCAACTTTAGGGAGCAAGTTACTTTTCAAAAATCGACTTGAGGCCAGGTTACCATCAACTGCGAGTTCAAGAGGATGATATTCCCAAGACAGCTTTCAGAACGCGATACGGCCATTAAAAATTTGTGGTGATGCCCTTTGCACTAACAAACTCACCTGCGGTGTTCATGGATTCAATGAACCGAGTGTCTCGACCCTTTTTAGAGAAATTCGTAATCATATTCATTAACAATATCTTGGTCTATTCACAAAGTAAAGAAGAGCACAACCAACATCTGCAACTAGTATTGGAGACTGTAAGGACCGAAAAGCTCTATGACAAACTTTCAAAGTGAGAATTTTGGCTCCAAGAAGTGGGATTTATTGGCCATGTGATTAGCGAGAAAGGGATACATGTGGATCCCTCAAAAATCAAAGCGATCGAAAACTTGGTGGCACCGACAACACCAACGGAAATCCGACAATTTTTAGAGCTCGCTGGATACTAACAAAGGTTCATCCAAAACTTCTCCAAGATCGCTAAACCACTCACCACTTTAACTCAAAAAGGTATGATGTTTAAGTGGGGGGATAAACATGAATCCGCCTTCCAAACGTTAAAACAAGCACTATGCAACACGCCGGTCTTGTCCCTTCCAGAAGGAATCGATGACTTCGTGGTATATTCCGATGCTTCAAATCAAGGTCTCGGATGTGTGCTCATGCAGAGAGGAAGGTCATCGCTTACGTGTAAAGGAACCTTAAGACACACGAGGTTAATTATACTACCCACGACCTTGAACTGGGAGCAGTAGTGTTCGCCCTAAAGATCTGGAGGCACTACCTCTACGGCACAAAGTGCACTATATTCACTGATCACAAAAGTCTTCAGCATATACTCAATCAAAAAGAGCTCAACATGCGGCAAAGAAGACGGGTAGAGCTGCTAAACGACTACGAGTGTGAAATTCGCTATCATCCGGGCAAGGAAAATGTTGTAGCCAATGCCCTAAGCAGAAAGGAATATTCGGGTCACCGGGTGAAGTCATTAACGATGATGATCCGTTCACACCTGTTCACACAAATAAAGGAATCTCAACTTGAAGCCTTGAAACCAGAAAATGTGATAGGTGAGGCATTGAGAGAGATAAATAAAAACCTAGAAGTCAAGGAAGATGGAGCTCGTTACCTCATGAACCGGATCTAGACACCGAAGTTTGGTGGGTTCCTAGACGTTTTCATAAACGAAGCACACAATACAAGATATTCCATCCATCCAGGTTCGGGTAAGATGTATCTAGACCTCAAGAAGTTGTACTAGTGGCCGAACATGAAAGATGAGATTGCTACCTATGTGGGCAAGTGTCTGACTTATGCCAAGGTCAAGGTGGAATACCAGAAACCCTCAAGAATACTACAACAGCCTGATATATCGAAATGGAAGTGGGAACGAATAACCATGGACTTCATAACCAAGCTGCCTAAGACATCAGGTGGACTTGATACCATATGTGTAATCATCGACAGACTGACCAAGTCAGCACACTTTCTACCAATGAAAGAGATCGAGAAGATGGAGAAACTGACAAAGCTATACATCAAGGAAATCGTGAGATTGCATGGGGTACCGAGGTCCATTATCTCGGATCGGGATAGTCGATTTACCTCACGATTCTGGCAATCACTTTAGAAATCCTTGGGAACTAGGCTGGACATGAGTACAGCTTACCACCCCAAACTGATGGACAGAGCGAGCGAACCATACAAACGCTAGAAGACATGTTGAGAGCCTGTGTGATAGATTTTGGTAAAGCATTGGATACCCATTTACCACTTATCGAATTCTCCTACAATAACAGCTATCACACTAGCATCAAAGTCGCTCCATTCGAAGATCTTTATGGTCGCAAGTTCCGATCACCCATGTGTTGGAAAGAAGTGGGGGACACACAGCTAGCTAGGGGGCAAGTCCTAATAGCATCCTCACTGGTCCTGAAATCATAAGGGAGACCACAAAAAATATTGTTCAAATTCGGGAAAGGCTGAAAGCATCTCGAGACCGTCAAAAGAGTTATGCGGATAAGCGATGCAAACCCTTGGAATTCCAAGTCGGTGATCAAGTACTACTGAAAGTTTCCCCTTGGAAAGGAATGATATGTTTCGGTAAACGTTGGAAACTAAACCCAAGGTACATCGGACCGTTTGAAATTCTTTCCAGCATTGGTCCCATGGCGTACAAACTCCGACTACTACAAGAACTTAATAACGTACACCCTATCTTCCACGTATCAAACTTGAAAAAGTGCTTATCTGATGAGACCCTCGTAATACCACTCGAGGAAATCAAAGTTAACGAGAATCTCCACTTCGTGGAAGAACCGGTTGAGATCATGGATCGGGAGATCAAAAGAACAAAGCAAAGTCGTATTCCCATTGTGAAGGTTCGTTGGAATGCAAAACGAGGACCCGAGTTCACCTGGGAATGCGAGGACCAAATGAAACAAAAATACCCACATCTCTTCCCGAACTCTTGAAGTCCCAGCCAAAATGCAAATTTCGAGACAAAATTCCTTCAACTGAGTAAGTCGACTACCACAAGAACTTAATAACGTACACCCTACCTTCCACGTATCAAACTTGAAAAGGTGCCTATCCAATGAGACCCTCGTAATACCACTCGAGGAAATCGAAGTTAATGAGAATCTCCACTTCGTGGAAGAACCGGTTGAGATCATGGATCAGGAGATCAAAAGAACAAAGCAAATTCGTATTCCCATTGTGAAAGTTCGTTGGAATGCAAAAGGAGGACCCGAGTTCACCTGGGAACGTGAGGACCAAATGAAAAAAAATACCCACATCTCTTCCCGAACTCTTGAAGTCCCATCCAAAATGCAAATTTCGGGATGAAATTCCTTCTAACGGGGGGATGATGTGACAACTGTCAAATTCTGGTCAAGTCAAAGTCAAACAAAGTCAAAAAGTCAAACCAGTCAACTCAGTTAACCCTTGTATACTAGGGTTCATGCTATGTAATTACTATACAACTTTCTATTCTAATGAGAAATCATCAATTGAAAAGTTCGTATATCTAGATTTCCTTAACCTGAAACTGCGGTAAGTAATGAACCAAACTGACAAAACAATGTCGCATACTCACCAGGAGTGTGTAAGACTCTTAAACATGACTAAACGGGGTTTTCGAACCTTGCGTTTCAACGCCAAACAATCAAAAGGGTCACAAAAGAAGTCTCTTCAAATCTCTTTCACTCTATCTCTCCCTAACTCAAATCTCTCCTAAATCTCTCTCTATATGGGAAATCTCTCTAAGTATGTGAAATTTCTCCCAAAGCTCTCTCTATATGAGAAATCTCTCCAGGAATGTGAAATATCTCCCAAATCTCTCTCTATAAGACAATTTGAAATCTCTCCCAAATCTCTCTCAAGACCTCTTTTGAGTTTTGTAATCATTTGGGGCATCCCGACACTTGACTTGGTGAGAAACCATGCGAAAAGGGGTGATACCTTGGAAAATAGCCTTTTAGGTCCGAAGTCTCTCTATACAGACCAAACCCTCCTTGAGCCGATGTCCCAAGAAGTTAGACCGAAGTCTCCTTGAGTAGCCACAACCATCTAACCACAACCATCTAGCCGCAACCACCGAACCGAAGTCACCAAACCGCAGGCACCGAACCCGGAACTGAGCATCGCATCCGAACTTCGCCTTCGGTCCCTCCTGATGAGCCGCCTACCGTACCTGCTCGGACCACAGTCCCCTCCCCCTCAGACTCAATTCAGCGACCAAGCCACTCCGGTTCCAAGGCTGCTGAGACCGGACCCTCGCCTTGACTTTGGATTTTTCGTCTTTTTACCCGGTTTTTTACCACGACTCCATTTTAAGCCCGTTTTTAATTATTTTAACAAGGGATTTTCACCCAAACTTATATTTTGACATATAAGGCCCCATATATTCATAAATTCAACATATTTTTAAGGAAATCCTTATTTAAGAGTAAAATCCATTAAGTAAGATCTTGTGGTGGAGTGTTGACCTTGCCATAGTGTTAGACACAAGCAAGAACCCCCATACCCACTCCATGACCAACCCACAACCCTCCCCACCATACCTGGTCATTCAAGAGTACTTTTCCCACCCATTTCCCAGCCATTCCCACGTCCTAAGAGCTGGACAATCCACCCTTTCTCTTCACACTCCCTTCATTCTCTCATTTTTCCTCCAAGGATCACACTCCAAATCCTCTCACCATTCTCTCTCAATTTCGAGACTTCTAAGGCTGATCATCAAGCTTTCTTCCACTCTTGGTAAGTATAATTCATTCTTCTTATGATTATTACACATCCTTCTACTCAAAATCATAGGAATCTTACACAAACATCATCACCTTCATGTTAGGTTCTCGATTCATCAAGACATCTTCTAAGTGTTCTTGAGTTGAACACTTCTCTTCTTCAACATCCATCCTCTAAGAACACATAAGGTGAGTTCATACCCCTATATTTTCACATTTTCTTAAGTTTTAAGGGGGGGGGGGGATACAAGTTAAACCAACAAGAACATAACTAAACTCTTCCAACAACTTTCATCAGAAAAGTTGGACTACATTCACGAACTGTTTTGGACGACTTAAACATTTTAGTTTTCAAAAGTGTACTATGTGAAAATATTTCAAGTTATTATATTTAAATGACTACTTACACATCTCTATACGAGTTTTCTAAAATTTATGGTGATTTTTACAAAACTGCCTATCATTTCAAGAACACATTCAGACTAGTCTGTGATTATGTCCCTTTTCACACAAGTTGAAAGTTACTAAAAATCATGAGAAAATTTATGAACAAACTAGACACATTTTCAAAACTCCCAGAATTTACGAACTTTCATTTGGACCTTTGATAATTTTTCTATAAATTTTCTAAGAACAGCAATAGAAAATGTTAACAAAAGAAAAATGCTATCAATTCATTCCACCTTGTAACTTGTTGAGCAAGGTGTATTTCATTATGTGATCATATATTATTACATTATGTCATTTTGTCTTGGTAATTAGAAATACATCAGTAGACATATGCATTTTTATTACATTAGGCATGCTAAATGATAGACTGTTACTAACAATGTTTACATCTATGATACACAAACATTTGGTAAACTATGACAAATATAGTTTATGAACACTACTACTACCCTTGTTGTGATAAACTATAATAGGTATAGTTTATGATACATTTACATAACGAACTCATTACTAAAAAGTACATTTATACAAAACGGGTTTATTACATTACACATAAATTTGTTAATGACTTTTGTGCGACATTCGCTTCACTTTACAAATAAGTCCTGTATTGTAACCATAGTCTTATAGAGGGAGAGTGTGATAGTCGTATCTAGATCTATATTGGGTCTGAAAAACCCACACCTGAGCTACATACAACAGCTAGACCAGCAGATCCGAGGTGACAAGTGTCATTTAACTTACAACACCCGAAAAACGTCGTTTCAGGCCAACTAGGTCATAACATGGTTATAATAACTCACATTAAGTATTAACAAACATAGAATTTACAGGGATCTCATTGAAATCAAACGAGTTTATTTCGAATTGAACTTGCGTTGTTTTACTATAAATATGACAAATTACTTGTACATTTCGGTCTTTGGGTTTTAAGACTACATTTTACGTATAAAGGAAAATATTGGAATCTCTAGAACGAACACTACTTTTACAAGAAAAGGTTTTCATAACTACATATAAATGCTTATGAAATCATCAACCTTCGCATTGACACTTTTTCAAAACAACTTGTATTCTTAGGAAATCACTGAGTAGGTAATCAAGTGCGTTTGAGGATGGGACGTTAAGGATCAAACATTTCATTTTTGTCAACATAATGTAATTGATTTGGAAACATGTAAACTCATACAATGATGTAACTCTTTCAATTATATTTATGTTGTTTGTATTTACTTTAATCACTATTGCAATTATTGTCATGATACTATACATGAAGTCCTTCTCCCCCGGACGTTTCTGCTATCCTTGGTTTGGGAGTGTGGCGGTGAACAAATTTGATTGGAAGAAAGATTTGACTTTAGTTTCAGAATTGGAGATGAATCTTTATTTTGATTAGAAGATCGTTTTATGTTGAAAGAACTTTGATTGGAATTCATTTTCTTCCTAAAACGCTTTCTTTCTTTTAAATTCGTTGTATATCTAGCATTCAATTGTATTTTCTTTACAATCAATTCTTAAGAAGATTTGATTTTGGTTTTTCCTTTTTAACTGGCGTTTCATTTTGCTCTGAAGAGGTTTCACTTGAAACATATTTTGTCCCACTTGGTCCAGCCTTTTCATAACAAAGGTCCACACGATTAAATGGTTCTGAAACATATTTTCCTGTTGTTTTTCAAGAGGTCATTTCTGTAAGACCTTTTGTTTCATCGGCATTATCTATCGGCCTTGACTAGAATAATTCATCACATCCATTTGCATTATCATAAGCAACCAGGGACGTTAATTAAGTTGTATCATTTTTATTCAGTCCTTTCTTTACTAAAACTTGATTGAGAACTGTTTGAACATTCTGAAAAACGGTTGCTTCTTTTTTTTAAACTTTTGAACCTTGGTTTTCAACAATTCAATCAAATTCGATTGATTTTTCTAAAATCAAAATTTTCTTTGGTTCATTAAAATTTTGCACAAAAGCAAAACAATCAACTTCGTCCTCTACATATATTTCACTCATTTCACTTTCATCAAATTCATAAATATTCTCAGAATCAATAGTATTTTCTGTTCTCAATTTCTTGCATAATAAGTCATATTTTTTCATAGCACTTAATTTGATTTCTTCTTTATCCGTTTCATTTAACATTTCTTTCAACATGTTTTTATGTTCTTTGGAATGAATATATTCTTCAATTTTCTCAAGTCCAACCCTGTAAGAATCAGAAACGTCATCTGAAGAAACAATTGATTCACATTTATAGCATTCAACATCAATTTCATTGTATTTCAATTCAAGAAAGGGTAAAATCATTTTATACAAACCTTTACCTATTTCACAACCAAGTGCAACTGAGTAATATTAAAGTATAAACACTTAGCAATCAAACAAAATATATTCCTCTATTTTAAAAGTGCAATACTATCTCTTTTAAGGTAAATAATATCATCTCTTGCTTTAGTAAGCTCTAGTTCCAATGCCTCTATTCTTAATCTTCTCTCTTCACTCTTAAATGTTACCCTATTAAGTTGATTATTCAGATTAGAACTACTGACATGAGTTCTTTTTAAACTACCACTAAAATTAGAAATAGTATATCATAATTCATCTAATTTAGAATCATAACAGGACATAAAAATATTAAAACATTTGAGAATAGAATGTACCTTGTCAACCACCTTCTCACACTCCTTCACTTGCTCCAAGACTATCTTCGTAGTAAAGTAGCTCTCCGAAGCCTTTCCACCATCAGCTGTATATCCTCTTTGTTCCGAACATCCATTATGAACTATCAAACACTTGCCTTCATAGCCTTGCTTTTCTGGATTCACCACAAAACACTTGCCATGGGTGGGTTTCCTTACCTCATTGTCCTCAAAGTCTATAGACCACACTTCAACTCGAACATCATCACTATCCTCTTGCACTATGAACATTGGTTTCACAGCCAATAAATTTTTCTTCCAAAGCTCTTCTATCTTTTGAGCATAATAAGCCTAATCTTTTTCCTTCTCTTTCTTATCATTCTACTTTCGAAGAAAGGATTCATATGCAAAATGATTCTTTCCATGACAATAGTTACATTCATAGCCATAATTGTTGGATTAATGTCTAAGTCCATAACTATAATTGGTAAGACTTGTCCCGACCCTACATCTTCCATGTGGGTTGCATGGAATCATGCATTTGGATAGACTATAATGAGAGAAATAACACTTAAGGTTTGTTAATATATTATAAGTTCTAATATATTAATAAGATTATTTAATTAGTATTGATCAAGAATTAATGTAGGATTAATTAAGTGATCAAAAGAAGACTAATTAGATATATGGGTTGATTGTGTAAATCATCCATACTTATATAGTGGGCTAATGCTCCATGGATTGTCAAGTTGGGCTAAAACCCATAAGATGCTTCATGGATTCTCAATGGTGTATTTATACCCATGGATCATGGAAATGAAAGTCCATGACAATTAAGGTTTACATGGTGTAACCCTAACTATATAATGATCTTATTCTTGGAGAAAAATCGGCCACTATGTGTGTGAGAAGAAAGGGCTAGCCGATTTTCATGAAGTGTGATGTTCTCTAAAGGCATTCCATGTGCATTTGGTGTTGTGTGAACCATTTTAGGTGTCACACTTGCAGCACTAGGCACTCAATCTTCATGAAGACATTCTACATCAAAGAGGTATGTAATTCTAACTTGACATATTCATTTGATTCAATGTTATTATGCTAGTTAGGATGAATACCTTGGAAAGTTCATATTTTCATGTATAATAGAGAAAACATAGATCCAAGGTATCTAGGGTTGCATGTACACTTAGGATTGTTAGAATGATCAAAACCCAACAAGAATCACCCAACAACTTCTTTCCCATTTTTTTCGTCATTCTGAGAGTTCTTATAACAATCTTCTGTTGGCTTTCGGAACTTGAATTACCCTGCTTGTATTTATTTAAGAAGAATTCTTCTTATAGAACTTCTTTGGATTAGAGGCCATTAATGCTTTGTCCTCTTTTGAGAGTTCATCATCCAAAAAATCATAATTGGTATCAATTTTTGTTAACTTCTTAGCTTTCGCAAACAATGCCAAGGATCCAACACTAGAAACAACCTTTAATTCCTTAGTAACTCCATCTTCGTGAGATCTCAAAATACCCATGAGTTTTGCTAACGTATAGCTTTTAAATTGTTTATGTGCCTTCACTGTTTAAACTTGTCACACCCCCAAGCCAAGGATGGCGGAAACGTCCGGGGGTGGCGGACTTCATGTATAGTATCACAACGAGTATAATAGTGTTCAAAGTAAATACAACCATCATAAATATAATTGAAAAAGTTACACCAAAGTATATGTTTATATGTTTCAAAATCAATTACATTATGATGACAAAATAGATTTTTTGACGATATAACGTCCCATCCTCAAAGTGATGATGTTTCCCTGTTTCACTGATTTCCTGAGAATACAAGTAGTTTTGAAAAATTATCAACAATTAAGTTGGTGAGTTTATAAGAGTTTTGATTTAGGAAGAAACCGTTTTCCTTGTAAAAGCGATAGAGTTTGATTTCCAGAAAATCTAATATTTTCCTCATTATGTATGAAATGAATGCTTTTATGTTATGCAATAATAAATCCTAGAAAGACCCATAGATTCCTTCTATAATCACTCAGCATATATAAATTATATAAAAATTAAGTTAAATAAACCGTTGAATATAATGGGTCTGCCTCAGGTCCACAACCAAACAAGGAACAGGAGATAAGGTGGGCCTACCAATTCTAAGTCGATTGTGACTAAATTCTTATATAACTCTAGCATATACACTTAGGAATTATAGCTGAAGTCTAACAATCCTAGATGAAACCGATACTTTGTATCTATACCCCTTTTCATATAAAACAGGTACTTTGTATTTGTACCCCTTTTTGTATAAAAACCTGATACTTTGTATATGTACCCCCTTTTGTATAACACCGGTACTTTGTAGCTATACCCCTTTTCATATGAAAAACCTGGTACTTTGTATTTGTAGCCCTTTTTGTATAAAACCGGTACTTTGTATCTATACCCCTTTTCGTATAAAACCGGTACTTTGTATCTGTACCCTTTTTCGTATAAAACCGGTACTTTGTAATTGTACCCTTTTCGTATAAGAACCTATTGTTATGTAAATGAACATAAACTATACCTATTATAGTTTATCAGGATGTTTGAAATGTATAAGCAACCTAACTATACCTATTATAGTTTAGTATGTTTGTTTGTGGTGTATAAGAACCCTTTCCTATGTAAGTCAAATGTATAGCAAAATATAGTTATGTTTATCTTGCTTTGTTTTGTACTAATGGTAATCATGGAGGATTCTTACAAATTTAGTGAGTATTTTCTATTATATAATTATACCAATACAAGAAATACATGTAAAATATGAAGTCATCAAAGATTTAACACTTTGCTCAACACGTTACAAAGTGTTTTGAAAGTTATAAGCTGATAACCAGTTTTTAACCTTTCTGTGTTGTTTTAGAAAAGTCATAGAAAAAGCATACAAAGTCAAAAACTAAATCCGTAAATTATTAGAGTTCCTAAAATGTGTCTAGTTACTCATAATTTTTATCATGATTTTTGGAAGTCTTTAACTCGTATTAAAATGCTCATATTCACAGACTGGTTCGGATTTGTGTTTGTAAAGATAGGCTGTTTTGTAAAAATCACCATAAATTGTAGAAAACTCGTGTGGAGATGTGCAAGTAGTCATTTTAAAGATAAGAACTGGAACTATTTTCACGTAAAACATTTTTGAAAACTAAATTGTTTAAGTGGTCCAAAACAATCCGTGAATGGAGTCCAACTTTTCTGATGAAAGCTGTTAGAAAAGTTTAGTTATGTTCTTAGTGTTTTAACTTGTATTCCCCCCCCCCCCCCTAAAAACTTAAGAAAACATGAAAATATAGGGGTATGAACTCACCTTATGTGATTTCAGTAGATGATTGTTGAAGAATGGAAGTGATCAACTCAAGAACACTTGAAGATGCCTTGAAGATTTTCGAGAATCTAACATCAAAGTGATGGAGTTTGTGTAAACAATCAATGATTTGAGTAGAAGGAAGTGAAATAATCATATGGAGGATGTTAATATTTACCAAAAGTAGAAGAAAAGCTTGGAGTATAGCCTTGAATCTCGAATTTTAGAGAGAGAAAATGAGAGACATGAAGTTTGTTCTTGATGGAAGAATGAGAGGAAATGAAAGAAATGTGAGGAGAGAGGAGGGTTTTCTAACCCTTGACCAAGTGTGTGGCTGAAAAATGGTGGTAAAAGTACCATGAAATGACTATGTATGGGCTGATGGTGAATAGTGACATGGAGTGGGTATGGGAGTGGTTGCTTGTGTCATAGAATAAATAATGGTCAACACTCAACCTTTGTACTTCACCCACTCTTCATGGATAAGGTTTATCCCCCAAAACGTGGATAATTAGTAAATATGGGGCCTTATATGTTAAAATAAAGCTTTAGATGAAAATCCCGCGTTAAAACAATTAAAAACAAAGCTAAAATGAAGTCGTAGTCGAAAACCGGAAAGAAATTGGCTTCCAGCGAGACCTCTCGGTCCTGACCGAAGGTTCGGTCCTTTCTGGTGCTGGGCCGAAGTGAAATGAGGCGAAAGAGGGTAAGAGGCGAAATGGGCTGAAGGTAGTTTTGGTCCCTTGTGCAAGGTTCGGTCCATCATGCTAGGTTCGGTCCATCATGCGAGGTTCGGTCTGAAGGGGAGGGTTCGCTTCTAATGCCTTCGCTTCTGACAAGTTCGCTTCTGAGAAGTTCGGTTCCTAAGAGGGGTTTCGGGTCCTTAAGAGGGTTTGGCTCCTTAAGAGGGGTTTCGGGTCCTTAAGCCTATTTTACTCTTTTTTTACCCCGTTTTAAGCTGTTTTTGACCCGGTTAAGGGTCGGGATGGACCGAAAGACTTCAAAACGTTACAGGAACTTTTGAGAGAGATTTGGGAGAGATTTCACCTTCTTGGAGAGATTTCTCATACAAAGAGAGATTTGGGAGAGATTTCACATACTTGGAGAGATTTCTCATACAAAGAGAGATTTGGGAGAGATTTCACATTCTTGGAGAGATTTCTCATACAAAGAGAGATTTGGGAGAGATTCCTCAAAGTTAGAGAGATTTCTCATACAAAGAGAGATTTGGGAGAGATTCCTCATTCGAATAGCGAGTTGTTTAGAAATTACATAACGTAAACCCTAGTATACAAGGGTTAACCGAGGTGATAGGTCTGACTTGTTGACTTTATTTGACTTTGACTTGACCAGAACTTGACGGTTGTCACAAGACTATAGACTTCCATTTAGATCTAAGAGCATTCTTGAGTATGACCTTCTGTTCAATGATAAGTCGATCGAGATTGTGTTTGTGAAACGTCCCAAAACTAAGATCCAAAAATTTCATTTTTAATCCATTAATAAAACCATAAATACCCATTAATCATTAAGAAAATGAAGAATCATGTATCTCAAACATCATGTCAAGTAGTGTATCAAATTCATATGATAAAAATATCGTAGTCTAAACATCCCAGGCTGAAACTATGGTATGCCATGCGATCATCCCGAGCCCTTCCCCTTTCTAGTGGAAGTACCTGAAATCAAAACTGAAAACTGTAAGCACGAAGCTTAGTGAGTCTCCCCAAACTACCACATACCATACACATAACATGCAACTAGGTGATACGGGCTCCACCCACTCTCATGGAGATTCAGGCCCCACCCACAATCCGCTATCTAGGTGATTCGGGCCCTGCCCGCACTCTGTTGTCTAGAAGATTCGGTCCCCGCCCACTCTTCGTTGTAGGAGATTCGAGCCCCGCCCACACTCTACTATCTAGGAGATTCGGGACCCGCCCACACACCGCTGTCTAGGAGATTCTAGCCCCACCCACACTCTGCTGTCTAACATGCATACAAGTATCACACAGACAACAAGTATATCTATCCCTATCAAATAGTCACACAACTATACTCAAATAATACTACGAGATTTGAGCCTTGCCCACACTCAACTGCTATGAGATTTGGGCACCTCCCAAAGTCAGCTACTAACATATCACATATGCATGTCGGCTTTAGTGCCTTAGACCCGTCCTTACTGAAGGAAACTCACCTCTCAAATTGGATTCTGAACTCGTGCGTGAGGAATCTCTGCTGGATGCTCCCATGAATCCTCGGCTAAAAACGTTGTCAAAGATGGATGAAATCCCTGATCTATATCTTCTCCAAAAGCTTTATGGCTCCAAGATCTTCCAACTCCTTTTTATATCACGAAAACACACCCAAAACAACAATAAGCTCTCAAGAATAAAGCTCACAACAAATTAGGGTTTTGAAAGACAGTGAGGCTGGTAAGGGAGGCCTAAAAGCGGGTTAAGTGGTTTAAATATGGTGCAAAACCCTGAAAACTAGGTTTCCACCTGGCGACCCTACTCGTTGAGCTAGGCTCTCAACTCGCCGAGTAGGTCATTTAATTCCCGCATCCAATATGGCATCTACTCGATGAGTTAAAGCTACCAACTCGTCGAGTAGCTCTTACAAAATGAATATTTAAATGAACTAAATGTGTACCAGAAATGGGGTGTTACAGTTCTCCCTCATTTGTCTTAGACTTCATCCTTAAAGTCTGCTACATCTGGAAACAACTCCAGGTAGTGCTCCCCCATCTCCTCCTCGGGTTCCCATGTCTACTCCAAACCTTTACGGTGTTGTCACTACACCTTCACTAGCTTAACCCTCTTGTTCCTCAGATCCTTCGTCTTGCTATCCAGAATCACCATTGGACTCTCAATATAATGAAGACTATCATCAACCTGGATATCCTCTAGGGGCACAATCGCAGTGTCGTCCACTAAGCACTCCCGCAACTAGGAAACACAGAAAGTGTTGTGGATCTGGCTAAGCTCTGCTGGAAGATCCAATCTCTACGATACCCTACCCACTCGGGTCGTAACCCTTAAGGGGCTGATATACCTGGGGCCCAGCTTGCCCCGCATCTGGAACCGGATGACACCCTTCCAGGGTGAGAAATTCAAGAGGACCATATCACCCACCCGAAACTCTAATTCCGAACACCACTTTTCGGCGTACCTCTTATGTCGACTCAGAGCAGTTTGGAACTTGCTTTGGACCTGCTGGATCCACGCTGTCATCTTGAATACTACCTCCGTACTCACCATGACCCTCTGACTAACCTCACCCCAATAGATTGGGGTCCTACACTTCCTCCTATAGAGAATCTTGCAGGGAGGTCGGTCTATGTAACAGCCCGGAATCTCAGGTATTGTTTAAATTGTGTTTTGGGGTGTTTTAAGAGGGGACTCGGCGAGTTGGAGTCGGACTCGCCGAGTAGGACCGCAGACTTGGTCGCGGGTTTGCGACTGGACTCGACGAGTCCAGATATGGACTCGGCGAGTCTGCGCTGTTCAGCGGAAACCCTAGCCGTTCAGTTTTGGGACGTATAAAAAGGACTTATAGGCTGTCATTGTTCGTTTTAGCCTTTTGAGAAGAACCCTAATTCGATTGTGTGCATCTGGAGCAAGGTTGAAGACCATTGTTGAGTTTGGAGGAGTTGTTGTGCAAGGAAGAGAAGGCTTGGTGAAGGGAACAACAAGAGAAGTCACGTTCTGAGGATTGGGGACACAGAGAGAACACATTATTCAGGTAATAATTCGAATTACATTCTTCCATGTTGATGTGTATATGGATTTAGGGTTTATGGAACCCTTTTTGTGGCTAGATTGAATGTTACCTTAGTCCCCAAACGATTGGAACCCTGTATTGGGACCTTTAGAGGTCCAGAATGTCCCATGCCTATGCATTTCGGGAATCAATAGAGGTTTTGGATTGGAATCCTTATGCCTTAGGTCAAAATGTAAATTATAAGTCTTGGGGTGTAGCATGAGCACCTAAATGAAGACCTTACGTGATGGACCAGTCTAGAAGGACCAGACCTATGAATGGTCAGAACAATTCTGACCTTAGGAAGCAGTTTGATCGACTGCATGGCATGGACTCGCCGAGTCCGATGAACAGACTCGGCGAGTAGTTTGCAGAATAACTGGGACTCGTCGATCTGTTCTTCAGACTCAGCGAGTGGAGTCGGGGTGGCCCCGCGATTCTGCCAGGAGTAACTCGTCAGGTCAAGGAGGATACTCGACGAGTAGAAGGGGAATCTTAGAAGATTGGAGGACGTCTAGACTCGCCGAGTCGCCATAGCACTCGCCGAGTCCGGTCGAGTTGACCGTGGACCATTGACCAGAGTTAACCTATGTGTGATTTCTTAGGGTCAATTAACTTGAGAGATAAAAGTGCTAATAAGGGATATATGATATTATAGGGAGTTTGTAGCTCGGCGGATCGGGTACGAGTGATTTCAGGAGTTGCTAGCTTACGGTATCCACGAGGTGAGTCTTCTCACTATACTGTACCCGGAAGGGTTTGACTGTGTGACCGGAAGGTCGGATATGATATGTGATATATGTGATATATGTGTTATATGTGGTAAGTTAATTGCTATGCGTGCTGTGTATGTTTATATGGGCCGGAAGGCAATGTGTTATGGGCCGGAAGGCAATATGTTATGGGCCGGAAGGCAATACGCTATGGGCCGGAAGGCGATTATGTTATGGGCCGGAAGGCGTTGTATTGTGGACCGGAAGGTCAGGGCCTGGAAAGGCGTATATGTGTAAGTTGTATATTGGGGAACTCACTAAGCATTTATGCTTACAGTTGTTATGTATGTGTTTCAGGTACTAGCGAGGACCGTGGGAAGGCGCCGGCATGATGCGTACACACTGATTGATGTTTTGAGATCTTGGGAATTTTATGAATTGTATTTCGACTTAACACTTGAAATAATTATATTGGGTTTGAATAAAAATAATCTTATTGTTTGAAATGAAAAATTTGTTTAAAAAAAAAATTGCGTTGTTATAATTGGTATCAGAGCCTTGGTTTGAGGGATTCGGGTGTACCTTCGGGTGTAACTGAACTCAAACCGAGGATTTGAGGAAAACTTTTTAAAAAAAAAATATATAAAGGCATAAACTTTTAAAAATGATAGTGTGGTAAACAAGAAAGAAGTAGTGTGTACGATCAGTCAGCGCCCGAACGGTAAAGATCCCCAAAATACCTTACAATGTTATGTTATGAAATGAATTATGAATTGTTATGCATGCTAGAAGACTAGGTATTCATGATAGGACTAGAGTGGCCTGATTTGTGATGCCTTAGTCTAGGGAGTTTGTCGATATGAGATACTTGATAGCGTGCAGGTAGATAGTGCACATCAAAAGTAGAGTACTCACTATTTGGGGTTTGGGGAGGAAGATTTGGGACGAATGCTGATACGGTGTGGTCGGTAGTATTGGGCCCGTACTACCGAAGACACCGGGTCGGTGGGAGACCCAAGTAAGAATCCCTGGATATCGGAGACTGAGTAGGGTTGCGTTATCGAGTACAATTGTACTTGATGGAGTCTCTGATAATTTTATGTTATATTTCAGAGACATCATGGTTACAACACGCCACGGGACGAGTTCGAGCGGTGTGAGTGATGAGGAGATTCGTCAGATGATTCAGGAGGAGGTAGCTGCAGCGATCCGGGCTGAGATCCCGGAGATGTTTGGGTCTATTAAGACCACCCTGATGGAGACGTTTGAGGAGCGGTACGCCGCACTGACTGAAGCTGCAGCCGCTGCCGCTACCGCAGCTGTGGCTGCTGCCAGGCCACAGGGGGGTGACTCGCTGCTATTTCGGGAATTCAGCAACACGAAACCACCTGAGTTCGATGGGACGCAGGATCCGATTGCTGCGATGAGGTGGATCGCTGATATTGAGGGGTGCTTCTACACTTGTTCATGCCCGGAGCACCTGAGGGTACGGTTCGCTTTGAACCAGCTCCGTCTGGGAGCGAAGGATTGGTGGAAGTTCGTGACGGCGAACTTCACTTTGGCGGAGATTACAGCAGTGACATGGGAGAGGTTTACTGCCATGTTCAGGGACGAGTACATTCCCCCAGTGGAGAGGGAACGATTGGTTCAGGAGTTCTTGACCCTTAAGCAAGGTACTGATTCGGTTGCGGTGGTCACGCGGAAGTTTCATGAGAGGGCGATGTTCTGCCCCGAGCTGGTGTCTACAGAGCAGTCGCGGATGAGCCGATACTTGGGTGTTTTGAGGAGGGATATCCAGGAGTTTGTGTCGAACTCCACCTATCATACTTTTGCTGAGCTTCAGGCGAATGCCAGGAAGCGCGAGATCGAGTTGGAGACCCAGGCTAGGGAGGAGGCCGAGTCTCAGCAGGTGGACCGGCGGCCGGCTCAGTCTCAGCCTGCAGCCAAGCGGACCAAGTCCGCCGATTCGAGGACGGGAGGTCCGAAGGTCCGCACTTGCGGAAAGTGCGGCAAGGGTCATGATGGGGCGTGTCGAGCTGGTGTTTGCTACAAGTGTGGCAAGGAGGGACACATCGCCAGGGATTGCCCTAACATTGCAACCAGACAGGCCATCGGAAGGCCGAGTGCCCTCAGCTTCGTCAGGGATCTACACCTATTTCCAGGACTACTGAGACTCGACCGGCGAAGGTCGAGGCCCCGAGGGCTCGCGGGAGAGCCTTTCAGCTGACTGCGGAGGAGGTCCGCGCTGTGCCCGATGTTGTGGCAGGTATGTTGTAATTCATGTATTTATTTTAAGTCGAAATGTATGCTTATGTTATTATATGTGTAGGTACTTTTCTTGTGAACTCTGTGCCTGCTCTAGTGTTATTTGACTCGGGTGCGAGTAGGTCCTTTGTATCTTTAGCTTTTAGTCAGCATATCAGCATTAGTTGTGAGTCGTTAAGTCGGCCTCTGAGAGTTTCTATAGCGGCCGAGAGAGTGATTTGTGCCACGGAGGTTCTTTGGGGATGCGTGCTAGAGATTTTCGGGGTTGAGTTTCTAATTGACCTGATTCCTATTGCGATGGGTGATGTCTGTGTCATCGTGGGCATGGACTGGTTAAGCCGATTCAGCGCTGTCATCGATTGTGAGCGTCAGCTGGTGACTATACGAGACCCTAGTGGGGGAGTTCTTACGGTGTACGGCGAGGGTACCCGTTCGGGATCAGCTTTTTGTTCGGCCGCTAGGGCGAGGCAATGTCTACAGCAGGGATGTAAGGGTTTTGTGGCGTATGTGATGGATACGCGGGAGGCTTCCGGGAGACCGAGGTCAGTGGAGGAGGTCCCAGTGGTGCGTGAGTTTTCGGATGTTTTCCCCGAGGAGATGTCGGGAGTACCTCCTGCGAGGCAAGTAAAGTTTGGTATCGATCTGATTCCGGGGGCCGCGCCTATTGCGAAGGTGCCTTATCGTCTTGCACCTCCAGAGATGCAAGAGTTGTCCTCGCAACTCCAAGAGTTGTTGGGGAAGGGATTCATTCGGCCGAGCAGCTCGCCGTGGGGAGCACCTATCTGTTCGTCAAGAAGAAGGATGGTTCACACCGGATGTGCATTGATTACCGGGAGTTGAACAAAGTGACGGTCAAGAACCGTTACCCGTTACTGAGGATCGATGATTTATTCGATCAGTTGCAAGGGGCATCTTGGTTTTCTAAGATTGACCTGAGGTCAGGGTACCATTAGGTGAGAGTGCGGGATGAGGACATCCAGAAGACAGCATTTAGGACGCGATATGGGCATTATGAGTTTGTGGTGATGCCTTTCGGGCTCACCAATGCCCCGGCTGTGTTCATGGACCTCATGAACATGGTATGCAGGCCGATGTTGGATCGGTCAGTGATTGTATTTATCGACGACATCCTAGTGTATTCACGATCTAGAGAGCAGCATGAGGAACATTTGCGGGAGGTCCTTGAGGTATTGAGGTCGGAGAAGCTATATGCAAAGTTCTCCAAATGTGAATTCTGGTTGCGGGAGGTCCAATTTCTTGGACATGTTGTTAATCAGGAAGGGATATTGGTCGATCCGGCCAAGGTTGAGGCTGTGATGAGTTGGGAGGTGCCGAAGTCACCCTCTGAGATCAGGAGTTTCCTTGGGTTGGCGGGGTACTATCGGAGGTTTATTAAGGACTTCTCCAAGATCGCAGTGCCGCTCACCAGATTGACTCGGAAGGGTGTTGCATTCTCATGGGGACCCAAGCAACAGACTTCCTTTGAGACACTTCGTCAGAGACTGTGCGAAGCCCGGGTATTAGCTCTCCCGGAAGGGATGGAAGATTTTGTTGTATATTGCGATGCATCGATTTCGGGACTGGGTGCAGTATTGATGCAGAGAGGTCATGTGATAGCTTATGCATCGAGGCAGCTGAAGTCTCATGAGGCGAGATATCCCACGCATGATTTAGAGTTGGGGGCAGTAGTTTTCGCTCTCAAGATTTGGCGTCACTACCTGTATGGGGTTCGATGTACGATATACACTGACCATAAGAGTTTGAAGTATTTGATGGATCAGCCTAACCTAAATATGCGTCAGAGGAGGTGGTTGGATTTGGTTAAGGATTATGATTGTGAAATCCTATACCACCCGGGCAAGGCTAATGTGGTAGCCGATGCATTGAGCCGCAGGGCGGAGAGCACTCCATTGCGAGATGTATGTCTGAGACTGACTGTGATGACTCCAGTATTGGATTCTATTCGTGGGGCACAGGCCGAGGCTGTAAGATCCGAGATGCAGAAGAAAGAGCGGGTCGTTGGGTTAATTTTAGAGTTCGTTAAGGATGGACGAGGACTTCTGACGTTTCAGGGTCGGATTTGGGTACCATTCGTGGGCGGTACGCGTATTACTTTGATGGAAGAGGCTCATAGATCGAAATTCTCGATCCATCCCGGTGCTACGAAGATGTATTTGGATTTGAGGAAGGAATACTGGTGGCCCTGTATGAAGAGAGACGTCGCCTGGTTCGTTGAGAGGTGCTTGACATGCCATAGAGTTAAGGCCGAGCACCAGAGACCGCATGGCAAGTTACAGCCATTGGAGATTCCTGAGTGGAAGTGGGAACAAATTACTATGGATTTCATCACCAAATTGCCGAGAACTGCTAGGGGAGTCGATGCAATTTGGGTGATTGTGGATAGGTTGACGAAGAGTGCACACTTCCTTGCCATCAGTGAGAGTTCATCAGCGGAGAAGTTGGCGGAGATATATGTGAGAGAAGTAGTATCTCGGCATGGAGTGCCGATCTCGATTGTTTCGGACCGTGATGTACGTTTTGCTTCCAGGTTCTGGAAGAAATTCCATGAGGAGCTGGGTACTAAACTGCATTTTAGTACCGCATACCATCCCCAGACAGACGGTCAGAGCGAGCGGACGATTCAGACACTGGAGGACATGCTTCGAGCATGCGTGTTAGATTTCGGGTGCAGCTGGGATGCGTATTTACCCTTGGCAGAGTTTTCCTACAACAACAGTCATCATTCGAGCATTGGTATGCCACCTTTTGAGTTGTTGTATGGTAGGAGGTGTCGGACCCCCATTTGCTGGGGAGAGGTGGGACAGAGAGTGATGGGCAGTACAGAGATCATACTTCAGATGACAGAGCAGATTCAGCAGGTTAGGCAAAGATTATTGGTCGCCCAGAGCCGACAGAAGAGTTATGCGGACAGGCGCCGGTCCGAGCTTGAATTCCAGGTTGGCGACTTCGTTCTCCTGAAGGTTTCTCCTTGGAAAGGAGTGATCCGGTTCAGGAAGAGGGGCAAGTTGGGGCCCCGGTTTATAGGTCCATTTCGTGTGATTGCAAGGGTAGGCCGGGTAGCCTATCGATTGGAGTTGCCAGCAGAGTTGGGACAGATCCACAATACTTTTCATGTATCGTAATTGAGGAAGTGTATAGCCGATGAATCGGCAGTGGTTCCATTAGAGGATATTCAGGTGGATGCGAGCCTGAATTACGCCGAGAGACCAGTGGCCATCAGGGATCGGAAGATCAAGGTTCTGAGGAACAAGGAGGTACCTCTGGTGTTGGTTCAGTGGCAACACCGGAAGGGATCGGAAATGACTTGGGAGCCGGAGCGTGAGATGCGGGAGCAGCATCCAGAGTTATTTTCAGAGTGAGACTTCGAGGGCGAAGTCTAATCCTAGTGGGGGAGAATTGTAACAGCCCAGAATCTCAGGTGTTGTTTAAATTGTGTTTTGGGGTGTTTTAAGAGGGGACTCGGCGAGTTGGAGTCGAACTCGCCGAGTAGGACCGCAGACCTCGTCGCGGGTTCGCGACTGGACTCGACGAGTCAAGATATGGACTCGGTGAGTCTGCGCTGTTCAGCGGAAACCCTAGCCATTCAGTTTTGGGACGTATAAAAAGGACTTATAGGCCGTCATTATTCGTTTTAGCCTTCTGAGAAGAACCCTAATTCGATTGTGTGCATCTGGAGCAAGGTTGAAGACCATTGTTGAGTTTGGAGGAGTTGTTGTGCAAGGAAGAGAAGGCGTGGTGAAGGGAACAACAAGAGAAGTCACGTTCTGAGAATTGGGGACACAGAGAGAACACATTATTCAGGTAATAATTCGAATTACATTCTTCCATGTTGATGTGTATATGGATTTAGGGTTTATGGAACCCTTTTTGTGGCTAGATTGAATGTTACCTTAGTCCCCAAACGATTGGAACCCCGTATTGGGACCTTTAGAGGTCCAGAATGTCCCATGCCTGTGCACTTCGGGAATCAATAGAGGTTTTGGATTGGAATCCTTATGCCTTAGGTCAAAATGTAAATTATAAGTCTTGGGGTGTAGCATGAGCACCTAAATGAAGACCTTACGTGATGGACCAGTCTAGAAGGACCAGACCTATGAATGGTCGGAACAATTCTGACCTTAGGAAGCAGTTTGATCGACTGCATGGCATGGACTCGCCGAGTCCGATGAACAGACTCGGCGAGTAGTTTGCAGAATAACTGGGACTCGTCGATCTGTTCTTCAGACTCGACGAGTGGAGTCGGGGTGGCCCCGCGATTCTGCCAGGAGTAACTCGTTGGGTCAAGGAGGATACTCGACGAGTAGAAGGGGAATCTTAGAAGATTGGAGGACGTCTAGACTCGCCGAGTCCGGTCGAGTTGACCGTGGACCATTGACCAGAGTTGACCTATGTGTGATTTCTTAGGGTCAGTTAACTTGAGAGATAAAAGTGTTAATAAGGGATATATGGTATTATAGGGAGTTTGTAGCTCAGCGGATCGGGTACGAGTGATTTCAGGAGTTGCTAGCTTACGGTATCCACAAGGTGAGTCTTCTCACTATACTGTACCCGGAAGGGTTTGACTGTGTGACCGGAAGGTCGGATATGATATGTGATATATGTGATATATGTGTTATATGTGTTATATGTGGTAAGTTATTTGCTATGCGTGCTGTGTATGTTTATATGGGCTGGAAGGCAATGTGTTATGGGCCGGAAGGCAATATGTTATGGGCCGGAAGGCAATACGCTATGGGCCGGAAGGCGATTATGTTATGGGACGGAAGGCATTGTATTGTGGACCGGAAGGTCAGGGCCTGGAAAGGCGTATATGTGTAAGTTGTATATTGGGGAACTCACTAAGCATTTATGCTTACAGTTGTTATGTATGTGTTTCAGGTACTAGCGAGGACCGTGGGAAGGCGCCGGCATGATGCGTACACACTGATTGATGTTTTGAGATCTTGGGAATTTTATGAATTGTATTTCGACTTAACACTTGAAATAATTATATTGGGTTTGAATAAAAATAATCTTATTGTTTGAAATGAAAAATTTGTTTAAAAAAAAATTGCGTTGTTACAGTCTATGTTGGCGTGGTAACTGTTGTTATATGGAAATTCCGCTAACAGAAGATATGTATCCCAACTGCTACCGAAATCCAAAACACATGCATGAAGCATGTCCTCGAGATTCATAATCTTCCTCTCGCGCTGTCCATCCATCTGGGGGTGGAAAGCGATGCTGAAGTGGAGCCGAGTACCCATCTCGTCGTGAAACCGCTTGCAAAATTTGGAAGTAAAACGAATATCTTGGTCTGAGACCACTAAGAGGGGCATTCCATGACATGCCATTACTTATCGCACATAAATCTCGGCCAGCTTCTCAACCAATATGCTCTCCTGGATTGGGATAAAGTGAGCACTCTTGGTCAACCGATCCACGATGACCCATAATGAATCGAATCCACGTGAAAGCATGGGAAGCTTAGTAATAAAATCCATACTAATGTCCTCCCACTTCCACACGAGGATGTCTAAAGGCCGCATCATTCCGTGAGGCCTCTTGTGCTCTGCCTTGACCTTCCTTTAGGTTGGACACCTCTCTACATAACAAGCTACATCCCGCTTCATGCAGGGCCACCAGTAATCGGGTCGAAGATCTCTGTACATCCTTGTTGCCCCGGGATGGCTGGGAAACATTGTTGGGTCATAATTATTGGTTTATACTTTTCTTTTCTAGGAAAATATATGTTTCTATAATGTAATATGTAATTTTGTGGCTGTGTACGACTGCACATGTGTGTGCGGCCGCATACCCTGTGTACGGCCACACACGCATGTGCGGTTGTACACTGATGTGCAGCTGGTGGGCCATGTTTCATATATATAGGGTGACAAGTGAATGTGAGTGTACGATTAGGAGAGGAGAGTATCTTGTAGAGAGAGAAAGTTAGAGAGAAGAAGTGTGTGTGAGAGAGAGAATCTATTGTAAGGAGCATAATTCATTTCATCAATACATCATAGATTCATCTTAATTCTTCTTCTCCTTCTCTTATATTTGATCTGACATCATCCAGTTGATTGGGATTCCGCACCATCAATTGGATCTGATTGATACATAAGCAATTTTGGGGACTTACAATTGGTGTCAGAGCTTGGTTGTATCAGTCAATTTTTTCAGATCTGGAGCTTATTTGATCTTATTTTGAAAAGAGAATAGCGTTTTTGGATAGATCTCGCAAAAATAAGGGGGGTTACTTCTTTGCATTTTTCATAAAAACGAGTTTTTGATCGAGTTTTAGAGCAAAAAGGGTGAAAAACGTCGTTTTTTTTTTCGCGAATCTGTTGAAGGTGTGCTGCTGGTTGAAGGAGTGCGGCTCAGTGTCTGCGGCTCGGAGTACACGGCTCGGTGTGTGCGGCCTCAGAGTGTGCGGTCCTCGTCCTCATCCTCGCATCGCAACTTCGCTTCGCAGCCATCCTCGCACGAGTGTGCGGCCGGCTGGGTGTGCGGCTCGGTGTGTGCGGCTCAGCAGTGTGCGGTCCTCGTCCTCGTCCTCGCATCGAAACTTCGCTTCGCAGCTTTGTATTAAAAAAAGGGGGACGGGAATTGGGGCTGCTGGGATTCGAATCAGGGTCCATTGATCCAGCAACCAAGTGCCTTACCAACTCTTCTAGCCTTAATCTTGTTATTTAACTACTGTTTTGTATTCTTAAAGACTCCAATTCGAACCTAATTTCACATTTTTGACAAAATCAACCCAAAAATCAATTCCCTTTATTTTAAATTCCATTTTCAAACCAAAAATTTTAGTTTTTAATTTTTGATTTTATTTTTATCTTTTGACCTTACAATTTTGACTTTGACTTTTAAAATTTGACCTTTGACTTTTTCGTTTACCTTTTAAAATTTCAAATTTAGCCTTTCGGTTTTGACTTTTATGTTTGACTTTTCAAGTTTGTCTTTTTAAGTTTGAATTTGAAGGTTGACTTTCTCGATTTTTAAGTCAAAGGGAAATTAAAAAAAAGGAATTATTATATATATATATAAAAAAATGATGAGTTCCGCATCAATTCCGGTAAATAAATTTTCACGTACTCCATCTTGTGAAACTACTATTAAATTTCTCCGAGATCAAATCGATTTATTAAAAAGAGAAAATGAGGACCTCAAATACGAAGGCTATACTCTTAGGAAAGGTCAGAAACCTTTAAAAGCACAATTAGAGGCCAAGACTAAGGACTTTAGGAAATTACAAGAATATTAGAGTAACAAGTGTGAAAATTACGATCACATTAAGAAAAAACTTGTTGCTGTAACTGAAGAACTTGACGCTTTGAAAATTAAGTGTGGAAAAACAGATGTTAGTTTCAAAATATTACACTGCGTCAACTAAGACAGTCGAGTCATTATTTGAAAACCAATTAAAATTCAAAGATAATCAAAATAAGGGTCTAGGGTATCACAGTGTGCCACCTCCTTTTAATCACAATTATAACCCAACCCTTGAGACCAATAAGGAAGAAATGCATGCTCAGTATGGCCAAAACCCTGCTCCACTTTCAGTTAAGACTGAACAATCAGGGCCAACTGAGGATGTTGAGCTGAACAATACTAATGCTTCTGTTACATGTGCAAGTAAAGTAGTAGAGGATGAGAACAAAGAGAAAACTATTGAACAAACCAATGATTCCTTGAACTCTGAATCTGTTGCTTCGAACTCAGTTGCTTCTGATCAACCTGTTGTTGAGAAGTACAGGCCACCAAGTGAAGTGAAACAGCCGACTTGCTGCAAGTGTGCTTGTGGGAACAACAAGAGACAAGGCAAGGACACGCCACCAAGGGTAGGAAGAAACAACTCCACAGTGAAGAAAAAGACATGTTTTCACTGTGGAACACCTGGAAACATTGCCCGAAACTGTCCAAATCGCGCATACATTCCCTACTATGCACATGGCTGGAAAAACACGCCAAGAGGGAGATTTTCTAAAAGAAACCCCTCAAGGTCACGTTCAGACCATGGTGATTGGAATGCCCACAATTCCAAGAATCAAACTCCCAAGAACAAGAAGGGAAAGTCGGCCATGAAGCCAAATCCAAGAGATGCTCCCATGAAGCCAAAATCAAAGTCATCTCAACGGCCGACATCAAGTCCTAAATCAAGTGCCGAGGCACCCATCAGATCGAAAAAGAAATGGGTCAAACCCAACTACAAATGGGTTCCAAAGGCTCACTCTCCCAAATCTTCTAACGACTCTAATATTTCTTCATCTTCTGTTTGTGATAAACAGGATATGTCATGGGAGAGAGTATCGTGCAAGGATGACAAAGGTCGAACCAGTTACAAAATGGATTGGGTTCCAAAGACCAACTGGTCCCGCTCTGTGCTGGAGCAGCTATGGAGGCATATCATCAGACTTCGGTTTGTTGATAGTGGTTGCTCCAGGCACATGATAGGAGGCATCTCTCAACTGTACAACACTCAGAACATTGTTTGAGAGTATGTGTCCTTGTGGGAAAGGAAGAAAGGAAGTGATCACTCACGGGGTTTGTGCTTAACGATATGAAGAATTTTCGGATCTGTTATGAGATTACGCGTGCTGTTCTCAGACCTTCTAGATGGAAATTCAATCGGTGACTTATGGTTTGAGTTTTCTTCTCTATACTCCTGAGTTTTTTCTTAAGCTGATTCGCTTTAAAGACAAATTTTTGTTTTAGGATAGTTTAATGCACATTTACTTTCATTTCTCTTCTATGCACCAATTTAGGGGGAGAAATAAAAACAAAACAAAAATTTAAAAATTAAAAAAAAAAATAAAAAAAATAAAAAAAATAATTATAATATGTTGGTTATGGAATGTGCTTGAGGGAGATGTTTTGGGAAGTGAGTGATAACGGCAATCTGAGTCTGCGTAACGTACCCAAAGTTGAAGGGTCTATGCTCTGGTTTGATGCGTCGGTAGGCACGAAGAATTTAACAGACTTGACTAGGTACAGATGAACTTAAGGAATCTAGAGACTTGATAAATCTTGACCTAGTTAGTTCCGTTCAGCCTGACAATACGACGCTTGGATAGGTTGAGCAGGGAGATATATATGGGAATCTACTCGTCACATTAAATGAACCCGTATCTGGAACCGTGGTTTAACTTTTCCTCGATGTACGGATTATGTCCTTAATTCCGGTATTGATGGGGCGACTGGTAAATCCCGATGAATTAGGTCTGTAGAAAATTATTTTCTTTCTTTCTTACTGTTAGTCATATGTTGCCTTCTCTGCGTGATTAGAAGAGATCCGACCTGGACTGCAACATATGCAAATCTATTTCTCTGCATATTATATATATATATATATATATATATATATATATATATATATATATATATATATATATATATATATATATATATATATATGAAATTTCTCTTATCTGTTAGCCATATGTTGTCTCCTTTGCGTGATTAACCATCCGACCTGGTACACAACATATGCAACCTTCTACTTCTCAATCCCTCTAAAACTATAAGTGATAATAATCTAAATCTATCTTCTCTCCTAATGATGGTCTGCTCACCCGATGTAAGGAGTACTCTGGAAGTCTTTGATTACTGGGGCATATCTGGAAGCAGGAAACATGTTCCAGTACAATTAAAATTGAACACTCAAAGATTGTCTATAGATCTCGCTGCTCAATTTAGGTGGACAACAATATCTCTGGTCGTCGTCAGCTGAATGGTCCTTAAGATATAGTATCTAGAAACTTAGGATCAGATATAATATCTAGGAACTTAGGATCTCACTGTCTTGTCACTTATAGTATGTCCTAATTTTGTCACAATTTATCGTGTTTAAGTGGACAAAAATACCAACGATCGACCAGACAAAGACGTGAAGATAGAAGGTACCGACAAGCGGATAAAGGCTGTCTAAAAACTTTGATCCCAAATCATTCTTAAAGTTAGATATCATTTTATTTTTGTTAAATTTGTTAATAGTTTTCCTCTATGCGTAATATTTAGGGGGAACATTAAAAAAATAATTCAAAAATCAAACAAAAAGCAGAAAATTAAAATCCAAAAATAGTGTTATTTCTTGTTCAGAAAAATCATAAAATCCAAAAATATTTTTGTTTCTATTTTTATTTTGTGTGTTAATTTTTCTTTAAGTTTTGTTTTGTCTTGAAAAGTGATTTCAAGTATAGATAAGACTCATAAAGTTTGTGTTGAAGATTTCTGAGCCAAGGCTTCATCTGTGAGCATCGAAGAATTCGCATTCGAAGGAGCAAGAAATGAAGATTATTCTTTCGACATTCAATCTGTCAACCCCAGAAGCAAGGTGAAGCTGAAATTGAAGAATATGTGACAGATTGCATTGAATCCTCCTCAATCAGTCTGCTGCTATCTTTATACCTGCTGAAGTGATCTAGAAGATTATTTCTCTCTGATAGTTCCCTCTGAAGATTCTCAAGCTGAAAGTGCTATCTTTCAAGAATCATTTTATCAAGCCTCCTCACCCAATGTGCGATCAGAATCAAATCTTGAAGAAAATGCCCAACCGCTCAAGATGAAGTGATTCATAGAAGATTCATATGTCCATCCTGAAGCGATGAAGTCATTGAAGATTAAAGCTGAAGCCAAGCTCCCAATGAAGATTAACAAGAGAAAGCCAACTACTTTTTAGGGGGAGTTATTGTTAGGTCATTTAGAAAAGAAAGTTATAAACCAAGGGGGAGATTGTTGGGTCATAATTATTGGTTTATACTTTGATTTTCTAGGAAAATATATTTTTCTATAATGTAATATGTAATTTGGTGGTTGTGTACGGCTGCACATGTGTGTGCGGCCGCATACCCTGTGTACGGCCGCACACGTATGTGCGGCTGTACACTGATGTGCAGCTGGTGGGCCATGTCTCATATATATAGGGTGGGGAGTGCATGTAAGTTTACGGTTAGGAGAGGAGAGTATCTTGTAGAGAGAGAAAGTTAGAGAGAAGAAGTGTGTGTGAGAGAGAGAATCTATTGTAAGGAGCATAATTCATTTCATCAATACATCATAGATTCATCTTAATTCTTCTTCTCCTTCTCTTATATTTGATCTGACATCATCCAGTTGATTAGGATTCCGCACCATCAATTGGATCTGATTGATACATAAGCAATTTTGGGGACTTACAAACATGGAATGTGGGCCTCATCCATCAATATTATTCATACTCCACCCCAATATGATACCCAAACTATCCCATGTAGGGTCAACAACCCACAGCTAGCATAATCGAAAGAGACCACCTGGTTTATTATCTGCTCGAACTTCTGGCGCTCCTCCCTCAGGCCTTCAACCTGTGCTTCTCAGATCTGCTCTAGTAGTGTAGAAATCACTGTCATCCTCAGACAGATGTCTCGATTCGTGGATGCTACCACCTTGCGGCTCATGGCGTCGCCCACTACGTTAGCCTTGCCCGGGTGGTAAAGGATCTCACAATCATAGTCCTTCACCACATCTAGCCACCAACATTACCTCATCTTTAGATTCGGATGATCCATGAGGTACCTCAAACTCTTGTGATTCGTGTAAATGCTACAACAGACCCCGTAGAGGTAGTTCCACCAACTCTTGAGGGAGAACACCACAACCCCCAGCTCTAAATCATACATCGAATATTTAGCCTCGTGAGGCTTCAACTGCCTTGAAGTATAAGCTATCACATGACCCTGTTTCATCAGCAATTCTCTCATGCTTGTGATCGAAGCATCACAGTAAACTACAAAATCATCTACACCCTCTGTTAGAGTGAGAATCGATGCCTCACACAACCACTGTCAGAGCGTCTCAAAGGTTGCCTGCTGCTTAGGCCCCTAGTGAAAGAACATCGAATTCTTGTTCAGTCGGGTCAAAAGGACTGGAATCTTGGAGAAGTCCTGGAAAAATCCCCTGTAATACCCTGCCAGACCTAGGAAACTCTGAATCTCAGTTGGAGACCTCGGAATCTCCCACTGCATCACAGCCTCTATCTTGGCTAGATTGACTAGAATACCCTTTTGGTTGACAAGATGCCCATAAGATGCTCCATGGTGTATTTTTACCCATGGATCATGGAAATGAAAGTTCATGACAATTAGGGTTTAGATGGTGTAACCCTAACTATATAATGATCTTATTCTTGGAGAAAATCGGCCACTATGTGTGTGAGAAGAAAGGGATAGCCGATTTTCATGAAGTGTGTGATGGGTTTTGAGCATTCTAACACTTCCTAAGTGTACATGCAACCCTAATAACCTTGGATCTATGTTTGTCTAATTTGTCATGCAAAGTTGAATTCCAAGGTTATATCCTATCTAGCATACATGGGGAACAATTTTAACATAAAGTATAGATAGAATAACTTACCTTGTTGTTGCTTGTGTTCCTTGAAACCTTGTGAGCCTAGCACCTCAAGTGGTGATGCCTCAAATGCTTCACACAACACCAAATGCTCTTGGAAGAACTTATGAGAGAATACTCACTTCTTTAAATCAGCTAAGCCCTCTATTTCTTTGTTGCAACCGATTTTGGTGGAGATTATGCTTCTTATATAGTGTTGACACATCTAGGGTTAAACCCTAATGTATCATGACTCTTCATTTCCATGACCCATGGGTTTGTAACTCCCATGGATCATCCATGGAGCATCCTATGGGTGGAACCCAACTTGATGATCCATGGAGCCTTTTAGCCCACTATACAAGATATGGATGATTTACTTAATCAACCCATATATTTAATTAGTTATCTTTTTGATCACTTAATTAATTCTAAATTAATTCTTGATCAAACTAATCAAATAATATTATTAATATATATATTAATAATCTCCAAGCGTTATTTCTCTCATTTAGTCTATCCAATTGCATGGTGCCATGCAACCCAAATGGACCATGCCGGGTCGGGTCAAGTACATACCAGAAATAGTTATGGACTTAGACACTTTATCCAACAGTCTCCCACTTGGATAAGTCTAGTAACTATTACTGCAAGTATGACTTCAGGAACCGATCGGCAATCGTAGCTCTTTACAAGGTTTCTCGAAACTTGAGAAGATGATGGTACGCCATTTAAGATAAGTGATCATATAATCCTCTGTTCTAGATATCAGTCGGACAAATACATGGAACAATGTCTTACTTATTGTCCAACATTTGTTTCCCGATTTCCGATTTGTTTGACAAAGAACTTTATTGAACACATCAATCTAGTTCTGACCGGGCCCGGTACATAGGTCAAAACAAAATCATCGAGGGGTCCAGATATCAGCTTCTAATCCAAGAAGGAACAGATAAACTTCGACTCATATGTTTGTTCTACTACTCATTGAATTACACATAAGAGCACGATTTTATAACATCGAGTTACCAATGCGTTTTTCGTACAATCAATGCATAACCAACTCGTAAGTAACAAATCATATCTCTAGGTTTAAAGACTTATATGATATTACCGTCTCACGATCACTCGAGATAGAATTCCATGAAGTGATTCCAGTGAGCGTGGGTTGAGTCCAATGCTCAGAACTTATGAGCACTCATGATTGTTGTAGCCTTGTCCCAGACCTCTACAATCAAACATGACAGTCTTGATTCATACCTACTTCCGACATATGACCGACTGTGGAGGTTTGAATAATATGTTATACCAAACAAAATTATTCTGGAAGTCAAAACATGCAAAAGAAATATAGTAAACGATCGACAAGAGATAGCAACACTTTACTCATAAATAAAACACTTTTATTCATCATCAAATGTCAATTACACTTTACAAATTTCGAGATTATCTAACTACTAAATCTAATATCATCTTTCAGCCCTATGCTCCGAGCATGCTGGAGATGCTTAACCCGAGTCAGTCCCTTCGTGAGGGGATCTGCCGGATTCTCATCTGATGATACCCTCTTTGCCACGGGAGTCCTTCTTCGATCCGATGTCTGATGAAATGGTATTTTCTGTCGATGTGTCTGGATCTCCCGTGATCCCTTGGTTCCTTGGCTAAGGCAACAGCACTTTCACTATCACAGAAAATTTCCATCGGCTCTTTAATAGCTGGTACAACTCCAAGGTCTCCAATGAAGTTCCTCAGCCATAACGCCTCCTTTGCTGCTTCGCTAGCTGCAATATACTCTGATTCACAAGTAGAATCTGCCACTGTCTCTTGCTTGGAACTCTTCCAAGAAATTGCTCCTCCATTTAGGGTAAAGACCCAGCCCGACTGAGAGCGGAAGTTATCCCTATCAGTCTGGAAGCTAGCATCACTATACCCTACAACTCTCAAGTCATCACTTCCACCGAGGGTAAGGACCCAGTCCTTAGTCCTTCGTAGGTACTTGAGAATATTCTTTACCGCAATCCAGTGTGCCTTGCCAGGGTTCCCCTGAAACCTGCTAACCATGCTCAAGGCAAAGGCTACATCAGGTCGAGTACACGTCATAGCATACATGATCGAACCTACAGCCGAAGCATAAGGTAATCGACTCATTTCTGCTATCTCAGCCTCAGTGGTAGGGCTTTGTGTCTTACTCAGCTTGGCGCTACTCTGGATGGGCAACTCTCCTTTCTTGGAGTTTTGCATTCTGAATCTCTTCAGAATCTTCTCTAAGTAGGTACTTTGACTAAGTCCAATTAGTCTTTTACTCCGATCTCTCAAGATTCTTATCCCCAAAATATAGGCAGCTTCACCAAGGTCCTTCATAGCGAAACACTTTCCAAGCCAGGACTTTACTTCCTGCAAGGTTGGAATGTCGTTTCCTATGAGTAGTATGTCATCCACATACAATACCAAAAAGCTAACTATACTCCCACTAGCCTTGACATATACACAAGATTCATCTTCACTCCTAGAAAAGCCAAATTCCTTGACCTTTTCATCAAAGCAAAGATTCCATCTGCGAGGTGCTTGCTTTAATCCATAAATGGATTTCTCAAGCTTACACACTCTATTAGGGTACTCGTTACTGACAAAACCCTCTGGCTGACTCATGTAAACATCTTCAGCCAACTTTCCATTAAGGAAAGCGGTTTTGACATCCATTTGCCAAATTTCATAGTCATGAAATGCGGCTATGGCTAACAGAACCCGAATAGACTTAATCTTGGCTACCGGAGAAAAGGTCTCATCATAATCCACTCCAGGAATTTGAGAGAAACCCTTTGCAACCAGTCTAGCCTTATAAGTGTGTACTTTACCATCCATGTCGGTCTTCTTCTTGAAGACCCATTTGCACCCTACAGTCTTTCGACCTGGTACATTCTCAACCAAGTTCCAAACTTGATTGTCATACATGGATTGTATCTCGCTATCCATAGCCTCTTTCCATTTGGCAGACTCGGGGCCTGCCATGGCTTCCTCGTAGCTGTTAGGGTCATCTTGACTTACTAGTGTCTCATCACTAATAAGTGTCTCACCTTCTGCAGTAATATGGAATCCATAGTAATGCTCAGGTGCACTCCTAACTCTCGTGGAACGCCTCAGAGGTACAGATTCGTCAATTGGCTCAACAGGAGTTTCCTCCTCAAGTTGAGGGCTAGAGTTTGAAGTTCCTTCACCACTTGACTCTTGAATTTCTTCAAGATCAACTTGCCTCCCACTGTCTCCTTGGCTTATAAACTCTCTTTCTCGAAAGACTCCTCTTCTTGCTACAAAGACCACATTGTCACTAGGTCTGTAGAAGAGGTAACCAAAGGATTGTTGTGGGTAGCCGATGAAAATACACCTCTCGCTTTGGGGTTCGAGCTTATCATGAGTCTCGCATCTCACGAAAGCCTCGCAGCCCCAAATCTTGATGTGGTCTAGTTTAGGTACTTTACCAGTCCACATCTCGTGAGGAGTTTTGGCAACTTTCTTTGTAGGGACTAGATTAAGGATATGGGCGGCAGTCTCTAAGGCATACCCCCAGAACGAGATTGGTAGCGAAGCTCGACTCATCATGGAACGAACCATGTCCAACAAGGTTCGATTACGCCTCTCAGCCACACCATTTAACTGTGGTGTCCTGGGAGGTGTCAATTGTGAGACAATCCCACATTCCTTTAGATAGTCGAGGAACTCTGAACTAAGATACTCACCACCTCGATCGGATCGAAGCATCTTAATGTTCCTGCCCAATTGATTCTCGACTTCCTGTTTAAATTCCTTAAACTTCTCGAAAGTCTCTGACTTATGCTTGATTAAGTAGACATATCCATATCTACTGTAATCATCGGTAAAAGTCAAATAATAACGATTAGCATCCCTTGTGGCATGTTTGAATGGTCCACACACATCCGTGTGTATAAGGTCCAACAAACCTTCACCCCTTTCACACGAGCTTGTGAAGGGTGACTTTGTCATTTTTCCAAGTAAGCATGATTCGCAACTATCATTTGACTTTAGGTCAAACGACTCCAAGACTCCATCCTTTTGGAGTTGGCCTATGCGTTTCTTGCTTATATGTCCAAGACGACAATGCCATAACGATGCTTTATCCAAGTTATTATTATTAGTAGAATCAATACACAAAACATTATTTCCTAAGTTATCTACAATAGATACAGCTTCATACACACCATCACAAGGTAATGCTTTAAAATAAAGTACATTATTAAAGAAAGCATTAATCGAACCAACTTCATTATCAAACGAAAAGGTGAAACCTTGTTTGTACAATGCATGAAAGGAAATAATATTTCTTGCCATTTCTGGCGAATAACAACATTTATTCAAATCTAAATTTAACCCACTACTTAGCGATAAAGTATAAACTCCAATCTTGGTGACAGGTGTAACTTTCCTATTCCCCATGATTAAGTTTATTCTTCCTTGCTCCACATTCTCACTTCTTCCTAGTCCCTGCAAGTCACAACAAATATGAATACCGCAACCTGTATCAAGGACCCAAGATTTCGAATGGGGTGAGTTATTAGACATGATAGTGTAAATACCTGCATGGTTGGGTTTGACTTTCCCATCCTTTACATCTTGCTGGTACTTTGGGCAGTTCCGCTTCCAATGAGCTTTTTCATGGCAATAGAAGCATTCAGCCTCTTTTGGGTCAGAAGAAGGAGTAATGAAACCTTTCTTGGTTCCACTTGAAGAAGAGCCATCAAGGGTCCGAGCCTTGGTACCCTTTGAAGATCTCTTTCTCTTCCTGCCTCGACTCTGCCCGATTGCCAAGACCGGAGTTGTTTCTGGAGTAGGAGTGATAGCAACCGACTTCCCCTTAAGACCTGTTTCTGCGGTCTTGAGAAGTCCCTGAAGTTTGCTGAGGGTGACCTCTTCCTTATTCATGTGATATGTCATGCGGAATTGATCATAGCACGATGGTAAGGAGTGCAAAATGATATCTATTGCAAGCTCCTCAGGGAAGTTCACATTGAGCTTCAGCAACCGATCCACATACCTTTGCATTTTCTGCATGTGGCTCGTGACGGACTCTCCGTCCTTCATCATGGTTGTTATCATGGAGCAGATGACTTCGTACCTCTCTTATCGTGCACTTTGATGGTATCTTTCCATCAAATCTTGGTGCATTTCATAAGGGTAGAAGTCTTCATAAGACTTTTGGAGTTCAGCTGTCATGGTGGCTAACATGATGCAAGCCACCTTGGTTGCATCTCTTTCATGAGTATGAAAGTCAGCGATCTCCTGGGGAGTTGCAGTGGACTCATCAATTTCCTTAAGCTCCTTGTCAAGGACATATTCTTTGTCCTCGTAGCGGGTAATCATCCTGATGTTTCTGATCCACTTATTGAAGTTGGATCCATCAAAGGTGACTTTCTCACATAGACTCATAAGAGTAAAGGAGCCATTAGGATTCGAGCCAGAAGCATTGTTTGAAGACATCTGAAAAGAAGAACAAGTTTAGTTTAGATTTAAGAGAGTCCTTAATAAAACACCCAAATGTAATATTAAGGCTAGGATCCAATCACAATATAATATAACTTAGAAGAGGTATGCCGTAATCTAAGCTATACCATATTTGAAAGGTAGGTGAATGACGATTCACCAATTTCCACCACGAAAACCGAAATATTAAATATTTAGTTTTTATTGGTTTTAGAAATTCCTAGATTCTTTGAGATCCAATGAACTTTTCAAAGGCATGTTTCAATCTCGGGAGTGCCCTCCAGGTTTTGTGACTGGGATGCCGAGGATCACAAAACGAGGTGTGAAGTAACCATGCAAATCACTTGGTACCCTTAAAGTTTATCACTCAATCGATGTGCCGGTAAACCACACACGCTCCACCGATACTATAATAAACCTTAAGTCACCCTTTACCTACCTTGTTAAGTCCAAGTTAGTGTGCCGGTTAACCACACACGCTCCACCAACGACTTAGACAAAGTGTAAAGTGTAATTTCATGGATTAGCACCTTATTCACATTTTTCCTAAAGTAACTAAGATTGGGAATTTAATAAACATTTAGTTACTTTATATATATTCATCATACTTTGAATGAGAATTTATAAGTCCTTGTCTTACCCGTTCGGCTAACGACCCTCCACCAGTCAAGCAAGCGGTGGGTGAGAATATTCACCCATTAAGTCACCATTTTATAGGCAACAACCTTATACCCACCTTATAGACCGGCTTCGTGAATGAGGCGTACTAGCGGTAAGACGACTTTATTCTTATACATATATATATATAATTATTAAATTATCATAATATAAGTATAAGGGTTGAATTTTAACTTTTTAAAATTCTAGGGTTTGGAACTAAAGTTTTAACTTAACTTTACTTGTTCCAAAACTTGAGGGCAAGTTTTGTAACTTTCAAAACTTTTCATTTCTTGTAACTTATGAGTTTAATAGAGTCATAAAATGAAGACTCTTCATTTTTATAACTCTTGTGTTTTCTTAATGGTTTTAACTCAAGTGTGACTCTTGGTTTTCCATAACTTAAGGATAAGTTATGGACTCCATTAAAACACATTATGATCAAGAATTAAACTATCAAATAGGTTACAAATAATTCCTATGATCATCTAAAACATCATAAGAACAAGAACATGAATATGAACATAATAAAAAATTACATAAAACTTTGTAATTTTGATAACTAGTTGTTGTAAATGAATTAGCAAAATATTACACCACCAAAAACAAGTTTACATTTACTAAAACAGTTTAGGGTAATGTTTCTAATTCATTTTCCAGCAACTGAATCGAAATTCTGCACTCATTCGACCCTACTCGCCGAGTGCATGAACATGACTCGCCGAGTTGGTTGAAGATACACGTGGACTCGACGAGTCCCCCCTATGGACTCGACGAGTCCGATCGCAGACAGCAAATTTTCGATTCTGTTTTCAACTTTTAAGAACAAATAAGAACATACAAACCTAGGCTCTGATACCACTGATGGGTTTTGAGCATTCTAACACTTCCTAAGTGTACATGCAACCCTAATAACCTTGGATCTATGTTTGTCTAATTTGTCATGCAAAGTTGAATTCCAAGGTTATATCCTATCTAGCATACATGGGGAACAATTTTAACATAAAATATAGATAGAATAACTTACCTTGTTGTTGCTTGTGTTCCTTGAAACCTTGTGAGCCTAGCACCTCAAGTGGTGATGCCTCAAATGCTTCACACAACACCAAATGCTCTTGGAAGAACTTATGAGAGAATACTCACTTCTTTAAATCGGCTAAGCCCTCTATTTCTTTGTTGCAACCGATTTTGGTGGAGATTATGCTTCTTATATAGTGTTGACACATCTAGGGTTAAACCCTAATGTATCATGACTCTTCATTTCCATGACCCATGGGTTTGTAACTCCCATGGAGCATCCTATGGGTGGAACCCAACTTGATGATCCATGGAGCCTTTTAGCCCACTATACAAGATATGGATGATTTACTTAATCAACCCATATATTTAATTAGTTATCTTTTTGATCACTTAATTAATTCTTGATCAAACTAATCAAATAATATTATTAATATATATATTAATAATCTCCAAGCGTTATTTCTCTCATTTAGTCTATCCAATTGCATGGTGCCATGCAACCCAAATGGACCATGCCGGGTCGGGTCAAGTACATACCAGAAATAGTTATGGACTTAGACACTTTATCCAACAGTGTGATGTTCTCTCAAGTCATTCCATGTGAATTTGGTGTTGTGTGAACCATTTGAGGTGTCACACTTAGGGCACTAGGCACTGAAGCTTCATGAAGACATTCTACATCAAAGAGGTATGTAATTCAAACTTGATATATTTATTTGATTCAATCTTATTATGCTAGTTAGGATGAGTACCTTGGAAAGTTCATATTTGCATGTATAATAGATAAAACATAGATCCAAGGTATTTAGGGTTGCATGTACACTTAGGAGTGTTAGAATGCTCAAAACCCAACAATGGTATCAAGCCTAGGCTTGCTTTCTCTTATACTTGATGCAAATGTGTTTTTTAAAAGTTGAATCTATCCAGAGCATAAAACTTGACGATTTTATGCCAAAAACTCTACGAGTTCTTCATGTTGGGCATGAACTTGATGAGTTTCTCAAGGAACTCGATGAGTTTTGGGTGTTGACACCTTGCTATTTGCTATTTTGGCTGGAATTGGACTAGGAACATTACCCTAAGTTGTTTTTGGACTTATAAACTTGTTTTTGATGTGGTAATGTTCATGCTAATTTAATTATAAAGATAATTGTCAATAGTTTCATGTTTTGTATTAATTTAAAAGTTATGCTAATTACATGAAAAAGTTTGATGTTAATTATCTTGTTCTTATGAGTTGCTTAGATTAATAGAAAAGTTAATTGATTATGTGTTTTCAATCCATTTTAATCTAAGAGTTGACTCTAAAATGTGTTTTTGTAACTTGTCCTCAAGTTATATGAAAAGTCTCATTTAAGTTTCATAAAACTCATAAAAGTTGGCAATGGTTACAAAAATGAAGAGTCTTGTCCTCAAGTTATGGAGGTTCAAGAGGCACTTCATTAAGTAATAAAATGTGTAACCTTTATTAATTCCATAAGTTACAAAATAAAGAAAAGTTACATTCTTTTATTAGTTTAAAGTCTTCCATAACTTGTCCTCAAGTTATGGAACTTGAAGAGTTTTTTAATTAAAACTACTTTAAACACATAAGTTATGGAATTAATTAGTTTTGAATAATTTCAAAACGTGCCCTCAAGTTTTGGAATTTGAAAAGTTTTCACTTATGAATAATTTATTTCCAAGTTATCCCTTAGAATTTTAAAAGTTAAAATTCAATCCTTATACTTTATAATATTATAAGTTAATTATAGTCATATATATATATATATATATATATATATATATATATATATATATATATATATATATATATATATATATATAAGAGTAAAGTCAGTCTTACCGTTAGTAGGCCTCATTCACGAAGCCGGTCTATAAGGGGGTATAAGGTTACTCCCTATAAAATGGCAGTTTAATAGGTGTCCACTCTCACTCACCACTTCCTTGACTGGTGGAGGGTTGTTAGCCGAATGGGTAGGAGAAGGACTATAATTCTCCCTTCATTAAAAGTATTAATGATAAATACTTACTAACTAAACCTTTTATAAATACCCAATCTTAGTTATTTAGGAAAATGTGAATAAGGTGCTAATCCATGACATTACACTTTGCACTTTGCTTAAGTCGTTAGTGGAGCGTGTGTGGTTAACCGGTACACTAACCTGGATTTAACAAGGTAGGCAAAGGGTAACTTAATGTTTATCATAGTATCAGTGGAGCGCGTGTGGTTAACCGGCACATCGATTAAGGGGTAAACAATTAAGGGTACCAAGTATATTTTCATGGTTATTCACACCTTGTTTTGTGATCCTCGGCATCCAAGTCACAAAACCTGAAGGGCACACTTGAGATTGAAACATGCCATTGAACAGTTCAATGAATCTCAAAAGATCTAGGAGTTTCAAATCCAAGTAAAACCTAATTAAATTATTTCGTTTTCATGGTGGAAATTGGTGAATCATCATTCGCCTACCTTCAAATATTCTATAGCTTGGATTACGACATCCCTCTTCCAAGTTATAAATAGTTTGTAGGGTCCTAGCCTTAATATTTCATATTGGGTGTTATATTAAGGACTTTAAATCAACCAGCTTGAATATCTCCCAAAAGACGATCTTCCCAAATCTCTTGAAAAAAGCTTTTCTAAATGAATATGATGCCCCATGGATATCACACTTCTTTCACCTCCTCCAATTATTCTCCCTAACCCATAAGTTCAAGGTCATTCAAGACCTATTGGTAAGGCAAGGTCTAGGTGTGATCACATCTTGGAGATGAAGTCACATATTGACAGGCCGAGAGAGTTGGGTGTCAAAGTCTTGAGAACGTTGGTGGCTTAACTACTTTCTAAGTCACATAGTGAGTTCCTTTGGGACTCCTATGAAACAGACTATGACAAGACCCTTAATGATCTTATCTATTTGCTAAGATCAACTTCCTAAAACTTTATGGACATTGACAATAATGACATTGGATATCCAGTAAAGCTCTTTCTTCCTAATGGAAAGGGATTGGCCATAGTCAACTTGTTTGACCAAATGGTAAAGAGAGAGGCTAATTCTGAGATAGTCCCATTATCAAGGGTCTATTGCCAATGAAAGGGGCATTGGTTGCGAAGCTACCAAATTTTACCTAAGGATGTTAAAGTCAATAAGTTTCACTCTACTTCAGGTAAATTCCACTATCTAACTCTGCTAAGTTTCTATTTTGAGATTTTCGATACATGATGTGACTGGGTCACATGGTGATGTTTTAAGAATCAATGAAAAATGAAGGAACTTAAAGAAAGAATATGTTGAATCTGATCGCGTAGATGGATTTCTATCGCATAGTTTGAAGATCGGATTCTTGAGCTACTTCGTAGGAGTTATGAGATATTGCTTAGGAATAGATAACAACAAAGTTTTCATATGGATTGTAAGGATAAGTTTTTCCGCAAAGTTTTAAAATAAAAGGAAATTTTTGATTTTATTTATTTTATGTATCCTTACAATGGCGTTTGTGGAGAAATTGTTACTGATAAGATTCCACTGATAGCAATATTGGAAAGTGAAATTTGATTCTTGCATTTGTGGTAATGTCTAAATTTACCAAATAAGGAAAGATCCTCATCACCCAAGTTTCAATTGGACCGAAACTTGGAATCATGCAAGTTGTATAGCATGATGAATGAGAACTTTCAAGCATTGGAAAAATTAAGACTAACTACTTGTTCACATGGATGTGTGAGTCAAGTGAAGGACTAAGGGATCGAGTACACATTCTTGTGCACTGGTCAAGTCCACCACAAAAGATTGATAAGATTATTCATCATAATTTACTAAAGCTCAGTAAATATGGTTATACTTACAAGCTTAAGTGTAAGTTTGAGACATTGGAAAAGGTTCCAATGTATGGCAGAGCGAATAAGAAGAATCAAATTAGGGAAAAGGATAAAAGTTTCTCAAATCTGAAAATATGGAAGAGTACTTTAGTATCATGTTATATGATCGTCTTAATGATTTAGAGACCTTATCACAATTCATCTTCTAAGTGGATTCTAATAGTTAAGAAGAGGATTTATGAATTGTTGAAGTGGTTAAATCAAGAAGGTGAGTCATACTTTGTTCCAATACAAGTCTTAGAGTCATACTCCAAGATTGTAACTTGAGTGACATGTCTTAGAGAAGGTTTAAAACACATGTTAAATGTAAGAGTAAAGTTTTCTACTCTTGTACATTTGAAATTGGTAAGTTGTGATGTTTTGGATAAAACAAAGACCAACTTAGGCCAATTGTGTGAAGTGTTTGTATTGATTAGAACACACACTATCCCTTGAATATTTGGCAAGATAGTCTTATATGTCAAGAGGACAGTGGGAGTCTTAAAGGTCTTGAAAGTCTCAAGAACTAATCAAGAATAAAACCTGAAGTTCTTCACTAGAACACGACTTAAGGTTTATAACCCATCGTGTTGACATATTCTGTGCACATTCAATTAAAGTTGGCTTTGCATATAAGTTCTTAGAGTTCTCAATTGGTTGCACAACAACTTGGAAGCAATGGAAGGCCCCTGACCTGCCAGATGGCAAGAAATTAAGATTAAGGTCAGTCCATATGAGTTTGGATTTGTCATTATCCTTGTCTTGTGACTATGGTTTTGACAATTCACATGGATAAGAATACATACGCCATTAAATCTAAGTGTCATAAGGTTTCTCTCCGATTCATGAAAATGATGGTGAGGAAACACTTTCACTAAGTAGATTTTAGCTAGATAGCAATTGTGATATTTGCATTCTCAAAGTTGTTAGTGGAGTGTGTGTGGTTTACCGACACACTAACATGGACTTGTGAGAAGTGGCAAAGGTCTAAACAATCACAACTATGATTACGACATCCGTTTTCAGAGTTCTTAAAATTATTTGGATACACCAGTGAGCTAACTAAGATAAGGTGTATGATATTGATAAAGATTTATCAAAGCAAGCTAGTATCAGAAATCTGAACTTTGGTAAGAAAGTCAATAAAGTATTGATTTCTAGAAGTCCAGCTAATTTCTGAGTACATGTCAAAGCTAGTGGGAGCATAAGTTTTATGCTAATAATCATCATGTTAGTGGGAGCATGATAATTATGATAAAGATTTCAAGTTAGCAATGTTAATTGTAGAAAAACAAAAAGGTTTCAATTGGAAAAAATTTGTTTTGCTATAATTAAGGGAGAGGAAATTATACTTCATCTCAAATCTAAAAGCTTATATTGAGGTTTTAATCGTATTTAGTTGTGACATCCCCAAAAATCACGGCCAGAAAAGACCGATTTTGTTTATGCTTTATAAAAATCAGAGTACTTCTTTTCATAAAAATGTTGCGGAATTTGTTCCCAGAAAAATACGATAAATACGTTATCAAAACATTTTCGAAGAAACGTATTTTATTTATGTTAAAATGTTTGGGATGTCATCGTCAATACAGAAACATAAGCATAAACAGAACTTACATTTATTTACACTAGTGGTCTACATCTGTTTAATCTCTCAGTCTGACTTCATATCAATACCTGTGATGTAAATAAACTGAGTGGGTCAGGTTGGGAAACCTGGTGAGTACATAGGGATTTCAATCCCACAATGTTATACCATATATATAGTTTAAAACTCACAAAATATACAATCTCACCATATATATGTATAAAAAACTCTTATCCCACCCCGTGGATCCTCGCAACGAGTCTATCCATACTCTCGGACCTAAGATTAGTCGTTTTACCTACTCCATACTCCCGGATCAGAAATGAACGAATTAAGCAAATCCATACTCTCGGACTAGGGACGAATGACTAATCCATACTCTCGGATTAATGATGAATGATTATACCTAATCCATACTCTCGGACTAGGGACAATGACTAATCCATACTCTCGGATTAATGACGAATGATTATGCCTAATCCATATTCTCGGACTAGGGACAATGACTATGTCTGATCCATACTCCCGGATAAGTGATGTATACTAACTTCTATTCTCTGAGTTTAACTCACTTGTACTCGTAAGAATATACTACCCAATATTCCTCATATTTAATTTAGGTCTACTCTTTATCCTAAATTATCAAATATAATCAAGTATGTTCTTTAACACGAATTTCAAGCAACATCAATTAACTCGCACATACACATATATTTAATACTTCAATCAATACTTGTATTAAAATCATGTTCATGAAAGGGACTATGCAGTCACTTGATAGGTGGTGACTCAACACTCGGACAGCGCTTCGATACTCTCAAGACAACTTTCCTTCGAGAAAACCTCGTATCAACACCACTAGGGTTTACTCTACCGATATCCGTGACAAATTAATAGTCTGACTATTATTATTATTATATAAGCGTTAAATAACACTCAATATAACTCATAATAATAGCCCAAATAATTATTTTAAGGTCCTAATAATGTTACTATAATTAAGTAGAAGCTATATTAAAACTAGCGTACGTGTAGCTCACTTACAGCGGGTTTTTTCGCAAAACCGGGCTTCGCTGGAGTAGCGTTTCCCAAGCCGAAAGGCTCTTCTTCTCATATCCGCCGGGTGCTCCGGGGCTTCCGCCTCGTGCTAGGGAGGTTCCCTAGGCTTTTCAGGGGGTTTCGGGGCTAGAGAGAAGTTCTAGAGAGAGAGTGAAGTTATGGGAGGTGTGAGGAATGAATGAAGGCCTCACCACTTATTTATAGGGGCTGGAGGAAGGTTCACGTCGTGAATTTTTAATATTCACGTCGTGAGCCAGGCTGGCTACAGCCAGGCGCAGCCTGGTGCTGACACGTGGCATCGCACACCGGGTGAAAATCAGCCGATTTTCAAAAATTCATAACTTTCGCATACGAACTCCGTTTTCTACGTTCTTTAGATCCACGCGTAGGTAAAATCAAGATCTACAACTTTCATTTAGACTCCGTCAGCTAATTCTCGTCCGATCTCAAATTTAACAGTAGGATGCGTTTAGACTGTTAAATTACCGCGAAGAATTCATAACTCCTTCATACGGACTCCGTTTTCATCTGTCTTTTTCCCGTTGAGTTCCTATTAATGAGATATTCAACTCTCATTTAGGACACATAAGCCAAAAACCGCTCGAACTAAAATTCGAGTTTCGGGTTGTACACTATTAGGCCGAATCTTAGAAAAATCATAACTTCCTCATAAGAAGTCAGATTTGGGTGTTCTTTTTATCGACGCTCTTAGTTTAACATATTCTACGAATTTCATTTAGATCACTAAGGCTAAAAAGCCCTTCATTGTAAATTCACTATTTACGCTTCCCGGTGTCGTGCCGGTTTCGTCGCGAAACTTCGACGGGCCATAACTTCTTCGTTATAACTCGGATTTCGGCATTTTTTATATGTACGGAAACCTTGTGACATATTCTACAACTTGGTTAAGATTATTTATTCTAAATAATCTTTTGTCGAAAAGTCATTTTCGACCCCTATTGCCTCTAAATTGACTAGCCCGGATCTACGGTCGTTACATTTATCTCCCCCTTAGGATGATTACGTCCCGGAATCATCAACGAAACAGGGCTCACATGATGACTCCATTTGTTATCTATTCATCCAAAGTCATAACTTCGATGTTTCTTCGAACGTGTATCCAACTCTTAGACTCCTTGACTACAGGTGGTCCTCGATCCTACCTCCGCCCTCTATCTCACATTAGACTCCAAATTATGACCTTCAAGTCACAATCATCAATCCTCAGTTATACGAATTGAATGGAACGATGTGTCATATTCTAATGACCTATTATCGTATGTAACAACGCTTATACTTAGGTCTCTTAGAGTCAAATTCCGGAATGGAATATGCCTTCCTTCATGGTCTAATGTGATATAATCACATTTTAACATGTAGCATTTCCAGCTACCAACTTCTTTAACAACGACTGCGATACTTCTATTGATCGCTTTGATTTCAATCGTTTGGTTTAAGTCGGACGCTACATCAAACTTGGTTCTCTAAACCACGTAACCTACTCATCGTAGTCGAACTCAATGTGATATGACCACTAGGGTCAGGATAACAACAATCTTCTTAGTCATTATCGAAAAAATGGTAATGACATACTTCAATAAAACGAAATCAATTACTAGTTTCTTGGTAACCTTGTGATGTTCCCTGATCCAAGCGTGAGTCCTGTGCTTCCGGTAGTATAGGCCTCTAATACCATTCACACCTACTCATACTCGTCCCAAGTATTGTCCCGCAGTTTTTCCAAGTCACCATACAAGAAAACCATACAACAACTTAACACATCAGATAACAAAACAAATGTTTTATATTATTTCTTGAAACTATTACATAGGTGCTCAAGTTCACCCTAGACTATGCCTCTAACGGGCTACATCGTGAGGTACTATCTACACGATTACTCCATAACTCGATCCTCGGATGTCAAGCCTTCACTCCTGAATCCTTGCATTGTCATCTGCTTCATCAAGGATCATTTGAAATGCTCTCGCCTTTGGCTTTGTAGCCCCTTCTCTCTTTGGGCAGTCTTGTTTGAAGTAACCTTCTTCTCCACACTTAAAGCAGACTTCTCTCTTGGTTGTGCATTCGCTGGCGTAATGACCAGTCTTCCCGCATTTAAAGCATGTCGTATATTTAGAGCATTTCCCGATGTGCTTCTTTCTACAGTTGTCACACCATTGCGTTCCTTCTTCAGACTTCAAGAATTTTCTCTTCTCGCTGGACCATGAAGATCATTCAAACTTTCTCTTCTCGCCAACCTCCATCTTGCTGGCGGCTCTTCCCTTGATCATATCTTCGACAGACTTGGCAGCCCAGATAGCTGCCTCTAGAGTAGGTGCTTGACGCACTGGCACCATGTACTCCCATGGAAGTCCTTTTGCGTACTTGTCGATTTTCGTCAGTTCATCCGGAACAAGACTCAAGGCGGACTCCATCTTCTCTGTGAAGTTGTTGGTGTATTCATCAATAGACGTGCTTCCTTTCTTCAAGGTAAGGAATTGGTTGTCTAGCTCAAGCAAATTTTAGGCTGAGCAGTACTTACGTTTGAACTGCACCAAAAACTCTGCCCATGTCAGTTGCAGGGGCTCATTGGGGCTTAGAGTCTTCCCCAGAGTGTTCCACCTGTTGGAGTAGTGTCTAAGGCTATAACTATATTCGGTTGTGCATGGTCCTTTTGGGTTGCCTTCACCATAGCAACTTGAAGGATGATTTATTAAGAGAGAGTAAATATTATATGGAATAATATTTGGCTATTTGATTAATATAAGTCATAAATTAATTGGTATTAATTTAGTGACTTAAAGAGATTAATTAAATAAGAGGGTATAAACTGTCAATTGTTTGATAGTTAGACTTTAGACTGTAAATCCATTAGGATATACCTTGGACGGATTCTAAGAGCTTTACGATAGCTCAAATCGTCCATAGGGTTATCTATGGAATGGATTTGGATAGCCTTAAGAGAAGATTATCCAATTAGGGTTTAGGGTGAAACCCTTAAGGAGTCTACAAGTATAAATAGACCCTATGAGTGAGGGAATTCGACACACAACCTTAAGCAAGGAACCTCTAGCCGAATTCCTCCCCTCTCCTCTCTCCTAAATCATCTTGCTTGCTATTGGTGTTTGTAAGCCATTAGAGGAGTGATAATTGTGACTCTAGAAGCTCCAAGACAAACAAGATCAACAAGGAATTCAAAGGTATGATTCTAGATCTGTTTCAATATTGTTGTTTAACCTAATTAGCCATTAGAAGTCTTGGATTCAAAAGCATGTTTATTAGAAAGCCTAGATCCAAGCATTAGGGTTTTGCATGCGCACATAGGAAAGTTCTTATGGCTAAAACCCATCAGTGGTATCAGAGCCTAGCTTGGTTTTCTTTAAATTGTTGCTTGATTAACTGAAACAAACCTGCAAAATTCGATTTTTTGGGTTTTGAGTCACTGACTCGTCGAGTTCCAAGGGGGACTCGTCGAGTAGGCCTGACTCGGCGAGTCCAGGCGTCAGGAATGGCCAGCTTCAGGATTTTTTCATAATTATCTTATGGAAACTTACCTTAATCATATTAGATCAATATAAATCCGTTTTTTTGATAAATATGACTATTATCTTGATCTAATTAAAGATATTTATCATCTAATAAAATATTTAATTTCCTTATATGATAATGATTAATTATTTTGGTAATTATCTTCAAAGAAATCAAGATAAATCAAATAAAGATAATTAGAATATTAATTGTTAATTGGAATTATTTGTTATTTGATCCTCTATGTTTTTAAATGTTTAAAACCTACCCTAAAGTTTTGAAATTTATATTTGTGATTAAAAGTTTTAATTTAGACAACTTAAATTTCAAACCCTAGATTTTGAAAAGTTTAAAATGCAACCCTATACTTATATGATATTACTAGAATAATATATATATGTATAACTAAATGCTAGTCTTACCGCTAGTAGGCCTCATTCACGAAGCCGATCTATAAGGTGGGTATAAGGTTGCGGCCTATAAAATCGCGCTTAATGGGTGTACACTCACACCCACCGCTTGCTTGATTGGTGGAGGGTCGTTAGCCGAACGGGTAGGATAGGGCAACCTCATCCTCGCATTAAAAGTATAATAAGAAATACGAAGTAACTAATTTTTTTTAAAATTTCCCAATCTTAGTTACTTTAGGAAAAGTGAATTGATGCAATCCCATGAAATTACACTTTGCACCTTGCTAAGATGTTAGTGGAGCGTGTGTGGTTTACCGGCACACTAATTGGTTCTAAGCGAAAGCGGCAAAGGGTGATTCATTGTTCATCATAGTTCGATGGAGCGTGTGTGGTTTACCGGCACATCGAATAGGTGATCGTTACAATGAAGGCACCATGTGAATTTTCATGGTAATTCACACCCGCTTTGTGATCCTCGGCATCCCAGTCACAAACAAGAGGGGCATATCGAGATTTAAACATGCCATTGAATAGTTCAATGAATCTCATCCGAATCTAGGAATTCTCAAAAACACTTAGGACTAATAGTTTAAGTTTTGTAATGGAGAATTAGTGAATCGTCATTCACTTACCTTCAATTTATTTGCATATTGGATTACGGCATCCCTTTTCTAGTATGTAAATGTTATTGTTGGATCCTAGCCCTAATTTTTTCTTATTGGGTGATAATTAGGGATTCTTGTTCTAATCTATCTTTGTCCTTTCGATAGATGTCAAACGCAAACAACGCTGCTGCTAGTTCTTTCACGTTGATGAGCCTTTGCCAAAAGGTCACCTTCGATGGAACAAACTTTAGTGAATGGATAAGATACATTCGCACCATTGCTCGCTATGAGGATAAAGAGTATGTCCTCGACGAGAGGCTCGAGAAAATCAACCCCGAAGTTGCTACTCCCGAAGAAATCACCGCCTTTGAAACTCATGAGCGAGATGCAACGAAGGTACATTGCATCATGATCGCCACCATGAACTCCGAATTCCAAAAGTCCTACGAGGACATGTATCCATACGAGATGCATCAAGACTTGTTGGAGAGGTACCACCAAAACGCGAGACAAGAGCGTTACGAGATCTTCACTAACATGATTTCCGCTAAGATGGGTCATGGAGAATCTCTTACCGTGCACTTGCAAAAGATGCAAAGGTATGTCGACCGCCTTCGCAAGTTAAATGTTGACTTCGGCGAAGACTTGGCGATCGACATGGTGCTTCACTCTTTACCTCCGATGTACAATCAATTTAGGATGACCTACCACATGAACAAAGGGGAGGTCACTCTAAGTAAACTCCAAGGTCTCTTGAGAGTTGCTGAGAGCAATTTCAAGGACAAGTCTATTGCACCAACTCCCAATCCATCCGCTGCTCCTGTCTTGGCTATTGGTCAAGGGAAGGGAAAGAAGAGGAAGGCTTCTTCGAACAACTATCGCAAGGTGAAAGCCCGAGATGGTTCCTCTTCTAGTAGGACCAAAGTTGATCCCTCTAAGCCCTGCTCTAACCCGAAGGAGGCAAAGTGCCACCACTGTCACAAGATAGGACATTGGAAGAGAAGCTGCCCGGATTACCTGCAAGCCATCAAGGAAGGAAAGATCAAGCCATCTTTCGCAGCTATATATGCAATCAAATCTAACAATTCTAATCATGCTATTTCTTGGGTTCTTGACACCGGTTGTGGTTATCACATTTGTTCTAATGTGCAGGGACTAAGAAAAAGTAGGGATGTGGAGCAAGGAAGGATCAATCTAATCATGGGGAACAGAAGATCGTCGCCTGTGACCAAGATTCGAGTGTATTCTTTAGTGCTTAAGAATAGTTTAGTTTTGGATTTGAACAATTGTTGCTATTCTCCAGAAATGGCTAGAAACATCATTTCATTTCATGGTTTATATAGACAAGGATTTAGATTTTCTTTTAATAATGAGAATGGTTCTATTTTGGCTTATCTAAATGGTGTCTTTTACTTTGAAGCTATACCATGTAATGGAATATATGAAACTGTTATGATTGTTGATAACTTAGGAAATGATGTTTTGAATATTGATTCTTCCACTAGTATGGATAAAGCATCCTTGTGGCATTGTCGTCTTGGACATGTCAACAAGAAACGCATAGCCCAACTCCAAAAGGATGGAGTGTTGGAGTCATTCGACCTTAGGGAAGATGACACATGCGAGTCTTGTTTACTTGGAAAGATGACTAAGTCACCCTTCACGAGTACTTGTGAAAGGGGTGAGGGGCTATTGGACCTAATACATACTGATGTATGTGGACCCTTTAGATCAACCACGAAGGATGGGAACCGCTTCTATGTGACTTTTACCGATGATTATAGTAGATATGGGTATATCTATTTAATCAAGCAAAAGTCAGAAACCTTTGAAAAGTTCAAAGAGTTCAAGAATGAAGTGGAGAATCAATTGGGCAGGAAAATCAAGATGCTTCGATCCGATCGAGGAGGAGAGTACCTAAGTCTTGAATTCCACAATTATCTCAAGGAGTGTGGAATAGTTTCGCAATTGACGCCTCCTAGGACACCGCAGTTGAATGGTGTGGCAGAAAGGCGTAATCGAACCTTATTGGATATGGTTCGCTCTATGATGAGTCGTGCTTCACTACCTATATTCTTTTGGGGGTATGCCTTAGAGACTGCCGCCCATATCCTTAACCGAGTCCCTACTAAGAAGGTTGCCAAAACACCTCACGAGATGTGGACGGGGAAAGCTCCCTCATTGGCACATATCAAGGTTTGGGGTTGCGAGGCTTTCGTAAGACAAGATACTCACGACAAGCTTGAACCTTGAAGTGAGCGATGTATTTTCATCGGCTACCCGCAAACTTCCTTTGGATATCTCTTCTATAAACCGAAAGATAATGTTATCTTTGTTGCGAGGAGAGGAGTTTTCCGAGAGCGAGAACTCATAAGACAAGGAGACAGTGGGAGGCAAATCGAACTTGAAGAGATTCAAGAATCGATAGATGAAGGAACCTCTACCGCTGGCATTCAACCCGAGGAGGAAACTCCGGTTGAACCGATTGACGAATCCTTACCTCTTAGACGTTCCGATAGAGTTAGAGTTCAACCCCAGTTTTATGGTTTTCATATTACCACCGAAGGGGACACGTATATTAGTGATGGTACACTAGTAAATCTTGATGAACCTAATAGCTATAAGGAAGCCATGGCAGGCCCGGAGTCTGCAAAATGGAAAGAGGCGATGGATAGCGAGATCTAATCCATGTACGATAACCAAGTTTGGAATTTGGTTGATTACGTGCCCGAACGTAAGACCGTAGGGTGCAAGTGGATCTTCAAGAAGAAGACCGACGTGGATGGGAACGTACACACATATAAAGCGCGATTGGTTGCGAAGGGCTTTACTCAAACTCCCGGAGTTGACTATGATGAGACCTTCTCACCAGTTGCGAAGATTAAATCTATTAGAGTGATGCTAGCAATTGCCGCATTTCATGATTATGAGATTTGGCAAATGGATGTCAAGACCGCTTTCCTTAACGGAAAGTTGGCTGAGGATGTTTACATGGCTCAGCCAGAGGGGTTTGTGGATCCAAAGCATCCGAATAGAGTGTGTAAGCTTGAGAAGTCCATTTATGGACTTAAGCAAGCGTCTCGCAGATGGAATCTTTGCTTCGATGAGAAAGTCAAAGAGTTTGGATTTGTACGAAGCGAAGACGAATCTTGTGTATATGTCAAAGCCAGTGGGAGTATAGTAAGCTTCCTCGTTCTATATGTCGATGACATTTTACTCATAGGAAACGACATCCCGACTCTGCAGGAGGTTAAGTCCTGGCTCGGGAAGTGCTTCGCTATGAAGGACCTCGGAGAGGCTTCTTACATTTTGGGAATACGGATAGTAAGAGAAAGAAGTAAGAGACTAATTAGACTTAGTCAGAATACTTACTTGGAGAAGGTACTAAAACGTTTTAGTATGGAAAACTCAAAGAAGGGAGAACTACCGATACAAGGAAATGCCAAGTTGAGTAAGACTCAAAGTCCGAGTACCGAAGCTGAGATAGCAGAAATGAGCCGAGTACCATACGCTTCCACAGTTGGCTCAATCATGTACGCTATCACTTGTACTCGCCCTGATGTAGCCTTCGTTTTGAGCATGGTTAGCAGATATCAAGGGAACCCTGGCAAAGCACATTGGATTGACGTGAAGAACATCCTTCAGTACCTTCGGAGGACGAAAGAATGGTTCTTAGTCCTTGGAGGGAGTGATGACTTGAAGGTGCGAGGGTATAGTGACGCCAGCTTTCAGACCGACAGGGACAACTACCGTTCGCAGTCGGGCTGGGTTTTTACCCTAAATGGAGGAGCAGTGACATGGAAAAGTTCCAAGCAAGAAACCGTAGCTGATTCAATGTGCGAATCAGAGTACATCGCAGCGAGCGAAGCGTCGAAGGAGGAAATATGGCTAAAGAACTTCATTGGTGATCTTGGAGTTGTTGGATAATGTGTCTAAGTCCATAACTATTTCTGGTATGTACTTGACCCGACCCGGCATAGTCCATTTGGGTTGCATGGCACCATGTAATTGGATAGACTAAATGAGAGAAATAACACATGGAGATTATTAATGTATTATAAGTTCTAATATATTAATAATATTATTTGATTAGTTTGATCAAGAATTAATTTAGAATTAATTAAGTGATCAAAAGATAACTAATTAAATATATGGGTTGATTATGTAAATCATCCATATCTTGTATAGTGGGCTAAAAGGCTCCATGGACTATCAAGTTGGGTTCCACCCATAGGATGCTCCATGGATGCTCCATGGGAGTTACAAACCCATGGGTCATGGAAATGAAGAGTCATGACACATTAGGGTTTAACCCTAGATGTGTCAACACTATATAAGTAACATGTTCTCCACCTAAAATCGGCTACACTAAGAAACAAGAGGGCTTGGCCGATTTTGAGAAGTGTGTATACTCTCATAAGTTCTTCCAAGAGCATTTGGTGTTGTGTGAAGCATTTGAGGCATCACACTTGGGGTGCTAGGCTCACAAGGTTTCAAGGAACACAAACAACAACAAGGTTAGTTATTCTATCTATACTTTATGATAAAATTGTTCCCCATGTATGCTAGATAGGAATATAACCTTGGAATTCAACTTTGCATGATAATTAGACAAACATAGATCCAAGGTTATTAGGGTTGCATGTACACTTAGGAAGTGTTAGAATGCTCAAAACCCATCAGTGGTATCAGAGCCTAGGCTTGTTTGCTCTTATTTGTGCTTAAAAGTTGAAAACAGAATCGGAAATCTTGCTGTCTGCGAATGGACTCGTCGAGTCTATAGGGGGGACTCGTCGAGTTCATGAGTATCTTCAACCAACTCGGCGAGTCAGTTCATGCACTCGGCGAGTAGGGTCGACTGATTGCAGAATTTCGATTCAATTGCTGGAAATGAATTAGAAACATTACCCTAAACTGTTTTGGTAATTGAAAACTTGTTTTTGGTGGTGTAACGTCTTTGCTAATTCATTTACAACAACTAGTTATCAAAATTACAAAGTTTTAAATGTAATTTTTGATTATGTTCATATTCATGTTCTTGTTCTTATGATGTTTTAGATGATCATAGGAATTATTTGTAACCTATTTGGTAGATTAATTCTTGATCATAATGTATTTTAATGGAGTCCATAACTTATCCTTAAGTTATGGAAAAACAAGAGTCACACTTGAGTTAAAACCATTAAAACAAATACAAGAGTTAGAAAAATGAAGAGTCTTCATTTTATTACTCTATTAAACTCATAAGTTACAAGAAATGAAAAGTTTTGAAAGTTACAAAACTTGCCCTCAAGTTTTGGAACAAGTAAAGTTAAGTTAAAACTTTAAGTTCCAACCCCTAGAATTTTAAAAGTTAAAATTCAACCCTTATACTTATATTATGATGATTTAATAATTATATATATATGTATAAGAATAAAGTCGTCTTACCGCTAGTACGCCTCATTCACGAAGCCGATCTATAAGGTGGGTATAAGGTTGTTGCCTATAAAATGGTGACTTAATGGGTGTATATTCTCACCCACCGCTTGCTTGACTGGTGGAGGGTCGTTAGCCGAACGGGTAAGACAAGGACTTATAAATTCTCATTCAAAGTATGATGAATATAATAATAAAGTAACTAAATGTTAATTAAATTCCCAATCTTAGTTACTTTAGGAAACTGTGAATAAGGTGCTAATCCATGAAATTACACTTTACACTTTGTCTAAGTCGTTGGTGGAGCGTGTGTGGTTAACCGGCACACTAACTTGGACTTAACAAGGTAGGTAAAGGGTGACTTAAGGTTTATTATAGTATCGGTGGAGCGTGTGTGGTTTACCGGCACATCGATTGAGTGATAAACTTTAAGGGTACCATGTGATTTGCATGGTTACTTCACACCTCGTTTTGTGATCCTCGGCATCCCCGTCACAAAACTTGGAGGGCACTCTCGAGATTGAAACATGCCTTTGAAAAGTTCATTGGATCTCAAAGAATCTAGGAATTTCTAAAACCAATAAAAACTAAATATCTAATATTTCGGTTTTCGTGGTGGAAATTGGTGAATCGTCATTCACCTACCTTTCAAATATGGTATAGCTTAGATTACGGCATACCTCTTCTAAGTTATATTATATTGTGATTGGATCCTAGCCTTAATATTACATTTGGGTGTTTTATTAAGGACTCTCTTAAATCTAAACTAAACTTGTTCTTCTCTTTCAGATGTCTTCAAATAATGCTTCTGGCTCGAATCCTAATGGCTCCTTTACTCTTATGAGTTTGTGTGGGAAAGTCACCTTTGATGGATCCAACTTCAATAAATGGATCAGAAACATCAGGATGATTACCCGCTACGAGGACAAAGAATATGTCCTTGACAAGGAGCTTAAGGAAATTGATGAGTCCACTGCAACTCCACAGGAGATCGCTGACTTTCATACTCATGAAAGAGATGCAACCAAGGTGGCTTGCATCATGTTGGCCACAATGACAGCTGAACTCCAAAAGTCTTATGAAGATTTCTACCCTTATGAAATGAACCAAGATTTGATGGAAAGATACCATCAAAGTGCACGACAAGAGAGGTACGAAGTCATCTGCTCCATGATAACAACCATGATGAAGGACGGAGAGTCCGTCACGAGCCACATGCAGAAAATGCAAAGGTATGTGGATCGTTTGCTGAAGCTCAATGTGAACTTCCCTGAGGAGCTTGCAATAGATATTATTTTGCACTCCTTACCATCGTGCTATGATCAATTCCGCATGACATATCACATGAACAAGGAAGAGGTCACCCTCAGCAAACTTCAGGGACTTCTCAAGACCGCAGAAACAGGTCTTAAGGGGAAGTCGGTTGCTATCACTCCTACTCCAGACTCAAGTCCGGTCTTGGCAATCGGGCAAAGTTGAGGGAGGAAGAGAAAGAGATCTTCGAAGGGTACCAAGGCTTGGACCCTTGATGGCTCTTCTTCAAGTGGAACCAAGAAAGGTTTCATTACTCCTTCTTCTGACCCAAAAGAGGCTGAATGCTTCTATTGCCATGAAAAAGCTCATTGGAAGCGGAACTGCCCAAAGTACCAGCAGGATGTGAAGGATGGGAAAATCAAATCCAACCATGCAGGTATTTACACTATCATTTCTAATAACTCACCCCATTCGAAATCTTGGGTCCTTGATACCGGTTGCGGTATTCATATTTGTTGTGACTTGCAGGGACTAGGAAGAAGTGAGAATGTGGAGCAAGGAAGAATAAACCTAATCATGGGAAATAGGAAAGTTACACCTGTCACCAAGATTGGAGTTTATACTTTATCGCTAAGTAGTGGGTTAAATTTAGATTTGAATAAATGTTGTTATTCGCCAGAAATGGCAAGAAATATTATTTCCTTTCATGCATTGTACAAACAAGGTTTCACCTTTTCGTTTGATAATGAAGTTGGTTCGATTAATGCTTTCTTTAATAATGTACTTTATTTTAAAGCATTACCTTGTGATGGTGTGTATGAAGCTGTATCTGTTGTAGATAACTTAGGAAATAATGTTTTGTGTATTGATTCTACTAATAATAATAACTTGGATAAAGCATCATTATGGCATTGTCGTCTTGGACATATAAGAAAGAAACGCATAGGCCAACTCCAAAAGGATGGAGTCTTGGAATCGTTTGACCTAAAGTCAAATGATAGTTGCGAATCATGCTTACTTGGAAAAATGACAAAGTCACCCTTCACAGGCTCGTGTGAAAGGGGTGAAGGTTTGTTGGACCTTATACACACGGATGTGTGTGGACCATTCAAACATGCCACAAGGGATGCTAATCGTTATTATTTGACTTTTACTGATGATTACAGTAGATATGGATATGTCTACTTAATCAAGCATAAGTCAGAGACTTTCGAGAAGTTTAAGGAATTTAAACAGGAAGTCGAGAATCAATTGGGCAGGAACATTAAGATGCTTCGATCCGATCGGGGTGGTGAGTATCTTAGTTCAGAGTTCCTCGACTATCTAAGGGAATGTGGGATTGTCTCACAATTGACACCTCCCAGGACACCACAGCTGAATGGTGTGGCTGAGAGGCGTAATCGAACCTTGTTGGACATGGTTCGTTCCATGATGAGTCGAGTTTCGCTACCAATCTCATTCTGGGGGTATGCCTTAGAGACTGCCGCCCATATCCTTAATCTAGTCCCTACAAAGAAAGTTTCCAAAACTCCTCACGAGATGTGGACTGGTAAAGTACCTAAACTAGACCACATCAAGATTTGGGGTTGCGAGGCTTTCGTGAGACGCGAGACTCATGATAAGCTCGAACCCCGAAGCGAGAGGTGTATTTTCATCGGCTACCCACAGCAATCCTTTGGTTACCTCTTCTACAGACCTAGTGACAATGTGGTCTTTGTAGCAAGAAGAGGAGTCTTTCGAGAAAGAGAGTTTATAAGCCAAGGAGACAGTAGGAGGCAAGTTGATCTTGAAGAAATTCAAGAGTCAAGTGGTGAAGGAACTTCAAACTCTAGCCCTCAACTTGAGGAGGAAACTCCTGTTGAGCCAATTGACGAATCTGTACCTCTGAGGCGTTCCACGAGAGTTAGGAGTGCACCTGAGCATTACTATGGATTCCATATTACTGCAGAAGGTGAGACACTTATTAGTGATGAGACACTAGTAAGTCAAGATGACCCTAACAGCTACGAGGAAGCCATGGCAGGCCCCGCGTCTGCTAAATGGAAAGAGGCTATGGATAGCGAGATACAATCCATGTATGAAAATCAAGTTTGGAACTTGGTTGAGAATGTACCACGTCGAAAGACTGTAGGGTGAAAATGTGTCTTCAAGAAGAAGACCGACATGGATGGTAAAGTACACACTTATAAGGCTAGACTGGTTGCAAAGGGCTTCTCTCAAATTCCTGGAGTGGATTATGATGAGACCTTTTCTCCGGTAGCCAAGATTAAGTCTATTCGGGTTCTGTTAGCCATAGCCGCATTTCATGACTATGAAATTTGGCAAATGGATGTCAAAACCGCTTTCCTTAATGGAAAGTTGGCTGAAGATGTTTACATGAGTTAGCCAGAGGGTTTTGTCAGCAACAAGTACCCTAATAGAGTGTGTAAGCTTGAGAAATCCATTTATGGATTAAAGCAAGCACCTCGTAGATGGAATCTTTGCTTTGATGAAAAGGTCAAGGAATTTGGCTTTTCTAGGAGTGAAGATGAATCTTGTGTGTATGTCAAGGCTAGTGGGAGTATAGTTAGCTTTTTGGTATTGTATGTGGATGACATACTACTCATAGGAAACGACATTCCAACCCTGCAGGAAGTAAAGTCCTGGCTTGGAAAGTGTTTCGCTATGAAGGACCTTGGTGAAGCTGCCTATATTTTGGGGATAAGGATCTTGAGAGATCGGAGTAAAAGACTAATTGGACTTAGTCAAAGTACCTACTTGGAGAAGGTTCTGAAGAGATTCAGAATGCAAGACTCCAAGAAAGGAGAGTTGTCCATCCAGAGTAACGCCAAATTGAGTAAGACACAAAGCCCTAGCACTGAGGCTGAGATAGCAGAAATGAGTCGAATACCTTATGCTTCGGCTGTAGGATCGATCATGTATGCTATGACGTGTACTCGACCTGATGTAGCCTTTGCCCTGAGCATGGTTAGCAGGTTTCAGGGGAACCCTGGCAAGGCACACTGGACTGCGGTAAAGAATATTCTCAAGTACCTACGAAGGACTAAGGACTAGGTCCTTACCCTCGGTGGGAGTGATGACTTGAGAGTTGTAGGGTATAGTGATGCTAGCTTCCAGACTGATAGGGATAACTTCCGCTCTCAGTCGGGCTGGGTCTTTACCCTAAATGGAGGAGCAATTTCTTGGAAGAGTTCCAAGCAAGAGACAGTGGCAGATTCTACTTGTGAATCAGAGTATATTGCAGCAAGCGAGGCAGCAAAGGAGGCGTTATGGCTGAGGAACTTCATTGGAGACCTTGGAGTTGTACCAGCTATTAAAGAGCCAATGGAAATTTTCTGTGATAGTGAAAGTGTTGTTGCCTTAGCCAAGGAACCAAGGGATCACGGGAGATCTAGACACATCGACAGAAAATACCATTTCATCAGACATCGGATCGAAGAAGGACTCCTCGTGGCAAAGAGGGTATCATCAGATGAGAATCCGGCAGATCCCCTCACGAAGGGACTGACTCGGATTAAGCATCTCCAGCATGCTCGGAGCATAGGGCTGAAGGATGATATTAGATTTAGTAGTTAGATAACCTCGAAATTTGTAAAGTGTAATTGACATTTGATGATGAATAAAAGTGTTTTATTTATGAGTAAAGTGTTGCTATCTCTTGTCGATCGTTTACTATATTTCTTTTGCATGTTTTGACTTCCAGAATAATTTTGTTTGGTATTACATATTATTCAAACCTCCACAGTCGGTCATATGTCGGAAGTAGGTATGAATCAAGAGTGTCATGTTTGGTTGTAGAGGTCTTGGACAAGGCTACAACAATCATGAGTGCTCATAAGTTCTGAGCATTGGACTCAACCCATGCTCACTGGAATCACTTCATGGAATTCTATCTCGAGTGATCGTGAGACGGTAATATCATATAATCTTTAAACCTAGAGATATGATTTGTTACTTACAAGTTGGTTATGCATTGATTGTACGAAAAACGCATTGGTAACTCGATGTTATAAATCGCGCTCTTGTGTGTAATTCAATGAGTAGTAGAACAAACATATGAGTCGAAGTTTATCTGTTCCTTCTTGGATTAGAAGCTGATATCTGGGCCCCTCGATGATTTTGTTTTGACCTATGTACCGGGCCCGGTCAGAACTAAAATTGATGTGTTCAATAAAGTTCTTTGTCAAACAAATCGAAAATCGGGAAACAAACTGTTGGACAATAAGTAAGACATTGTTCCATGTATTTGTCCGACTGATATCTAGAACAGAGGATTATATGATCACTTATCTTAAATGGCGTACCATCATCTTCTCAGTTTCGAGAAACCTTGAAAAGAGCTACGATTGCCGATCGGTTCCTGAAGTCATACTTGCAGTAATAGTTATTAGACTTATCCAAGTGGGAGACTGTTGGATAAGGTGTCTAAGTCCATAACTATTTCTGGTATGTACTTGACCCGACTCGGCATGGTGCATTTGGGTTGCATGGCACCATGCAATTGGATAGACTAAATGAGAGAAATAACACATGGAGATTATTAATATATTATAAGTTCTAATATATTAATAATATTATTTGATTAGTTTGATCAAGAATTAATTTAGAATTAATTAAGTGATCAAAAGATAACTAATTAAATATATGGGTTGATTATGTAAATCATCCATATCTTGTATAGCGGGCTAAAAGGCTCCATGGACTATCAAGTTGGGTTCCACCCATAGGATGCTCCATGGATGCTCCATGGGAGTTACAAACCCATGGGTCATGGAAATGAAGAGTCATGACACATTAGGGTTTAACCCTAGATGTGTCAACACTATATAAGTAACATGTTCTCCACCTAAAATCGGCTACACTAAGAAACAAGAGGGCTTGGCCGATTTTGAGAAGTGTGTATACTCTCATAAGTTCTTCCAAGAGCGTTTGGTGTTGTGTGAAGCATTTGAGGCATCACACTTGGGGTGCTAGGCTCACAAGGTTTCAAGGAACACAAACAACAACAAGGTAAGTTATTCTATCTATACTTTATGATAAAATTGTTCCCCATGTATGCTAGATAGGAATATAACCTTGGAATTCAACTTTGCATGATAATTAGACAAACATAGATCCAAGGTTATTAGGGTTGCATGTACACTTAGGAAGTGTTAGAATGCTCAAAACCCATCAGGAGTTGTACCGGCCATAAAGGAGCCCATGGAGATTTTCTGTGATAACGAAGGTGCGGTTGCCTTGACCAAGGAACCGAGGGATCATGGTAGATCTCGACATATCGACAAAAAAGATCACTTCATTAGACATCGTGTAGAAGAAGGACAACTCGTAGTGAAGAGGATATCATCAGAAGATAACCCAGCAGATCCGCTTACGAAGGGACTGAGTAGGGTTAAGCACTTGCAACATGCTAGGAGTATTGGGCTGAAGGATGATATTAGTATAGATTAGATAGTATTAGAAACGTATAATAGGTAAATGTAATTAACATTTGATGACTAAATAAAGGAGTTTTATTTATGAGTAAAGTTACTGTTACATGTTAGTTGTTTAACTATTGTTTCACTTTGCATGTTTTGACTTCCAGAATAATTGAGTTTATTAGGAATAATCGAATTATTCAAATGGTCCACAATCGTTCATATGTTGGGAGTAGATATTAATGAAGATTGTCATGAATTGGTGTGTAGAATGTCTAAATGGTGTTAGACATAGCAAGGGTTGCTGCAACGTTCATGAGTGCTTATGAACTGGTTTTGAGCATTGGAATAAACCCGCGCTTGCTGGAATCACCTTATGGAATACGATATAAAAAGGTGATCGCAAGACGATAATATCATATGGTCTTAAAACCTAGATATATGGTTTATTATTTGTTAATTGATTGTGCATTGATAATGCGAAAACGCATCAGTAACTTGATGTTATAAAACGCATTGTTGTGTATAGTTGGTTAATGAATAAGTAAATGCATATAAGTCGAAGTTTATCTGTAAATTTTATCCTAAGAGGATAGAAGAGATATCTTGGCCACTCAATGATTTGATTTGACTTATGTGCCGGGCCCGGTCAGAACTGAATTGATGTGTTCGATTAAGTTCTATGTCAAATAAATCGGAGATCGAGAAATCTAAATGCTAGACTAACCATTCCATAGGATTGTCAGCATGATATCTAACAGAGGACTGTACGATCCCTTATCTAAAGGACAAGATTGATTAGATCAGAGTTGACAGCGTCTTTGAGAGCTACGATTGCAAACCGTATTGTACTTGTATAGTTACTAGACTTTTCCAAGTGGGAGACTGTTGGAATAGTGTCTAAGGCTATAACTATATTCGGTTGTGCATGGTCCTTTTGGGTTGCCTTCACCATAGCAACTTGAAGGATGATTTATTAAGAGAGAGTAAATATTATAATGAATAATATTTGGCTATTTGATTAATATAAGTCATAAATTAATTGGTATTAATTTAGTGACTTAAAGAGATTAATTAAATAAGAGGGTATAAACTGTCAATTGTTTGATAGTTAGACTTTAGACTGTAAATCCATTAGAATATACCTTGGACGGATTCTAAGAGCTTTAGGATAGCTCAAATCGTCCATAGGGTTATCTATGGAATGGATTTGGATAGCCTTAAGAGAAGATTATCCAATTAGGGTTTAGGGTGAAACCCTTAAGGAGTCTACAAGTATAAATAGACCCTATGAGTGAGGGAATTCGACACACAACCTTAAGCAAGGAACCTCTGGCCGAATTCCTCCCCTCTCCTCTCTCCTAAATCATCTTGCTTTCTATTGGTGTTTGTAAGCCATTAGAGGAGTGACAATTGTGACTCTAGAAGCTCCAAGACAAACAAGATCAACAAGGAATTCAAAGGTATGATTCTAGATCTGTTTCAATATTGTTGTTTAACCTAATTAGCCATTAGAAGTCTTGGATTCAAAAGCATGTTTATTAGAAAGCCTAGATCCAAGCATTAGGGTTTTGCATGCCGACATAGGAAAGTTCTTATGGCTAAAACCCATCACCACCAACAAACCGCGCCTCCTCTGAACTGGCGTACCGCAAACGTTGTTTGTAGTTCGCCTTTGCAACCACACGTCATGAAAGCTAACTCCATCTCTAAGATCCAATCCATGACCCCAATCGGATCTTCCTTTCCAGTGAAAGTCGATGGCTTGCAGGTCTAAAAATCCTTGTACTTGCATCCATTCCTCTCGACTTCGTCATATTGATTGTTCCTTCTAATCACCGGTGGATCAGCTTGACCAACGGTCCTGCTGTCGTTCCCTTCCTCAGACTGCCCGTCATTCAACTCGGGTTACTCAATAGGCATCGTAAGTTCCTCTCGATCTTGTTGAAGTAAACGCCTTGTTTCCTCCATTTGACGATCCAACATCACCTGGATCATCACTTGCACTCCAGCCATTGTTATTGGCTCAGCAGTGGCTACCACAACCGGTATCTGATCAATCACCGGGGGTTGGTTTCTGTTCCCATTTGCGTTTACGTTTCCGCTATGGGTCCTTACCATCTTGATCTATACACCGAATAAGGTGAATCTAGAACTTTATTTAGGATTGACATTTAAATCATCCTTATCACTCCAAAACGTTTATATGCTAGTTCTAATATTGTAGTTAAACGCTTAGAACCCAAAACACATAAGGTTTCCAGATCCAGTCGGCAACAGACCATGGATCCGAACAAATAATAGCATATCAGGCACAAGTATTTAGCACATAAAAACATTTTAGGCACAATGCCTAAAATAATCTAGTGCTCACACCTCACAATCATCGCTTAGCATTCTAAGTTTAAGTCTAGAAATAAATCCATATTCCTAGTTCGCTTAAACTAATGCTCTGATACCAACTGTGACATCCCCAAAAATCACGACCAGAAAAGACCGATTTTGTTTATGCTTTATAAAAATCAGAGTACTTCTTTTCATAAAAATGTTGCGGAATTTGTTCCCAGAAAAATACGATAAATACGTTATCGAAACATTTTCGAAGAAACGTATTTTATTTATGTTAAAATGTTTGGGATGTCATCGTCAACACAGAAACATAAGCATAAACAGAACTTACATTTATTTACACTAGTGGTCTACATCTCTTTAATCTCTCAGTGTGACTTCATATCAATACCTGTGATGTAAATAAACTGAGTGGGTCAGGTTGGGAAACCTGGTCAGTACATAGGGATTTCAATCCCACAATGTTATACCATATATATAGTTTAAAACTCACAAAATATACAATTTCACCATATATATGTATAAACAACTCTTATCCCACCACGTGGATCCTCGCAACGAGGCTATCCATACTCTCGGACCTAAGATTAGTCGTTTTACCTACTCCATACTCCCGGATCAGAAAAAAACGAATTTACCAAATCCATACTCTCGGACTAGGGACGAATGACTAATCCATACTCTCAGATTAATGATGAATGATTATGCCTAATCCATACTCTCGGACTAGGGACAATGACTAATCCATACTCTCGGATTAATGACGAATGCTTATGCCTAATCCATATTCTCGGACTAGGGACAATGACTATGTCTAATCCATACTCCCGGATAAGTGATGTATACTAACTTCTATTCTCTGAGTTTAACTCACTTGTACTCATAAGAATATACTACCCAATATTGCTCATATTTATTTTAGGTCTACTCTTTATCCTAAATTATCAAATATAATCAGGTATGTTCTTTAACACGAATTTCAAGCAACATCAATTAACTCGCACATAAACATATAATTAATACTTTAATCAATACTTGTATTAAAATCATGTTCATGAAAGGGACTATGCACTCACTTGATAGGTGGTGACTCAACACTCGGACAACGCTTCGATACTCTCAAGACAACTTTCCTTCAAGAAAACCTAGTATCAACACCGCTAGGGTTTAGTCTACCGATATCCGCGACAAATTAATAGTCTGACTATTATTATTATTATATAAGCGTTAAATAACACTCAATATAACTCATAATAACAGCGGGTTTTTTCGCAAAACCGGGCTTCACTGGAGCAGTGTTTCCCGAGCCGAAAGGCTCTTCTTCTCGGATCCACCGGGCACTCCGGGGCTTCCGCCTCGTGCTAGGGAGGTTCCCTAGGCTTTTCAGGGGGTTTCGGGGCTAGAGAGAAGTTCTAGAGAGAGAGTGAAGTTATGGGAGGTGTGAGGAATGAATGGAGGCCTCACCACTTATTATAGGGGCTGGAGGAAGGTTCACGTCGTGAGTTTTTAATATTCACGTCGTGAGCCAGGCTGGCTACAGCCAGGCGCAGCCTGGTGCTGACACGTGGCATCGCACACCGGGTGAAAATCAGCCGATTTTCAAAAATTCATAACTTTTGCATACGAACTCCGTTTTCTATGTTCTTTAGATCCACGCGTAGGTAAAATCAAGATCTACAATTTTTGTTTAGACTCCGTCGGCTAATTCGCGTCCGATCTCAAATTTAACAGTAGGATGCGTTTAGACTGTTAAATGACCGCGAAGAATTCATAACTCCTTCATACGGACTCCGTTTTCGTCTGTCTTTTTACCGTTGAGTTCCTATTAATGAGATCTTCAACACTCATTTAGGTCACGTAAGCCAAAAACCACTCGAAATAAAATTCGAGTTTTGGGCTGTACACTACTAGGCCGAATCTTAGAAAAATCATAACTTCCTCATACGAAGTCAGATTTGGGCGTTCTTTTTATCGACGCTCTTAGTTTAACATATTCTACGAATTTCATTTAGATCACTAATGCTAAAAAATCCTCCATCGTAAATTCACTATTTACGCATCCCGGTGTCGTGTCGGTTCCGTCGCGAAACTTCGACGGGCCATAACTTCTTTGTTATAACTCGGATTTCGGCGTTCTTTATATGTACGGAAACCTTGTGAAATATTCTACAACTTGGTTAAGATTATTTATTCTAAATAATCTTTTTTCGAAAAGTCATTTTCGACCCCTATTGCCTCTAAATTGACTAACCCGGATCTACGGGCGTTACATTAGTTAAGGATATATATATATATATATATATATATATATATATATATATATATATATATATATATGAAATTCATGTTGGAATGGCTCAACATAAGGAGATTCTATATATGGGTCCATTATTTGCGTTTTAAAATTCGATTATGATTACGACATCCCTTTTCATAATCTGAATTATGAGAACTTGGCAAATAGAAATGGAAATGTTATAGAAAAAGACTCGTTTAGCCTTTATGTGAGACATCATGAATCATGTCCCATATGATTCGGATATAGGATCGATTACATGTGCTATATTCATCCTTTCTAAAATTTTCCAAATGCCTGGGGCATTAAGAAGGGAAAAGGTCTAGAATTGGATATGACTAAAATGATTAAGCAATTGTTGAGGACAATCTAAGGTTTACCAAAGATTGGTTGCTCAAGGACAATTGGAAGTATAGTGTTAATTCTGGATGGAGCATATTGACATAACCTGTAAGGAGGCAACTCTTGTTTAGAAGTGATAGTCAAAATGGAATATGGAAATGTTTCAAAGTTAGAAATTATTCAATCTGTGTAAGATTAGGAAACTTAATGTAAGAAGAATGTTTCCAAGGAGCTGATCTCCTTTGGAATGCTCTGTAATGGTTTTTGTCAAGTCTTTCTGACTTTGTGCATAATCATTACAAGAGTATCAATGCATATAAGTTTAGAATCTAATAGATTTCAGTAAATGGCATGAATTTGGAATTCTTGCATTTGCAGTAAGGATTTGGGACTGTGAAAAGAGGATCATTGGGGTTATGTTCAGTTGATCTATTTCACAAAGTAAAGATCATAGATAAACATAGTATGCATACTTGGTGTATGACATGTCTAGTGTTTAGAAAACATAGTGTACATGCTTGGAGCATGGGACAACTATTGTTTTAATTCAAGAATAAAGTTGATAGCTGAAACAGTATACAATGAATAATGTGTAATCATATGGTGATAAATAAAAGATGTTTTATTTATGTTCATAGGTTTTGATACCATATTGGATTCAATTATTATTTTGTCTCACTTTGCATGTTTTAACTTCTTGAATAACTAGGTCATTGTTCTGGATGACTAAGTTATTCAAACCATCCACAGTCGGTCATATGTTGGAAGTAGATATGAATTAACACTATCATGGGTTGGCTTGTGGAGGTCTAACATGTTGGACAAAGGGCTACAAAACTCATGAGTGCTCATAAGTTCTGAGTATTGGATTCAACCAGGCACTCATTGGAATCACTTCATGGATTTTATCACGAGTGATCATGAGACAATAATATCTTATATTCTTCAAACCTAGTGATATGAGTTGTTACTATGAGTTGGTTGTACATTGATTGCACGAAAACAAATTCGGTAACACAATGTTATAAAACATGCCTTTGTGTATGATTCAAAAAGTAGTAGAACAAGTCATATGAGTCGAAGTTTCTCCATTCTTTTTGCCTTCGGGATAAAAGTGATATCTGTGGGCCCCTCGATGATTTGATGATGACAAATGTAAGTGCTCGGCCAGGCTTGGACTGATTTGATTTGTTCAATTAGTCAGTCGTCATAAATCGGAAATCGAGAAACAACAAATGGACAGAGAGAATGATTATAATCCATGTCTCAGTCCATATGATATCTAGAATGGAGGAATATATCATCTCTTATCTAATGGACAAGTCATTGACAAAGGTCAGAGTTCATCTACAAGGTCAGAGTTTGATAGAAGCTTTTGAGAGCTACGATTACCAGTCGGTTCTTAAAGTCGTCCTTGCAATAATAGTTTTAGACTTATCCAAGTGGGAGACTGTTGGATTAATGTCTAAGTCCATAACTATAATTGGTAAGACTTGACTCGACCCGACATCTTCCATGTGGGTTGCATGGAATCATGCATTTGGATAGATTATAATGAGAGAAATAACACTTAAGGTTTGTTAATATATTATAAGTTCTAATATATTAATAGGATTATTCAATTAGTATTGATCAAGAATTAATCTAGGATTAATTAAATGATCAAAAGAAGACTAATTAAATATCTGGGTTGATTGTGTAAATCATCATTACTTATATAGTGGGCTAATGCTCCATGGATTGTCAAGTTGGGCTAAAACCCATAAGATGATCCATGGTGTATTTGTACCCATGGATCATGCAAATGAAAGGCCATGACAATTAGGGTTTACATGGTGTAACCCTAACTATATAATGATATTATTCTTGGAGAAATCCGACCACTATGTGTGTGAGAAGAAAGGGCTAGCCGATTTTCATGAAGTGTGATGTTCTCTAAAGTCATTCCATGTGCATTTGGTGTTGTGTGAACCATTTGAGGTGTCACACTTGGGGCACTAGGCACTCAACCTTCATGAAGACATTCTACATCAAAGATGTATGTAATTCTTACTTGATATATTCGTTTGATTCAATGTTATTATGCAAGTTAGCATGAATACCTTGGAAAGTTCATATTTGCATGTATAATAGAAAAAACATAGATCCAAGGTATTTAGGGTTGCATGTACACTTAGGAGTGTTAGAATGCTCAAAACCCAACAAGAATCACCTAACAACTTCTTTCCCTTATTTTCTTCATCATTCTGAGACTTCTTATAACAATCTTCTGTTGGCTTTCGGAACTTGAATTACCCTACTTGTAGTTGTTTAAAAAGAATTCTTCTTATAGAACTTCTTTGGATTAGAGACCATTAATGCTTTGTCCTCTTTTGAGAGTTCATCATCCAAAAAAATCATAATTGGAATCAACTTCTGTTCACTTCTTAGCTTTCGCAACCAGTGCCAAGGATCCAACATTAGAAACAATCTTCAATTCCTTAGTAACTCCATCTTCGTGAGATCTCAAAATACCCACGAGTTTTGCTAACGTATAGCTTTTGAATTGTTTATGTGCCTTCACTATTAAAACTATAAACTTCTATTTAGATCTAAAAGCATTCATGAGCATGACCTTCTGTTCAATGATACATCGATCGGGATTGTGTTTATGAAACATCCCAAAACTATGATCCAAAAATTTCGTTATTAATCCATTAATAAAACCATAAATACCCATCAATCATAAAGAAAATCAAGAATCATGTATCTCAAACATCATGTCAAGTAGTGTATCAAAATCATATGAGAAAAATATCGCAGTCTAAACATCCCATGCTGAAACTATGGTATGTGCCATGCGATCATCCCGAGCCCTTCCCCTTTCTAGTGGAAGTACCTGAAATCAAAACTAAAAACTGTAAGCACGAAGCTTAGTGAGTCTCCCCAAACTACCACATACCATACACATAACATGCAACTATGAGATACGGGCTCTTCCCACCACCCACAATCCACTATCTAGGTGATTCGTGCCCTGACCACACTCTGTTGTCTAGGAGATTCAGTCCCCGCCCACACTCTGTTGTAGGAGATTCGAGCCCCACCCACACTCCGCTATCTAGGAGATTCGGGCCCCGCCCACACACCGTTGTCTAGGAGATTTTGGCCACGCCCACACTCCGCTCTCTAGCATGCATACAAGTATCACACAGACAACAAGTATATCTATCCCTATCAAATAGTCACACAACTATACTCGAATAATAGTACGAAATTTGAGCCCGACCCACACTAAACTGCTATGAGATTTGGGCACCTCCCAAACTCAGCTACTAACATATCACATATGCAGGTCGGCTTTAGTGCCTTAGACCCGTCCTTACTGAAGGAAACTCACCTCTCAAATTGGATTCTGAACTCGTGCATGAGGAATCTCTGCTGGATGCTCCTATGAATCCTCGGCTCAAAAGGTTGCCAAAGATGGATGAAATCCCTGATCTATATCTTCTCCAAAATATTTATCGCTCCAAGATCTTCCAACTCCTTTTTATATCACAAAAACACACCCAAAACATCAATAAGCTCTCAAGAATAAAGCTCACAACGAATTAGGGTTTTGAAAGACAGTGAGGCTAGCCCTAAAAATGGGTTAAGTGGCTTAAATATGGTGCAAAACCCTTAAAACTAGGTTTCCACCTGGCGACCCTACTTGTTGAGTTAGGCTCTCAACTCACCGAGTAGGTCATTTACTTCCCGCATCCTATCTGGCATCTACTCAATGAGTTAAAGGTACCAACTTGTCGAGTAGCTCTTACAAAATGAATATTTAAATGAGCTAAATGTGTACCAGAAATGGGGTGTTACAGTTCTCCCTCATTTGTCTTAGACTTCGTCCTCAAAGTCTGTTGCATCTGGAAACAACTCCACGTAGTGCTCCCCTATCTCTTCCTCAGGTTCCCATGTCTACTCCAAACCTTTACGGTGTTGTCACTACACCTTCACTAGCTTAACCCTCTTGTTCCTCAAATCCTTCGTCTTGCGATCCAGAATCACCATTGGAATCTCAATGTAATGCAAACCATCATCAACCTGGATATCCTCTAGAGGAACAACCGCGGTGTCATCCACTAAGCACTCCCGCAACTAGGAAACCCGAAAAGTATTGTGGATCTGGCTAAGCTCTGCTGGAAGATCCAATCTGTATGATACCCTACCCACTTGGTTCGTAACCCTGAAGGGGCTGATATACCTGGGGCCCAGCTTGCCCCGCATCTGGAACCGGATGACACCCTTCCAGGGTGACACATTCAAGAGGACCATATCGCCCACCCGAAACTCTAAGTCCAAATGCCACTATTCGACGTACCTCTTATGCCGATTCAGAGCAGTATGGAACTTGCTCTGGACCTGCTGGATCGGCTCTGTCGTCTTGAATACTACCTCCATACTCACCATGACCCTCTAACCGACCTCACCACAATAGATTGGGGTCCTACACTTTCTCCCATAGAGCATCTTGCAGGGAGGTCGGTCTATATTGGCGTGGTAACTGTTGTTATATGGAAATTCCGCTAACAGAAGATATGTATCCCAACTACTATCGAAATCCAAAACACATGCACAAAGCATGTCCTCGAGATTCTTAATCGTCCTCTCGCTCTATCCATCCATATGGGGGTGGAAAGCGATGCTGAAGTGGAGACGAGTACCCATCTCATCATGAAACCGCTTCCAAAAATTGGAAGTAAAACGAACATCTTGGTCTGAAACCGCTAAGATGGGAACTCCATGACGTATCATTACTTATTGCACATAAATCTCGGCCAACTTCTCGAACGATATGCTCTCCTGGATTGGGATAAAGTGAGCGCTCTTGGTTAACCGATCCACGATGACCCATAACGAATCGACCCCACGTGTGAGCATGGGAAGCTTAGTAATAAAATCCATACTAATGTCCTCCCACTTCCACACGGGGATGTCTAAAGGCTGCATCTTGCTGTGAGGCCTCTTGTGCTCTTCCTTGACCTTCCTTTCGGTCAGACACCTCTCTACATACCAAGCTATGTCCCGCTTCATGTAGGGCCACCAGTAATCGGGTCGAAGATCTCTGTACATCCTTGTTGCCCCGGGATGGTTGGGAAACATGGACTGTGGGCCTCATCCATCAATATCGTTCATACTCCAACCTAGTACGGTACCCAAACTCTCCCATGCATGGTCAACAGCCCACGACTATCGTAATCCAAAGAGACCACCTAGTTTATAATCCGCTCGAACTTCTAGCACTCCTACCTCAGGCCCTTAACCCATGCCTCTTAGATCTGCTCCAGTAGTGGAGTAATCACTGTCATCCTTAGACAGATGTCTCGATTCAGGGATGCTACTGCCTTGCGGCTCATGGCGTCGCCCACTACGTTAGCCTTGCGCGAGTGGTAAAGGATCTCACAATCATAGTCCTTCACCACATCTAACCACCGACACTGCCTCATATTTAGATTTGGATGATCCATGAGGTACCTCAAACGCTTGTGATTCGTGTAAATGGTACAAAGGACACCATATAGGTAGTGCCGCCAAATCTTGAGGGCGAACACCACAACCCCCAGCTCTAAATCATACGTCGAATAGTTAGCCTCGTGAGGCTTCAACTACCTCGAAGCATAAGCTATCACATGACCCTGTTGCATCAGCACTGCTCCCATGCCTGTGATCGAAGCATCACAGTAAACTACAAAATCACCTACACCCTCTGGTAGAGTGAGAATCGATGCCTCACACAACCACTATCAGAGCGTCTCAAAGGCTGCCTGCTGCTTAGGCCCCCAGCGAAAGAACACCGAATTCTTGTTCAGTCATGTCAAAAGGACTACAATCTTGGAGAATTCCTAGAAAAATCTCCTATAATACCTTCCTAGACCCAGGAAACTCTAAATCTCAGTTAGAGACCTCGGAATCTCCCACTGCATCATGGCCTCTATCTTGGCTAGATTGACTAGAATACCTTTCTGGTTGATAAGATGCCCAAGAAACTACACCTCGAGCAACTAGAACTCACACTTGTAGGACTTCGCAAAATGTATCTCCCTTCTTAGTGTCTCCAGCAGATGTTCCTCATGCTGCTCGTGAGTCTTGGAGTAAACCAAGATATCGTCAATGAAAAATATCAGAGACCGATCCAACATCGGTTTGCACACTTGGTTCATGAGGTCCATGAATGCGGTTGGAGCATTGGTGAGCCCAAACGACATCACCGCAAACTCATAATGACCATAGCGAGTCCTAAAAGCAGTCTTCTGCACATCATCATCCCTGAATCGCATCTGGTGATACGCGGACCATAGATCAATCTTGGAGAACCAAGATGCACCCTGAAGTTGGTCTAACAAATCATCTATCCTCGGGAGTGGGTAACGGTTCTTCACTGTTACCTTGTTCAGCTCTCGGTAGTCTATGCACATGCGATGTGACCAGTCCTTCTTCACAAATAGGATCAGGGATCCCCATGCCGAACTGCTCAGCCTGATAAAACCCTTGTCTAGCAGCTCTTGTAACTGCGTAGACAACTCATGCATCTCGGGAGGAGCTAACCGATATGGTGTCTTGGCTATCGGAGCCGCACATGTAAGCTATCTAAGGAAGGGTGTATGATTTTGAGAAGCCTAGATAAAGTCTTATCAAAGCATCTCGTATCAGAAATTTGAACTTTGGTAGTGAAAGTCCTTAAGTATTGATTTCTAGAAGTCCAGCTAATTTTGGATACATGTCAAAGCTAGTGGGGGTATAAATGTTATGCTAGTACCAAAAATAATTGTTATGCTATCAGGATCATAATTATTATGGTAAGTGTTACAAGTTAGTAATGTTAATTATAGAGACACAAGGGTTTCAATTTGCAAAGTTGCATGGTTGAAAAGTTGTTTTGCTATAACTAAGGGAGAGGAACTTATATTTCATTTTAAATCTAAAAGATTAAATTAGAAGATTAGATTCCACATGAGGAAATCTATATATATATATATATATATATATATTTATATATATATATATATATATATAAATGTTAATTGCCTTCTCAAAATTCGATTATGATTACGACATCCCTCTTCATAGTTCGAATTGTGATAACATGGCAAATAGAAATATTATAGCAAAAGACTGGTTAAGTATCATGTCCTTATGTAAGACATTATGAATCGTATCCCATATGCTTCAGGTATAGGATTGATTGCATATGCTATAATATTCTCGTGTTCTAATTTTCCAAATGCCTAGGGAATTAAGGGGGAAAAAGGAATATAACTGGATATGACTAAAGTGGTTAAACAACTGTTAAGGACAATCTAAGGTTCGCCAAGGATTGGTTGCTTAAGGACAGTTGGAAGTATAGTAATAGATGAACCATATTGACATTATTATGAATAGACATGATTCTATCAATAATGAGTTGTCGTATGACAAATATGGAATATTTCCATAATGGGAGTTGAATATTAAGAATATATGAGAAAGTTAGAAACTTTTATGCAACAAGGATGCTCAAAAGAATGTATTTTGAATATGAGACTTCGCTTCCTAGGAATTGTCTTATAACAATTTCCAGTGGAAAGTTTTGTAATATCATTGGTAAAGTCTCTGTGACTTTTAGTACCTAGACATTACAAAAGAATCATTGCATGATAGCTTAGAATCTAACACATTCTAGCAGTGACAAGAATTTGGAATTCTTACACTGGTGATAAAGATTTGGAATTGAGAAAAGAGTTTCATTGAAGATCTTTACAGTTGATCTATTTCACATAGTAAGGACCATAGACACACATAGTGTGCATGCTTGGAGCATGCGATAACTATTGTTTTAATTCAAGTATTAAGTTGATTATTTGAAACATTATACAATGAATAATGAGTAATCAATATGGTGATTAAAAAAAAGATGTTTTATTTACGCTCAAAAGTTTTGGGGCTATATAGGATTAGTATTATTTTTGTGTTTCACTTTGCATGTTTTGACTTCCAGAATAATAAGATTATTCAAACTATCCATAGTCGATCATACGTTAGAAGTAAGTATGAAAAAAGAATGTCATGAGTTGGCTTGTAGATTCTCTAAGGAGTTAGACATAGCAAAGTTTGCTACAACATTCATGAGTGCTCCTGAAATAACATTTGAGTATTGGATTCAATCCACGCTCAACTGAATCACTTCATGGATGATTGTGAGACGATAATATCATATAATCTTCAAACTAAGATGTATGAGTTGTTGACTATGAGTTGGTTTTGCATTGATGATATGAAAATGCATTAGTAACTTAATGTTATAAAACATATCGTTGTGCATGACTTAAGGAGTAGTTAGTACAAGCATATAATGTCGAAGTTTATCTGTTCCTTTTATTTTAAGAGGATTAAACGCGTTATCTTGGGGCCCTCGATGATTTTGTTTTGATGTATGTGTGAGGCCTAGTCAGAACTAAACTGATGTGTTCTCTTATGTTCTATGTCAGACGAATCGAAAATCGAGAAAAAAATTGCAGGAGAATAAGTATGACTATGTTCCATGTGTTTATCTGCATGGATATCTTGAGAACAGAGGAATTTATGATCTTTATCTGAAGGATGCTTCACTGACTAGGTCAGAGTTCGACAGTGGCTTTTGAAAGCTTACAATTGCTAAGTCGGATCCTGAATTTGCATTGATAGCTATAGTTATTAGACTTATCCAAGTGGGAGACTATTGGATTTGGTGTCTAAGCTGATAACTATAACTAGGATGTATTTGACCCAATTGTAGCATGGTCCTTTTAGGTTGCCTTCACTAGTGCAAATTGATAGGATGGAATTTTGAGAATAAGGTTATCTATGATTTATTAATATATTATAATCATATTATTTAATTAGTATTGATCAATAATTAATTTAGAATTAATTTTGTGATCAAAAGAGACTAATTAAATATATGGGGCTTGATTGTGTAAATAAATGATTCTTATAGTCTGAGCTAATAAACCATGGTTATTTAGGATGGGCTAAACCAATGAGATAATCCATGGATAGTCCATGGAGGTTAATCCGTGGAGCCTAAGTAATATGAAAAGTCATTAGGGTTTACAAGGTGTATGTAACGAAGTATAATTTTCAACCAAATTTTCAATTTTAAAACATGGTAAAATTCTCCAAAACTTTAAGTATCAATGTCAAAACATATTTCAAATTAGTTTTTCACAAATCCAAGATCCATAATAAACATAACTCCAGCTCAGTGTGTGTGTGTGTGTACAATCAAACTGGTGCCTTCCTGCAATCCTCGAAGGTACCTAAAAACACATAACACATAACACGGTAAGCACGAAGCTTAGTGAGTTCCCCAAAATACCACACACAAATAACTAGCCACTCAAGACTATAGCTCTGTAAGACCCTCCGACCCATATATCTCAGTGGGACCCTCCAATCCCACAGCTCGTAGGACCCTCCGGTCCGGTCTGGTTAGGACCCTCCAGTCCCATGGCTCGTTGGATCCTTTGGTCCAGTCTGGTCGAGAACCCTCCGGTCTCATAGTTCGTTGGACCCTCCGGTACGGTCTAAATATCACATAACATAGCATACAACACATATATCACACATAAAATACATAACTCAAGAAAGCATGAAAGACCCTCTAGTCACACATAATTACCACCCTAGGTAAAGTATAGCGAGGATACTCACCTCGATGCAAGCAAGCTAATACTCCCCGTACATGAATCACTGATTTAGCCTCCGCCTAATACATGTGATGATTATTCTATAATTTGACCACAATTCTAATAAACTCATATTAACCCCTTCTAAATCTTGGTAAGGGTAAAAGACCATTTTATCCCTCCATGGTCTTAGTTACTCACATTTGGTCAAACATCTAAAAGTCAACCGAAGTCAAACTTGATTCAACAGTCCATGTTGACCCAACTCATCGAGTGCATTAGGGGGACTCATCGAGTACCCTCGCTTTCCCCAGAGACCTCATGAAAACCAACTCTACTCGTCGAGTTGACCTACTAACTCGATGAGTTACATCATGCACAGACTTATCAGGATGAACCCTAAGTGACTCAACGAGTTTATTCAGTCTCTACTCCTATTCAGATATTTTAGGGTAGATCTATCACTCCAACTACTAGATCTAAGCTCCTTAGGCTCGATTATCATGTAAAGCTTCGATCTTTACGTTCATGCATGGCATATTTGCTCCATAATGCCATTATAAGCTCCAAAGAAAGGTTAGATGCTCATGAGCCTGCCCCTAGCTCAATAAAGCTCTGATCTTTAGACTCTCAAGGCCTCCTATAGTCCAAATCTAAGGTTCTAACCTCAAATCATGCTCAAATAACTCAAGGACACAAGTTGATTGGAGGAAAACCCTAAGAACTCCCAGGAATGAGATCTAACGAAATATGTGAGCAAGTTGAGAGATTTTTACCTCTGAACAGATGCTAATGATAGAAGCACACTAGATCCACGGAATCTCCTTGATAAGATCCACAATGCTCCTCAAATCTTCCTTCAAAAAGCACAAGAATGATCAATTTGGTCTCTCTCTCTCTCTCTCTCTACACAATGAATGGGAAGGTTTAGGGTTTCTCTCAGTGAAGTCTGGCCGCATAAGTAAGCTATAAGTGCCTTTAAATAGGTCCCAAACCTAGGGATTTAGGGTTTCTCATTCCAGCGCCTACTTGGTGAGTCGCATCTCAGACTCGACGAGTAGATCATTAAACCCATGTAGCCATTCGCGATACGACTTGACGAGTCATAGCACCTAATCGTCATGTCACTCTATAAACTTCCAAAAATAAATAGTCATAATGATGTACCTGGGATTTCGGATGATAAAATTCTCCCTCACTCGAATCAGAATTTACCCTCGAAGTCATGCTCTCTTCATAATTCTGGGTGTTGCTCCCGCATCTCTGACTCCAACTCCCAAGTCAACTCGAACCCCCTCCGATGTTGTCACTAGACTTGGACCAAGGGCACTTCCTTGCTCCTCATAACTTTCACATTTCGATCCAAAATCGCAATCGGCCTTTCAATATAGTCCAGGCTCGCATCCACCTGAATGTCCTATAGCGGTACCACTTCCGTCTCATTGGCCACACACTTCCTCAAATGGGATACGTGGAAGGTGTTGTGGATCTGGCTTAACTTCGCAGGTAGCTCCAACTGGTATGCTACCTTGCCCACTCTGGAGGTGACTCTAAAAGGATTGATGTACCGGGGTCCCAGGTTGCCTAGTTTCCTGAATCATACCAACCCCTTCCATGGGGATACCTTCAGGAGTAAAGAGTCTCCAACTTGAAACTCTAGCTCGAATCATCACCTGTTCGCTTAACTCTTCTGGCGACTCTGTACCATCAGTGGCCTCTGTCTGACTTGTTGAATGTGTTCAGTGGTCTATAGCACTATCCCGGTGCCACCCATCACTCTCTGTCCCACTTCTCCCCAACAAATGGGAGTCTGACACCTCCTCCAATAAAGAAGCTCATATGGAGGCATAACAATACTCAAATGGTTTCTGTTGTTGTAAGAAAACTCAACCAGTGGTATGTAGGTTTCCAACTTCCTCCGAAGTCCATGACACATCCACGCAACATGTCCTCAAGTGTTTGTATCGCCCGCTCACTCTGCTCATCTATCTGCGGGTGGTATGCAGTGTTGAAATGTAGGCACGTGCCCAAATCCTCATGAAATTTCTTCCAAAACCTGTAAGTAAATCGCACGTCTCGATCTAACACTATCGAGATCAGCACTCTGTGTCGTGCTACCACCTCTCTCACATAGATATCAGCCAATCTTTCTGTAGAAGAGCTCTCACTAATAGCATGAAAGTGAGCACTCTTCGTTAGTTGGTCCATAATTACCCAAATCGCGTCAACACCATGCACCGTTCTTAGTAGTTTGGTTATAAAATCCATGGTAATATGCTCCCACTTCAACTGGGGAATCTCTAAAGGCTGCAACGGACCATGCGGTCGTTGGTGCTCTGCCTTGACCCGACGGTAGGTCAAGCACCTCTCAACTACCCATGCAACATCCCTCTTCATACAGGGACACCAATAATATCTCTTCAGGTCCAAATACATCTTGGTGGCCCCAGGATGGATCGAGAATCTCAACCTATGTGCCTCCTCCATGAGTATACCTTGAGCTCCACCCGTATAGGGCACCCAAATCCATCCTGAGAAAGTCATAAGCCCTCGACTATCCGTCACAAACTCTGAAACCTGTCCAATCACCTGCTCCCACTTGCGGTTCTCCGGTGTCAAGGCCTCTGCCTGGGCCTCTTCGATGGTATCCAAAACTGGAATCATCATAGTCATCCTCATACATATGTCTCGAATTAGGGAACTCTCTGCTCAACGGCTCAAGACGTCGGCTACCTCGTTAGCCTTGCTCGGATGGTATAGGATCTCACAGTCATAGTCCTTCACCACATCCAACCACCTCATCTGACGCATATTCAGGCTGGGCTGATCCATGAGATGCTTTAGACTCTTGTGGTCCGTGTATATGGTACACCGAACCCCATATAAATAGTGGCACCAGATCTTGAGGGCGAACACTACCGCCCCCAACTCTAGATCATGGGAGGGATACCTCATCTCATGAGGCTTCTACTCCCTAGATACGTATGGTATCATGTGCCTTCTCTAAATTACCATTGCACCCAACCCAGATATAGATGCATCATAGTAAAAACTCCCAGGAATGAGATCTAACGAAATATGTTACCAAGATGAGAGCTTTTTACCTCTACACAGATGCTAATGATAGAAGAACACTAGATCCACAACCTCCCCTTGATAAGATCCACAATTCTCCTCAAATCTTCCTTCAAAAGCATAAGAATGATCAATTTGGTATCTCTCTCTCTCTCTCTCTCTCTCTCTCTCTCTCTCTCTTTCTCTCTCTCCCTCTCTCGACAGAACGAATGGGTAGGTTTAGGGTTTCTCTTAGTGAAGTGTGGATGCATAAGGAGGCTATACATGCCTTTAAATAGGTCCTAAACCCGAGGATTTAGGTTTTCTCATTCCAGCGCCTACTCGGTGAGGCGCATCTCGGACTCATCGAGTAGATCATTAAACCCATGTGGCCATTCACGATACGACTCGACAAGTCATAGCACCCACTCGTCGAGTCACTCTATCAACTTCCAAAAATAAATAATCAAAATGATGTACCTGGGATTTCGGATGTTACAATGTAACCTTAACATTTGCTACATTATAAATAAACCACCTAAGAGCCAAAATCAGTTACATGAGTAGCCACAACATTCTTGGAGAGTGTGTGTTAGTTTTGTGCTAAATAACGTATTCTCTCAATCATCCTTTTGCATATTGGTGTTTGTGAACCATTAGAGGCATCACACTTGGGGTGCTCAAGCTTTCAAAGGTCAAGAACTACAAGTCCTTCTAAGAGGTAAGTCATCTAACTAGTTGTATTGTTCATTTGACAATTGTATGATAGTTAGGATGTATGCTTTGGAAAATCAATTGCATGTATAATTAGAGAAAACATAGATCCAAAGAATCTAGGGTTGCATGTGCACATAGGAAGTGTTATAGTGCTCAAAACCCAACGGGGTACATGCCACACCCCCGGGAGCAGTGGGACTAGTGATGAGGAGATCTGCAGGATGATTCACGAGGAAGTGGCTGCAGCTATTTGATAGGCGATACCGGAGATGTTTGGCTCTATTAAGATCACCCTGATTGAGACATCTAACACGCGGTATGCTTCTGTTACCGAGGTTGTTGCTGCTGCAGCCACCGCAACCATTGCCACTGCAAGGCCACAGGGAGGTGACTCGTTGTTGCTACGAGAGTTCAGCAACACAAGGCAACCAGAGTTTGACGGACATAGGATCCAATTGCTGCGATAATATGGATCTATGATATTAAGGTGTGTTTTTACACATGTGCATGCCCAGATCACTTGAGAGTTCGGTTTGTGCTGAACTAGCTTTGCTTAGGAGCGAAGGACTGGTGGAAGTTTGATACTACCAATTTTACTCCTGCTGACCATGATGCAGTGATATGGGAGAGGTTCACACAGTTGTTCCGAGATGAGTATGTTCCCCCGGTGGAGAGGGAACGTTTGGTACAGGAGTTTCTATTTCTCAAGCAGAAGACATAGTCAATGACTGAGGTTACGAGGATGTTTCACGAGAGGGCGTTGCTTTGCCCTGAGTACATGTCTACTGAGCAGGAATGTGTGAGCTGATATCTGAGCATACTGAGGAGGGATATATAGGAGTTCATGGAAAAATCGTCATACTGGACATTGGCTGAGCTTCAGACCAATTCCAGGTGCATGGAGATTGAGCTAGAGCTACATACCAGAGAGGAAGAGGAGTCTAGGGTTAGGGATAGGAGACTAGTGAAGTCGCAGCTGGTGACGATGCAGGCTAAGCCCGTTGATACGAGAGTTGGGGACCAGAAGGGATGCACTTGTGGAAAGTGCGGCAAGATTCATGAGGGATCGTGTCGCGAAAGGATTTTCTACAAATGTGGCAAGGAGGGGCACATGACGAAGGATTTCCACAAGGCGTTTGCAGTTTTCTTTCACTGCAACCAGACTGGATATCAGAAGGCTGACTCCCCTCAGCTCATTCAAGGACCAACACAGGGATCTGCACCTACTGCTTTGCGTGTTACTGAGAGTGGGCCAGCAAAGGTCAAGAAACCAAGGGTTCGTGGGAGATCCTTTCAGCTGATAGCGGAGGAGATCCGCACAGCACCAAACATCGTGGCCAGTATGTGTTCCCTTACATATGCTATTTTGAGTTATGTTGTGCTTATAGTGTGTTGTGTATAGGTAATTTGCATGTGAGTGTTGTACCTACTTTTCTGTTATTTGACTCTGGTGAGATTCGGTCCTTCGTGTCTTTAGCTTTTAGTTGTCACATTCGTATCTGACGTGTGGTATTGAGTCGGCCTCTGAGAGTTTCTATACTCAATGAGCATGCGGTTTTTGCTACTGATGTGACACACGGATGTGTATTAGAGATTTTTGGTGTTGAGTTTCTGATAGACCTGGTACCGATCGTGATGGGAGATGTTTGTATCATAGTGGGCATGGACTGGTTGAGTCAGTTTGGAGCTATGATGCAACCATCATATGGTGATCATACGAGACCCTAGTGGGGGAGTGCTTACGGTGTATGCCCAGGGTACCAGATTTGGATCAGCTTTCTGCTCCGTTGATAGAGCGAGACAGACTTTACAACAGGGCTGTATGGTCTTTTTGGCGTATGTGATGGATACGCAGGTTGCTACAGAGAGGTTGAGTTCTATCACTGAGGTTCCGAGAGTGTGTGAGTTTTTGGATGTTTTTACCCAGGAGTTGTCGGGTGTCCCTCTCGAGAGGCAGGTGGAGTTTTGGATCAATTTGGTTCCAGAATGGCGCCTATCACCAAGGCACCTTATCGCCTTGTGCCACCAGAGATGCAGAAGTTATCCTCACAGCTCCAGGAGCTGCTGGGGAAGGGTTTTATCACACCGAGTAGCTCACCGTGGGGAGCGCCGATCCTTTTTGTCAAGAAAAAAGGATGGTTCACACTGGATGTGTATTGATTACCGAGAGTTAAACAAACCAACAGTCAAGAACTATTACCCACTACCGAGGATCAACAATTTTTTCGATCAGTTGTAGGGGGCATCTTGGTTTTCCATGATCGATTTGTGGTATGGATATCATCAAATGAGAGTCTACGAGGAGGATATCCAGAAGACAACCTTTAGGAGTCGTTATGGCACTACATGTTCGTGGTGATGCCTTTCGAGCTCACCAATACACATGCAGTGTTCATGGATCTCATAAACTGGGTGTGGATTCCCATGTTGTATCAATCAGTGATCGTGTTCATCGACGACATTCTAGTGTACTCGAGATCCAGAGAGCAGCACGAGGAGCATCTTAGAGAGATTCGTGGAGTATTGAGGTTGGAGAGGCTTTATGCTAAATTCTCTAAGTGTGATTTTTGGTTACAAGAGGTCCAGTTCCTGGGACACCTAAACCAGAATGGGATATTGGTCGATTCGGCCAAGATTGAGGCAGTTATGATATGGGAGGTGCCGAGATCCCCTACTGAGATTAGGAGTTTTCTGGTATTGGCCAGCTACTATCAAAGATTTATCAGAGATTTCTCCAAGATTGTCATTCCTCTCACCAGGTTGACCCAGAAGGGTGTTACTTTTTCTTGGGGGTCCGCGTAGCAGGCCACATTCAAGACTCTTCACCAGAGATTGTACGAAGCTCCAGTGTTAGCCCTCCCCGAGGGAGTGGAGGACTTTATAGTTTATTGTGATGCATCTATATCAAGGATGGATGCGGTGTTGATGTAGAAGGGGCATGTGATAGCATATGAATCGAGGTAGTTGAAGCCTCATGAGACGAGATATCCCACCCACGATTTGGAGCTACGGGCGGTAGTGCTCACCCTAATGATCTAGCGCTACTATCCGTACAGGGTCCGGTGTACCATATATATGTACCACAATATCCTGAAGTACTTCATGGATCAGCCCAACCTGAATATGAGACAAAATAGGTGGTTGGCTGTAGTGAAAGACTATGACTGTGAGATCTTATATCATCCGGGGCAAGGCTAATGTGGTAGCCGACACCCTGATCCGTAGAGCAGCGAGTGCTACGACGTGTGTATGAGGATGACAATGATGACTCCAGTCTTAGATACCATTCAAGAGGCCCAGGTGGAGGCCGCGAGACCTGAGAACCGCAAGAGGTAGCGGGTGATCGGGAAGGTTTCTGAGTTTGAGATGGATAGTCGTGGGCTTATGACTTTCCATGGGTGGATTTGGGTGCCTTATACAGGAGGAGCTCATCGAATACTAACGGAGGAGGCACATAGATGGAGATTCTCAATCCACCCGGGGGTCACTAAGATGTATTTGGATCTAAAGAGAGTTTATTGGTGGCCATGTATGAAGACGGATGTGGCATGGGTAGTTGAGAGGTGCTTGACCTATCGTCGGGTTAAAGCGGAGCACCAGCATCCACATGGCCCTTTACAGTCTCTAGAGATTCCCCATTGGCAGTGGGAACAAATTTCTAAGGATTTTATCACCAAGTTACTAAGGACTGCGCATGGGGTTGACGTGATATGGGTGATTGTAGACCAGTTGACGAAGAGTGCTCATTTCCTTGTTATTGGTGAGAGCTCTTCTACAGAGATACTAGCCGAGATTTATGTGATAGAGGTGGTAGCACGGCAAGGAGTGCCAACCTCGATAGTATCGGATTGAGATGTGCGTTTTACTTCCAGGTTCTGGAAGAAATTTCATGAGGAATTGGGTACCCGGTTGCATTTCAGTATTGCATACCACCCGCAGACGGACGGGCAAAGTGAGCGGACAATTCAGACGCTTGAGGACATGCTGCTTGCATGTGTTATGGACTTTGGAGGAAGTTGGGACACCTATTTACCCTTGGCTGAATTTTCTTACCACAGCAGCCACCATTCCAGTATTGGTATGCCTCCCTTTAAGCTTCTAGATGGGAGGAGGTCTCGAACCCCCTTCTATTAGGGAGAGGTCGGGCAGTAATATGTGTATATTCATACACATAATTATACATCATGATTTAGTACTTTAATTACTTTTATGCCCTTTTTAGAACAAAAGATACTTAATTTTCTATGAATTATGTTTTAGGGACAAACGTCATGCATGGAGCAAAGAGGAAGTCGGAAGCTGGTAGCTGGACGCTGAAAGTTGGAAGTTTGGGTCAAAGCTCTTAAATGATGAAAAATATACCCAACATGGAATGGTGGCCTAACACGATCTGGTGACTTGAAGATCCCCGATCAATTTCGAAGACTTGTAGAACATGGGATAAACGCGAACACCATAACGTGGTGAACCCACCACGTCGTGGTGATCTGATTTCAAGAAAACTATATAAAGACCTCATTATCCTCCAAATTGGAACTTTTGGCTAGGAATAATTCGACACTTTTGGAGGAAAAACACTTGTTTTAAGGCTTGGATGCAAGGAATTCAATCATACCATTGCAAGTAGGAGAATAAAGGAAACCAATCTTTATACTTTGATTTTTAACTAGTTTTTACCATGCCAAAATCTTTGAATTTCGATTTTGTGCTCTTGTTTGCTGAAATCATAAGATAAATTCTCATGACTTTCATTTAGTGTAGGATGGATTGATTATTTGTGGTTGAATTTATGGATTGGATTTAATTTGTTTTGGTTATTTGTTGATTTAGCTTATCAAAGAACCTCAAGTATTTTTTTATAACTATTTTCTCTACTTATTGCTGAATTTGATTAAGTTAGTATGACTATCTTACATAGTTGAATTTGAATCTTATGATCTTATGAATTTCAAAATTGTAGGACTAGGGTTTTAAGCAAAGCCTAGGGTTAAGTAGAACAGTGGGTGAAAAGGTATAGGAGCTAATATACAACGACAAATCATGTATTGAATTAAATCAATAAACTAAATTGATCAATCGATTGTAAGTCTAATCAATTTGAATCGAACACTAGTAAACTTGTAAGTTTGTCCAGTTGATCACCGAATAAATAAGCTAGTTTGCTAAAGGATTAAATTAGTGAATATTAATTTGGTCATCATAGGAATTGGTAACTAAAGAAATTAAATCCATTGCACTTCCATAAATCAACCATAATGACAAGTAAATCTGAAGCTAAAAGAAAGTCTCTTACTCACCTTGGTTAATTAAAATTTTCTTCTCTTGTCTTAGTTTATTTTTAGCTTGACTAATTGATATAGTTAGTTCGGTAATTTAAGTTACTAGCCTTGGAAAAGTAAAAACAAAACCTTTTTCTAATTTCATTAGTAATTAGTGAGTAGTAGGATAAAGCAGATTAAATCACCGTTCCTTGAGTTCGACACTTGTTCTTACCATATCTATACTATTAAACAATTAGGTACACTGCCTAGTGTGTTTAATAGTCTCGTGAAAGAAGCATAAGTTTTATGAATTTAAAACTTGGAAAAATATATATATACATATTAAATACGCATCAGGCAACGAGTGATGGGTGGCACTGAGATAGTACTAAAGACGACTGAGTAGATTCAGCAGGTCAGATAGAGGTTACTGACAGCCCAGAGTTGTCAGAGGAGTTACGTAGACAGGCGACGATCCGAGCTAAAGTTCCAAGTTGGAGATTTTTTCCTCTTGAAGGTATCCCTGAGGAAAGGGGTGATCCGATTCAGGAAGCGGGGTAAACTGGGCCCCATATACATTGGTCCTCTTAGAGTGACCTCTAGAGTGGGTAAGGTAGCATACTGATTGGAGTTACCTGCACAGTTGAGCCAAATTCATAACACCTTCCACATGTCTCAGTTGAGGAAGTGTGTAGCCGATGAGACAGTGGTGGTACCCTTAGAGGACATTCAGGTAGATGCGAGCCTGAATTACATTGTGAGGCCGATATCGATTTTAGATCAGAAGGTGAAGGTGTTGAGGAATAAAGAGGTGACCCTGGTTCAGGTCCAATGGCAACATCGGAGGGGGTCCGAGATGCATGAGCAGTACCCCGAGCTAAACAAAGAACCCAACAACACCATGGCGAACATTTCTGAGCTCTCGATGGAGGCGTACAAAAAGAAAATTCGAGACAACACCGGTTCGGGGCTTATGCAACCCACCATACCCACCACTACCACATTTGAACTTAAATGGCACAACCTTACTGCATTAAAAGAGATTCCTTTCACTGGAAAGGATCATGAAGATCCTTATAATCATCTAGATAACGTCAACGACATCGCCGACTACTTTATTATTCCAAATGTACCAAGAGAAATGGTATTGTTGAGGATGCTCCTTGTCACTTTCAAGGGAGCCATGAAGGATTGGCTAAAAGGACTACGATCAGGCGCGATAACTACATGGGAAACAATGCGTGAATCCTTTTTGGAACAGTTCTGCTCTCCATCCAAAGTTGCTAAACTCAAAAAGGCAATTGATAATTTTGAACAAAAATTGAGAGAATCGTTGTACGAAGCATGGGAGCACTACAACGATCTAATTAGGAATCGCCCACAAAATGACCTCAATGTGCAACAAGAAGTGTTGATCTTTTATGATGGGTTAAAACTCACCACTAGACAACTCCTTGACTCTCAAGGCCCCTTAACAAAGAAATATCTGGCAGAAGTTAGGGAATTGATTGAAGAATTTTCTAAGCACTCTAGAGAATATCTTAATCCAAGGAATGACGTAACGAGGGGTTACGCTAATGCTGCTTCGGAAGAAATGTCGGAAGTATTGGAAATGCTACAAAACATGGATAAAAGAATGACTAAAATTGATCAAACAATCCATGATATTCGGGTTGGCTATGAAAACTGCAACCGGCCACATTTGACTAAGGATTATGACCTTGATGAAAATGGAAACCGAAAGGTTTACGCTTGCTACTTAATTGGTGATCATTTTGATGAAGCTTGGAGAAAATCCAAGAAAAAATGGTTACCCTATGATGAGTATAAAAAGGCCCAGGGTGAAAAGTATGAACAAAAAGGGAGAGGCTTTTACCAAAGAGAGGAACCACCAGTTGAAAAGAAATCTGATTTTGAGACTATGCTCACCCGATTTGCAGCCGCAACTGAAAAAAAAAGGCACGAGGGAACTGAATCAACAATTAAGGAACAACAATTAATGATTAAAGAGCAACAAATAATGATGAAGGAACAACAAGAGATGGTGAAAAACCAGCATGCATTGTTTAGAAATCAACAAGCTTCTATCCTCAACATAGAACAACAACTTGGGCAACTAGCTAAGCAATTCAATTAAAAGCCAACAGGAGGACTTCTAGGAAACACTGAACAAAACCCAATAGGAGCTCACATTCAAGAAATTACCACTAGAAACCGGAAAATTGTCACTCATTTAACACCCATAGATAGAAACAACTCGGATGGGGAGAAGGAGGTTCAAGAAGAAATTCGAGGACATGGATCTCAACAATCACCACGATGTGGTAAAAATACCATGTCGTGGCCAAAAGTTGAAAACAAAAATAAGGAATCCATAAATCCTTACCGCCCATCATCGCCATTCCCCGACAAAGAAATTCAAGAGAAGCATGCTGAAGAATATCGGAGGTTCTTAAGCCACATAAAGTCTCTTGAAATAAACATTCCATTCCTTGAGGCTTTAATTGAAATGTCAAAATATGCCATGTTCCTCAAAGACATTTTAACAAACTGGAAGAAAATAGAGGGTCTATAAAAGGTGGTATTAAATGAAACTTGTTCCGCTGCAATGCTAAACATGTTACCGAAGAAGATGGGTGATCCGGGAAGCATAACCTTACCATGCCAATTCGGGAATCTAGCAACTAGTCATGTGCTAGCCGATTCGGGAGCTAGTATTAATTTAATGCCCTATTCGTTTTTCAATAAGCTTGATCTTCCCAAACCAAGACCGGTCTGCATGAACATACACTTAGCTAACAAGACCATGACCTTCCCAAGGGGTATATGTGAAGACTTGCTTGTAAAAGTGGACAAGTTTATCTTTCCTGTGGATTTCATCATACTAGATATGGAGGAAGACGAACAAGGCCCAATCATCTTTGGAAGACCCTTCTTGAGCACCGCCTAAGCCTTAGAAGACATTAGAGAGTCCAAACTCACCCTCTGTGTAGGAAAAGAAGCGGTCACTTTTGGGGTTAATCGGGTAATCCCACATTCAAGAGCGAGTGATGATACAGCCTTTTCTATTGATGTGCTTGATGAACTATTTGAAAAGGATTTAGGAAGATGGAAGGAAAAGGAAACCAAGGGATTTATGGTGCTTAAAGATGGTGATTTTGATGCCGAACTGGATATGAAAGAATTGGAGAAGCTACTGGAAGAAAGTGAATATAATGAAGTAATAAAAGAGGCAGAAGAGGCAACACGACGTGGTGAAACCACCACACCATGGTCAAATGTTTTTTCATGAACTAATTCTAAAAGTTGCAACACCACAACGTGGAAAGAAACCCACGACATCGTGACTGATGAAAATCCAAAAATAGAGCTTAAATCCTAACCCGAGCACCTAGAGTATGCATTCATGGAGGATGGACAACAAAAACCAGTAATTGTAGTATCTGATCTAGCTAAACATGAAAAAAAAAGCCTTGTGGGAGTACTAAAGAAAAGACAAGGTGCCATGGCATGGAAGATAACCGATATCAAGGGAATTAGTCCAACATATTGTTCTCATAAGATCAACCTAGAAGAAGGAGCTAAACCCATAGTTCAACACCAAAGAGGACTTAACCCAAATATGCAAGAAGTGGTTAAGAAGGAGGTCATTAAACGTTTATATGCTAGTATCATTTACTCAATCTCCGATAGCCCATGGGTAAGTCCGGTGCACATGGTACCGAAGAAAGGAGGAATGACGGTGTTTACCAAGGAAGATAACAAGTTAATCCCAACAAGAATAGTAATCAGGTGGCGCATTTTCATCGACTATAGAAAGCTTAATGATGCTACATGCAAGGATTACTTTCCACTATCATTTATTGACCAAATGCTCTAAATACTTTCCAGTCATCTATATTATTGTTTTCTTGATGGTTTCTAGGGGTACTTCCAAATTCCAATTGACCCACAAGACCACTATTACATGCCCAAGTGGGACTTTTGCATACAACCACATGCCTTTTGGGTTGTGCAATGCACCAACTACATTCCAAAGGTGCATGATGGCTATCTTCGACAACATGCTCGAGAAATTTATGGAAGTCTTCATGGATGACTTCTCGGTTTTTGGATCCTCTTTTGAAGATTGTTTATACAACTTAGATCTAATGTTAGCGAGATTTGAGAAGACAAATCTAGTCTTATATTGAGAAAAGTGCCACTTCATGGTAAAGAAAGTGATTGTGTTAGGACACAAGGTTTCATGGTTGGGGATAGAGGTAGATAGAGAAAAAGTTGAAACGATAGCTAAATTACCACCCCCAACAAATGTAAAAGGGGTAAGAAGCTTTCTTGGCCATGGGGGATTTTATCTTCGTTTCATTAAATACTTTTCAAAGAGAATAAGGCCTTTGACTCAATTTCTTTTAAAGGATGCCCTATTCGACTTTTCAAAGGAATGTCATGAAGCATTTCAAATGTTAAAGGAGAAGTTGAGCACTACTCCTATTATGATAGCACCAAATTAGAGCCTTCCTTTTGAGCTTATGTGTGATGCTAGTGATTACGTGGTGGGAGCTATTTTGGGCCAAAGAATTGACAAATATTTTCACCTATTTAGTAGGCTAGTGAAACCTTTAACTCACATCAAGAGAATTATACTACTACCGAGAAGGAGCTACTCGTGGTGGTTTATGCTTTTGATAAATTCCTCCCATATCTAGTCTTATCAATGACAACTGTATTCACCGACCATTCAACCCTTAAGTATCTCTTTACTAAACAAGATGCTAAATCAAGATTAATACGTTTTTTTATTACTTTTACAAGACTGTGACATTGAGATTAGAGACAAAAAAGGAATGGAAAATGTAGCGACTGATCACTTATTGCGATTAGAGAACCTGCACTTGGAAGAATTAGAAGAAAACAAGATTGGAGATGATTTTCCCGAAGAGTTTCTTATTGTTATAGCAGGAGAAATACCTTGGTATGAAGATTTAGCCAACTACTTAGCAAGTGACTATATTACAAAAGATTTGACAAGACAACAAAAGAAGAAATTCTTCTCTAAAATTAAGTATTACTTTTGGGATGAGTTGTACTTCTTTCGAAGTTGCGCGGATGGTATGATAAGGAGATGTGTATTCAGGAAAGATATTTGAGAGATCTTGAAACATTGTCATAGCAGGCCCACCGGAGGACATCATGGAGCACAGTATACGGCTAAGAAGATTTATGATACAAGATTCTATTAGCCAACAATCTTTAAATATGCCGCTTAATACATCAAGGAATACGATTCATGCCAAAGGTCGGGGAATATTTCATCCCAAAACAAGATGCCCGAAAATAGAATTAAAGTTTGTAAGATATTTGATATACGGGGATTGACTTTATGGGACCATTCCCAATATTAAAAGGGAATATATACATCTTGGTGGCAGTTGACTACGTATCTAAATGGGCGGAAGCACAAGCACTACCTACTAATGATGTTCGAGTGGTGGTGCATTTTCTTAAAAAGTTATTCTCGAGGTTTGGAATTCTTAAAGCTCTTATTAGTGATCAGGTCACTCACTTTTCAAATGAGCAATTGGCTAAGTTGTTGCAAAAATATGGTGTACACCATAGATTTTCAACATCATATCATCCACAAACAAGTGGGCAAACCTAAGTTACAAACCGGGCATTAAAACGTATATTGGAGTAATCAGTTAGAAGTAATAAAAAAGAGTGGTCGGATAAGCTTGATGATGCACTTTGGGCATTTTAAACGACTTTTAAAACACCTATTAGTACTGCACCATATAGGTTGGTCTATGGAAATAATTGCCACTTCCCAGTTTAAATCAAGCATAAAGCATTTTGGGCCTTGAAAATTTGTAATTTTGAACTAACTGGACTTCATTCCAACCGATTGATGCAAAGGAATGCCCTTGAAGAACTTAGAAATGAAGAATACACCATTTCATTATTATATAAGGACAAGACAAAGAAATGGTATGACATGAAACTAAAAGGTCATAAAGATTTTCATGAAGGACAAAAGGTGCTACTCTTCAATTCAAAGTTAAAGCTTTTCCCAGGAAAATTACAAACTAGGTGGGATGGGTCGTTTGTTGTTAAACAAGTGTTCCCACATGGAGCTATTGAGCTTATATTAAGAGACAAAATCCCTTTCAAAGTTAACGGACATAGAGTGAAACATTATAAAGAAGGAATGCCTATTAAAGAAAAAGAAGGGGAAATTGTCAAATTCACACGAGCTAAAACAACTTGAAGCAGGAAGGAGTCCGGCTTCTGACTCCCCAAAAAGAAGCGCTTACGACAGGCAACCTGTGATTTTGAGTTTTCATTTTTCTTTCCTTTTTCTTTATTTTCTGTTATTATTCTTTGGTTTTGTTTTTGTTTTATTTATGTTTTATTCTCTCATTCTTCTGATTTTCTATAGAATTCAACATGGGGGTGGAATAAAATGAGTGTGGATGGTAGATTTATATAAAATTTTGACTAAATTGGACATTTTCTAAAAAAATATATCACCACAACATGGTGAAAGCCACCATGAGGTGGTAATTGTAGAGAACCTGATAAAAAACATTTCAAGGCAATACCACGACGTGGTGAATTCACCACGCCGTGGTGTCGAAATAACTGCAGTCAAATTAGGGTTTTTAAACCCCAGTCAAAACAATTTTTACTTTCCACTACGCCTCTCCCTCTCCGTGTTCCATCTCCCACGAAGAACATCCTTGCATTTTACTCGATTTCTTGCGGTTTTCAACCAAAAGTTATGATTCTTATGTGATTTTTTTTGCTCTCAATCGCTATTTATGTTGGTATAGGGTATATATTTGTTGATTAGAACACATTTAGGACCAATATTAGGAACTTAGGGTTCCGAGTTTTGCAAAATCAGACCCAAATTAGGTTTTTTTCCCCTTGATTTTGTTACCATTCTACTTTGTATTATGCCTAAAACAAACCTGAAGTTGTATTGAGTTAAAATGGTATGGATTAAGGACCGACCGACTGAACCACAGAATAGAGATTGTATGTCAACCACAACGACTCGTCGTGGTGGGGTATTTTAAGGCCTTTTCTGTTGTATTTTGATTTTAATAATGCACAAGGTTCCTTGTATGTTCTTTGTGTTTATTTTGCAGACATGGCCAGCCGACCAAGACGCAACCAACCCGAGATTCGCCCCGACTTTCAGTGGAACACTTTTTCATGAAATGTTTGACTCAAGGTTTATACAAGTTGGAATGCTAAGCTTGATTGTCTAAATCAACAAAATGTACATGTGCCTGCACCGGTAGATTGGCAATGGATGAGCAAAATCGGATTGTTGGAAGCAATGATACCATATCTTGATAAAACATTTGATGACATTCATGGGCAATTTCGTTGTCTGGGGTGGAGGTGGATATTCCATATTCAAGAGATCGTGTACAAGGAAGTAGTCATCGAGTTTCTAGCCACAATGTCTTTTGCAAGGAAGGATGGAATTTATGCTGACAACAACCTCACTTTATGCCTCGGTGGCGAGAGGCGTGCTCTTAGCCTTTCTGATTTTGCACTAAGGATGGAGATTTACAGAGGGGTTTAAAGCAGAATTGCATATTGTGTGAGAAATACAGAGGGGTTTAAAGTAGAATTGCATTGGAATGCAATTGCAAATGGATTTTATGATAAGGGAACTGCGCAAGAGAGTGACATCCGCTATCCTATCCATCGATTGCTACACCGCCTAATCACCGACACTATAAATCAACAACAAGAAGGGGATAAGTGCCCAACTATAGACATATTTTTCTTATGGGATCTTACTTCTGACAATACTCATGTAGATCTACCATTTCTATTGGTGGATTTTCTTGCGGTCCGTGCAGGAAAAGATAGGCGAGGGTCTCCATTATATGGTGGTATGTTGATTACCCTGATTGCGTGTTCATATGGCGTACTTGAAAAACGCGAAGCCATGATGTTGATTGTGGAGCCAAAAAATCCCTACTCTACACTTCTTTATAAGATGGCAAATATTGCTATTGATCATGTATATGGTAATTTTGGTATTCCTGATGACACTTCACGAGGCCGAGTTCCGAGGCGGGTACGACCAAGGGGAAATGACCCTAAAGGAGAGGAGCCACCACTTTACCCAACCAATGATGAGATGCCCACGGATCCTTATAACATTGCTATGAGGAGGTTTGATGATAACTTCACATGGGGTGTCAACTATACTAACATGGGCCTAGACCACCTTATGTAGCAAATGCATATGACCCATCCTGCTCATTTTCCTCATGCTTATCTATATATACCGAGTTGGGAGGAATTATGGAGAAAGCAAAAATGTGGAGTGGGTGGTAGTGGAGGAGAAGGTGATGATGGAGAACACGAAGATTGAGAGTTTTATCCTTTTATTTTAGTGGATTCAAGACTTTGTTTGTTTTTATGTCTTTTATCTTTGTGTCTATAGCTTGTGTAGTTTGGTTGTTGACACCTATTTCCTCTTGGTTTTGGTTGTTTGACGAATGTTTACTTCTTTTATTGCTTTTCCTTGTTTTAGTTTCAGGGTATTATTTTAGAGTTCAAATAAGGGTATTAGTGGCAAAAGAAGGTTATTTATAGAGCGCGCTTAGGAGACGATGAGAGAGGTGAGATTTGAGCAATTTTTCTGGATTTTTATGTGAGTCATTGATTGAGGAGTCACGTCCAACAGCTTCATATGTTACTCGGTGCCACTTATATTTTGAGAATCAGCACATGAGTTCACACAATTTTGTGATTTCAAGACCACCACGACGTGGTAATTCCCACCACGCCGTGTTGTCACAGTTAGAAAACCTTGAATTTATTCTGTTTGATTCACCATGATGTGGTGATATCCACCACGGGGTGGTGCCTCTCGAGTCCTTTTTACAAGTCAGATCATGTACTTTCAGAAGTCTAGGTGTTCGAGAGTGGCGTTTCTAACTTTATATTCAATTTCATGGGTTGGATGAGCTGTTCCAACACCTTGGAATTTAATTTTCACGCAATGTTGAAGAATTTTCCCAGCTGTCAGGACATCGTTGATACTTTCTTATGTCGTGGGGGAGTTTCTCATCACATTACGAGGATTCCATGCTACCTTCCAATTCTGTTTCAACACTTTCACGCAACCTAGTTTGCCAACACATTTACACACGGTTCAAGATGCATCTTCCACCTAGGGGAGTTTGTTCCTTTTCTCCTTCTTTTTAATTTATATGTTTTGCATAGTATGCAATGAGGACATTACATGAAATAAGTGTGGGGTAAGGGGTATATTATTTTTCATGAGAAAAGGCATTTGATTTTAAAATTTTTGCATTGCTAGTTTCAGAATTTGCATTCACATAAACTTGAAATAATAGTTTAACTTAGGAAACTTAGCCAATTAAAATCTTTGCTAGCATAGTATGGGATGATCCAATGAGAGCCCAAATATTTACCCGAGCTAACACATGTTACAATGTATTTGTGGCTTCCCATTTCCTAGTGAAAAGTCATGTGGTATGAAAGGTAATCTGGTAGCTTATATGGCGTAATACGTTATGCAACCTAAACCTGAAATCTATCCAGGAAAGCTAAGGTAGTCATTGCACTTAGATTAATACCTTAACCAATAAAGGTTGAAGCTAAGCTCCTTGCTTAAGCATGTAGGATTTGAGTGAAAGAAAAGTGAGATATAGATGTAAAAAAGAGAGAGAGAAAAATTACCAAAAAGTGAAAGATTTTTGGAGCTATCAAAGTGTGAAGACCAAAAGATCAAATTTCTGAAGAAACCCAAAAATTAAAAGATACCAAAAGACAAACAGAAAAGTAGCTGAATTCAAAGAAATCAAATATACAAAGAAAAAGAAGAATTCAAGAGCTCCATTGTGGTATCAAAGTGGTAATTTTTAGAATTTATGTATGCTTGGTTGTTTAGCAAAAAATATCTTGAGGTTAACAAAAGATTGATTCGAAGGGTTGCAAAAATGAGTGTTATATAAGCTTAGGGGTGAAGGTTCATAAGGATTGTAAGTATTTAGGAGTGGGAAGCTCTTAGTAATTATAGACACAAATACATGCATTGAGGTCTTTGGATAATGGTTGGATTTGAAATGGATTGTTTTGTACTTTGTTGGTAAAATAAGAAATCAATTTGCTCGAGGGTAACTGTGACATCCCCAAAATCTCGGCCAGAAAAGACCGATTTCATTTATGCTTTTTAAAATAATTTTCAGAGTAAATCCTTTTAATTTTAAAAGAGATGCGGAATTTGTTCCCAAAAACAAAACATGATAAAATAGATATTTATCAAAACATTTCATAAAGAAATATGATTTCATTTCATAATCAAAAGTCGGGATGTCATGTTCCGATACAGGTCATAAAGCATAAACGATAACATTACAAGTCGTTCAACAAATATATACATATACAGACTTGTAAACAAAAACAACTTGATGTTCGCCCATCTTAAGCTCTTGCGCCACTTCCTGTAAAATAAATCAACTGAGTGGGTCAGGCTTGGGAGCCTGGTGAGCATATAGGGTTTTCAACCCACAATAATTATATTTAATTTCAACAATCAACAATAAACCCGATTACCCATTCCCGTTATCCTCACCTTACGTTCCTAAAAATAACGTCTATTATAAGGAACCTATTTCAGGATTTTTCATCGGGACGGACATCACTGCAGAGGGGCTTCCTCAACAATAAGTGTCCTAAAGGCAACCATGTGGGGGATAGAGTACACCGGTGAACACGTCGTTCACAACACCTACAGGTAATGAGTCTGCTAGTGTTCCACAGGACAGTCTAGAATAGTCCGTGGTCGTCATCCATACTCTGCTGAATGACTAGAATAACACCAATAACACCGAGGCCTCTCATCTGTTTATTACACACCAATTATCTACCCATGTTCTACCCAACATATTAGTAGATAAAAATATACATTTTTATACATAGTTTAAAAACCTGTATAACATGTTTTAATCAACACATATTCCACATAACAGATGAGGCATACACACATAACACGTATTTCATAGAGAATACATCAGATCTATAAGATAGAAGAGAGTGAATATACATTCACACGTATAACAACCAAATATATACACATAACACGTATTTTATATGAAATACTTCATAATATTGCGTTGGAAAGAAAATAACTACACACTCACCTGGTCAGAAGATGATCGGGTAGCACTACGGCTTGTAGAAGAGGTGTTTCTCCGTAGATCTGGAAGATCTTCACAAAACCGGGCTCCTCGCGGGCAGCATTTCGACTTGGGAATAACGCTCTTCGGGATCCTCGGGGCTTCGGATCTTACTTCGGGGCTCGGGAATATTACCGGGGCTTTGGGGTATGATTGGCACGCAAATCGAGGCAAAACTTTGAGAGAGAGAAGAGTTTGAACAAGAGAAAATGGCTGAATTCGAGTTCTATTTATAGGCTGCTGGGTCTGGGATTACGCGGGGCGTACTCAAATTACGCGGGGCGTACTTTGACGTCACTGCGTGCGTCGACTGGTGGCACTCGAGTATTGGTCAGACAAGTTGCATCCGACTGAGTACGCGGGGCGTACTCAAATTACGCGGGGCGTAATTGACTTGTCAAACTTCTAAATTGCGTAACTTTCGCATACGAGCTCCGTTTTCGACGTTCTTTATATCCACGCGAAGGTCAGACCATACTCTACAACTTTCATTTAGACTCTGTCGGCTAATTTTGACTTTTATTTTTATTATTTATTTTTAGAAGGCCGGGACAGAAAAACTTCGTTATAAATTCATAACTTCTTCGTCTGACGTCCGTTCTCGCCTAACTTTTCATCGTTTCGCTACTAACAACAAGATCTTCGATTCTCATTTAGATTGTTTCGGCTAAAAACCGCTCGATCTCAAATCGAGTATTCGGGCTGTATACTGCTAAGTCGAAACTTCATAAAATCATAACTTCCTCATACGAAGTCAGATTTGGGCGTTCCTTTTATGCACGCTCTCGGTTTAACGAAATCTACGACTTTCATTTAGATTGCTAAGGCTAAATATCGCTCTATCTTAAATTCATATTTTACGTCATTCGGCGTCGTGTCGGTTCTGTCGCGAAACTTCGACAGGTCATAACTTCTTCGTTATAACTCGGATTTTGGCATTCCTTATATCTCCGGAATCCTTGTTTCGACCACTACAACTTTATGCAAAGATGTCGGGCTTATCTCACACTTAAATTTTGACGCTTATTTTATTCTTAATTTATTAAATTATAAAAATTAAGAAAATACACACATAAATCACATAATTCAAATAATTCACAAATAATACATTCTCATTATTTCAAGTTGAGTTACAAGGTTAACCTAGACTATTACATTGCTAAAAATGGCAAGCCTAGAAACACGGGCGTTACAATTCTCTCCACCTTAGAATGATTCCGTCCCCGGAATCACACACCAGCAAACAAATGTGGATAGCGACTCATCGTGTCACTCTCCGTCTCCCAGGTGAGATTTGGCCCATTCGTGTGTTTCCATCGGACAAGCACTAACTCCACCATCTTACGTCGCAATTTCTTAGTCTTTCGGTCAACAATTGTCTCCGGTTCCTCAATCAACCTTTTGTTCTCATTGATCCTCAACTCTGAAAGTGGAATTATGTCGGGAACTTCTCCCGTGAACTTCCTCAAATAACACACATGGAAAGTGTTATGAATTCCATTCAGTTCTTCTGGTAGTTCGAGCTTGTAAGCTTGGTTCCCAATCCTCTGAAGAACTTTAAACGGTCCAATAAACCTTGGACTTAACTTTCCCCTTTTTCCAAATCTTATAAGTCCCTTCCACGGCGAGACTTTAAGCAAAACCGAATCTCCAACTTCAAAAGTCATCGGTCTTCGCTTTTTGTCAGCATAACTCTTTTGACGGTCCTGAGCTGCTAACATTCTCTCCCTAATTATTTTCAACTTTTCAGCAGTTTGATGGACTATCTCCGGCCCCATAAACTGCTTTTCCCCAGCCTGAAGCCAACAAGACGGCGTACGACACTTCTGTCCATACAAGGCTTGATAAGGTGCCATCTTTATGCTCGAGTGAAAACTATTATTATAGGAAAATTCTACCAAAGGTAAATATTCATCCCAATTACCTAGGAATTCCAAGGTACACGCTCTTAACATATCTTCAAGTGTTTGTATCGTCCGTTCGCTCTGACCATCAGTCTGCGGATGGTAAGCTGTACTTAAACACAACTTGGTACCCAATTCCTCTTGTAGACTTTTCCAAAATCTTGAGGTGAAACGACTATCACGATCCGACACAATTGTTAGCGGAACACCGTGAAGTCTCACAATTTCCTTCACATAAGAATTCGCAAGCTTTTCCATAGACCATTTCTCATTGGCTGCTATGAAATGCGCACTCTTAGTGAATCGATCGACGACCACCCAAATCATGTCGTGACCATTCTTTGTTCTGGGTAGTTTAGTGACAAAATCCATAGTAATGTCTTCCCACTTACCCATAGGCACAGGCAATGGTTCTAAACTCCCGTACGGTTTCTGATGTTGTGCCTGGACTCTTGCACAAGTCACACACTCGGCCACATACTTTGCAATGTCGAGCTTCATCGTCGGCCACCAATAATAGGGTTTCAGGTCCCTATACATTTTAGTGCTACCGGGATGAATTGAGTACATGGTCTTGTGAGCTTCTTCCATCAGAAGATCTCTGACTCCTCCTGTCTTAGGTATCCAAATCTGATGAGATTAAAGTTTCTTTTTAATCTATGAAGATCGAAAAGATCTTGAACAAGTTATGAAAACAATGACGATATAAACACAGTAAAATTATAGAACGAGAATGAATCAAACGTGTCGAATGATTAAAACAAAATCCTCAGAAGAGCTCGATTAAGAACATCAACTGTAGAGGATTGGAAGGTTACAAGTATGATCAAAGAAACCTTTAGTCGTCTGGAAAAATATCGTATTCTTAGATCTCTAAAAACCTTAACCTAATATGCATGCAAGCATAAGCTTATATACAAAGCATAAAAGACACACGGTTGGACAAGCCCAAACCGTAATACAAAGAATTATAAACAAACGAGCCCAAAAGACGCAATCTTCTAAGCCCAACAATCTCCCCCTTTGCGTCAATTTGGGGCGAGATCTTCACTCTGTCTTCAAAGCAGATGGCTTCTTTACCGTTTGAAAAATTTTCGGTATCAAAGCTAGAATATGATGCCTGAAGGTAATATACCAACGAAGCATATCTGTAAAGTTCTTCTTATCTGCTGTTGTATTCTGTTTGCATCGGTGAATGATATTGATGATGTGCTCCAGACACTCTGTAGAGAACAGATGCTTGTCTACCAACGCAAACAGAAACTTGTGCTTATCCCCCCTTGTGAACATAACTGTCAGATTGGAAGAATCAATCTGCCCCAACTTCATTTTATGGACATCTCCGGTTTTGGAAGTGGGCTTGACAGTCGGTTTCTTATTCATCACCTTTGCTATTTCCTGATCCATAGTGGCTAGCTCATGGACATAGGAAGCCAACATTCTTTTAAGATGAGAAAGAATTGGTTCATATTCTCTCTGGTTGGAGAGAAGAATGTTGTATAGCAAGATCCAATCGTGGGGGTTCAGACTGGGAAGATCTGCCAGAGAAATAAGATGTTCGGTGTTGGCAGTTCCTCTGTTGATTTTGAAATTGACGTTTACAAATTTCCCAGCCTGGGTTGGTTTCAGTACCTTGACTCTTATAATTTTCTGGGCGCTCCAAGTCAAGTACTGAGGTTGACCGAATTTCAGATAGAAATCGATAAGCTCCCTGTCAACCTTCGGGTTCGGATGAGGGACGTTTGCAGTGACATCAAAGCAGTGAAAAGTGAAGGCTTTACGCGTAATGGGCATGTCGAACTGCGAGTCTTTGGAGTTTTCACACTCAAAAGATGCAATTGGTTCCAACCAATAAATAGAAGGAAACTCAATTGCTTGAGTGATGAGTGTGTCTCTGTCCCAATCTGGGAACAGAGTCTTTTTAGCTTGAATTGCCTCCTCATCCTCCCGGATTTTCCTTTCTCTGGCTTCTGCCTCACGAGCTATCTTCAATGTTTCATCAAGCTCTCTGTCCCGTTTCTTGCGTTGAAGAGCTTCAGTAATGGTTTCATCTGATTCTGATTCGCTCTCAACTAGGACATGTTTACCAGAACCCGAAGCTACATTACCCTTCGGTTCTTGTTTGGACATACCTTCCTCTCCCCCTTGTCTCGGAAGAACATGCTTCTCCGAGACACCCTTCATTTCACTTAGGATAGTGATCGCCGGAAGGAGTTTCGCCTGGAGATGCTGACGAACAGTGAGGGTTAGGAAGGGATCATGGGAGTCAAGAACACCGGTTAACATATTTTTAACGTCACCAGCGCAACTCTGAAGAACTGCCCTTTGAGTTTGAAGTAAAGTGATTTCTTGTTGTGCCTGGGCCAGTTGAACTTTCTGCAAGTCAATAGTTGCCTGGTGCTTGATAACTTCTTCCTTCAGGGTGCTCTCGGCTGCTAAAGAGGCAAAACGTGAATCCAAAGATTTGAGAATTGAAGTGGATTCAGTTTTGAGGTCAGCACGCAGAGCCTCAAATTTCCTGGTTTCTCCCTGAAGTGTGGCTGCGAACGAGTCTACTGATGCTTGAAATTTGGAAGCATTTGAATCAGCATGAGCCTTGAGAGAATCAAGAAAGATCTGAGTTGTATGAACAACCTCAGAAACTTCCTTAGTGGCTTTGGAGCATGAGGCTGCTGAATTGTCTACAGCGTCAGTAGAGCGATCCAAGGCTTCGGTGTAAGTCTGGATTGCTGACTCGATGAAAGCCTTCAGCACAGCACCCCCATATGCTTTACTGTCAGCCAGCAGACTGTCGAGTTTTGCGTGAATCTCTTGAAGTTGCTGACTTGACACAGGGGTATCTGTATCGGTGTCGGTAGGGATCCGTTAAGGGCTGTAATAGATGGAATCAAATTCATCATCATCACCCCCTAGGGTAGCACCGGAGTTAGAAGATGGAGAAGGGGAGGATTGAGGGTTGATGACCGGGGTTTCAACCACAGAAGCAGCCCCCGTATCAGATACGTTGACCGTTACTGGTGGTTGGGTTGTGGTTATGGTGATAGATTCTGTGATAATAGGTTGGGAGATAGAAGATGAAGGTTGAGAAATGGTGAAGGGAATAGTGGTTTCGGTTGTGGTTTGGGGAATTGATGTTGGAACAGAACTTGAGATGTTCTGTTTGGGTGATTGGGTTGGGGTTGGAAATTTTGGGGAAGTAGGAGGGGAAGGAGATTTGGTAATTTGGGGAGATTTAGGTGGGGTAGGTGAGTTTTGTGGAGACGAAACGGGTGCAGTTTCGGGTTGAGGATTAACATCTGGTGGGGTAGGTGAGTTTTGTGGAGACGAAACGGGTGCAGTTTCGGGTTGAGGATCAGCATCTTCTGTTTCGGATGGTGCATTCTGTTTTGATTCAGAAGGAGATCCTTTGGCTCTTTTAGCCATCTTCTTGACCTTTTTCGATCTCGGCTGAGAAGGTGCCTCTGCCTCGGATTTGCGTTTGGAGGACCTTCTCTTTTTCTCCTTTTGGGGTGCGGGTTCCTTCATCTCAGCCTTCTTCTTTTTGCTCGCTCTTTTGCCTCGGTTAGCAGGCTGATCCAGAGCCTCAAGAGCTGCACGTTGTTCCTCGGAAAGAACCCTAGGAGGCAGGGGGGTTCTGGAGCTGTAGTCCGCCATAATCTTGCTGTGGGGCGTGACACATCTGTACATGGACTCAGGGATTAGTCCATAGTGGAGGAACTTACTTGGATCTGAGAGAATGATTTTCTTGGTGTGGTATGTGGCAATTGAAGCCATAAGAACATCCTTCATGACAGGGATGTCAAGAGAATCAATGGCTCTCCTGGTGATGAGGGTCCAAAACCTGGCGCATGAAATTTCTGAGTGCCTTGCGGTAGAGTTGAGACTCTGAACCACTTGAGACCAGAGAATCGACCCATAGTCCAGATTGATCCCGTTGTAAAGCCCATACAGCATTGTGAGAAATCCTTTGCTAGTGGTGTCGGAACCACCACATCGCTCCGCTAAACCCTTAATTAAAAGGGTAAGCAATCCATTCCACTGAGATGGAAGACATGATTTCTTGACTTTGCCAACAGATGTTAGAACATCTGTATACCCCATCTCGTACATCATCTTAAAAATCTGGGCGGTTGTGATGAAGTCTGGTGAAATAACAGAAGCATCTACGGCAAGCCCTAGAAGAGAGCAAAACCGTGCTTTGGAAACGGAAGTCTTCTTGTCGTGAATAGAGAAATAGATACGGTCTTTGTGTTTGTCATAGCTTGCTGTGGAGTAGACTTGAGATAGCAGGGTCATAGGAACTGCCTCCACCTGCGTTAATGCCAATACCAATGGGGAATATGTGAGGCATTCCACCACGTAGAGCATATATGAGTCATAGACGTATGGAGACAACTCTATGATCATGTTCTGATTTGGTTTGATTGCAAGAAAAGAAGAAGAAGCAGACTGCTCGTGAGTGGAAGAAGAAGTCGCCATTGTTGAGTTTTTGGAAGAAGATGAACAGGGGCAACTTTTTCAGAGAGATAATGCTTTGAGAGGTAACTGCCAAAGAACACGATCACGTCTTATTTATACCGTTCCCAGGTGAGAGAAAATCGTGATGATTAGGAACCCAAAACGTCGCCTGAAAAAGCGCGATTAGAAGTTATGGTGTATTCAATGAAGACGTCAGCACACGTGGGGCTGAAACGAATCCTTTGCACGCGCCCAAATCTTTTTCGTACCGTTTGAAATCCCTTGTGCCCTCGTTTGGTTACAGTTGAGACTTAGAACCATGTGCCAAACAGTAATTAGAATGTGGGAAAATAATTCCGTGCATAAGAGTGTGAAAGACAAGGAAATAAGTCTAATGTGTTTGGTAGTGCGTGTTGTCTAAATAAAAGACAGAAGGCAGAAGATTCCGGGCAAGAATCGCTTCCTTCAGAGTCAAGAGAGACCTGAAGTGTTTGTGTGGTATCCCGAGAAATACGATCAGTTGTTTTTAGAGAAACAATGAAAGGCGTCTTCTGATGATGGCTAAGAGGTGGCTGAACTCAATCCAAACATTAAGTCTTGACATAAAACTTAAGTGTTGGTAGAGTTACCTGTGAGACCGATGTGATCTGTTGAACAGGTAGGTGGGAAGTATTCTGTGATGGGAATGATATAGACAGAAATCTCAAAATAAATTAAATTGGATCTATTTGGGAAGAAATGTCTTAGGACGAGACAGTTTCATAAAAGATCACTCATAAAGAAGATTTCCAAGTAAAAGCTTGAGTTAATAACTCACCGTCAATTCTATTTAGGTGTTGGATTTTGGGTTTCACTCAGAACGTGGTAATCGAATCTAAGATCATGAACTCAGATGTTGTGCAACCATAAGCCTCAGTGGTAAAGACCGAGAGCATCAAGGGTTACTTTGGGGAGTGAATGTAAGTGAAGAAGTTGAAGAGATGGTTAAGAGACCGAACGTACCTTCTGCTACATAAATGGGACAAAGCAGAGCAACTCATGTTTCAGATGAGTAAAAGAAGGTAGCTCTAGACCGAATATGAGAGAATAGCCTGATTGGGAAGAAACGATAGGTATTGATCGAATCATTAAGGCATGCTCAAGGTCATAGAGGCTTGAGACAACATACAGCAGCATGCTTCTAGGGACGTCTAACTAGTCTTATAAGAGAAAAACATACCTGGATGAACGTTCCATAAGAAGATACTTGTATTCACTTGAGCAAGAAGTACATATAAGATATTTTTGAAATTTTGAAATTTACTTAGAGATAAATAAATACTGAAAGACAAAATATTTTTGTTAATTTTTAATTTTCTGAAAAAGAAATAAAAACAGAAAGATAAAATATTTTTGTTAAATTTGAAGTTTCTGAAAAAGAAATAAAAAAAAACAGAAAGACAAAATTTAGACAAGGAAAAGTAGTAGAGATTAGAAAGAACCGAGCGGTTTGATTGAATGAGTGCCTATCTTGTAGAGACAGAGAGAGACCGAGCGATCTGGTTGATTTGGTTCCGTTATGTTACTAGAGCAGAGAGCAACAGAGCGTTCTGCTAGGTTCGGTTCCTTGATTTTGCCAGAGCAGAGAGTAACCGAGCGGTCTGGTGGATTCGGTTCCTTGATTGTACTAGAGCAGAGAGCAACAGAGCGTTCTGCTAGGTTCGGTTCCTTGATTTTGCCAGAGCAGAGAGTAACCGAGCGGTCTGGTGGATTCGGTTCCTTGATTGTACCAGAGCAGAGAGTAACAGAGCGGTCTGTTAGGTTCGGTTCTTGAATTTTACCAGAACAGAGAGCAACCGAGCGGTCTGTTAGGTTCGGTTCTTGAATTTGACCAGAACAGAGAGCAACCGAGCGGTCTGTTAGGTTCGGTTCTTGAATTTGACCAGAACAGAGAGCAACCGAGCGGTCTGTTAGGTTCGGTTCTTGAAATTTTTTTTTTTTTTTATTTTTATTTTTTTTTATTTTTTTTTTAATTAGAGACATGAGGATTTGGGACCGATTCTGCAACCATCATGCCTAAGCCTTGCAATATCTGATTGAATGATGCTTCAGGAAGAGCTTTTGTAAAGATGTCAGCCAGCTGATCAGTGGTTCTTACGAAGTGAACTTCGACATTTCCATCTTCCACATGATCTTTGATGAAGTGATACCTTAGTGCTATGTGTTTGGTTTTGGAGTGTTGCACTGGGTTATGACAAATCCTAATTGCACTTTCGGAGTCACAATATAGTGGGATCTTCTTCATATTGAGTCCATAGTCTCGAAGTTGACTTTGGATCCAAATCACTTGTGATGTGCATGATGCGGCTGCAATGTATTCTGCTTCGGCTGTAGATAGCGACACGCATGTCTGTTTCTTGGATTGCCAGCTAACTAACTTCCCGTCAAGAAATTGACATCCACCGGTCGTGCTTTTTCGGTCGAGTCCACATCCTCCAAGGTCAGCATCAGAATAGGCTTGAACGAAGAAGCCTGAGTTGGATGGATACCAAAGACCTAAGGAGGTGGTTCGCTTGAGATATCGGAGGATGTTCTTCACTGCAAGCATGTGAGGTTCACGGGGGTTTGCCTGAAATCGAGCACAATAACACACAGAAAACATGATATCAGGTCTGCTAGCAGTAAGATACATTAACGATCCAATCATTTGACGATAGAGCGTGATATCAACAGCTGGTTTGTCTAGAGATGGGGTAAGCTTAGTGCCGAATGCCATTGGGACTTTGACTTTTGAGTCTCCCATCATACCGAACTTTGCTAGGAGAGTCTTCGTGTAAGCTTCCTGATTAATAAAGATGCCTTCGGGTCCCTGTCTTATGTTTAAACCAAGGAAAAAGTTAATAGGACCCATTGAGCTCATTTCAAACTTAGTCTCCATCAGCTTTCTAAATTCAGCCGTTAAGCTTGGATTTGTGGAGCCAAAGATGATATCATCGACATAAATTTGAACTATCATAAGGTGGTTACCTTCCTTTTTGCGAAAGAAGGTTGGGTCAACCGAACCTTGTTTAAATTTAGACATCTTTAAAAATTTTGTAAGCGTTTCATACCAGGCTCTCGGAGCTTGTTTAAGGCCGTACACAGCTTTATCCAGAATATAGCAATGATTTGGATGCTTTTCGTTCACGAATCCAGGAGGTTGCTCTACGTACACCGTCTCTTCAAGTTCTCCATTGAGAAATGCACACTTGACGTCCATTTGGAAAACTTCAAAGTTCTTGTGAGCAGCATAAGCTAGGAATATTCTAACAGATTCTAGCCGAGCTACTGGAGCGAAAGTCTCTTCGTAGTCTATCCCTTCCTCTTGACAATATCCCTTGACCACCAAACGAGCCTTGTTCCGTATAACATTACCTTCCTTGTCCATTTTGTTCCTAAAGACCCATTTGAGACCAACAACCGAAGCATCTGGAGGAGTTGGAATTAGGCGCCAGACTTTGTTTCTTTCAAATTCGTTCAACTCGTCTTGCATTGCTTGAACCCAATCAGAGTGGTCGAGAGCAGTGTTAACTGTCTTTGGTTCAACTTTTGATACGAATGAATTGAACATGCAAAACTCTACCTTTGAAAATAAGGAAGTCTGTTTTGCCTTCAGTTGTGATCGGGTCAGAACCTTTTCAGATACATCCCCAACTACCTGAGAGACAGGATGATCTCTGGTCCATTTGATAAGAGGAGGGTAATTTGGATCAACGGTTGGGTCTAAGTCGGCATTGATTATTTCTTCTAGTTCAGATTGGCTATCATAACCGAGTGTCACATCGTCATGTTCTACCTCAGTTGGTGTACTTTGGAAGATATGAGGTTCGTGTGATTCTAGCGGACCTGAGCTTGCTGGTGTTGAGACCTCTTCGGTTGAAGTTGTGAAATTTGGCTCCCCCTGGACTTGAGCGTTTGGCTCCCCCTCGACTTGTGTGCATGGCTCCCCTTCGACTTGTGTGCATGGCTCCCCTTCGACTTGTGTGCATGGCTCCCCCTCGACTTGAGCACTTGGCTCCCCCTCGATTTGAGCTTCGTTGGAAGGAGAGTCGTTACAGATTGATTCTTCTTCATACATTCTCCTTGCAGCATCTTCAACAATCTGCTCCATGTGATCAACTTTGTTATCTGCTGCACCAGCCTCAGAAAGTGAAGCATTCTCTGGTTCGTCAAAGAGCTCCAGAAATGTCTCGAATAGATTAGCAACCGAGACTGTAACCATGCCATTTGGAGGAAAGATTTCCCCAGTGATATTTTCTTTAGCCTGCAGCTTCTTGACATAGTTGTCGTCAAAGGTCACATAATACGTCTCTTCAATTTTTCTTGAACGCTTGTTTAGGACCCTGTATGCCTTGGATGTGAGAGAGTAACCCAGGAAAATTCCTTCGTCGGCTTTGACATCAAACTTGTTGCGGTGTTCTTTGGAGTTGAAGATGAAACACCTTGAGCCGAACACATGAAAAAATTTCACATTTGGCTTCCTGTTGTTCAATATCTCATATGGGGTGAGTGCGAACCTTTTGTTGAGATATGACCTGTTCTGTGTAAAACAAGCAGCACAAATAGCATCAGCCCAAAAATAAAGAGGTAAAGAAGCGAAACTTAGCATAGTTCGGGCAGCTTCACACAAGGATCGGTTTCGTCTTTCGACTATTCCGTTCTGTTGTGGTGTGTAGGGAGCTGAGAAATTATGACTAATTCCCTTCTCTGCAAGAAACTCTTCAAACTCCCTGTTCTTGAATTCGAGACCATTGTCGCTTCGGATGTTGCGAACAACCTTTTTGAGTTGTACTTCAATTTGCGTAATAAACGTTTTCAGCTTTTGAGTCGCTTCAGATTTGAGCTTTAGAAAGAACACCCATGTAAATCGAGAAAAGTCATCAACGATAACAAGAATATACTTGCTACCACCGATGCTTTCGATAGATGAAGGACCACACAAATCAATATGAATTAATTCGAGTGGTTCAACAACTTTTGTATTGATAATAGATGGATGACTTTGACGACTCTGCTTTCCCATTTCGCATGCAGCACATAGATGATCCCTGTCGAACTTGAGTAATGGAAGGCCCCTTACATGACCTCCTGTAACAAGACGATTGATATCTTTGAAGTTAAGATGAGATAATCTTCGGTGCCACAACCAGCTTTCATCGGATTGCGCTTTTGACAATAAGCATACAGCTGGGTTTCCTTTGATGGGTTTCATGTTTAAGGGAAACATTTCACCCTTTCGCTCTGACTTGAGAATTATTTTATTTGACTTTTTCTCTATTATTTTTGAACCTTCATCATCGAATGAGACTTTGAGACCTGTACCTCCAACCAGTTGAGATACACTAATGAGGTTGTGCTGGAGTCCTTCCACATATGCCACCTTCCTTATTGAGAAATCCCCATTGGTTATCATTCCGTATCCCTTTATGGTGCCGAAAGAATTGTTTCCGAACTTGACGTTGCCACCATTTGCAAGCGATCTGTACTCCCTAAGCTCTTCTTTCCTCCCTGTCATGTGACGTGAGCAGCCACTATCAATGTACCATTCTTCATCAAACTGCTCGTCACTTATAACCTGCAAAATTTAGAGAGATTTAGGAACCCAAAGTTTCTTGGGTCCACGTGAGCTTTGCATGGAAACAGGAGCAATGAGAGAGATATCAACAAGAAAAGTTCTTTTTACGAGAGTTGTTTTATCTTTCCTTTTAATGGTGTACACTTTTATTTTGTTAAGATTAGTAGTGTTAGATTCGGTCTTTGGAGTGGATTTATCGACTTTCTGCTTCCACTTTTGCTAAGTTGATGAATGAGATTTAGAACGAGATTGATATGAAACTGAGGATGAAGAAGAATTGGAAGAATGAAAAGAATCAGACTTAGAAGGAGACTTTAGGTGACCCTTTTGTTTTTGATCATTGGAGGGACCGACCTTAGAGTTTTGAACTCTTTTGTCTTCAGAACCGAACCTTTGTGTTTGGTTCGAGCCACTTTTGGAACAGAACCTTTGGTTCTGGTTGATATCCTTTTCAGAACCGAACTTCTGCTTTCGGTTGTTGTCCTTTTGTGAACCGAACCTCGGCTTTCGGTTTTTGTCCTTTTGTGAACCGAACCTCGGCTTTCGGTTTTTGTGACTTTCAAGCTTTTCTTCAGGAATGTCTTCATACTTTAGATTCTTGTCTTGATGAGTGAAGTATGCATTCTGGGAACGCCAAAATTGTTTCCTTTCCGAAAGGTTCTTCCGGTATCTGATGTTCCTTTCTATCTTCCTGTTCCGCATCTGAGATGGTTGATGATGAACATTTGCTTTTGTTTTTGCTGACCCCTTGATTGGTTCCATTTGAACTGCAGTGGAATTACTTTGAGCTGAAGAAGCCGAAGGAATGGTTTCTGTTGGTGAGTGAACATCCTTCTGAGGAGTATCTTTTGTACCACTAGTGCTCGGCTCACTGAAGTTGTTTGGCTTATTCAAAGGTTCGGGTATATATCTTCCTTTGCTCTTCCATGAAGTTCGTTCAGATAAACCAATGGTTTCGTCTGCATTATCAATAGGAGCTTCCCAGAAGTATTCATCACAGCCATCAGCATTGTCTTTGTCTACAATGGCTGCAAGTTCGGCTGTTTGATGTTCAGTTACTCCTGTTACCTTGTATACTTGATTTGGAGTAGTCCTGACCTTTTGATACACAACAGCTTTCTCAACTAATTTTGGGGACTTTTGATGGGACAACCGAGCGAACTCTACCGAATTTTCAGAAATAAGATTCTTGTGATTTTCTGGCTCGGTTTTAATAAATTCTGACCAGTCAACCATGTCCTCTACAGAAATTTCACTCATATTGTTATCCTCATCAAGCTCAGATGCATTTTCAACATCAATTTTGTTTTCTGAGCTTACTTTGGTGTTTAAAGAGTCAAATTTTTGCATGGTTTCGGTCCTTAGTTTAAGTCTGTCATTTTCATCCAAAAGATTTTTAAGCATGAGCTTGTGGTCTTTAGATTTAATGAAGGACTCAATTTTGTCCAGTCCATACATGTAGGTGGGATTTATGTCATCAGACGATATCACACTTTCACAGTTATAAGCTTCGGCATCGATTTCATCTTCCTTAAATTCCAGGAAGGGCAAAATCATGCGGTGAATTCTTTGGCCTATTTCACAATCCAAGTGGAGCTGAGTAATATTAGAATACAGACGTTTAGCAATTAAACAAAAAACATTTCGTTGTTTTAACAATTTCAAATTGTCTCTTTGCAAATAAATGTTTTCATCTTTAACTCTGACTAATTCCGATTCCTTTAACTCTATCCACATTCTCCGCTCCTCACTCTTCGACGCAGCCCTGCTCAATTGATCAGTTAGGTTAGAATTTGTGACCCGAGTTTGAGTTAAGCTACTATCTAGATGAGATATTCTTGAATTGACACTTTTTAGTTCTTTCTCATAAGAGGATGATGGTACTTTGCATGAAATAAAAACAGATTGTACCTTCTTTATCAGTTCATCCAGCTCATTGAACTGCTGGCTGAGTGGTTTAGCTGTGAAGCACATATCCTCTTTTGCATTCTGTCCATCATTGCCTCCATCGGTGTTGTATCCCCTCAATTGAGATACGTCAGAAACCATAAGGCATTTACCACCACTGCCTTCTTCCTTAGACACTAACGCCTTTCCATGAGTAGGCTGCCTCACTTCCTCGTCTTCTGAGTCAGTAGACCAAACTTCCGTGCTACCGAACTCATCACCTGGAACAGAACCCTGCACAATAAGGGCATTACAAGGCGGGTTAGCAGCAGACTTCTTCTTTCTCAACTCATCTAGCCTTTTCTGCAACACAGCTTCCTCATCGTTTCCATCATCTTTCTCAGCCATTTTCTTGAGGACACAGTCCTTAGCATAATGATTTTTCCCACCACAGTAGAAACAGCTCACTCCAGAGTCGCCGTCAACTTTCGGTTCCTTCTTGTGCTCCTCAACTTTCGGTTCATTAACCACCTTTTCAGAGCTGTAACTTCCCTGCCAGTTTCGGTTTTTGTTGCTGGGAAATTTCTTCTTTATGAACCTTTTGGGATTGGATACCATCAAGGCATAATCTTCTGATGTGAGATCATATTCTTCCAGGCTGAGGTCTTCATCCTCCATAACGGCTTTACTTTTTGACAAGAGAGCCAACGAACCGAGACCGGAAACGACATTCTTTTCTTGCACCACATTTTTCTCTTGAGACTTGAGAATTCCCACCAGTTTCGCCAAAGAGTATGATTTAAATTGCTCATGGGCTTTAACTGTGGAAACTACTGCTCTCCACTCAGACCTTAGACCATTCAGGAATGTAACTTTCTGTTCGATGAGCTTCCTTTCGATATCATGTTTGATCATCTTGCTGAGAAGATGATTGAAGCGATCGAATGTCTGGGTTACAGATTCTTCAGCCCCTTGTCTAAATTCACCAAACTCAGATAGAAGCAGAGTTTGAATAGAATGTTCGAGATCTTCGTCTGTAGAATACAATTCACGAAGTCTATCCCATACATCCTTCGCCGTCGTGCAAGAGCTAACCAATCTGAATGTATCGGACTGAAGGGCAAACCGGATCAATCTTAGTGCTTTGATATTGCATTGGAACTTGTCTTTTTCATCTTGTGCAATGTCTTTCACGTCCTTAAGCAGATCATTGTATTCTTTTTGAGTTTTAATGACTCTGGACGTTGCAGAATGAGAAAACGGTCCGTTGGTGATGGCTTCCCAAATCAAATACCCATTTTCCTCCGACCCAATAACGTAGTCTTCGAAATGATGTGCCCATACTTCATAATCGTTGGTGTATAAGATCGGAATCCTTGTCGTCGAACCAATGCTGTTTGAAATATTGATAACGTTTGATTGTGTCGCGTCCATTATGATCGTAAAAACCTGTTCAAAGATCAGACTTGTAATAAAGCGGATTAGGGCAAAATAATAAATATCAAGATACGTCAATAAAGATGACGGCTCAATAAATATTAATGATTGCGGAAAAACCCTAATGAAAATCTTTTTCACAGAAAAGATGTGTATCAATTACACAGCCTCCCGCTCTGATACCAATTGATGAGATTAAAGTTTCTTTTTAATCTATGAAGATCGAAAAGATCTTGAACAAGTTATGAAAACAATGACGATATAAACACAGTAAAATTATAGAACGAGAATGAATCAAACGTGTCGAATGATTAAAACAAAATCCTCAGAAGAGCTCGATTAAGAACATCAACTGTAGAGGATTGGAAGGTTACAAGTATGATCAAAGAAACCTTTAGTCGTCTGGAAAAATATCGTATTCTCAGATCTCTAAAAACCTTAACCTAATATGCATGCAAGCATAAGCTTATATACAAAGCATAAAAGACACACGGTTGGACAAGCCCAAACCGTAATACAAAGAATTATGAACAAACGAGCCCAAAAGACGCAATCTTCTAAGCCCAACAAAATCCGATCTTGGAACACCTTCAGTCCGTGACTGTTTACACCGAACACCAACGTTTTGCCCAAACGTTCTTCCTTCCGGTCATTCTTCTCCGAAGCTTCCTCTTGAGCTTTCTTTATACTTTCTAAAATGGTTGAGACAACTTCAATTCTCAACGCTCTTGGCCTTCTCTTTTCAAGATTGACTTTCCGACTGAGAGCATCAGCAACAACATTGGCCTTACCGGGGTGGTAAAGTATCTCACAGTCGTAGTCTTTAAGTAGTTCCAGCCAGCATCGTTGCCTCATATTCAATTCTTTCTGACTAAAGAGATATTGGAGACTCTTATGATCAGTGAAAAGTTTGCACTTCGTGCCATAGAGGTAATGCCTCCATATTTTCAGAGCGAAAACTACCGCTGCCAACTCCAAATCATGAGTCGGGTAGTTCTTTTCATGCTCTTTCAGCTGTCGAGATGCATATGCGATCACCTTATCTCTTTGGGTCAAAACACAACCCAATCCAACACCAGACGTATCGCTATAAATAGCGAAGTCTTCAACTCCATCGGGTAGAGAAAGTATCGGTGCCTCGCATAGTTTCTTCTTTAGCTTCTCGAATGCTTCTTTATGCTTATCACTCCAAGCATAAGTAGCTCCTTTGTGGGTCAAAGTTGTTAATGGACTAGCAATCGAAGAAAAGCCTTGGATAAACCTTCGGTAATATCCGGCTAATCCTAAAAAGCTTCGAATCTCCGTGGGACTTTTCGGTTGTTCCCACTTCATTACAGCTTCAATCTTTGCTGGATCAACCATTATACCTTCTTGGTTGACCACGTGACCCAAGAATTGGACTTCTCGAATCCAAAAATCACATTTGGAGAACTTCGCATACAGCTTCTCCTTCTTCAAGACTTCCAAGACTTCTCGCAAGTGTCTACCATGCTCCTCTTGGCTTTTTGAATAAATCAGAATGTCATCTATGAACACTATCACAGATTTATCAAGGAACGGGTTACAAACTCTGTTCATTAAATCCATGAATGCTGCGGGAGCATTGGTTAGTCCAAACGACATAACCAAAAACTCATAGTGTCCATATCGGGTTCTGAATGCAGTCTTCTCTATATCCTGCTCTCTTACTTTTAGCTGATGATATCCTGACCTCAAGTCGATCTTTGAGAAATAACTTGAACCTTGTAGCTGATCGAATAGGTCATCAATCCTCGGCAACGGATATCTATTCTTTATTGTTGCCTTATTCAGCTCTCGGTAATCAATGCACATCCTCATGCTTCCATCTTTCTTCTTTACGAATAACACCGGAGCTCCCCAGGGTGATGAACTAGGTCTAATGAAACCTTTGTCCAATAACTCCTGAAGTTGCATCATTAGCTCCTTCATCTCCGTCGGTGCTAATCGATAAGGTGTTTTTGCAATTGGCGTTGTTCCGGGCAACAAGTCAATACGAAATTCTACTTGTCGATCGGGCGGTAATCCAGGAAGATCTTCGGGAAATACTTCCGGATAATCACACACAACAGGAATATTTTGCATCACCTTCTTTTCCTTCTTAGCATTGATCACGAATGCTAAATATGATGTACATCCCTTGGTCAAACATTTTCTGGCTTTCATTAGAGAAATGATTCCATAATTTACTCTGCGTTTATCTCCATACACCATAAACGATTCCTTTCCAAGCGAATTCACTTTCACTATTTTCTTCTTGCATAAAATTTTGGCATCATTGGCACTAAGCCAATCCATTCCCAAAACGATGTCGAAACCATTAAGTTCTATAGGTAATAATTCCTCGTGGAACTTATTCCCATTCAAATCAATTAAAATGTTTTTCATACGATGGCTAACAGGTACAATCTTGCCACTAGCAACTTCGACTAATAAAGCATTATCTAGTCTCACAATAGGCAAAGCTAGTTTTCTACCAAATTCATGCGATATAAAGGAGTAGTTGGCTCCAGAATCAAATAAAATTTGGGCAGGCAATTTGTTAACGAGAAAGGTACCTGAAGCGACATCAGCTTCATCTTTAGCAGCTTCCAGTGTCATCTGGAATGCTCTCGCCTTTGGCTTTGGCGGAATGTTGGGTCTTGTTGCCTCCTTCTTCTTCGGACAATCCCTTGAGATGTGCCCCTCCTCACCGCAACCATAACAAACATTCTTGGTGAAGGTGCATTCGTTGGCATAATGCCCTGGCTTTCCACATTTGTAGCATGTGGTTTCCCCGCCACACTTCCCATGATGCTTCTTCTTGCACTTGTCGCACCATTTCGCCTCTACCTTTCCTCCACTTCCTCTCGAACTAGACTTCGAGAATTTACTTTTCTTGCTGGACCCTGAAAATCCATCGATTTTCCTTTTCTCACCAACCTCTGACCTTTCTAGACCTTTTTCCCTGATCTGGGTCTCAACATTTCTAGCAGCCCAGATGGCGGCTTTCAATGTGGTTGCTTGCTTAACCATTGGACCATAGTCCGCTGGTAGTCCAAGGGCAAACTTGTTGACCTTAGAGAGTTCTGTAGGCACCAAATATGGGATAAACTTCATCTTTTCCGTGAAACTTGTAGCGTATTCAGTAACGCTCAATTTCCCCTTCTTCAAATTCTGAAACTCATTACTAATTTCCAGAAGGTCCTGCTCGGAGCAGTATTGCAGTTTTAGTTGTTCCAGAAAGTCTTCCCAAGACATTTTGCTTGCTTCTCCCTTGGGCATAGAGTCAGCTAACAGCTTCCACCAACTCAGCACGCCAGATTTTAGCAGAGGGATCGCAAGAGCGGTCTTCTGCCTGTTGCTGCATTCGCAACTTTCAAACATAGTCTCCATTTCAGAGACCCAATCCATAACTTGGAGCTATCAAAGTGTGAAGATCAAAAGATCAAATTTCTGAAGAAACCCAAAAATTAAAAGATACCAAAAGACAAACAGAAAAGTTGCTGAATTCAAAGAAATCAAATATACAAAGAAAAAGAAGAATTCAAGAGCTCCATTGTGGTATCAAAGTGGTAATTTTTAGAATTTATGTATGCTTGGTTGTTTAGCAAAAAATATCTTGAGGTTGACAAAAGATTGATTCGAAGGGTTGCAAAAATGAGTGTTATATAAGCTTAGGGGTGAAGGTTCATAAGGATTGTAAGTATTTAGGAGTGGGAAGCTCTTAGTAATTATAGACACAAATACATGCATTGAGGTCTTTGGATAATGGTTGGATTTGAAATGGATTGTTTTGTACTTTGTTGGTAAAATAAGAAATCAATTTGCTCGAGGGTAATTGTGACATCCCCAAAATCTCGGCCAGAAAAGACCGATTTCATTTATGCTTTTTAAAATAATTTTCAGAGTAAATCCTTTTAATTTTAAAAGAGATGCGGAATTTGTTCCCAAAAACAAAACATGATAAAATAGATATTTATCAAAACATTTCATAAAGAAATATGATTTCATTTCATAATCAAAAGTCGGGATGTCATGTTCCGATACAGGTCATAAAGCATAAACGATAACATTACAAGTCGTTCAACAAATATATACATATACAGACTTGTATACAAAAACAACTTGATGTTCGCCCATCTTAAGCTCTTGCGCCACTTCCTGTAAAATAAATCAACTGAGTGGGTCAGGCTTGGGAGCCTGGTGAGCATATAGGGTTTTCAACCCACAATAATTATATTTAATTTCAACAATCAACAATAAACCCGATTACCCATTCCCGTTATCCTCACCTTACGTTCCTAAAAATAACGTCTATTATAAGGAACCTATTTCAGGATTTTTCATCGGGACGGACATCACTGCAGAGGGGCTTCCTCAACAATAAGTGTCCTAAAGGCAACCATGTGGGGGATAGAGTACACCGGTGAACACGTCGTTCACAACACCTACAGGTAATGAGCCTGCTAGTGTTCCACAGGACAGTCTAGAATAGTCCGTGGTCGTCATCCATACTCTACTGAATGACTAGAATAACACCAATAACACCGAGGCCTCTCATCTGTTTATTACACACCAATTATCTACCCATGTTCTACCCAACATATTAGTAGATAAAAATATACATTTTTATACATAGTTTAAAAACCTGTATAACATGTTTTAATCAACACATATTCCACATAACAGATGAGGCATACACACATAACACGTATTTCATAGAGAATACATCAGATCTATAAGATAGAAGAGAGTGAATATACATTCACACGTATAACAACCAAATATATACACATAACACGTATTTTATATGAAATACTTCATAATATTGCGTTGGAAAGAAAATAACTACACACTCACCTGATCAGAAGATGATCGGGTAGCACTACGGCTTGTAGAAGAGGTGTTTCTCCGTAGATCTGGAAGATCTTCACAAAACCGGGCTCCTCGCGGGCAGCATTTCGGCTCAGGAATAACGCTCTTCGGGATCCTCGGGGCTTCGGATCTTACTTCGGGGCTCGGGAATATTACCGGGGCTTTGGGGTATGATTGGCACGCAAATCGAGGCAAAACTTTGAGAGAGAGAAGAGTTTGAACAAGAGAAAATGGCTGAATTCGAGTTCTATTTATAGGCTGCTGGGTCTGGGATTACGCGGGGCGTACTCAGTACGCGGGGCGTACTCGGGTTACGCGGGGCGTACTTTGACGTCACTGCGTGCGTCGACTGGTGGCACTCGAGTATTGGTCAAACAAGTTGCATCCGACTGAGTACGCGGGGCGTACTCAAATTACGCGGGGCGTAATTGACTTGTCAAACTTCTAAATTGCGTAACTTTCGCATACGAGCTCCGTTTTCGACGTTCTTTATATCCACGCGAAGGTCAGACCATACTCTACAACTTTCATTTAGACTCTGTCGGCTAATTTTGACTTTTATTTTTATTATTTATTTTTAGAAGGCTGGGACAGAAAAACTTCGTTATAAATTCATAACTTCTTCGTCTGACGTCCGTTCTCGCCTAACTTTTCATCGTTTCGCTACTAACAACAAGATCTTCGATTCTCATTTAGATTGTTTCGGCTAAAAACCGCTCGATCTCAAATCGAGTATTCGGGCTGTATACTGCTAAGTCGAAACTTCATAAAATCATAACTTCCTCATACGAAGTCAGATTTGGGCGTTCCTTTTATGCACGCTCTCGGTTTAACAAAATCTACGACTTTCGTTTACATTGCTAAGGCTAAATATCGCTCTATCTTAAATTCATATTTTACGTCATTCGGCGTCGTGTCGGTTCTGTCGCGAAACTTCGACAGGTCATAACTTCTTCGTTATAACTCGGATTTTGGCATTCCTTATATCTCCGGAATCCTTGTTTCGACCACTACAACTTTATGCAAAGATGTCGGGCTTATCTCACACTTAAATTTTGACGCTTATTTTATTCTTAATTTATTAAATTATAAAAATTAAGAAAATACACACATAAATCACATAATTCAAATAATTCACAAATAATACATTCTCATTATTTCAAGTTGAGTTACAAGGTTAACCTAGACTATTACATTGCTAAAAATGGCAAGCCTAGAAACACGGGCGTTACAGTAAGCAAAGAATAAGTGTAGGGTATTTTAATATGTGTATATTAATACACATAATTATACATCATAATTTAATACTTTAATTACTTTTATGCCCTTATTAGAAATAAAGATAATTAATTTGCTGTGAATTATGTTGTAGGGACAAAAGTCAAGCGTGGAGCAAAAAGAAACCTAGAAGCTGGTAGGCGGATGCTGGAAGTTGGAAGTTTGGATCAAAGTTCTTAAATGATGAAAAATATACCCAACACAAAGTAGTGACTTCAAGATTTCAGATCCATTTCGAATACTTGTAGAAACACGGGATAAACACGAAGACCACGACGTGGTGAACCCACCACATGGTGGTGATCTGATTTCGGGAAAACTATATAAAGACCTCATTATCCTCGGAATTGGAACTTTTGGCTGAGAATAATTCGACACTTATGGAGGCAAAACACTGGTTTTAAGGCTTGGAAACAAGGAATTCAATCATACCATTGCATGTAGGAGAATTAAGGCAACCAATCTTTACACTTTGATTTTTAACTAGTTTTTACCATGCCAAACTCTTTGAATTTCGATTTTGTGCTCTTATTTGCTGAAATCATTAGATAAATTCTCATGAGTTTCGTTTAATGTAGGATGGATTGACGATTTGTGGTTGAATTTATGGATTGGATTTAATTTGTTTTGGTTATTTGTTGATTTAGCTTATTAAAGAACCTCAGGTATTTTTTTATAACTGTTTGCTTTACTTATTGTTGAATTTGATTAAGTTAGTATAACTAAATTACTTAGTTGAATTTGAATCTTATGACATTGTGAATTGCAAAATTGTAGGACTAGAGTTTTAAACAAAGCCTAAGATTAAGTAGACAAGTGGGTAAAAAGGTATAGGAGCTAATATATGATGACAAATCATGTATTGAATTGAATCAATAAACTAAATTAATCAATCGATTATTAGTCTAATCAATTTAGACCGAACAGGAAAGTTGCAAGTTTGTCTGGTTGATCACAGAATAAATAAGCTAGTTTGGTAACGGATTAAATTAGTGAATATTAATTTGGTCATCTTAGGAATCGGTAACTAAAGAAATTAAATCCATTGAACTTCCATAAATCAACCATAATAACAAGTAAATCCAAAGCTAAACGAAAGTCTCTTACTCACCTTGGTGAATTAATATTTTGTTCTCTTGTCTTAGTTTAGTGTTAGCTTGACTAATTGATAATAGTTAGTCTAGTAATTTAAGCTACTAGTATTGAAAAACTAGAAAAACAAAACCTTTTCTAATTTCATTAGTAATTAGTTAGTAGTAGGATAAATCCAATTAAAACAACATTCCTTGAGTTCGTCACTTGTTCTTACCATATCTATACTATTAAACGATTAAGAACACTGCTTAGTGTGTTTAATAGTCTAGTGAAAAAAGCATAAGTTTTATAAATTTTAAACTTTGACAAATATATACATATTAAATTGCATCAGGCAGCGAGTGATGGGTGGCACTAAGATAGTGCTAAAGACGATTGAGCAGATTTAGCAGGTCAAACGGAGGTTACCGATAGGCCAGAGTCTTCAGAAGAGTTACACAAACTGACAACGATCCGAGCTAGAGTTCCAGGTTGGAGATTTTGTCCTCTTGAAGGTATCCCTATGGAAAGGGGTGATTCGATTCAAGAAGTGGGAAAAACTAGGCCCCAGATACATTGGTCCTTTTAGATTGACCGCCAGAGTGGGTTATGTAGCATACTGATTGGAGCTACATGCAGAGTTGAGCCAGATTTATAACACTTTCCACGTGTCTCAGTTGAGGAAGTGTGTAGTTGATGAGACGGTGGTGGTACCCTTAGAGGACATTCACGTAGATGCGAGCCTGAATTACATTGAGAGGTCGATAAAGATTTTAGATCGGAAGGTGAAGGTGTTGAGGAATAAAGAGGTGCCCCTGGTTCAGGTCCAGTGGCAACATTGGAGGAGGTCCGAGTGACTTGGGATCCGGAGTCCGAGATGCGCAAGCAATACCCAAATTTATTTCTCGAACATGACTTCGAGGATGAAGTCTGATTCTAGTGATGGAGATTGTAACATCCGGACTCCTAGGTATATTATTTATATATTTCTTTTTGAAGTTTATTAAGCAACTCGAAAAGTTGGTGCCTCAACTCGTAGTGTAGAGTCGAATTGGTCACGTGGGTTTAATAACCAACTCGATGAGTTAGAGAGTCGATTCGTCGAGTTGGCGCTGTGTGAGGAAACCCTAATTTTCTAGGGTTGAGTCCTATTTAACGGGGCTTAAGCCCTCATTTCTGCTCACTAGGCACCCAAACCCCCTGTGTGGAACCCTAATCGGCCATAGTGAGCTAAGAGAGAGAGAGAGAAAGAGAGAGAGGGGATAATACTTGAGTGTTTTTGTGATACTTTGGAAGAGAAGAAGAGAGTTTCAAGCTTGGGTCAAAGAGGAGGCTTTGGATCTAGAGGTTCCACAGGAGTTTGCTTCAGTTAGATGTAAAAAGATGCTAACTTGATCATTTCCTTATGAGATTTTGAGTTAAGGAGTTTTTAGGGTTTTCCTTCCAACCATTTTGGTGGTATTGAGTTACGTGAGCATTTCTTGAGGTTGAAACCTCATATCTAGACTGTAGGTGGTCTAGTGAGCTCAAAGACCTGAACTTTACTAAGCGAGAGGCAAACCTTTTATGCGTGAAACCCTTATTGGAGCTTCTATTGGCATTTTGAGCTTAATATGCCATGCATGGATGTAAATCTTGCAACTTTATGTGATATTCGAGCCTTAGGGAGTAAGATCTACAGTTTGGGGTCATGGATCTGTCTTAAAACATCTTAATGACTAGATAGATTGAATGAACTCCCCGAGTCAATGAGCTGACTTGACGAGTCGGCTAGGGTTTTCCCCGATGAGTCTGGACATGGGTAACTCGGCAAGTTGGTGAGACAAGTCGATGAGTTAAGTTGGATTTTCGTGAAATTTAAGAGGAAACGAGGGGACTCGATGAGTCACATAGATGCACTCAGCGAGTCGGGTCAACATGGACTGTTGACTCCATTGTTGACTTCTGTTGACTTTAGGGTTTGGTCAAGATGGGGATTATGAGGACCATTGTGGGGTAAAATGGTCTTTTACCCATTCCAAGAGTTAGATAGAGAGAGAAAGAGAGAGAGAGAGAGAGAGAGAGAGAGAGAGAGAGAGAATAACCTTTGGTTTATTTAGAGTCATGAATAGGGTATTAATTAGAGATAATTATCCTATGTGTTAGGCGAAGGCTAGTTCAAGATTCGTGTACGAGGGTATTTACTTGCTTGCTTACGAGGTGAGTCTTCTCACTATACTTACCTTGAGTGGTAATTTTATGTGACCGAAAGGGTCTTATGTGCTTATTGATGGGGTTGGAGCATTCTAACACTCCTATGGTGTACATGAAACCCTATAAACCGTGGATCTATGTTTTCTCTAATATACATGCAAATTTGATTTTCCAAGGTTTACTTCCTATCTAGCATGGCATGGGGAACATGTAATATAAAAACTAGTTGAAGTACATACCTTTCTTGTTGCTTGGATTCCTTAATGACTTTGTGAGCCTGGCACCCCAAATGTTGTGCCTCAAATGCTTCATACAACACCACAAGACTTGGAATAACTTGAGAGAATGTCACTTAACACAAAACATCAACTATGCCCTCTTAGAACTCACTAGTTATCGATTTGCTAGCCATAGGGTCCCTTTTATAGTGTTGTCACAATTAGGGTTTACACATGTATGCCCTTAATTGTCATGACCCTTCATTTCCAATGATCTATGGGTTTGTAACTCCCATGGACTATCCATGGAGATCCTAATGGGTTATAGCCCAACTTCATAAACCATGGATCATTAGCCCACTATAAAAGAATAGATGATTGACATAATCAACCCTATCTATTTAATTAGTCTCATACTGATCACCAAATTAATTCTTGATCAACACTAAATAAATAATACTATTATTAATATATTAGAACTTATAATATATTAATAACCATAAGTGTCTTTTCTCACATTTTGTCTATCCAAGTATTGCAATGCCATGCAACCCAAATGGACCATGTCGGGTCGGGTCAAGTACATACGAAATACAGTTATGGACTTAGACACTATATCCAATAGTATCCCACATGGATAAGTCTAATAACTATATTTGCAGATATGACTTCAAAATACGACTAGAAATTGTAGCTCTTTCAAAGTCTCTCGGAACTGAGATGATAATGATACACCATTTAAGATAAGTGATCATATAATCCTCTGCTCTCAAGATATCAGTCGGGAAAACACATGGAACATGGTCTTACTTATTGTCCAACATTTGTTTCTCGATCTCTAATTTGTTTCGATATAGAACTAAATTGAACACATCAATTAGGTTCTGACTGGCCCCGATACATAAGTCAAAACAAAATCATTGAGGGTCCCAGATATCGCTTCAATTTTTAGAAGGAACAGATAAACTTCGAATCATATGCTTGTACTAACTACTTGTTGAATTATGCACAAGAGCACGTTTTATAACATTGAGTTACTAATGCGTTTTCGTACAATTGATGGATAACCAACTCATAGTCAACACCTCATATCTCTAGGTTTGAAGATTTATATGATATTACCGTCTCATGATCGCTCGATATATATTCCATGAAGTGATGTAAGTGAGCGTGGGTTGAATCTAATACTCAAACCTTATGAGTACTCATGAATGTTGTAGCAACCATTGCTATGTCTAATGCACATTAGACAAATCATACAAGCCAAATTCATGACAGTCTTAAATCAATACCTACTTCCAAAGTATGACTGACTGTGGAGAGTTCGAATAATAACATAATTATTCAGGAAGTCAAAACATGCAAAATTGAAACCATAGTAAACGATTAACATAAGATAGTAAAACTTTACTCATAAATAAATAACAACTTTTGTTTAATCATCAAATGTCAATTACATTTTACAAGTTTCAGAAAACTATCTAATTATTAAAACTAATATCATCCTTCAGCCCTATGCGCCTCACATGCTATAGATGCTTAACCCTACTTAGTCCCTTCGTGAGGGGATCTGCTGGGTTCTCATCCGATGATACCCTCTTTTCCACGAGGAGTCCTTCTTCTATTTGATGTCTGATGAAATGGTATTTTTTTTGTCAATGCGCCTAGATCTTCAATGATCTCTTAGTTCCTTAGCTAAAGCAGCCGAACTTTCGTTGTCACAGAAAATTTCCATTGGCTCCTTTATAGCTGATACAACTCCAAAGTCTCCGATGAAGTTCTTTAGTCATATCGCCTCCTTTGCTGCTTCACTTGCTGCTATGTACTCTGATTTACATGTAGAATCAAATACTATCTCCTGCTTGGAACTTTTCCAAGTAATTTACCCTCCATTTAGGATAAAGACCCAGCCTGACTGAGAGCGGAAATTATCCTATCAATCTGAAAGCTAGCATCACTATACCCTGCCACTCTTAAGTCATCACTACCACCAAGGGTAAGGACCCAGGCCTTAGTCCTCCGCAGATACTTGAGAATGTTCTTTACCGCAGTCTAGTGAGCCTTGCCAGGGTTTCCCTAATATCTACTGACCATGCTCAAAGCAAAGGCCACATCAGGGTGAGTACAAGTCATAGCATACATGATGGAGCCCATAGCGGAAGCATGTGGTATATGACTCATCTCAGCTATCTCAGCCTCTGTACTCAGACTCTGAGTCTTACTTAGCTTGGCATTACTATGGATAGGTAATTCCCCTTTCTTGGATTCTTGCATGCTGAACCTCTTCAGCACCTTATCCAAGTAGGTACTTTCACTAAGTCTAATTAGTCTCTTACTCCTGTCTTTCAATATTCTTATCCCCAGGATATAGACAGCTTTTCCACGGTCCTTCATAGCGAAACACTTCACAAGCCAGGACTAAACCTCCTGAAAGGTTGGGATGTCATTTCCTATGGGTAGTATGTCATCTACATACAACACCAAAAAGCTAACGATGCTCCCACTAGCCCTAACATATACGCAGGACTCATCCCCGCTCCTCGAAAAGCCAAACTCTTTAACTTTCTCATCAAAGCAAAGATTCCATCTGCGAGATGCTGGCTTTAATCCATAAATGGATTTCTCAAGCTTACACACTCTATAAGGATATTTTGCATCGACAAAACACTCTGGCTGAGCCATGTAAACATCCTCAATAAAATTTCCATTAAGGAAAGCGGTTTTGACATCAATTTTCCATATTTCATAATCATAAAATGCAACTATGGCCAACAACACCCTAATAGACTTAATCTTCGCTACTGGTGAGAAGGTCTCATCATAGTTAACTCCCAGAGTTTAAGTAAAGCCCTTCACTACCAGTCGCTCTTTGTAAGTGTGTACCTTCCCATCCGTGTCGGTCTTCTTCTTGAAGATCCACTTGCACCAAAGTGTCTTACGACCTGGTACATTGTCAACCAAGTTCCAAACTTGATTGTCATACATGGACTAAATCTCGTTGTCCATAGCCTCTATCCATTTTGCAGACTTAGGGCCTGCCATGGCTTCCTTATAATTAGTAGGTTCATCCAAATTTATAAAATCCATGCGTGTGTACGAATCATGTCGGTGCCTTCCCGCGATCATCACTAGTACCTGAAACACATAACACATAACACTATAAGCATAAAGCTTAGTGAGTTCCCCAATATACCATACATAACACATACTAGCCACTCGAGGCTATAACTCTGTGGGCCCGTAGGCCCTAACTCTGTGGACCCTCTGGTCCTCACTTTGTGAACCTTTCAGTTCTAACTCTGATATACTCTAATATAAATCACATAGAAACAATGCAGTACAACACATCACATAACAGCATACGATAACTCTGGCACATAACTCTAATTACCACTCCAGGTAAAGTATAGTGAGAAGACTCACCTCAGATGTCCCAGTAAATCACTGACTTTGTAGAAATACGATCTAGCCTCCGCCTAAACACATAAAGTAATACTCTCATAAATTTAACTCTCAGAGCTAGACTCCACTCTCTCTGGGCACCCTCAGAAGGGAAAAAGACCATTTTACCCCTCCTTTGGCTCAAAGGCCCTCATTGTTGACCAAACCCTAAAAGTCAACCAAAGTCCACGGTCAAACTTTGACCTAACTCCGCGAATGCACTTGGGCAACTCGGCGAGTCCACCTGTGTCCATGCAACTCTTTAGTACCATTTAACACGTCGAGTCCCTCCCTTTACTCGACGAGTCCCCAGGTAAGAATCGCAGGGCCACCCCGACTCAACTCGCCGAGTCTCAAGAATAACTCGGCGAGTACATACCATGCACAAACTCCATTGGCCTCCTGAGGTCATATCTATGCCTCTAATCCATAGATCTGGCCTTCCCAAGCATAATAATCATGTAAAGTCCAGACCTTGACACCCATATATCATCTAGATGGTTTCATTTGGTGATTTGCCCCAAAAATGACATTCTAAGCTCATGACTCCCAAGATAATTTATAAAGCTCCAAAGGTTAAGGTCTTTGGACTTCTTTTGAGTCTAGATCCAAAGCATAAAATCGATAAGGGACCAATTGCTCCACATAATCATCCTCAAAAGAGGTTAGAAAACCCTAACTCTAAGAATCAATACCAAAACTCAAGAAGGTCCGAATAAATACCTCAAGTTGAAGTGTCTAGGCTCTGAAACCACTAGAATCACACCTCCTTCAGTCTCCTCTTGCTCTTGATCACCTTCTTCTTGCTAAACCAAAGATAGAAAGATCAAATATGGCTTCTCCTTCCTCCCAAATCATCTAGATCACTTAGGGTGCTCTCAAGGGACTGGTAGCCGCAATGGGAGGCTAAGAGTGACCTTAAATAGGTTCCAACCCTGCAGGATTAGGGTTTCATTAAACAGTGTGGACTCGCCGAGTCCACTCATGGACTCGTCGAGTCCAAATGCAAAACCGGATGATAATTCACGACCCTACTCGGCGAGTCTAAGCATCACCTCGCCGAGTTCCTTCACAAATTCGAAAAATAAAATAACAGAATAATATACCTGGGAATCCGGATGTTATAATTCTCCCCCACTAGAATTAGACTTCGCCCTCGAAGTCTCATTCTGCAAACAACTCTGGATGCTGCTCACGCATCTCGCACTCTAGCTCCCAAGTCAGCTCTGACCCTTTCCTATGTTGCCACTGCATCTGCACCAGAGGCACTTCCTTGTTCCTCAGAACCTTAACCTTCCAATCCCTAATTGACACCTATCTCTCAACATATTTCAGGCTTACATCCACCTGAATATCCTCTAATGGTACCACTACCGACTCGTGAATCCGACCCAACTCCGCAGGTACCTCCAAACAGTAGGCTACCCTGCCTACTCTTGCGATCACCATGAAAGGTCCAATATATCAAGGCCTCAACTTACCCCTCTTCCTAAATCGGATCACTCCTTTCCAAGGAGAGACCTTCAAGAGTACGAAGTCACCGACCTGAAACTCGAGCTCGGACCGACGCCTGTCCGCATAACTCTTCTGACAACTCTGAGCGGTCAACAACCTCTGCCTGACCTGCTGTATCTGCTCAGTCGTCTGAAGCACGATCTCCGTACTACACATTACACGTTGCCCCACATCTCCCCATCAAATGGGGGTCCAACACCTCCTCCCATACAACAGCTCAAAGGGTGGCATACCAATGCTCGAATGATGGCTGTTGTTGTAGGAAAACTCTTCCAAGGGAAAAATATGTGTCCCAACTCCCACCAAAATCCAATACACATGCTCGGAGCATGTCCTTGATCGTCTGAATTGTCCGCTCGCTCTGCCCGTCAGTATGTGGGTGATATGCGGTACTAAAATGCAACCGTATACCCAACTCCTCATGAAATTTCTTCCAGAACCTGGAAGGGAAACGCACATCTTGATCTGAGACAATCGAGATCGGAACTCCATGCCGTGAGACCACGTCTCTCATATACAACTCTGCCAGTCTCTCCACAGAAGAGCTCTCGCTAATAGCAAGGAAGTGAGCGCTCTTCGTCAACTGATCTACAATCACCCAAATTGCATCGACACCCCTTACAGTCCTTGGCAATTTGGTGATAACGTCCATAGTAATCTGTTCCCACTTCCACTCGGGAACCTCTAACGGCTGCAACTTACCATGCGGTCTCTGGTGCTCGACCTTAACCCGACGACAGGTTAGGGACCTCTCAACGAACCATGCAACATCCCTCTTCATACAGGGCCACCAATACTCCTTCCTTAAGTCTAGATACATCTTAGTGGCCTCGGGATGGATCGAGAACTTTGATCGATGTGCCTCTTCCATCAAAATGGTACGCGTCCCACCCACAAACGGTACCCAAATCCAACCCTGAAATGTCATAAGTCCCCGGCTATCGGTAACGAACTCTAATACCTGCCCGATAACCCTCTCCCTCTTTTGGTTTTCTGGTCTCACAGCCTCGGTCTGGGCTCCTCGAATGGTGTCCAACACCGAAGTCATCACTGTCAATCTCATACATACATCTCGCATCGGGACGCTCTCCATCCTACGGCTCAGGGCATCGGCTACTACGTTAGCCTTACCCGGGTGGTACAGGATCTCACAATCATAATCTTTTACCACATCTAACCATCTCCTCTGCCGCATGTTCAGGCTGGGCTGATCCATCAAGTACTTCAGGCTCTTAGGATCCGTGTATATGGTACACCGGACCCCATACAGATAGTGACGCCAGATCTTGAGGGCGAACACCACTACCCCCAACTCTAAATCGTGGGTGGGATACCTTGCATCATGAGGCTTCAGCTGCCTTGATGGATATGCTATCATGTTCCCCCTCTGCATAAGCACCGCTCCCAACCCTGATATCGATGCATCACAATATACCACGAAATCCTCCATTCCCTCCGGAAGGGCTAACACCGGGGCTTTGCATAACCTCTATCGAAGTGTCTCAAAGGAGGCCTGCTGCTCTGGGCCCCATGAGAAAGCAATTCCCTTATGGGTCAACTTGGTGAGTGGCACGGCGATCTTGGAGAAATCCCTGATAAATCTCCGATAATAGCTTGCCAATCCTAGGAAATTCCTGATATCTGTAGGTGACCTCGGCACCTCCCAACTCATCACCGCCTCAACCTTGGCCGGATCAACCAATATCCCTCTCTGGTTAACAAGATGCCCTAGGAACTAGACCTCTCGTAACCAAAAATCACACTTGGGCAATTTGGCGTAAATCCTCTCTGATCTCAAAACTCTGAGGATCTCTCTCAGATGTTCCTCATGTTGGTCTTTGGATCTCGAATACACCAATATGTTATTAATGAACATGATCATCGAGCGATCCAACATCGGCCTACATACTCTATTCATGAGGTCCATGAACACCGCCGGCGCATTGGTGAGCCCAAAAGGCATCACCACGAACTCGTAATGCCCGTAACGAGTCCTGAACGCTGTCTTCTGGATGTCCTCATCTCGCACCCTCACCTAATGGTATCCCGACCTCAAATCGATCTTTGAGAACCAAGATGCTCCGTGTAACTGATCGAAAAAATCATCGATCCTCGACAACGAGTAACGGTTCTTAACCGTCAGCTTGTTGAATTCCTTGTAATCAATGCACATTCGATGTGAGCCATCCTTCTTCTTAACAAAAAGGATAGGCGCTCCCCATGGAGAACTGCTCGGCTGAATAAACCCCTTCCCCAGTAGCTCTTGAAGCTGCGAGGATAACCCCTGCATCTCTGGACGCGCAAGGCGATAAGGTGCCTTGGCAATAGGTGCAGCTCGCGGAACCAAATCGATGTTGAACTCCACCTGCCTCTTGGGAGGCAAACCTCGTAACTCTTTCGGAAATACATCCGGGAACTCACGCACTATCGGTACCTCATCAACTGACCTCGGTCTCTCTGAATCAACCCCCGTATCCATCACATATTCTACAAACCCCTTACAGCCCTGCTGTAGACTCTGTCTCGCTCTAGCGGCTGAATAAAATGCCGACCCGGAACATGTACCCTCGCCGTACACGGTAAGAACTCCCCCACCAGGGTCTCGTATGGTCACCAGCTGCCTCTCGCAGTCGATAACCGCTCCAAACTTGCTCAACCAGTCCATGCCCACGATGACACAGACATTTCCAATCGCAATAGGAACTTGATCAATCGGAAACTTGATGTTGAAAATCTGAAGTACACATCCTCGGATCACCTCGATGGCATACACCACTCTCTCGTCAGCTATGGAAACTCTCAGAGGTCGACTCATCACCTCTCGACTAATATTGATGTGCTTACTAAAATCCAAGGATACAGAATTCACAAGAAAAGTACCTACGGATATCATAATATAAGCACAATATCTCAATATAAAAGTAAATATATGAAAGAATACATACCAGCCATGACATCGGGTGTTGTGTGGACCTCCTCTGCGGTCAACTGGAATGCTCTCCCTCGTGCCTTCGGTACCTCGGCCTTCACTGGCCAGCTCTCAGTAGCTCCGATAGCAGTAGGGGCAGATCCCTGAGGTGCTCCCTGGGTAGTCCCTCGTAACTATGGACAATTTGCCTTGTGGTGTCTTGTTTGGTTGCAGTGAAAGCATACTGCAAATCCCTTGGGGCAATCCCTGGCCATATGCCCCTCCTTGCCACATTTGTAGCAAGACCCCGCTCTGCACACCCCCTCGTGGCTCTTGCCGCACTTGCCATATGTGCGGCCCTTCTGACTCCCAAATCATGAATCAGCAGGCTTGGCCCACTTGGCTGCCGACTGAGACTGTGTCGGTCGCCGATCCCTCGCCTGAGACTCAGCCTCCTCTCTACCCTGGGTCTCCAGCTCTATCTCCCCCTTCTGGGCATTTGCTTGAAGCTCAGAAAATTTCCGATACATCAAGTTCGCCACGAACTCCCATATATCCCTCCTCAAAATGCTCAGATAGTGGCTCATACGTGCCTGCTCGAAGGACACGTGCTCTGGGCAAAACATTGCCCGCTCATGGAATTTCCTCGTAATCACTATGACAGAATCAGTACCCTGCTTGAGGGTCAAAAACTCCTGGGCCAAACGTTCCCTTTCCACCTTCGGAACGTACTCATGTCGGAACATAGCAGTGAACCTCTCCCACGTCACTACAGTAAGCTCAGCAGGTGAAAAATGTGCCATCACAAACTTCCACCAGTCCTTCGCTCCCAATTGAAGCTGGTTCAGCGCGAACTGGACCCTCAAATGCTCAGGAGATGACCAAGTAAAGAAACATCCCTCTATATCATATATCCACCTCATCGCTGCAATCGGGTCCTAGGTCCCATCAAACTCTGGTGGTTTTGTGTTGCTGAACTCCCGGAACAGCAACGCATCACCACCCTGCGGTCTAGCCACAGCTACAGCTGCAGTGGCCGCAGCAACAGCAGCCTCAGAAAGAGCAGCGTATCTCTCATCGAATGTCTCTATCAGGGTGGTCTTAATAGACCCGAACATCTCTGGAATCTCATCGCGGATGGTAGCAGCCACCTCATCATGAATCATCTGGTGGAGCTCCTCGTCACTCACACCCCCTCCACTGGTCCCTGGTCTGTGACGTGTCCCTACCATGATGCCTCTCTGAAATACAACATAAGATATCAGTAATTTTTTCGGATGTACACACACTCGATATCCCAACCCTACTTGATCTCTGGTGCCCTAAGGATTCTTACTTGGGTTGCGCACTAACCCGGTGCCTTCGATAGTACGGGCCTAATACTGCCGACCACACCAACTCAGCATTCACACCAAGTCCTCCTCCCAGAACCCCAAATCCCAAATACACTATTCTCTCTAATCATGTGCTACTCACTAGCAAATCTCTCATAAGCTCCTTGCTGCTATCTCAACACTCTCAAGCATTCCTAATAGCAAAATCCCTAGACTAAGGCATCATATATTAGGCCACACTAGTCCTAATAAGAATACCTAGTCTTACTCTAGCATGCATAATATAATTCGTATAGCATAGCATAACATTTCTTTTACAACTTATTGTAAGGGTATTTGGGAAATCACCGTTCGGGCGCTGGCTGATCGTACACACGGTTCTGCTCTTTCTGTTTCAAAACTCTTTTTACTCTTTTTTTTTTTAAAATTACTTTATAATCAAATTTTTCCTCAAATCCTCAGTTTGAGTTCAGATACGCCCGAAGATGCATCCGAATCCCTCAAACCAAGGCTCTGATACCAAATTGTAACACCGTAAAATTCAAAACAAATTTTCACATTTTTAAACACGTTTTACCAAACAAATTTAATAAAAAATCCCATTGTATCATAACTTTGGTTCACAAAATATTTCCCAAGATCAAAATACATAAAAATCCATGCGTGTGTACGAATCATGTCGGTGCCTTCCCGCAATTATCACTGGTACCTGAAACATATAACACTATAAGCGTAAAGCTTAGTGAGTTCTCCAAAATACCATACATAACACATACTAGCCACTCGAGGCTATAACTCTGTGGGCCCGTGGGCCCTGACTCTGTGAACCTTTCGGTTCTAACTCTGATATACTCTGATATAAATCACATAGAAACAATGCAGTACAACACATCACATAATAGCATACGATAACTTTGGCACACAACTCTAATTACCAATCCATGTAAAGTATAGTGAGAAGACTCACCTCAGATGTCCAGGTAAATCACTGACTCGGTAGAAATACGATCTAGCCTCCGCCTAAGCACATAAAGTAATACTATCATAAATATAACTCGCAGAACTAGACTCCACTCTCTCTAGGTACCCTCAGAAGGGTAAAAGACCATTTTACCCCTCTTTTGGCTCAAGGGCCCTCATTGTTGACCAAACCTTAAAAGTGAACCAAAGTCAACGGTCAAACTTTGACCCGACTCGGCGAGTGCACTTGGGCAACTCGACGAGTCCACCTGTGTCCACTCAACTCTTTAGTCCCATTTAACACGTCGAGTCCCTCCCTTTACTCAACGAGTCCCCAGTTAAGAATCAGGGGGCCACCCTGACTCAACTCGTCAAGTCTCAAGAATAACTCGGTGAGTACATACCATGCACAAACTCCATTGGCCTCCTGAGGTCATATCTATTCCTCTAATCCATAGATCTGGCCTTCCCAAGCATAATAATCATGTAAAGTCTAGACCTTGACACCCATATATCATCTAGATGGTTTCATTTGGTGATTTAGCCCCAAAAATGACATTCTAAGCTCATGACTCCCAAGATAATTCATAAAGCTCCGAAGGTTAAGGTCTCTGGACTTCTTTGAGTCCAGATCCAAAGCATAAAATCGATAAGGGACCAATTGCTCCACATAATCATCCTCAAAAGAGGTTAGAAAACCCTAACTCTAAGAATCAATACCAAAACTCAAGAAGGTCCGAATAAATACCTCAAGTTGAAGTGTCTAGGCTCTGAAACCACTAGAATCACACCTCCTTCAGTCTCCTCTTGCTCTTGATCACCTTCTTCTTGCTAAACCAAAGATAGAATGTGTTGGATAAGGTGTCTAAGTCCATAACTATTTCTAGTATGTACTTGACCCGAGCCGGCATGGTCCATTTGGGTTGCATGGCACCATGTAATTGGATAGACTAAATGAGAGAAATAACACTTGGAGATTATTAATATATTATAGGTTCTAATATATTAATAATATTATTTGATTAGTTTGATCAAGAATTAATTTAGAATTAATTAAGTGATCAAAAGATGACTCATTAAATATATGGGTTGATTAAAGTAAATAATCCATATCTTGTATAGTGGGCTAAGAGGCTCCATGGATTATCAAGTTGGGTTCCACCCATAGGATGCTCCATGGATGCTCCATGGGAGTTACAAACCCATGGGTCATGGAAATGAAGAGTCATGACACATTAGGGTTTACATGGTGTAACCCTAGATGTGTCAACACTATATAAGAATCATATTCTCCACCAAAATCGGCTACACATATGAAACAAGAGGGCTAGGCTGATTTTAAGAAGTGTGTATTCTCTCAAAAGTCTTTCGAAAAGCATTTGGTGTTGTGTGAAGCATTTGAGGCATCACACTTGGGGTGCGAGGCTCACAAGGTTTCAAGGAACATAAGCAACAACAAGGTAAGTTATTCTATCTTTCATCCAAGTTAAAAATTGTTCCCCATGTATGCTAGATAGGAATATAGCCTTGGAATTTAACTTTGCATGATAATTAGACAAACATAGATCCAAGGTTATTAGGGTTGCATGTACACTTAGGAAGTGTTAGAATGCTCAAAACCCATCAGTGGTATCAGAGCCTAGGCTTGTTTGTTTGTTATGTGTGCTAAAAAGTAGGAAAAGATCGAAAAACTTGTTGTTTGAATGCTGGACTCATCGAGTCCATGGGGGGACTCGTCGAGTTCACTTGTATCTTCAACCTACTCGTCGAGTAGGTTTATGCACTCGGCAAGTAGGGTCGACACGGTGCAGATTTTCGACTTTAGTTGCTGGAAATGGATTAGATACATTACCCTAAACTGTTTTGGTACTTGAAAACTTGATTTAGATGGTGTAATGTCTTTGCTAATTCATTTACAACAACTAGTTATCAAAATTACAAAGTTTTAAGTGTAATTTTGATTTATGAAAGTGTTCATATTCATGTTCTTGTTCTTATGATGTTTAGATGATCATAGGAATTATTTGTAACCTATGTGGTAGATTAATTCATGATCATAATGTGTTATAATGGATTCCATAACTTGTCCTCAAGTTATGGAAAACCAAAAGTCACTTGAATTAAAACCATTAAAAGAACACAAGAGTTAGAAAAATGAAGAGTCTTCATTTTTTGTTACTCTATTAAACTCATAAGTTACAAGAAATGAAAAGTTTTGAAAGTTTACAAAACTTGCCCTCAAGTTTTGGAACAAGTAAAGTCTTGTTAAAACTTTAGTTCCAACCCCAAGAATTTTAAAAGTTAAAATTCAACCTTTATACTTATATTCTTATAATTTAATAATTATATATATATATATATATATCTATATATATATATATATATATATATATATATATATATATATATATATATATATTTATATAAGAACAAAGTCGTCTTACCGCTAGTACGCCTCATTCACGAAGCCGGTCTATAAGGTGGGTATAAGGATGTTGCCTATAAAATGGAAACTTAATGGGTGTCCACTCTCACCCACCGCTCGCTTGACTGGTGGAGGGTCGTTAGCCGAACGGGTAGGACAAGGACTTATAAATTCTCATTAAAAGTATGATGAATATTATAAAGTAACTAAATGTTTTATTAAATTCCCAATCTTAGTTACTTTAGGAAAATGTGAATAAGGTGCTAATCCATGAAATTACACTTTACACTTTGTTTAAGTCGTTGGTGGAGCGTGTGTGGTTAACCGACACACTAACTTGGACTTAACAAGGTAGGTAAAGGGTGACTTAAGGTTTATTATAGTATCGGTGGAGCGTGTGTGGTTTACCGGCACATCGATTGAGTGATAAACTTTAAGGGTACCAAGTGATTTGCATGGTTACTTCACACCTCATTTTGTGATCCTCGGTATCCCAGTCACAAAACTTGGAGGTCATACTCGAGATTGAAACATGCCTTTGAAAAGTTCATTGAATCTCAAAGAATCTAGGAATTTATAAGAACCAATCAAAACCTAATATTTAATATTTCGGTTTTCGTGGTGGCAATTGGTGAATCGTCATTCACCTACCTTTCAAATGTGTTATAGCTTGGATTACGGCATACCTCTTCTAAGTTATAATATATTGTGATTGGATCCTAGCCTTAATATTACATTTAGGTGTTTTATTAAGGACTCTCCATATCTAAACTAATCTTGTCCTCTTCCTTCAGATGTCTTCAAACAATGCTGCTTCTGGTTCTAATCCTAATGGCTCCTTTACCCTTATGAACTTGTGTGGGAAAGTCACTTTTGATGGATCCAACTTCAATGAGTGGATCAGAAACATTAGGATGATTACCCGCTACGAGGACAAAGAACATGTCCTTGACAAGGAGCTTAACGAGATTCATGAGGCCACTGCAACTCCTCAGGAGATCGCTGACTTTCAGGCACATGAAAGGGATGCTACGAAAATGGCATGTATCATGACGGCCACGATGACAGCGGAACTCCAAAAATCCTATGAGGATTTCTACCCTTATGAAATGCACCAAGATTTGATGGAAATATACCATCAAAGTGCACGACAAGAAAGGTATGAAATCATCTACTCCATGATAACAACCATGATGAAGGACGGGGAATCCGTCACGATCCACATGCAGAAAATGCAAAGGTATGTGGATCGATTGCTGAAGCTTAATGTGAACTTCCCTGAGGAGCTTGCAATAGATATCATTTTGCACTCCTTACCATCGTGCTATGATCAATTCCACATGACATATCACATGAATAAGGAAGAGGTCACACTCAGCAAACTTCAGGGACTTCTAAAGACCGCTGAATCAGGTCTTAAGGGGAAGTCGGTTGTTAACACTCCTACTCCAAACTCCACTCTGGTTTTGGCGATCGGGAAGAGTCGAGGGAAGAAGAGAAATAGTTCTTCGAAGGGTACCAAGGTTAGGACCCTTGATGGCTCTTCTTCAAGTGGAACCAAGAAAGGTTTCGTCACTCCTTCTTCTGACCCAAAAGAGGCTGAATGCTTCTATTGCCATGAAAAATCACATTGGAAGCGGAACTGCCCAAAATACCAGTAAGATGTGAAGGATGGAAAAGTTAAACCCAACCATGTAGGTATTTACACTATCATTTCTAATAACTCACCCCATTCTAAATCTTGGGTCCTTGATACCGGTTGTGTATTCACATTTGTTGTGACTTGCAGGGACTAAGAAGAAGTGAGAATGTGGATCAAGGAAGAATAAACTTAATCATGGGGAATAGGAAAGTTACACCTATCACCAAGATTGGAGTTTATACTTTATCACTAAGTAGTGGGTTAAATTTAGATTTGAATAAATGTTGTTATTCGCCAAAAATGGAAAGAAATATTATTTCCTTTCATGCATTGTATAAACAAGGCTTCACCTTTTCATTTGATAATGAAGTTGGTTCGATTAATGCTTTCTTTAATAATATTCTTTATTTTAAAGCATTACCTTGTGATGGTGTGTATGAAGTTGTATCTGTTGTAGATAACTTAGGAAATAATGTTTTGTGTATTGATTCTCTTAATAATAATAACTTGGATAAAGCATCATTATAGCATTGTCGTCTTGGACATATAAGCAAGAAACGCATAGGCCAACTCCAAAAGGATGGACTCTTGGCGTCGTTTGACCTAAAGTCAAATGATAGTTGCGAATCATGCTTACTTAGAAAAATGACAAAGTCACCCTTCACAGGCTCGTGTGAGAGGGGTGAAGGTTTGTTGGACCTTTTCCACACGGATGTGTGTGGACCATTCAAACATGCCACAAGGGATGTTAATCGTTATTATTTTACTTTTACTGATGATTACAGTAGATATGGATATGTCTACTTAATCAAGCATCAGTAAGATACCTTCGAAAGGTTTAAGGAATTTAAACAGGAAGTTGAGAATCAATTTGGTAGCAACATTAAGATGCTTCGATCCGATCGAGGTGGTGAGTATCTTAGTTCAGAGTTCCTCGACTATCTAAGGGAATGTGGGATTGTCTCACAATTGACACCTCCCAGGACACCACAGCTGAATGGTGTGGCTGAGAGGCGTAATCGAACCTTGTTAGACATGGTTAGTTCCATGATGAGTCGAGCTTCGCTACCAATCTCATTCTGGGGGTATGCCTTAGAGACTGCCCATATCCTTAATCTAGTCCCTACAAAGAAAGTTGCCAAAACTCCTCACGAGATGTGGACTGGTAAAGTACCCAAACTAGACCACATCAAGATTTGGGGTTGCGAGGCCTTCGTGAGACGCGAAACACATGTTAAGCTCGAACCTCGAAGCGAGAGGTGTATTTTCATCGGCTACCCACAACAATGCTTCGGTTACCTCTTCTACAGACCTAGTGATAATGTGGTCTTTATAGCAAGAAGATGAGTCTTTCGAGAAAGAGAGTTTATAAGCCAAGGAGACAGTGGGAGGCAAATTGATCTTGAAGAAATTCAAGAATCAAGTGGTGAAGAAACTTCAAACTCTAGCCCTCAACTTGAGGAGGAAACTCCTGTTGAGCCAATTGACAAATCTGTAACTCTAAGGCATTCCAAGAGAATTTGAAGTGCACCTGAGCATTACTATGGTTTCCATATTACTGCAGAAGGTGAGACACTTATTAGTGACGGGACATTAGTAGGTCAAGATGACCCTAACAGCTACGAGGAAGCCATGGTAGGCCCCGAGTCTACTAAATGGACAGAGGCTATGGATAGCGAGATACAATCCATGTATGACAATCAAGTTTGGAACTTGGTTGAGAATGTACCAGGTCGTAAGACAGTAGGGTACAAATGGATCTTCAAGAAGAAGATCGACATGGATGGTAAAGTACACACTTATAAGGCTCGACTGGTCGCAAAGGGCTTCTCTCAAATTCCTGGAGTGGATTATGATGAGACATTTTCACCAGTAGCCAAGATTAAGTCTATTAGGGTTATGTTAGCCATAGTTGCATTTCATGACTATGAAATTTGGCAAATGGATGTCAAAACCGCTTTCCTTAATGGAAAGTTGGCTAAAGATGTTTACATGAGTCAGCCAGAAGGTTTTGTTAGCAACGACTACCCTAATAGAGTGTGTAAGCTTGAGAAATCCATTTATGGATTAAAGCAAGCACCTCGCAGATGGAATCTTTGCTTTGATGAAAAGGTCAAGGAATTTGGCTTTTCTAGGAGTGAAGATGAATCTTGTGTGTATGTCAAGGCTAGTGGGAGTATAGTTAGCTTTTTGGTATTGTATGTGGATTACATACTACTCATAGGAAATGACATCCCAACCCTACAGGAAGTAAAGTCCTGGTTTGGGAAGTGTTTCGCTATGAAGGACCTTGGTGAAGTTGCCTATATTCTAGGGATAAGGATCTTGAGAGATCGGAGTAAAAGACTAATTGGACTTAGTTAAGAGTACCTACTTGGATAAGGTGCTGAAGAGATTCAGCATGCAGGACTCTAAGAAAGGAGAGTTACCCATCCAGAGTAATGCCAGATTGAGTAAGACACAAAGCCCTAGCACTAGGCTGAGATAGCAGAAATGAGTCGAATACCTTATGCTTCGGCTATAGGATCGATCATGTATGCTATGACGTGTACTCGACCTAATGTAGCCTTTTCCCTGAGCATGGTTAGCAGGTATCAGGGGAACCCTGGCAAGGCACACTGGACTGCGGTAAAGAATATTTTCAAGTACCTACAAAGGACTAAGCACTGGGTCCTTACCCTCGGTGGGAGTGATGACTTGAGAGTTGTAGGGTATAGTGATGCTAGCTTCCAGACTGATAGGGATAATGTCCGCTCTCAGTCAGGCTGGGTCTTTACCCTAAACGGAGGAGCAATTTCTTGGAAGAGTTCCAAGCAAGAGATAGTGGCTGATTCAACTTGCGAATCAGAGTATATTGCAGCGAGCGAGGCGGCAAAGGAGGCTATATGGCTAAAGAACTTCATCGGAGACCTTGGAGTTGTACCAACTATTAAAGAGCCAATGGAAATTTTCTGTGATAGTGAAAGCGTTGTTGCCCTAGCCAAGGAACCAAGGGATCACGAGAGATCCAGGCACATCTACAGAAAATACCATTTCATTAGAAATCGAATAGAAGAAGGACTCCTCGTGGAAAAGAGGGTATCATCGGATGAGAACCCAGCAGATCCCCTCACGAAGGGACTGACTTGGGTTAAGCATCTCCAGCATGCTTGGAGCATAGGGATGAGGATGATATTAGATTTAGTAGTTAGATAACCTCGAAATTTGTAAAGTGTAATTGACATTAGATGATGAATAAAAGGTGTTTTATTTATGAGTAAAGTGTTGTTATCTCTTGTCAATCATTTACTATATTTCTTTTGCATGTTTTGACTTCCAGAATAATTTTGTTTGGTATAACATATTATTCAAACCTCCACAGTCGGTCATATGTCGGAAGTAGGTATGAATCAAGACTGTCATGATTGGTTGCGGAGGTCTAAGGTGTTGGACAAGGCTACAACAATCATGAGTGCTCATAAGTTCTGAGTATTGGAATCAACCCACGCTCACTGGAATCACTTCATGGAATTCTATCTCGAGTGATCGTAAGACGGTAATATCATATATGTCTTCAAACCTAGAGATATGATTTGTTACTTATAAGTTGGTTATGCATTGATTGTACGAAAACGCATTGGTAACTCGATGTTATAAAACGTGATTTTGTGTGTAATTCAATGAGTGGTAGAACAAACATATGAATCGAAGTTCATATGTTCCATCTTGGATTAAAAGCTGATATCTGGGCCCCTCGATGATTTTGTTTTGACCTATGTATCGGGCCCGGTCAGAACTAAGTTGATGTGTTCAATTAAGTTCTTTGTCAAAGAAATCAAAGATCGAGAAACAAACTATTGGAGAATAAGTAAGACATTGTTCCATGTATTTGTGTGGCTGATATCTACAACAGAGGATTATATGATCACTTATCTTAAATGGCGTACCATCATCTTCTCAGTTCCGAGAAACCTTGAAAAGAGCTACGATTGCCGATCGGTTCCTGAAGTCATACTTGCAATAATAGTTATTAGACTTATCCAAGTGGGAGACTGTTGGATAAGGTGTCTAAGTCCATAACTATTTCTGGTATGTACTTGACCCGACCCGGCATAGTCCATTTGGGTTGCATGGCACCATGCAATTAGATAGACTAAATAAGAGAAATAACACTTGGAGATTATTAATATATTATAAGTTCTAATATATTAATAATACTATTTGATTAGTTTGATCAAGAATTAATTTAGAATTAATTAAGTGATCAAAAGATAACTAATTAAATATATGGGTTGATTAAAGTAAATAATCCATATCTTGTATAGTGGGCTAAGAGGCTCCATGGATTATCAAGTTGGGTTCTACCCATAGGATGCTCCATGGATGCTCCATGGGAGTTACAAACCCATGGGTCATGGAAATGAAGAGTCATGACACATTAGGTTTTAGATGGTGTAACCCTAGATGTGTCAACACTATATAAGAATCCTATTCTCCACCCAAATCGGCTACACATATGAAACAAGAGGGCTAGGCCGATTTTAAGAAGTGTGTATTCTCTCAAAAGTCTTTCCAAAAGCATTTGGTGTTGTGTGAAGCATTTGAGGCATCACACTTGGGGTGCTAGGCTCACAAGGTTTCAAGGAACATAAGCAACAACAAGGTAAGTTATTATATCTTTCATTCAAGTTCAAAATTGTTCCCCGTGTATGCTAGATAGGAATATAGCCTTGGAATTCAACTTTGCATGATAATTAGACAAACATAGATCTAAGTTTATTAGGGTTGCATTTACACTTAGGAAGTGTTAGAATGCTCAAAACCCATCAAAAAGATCAAATATGGCTTCTCCTTCCTCCCAAACGATCTAGCTCACTTAGGGTGCTCTCAAGGGACTAGTACCTGCAATGGGAGGCTCAGAGTGCCCTTAAATAGGCTCCGAATCCAGATGATTAGGGTTGCATTAAACAGCGTGGACTCGCCGAGTCCACTCATGGACTCGCCGAGTCCAAATGCGAACCCGGATGATAATCCGCGATCCTACTCGGCGAGTCTAAGCATCAACTCGCCGAGTTCCTTCACAAATTCCAAAAATAAAATATTAGAATAATATACGTGGGAATCCGGATGTTACAGTGAATGTACCATTCATGATTATTTTCATATCCTTTTACTTCGCACTTCTGATTGTTTCTAAATTTAACAACTCCTGCATTCTTCAAACTTCTAAAATCTCGAAGATTCTCCTTCTTCCCAGTCATGTGACGAGAGCAACCACTGTCAATGTACCATTTATTATCATATTGCTCGTCACAAAGTACCTGCAATCATTGAAAGAATTTAGGTACCCAAGGCTTTTTGGGTACTTGGAAATTAGATGTCAATAAAGAATTGAATGAAGAATGTTTGACCCAATCACAAAATTTAGTCTTGATACTATCAACTATGCATACATTATCATTTGAAGAAATTAAAACATAAGATTTTGTTGGTTTCAAATGTCCACTGATTTTACCCTTCTCATTCTGAGATTGTGACTGATCTATCTTCGGTTTTGTAACTAGTTGCCAAGCTTTGATTGAAATGTTCGAATCTTTTGATGATGAACTGCCATTCGAAGAATGATTGACATACTTTTCATAAGCCTCTTTGATTTGTTCTTCTGAGAATTTGCTAGACTAATAAACTTTACCACGACCTTCGAGCCAGTGATCTGTATTTTTCTTAGAAGTGATGCCTTTTTCATGCGAAGCCTTTAATATTTGTTTCTTCGTATAATTTGGAAAATTTGGTTTTTTAGGAACAAAATCAACTTTTGGTTTAGATAGAAAAGATTCAGCATAGAAGTATTGATAGTTGTTTTAAAATGTTGTCTTTGTGAACAAATCTTTGGAGTATTTGATTTTTCTGAGAATTTATTTGAAACATTTGGTTTTGACTCATTCGAAATCTTTTGAGACGTTTTCACTTTGTAAACAAGTTTTGGCAATTTAGAATCAGTTCCTTTTTGGTTTATTAGATTAAAATTCTTCTTTTTGTTTGAAAAACGTTCTGAACTCTTATACTGAACTGGGTTTGATTTCTCGTGTTCCAATTTCCAATTTTCAATTGTATGCCAAAAGAGTTTCTTTCTTGCTTGTCTTTTTGAAATGTTATTTGCTTTAGAAAGTTTGACAATTTGCTCTTTGAATTCCTTAGAATTAAGTTTGGATCCTTGTTTAATTTCCTCAACCGAAGGCTGAATGATTTCTTTTTCAACTTTATGTATTTCAACCCATTTTCTCTTTGGTTTTTGTCTTTGAAAAACATACGAATTCTTGGTTAAATTGTTTTCAGTTGTGCTCTGATTTGCGAAAAATCCTTCTTCAGATGATTTTGTGTTATATTGTTCTACCATTTTCTTGAATTCTGGTTTGATATTTTCGACATTTCCAGTTGCCACAAAGACTTGGTTTGGAAAAACAACATCATCAAAACATTTGAAAATTGGGTAAACCATAGTATTCGTTTCTAAGAAATGAGCCCCTTTCTCAGTTAGCACTTTTTCAAACTGTTGTGTATCTCCGTACACTTGTGCAACAACAACTCGTGGAATTTCTTCTTCTTTTGAAACTTCCTTTTTCTTCGTATGTTTTTCTTCTTGTTCATCATCACTATCATCGGTTTGACTGTCTTTGACTTCTACGAAGTTCTCATCACAAACTTTTGAGGTTGAAGGTTGATCAATGTCATTTTCAGCCAACAATTCCTTAACTTTTTCTTTTCCTTTGAATGATGATGCAACATTTATAATAGACAATTGAGAACAATCAATATCCTCAAGATCACGTATTTCACTGATATTATCGGAATTATCCTCAATATCAGCAAAATTTGATTAACAATCAGATGTTGAATTCTCAGTCTTTTTCAAGATGTTAATTTGTTCAGACTTAGTCAAAGTTTTATTTATAATGTTAACCAATTCATTTGAATCAAGAAATTCATCTACATTAACTATTCCATATTTATATCTATCATCTGGAACTTTGTTAAAATCAACAATTTCTTTTTCACAATCATACGAAATGTTATCTACTATAGCTCTTTCATAAGCTAAAAAAGACAATAATTTTCTATGTTGTTCTTTGCTAATTTCGCATGAATGATGAAGTTCAGTTAATTTTCCATACAATCGTTTAGCCGAATTATAGTAGATGTTTCTTTGCGCTAACAACAACTTCGAATCACTAGACGAATTATCTCTATCAACCATGATATTAGTAATTTGAAGTTCTAAACACTCTATTTTAGCCATTTTCAAATCTAACTTCTTTTGTGTCTCTAGCAATTGATCAGATAGCTTCTTAGCCTCATTGCTAGCAGATATCACAATTGAATCGAAATAAGTAACAGTTTCATCAAAAGAGAGTAATTCAGAATTATAAGCATGTATTGTAATATTAAAGGATTCAAGAATATTACGTACCGTTGTAGTCATTGGTGATTTGTCAGCTGTTTTTTATACGAATCATCTCCCATAAGCTTCATATGTTTCCTCATCTGAGTCTTCTTCCAGTTTCGCATACATTGCTCCATGAGTCGGATGTCTCATCTCTTCATCATCTGATCCAGATGACCAGATTTGATATGTTCCATCCCCTTCTTGTTCACCATGAGCAACCAATGAAAGATTATTTGCCTTAGTACGCAGCTCTTCAAGCTTCTCCACATAGTACGCTTCATCCTTCGTCCTATTCTTCTTCTCATCCCTCTTCCTCAACATGTAGTCATTTGCTAAATGATTAGGGTCGTTGCAGTAATGACAATCCAACCCAGTACCTCCCTTTAACTTTTTCACAATTTTTCCTTCAGTAAGCTTCATATCATTCTTTTCCTCTTTCTTCTTCTCATCCACAACACTCTTACTTGCGAAGTTTCCTTTTGTATCTGATGACTTTACTTTTGTATTGAATGGCTTTTTGAAAAACCTTTTCACACGATTGTTAGAATAGAAAGCAATCGTTTCATCATCATAGTTCATGATAAACCCTTCGTCATCATCAGAACTGTCTTTCTCAGCTTCCCTTACAGAGATCTTCGAAACCAATGCTAGTGGACCTCCTAGGCTTGCCTTTGATTCTTCAACAATTTCATTCACTTCACTTTCGTGTGACTTCAATTGGTTGTAAACATCATTCAGAGTTGACGTATCAAAGCTTTGTTGATTTTTAAACATCATGCTCACACTACACCATTCTTTACGAAGACCCATCATAAAAATCAAATTGAACTCCATGGCTGACCTGGTGATACCATATCGATTGCATCGATATATCAATTCATTAAGATGATCATAGTAAACTTCTATGGTTTCACCATCTTTTTGCTTAAAATCATTCAGATCCACCAGACATTGTTTGACTGAAGTGATTTTAGTCTTTTCACTTCCTTGGAATTTATCCTTCAAGTTGTTCCTGATTTCCTTTGCAGTAGTACATGATCTCACATAATTGTACACTACAGGAGGCAAAGCACCTTGCAACTCCCTCATACATATTTTCTCTAGTTGCTTAAGACGAGTGGATTGATTTTCTACCTCGGAATTTGCAGATGATGCTCCAATTGGTTGAACATTTGATGGAGGATTGCGATCACCAGAAATACAATTCCATAGTTCTTCATCCAGACCATTAAAATAATCCTGCATACGATCAGCCCATTGATCATAATATTCAGGAATTAGCATTGGCATTTTAGTGGATGACCCTAGAAGATGAGAGAATGAAGTCATTGAATTCAAATTGAAATATGCCATTGATGTACTGAATAAAAACTTTGAGATATTGAAGAAAACTTTGAGGAATTGACAACAAACTATATGATTCAAGCCATAATCACTAGTAGAACACTCGATTCAATGATTCAATAGCAGAATCTAATCACAGAAAGAGATCTAATGCGATTTTTACTTTTCACAAAAGTGCGGAAATTTTTAAACTAGACGACTGATTTAAAAACTTTAGAAAAGATGAAAATCATATCAGAGAAACAACTCCTGCTCTGATACCAATCGTAAAATTAAAGAATCGAGTATGAAATCAATCAGAGTTTTAAATGATCAAACATCTGTTAACAAGATAAGAACACCGGTGTAAATATAATTTCTAATTCAGCTCTATTATGCTTCTCAAGTTTTACAGAGTACAAGTGAATATTCTGTAAAAGACTCCTTACTAAGACTCTATAAAACACTCCTATTTATAGGAGAGGAAAGCGTACAAAAAATATTCTAAGGACTGAACATTAAGGTTCGAATACATTGCCTTAGAAAAATACATTATATATCATACGAAGACATGAAACTCTTCGTATGAAGACCTAAGCCCTTCGACTAATTACAACATTTTTACCCTTACAGCATAACACATACATATCACATAACCTCATATATCACATGCATCTCATAGCATACAAGACCTTCCGGTCACACATAGGTACCTTCCAGGTACATTATAGTGAGAAGAATCACCTCAGGTATCTCGAATAACCTTTCACATGTATACACTGATCTAGCCTCTGCCTAGACACATAAACAATTATCTCAAATCAATAACGACTCTCCAGGCTAGACTAGTCTCTTTGATGTCCTCTAAGAAGGCTAAAATACCATTTTACCCTTCAAATGGTCCACAAGTCCAATTGTTGACCAAACCCTAAAAGTCAACAAAGGTCAACGATCAAACTTTGACCAGACTCGTTGACTGCACTCGTGTGACTCGGCGAGTCAATGAATGTCCTCTTTGCCCCTGGTCCTCACTTGACTCGCTGAGTCAACCCTACACTTAACGGGTCATCACAAGTCGCGAATCGCGGGGCAACCCGACTCGACTCGTCGAGTCCCGTTATGGACTCGGTGAGTTCCTCCTATGAAAAAACTCAAACGGTCTTTTGAGGTCAGATCTGCTTCTCCAACTAGTAAATCTAACCTTCTAACACTCGAAAGTCACGTAAAGGTTCAAACTTTATGTTCATGCAATGCTTATAAGACCAAAAATGGAGAAATAACCTTTCAAATGGGGTTCTACTCTCAAGGCACACATGAAACCTCATAAAGCTGGAAGCTTGGGACCTTTTGGACCTCTCATGGTCCAGATCTATCATCTATACCCAAAGCGACATCATATGCTTCAAAATCTAACTCAAAATGGTGCAAAGGAAACCATGTATTCAAGGAATATATCAAATATACGAAATGGGAAGGAACTTGTACCTCAAAACGTGAATCTCAGTGTGAACAACACAGATCCAAGCTCCACAATCGATCTAGCTTGGATTTTCCCACTCCTTCTTGCAAGTTCACACCAAATGATGAATAATTAGCCTCTGAATTGCTTTCTAAGCTCTCTTTGCTCTCTAGGATTTTCACAGGGGAGTAGTGGCCGCAAATGAAGGCCATAAGGGCCTTTAAATAGGGCTCGGGACCTGAGATTTAGAGTTTCACTTTACAGCGTGGACTCTCCGATTCCACGCATTGACTCATCGAGTCCGATCATTAATCTAGTCAAAAATTCGTGATCCTACTCGGCGATTCTGAGCGTCAATTCGTCGAGTCCCTCCACAAAACTCAAAATAAATAATTAAAATAAGATACCTGGGAATCCGAATGTTACAATTCTACCCCACTAGAATCAGACTCCACCCTTGAAGTCTCATTCTACAAACAGCTCTGGATGTTGCTTCCGCATCTTCGCCTCCGGCTCCCAAGTCAGCTCGGACCCTTTTGGATGCTACCACTATACCTGAACCAGTGGCACTTCCTTGTTTCTCAAAACCTTGATCTTCCGATCCACCACCGCGACTAGTCTCTCAACATAATTCAGGCTCGCATGCACCTGAATATCCTCCAATGGTACCACCGTCGACTCGTCGGCTATACACTTTCTCAACTGGGACACGTGGAAGGTATCATGAATCTGGCTCAACTCCATAGGTGGCTCTAAGCGATACGCTACTATGCCTACCTTAGCGGTCACCCTGAACGGACCAATGTACCGGGGCCCCAGCTTGCACCTCTTCCTGAATTGGATCATGCCTTTCCAATGAGATACCTCAAGGGGTACGAAATCCCCCACCTGAAACTCAAGCTTAAATCGTTGCCTATCCTCATAACTTTTCTGATGACTCTGCATTGTCAACAACCTCTGTCTGACCTGTTGTATCTGCTCCGATGTATGAAGCACTATCTCAGTGCTGCCCATCACTCGCTGCCCTACCTCTCCCCAGCATATGGGAGTCCGACACCTCCTCCCATATAACAACTCGATAGGAGGCATACAAATACTCAAATGGTGGCTGTTGATATAGGAAAACTCAGCCAACGGCAAGTATATGTCCCAACTTCCTTCGAAGTCCAATAAACATGCTCGAAGCATGTCCTCGAGCGTCTGAATCGTCTGTTCACTTTGCCCATCAGTTTTTGGGTGGTAGGCGGTACTGAAATGCAGTCTCGTACCCAACTCCTCATGGAACTTCTTCCAGAACCTAAAATTGAAACGTACATCTCCATATGAGACAATCGACATCGGTACACCATGTTGCGATACCACCTCCCTCACATACACCTCTGCCAGCCTCTTTGCGGAAGAACTCTCACTGATAGCAAGGAAGTGAGAGATCTTCGTCGACCATTCAATGATCACCCAAATTGCATCAACACCTCTCGCGGTCCTCGGCAATTTGGTAATAAAGTCCATAGAAATTTGTTCCCACTTCTACTGGAGAACCTCAAGTGGCTGCAACTTGCCATGCGGACGCTGGTGCTCGGCTTTAACCCTGCGACAAGTCAAGCACCTCTCAACGAACCACGCCACATCCCTCTTTATACTGGGCTACCAATACTCTCTCTTCAAGTCCAAATACATCTTAGTAGCCCCTGGATGAATCGAAAACCTCGATTTATGCGCCTCCTCCATCAGAATGGTGCACGCTCCACCCGTAAACGGTACCCAAATCCGACCCTGCAAGGTCAAAAGCCCTCGGCTACTGGTAACGAAATTAGATACCTGCCCGATCACCCGCTCTCTCTTGCAGTTCTCCAATACACTGCCTCCACCTAAGCCTCCTGAATGGTTTCCAACACCAACGTTATAACTGTCAACCGCATACAGATATCTCGAATCAGGGCACTTTCTGCCCTACGAATCAGGGCATCAGCTACAACATTAGCTTTTCCAGGGTAGTACATGTAACATCCAAAAATTTAAGGCCAAAAATTTCATTTTTAAATGCGTCATTACATAAAACCATTACTATAAAAACATTCATAGTAATGTCTTGTGTCAAAACCCAAGTGTTAATAATCAAAATATAATATCATGAAACCATATCAGAGTGTAATCCCAAGGATCTCGTGTATGGAAGACATAGTGTGATGCGCTGCGATCAAGCTGACTCCTTTCCTTTGAAACAAAGCACCTGAAACCAAAAATGTAAACCGTAAGCACGAAGCTTCCCCCATCATACCACATACCATACAATGATATAGCATACATATTGTACAATCATATAACATACCATACTTGTCAGGCATTTATGGGGTGCCCGACCTACCCGGTACGGCCATTCTGGGGTGCCGACCTACCCGTGCGGCCATTCTGGGGTGCCGTCCTACCCGTGCGGCCATTCTGGGATGCCGACCACTCTTCGGTCCTAACAACCGAACCTCGGGGACTTTTTCACCCCTACCACTACTATTATCACATATCATAACATAACATACTATCAGACATATCTGGGGTGTCTGACTACCCTTCGGTCCTAACAACGGAAATCGGGGACTGTTCCCCTCCTACTACCGCTAACACATATCTCAGATCATGATAGCATATAATCATGACATCACATACTGTCAGACGTATCTGGGGTGTCTGACTACCCTTTGGTCCTAACAACCGAACTCAACTACTATAACACATCAAGCTAGCATATAACATATCAGGTAGTAGAAAAACTAGATGATATCATAAAGACAATCATCTAACACACAACTCCTACTGGTGGGTCAGCATTTTGTTTGTAGACCCACCACTACTGGAAGGTAACTCACCTGAACTGATGAGCTCTGCTGGTAGCCCTCTGGCTGCTAACCGAAAACCCTCTGAGGCGCTGCTCATCTAGCTCTCCGAGCTACCAATATCAATATAACACTTATTCTGATAGTCCTCTAAAATTCAACTAAGTCAACTCTTGAAAAAGTCAATGTCCTAGTTAAAGTCAACCTTCCAGGTTGACCCTACTCGTCGAGTCCTCCTACTGACTCGCCGAGTTCATAAGCTCATAAACCCCTTTCATTCGCGACTCGACTCGCCGAGTCAGACCATGACTCACCGAGTCTACTGATTTTTGAGTTCTGTCCTATCCAACTAACCAAGTCTCCACTCAATTCACTGATCTGAGTCTTAGCTAGAAGGGTTTGGGGTTTCGCGACTTGACCTCCTTTGTCGCTGAGAACACCTCATGTTCAACTGACAATCCTTCAAGTACTCCCTGAGTACTTAGCCTAAGCATTCTTGGGGTATACTCTATTTTCCTCATGCGTTCTCTGGCCTTCCCGATTCTGCCTTCTATAGATATTCACCTCCTTTGTTGCTGTGAAGATCATACCTTTCACGATGTCCATCACTCCAGCCACTCTCAGTAATGGTCACTACTGGTGGTACATACTGAATGCTTCTTATTTCCATAACTTATTGCTGAGAACCCGTCCCAGCGAATGGATCAGAAAATCCTTCGAGTGAAAAATTCATCCTTGCAACGGTTAAGACTCATACGAGAGCTGCGCAACAAGGTCAAACCCTCCCCTCTGAGATTATCCAACTTTGTTGTGAGAGGCGTAACACTCTCTGTCAACTTCCTGCCTCTTACCATACTTCCCTTATCGTTACTACCTCTAACTGAAAATTCTGTTGCCCCTCACCCGCCTACCGGATGCACTGAGACCACCCTGGTCCAACTAATCTTTCAAATTTGGGTTACTGGACTCCCACCGGTCACTACAACCCATCGCAATCTCCTAGTCGCTTCCAGTGACTTCTGAAGATACTTCATCTAACTGTAACTGTTCTATCCACTCTGCCGCTCATACTGAATCGATGTTGTTGGAACCAGCCTGCTTATCTCTCATCTGACTACTCAACTTCCAATAACTCGAGTCTTCCATCCTGAAAGAAAGGCTACCTGCCTAATTATCCTTGAAGATCACTTATACATGGCAGAAGACTCAACTGATCCTGCTGAGAGGGACTTGCCATTTCCAAATCAACCAACTATACTGTTAGCACTTGCATTCCAACACAAATACTAATATTGTCCGTAACAATGAAACTATCCGAAAAACTGAACTGCCTGAAACACTGAATTGCATGAAACACTGAACTGCCTGAAACACTGAACTGTTATATGGCTGCTTCCCAAAATATCTCAAGATCGTCCTAGTCTCCAATCATTCATCGGTTATCTGCAACACCGAGTTCCAACTCAATTGTGGAGCCCAAGGACTCCTTACTTAGTCGCTCCCACGACTTCTGAACGAACTCTTTCTCTAGAACCAGTCTCCATTAGCCATCTTATCACTGTAACCCTAACAACCTCCCGATCCAACCGACCGGGTCCATACATCGAATCCTGACATCATCAAATCCACAATTAAAAACGATGGTTCCAAAACCAACGGTAGCCCTTAACGTGCATGAACCTACGCGGTCCACTGCTTCCCTGATCTCATAACTGTGGTGATGAGCCAACTGTCAAATCGCTGGCTTAACCATAACTGAACCATTTGGGAGATCCGAAGTCTAACCCATGGATTCCCCTATCTTCACTGCTGCACCCGAACTGGTGGGTACTACTGCTTTCCCTGCGTCCAAACAACGCGCTCATGCTGCCTACCAACCTGATAATTGCTACAGCTACAACCGCAGACTTACAACTCTCCAATACTATTTGGCTGCTAGTGAATGCTACGGCTACCCCCGCAGACTTACAACACTCTACTACTATCTGAATACTATTGAATGCTATGGCTACCCCCGCAGACTTACAACACTCTACTACTATCTGACTGCTAGTGAATGCTACGGCTACCCCCGCAGACTTACAACACTTTCCTTACTAACTGGCTACTACTGGAAAAATGTTGCGGCTTTCCCACTGCTCTACCATGCTCTGCAGGCTATCTCTGCCACTGGCTACTAACACGAAAGCATCTCTTGTTGAACGTTTTCAAGATCTTCATTCCGACTCACTAGAGTCCTACAGGCGGTCCTCCAACCCTGGATTCCCAACCAGCTACTAACCATCTCGAACACATTAACTAACTGGTGGGAAGTTCCTCAAACTCCCAACCCTGGACTCCTCAATCCACCAATCGTTGTGCTACAACCTTATCTTCTTGGAAGTCGCATACTCATTCTGGATTTGCGTACCCTTACCCTTGTATACTCAGAGGGTTCTCCCCCACTTTGATCCTGCCTATACCTCACTGCTCAAAGATCGAAAAGAATTCCCAATCCTTACCACCATTCTATAATTAATCTCGCTGAAAAGCCCAAGCTTACCATAGTTAGGGATCTAACCAATCTAACTACAATACAACCCATTCCTGAACTAGCGAGACACTCCAAGTCCGACATAATCTTGCTATAGCTACTGCAACCTAAATAACCCACTCTATTGGGGAACAACCTCTGAATATCAATCTAAAACCAAGGTATGAAAATGGCATATAACTCAATCACAAGCAGGTAATATAATACTCATGGATACATGCTGACTAACATCGATGCAGTACCATAACAATAGAGTCACTACAAAACGGGAGAATTCATACCACACACCTGCGATCTAGTGCGGCTCGATCTTGAATTTTTGAGGGACGATGGGTGCCTGACCCTGAACTCTTGCTGAAATCAACCGGTACACTCTACTCCAAGCCATGGACGCCCTTGCCCGGCCCCGACTACCACTAGTGGTTCTCGAAGTCACAGGGGCAGGAGCTATCACCTGCCCTGCTGTATGCAAACTCGGACAATGGGTCTTCTTGTAGCCCCTCTGACTGCAATGGAAACATACCGGGTCAAGTCCCTGGGCGATGGTAACAATACAATCTCTGGTAAAATGGCCAATCCGGCGGCACTTGAAACATCCAGCATCGCCACCACTTCTGTGCATGCACGCACCCTCGTGCATCCTACCATACTTCCCACATCGACTGCGGCTCTGATAGTCCCTCGATCTCGAATCGGAACCCTTGGGCCTCTTGCCCGAACCTGTGGCTACCTGAGTCTCATCCATTTTCCTCTTCCTTTCCGACTCCTTGCCCATCTCTCGCTCATGCGTTACCACGTCGACCCCATCCATCGTCTGAACAACCGCTGGCCAATCCTAGAGCTTTGTGGTCAACCTATCATTGACCCTCACGATAATGTCGGGCAGCTCATCGCAAATGGCTTGTGAAACCTCCTTCACTATCCAATCATGTAGAGGTCTCTCCTGGAGACAGGGTGCCCCACTTACTCCTGTCCCCTGATGATAAGAGCTAAAAAATGGGAACTCCCTCCCTGATGGATCCCTGAACTCCATAAGCATCGGGCTGTCGATGAACCCCAATCTGTCCTGTAACTATCCCGGCCCTAAAGGCCTCCAGATGACTGTCAATAAGTTCCACGATGGCCTCTCTAACCGAACTGAAAATCACTAGAATCTGAACAAGGATGTTGCGCATAATCTCTACGGAAATGAAATCCCTCATTTGATCATCAAACTGCCCAGCTCTAGAACCTGAGCCAGATCCCTCCCCGGCACCTGAACTGCCAATTGATATCTCGCGCAACATCACCATGCTAAAAACATATTACAATAACTGACAGAGTACTCATTGCTACCGAGGGATCTCACATATACTACAAGTTCCCTGGTCTTATCTCAGCCTTCCTTGATTCGAGTACGAATCCTCTGTTTTTAGTAGTACGGGCCCATACTACCTTCCACATTTATCAGTACTTTCCTCAAGAACTGCCTTGACTCCACCAAGTACCTTTTACTGCTACTGCTCTCTGCTACCCTCATCCTAGGCTTACCCTAGGGAAATCTTCGACCCAAACCAGTCCTCAACTACTGAAGGCCTCCTTATAATGCCAATTAATCATCACCTGAATACCATCACATGTGACGAGGCTAAGATAATCCTTCAAGTAAAAGTCTCGTCCCCACAACGGTTAGACTCAGATAAGAGCTGTGCAATAGGTCCAAATCCAGCACTCTGAGATTACTCAACCCTGATCAAATGTGATGTGACGTATTCACCTAATGGCTAACTCCCATCACTCGAAGCCCCACAAAGCACAAAGCAAGTAACATTCAGATACATGAAACTACTCGAGCAATTCTATCCTCATATCAAGAAACTGCACTAGCATACAATGTTGAACTCATACTATCAGGCATAACCTAAACAGGCTATCCTACTGCTGTCTATTCAATTTCTAGCATGCAATTATCATAAGGCTGAAACACATAAAGCAGGCACATAAGGCATCCTATTAGATCCTTAGTCCTATACTAGCATGCTGTTCTACGGAAATTGAAACTGAAATTGGAACTGGAACTAAAACTGAAACTGAAACTGATAATCATAAACTTGTATGGGTAATTTAGGAGTACTTACTTGAGCTCGGCTAATTGCATGCATCACACACCTTGTTCTTTTGAAAGTTCTTGTCTCTTTTCAAATTTCTTTTATAAAATGATTTTACTTTTGAAAATTTTCATACCAAGTCCTTAGTTTGAGTTCAGACACACCCGAGAGTGTGCCCGAATCCCTCAAACCAAGGCTCTGATACCAACTTGTAACATCCCAAAATTTAAGGCCAAAAATTTCATTTTTGAATAAGTCATTACATAAAACCATTAGTATAAAAACATTCATAGTAATGTCTTGTGTCAAAAACCAAGTGTTAATAATCTAAATATAATATCATGAAACCATATCAGAGTGTAATCCTAAGGATCTCGTGTGTGGAAGACATAGTGTGATGCGCTGCAATCAAGCCGACTCCTTTCCTTTGAAACAAAGCACCTGAAACAAAAACAGTAAACTGTAAGCATAAAGCTTAGTGAGTTCCCCCATCATACCACATACCATACAATCACAGAGCATACATATTGTACAATCATATAACATACCATACTTTTCAGGCATTTCTAGGGTGCCCGACCTACCCGGTACGGCCATTCTGGGGTGCCGACTTACCCGTGCGGCCATTCTGGGGTGCCGTCCTACCTGTGCGGCCATTCTGGGGTGCCGACCACCCTTCGGTCCTAACAACCGAACCTCGGGGACTGTTTCACCCCTACCATTACTACTATCACATATCATAACATAACATACTATTAGACATATCTGGGGTGTCTGACTACCCTTCGGTCCTAACAACCGAACTCGGGGACTGTTCCCCTCCTACTACCCCTAACACATATCTCAGATCATGCTAGCATATAATCATGACATCACATACTGTCAGACGTACCTGGGGTGTCTGACTACCTGTCGGTCCTAACAACCGAACTTTACTACTATAACACATCAAGCTAGCATATAACATATCGAGTAGTAGCAAAACTAGATGATATCACAAAGACAATCATCTAACACATAACTCCTACTAGTGAGCCGACATTGTGGCCGTAGACCCACCGCTACTGGAAGGTAACTCACCTGAACTGCTGACCTCTTCTGGTAACCCTCTGGCTGCTAACCGAAAACCCTCTGAGGCGCTGCTCCTATAGCTCTCCGAGCTACCAATATCAATATAACACTTATTTTGACTATCCTCCAAAAGTCAACTAAGTCAACTCTTGACAAAGTCAAAGTCCTGGTCAAAGTCAACCTTCCAGGTTGACCCTACTCACCGAGTCAGCCTACTGACTTGCCGAGTTCATAAGCTCAGAAACCCCTTTCATTCGCGACTAAACTCGCCGAGTCTACTGAGTTTCGAGTTCTGTCCTGTCCAACTGACCGAGTGTCCACTCAATTCACTAATTTGAGTCTTAGCTAGAAGGGTTTGGGGTTTTGCGACTTGACTCGCTGAGTCCAAGGCAATCTTCAACAGACTCGCCGAGTTGTTCTTCTAACTCATCGAGTTCCTGCCTATCTTCATCCAACTCACCGAGTCCACTCATGCGACTCGCCGAGTTACTAAGCGATTTAAGTCTGGTATCTTGCCCGACTCGCCGAGTCCTTTCCCAGACTCGCCGAGTCCTTACGTGTATTCTCATAATCTCAAGTCACAGAGCTACTGCTTTGCTCCAAACAATAGATCTGGGTTCCTAGAGTCCATTAGCAACATAAAGTTGCTACCTTTATGAAACGACCCAAAAACACGACCCAAAAATTTTCGTTTTTCCAATATAATCTAAACCGTAATATAAGTATCATAACATAAAACATACGCGATGTATCCCCAAAACATAATAAAATATTGTGCGGAAAACTGTATCATACAACATCAATCCAAAACATCGAAAGACGTCCCCAGGATAAAAGCTATGCTGTGGTGTGTGCGATGCTGTCACCCCGAGCTCTTCCCTTTGCTTGCGGAAGTACCTGAAACCAAACTGAAACTGTAAGCACGAAGCTTAGTGAGCTCCCCCAAACTACCACATACCATACAATAACATATAAACACATATTGGGCCTTGCCCACTGCATCGGGCCGAAGCCCGGAAACTGCATCGGACCGAAGTCCGGAACTGACTGGGACCTTGTCCCCTGCATCGGACCCAAGTCCGAAACTAACTGCATCGGACCGAAGTCCGGAACTGACTGGGACCTTGTCCCCTGCATCGGACCGAAGTCCGGAACTAACTGCATCGGACCGAAGTCCGGAACTGACTGCATCGGACCGAAGTCCGGAACTGACTGGGACCTTGTCCCCTGCATCGGACCGAAGTCCGGAACTAACTGCATCGGACCGAAGTCCGGAACTATCTGACTGAACATGGCATAGCATAACACATCAACTAGCATAACACAAATACGACATGCTACATCGGGCCGTGGCCCGGAACACTTAGTACTTAACACATAAAACATAGCACACAAATCCTGTTCGAACCACGAAGGCATCGAACATACCAACTACTGCATCGGACCTAAATCCGGAAACTACTGCTAACTGAACGGGCCGGCATTGTGGCCTTAGACCCGTTCCTACTGGAAGGAAACTCACCTCGTAAGTTGGCTGCTGAGTGTGTGGCTCGAGAAGCTAACGGCGGCTGCTCCTGAATCTCCTCGGCTACATGTCCATAACACACTCAATCAAATACTAAACACTGCGCTTGGGGTAAAATGACTCTTTTACCCTCGGTCAAAGTCAATTATCTTTTGGGCTGACTCGCCGAGTTGGGCCACCCAACTCGCCGAGTCCCACTCTTACTTTTCACTCTTACTCACTGCTACTCGTCGAGTCTGGCATCGACTCGACGAGTACCCTCTTGATCCAAGAACTCAGACAATCTTCATCCGACTCACCGAGTCGTATGAACAGACTCGACGAGTTGTTCTTGATCCCAAGAAGATTGCCTTGGACTCGCCGAGTTGTATGAACAAACTCGTCGAATCCTTCCATCACTGAGTCCACTCTCAACTCGCTGAGTCCACTTCCTGACTCACCTCGTCCACTCGACACTGATAAAACTGAAGGACTCGGGACTCGCGACCCGACTCGTCGAGTCGTTCTTCCGACTCGCCGAGTCGCCGCCATGCAACTGATTTTTACTTGATTTTGTTTGAATCCAATGCATACAATTGATAGATCTGAGTCCAATAAGCTGTTTTACCACGTAAAGTTTCCAACTTTACGTGCACAACCTCATGAATAAGGGAAATAATGCTAAAAGATGCATAAAATGGGTAGATCTATGGTTATCATGCAATATAACTCCAAAAAGACAGTAGATCTGGGCTCTACAACACCCCAACATTCAGATCCATAGATATTCCGACTTAATAAGACGTTCATGCAAGTGTAAGGCTTGAAACAAGCACCAACTAGCTCTTAGGAGAGCTCTAATGGAAGTTTAAAGCATATAATAAGATGGAACTCCGAAAATACCTCAATAAACTCTGATTTGGCCTTGGATCTTTGCACTACAACCCTTCTCCTTGCTTCTTTCTTCTTCTCCTTCTTCACACCTTCACAAAGAGGGCACCAAAACACATATAAGCTCTTCAATGGAGGTTTGGGGCTCTATCACTGCGTTCTCAGGGTGAGGGAGGCGAAAATGGGGGCTATAAGGTGGTATAAATAGTGGGCAACCCGGGGATTTTAGGGTTTCACCCAGATAGATGGACTCGCCGAGTCGGGGATATGGACTCGTCGAGTCCCCGGCTCACGCGTGCCCTCAGACACGACCCTACTCGGCGAGTCAGGCTAGAACTCGCCGAGTCCCTCTTGAAAAACTCATTATAATTACCAATAAATCAACATACCGGGAACGGGTCGTTACAATTCTCCCCCACTTGTCTCAGACTTCGTCCTCGAAGTCTGCTACGGCTGGATCTGCAAATAACTCCGGGTAGTGCGCTCTCATCTCCTCCTCAGCCTCCCACGTCCATTCAGACCCCTTCCGGTGCTGCCACTGCACCTTTACTAGCTGAATTACCTTGTTCCTCAAGGTCTTGGTCTTCCGTTCCAGAATCGCGACCGGCTTCTCGATATAATTTAGGCTGCTATCAACCTGAATGTCCTCTAAGGGAACGACTGCTATCTCATCCACCAAACACTTCCTCAACTGCGACACGTGGAAGGTGTTGTGTATCAGACTAAGCTCCTCAGGAAGATCTAACCGATAAGCAACCCGACCCACCCGGGCCAAAACCCTGAAAGGACCAATAAATCTGGGGCCCAATTTGCCCCTCTTCCGGAACCTGATGACACCTTTCCAAGGTGAGACTTTCAGAAGAACCATATCTCCCACCTGGAACTCCAAGTCCGAACGCCTCCTGTTGGCGTAGCTCTTCTGCCGACTCTGCGCAGTCTGCAGCCTACTACGGACCTGCTGGATCAATTCCGTCGTCTTGAGCACCACTTCGGTGCTCCCTATAACTCGCTGACCGACCTCTCCCCAACAAATCGGGGTCCTGCACTTCCTGCCATATAACATCTCAAAAGGAGGTCGATCAATACTCGCATGATAACTGTTGTTATACTAGAATTCCGCTAACGGAAGATACGTATCCCAACTGCCCCCAAAATCTAAAACACATGCCCTAAGCATGTCCTCGAGAGTCTGAATCGTCCTCTCGCTCTGCCCATCAGTCTGAGGATGAAAAGCGGTGCTGAAATGGAGACGAGTACCCATCTCGTCGTGGAATCGCTTCCAGAATCTGGACGTGAAACGAACATCTCGGTCCGACACCACCGATACCGGCACTCCATGACGCGCCACAATCTCTCGCACATAGATATCGGCTAACTTTTCCGCCGATATACTCTCCTGAATTGGAATAAAATGGGCACTCTTCGTCAACCGATCCACTACTACCCATATCGAGTCCACCCCGCGTGCGGTCCTGGGGAGTTTGGTGACAAAATCCATGGTGATATCCTCCCATTTCCACACGGGGATGTCTAACGGCTGCATCTTGCCGTGAGGTCTCTGGTGCTCCGCCTTGACCTTCCGGCAGGTCAAACATCTCTCCACATACCAAGCGACATCTCGCTTCATGCAGGGCCACCAATAATCAGATCGAAGATCTCGATACATCTTCGTCGCTCCTGGGTGGATAGAAAACCGAGACTTATAAGCCTCGTCCATCAATACTTGCCGTACTCCACCCCAGTACGGTACCCATATCCTACCATGAAGCGTCAACAAACCCCGACTGTCGTAATCAAATGAAGCTACTCGGCCCACTATCCTCTCACACTTCTGCCTCTCCTCCTTGAGGCCCTCCATCTGAGCCTCCTTGATCCGCTCCAACAACGGAGTGATCACTGTCATCCTCATACACAGATCTCTGATAGGGGCCGTCGACACCTTGCGGCTCAGGGCGTCGGCCACCACATTGGCCTTCCCTGGATGATAAAGGATCTCACAATCATAGTCCTTCAGCACGTCTAACCATCTCCTCTGTCTCATGTTCAAACTCGGCTGATCCATAAGATATCGCAAACTCTTGTGATCCGTGTAAATAGTACAGCGGACCCCATAAAGGTAATGTCTCCAAATCTTGAGGGCAAACACAACCGCCCCCAGCTCCAAATCGTGGGTAGGATAATTAGCCTCGTGAGGCTTCAACTGTCTCGAGGCATAAGCTACTACATGGCCTCGCTGCATTAATACTGCTCCCATACCTGTGATCGAAGCATCACAATAGACTACGAAATCCTCTACTCCCTCTGGCAAGGTAAGGATCGGAGCCTCGCACAATCTCTGCCTGAGAGTCTCGAATGCCGCCTGCTGCTCAGGCCCCCAACGAAAAACCACCGACTTCTTGGTTAGTCGGGTGAGCGGCACTGCTATCTTGGAGAAGTCCTGAATAAATCTCCGATAATACCCTGCCAACCCCAGGAAGCTCCGAATCTCGGATGGAGACCTCGGGACCTCCCACTGCATCACGGCCTCAATCTTGGCTGGATCTACCAAAATACCCTTCTGGTTGACGAGATGACCAAGAAACTGCACCTCGCGCAACCAGAACTCACACTTGGAGAACTTTGCGAAAAGTCTCTCCCTCCTCAAAGTCTCCAACACCTCCCGCAGGTGCTCCTCGTGCTGCCCCTGTGTCTTGGAATACACCAAGATGTCATCTATAAACACTATCACCGACCGATCCAGCATCGGTCTGCACACGCGGTTCATGAGATCCATGAATGCGGCTGGGGCATTGGTGAGCCCAAATGGCATCACCACGAACTCATAATGACCATACCGGGTCCTGAAAGCAGTCTTCTGTACATCCTCATCTCTAACCCTCATCTGATGATAACCGGAGCGTAGATCGATCTTGGAGAACCAAGACGCTCCCTGAAGCTGATCAAACAAGTCATCTATCCTCGGAAGTGGGTAACGGTTCTTCACCGTTACTTTGTTCAACTCCCGATAATCAATGCACATACGATGCGACCCATCCTTCTTCCTCACAAATAAGATCGGCGCTCCCCAAGGCGAACTGCTCGGCCGAATGAAACCCTTGTCTAACAGCTCCTGAAGCTGTGTAGACAACTCCTGCATCTCAGGGGGAGCAAGTCGATACGGTGCTTTGGCTATCGGAGCCGCACCAGGAACTAGGTCGATCCTGATCTCAACCTGCCTCTCTGGAGGTATCCCCGGCAAATCCTCGGGAAACACATCCGAGTAGTCACGAACAATAGGAACATCATCAATCATCGTCTTGCCCTTCTCCCGGGCATCCAAGACGTAAGCTACAAAACCGGTGCAACCCTGCTGAACATAGCGCCTCGCCCTCGCGGCGGAACAAAAGATCGGTCCTCGCTGGGGCCTCTCACCCTGAATCACTATCTCTCCCCCACTGGGAGTGCGAACCCTTACTAGCTGTAGCTCACAATCAATCACCGCCCCATTGGGGCTCAGCCAATCCATGCCCACAATAACTTTATTCCCACGCAGGGGAATAGGAACCAGGTCCACTGAAAACTGCTCATCAAATATCTGAAGGGAACACCCTTTATGCACTCTGCCGACCCTCACGGTCCTATCATCTGCTATCTCAACCTCTAGTGGACAATCCAGCTCCCCTAGAGCTCTGCTAAATCTCTTGCTAAGCGCAAGCGATACAAATGATCGGGTAGCCCCCGAATCGAACAATACCAAAGCAGGGATGCCGTTCACCGAGAACAACCCTAAATAAAATATATCATCAAGTAATATTCAAACGATATAATAAAGATGAAGGAAAGATTCATACCCGTCACCACATCAGGAATCGCTCGCGCCTCCTCTGCTGTCATCTGAAATGCCCTGCTCTTCGCCACCGGCGCATCAGCTCGGCCCTGCCGGCCATCCGTAATCCTCAGGGTGGCAGGGGCAGGTGCAACCACCTTCCCTGCTGCAGCTAAACTGGGACACTGGGACCTTTTGTGTCCCCTCTGATTGCACTGAAAGCAAATCAGATCTGATGCTGTAACCGTAGTAGCAGGGGCCGTACAATCCCTACTCAAATGCCCAGTCCGACCGCACTTGTAGCAGCCGGAACTCCCTGCCTTGCACGCCCCCTCGTGCAATCTCCCACACTTGCCACACCGACCGTGGCTCTGCTGACCCCTAGACCTGTGATCTGAAACCTTGGGCTTTTTGCCCACACTGCCTAAACCCGAAACCGCCTCCGGTTTCTTCTTCTTCTCCATCTCGAGATCAATCTCCCTCTCTCTGGCTCTAGCAACCATGTCGTCCAGTGTTTTACAACTGGACCGGCTCACAAACATGCGAATGTCACTCCGCAGCATCTCATGATAACGGGCCTTCTTCATTTCCTCATCGGCTGCATACTGAGGAACAAGAAGGGCCCTCTCCCTGAACTTGGTGGTGATCTCCGCCACTGTCTCGGTAGTCTGGGTAAGATCCTGGAACTCCCTAGCTAACTGTTGCACCTCGATGACCGGTGCAAACTCTGCTCTGAACCTGGTAGAGAAATCAGCCCAGGTCATGGCATCCAGTGTCGCATCATCCCCGATGGCATGTCCGACCTCCTCCCACCAATCCCGTGCCCTGTCCTTCAGAAGACAGGACGCCAATCTGACCTTGTCCCCCTCGGGACATCTACTAGTGCGGAATGCGTTGGCCACATCTGCCAACCACCTGGTACTCGCTATGGGGTCTGATATGTGCATATTTAGTGTGTATTAAGTGTAGTTTATTATTCATATATTAGCTAAATTGTTGCATATTATGGACAAAAGGTACTTAAAAGTGTTAAATTATGTTTTTCAGTCCAAAGATGAAGCTCGGAAGCGAAAGGAAGCAAGAGAAGCGGTTAGGAGCTCAAGAGTGGAAAGAAGAAAGAAAACACCCATAAAAGGCTTCTACTCGTCGAGTTGCTCCTTGACTCGACGAGTCTGGTCGCGGATTCAGGAAGATAAGCATTCGGAAGTCAAGATAGTTATCGGATTACGACTATTGTGAGAGGGACTCGACGAGTCATCATATGACTCGACGAGTCGGGATGCATATATAAAGATAACTCTATAATGCGAGAAAGGGGGAATTCTGGGAAGTTTTAGAAGTGTTTAGCTACGAATAAAAAGCCAGAAGAACCCTAGAAGTCGACCAAGGAAGCTAGAATCCAATTCCGAGAGTAATTAAGGCGTAATTTCATCATTCTACTTAATTCTTTTGTTTTGTCAACATGATTAAGCAACTTGAACTTATTTGTTTGCTGTTATTTACCTTAGTTATGAACTAATTTCTTTATACTTCTGTTTGGGGATACAAAGTTGACAATATGGTTTGATTGATTGGTAGGATTAATTCCAAGTTGGTGATTAATTGTTATTTTAGCTTGCTAAAGAACCTTGTGTATGAATGATAATTAATTTCCTGTTAATAGGAAGATAATTGATTAGCATGAACATCTATTGATTATCAACCTCATATGATACGTGACCACTATATCATATGTCTAGGATTAATGAATATGAAACTAGGATTAATAAGGAAATTGAGTAAATTTATGTGCAAGCTTGTAAGATGACCATCGAACAAGAGGTTAATTAAGAATAACGAATTAATTAACTATTGCAAGTCTAACTTAACCCGAATAATTAATCTAGTAAATATAATTAAATTAAGCAATTGGCCACTGTTTGAATTAGTTTATTTGCTAAGGATTAGGGTAGTGAACACAACTTAATCACTTGAATCGGTAACCAACAAAAGAATTAATCCATTGCACTATTACCTTAAAATCAACCATAAAGTTAACCGAGTTGAACTAAACAGAAGTTTCTTTCCCGTTATTGAATCTAGTTAATTTGTTCTTTTCTAGTCTTGCATTAGTTTTAGTTAGTAAGTTTCTAGTCTTGTAAAACTAGAGAAAAAACCTTTATTTGCTAAATTAACTTAGATAGAATTAGTTTTTAATTTAATTTGCCGTTCCCTGTGTTCGATACCCTGCTTATTTAGCTATACCACAATTGATAGGTTCACTGCCTTTTGTGTGTTATTTGATAATTAAAGTAGGATTAAAACTAAGTGAGTTTTACACACATCAAGTTTTTGGCGCCGTTGCCGGGGAACGGTTCTAAAATTAGCATTAAAATTCTAATTCAATCGATCCTTTGTGTAAGATTCATCTTACACAAAGTTAATTTCTGTTCATTTTTTTTGTTTAAGTTCTAGTTAAAAAAAAAAAAAAAAAATTATTAATCGCTGATTTCAACTTGAACTCGCCGAGTGCATTCGCCCCGACTCGGCGAGTCTGACGCTAAATCAGGTTTAATTTTTTGTTCTTTTTTACGCGTTTTGTTTTGTTTTAGTTTGCAGTTGGTTCATGACCCGAGGATCTGCTACGCCTCTAATTCCCCCTCTTGAAGATCCGGAAACCGCATTAAGAAGAAACAAGGGCAAAACCGTTGGAGAAACCGCTTCTTCAAGGAACTCACCACTCAAAAACCTCAAATCCGTTTTTAGCAAGAAAAGGAGCAGCAAAGAAGGAGCATCCAGTGCGTCGTTGACAACCGAAGATCCGACCCCAAAAGACACCGATTACGATACCGAAGAAGAAAGCGAGCACACATCCGAGTTTGAAGACGACTTAGCCACCGCTATGGCTAATATTGACGAAATCCCCATGGGGGAGTGGAAGAAAAGGATGCGTGATGACACCGGCCCGGGACTTGTGCAACCCGCAATCCCCGCTACCGCTACGTTTGAACTAAAGGGCCATATTCTCGCTCAACTCAAGGAGATACCATTTCACGGGAGAGATCATGAAGACGCCTATAAGCACTTAGATGAAGTAAATGACGTGGCAGATTACTTCAATGTACCTAATGTGCCCCGCGAGGTCCAGCTACTACGCATGCTTCCTGTCACATTTAAAGGAGCTGCAAAGGATTGGTTGAAGTCACTCCCTCCCGGATCGGTTACCACATGGGCCAAAATGAAAGAAGAATTCATAGATCACTTCTGCCCACCTTCCAAGATAGCCAAACTAAAGAAAGCCATTGCCAACTTCGAGCAACAACCCGGCGAATCCCTTTATGAAGCTTGGGAAAGATACAAGAGCCTACTTCGAAATTGCCCCCACCACGATCTCAATAGCCAACAAGAGGTCTCTATCTTTTATGATGGAGTAAATGTCACCACGAGGCAACTACTCGATTCACAAGGCCCACTCACCCGAAAGCCACCTCCGGAAATAAAAGAGTTAATTGAAGAATTCTCCAGGCACTCGAGAGAATACCACAACCCGAGAAATGAAGTGAGTCGCGGAGCAGTAAATTCGGTAAACGATGGTATGGCGGCGGTGATTGCTAAACTCGATAGCCTAGACCGAAGAATGACAAAAATGGATCAAACGATCCATGCTATTAGAGTTGGATGTGAAAATTGTGGCGGTCCCCATCTTACCAAGGAATGTGATCGAGACGAGAATGGAAATAAAAAGGCTCAAGTATTCTACTCCAGCGGTGATAGATACGATGAAGATTGGAGGAAACCGAAGAAGGAATGGCTCCCATACGAAGAGTACAGAAACGCGAAGGAAGAGAAATATAAGCAGAGGGAGAGGGGATATTATCAAAAGGAAGAACCGGTGACGGACAAGAAGACGAATTTAGAAGAAATACTCACAAAGTTCATAAGCGCGTCCGAGAAAAGGCATAATGATCATGATGTGGCAATGCAAGAAACCAGAAACATGTTGAGGAATCAGCAAGCTTCTATTCTCAACATAGAGAAATAGCTAGGCCAACTTGCACATCAAGTAAACGAAAGAAGACCGGGTCAACTTCCGAGCGACACCCAACCAAATCCAAGAAATGAGAACGTGAGCGTAATAACCTCCAGCAGCGAAGAATAATTGGCAGAAACACTAAGAATTTCCAAGAAGACGGCAGAAAAGGAAGAAAAACCAGAACAAGAAGAACTCGATCCGACTCGCCGAGTCACCAAAATGGACTCGACGAGTCCAGTCGGGAATGAAGAAAATTCCAGTTTTCTGAAGCCATACAATCCTCCTTTACCATACCCAACCAGAGCCATGCCTTCAGAAACAGTTCAAGCCTATAGAACCTTCATGGAGCATGTGAAAGCGTTACAAGTCAATATGCCATTCGTGGACACAATGCTCCAAACTCCCAAATACTTTAACTTGCTTAAAGGTCTGTTTGCTGCCAGGAAAGATCTTGCTGAAGTCGCGGAGGTATTGATGAGTGAGCTGCCTGAGAAGAAGGGTGATCCGGGCAACATAGTAATTCCGTGCCAATTTGGTAATGAAGTTTCTACACAAGCATTGGCTGATTCAGGGGCAAGCATTAATTTGATGCCCTATTCATTCTTTAAGAAGCTGAATTTACCAGCACCAAAGCCGGTAAATATGAGAATCCATTTGGCAAATAAAACAATAATTCATGCACAAGGCATATGTGAAAATCTCCTTATCAAGGTGGACAAGTTTATTTTCCCAGTAGACTTCGTGGTGGTGGAGATGAAAGAAGACCCCGAAATACCAATTATTTTGGGAAGAACATTCTTAAACACCGCATGTGCCCTAATTGACATCTGAGTCTACTTTGACATTAAGAGTGGGTGATGAGTCGGTGATGTTTAAAGCTAATCCAGAGGTCAAGCAAGAAGAAGAAAAGAGAGAGGAAATCTCATTTATCCAATTGGATGATGAGGTATTACAAAAAGAGCTTGAAATTCTACTAAAAGAAGACCCAAGTAAGTTCACACTTCACTCAGCAGAAGTTGAAGATGCTAACAAAGATCTGGAGGAGCTAGAGAAGCTGCTGAAAGGAACCGAATCAAACAACAATCCAAAATTGATAGAACCCGACCCGACTCGCCGAGCCACCATAATGGACTCGACGAGTCCAGTCGATTTGGACAAAAACTTGATCCAAGCTGATTTGTTTGTTGACAGTTCTTCACATACCCTGGATTCAATTACTATTAGTGATTCTTTGGAAGAACGATCGGCAGAAGAAGTAAAAGGAATGGAGGTCCAACACGCCAATGTGGCATGCCTTGATACGATGTCATTTGGAGAAGACTCGAGCACAAAAGAGGATGAGGACATAAATGGAAGCAGAGCGGAAGCTGATCACCAATTCACCACTAAACCTAGAGCACGGACCGCTATGAAATATGAAGTTATCAAATTCAAAGAAAAGGATGTTCAAGAGTTGGTGAAAAAGCATGGGTTGAAAAAGAAGAAGAGGAAAAGAGAAGCCCAAACAGCTGAGGAAGATACTGAGAAAAGGAGGAGAGACGAATTGAAAAGGGCTTACAAGAAAAAGATTCACGCTTACAAGACTAAGTATAAATCGCAAAAAGTGAGGCGTACATTCCCGATGCTTGAAGGCGACAAAACGTAAATGGGAAGGAGTCTAGCTAATGACTCCTCAAAAAGAAGCGCTTGGCGGGAGGCAACCCGTCGTTAGAGTTTGCTTTCTTTTACTCTTTAGTTTTTTTTATTTGTTGCTTTGTGTTTCAATTTTAATATTCCAAATCATCGGACTTGTCTGCTTAAGGGAGCGCCTAGCTGAAGAGTGGGGTGAAAAGATTTTGAATAAATAACAAAATTTTAAAAATTAGAAATGTTTTACAAGAGACTCGCCGAGTCTGACCCTGACTCGACGAGTATATACTGATTTCAGAAAAAAAGTTTGACTGCGCGATTAGACTCGCCGAGTCTGACCCTGACTCGACGAGTCGAGCTTATTTACAGAAAAAAATAAACATTTTCGAAATTACTTTTACATCAAATAGGGTTTTAACCCTAAAAATTCAGTTTCCACACCACACTCGCCGGGTGCCTCTCTTTACAAACTCTCTCCCAAGCATTCAAGTATTCTTCAACTTTTCTTCCAAATTCTCAAGGTTTATACTCAAAAGGTAACAACTTTCTTCTTGATTTCTAGATAGAATGTGATTATAAGGTCATCTACACTTGCAATTTCATGAAAAAAACCCGTTTTTGAAAAAAGTAACTAAATTCTAGGTTTTTGATTTTGTCATGAATATTGTTGTTTTGAACGTTTATTGTGGCCTTATTACTTAGTAGGAAGTCCCTGAACAAAACCCTTGCAAGAATTTAAAGGTTACATGGTTCAATTTTGTGAGACTCGTCGACAGACTCGTACAGGTCGCGCGACTCGCCGAGTCGGTCATGGACTCGACGAGTCCAGTCGATTTCCAGAACAGTTTGATTTTTTTAATTATATTCTGTGTTTTCTGGGTCTGGTTTATATGTTTTGCAGGAATCATGTTTAGAAGAGGACAATCTTCAAGGGGTATCCAAGGGGAATTTCCATGGTTGAATTTCCCACAAATCGAATCCGCTTCAACAATGAGGAAGTGGAAGAAGAAACTTTCTGATATTAAAAAGAAGGAGGTCTATGTCCCAAACAGAATTGACTGGGAATGGTTGCAAAATGTTCGGTATGAAGAAGAATTAGCTCCGTACCTTTTAAAGGATTTTCATCATGACGGCGAGTCAATGATATGTGATGGGTGGAGCCGGGTCTTCCGCATACAAGAGCCGGTATATTTGGAGCTTTGCTTGGAGTTCTTCTCCACGGTATCTTTTACCGGTGGAGTGGATTTATATCATCCGGCGAGCTTCACCTTTTGTCTTGGGGGCGAGTATCATCAATGCTCGGTGGTGGATCTTGCTTGCCGTCTAGGGATTTATGATCAACCTTTGGTTTCAACGAACCTCTTTCGGGCCTTTTTGGCAACCACTCACATGGTGTTTCCCGATGGGGTTATTAGCACGGGTTGGTGGAATACTATAGGGAATAAAGTTTATATCCCGAAGTCAGCACAAGAAGGGAGCATCCGATCCCCGACTCACCGCCTCATTCACCGCCTCATTTCCTCCACCATCAACCAAAGGAAGGACGATGACAAGGTTTCAAACCTTGATGTTTTCTACCTATGGAGCATTATCACGCCCGGCGTCTTTTGCAACATCCCGTGGTGCATTGCTTCATACCTCTCAGCGGGTGCGGTCAAGGATCGCAAAACATCGCGTATCAATGGAGGCATGTTTGTCACTCGATTGGCTAATTCATTCGGGTTGATGAACCGTGGTGCCTGGAACCTCTTGACATTGATCCCAACACCCCCATTTAATCTCATTCTTTTCCACAGAGCACGAATCATTGAAGACTATGGTGGTGGCCATTATGCCATCCCAAATGATGACCCAGTTGTAGGTCCCGAAGCACCGGGAAGGAGGGTGAGATCGCGAAGGGAAAGGGATGTGGATGATGAGCCGCCAGTGATTCCGGTAGAGACTGAAGATGTACCAATGGATTGGTACAATATAGAGATGAGGCGGATGCAAGACCAAATGGCTAGGGGGTTAAATTTTAGCAACCAATCCCACATACGACTTTTTGACCACTTCAATATTCCACATATTGATGGTGGGAATTACCCATACATTCCATCGTGGGACGAGAGGATTAGTGCACGTCAAAGCGGAGCTGGGGGAAGTGGAGCCAATGATGATGATGAGGAAGACGAGGATTGATTTTTTTTGTGTTTTCGTGTTTAAATAATTTCAATTTTTATTTTGTTTTGTTTTTGGTGTGTATGCTTTGAGACATTGTTATGTTTAATAGTTGCTTGCTTTAGTTATTTTCAGGATTGCATTTTGATTGCTTGCTTAGGATGAGGTAAAGCATGGATGTTTTTGCGTGTGAGAGCGAGTCAAGGAAGCAAGTTTTTAACGTCAAAGTGTCAAGTCCGGTCTTAGGAGTGTGAGCGATTGAGTCCGCATGTGAGGAAGGGTTAATGAAGTTGTTAGAGACTCAAACAGTTGCCACATACCAAAGTTTTTCATTCAGGTGCCAACTCGTCGAGTGCACTAAGCTGACTCGACGAGTCGCTTTGTATTTCCAGATATTTTGAGACGGCGCGCTGCTACTCGGCGAGTCCATCATCAGACTCGACGAGTCGATCATTTTTTTTAGCCGAACGACTGCTGATTTGATGCCAATACTTATACCACTGGCATCCTTCTAATTCCGTATCCATTCTTGAAGATCTTATGCCGATTTTCGCACATTAGAGCGACCCACACGATACATGGATGAGATTGTTCCTATGTATGAAGTTTATTGAAGATGGAGCTTAAATGAGAGTGATCAACCTATCTACTGCTATCCCAGGGGAGTTTGTTCCAATACCCTCTTTATTTTTCTATTTTTATGCATAATTTGCAATGAGGGCATTGCATCACATAAGTGTGGGGTAGGGGGTTGGTTACATAATAGTCAATTTTAAAAATTTTGCATACCAAAAGGATTATTTAGGATTTAATTTAGACAATTTTGGTAAAGAATTAGGATTCCATGTTAGAATTGTGTTAATAATTGCATGACAACCCAAATGTTTAGTTGAGCCTATACACGTTCTAGTGCATTTGTGGCTTCCTTATTTCAGTGAAATCATGAGACAAAAACACGACCCTGCTCAGCCTGAGGGATGCAATATGTTTAGCAGCCTAAACCTGAAATGTATCCAGGAAGATTTTTATCATTAGCCAATAAAGGTTGAGATTGAGCGCCCTTGCTTAAGCATGTAGGGATTTGAGTGAAAAAAAGTGAGGTATACATGTAAAAAAAAAAGAGAGAATTACAAGAAAAAGTTTGAAGAATTTTTGGAGCATCAAAGTTAAGTATGAAATTAGAAGATCGAAAATTCCGAAGAAATTCAAAAAGTTGAAGAGACCAAAAATCAAACAACAAAGGTGGTGAATTCAAAGTTATCCAAGATCAAATTATCAAGCAAGTGAAAAATTCCAAAGAGTTCCATAGTGGGATCGAAAAGTTGTAATTAGATTATGTATGCTTGGGTTGCTCGATTAAAAATACCTTGAGGGTAAAGAGGTTTTCTGAGGATGGATTCGGAGGGTTGCATAAAATGAGCATAGTTTGGGGTGAGTGGGCGAATGTTTATGAGGATTGTGAGTATTTGAAGTATGGGGGTTTTTAGGAATTTTAGACACAAATGCATGCGTTGCGGTCTTGGCATAATGGCTGGGTTGGATTGGAGTTATTATATGTGATTCTAATGTGTTAAAATTCAGTTTTGCTTGAGGGCAAGCAAAAGTCAAGTGTGGGGTATTTTGATATGTGCATATTTAGTGTGTATTAAGTGTAGTTTATTATTCATATATTAGCTAAATTGTTGCATATTATGGACAAAAGGTACTTAAAAGTGTTAAATTATGTTTTTCAGTCCAAAGATGAAGCTCGGAAGCGAAAGGAAGCAAGAGAAGCGGTTAGGAGCTCAAGAGTGGAAAGAAGAAAGAAAACACCCATAAAAGGATTCTACTCGTCGAGTTGCTCCTTGACTCGACGAGTCCGGTCGCGGATTCAGGAAGATAAGCATTCGGAAGTCAAGATAGTTATCGGATTACGACTATTGTGAGAGGGACTCGACGACTCACCATATGACTCGACGAGTCGGGATGCATATATAAAGATAACTCTATAATGCGAGAAAGGGGGAATTCTGGGAAGTTTTAGAAGTGTTTAGCTGCGAATAAAAAGCCAGAAGAACCCTAGAAGTCGACCAAGGAAGCTAGAATCCAATTCCGGGAGTAATTAAGGCGTAATTTCATCATTCTACTTAATTCTTTTGTTTTGTCAACATGATTAAGCAACTTGAACTTATTTGTTTGCTGTTATTTACCTTAGTTATGAACTAATTTCTTTATACTTCTGTTTGGGGATACAAAGTTGACAATATGGTTTGATTGATTGGTAGGATTAATTCCAAGTTGGTGATTAATTGTTATTTTAGCTTGCTAAAGAACCTTGTGTATGAATGATAATTAATTTCCTGTTAATAGGAAGATAATTGATTAGCATGAACATCTATTGATTATCAACCTCATATGATACGTGACCACTATATCATATGTCTACGATTAATGAATATGAAACTAGGATTAATAAGGAAATTGAGTAAATTTATGTGCAAGCTTGTAAGATGACCATCGAACAAGAGGTTAATTAAGAATAACGAATTAATTAACTATTGCAAGTCTAACTTAACCCGAATAATTAATCTAGTAAATATAATTAAATTAAGAAATTGGCCACTGTTTGAATTAGTTTATTTGCTAAGGATTAGGATAGTGAACACAACTTAATCACTTGAATCGGTAACCAACAAAAGAATTAATCCATTGCACTATTACCTTAAAATCAACCATAAAGTTAACCGAGTTGAACTAAATAGAAGTTTCTTTCCCGTTATTGAATCTAGTTAATTTGTTCTTTTCTAGTCTTGCATTAGTTTTAGTTAGTAAGTTTCTAGTCTTGTAAAACTAGAGAAAAAACCTTTATTTGCTAAATTAACTTAGATAGAATTAGTTTTTAATTTAATTTGCCGTTCCCTGTGTTCGATACCCTGCTTATTTAGCTATACCACAATTGATAGGTTCACTGCCTTTTGTGTGTTATTTGATAATTAAAGTAGGATTAAAACTAAGTGAGTTTTACACACATCAGGGTCCCGTGCCCCATGATAGTCAGGAGCCCCGCATGCCCTGAACTCCCTGAACGTAAGTGTGCACGACCCCATCACGGCCGCCATCTCGGCATGGAAAGTACTCAATCTCTCATCCATCAGCTCTAAAATACCCTCCTTGATCGAACCGAAGATCACAGGAGTCTGCTCTAGTATGATGTGGGTAACCTCAGAAGAAAGGAACTCCCTAATCTGCTCATCCATCTGCCCGTCCTCCGGGCCTGATCCCGATCCTGATCCCCCTCCGGCATCTGAACTGCCGGCTGCTGGCCTCGGACGCAAAACTACCATTCTGAAACATATCATAACAACATCAGAACACTGAAATATCTCAAGGGATCATGATACTACTACTAGCTTCCTGGTCTTGTCTTGGCCTTCCTTAATTCGAGTACGGATCCTCTGCTTTCAGTAGTATGGGCCCCTACTACCTTCCACATCTATCCGTACTTTCCTCAAGAACTGCCTTGACTCCACCAAGTCACTTCTACTACTGCCATTCTCTGGTACTCTCATCCTAGGCTTGCCCTAGGGAAACTTCAAGCTCAACGCGACTGGTCCTCAGCAGCTGTAGGTCTCCTCATAATGCCAGTTAGCCACCACCTAAACACCATCACATGTGATGAGGATCAGATAATCCTTCAAGTAAAAGATCCGTCCCTACAACGGTTGGACTCAAACAAGAGCTGCGCAGTAGAGCCAGTTCCAGCACTCTGGGATTATTCAAACCTGATCACATGTGGTGTGACGTGTTCACCTAATGGCTAACTCCCACTACTCAGAACCCCACTAAGCACGAAGCAAGCAGCATTCGGACACGGGAAATAGACTCAGGCAAAACTATTCTTATAACAAGAAACTGCACTAGCATAGGATGCTAAGCTCATACTATCAGGCATAACCTCAACAGGCTATCCTACTGCTGTCTACTCAATTCTAGCATGCAATACTCATAAAGTTATAACACATAAGCAGGCACATAAGGCATTCTCCTAGATCCTTAGCCCTATACTAGCATGCTGTTCTACTGAAACTGAAACTGAACAAATAACTTGTATGGGTAATTTGGGAGTACTTACTTGAGCTCGGCTGACCGCATGCACACACCTCTATCTTGTTAAAAACAATTCTTTCTTTCCAAGTGCTTTCAAAATTCTTTTTGTAAAACATTTTTATTTTACTAAAATCTTTTATTTCCCTTAGTTTGAGTTCAGATACACCCGGAAGTGTATCCAAATCCCTCAAACCAGGGCTCTGATACCAACTTGAAACGACCCAAAAACACGACCCAAAAATTTTCGTTTTTCCAATATAATCTAAACCATAATATAAGTATCATAACATAAAACATACGCGATGTATCCCTAAAACATAATAAAATATTGTGCGGAAAACTGTATCATACAACATCAATCCAAAACATCGAAAGACGTCCCCAGGATAAAAGCTATGCTGTGGTGTGTGCGATGCTGTCACCCCGAGCTCTTCCATTTGCTTGCGGAAGTACCTGAAACCAAACTGAAACTGTAAGCACGAAGCTTAGTGAGCTCCCCCAAACTACCACATACCATACAATAACATATAAACACATATTGGGCCTTGCCCACTGCATCGGGCCGAAGCCCGGAAACTGCATCGGACCGAAGTCCGGAACTGACTGGGACCTTGTCCCCTGCATCGGACCCAAGTCCGAAACTAACTGCATCGGACCGAAGTCCGGAACTGACTGGGACCTTGTCCCCTGCATCGGACCGAAGTCCGGAACTAACTGCATCGGACCGAAGTCCGGAACTGACTGCATCGGACCGAAGTCCGGAACTGACTGGGACCTTGTCCCCTGCATCGGACCGAAGTCCGGAACTAACTGCATCGGACCGAAGTCCGGAACTATCTGACTGAACATGGCATAGCATAACACATCAACTAGCATAACACAAATACGACATGCTACATCGGGCCGTGGCCCGGAACACTTAGTACTTAACACATAAAACATAGCACACAAATCCTGTTCGAACCACGAAGGCATCGAACATACCAACTACTGCATCGGACCTAAATCCGGAAACTACTGCTAACTGAACGGGCCGGCATTGTGGCCTTAGACCCGTTCCTACTGGAAGGAAACTCACCTCGTAAGTTGGCTGCTGAGTGTGTGGCTCGAGAAGCTAACGGCGGCTGCTCCTGAATCTCCTCGGCTACATGTCCATAACACACTCAATCAAATACTAAACACTGCGCTTGGGGTAAAATGACTCTTTTACCCTCGGTCAAAGTCAATTATCTTTTGGGCTGACTCGCCGAGTTGGGCCACCCAACTCGCCGAGTCCCACTCTTACTTTTCACTCTTACTCACTGCTACTCGTCGAGTCTGGCATCGACTCGATGAGTACCCTCTTGATCCAAGAACTCAGACAATCTTCATCCGACTCGCCGAGTCGTATGAACAGACTCGACGAGTTGTTCTTGATCCCAAGAAGATTGCCTTGGACTCGCCGAGTTGTATGAAAAAACTCGTCGAGTCCCTCCATCACTGAGTCCACTCTCAACTCGCTGAGTCCACTTCCTGACTCACCTCGTCCACTCGACACTGATAAAACTGAAGGACTCGGGACTCGCGACCCGACTCGTCGAGTCGTTCTTCCGACTCGCCGAGTCGCCGCCATGCAACTGATTTTTACTTGATTTTGTTTGAATCCAATGCATACAATTGATAGATCTGAGTCCAATAAGCTGTTTTACCACATAAAGTTTCCAACTTTACGTGCACAACCTCATGAATAAGGGAAATAAGGCTAAAAGATGCATAAAATGGGTAGATCTATGGTTATCATGCAATATAACTCCAAAAAGACAGTAGATCTGGGCTCTACAACACCCCAACATTCAGATCCATAGATATTCCGACTTAATAAGACGTTCATGCAAGTGTAAGGCTTGAAACAAGCACCAACTAGCTCTTAGGAGAGCTCTAATGGAAGTTTAAAGCATATAATAAGATGGAACTCCGAAAATACCTCAATAAACTCTGATTTGGCCTTGGATCTTTGCACTACAACCCTTCTCCTTGCTTCTTTCTTCTTCTCCTTCTTCACACCTTCACAAAGAGGGCACCAAAACACATATAAGCTCTTCAATGGAGGTTTGGGGCTCTATCACTGCGTTCTCAGGGTGAGGGAGGCGAGAATGGGGGCTATAAGGTGGTATAAATAGTGGGCAACCCGGGGATTTTAGGGTTTCACCCAGACAGATGGACTCGCCGAGTCGGGGATATGGACTCGTCGAGTACCCGGCTCATGCGTGCCCTCAGACGCGACCCTACTCGGCGAGTCAGGCTAGAACTCGCCGAGTCCCTCTTGAAAAACTCATTATAATTACCAATAAATCAACATACCGGGAACGGGTCGTTACACTTTACGTGCTTCTTGTCCCATAATACCAAAAACCAAGCTAGAAAGGAACTTAACTCATGGGGAATGGCTTTTGCATAGCAAATAACAGGAATTTTTGCATCTTTGATCCAAATAGAGCTCAGATCTAGAGTTTCAACTCCATATCTAACTTGTAGACCAATTTCTCATCACATACTCTCAAAGAAACCCTAAAACTCCATGAAAGATGGATCTAGAAAGGAGAAAGCCAAGGATAACGATTCATTACCTCCAAATGTTCTAGAAAGCTCCACCAACTCTGCATCCAATGCCTCCTCTTGCACCACTATGAATCTCTCATCTTCCAAGCTTCAAATTACTTCACCAAGGGTAGATCTTGCTCCAACAATGGTTATGGTGGTTAGGGTTTTGGGTTCTGGACTATAGGGGCCGCAAATGAGCCCTAGGGAAGAGAATAAGATGCTTAAATAGGGTACCAAGTCCCGGAATTAGAGTTTCCCAACCCAAACCAGACTCGGCGAGTCCACTTGCCGACTTGCCGAGTCAGTCACTTACTTTACACCAGGATCCTGCTCCGACTCGTCGAGTTCCTCCCTGGACTCGATGAGTCGACCCTCTTTAACTTATGGTTTTCCTTTCCTTTCTTGACCTTTCTGATTTCGGGTGTTACAGTACAGGATCGCACAATTATAATCCTTTACCACGTCCAACCATCTCCTCTGGTGCATATTCAGGTTGGGCTGATCCATCAAATACTTCAAGCTCCTGTTGTCCGTGTATATGGTACACCGAACCCTATACAAATAGTGATGCCAGATCTTGAGGGCGAAAACCACTGCCCCCAACTCCAGATGTGGATGGGATACCTCATCTCATGAGGCTTCAGCTACCTTGATGCATACGCTATCACATGCCCCCTCTACATAAGTACTGCACCAACCCCGATATCGATGCGTCGCAATACACCACAAAATCCTCCATACCTTCCTGTAGGGCTAACATCGGAGCCTCGCATAGTCTTTGGTGAAGTGTATCAAACGAGGTCTGTTGCTCTGGACCCCACAAAAAATCAACACCCTTCTGGGTCAACCTGGTGAGAGGCACGGCGATCTTGGAGAAATCTTTGATAAAACTCCGATAGTAGCCAGCCAATCCTAGAATACTCCTGATCTCGGTGGGTGATCTCGGCACCTACCACCTCATAACCGCCTCAATTTTGGCCGGATCGACCAAAATCCCATTCTGGTTGACGAGATGCCACAAGAACTGGACCTCCTGTAACCAGAACTCGCACTTGGAGAATTTTGCATAAAGCCTCTCCGACCTCAATACCCCGAGAATCTCTCTCATATGCTCCTGATGATTTTCTCTAGATCTCGAATACACCAATATGTCATCTATGAACACAATCACCGAACGATCCAACATCGGCTTGCACACCCTATTCATGAGATCCATGAACGTTGCTGGTGCATTGGTGACCCAAAAGGCATCACCACGAACTCGTAATGCCCATAACGAGTTCTGAACGCCGTCTTCTGGATATCCTCATCCCACACTCTCATCTAATGATACCCATACCTCAAATCAATCTTGGAGAACCAAGATGCTCCCTGCAATTTATCGAATAGATCATCGATCCTCGGTAAGGGATAACGGTTCTTGACCGTCTACTTGTTCAACTCCCAGTAATCAATGCACATCCGGTGTGAACCATCCTTCTTCTTGACAAAAAGGATCAACACTCCCCAATGCGAGCTACTCGGTCTGATAAATCCCTTCCCCAGCAGCTCCTAAAGCTATGATGATAACTCTTGTATCTCTGGCGGTGCAAGGCGATAGGGTGGCTTGGCAATAGGTGCTGTTCCCAGAACTAAATCAATGTGAAACTCCACTTGCCTCTCGGGAGGCACACCCGACAAATCCTCGGGGAAAGTGTCCGGGAACTCTCGCATTATCGGTACCTCATCAACCGATCTCGGCCTCTCCACTTCCACTCGTCCGTCCATCACATAAGCCACAAACCCACTACAGCCCCGATGTAGACTCTGCCTCGCCCTAGCAGCCGAACATAATGCTGACTCGGAACAGCTACCCTTGCCATACACCGTAAGCACTCCCCCACTAGGGTCTCGTAATGTCAACAACTGTCGCTCGTAGTCTATAACAGCCCCAAAACGGCTCAACCAATCTATGCCCACTATAACACAAAAGCCCCCCATCGCAATCGGGACTAGATCGATCGGGAACTCAACACCGAAGATCTCGAGTACACATCCCCGAATCACCCAGTAGCATAAATAGCTTGCTCGTCAGCTATGGAAACCCGAAGAGGTTGACTCAACGTCTCTCGACAAATACTGATGTGATAACTAAAAGCTAACGGCACAAAGGATCAACTCGCACCCGAGTCAAATAACACCAAGGCAGGTACAGAATTCACAAGAAAAGTACCTACACATATCATAATATAAGCACCATATCTCACATACAAAATAAATAGAGGAAAGAATACATATCAGCCACAACATCGGGCGCTACACGGACCTCCTCCGTTCTCAACTGGAAAGCTCTTCTGCAAACTTTTGGTGCCTCAGCCTTCACTGACCGTCCCTCAGTAACTCGCGCAGACCCCTGCGCTGACCCCTGTAGCAGTTGTGGACACTCGACTTTCCGATGGCCCGTCTGGTTGCAATAAAAGCAAAGCACCTGATCGATAAACCCCATCATGTCCCTTGGGGCAATCCTTGGCTATATGCCCCTCCTTGACACAGTTGTAGCAAGAACCTGATCGATAAACCCCATCATGTCCCTTGCCACACTTCCCGCAAGTGCAGCCCTTCTGGCATCCAGATCTCGAATCGGTGGGCTTTGCCCGCTTGGGTGCCGGCTGAGACTATGCCGGCTGCCGATCCATCCCCTGAGACTCGGGCTCCTCCCTGGCCTAAGTCTCCAACTCGATCTCCCTCTTCTGAGCATTTGCTTGGAGCTCGGCAAATTTTCGGTAAGTTGAGTTCGACACGAACTCGTGAGTATCCCTCCTCAAAACTCCCAAATACCGACTCACACGAGCCTGCTCGGTAGACACCTGCTCAGGGCAGAACATCACCCTCTCATGAAACTTCTTGGTAACCATAGTAACAGATCAGTACCCTGCTTGAGGTTTAAAAACTCCTGGGCCAATATTTCCCTCTCTACAGGGGGAACATACTCGTCTCTAAACAAGGTGGCGAACCTCTCTCAGGTCACCTATGAAATCTCTACAAGAATGAAGTTCGCCGTCATGAACTTCCACCAATCCTTCACTCCCAGGCAGAGCTGGTTAAGCGTGAACCGTACCCTCAGATGCTCTGGACATAAACACGTGTAGAAGCATCCCTCGATATCAGAAATCCATCTCATCGCAGCGATCGGATCCTGCATCCCGTCAAACTCTGGTGACTTTGTGTTGCTGAACTCCCAAAACAACAACGAGTCACCTCCCTGAGGCCTGGCAGCAGCCACAGCTGCAGTAGCTGCAATAGCCGCAACCTCAGTCACTGTTGCGTACCGCTCATCGAAAGTCCCAATCAATGTGGTCTTGATAGACCCAAACATCTCCTGAATCTCGACTCGAATCGTCGCTGCAACATCATCATGGATCATCTGACGAAGCTCCTCGTCACTCACGCCGCTCGTCTCAGGTCTGTGGCGTGTCCCAACCATGATGTCTCTGAAATACAACATAAAAAATATCAGAGACCTGCTCGAGCATACTCGCACTCGATAACTCAACCCTACTTGTTCCCTAGTACCTAAAGGATTCTTACTTGGGCTGCGCACTGATCCAGTGTCTTCAGTAGTACGGGCCCTATACTACCGTCCACACCGCATCAGTATTCACCCCAAGTCCTCCACCTTGGATCCCAGATCACAAGTACTCTACTTCTCGCTAGCATAGGCTACCCTTTGGTAAACCTTTTGTAGCTCCTCACTGCTACCTACTCACTTGCAAGCATCTCATAGTAGCACAAATCTTCCGAGGCTAAGTCATCACAAATCAGGCCACCCTAGTCCTAATATGAATACCTAGCCTACTTAGCATGCATAACATATCATATCATAACTCTTAACACATATTGTAAGGGTATTTTTGGAAATCACCGTTCGGGCGCTGAAATTCAAAACAATTTTTCATTTTAAATTAATTAATTTTAATCATCAAAAACATTATCAAACATAATGTATCCAATGTTATCATAGCAAAACAATTCCCAGAATCTCAAACATAATCTCTATAAGTGTGTACGGATCATGACGGCGCCTTCCCTCGATCCTCGCTGGTACCTGAAACACATAACACAACAACTGTAAGCATAAATGCTTAGTGAGTTCCCCAAAATACCACATACAACACATACGCCTTTCCAGGCCATAACTCTCTGGGATCTTCCGATCCAGGTGTCTCAGGGGACTTCCGTCCCGAATCCTGGTAGACCTTTCGGTCCTACCCGTATCGACCTTCTGGTCTGTAACCTTCTGACCTTCCTGTCCATATCATCTTGACCATCCGTTCCTTATCATACATAATATACATATCACCTAACTGCATATAGCACATACATCTCATAGCATAAAAGACCTTCTAGTCACATATAGGTACCCTTCCAAGTATAGTATAGTGAGAAGACTCACCTCGGGTATCTTAGATAACCTTGAACACGTATACACTGATCTAGCCTCTGCCTAGACACATAAACAATTATCTCAAATCAATAGCATCTCTCCAGGATAGACTAGTCTCTTCGATGTCCTCTAAGAAGGCTAAAAGACCATTTTACCCTTCAAATGGTCCACAAGTCCAATTGTTGACTAAACCCTAAAAGTCAACAAAATTCAATGGTCAAACTTTGAACAGTCTTGCCAAGTGCACTCGTGTGACTCGGCGAGTCCATGCATGTCCTCTTTGCCCTTGGTCCTCACTCGACTGGCTGAGTCAACCCTACACTCAACTAGTTATCACAGGTCGCAAATCGCGGGGCAACCCGACTCGACTCGTCGAGTCCCCTTATGGACTCGGTGAGTTCCTCCCATGAAAACACTCAAACGATATTCTGAGGTCAGATCTGCTTCTCCAACTAGTAGATCTAACCTTCTAACACTCGAAAGTCATGTAAAGGTTCAAACTTTACGCTCATGCAATGCTTATAAGACCAAAGATGGAGAAATAACCTTTAAAATAGGGTTCTACTCTCAAGGCTCACATGAAACCTTATAAAGTTGGAAGCTTGGGACCTTTTGGACCTCTCAAGGTCCAAATCTATCATTTATACCCAAAGGGACATCATATGCTTCACAATCTAACTCAAAATGGTGCAAAGGAAACCCTAGATTCAAGGAATCTATCAAATATACGAAATGGGAAGGAACTTGTACCTCAAAACGTGAATCTCAGTATGAAAAACACAAATCCAAGCTCCACAATCGATCTAGCTTGGATTTTCTCACTCCTTCATGCAAGATCACACCAAAGGATGAAGAATTAGCCTCCAAATTGCTCTCTAAGCTCTCTTTGCTCTCTAGGGTTTTCACAGGGGAGTAGTGGCCGCAAATGAAGGCCATAAGGACCTTTAAATAAGGCTCAGGCCCTAAGATTTAGGGTTTCACTTTACAGCGCGGACTCGCTGAGTCCACGCATCGACTCGTCGAGTCCGATCATTAATCCAGTCAAAAATTTGCGATCCTACTCGGCGAGTCTGAGCATCAACTCACCGAGTCCCTCCACGAAACTCAAAATAAATAATTAAAATAAGATACCTGGGAATCCGGATGTTACATGTAAACCCTTGTTTGTACAAGCCATGAAAGGAAATAATATTTCTCTCCATTTCAGGCGAGTAACAACATTTATTCAAATATAACATTAACCCATTATTAAGCAATAAAGAATAAACTCCTATCTTGGTAACAGTTGATGCTTTCCTTTTGCCCATGACTAAGTTTATCTTCCCGTGCTCCACTTGCTCACGTCTTCTTAGGCCCTTCAAATCAGTACAAATGTGAATACCACAACCTGTATCAAGCACCCAAGAATTAGCATTAGATGAGTTATTAGACAACATTGTATAAATACCTGGATGGGTGGGTTTAACTTTCTCATCCTTTACATCTTGCAAGTATTTGGGGCAGCTTCGCTTCCAATGCCCCTTTTCCTAGTAATTGAAGTATTATGCTTCCTTTGGGTTTGAAGAAGGAGTGATGGGACCTTTCTTTGTCCCACTTGAAAAGGAACCATCAAGGGACTCTCCCTTGGTACCCTTCGAAGGGGTTTTCCTCTTCTTCCCCTTTCCCTACCTAATTTCGAGTTAAGGAGCCGTTGAAGGAGTAGAAGTGACAACCGCTTTACCCTTAAGACCATTTTCAGTTGTCCTTAAGATTCTTTGAAGTTTGCTAAGTGTGACTTCCTCCTTGTTCATATTATAAGTCATACGAAACTGATCATAACTTGGGGGTAAGGAATGGATAATGATATCAATCGCCATGTCCTCAAGGAAGTCAACATTAAGCTTTAGCAACCGGTCAACGAACCTTTGCATCTTCTGCAAGTGATCGGTGATGGGTTCACCATCATTCATTATGGCTATTATCATGGAGGAGATGATTTCATACCTCTCCTGATGTGCACTCTGATGGTACCTATCCATCAAATCCTGGTGCATCTCATAGGGGTAGAAATCTTCATAGGATTTTTGAAGTTCAAGAGTCATGGTAGCGAACATGATGCATGACACTTTAGTAGCATCCTTCTCATGTGCAACAAACTCCGCAAACTCTTCAGGAGTAGCAGTGGCTTCATTCACAACCTTAAGCTCCCTATCGAGGACATACTCCTTGTCCTCATAGCGGGTAATCATAATGATGTTTCTGATCCAGTCATTAAAGTTGGATCCATCAAAAGTGACTTTCCCACACAAGTTCATAAGGGAAAAGGAGCTTGTAGGGTTTGAGCCAGCAGCATTGTTGGAAGTCATCTGAAAGAAAGAAAGACAAGTTTTATTAGATAAAGAGTCCTTAATAAGTCACCCAAATGAAATATTAAGGCTAGGATCCATCAAACTTTCAATAGTTGGAAGAGGGATGCCATAATCCAAGCTATAAAATATTTGAAGGTAGGTAAATGGCGATTTACCAATTTCCACCATAAATACGAAATATTTTTTATTAGGTTTTATTGGATTTGAAACTCCTAGATCTTTTGAGATACATTGAACTTTTCAATGGCATGTTTGAATCTCGATTGTGCCCTCTCAAGTTTGTGATTGGGATGTCGAGGATCACAAACAAGGTGTGAATAACCATGCAAATTGAATTGGTACCCTTAACTATATTACCTAATCGATGTGCTGGTTAACCACACACGCTCCACCGATCTATAATAAAGTCAAGTTACCCTTTGCCACTCTTACTAGTCCTTAGTAGTGTGTCGGTTAACCACATACGCTCCACTAATGACTTGGTAAGGTACAAAGTGTAATTTCATGGGTTAGCACTTATTTCACATTTTCCTAAAGTAACTAAGATTGGGAATTAATAATGTATAGTTATTTTATAGTTTCATTATACTTTTAATGAGGATTAAAGTCCTATCCTACCTTTTCGGCTAACAACCCTCCACCAGTTAAGGAAGCGGTGGGTGAGAGTGAACACCCATTAAATGTCATTTTATAGGCAGTAACCTTATACCCCCCCTTATAGACCGACTTCGTGAATGATGCCTACTAATGGTAAGACTGACATATTCTTATACATATCTATATAATTAAAATTATAATAATAGTATAAGGGTTGAATTTTAAACTTTTAAAATTCTAAGGATTAATTTTTGAATTAAAGTATTAAAGTGTAAGACTTTACAAATTCCAAAACTTGAGGGCAAGTTTTGAAACTATTTCAAGACTCTTCAATTTGTAACTTATGAGTTTAACGGTTCATAAAAATGAAGACTCTTCATTTTATGAAACCTCTTATTCTTTAATGACAATTTTAAAGAAGTGACTTTTGGTTATCCATAACTTGAGGACAAGTTATGGATACCATCATTGAGCATTAAGATCATGAATTAATCAAACATGTAAGTTACAAGTAATTTCCTATGATCTTCTAAAACTCATAAGAATAAATATTCATATCAAACAATTTCAAGAAATCATATCAACATATATAAAACTTGAAATTTGATAATAGCCATTGGAAATGGATTAACACAATCATTACCACATTAAAAAATGATTTTTACAAGTCCAAAACAGTTTAGGGTAATGATTCTAGCCCATTTCTAGCAACAAACTCGAAAAACTGCACAACACATACCTACTCGACGAGTATGATGAATTTTCCCTTGGACTCGTCGAGTCCCCCCATGGACTCGGTGAGTCCAGACGATTAGTGAGTAGAATTGTCGATTTTCAAGCAGTTTGCATAAAGTATACCGAAAACAAGCCTAGGCTCTGATACCACTAATGAGTTTTGAGCATTCTAACACTCATATGGTGTACATGCAACCCTATAAACCTTCAATCTATGTTTTCTCTAATATACATGCAAATTTGATTTTCCAAGGTTTACTTCCTATCTAGCATGGCATGGGGAACATGTAATATAAAAACTAGTTGAAGTACATACCTTTCTTGTTGCTTAGATTCCTTGATGACTTTGTGAGCTTGGCACCCCAAATGTTGTGCCTCAAATGCTTCACACAACACCACAAGACTTGGAATAACTTGAGAGAATGTCACTTAACACACAAAATCGACTATGCTCTCTTAGAACTCACTAGTTGCCGATTTGCTAGCCATAGGGTCCTTTTTATAGTGTTGTCACAATTAGGGTTTACACATGTATGCCCTTAATTGTCATGACTCTTCATTTCCAATGATCCATGGGTTTGTAACTCCTATGGACTATCCATGGAGCTCCTAATGGGTTATAGCTCAACTCCATAAACCATGGATCATTAGCCCACTATAAAAGAATAGATAATTGACATAATCAACCATATCTATTTAATTAGTCTCATATTGATCACCAAATTAATTCTAAATTAATTCTTGATCAACACTAAATAAATAATACTATTATTAATATATTAAAACTTATAATATATTAATAACCATAAGTGTCTTTTTTCTCTCATTTTGTCTATCCAAGTATTGCAACGCCATGCAACCCAAATGGACCATATCGGGTCGGGTCAAGTATATACCAAATACAGTTATGGACTTAGACACTATATCCAACACTTATATTGAGTATTGTGATATCCTGCATTATGTGTTTCTGAGTTATGTTGTGTATTATTTTGAGCTTATTGAGTTAGGATCGGAGGGTCCACCCGAGTTGTGGGATCGGAGGGCCCCATTGAGACACATTGACTGGAGGGTCTTATTTGAGTATAGCCATGAGAGGCTAATGAGATGTGTGTGGTATTTTTGGAAACTCACTAAACTTTGTGCTTACCGTGTTATGTGTTATGTGTTTCAGGTACTTCTCAAGATCACGGGAGGGCACTGACTTGATTGTACACACTAGAGCAAGATTACTTTGATGATTCTGGATAGTGACATTATTATGTGAATTTGTGTTAACATTGAAATAATTATGTTCTGAGAAATATAACATGAGTTTTATGTGTTTTTAAAAATGAAATTTTTTGTTTGAAAATTTATAGTGTTACACATCTGGTTGATGTTCTCTTCTCTCAACCATTTTCTCATATTCAGGACTGGGAAAGAAAGCAAGTGATAGCTCAACGAATATGTGAAGAGGGACTCTATGTGCTTCCTGATTGTCCAACCGCTTTGGTTGCAATTTCTAGTGTTTCTAAGAAGGCATCTTTCGAATTATGGCATAATTGCATTGGACATGTTTCATTTGATGTTATTTCTTTTTTGAATAAATTAGGTGCTTTACATGTTACTTTAGTTTTACCTAAACCAAACATTTACATTTACAAATCTTGTTAGTTGTCTAAGGGACTCATATTACCATTTGAATTAAATTATACATGCTCTTTATTTCCTTTAGATTTAATTCATTATGACTTGTAGGGACCAGCACCTCTTTACTTAAACGACTATCTATGTTATGTAGTTTTCGTTGATGATTACTCACGTTTCACATGGTTTTACCCGTTGAAAACAAAATCAGGTTTCTACTCGGTATTAACAGCCTTTATCAAACTTGTGCAAACTCAAATTTCTAAAAAATCAAAGTTTTTTAAAATGATGGTGACACTGAATTTGTTATAAGGATCATTGTGCATCAACATCAACAGGAAAAACGTAAGAGATAGGGGATGTAGTTTGGATAGTATAGTTAACCCTATTTTGGAAATAACTATTTGTAGGAGACTTGTTTGAAGATGAGACATGTGGGAACACATCGAAAATCTGGATGCCTGCTTTTCTTGAATAAGTTTTTCCATTTGTTTGAAGATGACAAGCACACCCTTCCAGACAAGGGAGTTATTAATAATACAATATAACAAACATTAAAATAAATGTTAGTAACGTAGTTAAGGATCAAATAAGGATGACTTAGAACATGTACAAATGATATGGATTAATTATCTTTTAATCTACACCCTTTAACTTAATTGGACTTTTTTTTTTTAAAGCAAAAAACTAAGGTTATCGACGAAGTATAACAACACAACTTCAGCTAATTTAGCGGCCCAAAGACAGCGCTGCTTTAACGTCTAACCGCCATGCATAACCACCGTACTGCAACCGCCACACGTCGCACGGCGCCGTGAGGTTCGAAGACGACGAAGTTTTTTCAGTACCCCACGTGACCTTCACCTTGCACGTGAACGACGGAAGAGACACCGGCATCGCTACCAGATTATATTTCTTCACCACCACCACCGTCTCATCTCCAACACCACCGGCCGTCATCTCACTATACGCCTTATTCGTCCACACCACCATGTCACAGCTGTTCGTGATGAATGACGGACATGCGTCCGTCTCCATGCTCATCACCCTCGCTTCGTCTGTAAATCCTAATCCGTCACCGTTCAGCCACTTCTCTGTCACGCTTTCCATCGTCACGAGGGAAACAGCTTGCGATCGTAGTGGTAGAGGTTTCGCCATCGCAACAGAATGATCGGTGACAGCCACTTCCGTTCCTCGCACGTGACCATCTGAATAGATCGGTGCAAGTTTGTTACAGTTTACTACTATGGGGGACGGAGATATGATCAGATCTTGATTTTCAGTTGATGAACTCCTGGCCGGTGACTTCTCCTTCCGATCCGGCGTCTCCGGCATCAAGGACAGGGTCACCACCGCGTCTCCACCACCAGAAACTACTGAAGGCAAAGACGCTGAAGCCTTTCGTTTCTTCGAAACAGTACTTGTATCCTTCTTCGCTTTGTTGCCGTTAACCCTAACGTACTTTCGCTTACGTCGTCGAGTTCCTCCATAGCCATCGCTGTTCTCCATCGTGGAGCAACTAGAACCAGATCCAGCAGCTAGAGGCTTCGGCGCGATCGGCCTGAACTTGAGCATTATTTTCTCCACCTTCGACATACCATAACTCATGCTCATCCGACCACCACCTCCACCGCTGGAGCATCTTGCTATACAACAACCACCTCTACCGTCCATTTAATGCACCGTGCCCCACCTCCTCCTCTCTGTCTGTCTCTGCCAAGTTTTTGTATGCTTTGGCAATGCACATAAAGATCAGACGATGGGAATGGTACACATATAAAGGAGTCACAAAGATTTTCTGTTATTCTTTTTAACTTAAAAAAGGAAAAAACATACCTATATCATTTTATAATATCCAAGTCAAATATTCAATCATTAAGTGAATATCTATTTCAGGTAAGATTGCATATAAAATATAGAGTCAGTAAATCAGTGTTTTAAGAATCATTTAAATGATTTGTGCTAATCAAATATTGATGAGTAATTTATATACTTTTATTATTTTTATAGAGGTTTACCTAAAAGTAGTGAATATATTTTTTTTAAGTGGAACTTTTAAAATATGTATAATATTGAAATCTATATAGTATATATTTCTAAAGATTTTTATATTATTATTTTAGGTTGTTCTTTACATAATTTTGTTATTCTTTTAACCATACGATTGAACTCCAGAATTGAATAAAACTTATTTTAAAACATCACTTATTACAAAATTTAATTTAGCATTTATTAAAAGATTAAAAACAACTATTTTTGTCATTGAAATGTTTAATTATTGGCTTCATATCTATTGCCTCTAATATAATATATTATGTTATAATGCTCCAAATATCATTATTGTTAAGTTTAATTTAAACTATATATTTAAACTATATATTTTATTTCATTCATTCTTTCATCAAAATATACAGTTTTCAGAAATTGAATTTAAAAAAATATTAATTTTTTTTAACCGACAAATCTAATCTACTCCTAAACTAACAACACTTATTCTACCTATATCAATGATGAGACTTGAACCCTCGATCTCAAAAAGGAATGGCACCACCTAATACCGCTAAACTAAAAGCTCTTTGGTTTAAAAAAATATTAATAATAATAAAATAAAATAAATCTTGTTAACTTCCATAAATACGGGGTTTAATAATGAACTCAACAAAAGATGTTCGTTTTTTAAAGACTTTATCCTTATGATATCTAATTTAACGTATACCTAAATGAAGACTTTCTTATTTAGCATTAAATACTTAAAATACATTTAATGAAAAAAGTTAGAAAGTTCTATAAATAATATATATTATGTGTGACACCCATGTATTACATGAGTTTAATTAAAAAAAAATATGAAATTTTAACAATTTGAAAAGTTTGAATTTATAAGAAAAAAAAATTGAATTCTTAAAATTATTGAAACTTTAATATATTGAATACATTACATATATAAATTCTTTCTAATAAATACTTTACATATATATTACATTACACATTAAATGTGAAATTTTAATTTAATAAAATAAAAAATACAATAAAATGAAAAGTGGAAAATAGAAAATTTAAAATTTTTAGAAAATATCAAGTATCCAAATGAAGGAGAAGTGGACATGTGGCAAAAAAAAACTTTCAGTTATTATAGTAGACTATAAATATCTTAAATTAGTTATTGATGAACAACTTCAAATAAATCTAAGTTTGAATATACGTTTTCGAAAAAAAATTCGGACTTAGGGGAGTAGAGATAATCAAATTGATAATTAAATCATTTTTAATAAAAACCACCGCTAAGATAACATTATGATGATCATTTAGGAATCCAAAATGAAATTGGAATATCACATTTCAAACTTATAATGATTCATCGTTCGATATATATATATATATATATATATATATATATATATATATATATATATATATATATATATATATATATATATATATATATATATATATATAGACCCTTAAAGCTATATAAGCTTAGGTACCCAAACTCGCCATACTACGTCGTTTTGTATCATATATATATAAATTGTAATTGTCTAATGTTCTTATAATTCAACTTCTAACTTGATTTCATTCAAAGAATTTTATAAATTTCGTATTTATTTTCCTCTTACATAATTTTCATTTTCAACTATAATATATACAACCTAATTGATATTCGTCAAAAAGATGTGATGTAAGAGGAAGATAATAATGAAATTTTGAAAATCTTGAAAGTAAATCAAGTTAAGGATTGAAGTTGAAGAACATTATAATAAATATATCAAACAGAATGACGTATTATGGTGAGTTTGGGTACCTAAACTTATATACCGTTAAGGGTATATTCACTTTTCCATATATATATATATATATATAGATTAGATTTTGTTTTAATTAAATATCTGCATAGTAAAACAGTAGGTGTTTCACTGTTTTTGTCAAAATATCCACATTGCTTGTTTTGAAGCAAATAGTTTGTTTATTAATCATAAGTTATTTTAGTGACTTATCTTTAAAATGGCAAAGATGCGACATCTTCACACAAGATCTGAAAATATTCTGATGTTATCATTGGTGATAAGGGACGCCCTAGATAATGGCCGCGTGTACAAGAGGGATCTAACACGTGTGAAGTTAACGGTTCAAACTTTCTCTCTTTTCTTTTTGTTTGGTTTGAACCGGCGAAATATTATATAATAACCCGTGTCCGCGAACCAACTCGACACACAAAAAATCTGATTGGTGGAGACTTACACGTGTCCACCTAAAGTAGCAGTCACGCTTGTTCTGTGGATGGCAGCGAAGTGTGCTGTGGGACCCATCGTTTAAAATTTTCAATCAATAAAATCGTGAGAAGTGTCCTTGACGAGGACACGTAAGTGACTGCACATGTAGGTTCGTGTAACACGGAATATCTCGGGTTTCTTGGTAACTGGAATTCGGGGATCGGGTCGGGTTAGGCGTATGGAGGAAAAGTCATTCGGTCGACGGACACGTGGACCAGTAAGCGGTTTTCTTGGGTTCCTCTTGCTTTGTTGTACGGTTCCTGCGTTTATGAGATACCTGACCGAATGGATGGTTTTTACCATCAAATAATATAGCAGGGGAATGATTTTTGCTATTGTATTTATATATATATATATATATATATATATGGGAAAAGTGAATATACCCTTAAGGGTATATAAGCTTAGGTACCCAAACTCACCATAATACGTCGTTTTGTTTGATATGTTTATTATAATGTTCTTCAACTTTAATCCTTAACTTCATTTACTTTTAAAATTTTCAAGATTTCATTATTGTCTTACTCTTACATCACATATTTTTGACGAACATCAATTAGGCTATATATATTATAGTTGAAAATGAAAATTATGTAAAAGGAAAATAAATGTGAAATTTATAAAAATCTTTGAATGGAATCAAGTTAGAAGTTGAATTATAAGAATATTAGACAATAACAATGTATATATATGATACAAAGCGACGTAGTATGGTGAGTTTGGGTACCTAAGCTTATATACTCTTAAAGGTATTTTAACTTTTCTATATATATATATATATATATATATATATATATATATATATATATATATATATATATATATATATATATATATATATATATATATATATATATATATACTTAATTTGTTTTTCGTATTTAAGAATTACGATAGGTAATTATTTTTTGTTTAAAACGGTAACTAAGCTAACCTATTTTTAAATACCGCATATATTTTCTAAAAGACTTCATGAACTTTCATTTGAGAAACTCACTGTTTAAACATAAGTTATGAATGTATACGTATTTTTTAAACATCGACATCGAAATCAAGTTAACAGATAAATGATTTATAAGAAAATGATTGGATGTTAATAAAAGTTAAATTGTTACTATATACATTTTTTTTTCATTCGATGATAAGGCTTCCCATTAATTGTTTACTATATGACATATATGTCTTATTTTGTTCTTATTAAAAAAAAAACTCTGCTAGTTCGTAAAATATGCAAATCTATAAAATTTTATCCTGTAATTTCATTTTAAATCTCATTATCTTTGATCAAAACTAATTAAGCATTAAAAATGAATTAGCAAACAAGATAATTATATAATAAATAATAAATGTTTTGTTTAGCATTCAAACTTTAGCTTCATTTATAACTTCAATATTTTTTAAGTTTTTACAAACAAAAATGTAGATAGAAACGTCAATATTTGAGTGGGGCATATAGTTCTAAGAGAAAAAATATTTGTTCTTAAACTTCTAAGAATTTAGACAAATGGTTAGCATCCTGTTCGAGTGCTGGATCTCATTCGTGTTTAGACAAATCCCAAAAATAGCCTTAATTATAATCATAATACAACAAATAATTCAAAAGTTAATGAAATTTCAGAGTCATATATTACGTTGTTAGATTGTTGCGACTCTCACAAAACATTCATCAAGGTTTAAATGAATTTTTAAGTGAAAGATAAAATTAAGTTGAAACTTTATCAGTGATATTTTGACGAATGATGATGCTCTGCCTCCGAAAGAAAGAATTTTTCGAATGTGTGGCATAAGAAACACGAGGTGTCAAAATCACTCTAAAAAAGCAATTTATAAAGAAAATATTAAGAGACTGCAAGAGATGGAAATGTGAGGCATAGGATAAAGGATAGGTACATGTTAAGTTACCCTCATCATTCACATTGCCATTGGTTAGATTCTTCAAGAGACAGCCACTCCAATATTGATATGGAGTATTATTCTCTAAACGATGACGTAAAGGTGGTGATTCATCGGAGGAGGAGATTTATTTGCTTGGTCATAAATAGCCAAGTCTTACAATTACCTTTTTTAGGTCGGTTTTTGCTGCATCTCTAAAGCACGATGCTTCCTGTCTTTTTTAATACACGTATTTGTTATTTTTGCTTCCTGCCTCTTTTGTTATTTGTTATGTCAGAGAGTGTCTTTTTTGCGGTACTAAATTTTTTCTAATATAGGTCATGCTATTTAGAAGCCACCTTTGTTACTTTTATCATGTTAGATTTTTTTAAACTACAATTAATTTATATGAAAAATAATCAATTTAAACAAATTAATTTTTATAATACTGAAATTCAATTAACTTCAAAGGAAAATTACAATAACACTTAAAATAATAAAAAATAAAACGTAGACATAAAAAATACGAAACATAGATATTAAAAATATGAAACATAAATAAACCTACATAGTATATTTATTTGCAATTACGTCTTTGGCCTTAAACGCTAATTTTTTCCACGCCGAGTAAAGTTACTAGTATATTTCATTAAGATTTCCGTGTCATGGCTTTTTCCTTCTCTTTAGCAACACTTAAGTATTGCTCCAAAGTAGTTTTCAAGTTGTTCATCTCGGTCATCATTTTTTTAATATCACTCAAACAACTTGCAACATTTTCACCCTTTCATTGCATGGTCTCCTCCCAATCGATGATTATCTCATGGAACCTTAATAGACTTGTATTCGTTGAGGTCAATCTTAACATGCACATCTGATGATTGGCTATGAGAGGTTTTAGAAGTTTTAGTTTTTTAAGAACCACCTGTGAATAACTCCGAAGTTTAGATATCTTGCTACATTTTTCGACTACTTCCTAATATTCCAAAAATAAAGAAAATTGAAAGGTGCCCCTTATCAGTCCGGTAAAGTACCGTAGATATATGCAATATTGTTTCATCGTTTGCACCATTTTGTCTGCCATTTCATGCTCACAAATATCATATTAAATTCCATGACAACTTTGTTGGTGTGTCTCCACTTCAAGTAAACTTTATCTTTTTTTTTTATGTGATCTCCAAGCTTCATTTCTGAGAGAAAACACCTAGTAATGTTGTGTTAAAAGTTGGGGCATCTTGGTTGTTCCCGAATTTTGGGTTTTCAGAAACATCTACCTAAGCACGAGCCAACACTACTTCTTCCTCCATTGTTCAATTATTAGAAGGTGTTTTTCCTTTTTTTTTTATTAGGTTCTGATTGAGGTTGAAATCTCTTCATGATTAAACTCCATTTCAGGTACGGTTTCGGGTTGAGAGTGAGTTTAGAATTGGCTTTGGATTTGGGGTTGGAATTGGAATTGAGAGTCAAAAAGGTTGTCAAATGGGTTGAAGTCATCTTTAGGTTGGGATTACACTTAAGATTGGAATTGGAATTGGGGTTGAGATTGAGATTGAGATTGGAATTAGGGTTGGGTATGAATAGGATATTAAGTGTAGTATGTACCGAGATAATGAAAACTCTTAGTTGAATATATAGGACGATCAATTTGATTTGGGAAAAAGGTATGTGATGAAGGATTTGAAGTGGTTGTGTTTTGGGTTGGATTGAGAATAGATAGAACCTATTTTTTTTTTCCATAAAATATGGAGAGTGTTTGAGTGAGAAATTGAAGGTTGTTGTGTGTTATAAAATAAGGTAGATGTTAGTATTTATAAAGGTTGAAAATGGTTAAGATTTTGAATCCTTTAATAAGAAACAAAAATAAGTTAAAAAATGATATTATTTTTTTAAAATTTGAATTTTTTTCTCTTCCTCTCTCATCGGTACACACTTGTCGAGTTAGGCCACCAAAATCGCATGTTGAGTTTATGGAACAGTGTTTGTAACATCCCAAAAGTACTATAAAAAATTGTTTTTAAATCAAACAAAAGATTCATTCATTACTTTCAAAAATAGAGATTATCAAAAGTATTTCCAATAACATCAGAGGGGCAACAAAAATCATAGTATGAAATCGATTGTGGATGCGTTGTAATCATGTTAGACTCTTCCTCTAGGAACCTGAAGTACCTGAAATATTTAAAACACAAAATTGTAAGCACAAAGCTTAGTGAGTTCCCCAAAATACCACATATCATACATACATAACAGATCTATTTCAACCTCTAGAAGGTGTTATGGGGAAAATCATAGTTTTACCCCCTACCATGGACCAAATCATTTTCCTTACTTGTACAAGTTCCAAGGACCATATCCTGGTCTTCCATATAATCGTTATGCGCCAAAATTGTTTTGAAATCAAACAAAAGATTCATTCATTACTTTCAAAAATAGAGATTATCAAAAGTATTTCCAATAACATCAGAGGGGCAACAAAAATCATAGTATGAAATCGATTGTGGATGCGTTGTAATCATGTTAGACTCTTCCCCTAGGAACCTGAAGTACCTGAAATATTTAAAACACAAAATTGTAAGCACAAAGCTTAGTGAGTTCCCTAAAATACCACATATCATACATACATAACAGATCTATTTCAACCTCTAGAAGGTGTTATGGGGAAAATCATAGTCTTACCCCCTACCATGGACCAAATCATTTTCCTTACTTGTACGAGTTCCAAGGACCATATCCTGGTCTTCCATATAATCATTATGCGCCAAACCCTGATCTTACATGCAAATACCATGGGCCAAACCTTGGTCTTTCATATAAATGACAACGGTTTAACCTTGATCTTACATGTAAGTATCATAAAGACAACTAGCATCATACATAATATAGTGAAAGAAATCACCTCACAACGTAGTCAACAGCTAACTAGCTCATGTAAGCAAGAAATAGGTACTACACTCTTGGGTTTTATGTACTATAACACTCCTATGGTGCACATACAACCGTAATGCTTTGGATGTAAGTTTTCTCTAGTTATACATGCAACAAAAAATTATCCAAAGCATGAAACCTCTAACTAGCATACAAATTAGGTACATGAAACATAAAACTAGTAAGAAGAATACCTCTTATTTTTAGCTTGTAGTTGTTGGCCTTTCAAGATGTAACACCCGGTTCCTGGTACGTATTTAAATTCATAAATTTGTGTTTTACTCTAGGACTTAGCAAGTTGGAGGCCCAACATGTAACAACGTGAATTTTCAAAACAATTTTTCATTTTTACAAACATCAAAAACCATCATTTAATATTCTGAAATGACATATGTGACAAATGTCATTGTAACAAAATACATCCCGTGATCATAAAACAGTTCCTTCGTCAGTGTGTACAGATCACGCCGGCACCTTCCCACGGTCCTTGCTAGTACTTGAAACACATAACACAACAACTGTAAGCATAAATGCTTAGTGAGTTCCCTAAAATACTACTTACGCACATACGCCTTTCCAGGCCCTGACCTTCCAGTCCATGTGTCTCAAGGGACTTCCGTCCCAACTCGGTAAACCTTCCGGTCCTACCTGCGATGACCTTACGGTCTACATCACAACACCTTCCAGCCCATAACATATATGCCTTCCGGGCCATAATATAATGTCTTCCGGCCCATATCAAACATATCATACATAGCACATACAAGCGATTAACTTATCATATACAATACATACAACTCATAACATATCCGACCTTCCGGTCACACAATAAAACCCTTCCGGGTACAGTATAGTGAGAAAACTCACCTCATGGAAAGTCTAAAATCTCGCGTACTCGCTATCTCCAAACCCCAACGAAGACTCAACCTCACCTAATCATAACAAATATCATTTTAATTAATATAGACTTCCACAACTAGACTTTACCCCTTATCATCATTCCTCAGAGGGTAAAAGATCATTTTACCCTTCCTTGACTCAAAGTCCACATGTTGACCAAAACCCCAAAAGTCAACAAAAGTCAACATTCCAGTACCCGAGGCGTACAGCTTGATGTACGCGGGGCGTACAGTGCCAACCCAAAAGTCGGGGTCTCCACCCAGTACGCTGCGCGTACTGGGAGTTACGCCCAGCGTAACCATCAGACCTAAACATTTTTCATTTCTGGTCTTAACCGGTTAAGCCATAACTTCAACTTCTAGATCCGGCTTTATTTAAGCATCCTTACTCATAAAGTCGAAACCTTTAAGCCTTGGCATGGCTGTAAAGGCTCCTACACTCCTTAACATCTTTCTATTTCAACTCAAGGATCTAGATCTCATGCATGGTTAATCATTCACGTCCAAGATTACATTTTTATGAATCTACAACTCAAATAGACTAGAAATATGATGGATCTAAGCAAATGGAGACCATTTGCTCATAAAGTCTCCACCTTTGGGACCAAAACCCTAGAAAATGGTCCATAAAGCATACCACAAGAACTACAAGTCAAGATCCGAACTTTTTACCTTAGAATGAAGCCCCAACCTTTGCTAAGCACGGATCTACACTTGAACACCAACTTCTAGCCTTCAAAATGGAATCCTCTTCTCCTTTGCTACCTTGAAATGACACCACCAAGCTTAGAACACTCACCAATGAGCTAGGAACGAAGGGACACTCTCTTAGGGTTTCTTTCTGAGGGATGGTGGCTGAGGAGTCAAGCCATCACATTCCTTTTATAGCCAACCACAACAATTAGGGTTTTTGGTTCTGGACCGGTTACGCCCAGCGTAACCCTGGGTACGCCCAACATACCCGAGGGGGATGCGTTTAAATGGAGCGCGCGAGTACGCGCAGCGTACTCCTTGTACGCCCAGCGTACTCGCCCAACATGCAAAACCCTAAAATGACACAAATTAAAGATGAAGGGATAAATAAAAGGGTACCTGGATTTCGGGCTGTTACAATTTTCCCCCACTAGAAGCAGACTTCGTCCCTGAAGTATTACACTGAAAACAATTCTGGATACTGCTCCCGCATCTCAGACTCGGACTCCCATGTCAGCTCGGACCCCTTCCGATGTTGCCATTGCACTTACACCAAGGGTACTTCCTTGTTCCTCATAACCTTAACCTTTCGATCCCTAATTGCCACTGGTCTCTCAACATGGTTCAGGTCGGCATCCACCTGAATATCATCTAATGGCACCACTACCGACTCGTCGGCAATACATTTCCTCAACTGCGACACATGAAAGGTGTCGTGGATCTGACCCAAATCAGCAGGTAGATCCAACCGGTAGGCTACCCTGCCTACCCTAGCGATTACCTTGAAAGGTCCAATATATCGAGGTCCCAACTTACCCCTCTTCCTGAATCGTATCACTCCTTTCCAAGGAGAGACCTTTAGGAGCACGAGGTCACCAACCTGAAACTCGAGCTCGGACCGACGCCTGTCCGCATAACTCTTTTGGCGACTCTAAGCGGTCAACAATCTCTGCCTGACCTGTTGTATCTATTCGGTCTTCTGAAGTACAATCTCCGTGCTACCCATTACCCATTGCCCCACCTCTCCCCAGCAGATGGGGGTGCGACACCTCCTCCCATACAACAGCTCAAAGGGCGTCATACCAATGCTCGAATGATGGTTGTTGTTGTACGAAAACTCTGCTAAGGGTAAATAGGTGTCCCAACTCCGTCTAAAATCCAAAACACATGCTCGGAGCATATCCTCGAGCGTCTGAATCGTCCTCTCGCTCTGTATGTCCGTCTGCGGGTGGTATGCGGTACTGAAATGCAGTCTCGTACCCAACTCCTCGTGAAACTTCTTCCAAAACCTGGAAGTAAATCGTACGTCCCGATCTGAAACGATCGACATCGGAACCCCATGCCGCGATACCACCTCCCTCACATATAACTCTTCCAACTTCTCCGCAGAAGAGCTCTCACTGATAGCTAGAAAATGAGCGCTCTTCATCAATCTATCCACAATCACCCAAATTGCATCGACCCCCCTCGCAGTCCTTGGCAATTTGGTGATAAAATCCATGGTAATCTGTTCCTACTTCCATTCGGGAATCTCCAGCGGCTGCAACTTACCGTGCGGATGCTGGTGCTCGACCTTAACCTGACGACAATTCAGGCACCTCTCGACGAACCATGCAACATCCCTCTTCATACTGGGCCAACAAGACTCCTTCTTTAGGTCCAAATACATCTTAGTAGCCCCGGGATGGATCGAGAATTTCGATCGATGCGCTTCTTCCATCAAAATAGTACGCGTACCACCCACAAACGGTACCCAAATCCGACCCTGAAATGTCATAAGTCCCCGACCATCCGTAACGAATTTCGATACCTGACGGACAACCCGCTCCCTCTTCTGGTTTTCTGGTCTCGCAGTCTCAGCCTGGGCCCCTCGGATGTTGTCCAAAATCAGAGTCATCACCGTCAACCTCATACAAATGTCTCGGATCGAGGCGCTCTCCGCCCTACGGCTCAACGCATCGGCTATGACATTAGCCTTGCTCGGGTGGTACAGGATCTCACAATCATAATCCTTCACCACATCCAACCATCTCCTCTGACGCATATTCAGATTTGGCTGATCCATTAAGTACTTCAGACTCTTGTGGTCCGTGTATATGGTACACCGAACCCCAAAAAGATAGTGTCACCAGATCTTGAGGGCAAACACCACAGCCCCCAATTACAAGTCGTGGGTGGGATATCTCGACTCATGACGCTTCAGCTGCCTCGAAGCATACGCTATAACGTGTCTCCTATGCATAAGCACCGCCCCTAATCCAGATATAGATGCATCACAGTATACCATAAAATCCTCCATCCCTTCCGGGAGTGCAAGCACCGGGGCCTCACACAATTTCTGACGAAGGGTCTCGAATGAGGACTGCTGCTCTGGACCCCATGAAAATGCAACACCCTTCCGGGTCATCTTGGTAAGTGGCACGACGATCTTGGAGAAATCCTTGATAAATCTTCGATAATAGCCGGCCAATCCCAGAAAGCTCCTGATCTCAGTGGGCGATCTCGGCACTTCCCATCTCATCACCACCTCGATCTTGGCCGGATCGACCAATATCTCTTTCTGGTTAACAAGGTGCCCAAGGAACTGGACCTCTCATAACCAGAAATCACACTTGGAGAATTTGGCATATAGCCTGTCCGATCTCAATACTCCAAGAATCTCCCTTAAATGTTCTTCATGCTACTCCCTAGACCTCGAATATACCAAAATATCATCAATGAATACGATCACCGACCGATCCAACATCGGTCTGCACACCCTGTTCATAAGATCCATGAACGCAACCGGGGCATTGGTGAGCCCAAAAGGCATCACCACAAACTCGTAATGCCCATAACGAGTTCTGAATGCAGTCTTCTGGATATATTCATCCCGAACCCTCATCTGATGATAACCCGACCTCAAGTCTATCTTAGAGAACCAAGACACCCCCTGCAACTGATCGAACAAATCATCGATCCTAGGTAACGGATACCGGTTTTTAACCGTCGACTTGTTCAACTCCCGGTAATCGATACACATCCGGTGTGAACCATCCTTTTTCTTGACAAAAAGAATCGGCGCTCCCCAAGGTGAGCTACTCGGTCGAATAAATCCCTTTCCCAACAGCTCCTGAAGCTGCGAGGATAACTCCTGCATTTCTGGTGGAGCGAGGCGATAAGGCGCCTTGGCGATGGGCGCCGCTCCCGGAACCAGATCGATACGGAACTCCACTTGCCTTTCCAGAGGCACACCTGGTAGTTCTTTGGGAAACACATCCGAAAACTCGCACACTACTGGAACCTCGTCAACCAAATTTGGCCTCCCCGCGACCACTCTTGTGTCCATCACATAGGCTATGAATCCACTGCAGCCCTGCTGCAAACTCTGTCTCGCCCTGGCAGCCAAATAAAATGCTGACCCACACCGGATCCCCTCGCCGTACACAGTAAGCACTCCCCCATTAAGGTCTCGTATAGTCACCAGCTGTCTTTCGCAGTCAATGACTGCCCCAAACTTACTCAACCAGTCCATGCCCACAATGACGCAGGCATCTCCCATCGTTATAGGAACCAATTCTATAGGGAACTTGACACCAAAAATCTCGAGCACACATCCTCGAATCACGTCAGTGGTGTATACCGCTTTCTCATCAGCTATGGAAACCCTCAGGGGTCGACTCATCACCTCCCGATCAATACCGATGTGCTGGCTAAAAGCCAAAGATACAAAAGACCGACTCGCACCCGAGTCAAATAATACCAAGGCAGGTACAGAATTCACAAGAAAAGTACCTACGCATATCATAATATAAGCACAATATCTTAGCATAAAAGTAAATACACGAAATAATATATACCAGCCACGACATCGGGCACCGCACGGACCTCCTCCACAGTCAACTGAAAAGCTCTCCCACGAGCCTTCGGAGCCTCGGGTTTCACCGGCCGAGTCTCGGTAACCCTAGCAGTAGGCGCAGATCCCTGGTGAAGCTGAGGACACTCGGCCTTCCGATGGCCGGTCTAGTTGCAATGAAAGCATACCATAAATCCCTTGGGGCAATCCCTAGCGATGTACCCCTCCTTGCCACACTTGTAGCAAGCACCTGATCGACATGCCCCCTCATGACCCTTGCCGCACTCTCCGCAAGTGCGGCCCTTCTGACCTCCCCTCCTCGGATTGGCGGACTTGGTCCGCTTGGCTGCCGGCTGGGACTGAGCCGGCCGCCGATCCACCCGCTGAGACTCGGCCTCCTCCCTGGCCTGAGTCTCCAACTCGATCTCTCTCTTCCTGGCATTTGCCTGGAGCTCAGCAAAGGTCTGGTATGACGATTTCGATACGAACTCCCGAATGTCCCTCCTCAGTACACCCAAATATTGACTCATCCGAGCCTGCTCAGTGGACACCTGCTCAGGGCAGAACATCGCCCTCTCATGAAACTTCCAGGTGATCACAGTAACTGAATCATTACCCTACTTGAGGGTCAAGAACTCCTGAACCAACCATTCCCTCTCCATCGGGGGAACATACTCATCTCTGAACATAGAAGTAAATCTCTCCCAAGTCACGGCTGAAATCTCCACAAGAGTGAAGTTCGCTGTCACGAACTTCCACCAATCCTTTGCTCCCAGGCGGAGCTGGTTCAAAGCGAATCGTACCCTTAGATGCTCTGGACATGAACATGTGTAGAAGCATCCCTCAATGTCAGCAATCCATCTCATCGCAGCGATCGGATCCTGCGTCCCGTAAAACTCGGGTGTCTTCGTGTTGCTGAACTCCCGGAATAGCAACGAGTCACCCCCCTATGGTCTGGCAGCAGCCACAGCTACGGTAGCTGCAGCGGCTGTGGCGTCAGCCACCGCAGCGTACCGCTCATCGAAAGTATCCATCAGTGTGGTCTTGATAGACCTAAACATCTTCGGAATCTCGCCCCGGATCGCCGCAACCACCTCTTCGTGAATCATCTGACGAAGCTCCTCGTCACTCACATGGCTCGTCCCAGGTCTGTGGCGTGGCCCAACCATACTGCCTCTGAAATACAACATAAAAATATCAGAGACTCCATCGAGCATAATCGCACTCGATAACGCAACCCTATTCGGCCTCCGATACCCAAAGGATTCTTACTTGGGTTGCCCACTAACCCGGTGTCTTCAGTAGTACGGGCCCAATACTACTGACTACACCGCATCAATATTCACCCCAAGTCCTCCCTCCCTGGACCCCAGATCATGAGTACTCTATTCTTGCTATGCATTGGCTACCTACTCGCTCTCAAAGTATCTCATACCTGCAGGTTCCCCTAGACTAAGGCATCACAAATCAGGCCACTCTAGTCCAAATATGAATACCTAGTCTACTAGCATGCATATCATATCATAACATATCTCATAACACATATTGTAAGGGTATTTTGGGGATTTTACCGTTCGGGCGCTGGCTGACCGTACACACTGCTTCTCCTTTGGTTATTACGAAATCTCTTATAAAATTTTTATGCTTTTATTAATTGAAAATTTTCCTCAAATCCCCGGTTTGAGTTCAGTTATGCCCGAAGGTGCATCTGAATCCCTCAAACCAAGGCTCTGATACCAACTTGTAACAACGTGAATTTTCAAAACAATTTTTCATTTTTACAAACATCAAAAACCATCATTTAATATTCTGAAATCACATATGTGACAAATTTCATTGTAACAAAATACATCCCATGATCATAAAACAGTTCCTTCGTCATTGTGTACAGATCACGCCGGCACCTTCCCACGGTCCTCGCTTGTACCTGAAACACATAACACAACAACTGTAAGCATAAATGCTTAGTGAGTTCCCCAAAATACTACTTACGCACATAAGCCTTTCCAGGCCCTGACCTTCCGGTCCATGTGTCTCAGGGGACTTCCGTCCCGACTCGGTAAACATTCCGGTCCTACCTGCGTCGACCCTACGGTCTACATCACAACGCCTTCCGGCCCATAACATATATGCCTTCCGGCCCATAACATAATGCCTTCCGGCCCATATCAAACATAGCATACACAGCACATACAAGCGATTAACTTATTATATACAATACATACAACTCATAACATATCTGACCTTCCGGTCATAAAATAAAACCCTTCCGGGTACATTGTAGTGAGAAAACTCACCTCATGGAAAGTCTAGAATCTCGTGTACTCGCTATCTCCAAACCCCAATGAAGACTCAACCTCGCCTAATCATAACGAATATATTTTAATTAATATAGACTTCCACAACTAGACTTTACCCCTTATCATCATTCCTCAGAGGGTAAAAGACCATTTTACCCTTCCTTGACTCAAAGTCCACATGTTGACCAAAACCCTAAAAGTCAACAAACGTCAACATTCCAGTATGCAGGGCGTACATTGCCAACCCAAAAGTCGGGGTCTCCACCCAGTATGATGCGCGTACTGGGAGTTACGCCCAGCGTAACCATCAAACCTAAACATTCTTCATTTCTGGTCTTAACCGGTTAAGCCATAACTTCAACTTCTAGATCTGGCTTTATTTAAGCATCCTTACTCATAAAGTCGAAACCTTTAATCCTTGGCATGGCTGTAAAGGCTCCTACACTCCTTAACATCTTTCTATTTCAACTCAAGGATCTAGATCTCATGCATGGTTAATCATTCACGTCCAAGATTACATTTTTATGAATCTACAACTCAAATAGACCAGAAATATGATGGATCTAAGCTAATGGAGACCATTTGCTCATAAAGTCTCCACCTTTAGGACCAAAACCCTAGAAAATGGTCCATAAAGCATACCACAAGATTACAAGTCAAGATCCGAACTTTTTACCTTAGAATGAAGCTCCAACCTTTGCTAAGCACGGATCTACACTTGAACACCAACTTCTAGCCTTCAAAATGGAATCCTCTTCTCCTTTGCTACCTTGAAATGACACCACCAAGCTTAGAACACTCACCAATGAGCTAGGAACGAAGGGACACTCTCTTAGGGTTTCTTTCTGAGGGATGGTGGCTGAGGAGTCAAGCCATCACATTCCTTTTATAGCCAACCACAACAATTAGGGTTTTTGGTTCTGGACCGGTTACGCCTAGCATAACCCTGGGTACACCCAGCGTACCCGAGGGGGGACACGTTTAAATGGAGCGCGTGAGTACGCGCAGCGTACTCCTTGTACGCCCAGCATACTCGCCCAACATGCAAAACCCTAAAATGACACAAATTAAAGATGAAGGGCTAAATAAAAGGGTACCTGGATTTCGGGCTGTTACACAACACGCCGATTAGACTCGACATTTCACGAGAACTTTAGTGATCTACTCGACGAGTCGGGGGACCGACTTTGTAACGACCCAAAATTTTAGACCAAAAATTTCGTTTTAAATAAGTTAGAGTAAATTACACGAATCGTCCCTCGTGTGGGGACCAAAATGCACGTTTAGTCCTTATTTTTAAAAAATTAACTAAAACCGTCGCTCGTTATTTTAAAATTTACATGCATCATCCCTCTAGACATAAAAAGACCATTTTGCCCTCATTTATTTATTTTTTAATTTTTCTTTTATTTGTTTATTATTTTTAGATTTAAAATAAAAGAAAAAAACAATAAATATCCATAACCCCCTTCCCTTTCCCCGGCTTCCTCTACCTTTGTCTTCCTTATTCTCAACCATTCCCAACACCGGCGAAGCCTCCATCGTCCCCTCTTCACCTTCACCCTAAATCGGTAAACCAAAATCATAGAGGGTTTCTTTCAAAACTCACTACGCTACAAAAATGCTTTAGGGGTCAATCATAAAAATAATGTTGGTAGTTTAGGCAGACTAGACATGATCTCTTCCACCACCACCACCACCATATCAGATCTGCATTTAGATCTGAAACTCACACTGATATTTCGTCAGAGTATGGATTACTTTAGAGGTGGAAATTAAAGAAGAAGAAGATTCATATGGGAGAAGAAGTGGAATTGGCATCAGATTTCGGCCATCTTCTTCACATACAACTTCAGTTTTGATTCAGAACAAATCAGTGGTGGTCCTGTAGAGGGTTGATTCGTGCTATTTACCCAAAAATACTAAGAAGACGAGGCGACGGAGTGCAGATCTGGGAATCACCTTCTCCGACAAGACAGCGGCTTCAGACGTTGTTGGAAATGGATTCGATCTAGGAAGGAAAGAAAAAAATAAAAGATTCCCATAAATGTGTGTGTTTGTTTCTAGACTCGAGAAAAAATCTCTCATTTTTATGTTTTTCGTTAGAGAGAAAGAACAAACCCTTTCCTGAAAAGTGATTTTCAGACCTCGGGTTCTAAGGTTAAATACAGATCGATGTCTTGAGGTTTAAGTATTGAGTTCTTATGTTATTGGTTATGAAAAGAATAAAGGAAAGAGAAAAAAGAAAAATAAAAACATGAGTTCTTGATTTTTGTTCTTGTTTGTGAATGAAAGAGAAACAAAAGTGACAGAGAGATAGGTATGCTGGGAGGGAAGGGTATGGGTATACTTTCTTTCAATTAAAATATATTTTTTAATAGTTAAAAATAATCATAAATGTTAAAAATAAAATTAAAAAGGGCATTATAGTTATTTTATGTCCTGCAAGGGATTAAGCGTGTAAATTTAAACTAACGAGGGATGAAACACGTAATATTTGACCAATCGAGAGACAGTCCGAGTTAATTTTGAAAAATAGAGACTGAACGTGCTTTTAAACACCTGCATGAGGAACGATTTGTGTAATTTACTCATTAAGTTATTACATAAAACCATCAGTATAAAACATTCATAATAATATCTCATGTCAAAACTAGTGTATAAATAATTAAGCATGTCGTTATAAAATAATATCAGAGTTTAATCCCAAAAACCTCATGTACGGAAAACATAGTGTGATGCGTTGCGATCGAGTCGGCTCATTTCCTTTGAAAATGAAGTACCTGAAACCAAAAACAAATCTGTAAGCACGAAGCTTAGTGAGTTCCCCAGAGCATACCCCACACAATCCACATAACCACACAACCCATATAAGCTATAACAGCTACATAAACCGTAACAATCGCATAAGCATGCATATACACATATAAAGATTCCATGGAAATCCTCCAAGGTCTTATTCACATACTCACACAAATCATATCAACTGCACCAGCCTTGCATATAAACATATAGGGAAGCCCTGGAAACCCTCCAGGGTCTTACACTAGGTGCCATGGGAACCCCCACATGGTCTTAGCCCAATGCCTTGAGAACCCCCCAAGGTCTTTGACCTAGGATGCCAAGGAAACCCTCCAAGGTCTTACACCTAAGTGCCTCGGGAACCCATCGAGGTCTTGACCTAGGATGCCAAGGAAACCCTCCAAGGTCTTACACCTAAGTGCCTCGGGAACCCTCTGAGGTCTTCCATTCAAGTATCACAAAGATCACTAGCATATCACGTACCACAAAATCAATTAGCATACCACATAATCACTAGCATACTCCCTATCACATAACTAGCTAACATGCCATATAATACAACTTCAACTAGTATATTACATATCATAAAATGGGTAGGCATTGGTGCCTTAGACCCATTGGTATGGTGAGGAGACTCACCTGGCACTGCTGAAGTCCTGCATACACAATCCCAACTGCTGGATCATAGATTCCCAAACTATCAATATAAAAATATCACCCACTTAATAATTGGGTTCCAACGCAAAAATCATAAGTCCAAGCTCGGGGTAAAAGACTACTTTACCCTTATCTTAGCTTGATTCAACTCAAGGCCCAAATCCAAATCCCCAAAATTTAAATTACGAATCAAAGCCCAACATATGGCCTAATTTTCCAAATTGGGCCTAAACCTCCATATGGACTTATTTAAGGCAATCATTCTAGTCCAAACATTGGGCATTCCCATGGCCCAACCTCTCATAATCCTTAGGGCTCAGTTGTGGCCCACTTATGGCCCAATTTTCCCATTTGGTCCCAAGCCTCTCTAATGGGTCTTATTCTAAGGCCTAATGATTTCCTAAGTCCATAACATGTTCCCAAGTGGCCCATTAAGGCCCACAACAACTTAGTTCAATAAGTGGCCCAATAAGATCCCAATACCAATTAAGGTTTTTCATATAAATATCGATTAGGGTTAAGCGTCCCTACTTAACCCAATAAGGACTTAATCCAATAGGTCCGATATTTCCTTTAAGTTAATTTTCCATTATTTGTTAATTAATATTTCAAGTTAATTAAATAATCCCGATGCGGTCCCAATATGTCCCAAATTAGGGTTTCATGACATTAGGGTTTTCCAAACCATCTTAGCCCAATGGGTCCAAAACCAAGTCCTTAAACCCATTAGGGTTTTCCTTAGGTCAATTAGGGTCTATTAGACCCATTAGGGTTTCACTAAGCCCATTAGTCACATGCTTGGGCTTTTAGGTCCATTAAGCTTCATTGGGCCCATTAGGGTTTTAGTCTCTTATCCAAACATCCCAGCGAATCACAACACAACGAGGTACACCGCCACCCGACACGGCGGCCGATGGCGGCAGCCACCACCCTACGGTGGTGGTTTGAGTTTCCTGTTTCATTATTCTGTCATGATTACATTTTTTACAATGAAATCCTAAAAATAAACACACACACACACACTACTCTAAGATAAACACACACACGCACACAATCACCCTAGTGGTGGCCGGCGGTGGTACGTGGCGGCAGCCACCACCTCACTGTGGTGGTGGTGGTTGTTCTTGATTTTCCAGCCAACCAAACTACACAGACAACACACACTAAAGCAAAAAAACACCCACATGCTTTCTTTCTTGTAAACGGATGATATGTGTATTTATATATATATTTTTATGCACTTTATCTTAATATTTTGGCCTTATTTATTCTATTTTAGAACTAAAAAGTACTCATAATACTTTGAATTATGTTTTGCAGCTATTCGTTGTCAATAACGCACAAAAGAAAAGACTGAAGCGGAAACCAGACTTAAGAGCTAAAAGGAATTAAATATGTTGAAGAAGTGGGTTACGCCCCGCGTAAAGTTGCAGTACGCCCAGCGTAGAGCCTAAACTAGACGTACGCCCCGCGTAATTAAAGGGTACGCGCCGCGTACCGGTTGGTTTCAGATAACTTCAAATCGGGTAGTAATCCTAAGTACGCCCCGCGTAATCCTATGTACGCCCAACGTACTTAGGTCGGCTACAAAGATTATAAAAGTCGATTTTCAGCTAAAACAGGAGGGGGGATTCGATTTCTAACCTAATTTAGTCAACAATTAACTTCTGTTAAGCCGTTTTGAGGGTCTAGAAGGCGGCCGGAAGGCCGTTAAGATAACGGGAGTGGAGATCGGAAGGGTTGGAGAGCGGATACGTGTCGGTAATCATATGGGCTGTTAACGTGACCATGTTTAGCATTCCATTGTGTTACTATTCTGTATTTAGTTTCTGACTTGGGTGTAAAAACCTTTTACTTTGTGTTTATGATTGAATGAAGCTTTGATTATTATACTAATGGCTATATTAAATAGTTTGTTTGTGTTTAATTTATCTTGCCAAGCTTGTTAAAAGATCCTTATGTATTAATGATGATTATTTTCTGTTAATTGTTAAGTGAATTGAGTTGTATGAACTTATTCTTGATTGCTTGTCTCTTATGATTTTGATGACCATCGAGATTATAAGTCTAGGAATAACGAATGTGAAACTAGGATTAACATGGGAATAAGTAAGTTAATGTGTGAGCCTTGTTTGATGACCATCAACAAGAGGTTAATTCAACAAGAGCCTTGTTTGATGAACACTAGGAAGCATGTTAGTTTAACCAATTGATCATTGTTTGAATTGACTTGTTTGCTAAAGGATTAGTTATAGTGAACGCGAATCTAATCATTTTAGGAATCGGTGAACATGAATAAATGACTTTGTGTATGCAATTGTCTATGTTTTTAAAGTGTAAGTTGTCTAAACCAAAGTACCTGAAGAGATTTGCTTTCTTGTTAGTTTATCGAGAATAGTTAATTAATTGTTAGTTTGAGATTTATTTCTTTATTCTTTTCGTGAAACCTATAATTAAATATATTAAATTAATCCACCGTTCCCTATGATCGACACCCGACTTACCTAAGCTATACTGTAATCTGACTAGGTACACTGCCTATAAGTGCATAGTTAGTCTAAGTTTGCTAGGTTATAAATATTAAAATTAATGTGTACTTTCGTGCACATCAAGTTTTTGGCGCCGTTGCCGGGGAACGACTTGTCATTAATTTAGTTTATTTGATTATTCGTTATTAGTTTTAGTTAGTTTTTATTTTTAGTTTAATTTTCGATGATATCATTTCACTTGTCGGGAAGGTTCTTGTTTTTATTTGCAGGAATTTGGGATTGTACACATTGCTTGACGTTACTTTTTGCATGGGTTTCGAGAATGAAAGCGATTAGGGAATTCTTGACCTGCTTAGCCTACTACTTTGTTGATTTGCCCAACTCAATCCATGAGGCGTTGTATAGCAAGGCGTATTGTGGTGGTTAAGTGGAAGATCGAGCTCTTGTTGTTCTTGACTAGTTAAGTCACTTCTTGTTCCGCTTTTAGTTAAAGGTGCAAGGAAAACAAAGGAAATATTCTAACGAGTCCCGAAAGCAGGTATTTTCGTAACCAATTCTTGCATGCAAAGGTTTTTGATCAACCGTTGTCGTTTGGTCTCGACAAAGATAAGTGATTATGACGTCTCATATTTTTTATCACTCATCGTGAAGTCATCATTAGCTGAAGAAATTAAAAAGAAAAATAATAATTAAAGTTTAAGTCCCTTAATTAAATAATTAAAAGAAAAGGTAGTTAAATTAAAGAAAGAAAGAAATTGTCATGTACACTTACGCCCTGCGTAAGTTACATTACACCCAACGTAATTCAACATCTGATCGCGTATGGAATTTCATGGGGATAGGGTTACGCCCCGCGTAACACGGCGACCAGGTATATCTTTTGACCCTTTGACTTCTTCTTTATTCTTTTCACAATTCTTCTCTCAAACTCGAACTGTGACGGCGATTTCATTCCAGCATCCACGATTTTGCTTCTTTTCTTGTCAAATTCAACACACAAGTAAGCTTTTCGGTTACTCAATGTCATGTATTTGTGTTTCAATCGAAGGAATAAGTTGCATTTAGCCTTTGTTCGAAATCTAGGGTTTATGGGGTTCTTGAATTAGGGCCAATTTCGCAAATGTATGTGTTGATTAGGACTTGAATGGACCGATTTCGGTTAATAAACTAAACCCTAGGACCTAATTTCGTCTAATTTCCATTCCACACTTATCGATTTAAATTTGGGGACGAACGCCAAGCGTACCCCTGTTGACTTCGAGTTCTTTGACTACTTTATGCAGTTTCCCTGATTAAGTGGTTGTTAATTTTAAATAGTTACGAGATTATGGGGAATGGACTTCTAAAGATGGCCCCGATTCTATCTTACAGCCTATGGACCACGAAATTTTAACATTTTGTTGCCCCTGCTGTGTTTATGTTTGATGTGGGCTATGGTTTATGCACAAGTAAACGAACCGACACAGATCTGTGGAACCTGGACGTACGCCCAGCGTACGCTGGATGTACGCCCAGCATACTGTCCCCATCCAGAATCAATTTTGTTGGTTTAAAGTTTATTAATGCTACCATATTTTGTTTGGTTTTGTGTTCTTGTTTATTTGTGCAGATTATGGCTCGAAGGACGCAAAGGACCAACCCACCCAAGGATGTGACTGACCATCGTTTTTTACAATTTCTGCAAACGCTGAACGATGCTACCCGGGCGCGTTATGTCACCAACTTGAGCTTGCTTCTCACCAAAGAAATTATTATAGCACCATCATTCGATTGGGAGTTAGCTACCAGGACTGGACTAGCTGCATTGATCCAGGGATTTTTTCAATACACGCACTCGGACACGAGTGGTGTGGACTTGTTTGTGTGCCAGGGATGGGCACGTTTGTTCCGGATCCAGGAGCCGGTTTATCGGGAGTTTTTGCTGGAGTTCTACGCTACAGTTTCCTATGATCATAGGAAGGCACTCGATGACAGGACAACTTTTGCCTTCAGACTAGGTGGAGTGAGCCAGGAATGCAGCGTGATAGAGCTTGCGACTCGGGTGGGTATTTACACAGGCGATGAGACGAGGAGTGTCCACTTCCTGGCATTCCTTGCTGATTGTCTTACGGAGCGGCCAGATGACTATAACGAGAACACATTTTGGGCCGAGATTACAGGGGCAGTTTATACACCATCTACCGCGCGAGGGGGGATGATTCGGTCTACTACCTACTGAATGTTGCACTGGTTGATTTCTATTTCTCTCACGCATCACAAGAACAGTGAGAGAGTGCCTTCGACAAACCTTTATTTCCTATGGGCGCTAGTTACTCCCGGGAGGCACCTGAACCTTCCGGTTGCTTTGGCTGTATATTTGGGACGGAGGGCCAGGGGACTTAGGGGGGACAGCCCGATATGCGGAGGGCATTTTCTCATGCGTTTAGCCCGGTCATATCAGTTGCTGACGCGTGAGATCATGAGATCGATGGTGTTCCACGACATGAGGCCGATGAGTCTTCAGCTGTTAGAGTCGATGCGTGTATTGGAGAGGGGTGGAGATGGTGTCTTGAGAGTACGCGTAGATGATGTGGCGGATGAGGAGGGTGCCGCCGAGCCACAGCTGAGACGGGTCCCGCGGCGTAGACCTGCTCCTCGGGGAGCGCAGCAGGGACCTGAGCCGGAGATCGATATGCGCTACTTAGCTCAGGGCATTGATCGTCTTGACATGAGGGTCCAGAACCTTAGTGACTATGTTGCACATGTGGACATGCAACAACGGTGGCAAGGGAATGCGTTGAACGCATTCTTTGCCCACCAGGGTTTTCAGTATTCGGTCCCCTACCCACCACCATTTCAGTCACGATATGATGGGGTCGGTACTTCTGGGACGCAGCAGCAGGATAATGGAGATGATGAGTGATTTAGTTATTCTTTTTTATTTTTATTTTTATTTTGTGTTATTTTTAGTTTAGTTAAGTGTTTTTATTTGGTGTGTAATAGATCTTTAATTTAGTTTAGTTTTTACTGTTGTTTTCTATGTTGATGCTCTTTGGTTGTTTAGATCTCTGCAGAATTTTCGCCCTTAGAAAGCTGGCAGTAAGTTCAGCAGCTAGGTCCGACTGTTGCTAGAGAGAGCCGTGTGAGAGTTCGAAGATTATAGTCAAGACCCACAATTTGTCATGAGTGTGGGATGCATATTTATTAGAGTTGTATTTCGACGCGAGGAAGAAGTATCATCCCGACTGCCACGACATGGTTGACACTTTCCTATGTTGTGGGGGATTTTTCATCGCGAGAAGAGGATGTCATTTTTGACGAGACGACGTGGTCGACACTTTCCCACGTCATGGTTTTTTATTCATTGCATTTGTTTGCGATCTTTTGCACCACATTTTTTTGAAGATAGCGGTCTTGATTTTATTTTCCGGCACATCCACAAGCAGCAGTTCCAGTTTCCAGTTTTTCAGCAATATTTGAAGCAACCTGTAGCAGCCCCATTCGATCTCGCCACAACTACCCAGGGGAGTCTGTTCCTTTTTCTCCCTTTTTATGATCTTAATTTTTTTTAGCATACAATGAGGGCATTGTATGAAATAAGTGTGGGGTAGGGGGTCGGTAAAAGTAAATTATAAAAATGAAATAATAGTTGGAAATTGCTAGATTTAGGGAAATTTAAAAATTTAAAAGAGAACTTGAAATACTAGTTTAATTTAGAAAAATCTAGTGATAATTTAAATTTTTGCTAATATTTTATGAGATGATCCGATGAGAACTCAAATGTTTAGTTGAGCCAATATACGCTATAGTGCATTTGTGGCTTCCCTTATTTTAGTGAAATCATGGAACAAAAACATAGCCCCGCTCGGTTTGAAGGATGCAATATGTTTAGCAGCCTAAACCTGAAATGTATCCAGGAAAATTATTATCATTAACCAATAAAGGTTGAGGTTGAGCGCCTCTGCTTAAGCATGTAGGTTTTGAGTGAAAAAAGAGAGGTACATGTAAAAAAAAAAGAGAGAGAATTACGAAAAAGTTTGAAGAAGTTTGGAGCAAATAAAGTGAAGATCAAAAGATCAAAATTCCAAGAAACTCAAAAAGTTGAAGATACCAAGAAATCAAATCAAATAAGGTGGTGGATTTAAAGAAATCAAAGATCAAATTGTCAAGAAAGTGAAGAATTCCTGAAAAGCTCCATAGTGGTATCATAAATTGTAATTCTAGATTATGTATGCTTAGGTTGCTCAACTAAAAATACCTTGAGGTTAGGAGGTTTTCTGCGGATGGATTCGGAGGGTTGCATAAAATGAGCATTGTTCGGAAAAAGTGGGCAAGTGTTTATGAAGATTGTGAGTATTTAAAGTATGGGGGGGTACTTTAGGAAAATTTTAGACACAAATGCATGCGTTGAGGTCTTGGCATAATGGCTGAGTTTTAAATGGATTGTTTAGTGCAATATTGGTAAAATAAAAGTAAATTTGCTTGGGGGCAAGCAAATGCTAAGTGTGGGGTATTTTGATATGTGTATTTTTATATATATTTTTATGCACTTTATCTTAATATTTTGGCCTTATTTATTCTATTTTAGAACTAAAAAGTACTCATAATACTTTGAATTATGTTTTGCAGCTATTCGTTGTCAATAAAGCACAAAAGAAAAGACTGAAGCGGAAATCGGACTTAGGAGCTAAAAGGAATTAAATATGCTGAAGAAGTGGGTTACGCCCCGCGTAAAGTTGCAGTACGCCCAGCGTAGAGCCTAAACTAGACGTACGCCCCGCGTAATTAAAGGGTACGCACCGCGTACCGGTTGGTTTCAGATAACTTCAAATCGGGTAGTAATCCTAAGTACGCCCCGCGTAATCCTATGTACGCCCAGCGTACTTAGGTCGGCTACAAAGATTATAAAAGTCGATTTTCAGCTAACCAGGACCGGGGATTCGACTTCTAACCTAATTTAGTCGACAATTAACTTCTGTTAAGCCGTTTTGAGTGTCTAGAAGGCGGCCGGAAGGCCGTTAAGCTAACGGGAGCGGAGATCGGAAGGGTTGGAGAGCGGATACGTGTCGGTAATCATATGGGCTGTTAACGTGACCATGTTTAGCATTCCATTGTGTTACTATTCTGTATTTAGTTTCTGACTTGGGTGTAAAAACCTTTTACTTTGTGTTTATGATTGAATGAAGCTTTGATTATTAGACTGATTGCTATATTAAATAGTTTGTTTGTGTTTAATTTATCTTGCCAAGCTTGTTAAAAGATCCTTATGTATTAATGATGATTATTTTCTGTTAATTTTTAAGTGAATTGAGTTGTATGAACATATGCTTGATTGCTTGTCTCTTATGATTTTGATGACCATCGAGATTATAAGTCTAGGAATAACGAATGTTAAACTAGGATTAACATGGGAATAAGTACGTTAATGTGTGAGCCTTGTTTGATGACCATCAACAAGAGGTTAATTGAATGTTTAATTTGGTTAACTATATTTACAAGTCTTGCTTGATACGAACTGAACACTAGGAAGCATGTTAGTTTAACCAATTGATCACTGTTTGAATTGACTTGTTTGCTAAAGGATTAGTTATAGTGAACGCGAATCTAATCATTTTAGGAATCGGTGAACATGAATAAATGACTTTGTGTATGCAATTGTCTATGTTTTTAAAGTGTAATTTGTCTAAACCAAAGTACCTGAAGAGATTTGCTTTCCTGTTAGTTTATCGAGAATAGTTAACTAATTGTTAGTTTGAGATTTATTTCTTTATTCTTTTCATGTAACCTATAATTAAATATATTAAATTAATCCACCGTTCCTTGTGATCGACACCCGACTTACCTAAGCTATACTGTAATCTGACTAGGTACACTGCCTATAAGTGCATAGTTAGTCTAAGTTTGTTAGGTTATAAATATTAAAATTAATGGGTACTTTCGTGCACATCAACGGATCCAACCACCCACCTGGTGGAGCACAGTGGCGGTAGCAATGGTTTCATGATGGCAGCCACCACCTCACGGTGGTGGCGTTGATTTCTTTCGGTTATCGGTCAGGCATCCCCACACCACAAGAACTTGAAACAGAACCGTACACCCATACAAACTCACAACAACCTCCCATGGTGGCTGGTGGTGACGAGATAAGGCAGCAATGACTATTGACAACGATGCAACAGTGGGTCTCCCGATCTCTACAAGTGAATCACGTTGGAGCAGCAGCAACGATTCAAACGGCAACGTTCATGACTGAGAAGTGGCTACAGGAGAATAGGGAATAGAAGAACACGACGGGGATGTGGCGGAACGGAAGAAGATGTGAAGAGGATGTCGGCTTCCACTGGAAACAGAAGCAGCGACATCCTGGGTGTGCTCCATTCGATCATCCGCTTCCATGATGTCTAACAGCGGCTTTTGTCATCAACCAGCCGGCAACACAATGTCTCGGTGGTGCAAGGTGACTATGGGAGAGATGGCAGCGGCTGGAGTGAGGATACGTGAAGGTGGCGGCTGAGGATATGAGAGTCTAGGGTTAGAGTTACGAACAAAGTGACGGGTTTATACCCTTCCACATGCAAACATTGTCCTTGATCGACTTCCAGCCCCTCCCCCTATATTCTTTTCAACTTCAATCCATTATTTACCAATTAAAACCCTTCTATAATAGTTTATTACAATTCTAGTACCAGAAGTTACCACTTGACCCCCAAAATTCCAAAATCCTTTCAATCTAAGTCCAATAATTACCAAGCAGACCATGAATTTTAAAATCGTTTTCAAATTAACTCCATAACTTACACTTTTAACCCCCAACATCTAAAATTATTTCATTTGGCTCCCCGCAACCTACGCCCCGCTAAATAATATGAGTTTATTGCGACTATTCGTTCATCAAATTTTATCTATTTATTTATTAATTAAACGTGATGTTACAACTCTCCCCCACTTAAATTAGATTTCGTCCTTAAAATCATTCCTTACCATCCCTTATATGCCCGAAAACTTTGGTGACATGGTCATAATACTGGGTACACCCTAGCCTACCCAGGGTAACCGTGACCGACCTTCGCAATGTTCTAGAACCTAAAGATGAACGAATTTCCACAGTCTCGAGAGGGTCTGTCTCCCTAACAAACCGCCCGCACCAAACTGTCATCGAATTTATTACACTTATCTCCCAACTAGATATGCAACTTCTGATAACCTGAGGTTCCCACTAGAGAATAGAGTCACAGACCAAATTTCCCTGCAGTACACTTATATCTAACCAAAGCTCAGATAATCTCTCGAAACAACGGACATCTAACCGATTGCTGAGCCAAAACACACTCAGCAGTCCCACGCGACCTCTGAAGGATACCTCGTCTGCCAATAACTACCCTAACTATACCGCCACTCATGGCTCATCTAATCCTTCTGATCAATCTGATCATGATCGGTTGACAATCTGTCGCCCCTGAATCCGACGCACGAAAATGTGGATGCTACCAGAATAACTGTAGTCTTACATCATACCTGGTTTCCTTCGACCTACAGTTTCCTGATTTAATTATGTTGTGACCTACTTACAACCTTGTGAAATGTCCCACACTGGCCTAAGTCCTCCGAACAAATCCGTGAATGTCACAGCTACCCTGCCGTTTGTCTGTATCTCTCACACTATATGGCCGTTGTGAACGCTACATCTCCCCCGTAGTCTTACAAAACTTTCACCCTAACTAACCATTAGTGAATGCTACGACTCCCCCGTAGTCTTACAACACTTCCATACCAACTGACCATTAATGAATGCTACGAATCCCCCGTAGTCTTACAACTCATCCATACTGACTGACCATTAGTGAATTCTACGATTCCCCCATAGGCTTACAACACTTCCATCCTAACACAACCGTAGCCCAATCCTTACCCCTAATCTATCAATCCGAAACGCATGCAGAGTGAATCACACACTCGACCGGACACCCAAAGTGAACTCAATTTATGATTGGAGCCCCAACTCGTCTCCCCAAATTCTATTATCAAGCCCCCAAGAAGATGTGATTCACATGACGGGGAGTATTATCGGACTCCAACTCGCACAAACCTCAACCAAATAGCCACTTGGGATGCTATTTTCCCTCGATGAGGATGAGAGGCCCATCCCGGTCTCACATATCATGTCCCTATCCTGAATACCTACGTGGTTCTCCCCCACTTAGATTCAAATAAGTCTTTGCAATACATGAGATTTGAAGGATTCCCGATCCTCCTTACTCTTTAATAACAAACTGCTGACAACCTGTTTCTCGTGTGTGCGAGTGCTCTATTACGGGTCCAAATCCCCAAGGACCATATACTCATAAAGACCAGACAAACCTTCCTGAATCCCAGTGAGACTAATAATCTCAGACGCCTTGAAATGATGCTCCACCTACATCTTGAGGTTCGACTAACGGATGTCCAAGCCAAGGGCTCAACAGTAAACCATTTCCCCTGGCGCTTCTAAAGACTGAGTCGAGCATAATGGTCGAGTCACCAATCCTGTCTGTAGGCCTTCCGCATCATGTTCCTGAACCGATCTCGACCCTAGACCCATATTACCCTGAATGCTCCAAGCTAGCAAAGAAGGAAGCAACTTTTACTAACCACCCCATAACTCACGGTATGTAATCGGCATACGACGAATGCTTGAATAGATGGTCCAAAAACAAGTAAGGAAACAACCCAGAGATGCACTCACTAAAATCCTCGAAACAAAAACTCCATCGTGTAGTTTCCCGCAAGTACCGCACAAAATCCAGCCATGATGGCCCATCAAAACTGACTCGAACTCCTGTTGGTCCCCTCTTCCTGACGTGCTCCAAACCGATCCCTGCTCTCGAGCTCTAGAAAGCATGTCAATCAGGGTCTCACACCCTGGCATACTCACCAGCTCATATGTCAATGGCTGAACTGCAATAGGTAGAGAAACCTATGCTCTACGTCTGGATACTAACTATCCCCAAGACATAGTATCCAATATCGAAAGTGCAATAGATCGCATAATCAATCCTTGCCGCTTGATACAAGAGATCCAAGGCAAACTCAAACTCCTGGCAGTCCTTCCGATATCTGGCTCACCACCGGATTTGGGACCAAACCCTGGTCCTTCTCCTTGCGTGCTCATCCACATTCTACATAGTAGCTATCCTCACGGTCCAATCATAATCAAGGATTATCCTTCCCAGGCTTCTTAGATTCTCCAAGAATCTCACTAATTCGAGTATGGATCCTAGGCTTCGAGTAGTACAGACTCAAAATACCTTCCACACCTCTCCATACTGTCCTCAGCAATCCTCCTGAGTCCTCTGAGTCACCCACCCCATTGGTGCACCGAATATCCGCTAAACAGCAGCACAATACTCATCGAAGCAACAGTCTCCCCTAGGTTTCTAACCTCACCAAAACGTCCCACTAACTCACTGGAGCATATCCTAGGCTTTCCTAGGTTCCCAACCTTGCCTTGCCATCACCTGCTGAAGAACTCCCCATGATGCCAACCATCTACCTCCTGGATATCGTCACATCCACTTATTAGGTGACTCCCATCACATAAGAGTTCCACAAAGCACAATGAAATTAGCATTCATGCAGTTACACTCCAAACCAAAGAACCACCATAAAACATTTAGTCCACATATCGCAGCTTGCGCTATCCACATCCATAAATCCTCACATCGGCTTCCTTATGCATGCAAATTATACACAGAACAGGATCCAATAGACTGTCGAATAATACTCTATCCTAGGACCACAACCAAACAAGGAACATGAAATAAGGCCAAATCTATTGTTCTAAGGCTATAAGATCCTAAATGTATACAATTTTAAAAGCATACACATAGCAGTTACAAATACCAATTATCATTCTCATTCCAGCATGGCATCCAATATTCCAAGGCTATAGGCATCATATATCAGGCCAACCTATTGCTGACTACTCAACACTAGCATGCAAGTCTACCAGCTCATACAACATATACAGGCATCTCTCCTAGCCCTAACTAGCATGCGAGTCACATATTCACAAACCAAGTGATAACAGACAACATATGTGGGTATTCTGGGAAACTTACTTAAGCTTGGCTGATTGCACACATCACACACATCGTTCTTTTCAAAGTTCTTTTCCCCTTTTAGCCTCTTCTTTAAATTCCTTTTTGTAAAAATGATTTTCTTTCGGAAAATTCATACCAAGTCCTCAGTCTGAGTTCAGATATACCCGAGAGTGTGTCTGAATCCCTCAAACCAAGGCTCTGATACCAACTTGTAACGACCCAAATTTTCAAACCAAAAATTTCGTTTTAGTTAAGTTATTACATAAAACCATCAGTATAAAACATTCATAATAATATCTCATGTCAAAACCAATGTATAAATAATTAAGCATGTCGTCATAAAATAATATCAGAGTTTAATCCCAAAGACCTCCTGTACAGAAAACATAGTGTGATGCGCTGCGATCGAGCCAGCTCCTTTCCTTTGAAAATGAAGTACCTGAAACCATAAACAAAACTGTAAGCACGAAGCTTAGTGAGTTCCACAGAGCATACCCCACAAAATCCGCATAACCACATAACCCACATCAGCTATAACAACTACATAAACAGTAACAATCACATAAACATGCATATACACATATAAAGATGCCATGGAAATCCTACACGGTCTTATTCACATACTCACGTAAATCATATCAACAACACCATCCATGCATATAAACGTACAGGGAAGGCTTGGAAACCCCCCAGGATCTTACACCAGGTACCATGGGAGCCCCCACATGGTCTTAGCCCAATGCCTCGGGAACCCCTAAATGTCTCTGACCTAGGATGCCAAGGAAACCCTCCTAGGTCTTACACCTAAGTGCCTCGGGAACCCCCCGAGGTCTTGACCTAGGATACCAAGGAAACCCTCCAAGGTCTTACACCTAAGTGCCCCGGGAACCCACCGGGGTCTTCCATGCAAGTATCATAAAGACGATTAGCATATCATACACCACAAAATCAATTAGCATACCACATAATCACTAGCATACTCCCTATCACATAACCAGCTAACATGCCACATAATACAACTTCAACTAGTGTATCACATATCATAAAATTGGCCGATATTGGTGCCTTAGACCCATTGATATGGTGAGGAGACTCACCTGGCACTACTGAAGTCCCGCATACACAATCCCAACTGCTGGATGACAGATTCCCGAACTGTCAATATCAAAATATCACCCAATTAATAATTGGGTTCCAATGCACAAATCATAAGTCCAAGCTCGGGGTAAAAGACGGCTTTACCCTTATCTTAGCATGATTCAACTCAAGGCCCAAATCCAAAGGCCCAAAACTTAAACTACGGATCAAAGCCCAAGATACGGCCCAATTTTCCAGATTGGGCCCAAACCTCTATATGGTCTTATTTAAGGCCCAACAAATCATTCTAGTCCAAACATTGGGCATTCCCATGGCCCAAACTCTCATAATCCTTAGGGCTCAGTTGTGGCCCACTTATAGCCTAAGTTTCCCAATTGGGCCCAAGCCTCTCTAACAGGTCTTATTCTAAGGCCCAATGATTTTTTAAGTCCATAACATGTTCCCAATTGGCCCATTAAAGTCCATGTAACACTGTAATTTTTCAAACAATTTTTTTTTTTGAAAATTAAAATAGTTTATCTCTTTAACGCTTTTCATAAAAATCCCATTTGTTTAATTTACAATACATAACTCTTTTTTTCAATCAGTTAATAACCCAGGATCCTCAAATAAACGCTTCCCCCGGTGTGTACAATCGAGCCGGTGCCGTCCCGTGAACCTGAGAAACCTAAAACACATAACACAAAACACTGTAAGCACGAAGCTTAGTGAGTTCCCTAAAATACCACTCTAACACATATTAGCCACTCAAGGCTATAACTCTTTTGACCCTCTGGTCTGTGTCTCTCAGTGGGACCCTCCAGTCCCAACTCTCTGTGGACCCTCTGGTCCTAACTCTATGGACCAAAAGGTCCTAACTCTGATTACTCAGAATCATGTATATCACACATCACAATAAATCTCAGAAAATAAATAGCATACAATTACACTGACACATCACTCTAAACCTAACTCTGTAGATCCTCTGGTCCTAGCTCTGTGGACCTTCCGGTCCTATGTCTTATATACACACAACATAAATCACATAGAAATAATGCAGTGCCACACATTGCATAGATAACATACAATAACTCTATCACATAACTCTATTACCACTCTAGGTGAAGTAGAGTGAGAAGACACACTTGCTACTACCGACTGAAGAACAAGATCACGCTGCTCCGACCACCATCACGAACTCCACCACTGAATCACCGAAACCAATAAATACCAATAACAACCAAAATACCCCTGGAAGTCAACTGGTCAACTCTTGGTCAAAGTCAAAGTCCTCAGTCAAAGCCAACCCTCCTGACTAACTCTACTCGCCGAGTCAACCAGCTGACTCGTCGAGTCCCCATGGTCTGAAACTCCCATAACACGACTCAACTAGCCAAGTCGCCCTAAGACACGCCGAGTCCCACAAATCTGATTCAAACCGTACTCAACTCACTGAGTCATCCCTCGACTCACCGATTCTCAGCTTAACCAGAAAAGGTTAGGACCTCAAGACCAGACTCGACGAGTCCAAGAACAGACTCGCCGAGTCCAAGGCTATCTTCAACCAACTCGCCGAGTTGTTCTTCCAACTCGCCGAGTTTCTTCCTATCTTCATGAAACTCGCCGAGTACACCCATGTGACTCGCCGAGTACCACAATCTCTTAACCCAAACAGAGGCTTTCCAAGCCATGCAGGGTCTCCAATCCATAGATCTACTCTTTTACAAGCCATCCATCACGTAAAGTGGCAAACTTTAAGTGAATCCAAGTAGATCTAAGCATAATACACTATTGGGCTAAGGTTTGGGGCTAAAAGACTTCATCAATAGCTCTTGAATAGGGACTTTATGCTCTTTTGGATCATCACTATTCTAGATCTGAGGTAGCAACCTCAGATCTAGCCTCCAAACTCAAGATAACACTAGATATACACCCAAAAATCCCACAAATGATAGATCTAGATGGATAACAGCTCAAGCAACGAATCATTACCTCAAAAGAAGGCTCCAACAGAAGAATAAGTCAAAACCTTGAAAAGCCCCTTGCTCCAAGCCTCTTAATCTTCAAGGATCTCTTCAACAAACACTCCTTCAAGATCCAAATGTTCTCTAATTCTCTCACAACAAATATTAGGGTTTCTGGACTTCAAGGGAGAGCAAAGAGGCAAGGGAGAGGGTATTATGTTCTTTATATAGGGCCAAATCCCTGGGATTAGGGTTTTCCCCACACAACACCAACTTGCCGAGTCCAGCCACCGACTCGCCGAGTTGGCCACTAGACACGCGACCAGAATCGCGACCCTACTCGCCGAGTCTACCCATAGACTCGCCAAGTTGATCATTCACATTTTCACTTAAAACCCTGAACTTTGCACCCTTGAACTCGGGATGTTAGAATCCCCCCCCACTTAAATTAGGCTTCGCCCTCGAAGCCTGCGGCAACACAACTCCAAAAAACTACTCTCTCAATGCAACACCTAGCATTAACCAAACCAGGTTCCTCAAAACACTATCACCGAAACCCACAACCTAACTCTTCCCCTGCGGTTTCCTGTCCACCGCCTCATCCTCTGATACCCACACTTATCAACCGAGTACTACTCCATGATACTTCACTCGCTCCAAACCACAACAATCGTTTGACCCTTACACAACTAGACATCACCCCGGACCACCGGGTCCTGACCCGGTACCAAAATACTATCCCTTTCCTTGATTAGCATAACCTTTATCGAATTCACTCCCGGGACTCATCCTGCTTTCAATCCGAATCCAACTCTTTTCTTTCCGTGCTGACAGGATGACCCATCCTTCAGCTCCTGAACAACTCTCTCTTGAGCTCTCCTCTGCAATCACATACCTATGTTGAGCCTGTTCTACATCCTCGGGTTGGAAAAACCCGACATACTAACGATACCATCAAACATCCCCAGGATGAATTACCACTATATACATAACCTACTAATCACAACCATACTTAATTCCAAGGCTCTATCCTTGCATTTCTTCCGAACTCCTCTGGTTCTAAACCACCGGAGATTCTCCCGCAACCTCAACAGACACCCAACCCGGATGCGCTTCCATACCACTAGCACAGACACAGTGTTCAACCACCCTACTCTTAATCATCCATTTTCACTACTGCTTTCGCTTCCATGAACCAACACTCCTCCCGGAGTTACCTACCTTTCTCTTTCCTTACCCAAGGAAATCTACTTGTCAACCTTGACACTTCAGACAAGTGCCACGGTGCTCACACCCCACTCTACACTGTCCCTCGTAGAGTAACCGCTACTCCATGTATTGTACATGCTCTGAATCTGCTCACAAGGACTCTCGGGTCCATGCACTACCTCTTCCCAGCAAATTGGGGTCCGACACCTCCTCCTATACAGCAGGTCAAATGGTGGCGTACCAATGCTTGAATGATGGCTGTTGTATAGGAAAACTCAGCCAAGAGTAACTGCGTGTCCCAACTCCCTCCGAAATCTAATACACATGCCCGAAGCATGTCCTCGAGTGTCTGAATCGTCTGCTTGCCCTGAAGTGTCCTCAGACATCACCATGATAAACTCTAGCTCATTTCTTATATCCCACTTCGATATTGAGTACCAGGTCAGCTTTTGACTCCACAGTTGAACCTCCAAAGATCATCTATTACATGATCCAAAATATCTGACTAGCTTCCTCCCTGTGACCACTATCCCGGCCCAGTGACTCACAAGTCACGAAATTCTCTTTTCCTTATATGAAAAATACAATCCATACGAGGATCGACTCAACTCTGACCTCCAGTTCCACCTTTGGTTCAACCACTAGGCTCCAAAAATTCTATACTAAGGCTAATCAAGCCTAAAACTCTTCTGCATCATACCCTGATCGGGGTACATTCCAACATCACACTCTCTTTCCATCTAGCGAGTATTACGGCTCCCCGCAATAACACGACAGCCTCTGACTAGTGAGTACTACTGCTCCCTATAGTACCACGAATCCCTCTCTCTGACTTGTGAGTACTATGGCTCCCTGTAGCATCACAACACCCTCTAACTAGTGAATACTACGACTCCCCGTAGCTTCTCCCCATACTCTCATTCTCATCCCAATGACACACTACGCCCACTAACTCATGCCCCATAGACTATCATAGATAGCTACACACACTTGCCCCACATGCATCACAGACTCCGGAGGTAACCGCCATAACAAAATACCTACCTCTGCGGAGATCCACTTTCTTAAATAATCCCTCTTGATGCCAATACCCGAAGGGCTCCCACTGGAACTGAAAATACATGATACACCACTAGTCGTCCCAACTCAAGATTCTAAATAACTCCGAAATCGGAACATTATACCCGGTCACCATGCAACACCATTACAGAACATCGCGATGTCCTACCTTAACCATTGATCTCCTACTCCCAGCACCATATAGATACAACAACACATTTCCTCTGAACTCCCTAAATAATTCCTCATTTTACCCAATGCACAACTTCAGTATATTCAAACACTCAATTGGAATACAAAGAAGGCGTTAACACTTCAGAACACGCTGATGATCCTCCAAAACCCTTTTCCCCTACTGCTCAAAATCCAAGCAATTATACACATACCAGCCCGGGAGTTGGCTGCTTGATAATATTCTATCCACGCTAAAGAGGGCATAAATATTCCATACTTCGACCCAGAAGTCCTCGGATGCTCATACCATCGATACAAGTGTTCCCTTTCAAACGGCCCTGACCATTGGCCAACTGCCGAGGATACACCCATCCTTTCTTAGACACATACCACATGTATTATCTCACTTTGCACCTTTCTTTGATCACCAATGACCCTGGCCTCATGAATTCAAGCTGCAAATTTATGTATCCAACCCTTACCATCTCTTCCACAAATTTCTAGTTCCCTCAATAAAATACCCGGTTCTCCCCTACTTAGGGTTCGAACCATCACCAATTGACACACAGACACACACACCATCCCACAAACGGTTTCCACTAGCAATATCACACTTGCCCTTGGAAGGTGCTACACAACACCTGATAATCTCCTTTAAAGAGATCAAGCAACCTGAAATACCCGGAATCTCAGAAGAAGTCCTTAGGAACATCTCATCGCGACTGACTCTAGTTGTTCAAAGTATCCTACCATCCCAATACCGAACATCTCGACTGTCCAGTAATATCACTAACTGTTAGACCGAAACAATAAATCATCATACTCCTCAACCTCGACTTCTCAACCCAAGTTCCAACACCTGAATCATCACAAGAACAGGGTCTCCACTCCCATACTCAATATCCATCATAGACAGAAGAGCCGCCACCCTGATATACTGGACTGGATTACCCGCTGATACCACCACCACACGCCCTACTATACTCAATTAGGGTGTAACGTGGTCCTTGACCATCTCAGTCCCCACTGACTACCTGCTCGTGGTAGATCATTTCCACGCGGCAGACATGCCGCCTGATACTCTGGTGGAAAAATCAACATCAATGTCAACCCGCATGGTTTTACTCCTATACCCCAAAACTGAAATCTCATGTTTCTCCTGTTTCCCACAGAAACATAAATAGCACCCATCAGGTCACAGAAGGTGACATCTCCTCCATTGACTGATCGCTCACTCAGGCCGCAATCCCCCCATAAATGCCTTCTCTACAAATCCCTGAGTCTTGCGAATACATCTGACATCTTACCAATAATACTCTGAAATTCTCCCGACCTCCCTATCAAGGGATGCCTCTACGGACTCAATCATGGCCCTCAGGCCTAAAACTCCATTGCATCCAAACTCCACCAGTCAATCCTGATCGGACAACCGGAGAATCACAAGCATCAATTGCTAAGAACCATGGTACTCAGCCCCTGACATCTCTTCTCAATCTGCTACGATGTATGGTACTCGAACCATGACATCACTCCTCAATCTGCTACGATGTATGGTACTCGAACCATGACATCACTCCTCAATCTGCTACGATGTATGGTACTCGAACCATGACATCACTCCTCAATATGCTACTTAGAACCTTCAGAATGCTCCCTGTATCGAGTATGGGTCCTCTACTTTCGGTAGTACGGGCCCATACTACCTGCCACAATTACCCATACTTCCCACACAGACCGTCCCAGAGCTCCTAAGTAGCTGCTCAACCTTCTCGTTCACCAATTATGCCACGCGTGCTCGCTCCTCAGTGAAATGCTCTACTCCACCAGTGTACTCATCTGGCTAAGGTCACTCCCACTTCTCCGCCATCAGCTGCTGAAGAGCTCCTAATGATGCCAGTCATCTCCCTCCTGAATATCATCATATTCACTTGGTAGCTAACTCCCATCATCGAGAGTTCCACAAAGCACGAAGCAAGCAACATTCGGGCATCGAAGAATACATAGAGCTCACTCTGGATGATAACTCCGTTTGCTCTGCTCATTCTCAAGGTACCACCGATGTAACATCCCAAAAATACAGTCTGAAAATTTTGTTCAATTTAATAATAAAAGCCATAGTTTATAAACCTCATATAAAAATCATAAGCAATGTATCTCAAAATATTATAACGACTGTCAAGTATATTAGAGTATAAACATCCCAGGCTGAACAAATGGTGTGTGCACTACAATCTTCCCGAGCTCCTCTTTTGAAAACTGAGTACCTGAAAGCAAAACTGAAACTGTAAGCACAAAGCTTAGTGAGCTCCCCCAAACTACCACGTACCATATAATAACATATAACACATACTGGGCCTTGCCCTCTGCATCGGACTGAAGTCCATAAACTGCATCGGACCGAAGTCCGGAACTAACCAGGGCCTTGCCCTCTGCATCGGACCAAAGTTCGGGACTAACTGCATCGGACCGAAGTCCGGAACTGACTGGGACCTTGTCCCCTACATCGGACCGAAGCCCAGAACTAACTGCATCGGACCGAAGTCCGGAAACTAACTGGGCATAACATAACATAGCATAAACATTTCAACTGACATGAACACATAAACTGCATATTGCATCGGGTCGTAGCCCGAAACACATAACACATAAACCCTGTCTGAGCCACGAAGGCATCAAACATTCTAACTACTGCATCAGACTGAGGTTCGGAAACTACTACTAATTAAATGGGTCGGCATTGTGGCCTTAGACCCGTTCCTACTGGAAGAAAACTCACCTCACACTGCTAAAGTCCTGCAGACTCAATCCCACACTGCTGAAGTCCCGCAGACTCGACCCCAGCTACTAGATGACAGATTCCCGATCTATCAACATCAAAATAACACCCAATTAATAATTGGGTTCCACTACATAACTATAATTACATACTTTAGATAATTACTACATTACCCTAAGCTTGGCTTACCCAAGCCCTAGGTCCAATCCATAGGCCCAAAGTCAACTAGGGATCAAAGCCCAACATATGGCCCAATTTTCCAAATTAGGCCCAAACCTCTACATGGGCTTCCCTTAAGGCCTAATTGTCCAGTCCAGTCCAACATGTCCCATATTAAGGGCCCAATATTATACAACCCTCAAGGCCCAAATTTCCAAATTGGGCCCAATCCTTCATATGGGCCTTACCCTAAGCCCAACTAATTACTCTAGTCCATTTGATTATTCTTGGATGGCCCATTAATAAACCAATTACCAATTAACCAATTGAAAAGCCCAACTCAAGGCCCATTTGACATTAGGGTTTCACATAAAATAATAATTAGGATTAAGTGTTTCTCACTTAACCCATTAACAGCTTAACCCACTAAGGACTTAATCCATTAAGTCCGTTATTGCTTAGATTAATTTCTGCTAATAATTACTATTTAATATTTCACTTATTAAATAATTCCTCTGTGTGTATGTGTGTCCTGATAATTTCTCAAATATTAGTATTTTCTCAATTAGCCAATTAAGGACTTAGTCCATTAAGTCCTTTATTCTAGTAGATAAATGGCATGAAATAGTTTGGGCTTGATTCACAACCCAATCCTTATGGTACAAAAGTGGGTCCAAATAAGTCCAAGGCCTAAATACTCATAATTAGGGTTTTCCACCCAAACATGGCCCAATAGGCCCAAAACCAATCTCTAAGCCCATTAGGCTTTGCTAGCAGGGCACCACCCACTACCACCTCGGGTAGTGGTGGTTGATGGCGGCTCACGGCAGCGGCCACCACCTTACGGTGGTAGGTACTATTATTTTTATTATTCATGCTAATTACAATTACAAGGTTTTTATCCAAAATAAACACACACACACACACACACACTAACTAACACACACACACACACACACTAAACAACATAAACACACACACAGCCACCTTGTGGTGACCGGTGGTGGGAGATGGTGCCAGCCACCACCTTACGGTGGTGGCGGTGGCTTTCTTGATCTATCCGGCCAACAACCCAATCATACATCACTGAAATAACTCACATACGCCCTAACTGATTACAAAACAACCCTAGCCACCCACCTGGCAGCACATGGCGATGGCAGCCACCACCTCACGGTGGTGGCGGTGGTCAGTCCTTACTGATCACAAAGTCTCCGGCAGCAGCGAAACTGCGATGATGCAACAAGAATAAGGGAGGTGGTGGCCTAGCCGTTGTCGAAGGGCAGCAGCAGCAACGCACTCAAGGCGGTGGTCACAGCTTCCGTTGGCGTCTGGGTTGCTCATGACTAGATGATAGCTGGGTGACTCCGATGATGGCGGCTGATCTCCCGCGTCCGACTTCATCCTCAACAACCACAGGAGGCGTGGCGGGTATCTTTGACTCCAACAGCTATGGTGGCGCCGGAGATGGCGGAAATCACAACATCAGCTCACCGATCTCCAACCGATACGGATTTATTCGACTGGTCTTGGTGGTTCTTGTCGCTCACAACGTCGCCGGAAGTAGATAGTGACTTGGTCGGATCGGAAAAGTACGAGGAGATGGAGATGGTGGCTACTTCACTCTCGGTGGCTGGAACCTTATGTTTAGGGTTTGACATGGTGAGGGTGGCGGGTTATATCCCCTGCCACTTTAAATCTTTCGCCAAATTACAACTCTGGTCCCTCCAACTCTAATTTAATTCAAATTTGATCAATATTTTACCTTTTTAACCCAAGTCATCTAAAATATTTACAATTCAACTCTATATGTTACCATTTAGGCCCTAAGCCTCCAAAATCTCTTCAAATTAAGTCCCAATAGAATACCAAGTAGTCCCTTCCCTTATGATTATTTACAGAACCAATCTAAAACTTACACGTTTAGCCCCCGACTTCTAATATTGTAACAATTAACTCCTCGAGACCAACTCTTATTATAAAATAATTGATTTTAGGGATACTATCCATTCCTCAACTTTATCTATTTATTCATTTAATAAACGGGGTGTTACAACTCTCCCCCACTTAAATTGGATTTCGTCCTCGAAATCATTCCTTATCATACCTTACACGCTAACTACTCAAGTAACATGGTCACAACCCTAAGCACACCCGAGCCTTCTCAGGATAACTGTGACCAAACATTGCAAGGCCCTAAATTCTGCAGATAAACAAATTCCTGGCAACAAGATCACATCTACTCCGTTTGAAATCTGTTGTCTCGAGATGGTCTGAATCCTCAACAGACCACTCTTACTGAATAATTATTGCCGAATCCATTCTACTTGTCTCTCAGTAGTCTATTGATCTCCTGATAACTCAAAGCTCCCACTAGAAAAACGAATCACGGATCCACTTATCCTTGTGATTCACTTATACTGACCAAAACTTAGATAATCCTGATGTAATTGACTTAGCATATCCCAAGCTGTCTGTGACTCTAACCATACATGAAATCCCACAATACCATTACTGCTTGAGACCCAAAACTATCTGAATCACTAGTCTGCCTGGAAACAATGAACTGCCTGAAACACTGGCTGTCTGAAACACTGAACTGCCTGAAACACCATGCTGCTACATGGCTGCTTTCCAACATCTATCGAGACCTTCCTGGTCTCAATTCATTCGTCATTCATCTGAAATATCGGGTTCCAGCCCGGCTGCAGAGCCAAAGGACTCCCAATCTAGTCGCCTCAAACGACTTCTGAACAAAATCCTTCGATGGAACTAGTTGCCACTAGTTATCATGTCACTGAGGCTCTAACAACCTTCTGATCCAATCGATCGGGTTCGTACATCGAATCCTGACATCACCAAATACAAGCTAAAAGTGATTGCTACCTAACCGATGGTAGCCCTATATCACAAACAATCTTATACAATCCATTGCTTCCCCGATCCCTCAACTGCAGTGGCATTCGTGCAGTTGTATCACTGACTCAACCCGATCTAATCCTTCTGGGTAATTCCGAAATCAAATCCGTGGATTTCAATATCCTTACTGCTACACCCGAACTGGTGGGTACTACTCTTCTTTCAGCACCCTAACAACGCAATCATGCTATCTACCAACCCAGTGAATGCTACGGCTACACCCGTAGCCTTACAACACTCTAACACTATCTGGCTGCTAGTGAATGCTACGACTACAACCACAGACTTACAACACACTAACACTATCTATACTGGATCGAACACGCACTTGACCCGCACTATGCTGAACTCATGTCCTGAATGGAATCCCCAACCGGATTCCCTAAGGCTTGCTAGCAACATTCTGATAACGCGATATCATCATTGACAAGATTTTCCGAACTTCCATATCACACTTTCCTCGAACCATACAGCCACATGGGCTGTCTTCCTTTCAGACAAGGATGCAAAACTTATCCTAGTCACAAAAATGCTCCCGCTTCTGAATCCTTGGGCGATTCTCCCCCACTTTGATTCATCTAATGCCTTACATCACACAAAACTGGAAGAATTCCGAATTCTTCTCACCACCCATGACCAATCTGCTAGAACTCACGCTTATCCGTGCTAGGGTTTCAACACCAGCTAATCCAAAAGATCACACAACTTCTAAAAAAAATCCAAATAAATCTCCGGTAATAACCCGCTAGACCCAGGAAGCTCCGAAACTCAATTGGAGACCTCGGAATCTCCCACTGCATCACGGCCTCTATCTTGGTCGGATCGACTAGAATATTTTTCTGATTGACAAGGTGCCTAAGAAATTGCACCCCACGCAACCAGAACTCACAATTAGAGAACCTTGCGAAAATTCTTTCCCTCCTCTAAGTCTCTAGCACCTCCCTTAGGTGCTTCTCGTGCTACTCCTAGGTCTTGGAATAAACCAAGATGACGTTGTACTCTCCTACTCCCGCAAGTGCTAAACTGAATCTGGTCCTGCTGGTCTCTCGAAAGCTGATCCGAAATCTTGGGTCTCCTCTCGAGACCCTTCTATAAAATCAACTGCTCTGGTTCCCTCATACCCATGTGCTCCAAGTCCATATCCCGTTCTCAAGCTTTAGAAGTCATATCATTCAGGGTCTTGCACCCTTAGATACTCACGATTTCCCTGCTATGATTCTACAGTATGTTCTGATAACTTACCTTCTTCATTTCCTCATCTGCTGCATATTGCGGTACCATATAAGCTCTTTCTCGAGACTTGGCAGTGATCTCTACCACAGTCTCAGTCGTCTGGTGGAGATCTAACAACTCTTGCGCCAAGTTCCACGCCTCAAAAGTCTGGGCACACTCTTCCCAGAATCTAGTCTGAAATTCATCCCATGACATAGCATCAACCGCATCATTACTCAACTCACTACCAACCTTTTCCTATCAATCTCGTGCTCTATCCCTCAAGATATAGGAAGCAAGTCAGATCTTGTCTCCTTTCGAGACGTCTGGTATGAAAAATGTTGGCGACATATGCCACTCATCTGCTGCTAACAATGGGGTCCCAAACCCTCATGACAATCTGAAGCTTCACAAACTCTGAATTCCCAAAACATCAACATACAGGTCCCTATCATGTCTGCAACCTCAGTGCAGAAAGTGATCGGTCTCTCATCACACATCTTTATAATACCCTCCTTGATCATACTGAGGATCGCAGGAGTCTGGTCAATGATACTGTGCATAACCTTATATGGAATGAACTCCTTCACCTGATCATCGAGCTGCCCTGCTACCGAGTTCGAGCCTGATCCCTCATCGATACCAGAACTACCATCTGGTCTACCACATAGGATCACTATACTTGGCAATATACCATCACTAACATCACAATAATTATCCAAACTCGAGGGATCTCACACACTACAAGTTATCTGGTTTCATCTTAGCCGTCATTGATTCGAGTATAGATCCTCTGCTTTTAGTAGTATGGGCCCCTACTACGTTCCACATCTATCCGTACTTTCCTCAAGGACTGCCTTGACTCCACCAAGTCCCTTCTACTACTACTACTGATCTCATGCTAATCTCATCCTAGGCTTGCCCTAGGGAAATCTCTGACTCCACTAACTTACTCCCCACCATCAGCTGCATAAGAAGTTCCTGCTTTCTTCCCCTAACTAGCTCGCGAATACTATTACATATTACTCAGACTAGATAATTCTTCGAATGAGAGACCCTACCCTACAACGGTTGGACTCAGACAAGAGCTACAAAATAGGGCAAGACCTAACCTTCTAAAATTATTTAGTCCTTGCAATATGTAACTTATCATATTCGTTTACTAGTTAGTGAAAGACAACTAGAACTCCTAGGAGCACAAAGCAAGCAGCATTCGGGCGTTCAGTACACATACTAAATCATATACTACTCTGGCTATCATACTGGCTACTCTGTACTAGCATGCATTTCTCAATAAGCTGGTACACATATAACAGGCACATAAGGCATCCTCCCTAGATCCTTAGCCCTAACTAGCATGCAATTCTCATAAAGCTGATACACATATAATACGCACATAAGGCATCCTTCCTAGAACCTTAGCCCTATTCTAGAATGATGTTCTACTGAAACTGAAACTAATATTCATAACATAAACTTGTATGGGTAATTTGGGAGTACTTACTTGAGCTCGGCTGATTGCATGCACCACACCCTTTTCTCTTTTCAAAACTCTTTTCGCTTTTTCTAAAACTCTTTTCTTTATACTTTTTCTAAAATTGTTTTCTTTTCTCAAAATTCTTTTATAACCATGGTTTTTCTCTTGAAAACTTTGTACCACTTCCTTAGTTTGAGTTCAGACACACTCGGGAGTGCGCCCGAATCCCTCAAACCAAGGCTCTGATATCAACTTGTAACATCCCAAAAATACAGTCTGGAAATTTCGTTCAATTTAATAATAAAAGCCATAGTTTATAAACCTCATTTAAAAATCATAAGCAATGTATCTCAAAATATTATAACGACTGTCAAGTATATCAGAGTATAAACATCCCAGGCTGAACAAATGGTGTGTGCACTGCAATCTTCCCGAGCTCCTCTTTTGAAAACTGAGTACCTGAAACAAAAACTGAAACTGTAAGCACAAAGCTTAGTGAGCTCCCCCAAACTACCACGTACCATATAATAACATATAACACATACTGGGCCTTGCCCTCTGCATCAGACCGAAGTCCAGAAACTGCATCGGACCGAAGTCCGGAACTAACCAGGGCCTTGCCCTCTGCATCGGACCAAAGTTCGGGACTAACTGCATTGGACCGAAGTCCGGAACTGACTGGGACCTTGTCCCCTACATCGGACCGAAGCCCGGAACTAACTGCATCGAACCGAAGTCCGGAAACTAACTGGGCATAACATAACATAGCATAAACATTTCAACTGGCATGAACACATAAACTGCATATTGCATCAGGTCGTAGCCCAAAACACATAACACATAAACCCTGTCTGAGCCACGAAGGCATCAAACATTCTAACTACTACATCAGACTGAGGTTCGGAAACTACTACTAATTAAATGGGTCGGCATTGTGGCCTTAGACCCGTTCCTACTGGAAGAAAACTCACCTCACACTGCTAAAGTCCCGCAGACTCAATCCTACACTGCTGAAGTCCCGCAGACTCGACCCCAGCTGCTAGATGACAGATTCCCGATCTATCAACATCAAAATAACACCCAATTAATAATTGGGTTCCACTACATAACTATAATTACATACTTTAGATAATTACTACATTACCCTAAGCTTGGCTTACCCAAGCCCTAGGTCCAATCCATAGGCCCAAAGTCAACTAGGGATCAAAGCCCAACATATGGCCCAATTTTCCAAATTAGGCCCAAACCTCTACATGGGCTTCCCTTAAGGCCCAATTGTCCAGTCCAGTCCAACATGTCCAATATTAAGGGCCCAATAATATAAAACCCTCTAGGACCAAATTTCAAAATTGGGCCCAATCCTTCATATGGGCCTTACCCTAAGCCCAACTAATTACTCTAGTCCATTTGATTATTCTTGGATGGCCCATTAATAAACCAATTACCAATTACCCAATTGAAAAGCCCAACTCAAGGCCCATTTGACATTAGGGTTTCACATAAAATAATAATTAGGGTTAAGTGTTTCTCACTTAACCCATTAACGGCTTAACCCACTAAGGACTTAATCCATTAAGTCCATTATTGCTTAGATTAATTTCTGCCAATAATTACTATTTAATATTTCACTTATTAAATAATTCCTCTGTGTGTGTGTGTGTCCTGATAATTTCTCAAATATTAGTATTTTCTCAATTAGCCAATTAAGGACTTAGTCCATTAAGTCCTTTATTCTAGTAGATAAATGGCATGAAATAGTTTACGCTTGATTCGCAATCCAATCCTTATGGCACAAAAGTGGGTCCAAATAAGTCCAAGGCCTAAATACTCATAATTAGGGTTTTCCACCCAAACATGGCCCAATAGGCCCAAAACCAATCTCTAAGCCCATTAGGCTTTGCTAGCGGGGCACCACCCACTACCACCTCGGGTAGTGGTGGTTGATGGCGGCTCACGGCGGCGGCCACCACCTTACGGTGGTGGTTACTATTATTTTTATCACTCATGCTAATTACAATTACAAGGTTTTTATCCAAAATAAACACACACACACAATAACTAACACACACACACACACTAAACAGCATAAACACACAGACAGCCACCTTGTGGTGGCTGGTGGTGGGAGATGGTGGCGGTGGCTTTCTTGATCTATCCGGCCAACAACCCAATCATACATCACTGAAATAACTCACATAAGCCCTAACTGATTACTAAACACCTAGCCACCCACCTGGCAGCACATGGCGATGGTAGCGGTGGTCAGTCCTTACAGATCACAAAATCTCCGGCAGCAGCGAAACTGCGACGATGCAACAAGAATAAGGGAGGTGGTGGCCTAGCCGTTGTCGAAGGGCAGCAGCAGCAAAGCATTCAAGGCGATGGTCACAGCTTCCATTGGCGTCTGGGTTGCTCGGGACTAGATGATAGCTGGGCGACTCCGATGATGGCGGCTGATCTCCCGCGTCCGACTTCATCCTCAACAACCACAGGAGGCGTGGCGGGTATCTTCGACTCCAACAGCTATGGTGGAACCGGAGATGGCGAAAATCACTACATCAGCTTGCCGATCTCCAACTGATACGGATTTATTCGACTGGTCTCGGTGGTTCTTGTCGCTCACAACGTCGCCGGAAGTAGATAGTGACTTGGTCGGATCGGAAAAGAACGAGGAGATGGAGATGGTGGCTACTTCACTCTTGGCGGCTGGAACCTTATGTTTAGGGTTTGACATGGTGAGGGTGGCGGGTTATATCCCCGGCCACTTTAAATCTTTCGCCAAATTACAACTCTGGTCCCTCCAACTCTAATTTAATTCAAATTTTATCAATATTTTACCATTTTAACCCATGTCATCTAAAATATTTACAATTCAACTCTATATGTTACCATTTAGGCCCTAAGCCTCCAAAATCTCTTCAAATTAAGTCCCAATAGAATACCAAGTAGTCCATTCCCTTATGATTATTTACAGAACCAATCTAAAACTTACACATTTAGCCCCCGACTTCTAATATTGTAACAATTAACTCCTCGAGACCAACTCTTATTATAAAATTATTGATTTTAGGGATACTATCCATTCCTCAACTTTATCTATTTATTCATTTAATAAACAGGGTGTTACAACCGAACTCTGCAACTCTGCCCCTCGCGGGTTCTAACTATTCTTCGATAAACACCACAATACTCATCTAGGCGTCTCTTCTAGATTACTCTTCTACTAAAATCCCCTAAAAGGATTCCAACTGAATACTCTCACTCATACTCAAAAGCACATCACATATAACAACAACTCCTAGACTAAGGCATCACAAATCAGGCCACTCTATTCCTAAGATATGGAATACCTAGCCTGTCTCTAGCATGCATTATATCTTATAAATGTATCATAAATATCTCATAACACAAAATTAATGGTATTTTGGGAAATCATCGTTCGGGCTCTGGCTGATTGTACACACTACTCTTTCTCGCTTCCTCTTTGAACTCTTATTCACTTTTAGAAAATCATTTCTTTTTAAAACTTGTCCTACTTCCTCAGCTTGAGTCCAGATTTACCCGAAGGTGCATCCGAATCCCTCAAACCAAGGCTCTGACACCAACTTGTAACACCGTAATTTTTCAAACAATTTTTTTTTTGAAAATTAAAATAGTTTATCTCTTTAACGCTTTTCATAAAAATCCCGTTTGTTTAATTTACAATACATAACTCTTTTGTTCAATCAATTAATAAACCAGGATCCTCAAATAAACGCTTCCCCCGGTGTGTACAATCAAGCCAATGTCGTCCCGTGAGCCTGAGAAACCTGAAACACATAACACAAAACACTGTAAGCATGAAGCTTAGTGAGTTCCCCAAAATACCACTCTAGCACATATTAGCCACTCAAGGCTATAACTCTGTTGACCCTCTGGTCTGTGTGTCTCAGTGGGACCCTCCAGTCCCAACTCTCTGTGGACCCTCTAGTCCTAACTCTGATAACTCTGAATCATGCATATCACATATCACAATAAATCTCAGAAAATAAACAACATACAATTACACTGGCACATAACTCTAAACCTAACTCTGTAGATCCTCTGGTCCTAGCTCTGTGGACCTTCCGGTCCTAACTCTGATATACACACAACATAAATCACATAGAAATAATGCAGTGCCACACATAGCATAGATAGAATACAATAACTCTGTCACATAACTCTATTACCACTCTAGGTAAAGTATAGTGAGAAGACTCACCTGCTACTGCCGACTGAAGAACAAGATCACGCTGCTCCGACCACCGTCACGAACTCCACCATTGAATCACCGAAACTAATAAATACCAATAACAACCAAAATACCCCTGGATGTCAACTGTTCAACTCTTCGTCAAAGTCAAAGTCCTCAGTCAAATCCAACCCTCCTGACTGACTCTACTCGCCGAGTCAACCCGCTAACTCGTCGAGTCCCCATGCTCTGAAACTCCCATAACACGACTCAACTCGCCGAGTACCACATCTCTGAGTCAAACCGTACTCAACTCACTAAGTCATCCCTCGACTCATCGATTCTCAGCTTAACCAGAAAAGGTTAAGACCTCAAGACTAGACTCGCCGAATCCAAGAATAGACTCGCCTAGTCCAAGGCTATCTTCAACCAACTCGCCGAGTTTCTTCCTATCTTCATGCAACTCGCCGAGTACACCCATGTGACTCGCCGAGTACCACAAGCTCTTAACCCATACAGAGGCTTTCCAAGCCATGCAGGGTCTCCAATCCATAGATGTAACGACCAAAAATTTCAACAAAATTTAAACTTTTCAAAAACAACCCATTTTAATAATGTTATTACAAAAAGGTTTTCAATACATCTATTATCAGAGTATTCCCAGAACCATAACAAAAACCATAAACACGAGGAGCGGTACGATCACGCCTTCGCCTTGCCCCGGTCCCCTGAAGAACCTGAAAAACATTAAACCACAACTGTAAGCCCAAAAGCTTAGTGAGATACCCCCAAAATACCAACCACATATACGACCTTCTTGGCTACGACCTTCCGGTACAAATCATAATGCCTTCTGGCCCATTACATAAATAGCATACATAATATAACAGAACATAGAACAACCATGCATATCGGGTCTACTGTGTGACTGGTCCGCCGTATCGGGCCTTCAGTCCACCGAGTCCATCCTCCGAGTCTAGTCATGTCTTTTGAGTCTGCAGTGTGGTTGGTCCGCCCGCACCGGGCCTTCAACCGACCTGGTCCACTCTCTGAGTCTATAGTATGACTGGCCCACCCTGCATCAGGCCTTCAGTCGGCCTGGTCCACTCTCCAAGCCTCGGCACGTCTGGTCCGCACTCTTGGGGCCTACAGCCTATCCGGACCACTCGCTGGGCCTTCGGAACAACCGTTCCGCCCTGGGTATCTTGGCCTACAGCACAAAGCAGGACCCGCCTCAACCCAACTCCAGTCCAAACAACCATGTGCACATACCATACAATCATATAACAGTTCATAGTCAACAAGCCGATCAAGCAGATCACATAACATATCATTACCCTAACCAGGATACTGACCTAACCGGTCACTAGCATAGCATCACCCTACATATCACGAAACCGACCTTAACCAGGTCTCTAACATATACCATCCTAGCTACCAGGATGCAGACATATCAAACAATAACATAACAATGAATATCCAAATCTCAATCCGACAAAGGGGCGGCCTTGGTGCCTTAGACCCTGTCGATATAGTGAGGATAACTCACCTTGCGAATGCCGATACTCTGAACAGAAGAAGCAGACTCTCGAATCACCAACTCACCGCAAATCCCAAACTATCCATCATAACAAAATAAACATTAGGCCAATCATACATCCACTTATCGGGCCAAGACCAAAGTCCAAATCTCATACAAAGTCTAATATTGGCCCAAGTTACCAAATTGGGCCCACCTCACCAAATGGGCCTATATCCAATGTCCATAACAATAATTGGGCCCAAAATACTCTATCCATAAATGCCCAGACTTGGCCCAATAACCAACTACCCACAAACGGCCCAAACTCAAAGGCCCAAAATAAAGATCCAATCAGGGGGAGTACGTTGGGCGTACTCTCTCTGGTACGCTGGGTGCACTGCAATGTTCACAAAAAGGAATCGGGGCACTGGCCCGCTACGCTGGGCGTACAACCAAGTTATGCGGGGCGTAACTTCGCCACTCATAAAATCATTATAACTTCTTAATGGCTTAAGCTATTAAGCCCAAACTTTAGATCCCTAGGCCAAATATGATTAGAATTCATAAAGTCTCAAACTTTATCACTTGGGACGTCCATAAGCTCTTAATCCAAGGTCTTGACCCATTAAGACCCATATATCTCACACATGGAACAACTACAGCCCTTGGGACCTCATTTTTCTCACTCAAGACCTCTCCAAAGGTCTGAAAGGACAGGTAATCTTGACCAACTCGAAACATGCAACAATGTGAGGACTTTTAGGACAAGAATGGTGTCAAAACTTCACAATACATAGATCTACACAATATGAATGTCAAGCAAGAAGCTTTATACCTCAAACAAGCTCCAAAGGATGGTATCTCTTCAGATCTACAAGCTCCAATCGTTCCTCTTCTTCTTTGATAACTTCTCCTTTCTCCTTCTAACCTTTCTTTTGCCAAAATGAGCTTTCCAAGGTCAAACACACCCAATAATGGAGGGAATACGAGTTCTAGGGTTTCTGAGGTTAAGGATGAGCTTTAAGGAGGCTAGGTTATGAACCAACATAATCCTTATATAGTGGCTGACCCTAAATTAGGGTTTGGGGTTTCTGAGAGTACGCTGGGCGTACTCACCCGGCCACCCGCACACTTCTCGCCCTTTACGCTGGGTGTACGTCCAGCTTACGCTGGGCGTACCCAGCCAAAACCTAAAACTTATGCATGCATGCCATGCATGCATGGGACCCTTCCCACTTATTTCACAAAGAGGTATAACAATGCTCATCTTCAAAACGCTGTAACTCCTCTACTCTAAACCCGCTCCCAAATAACTTTACATTCATACCAGGGTGATAAGAAGCCCAATGCTTCTAACAACACACACCATCCCGAAACCTTCTCGGATAGAACCCATTTCCCGAAAGAGGACCAGAATTACCCTTCCTCTTAAATCTCAGGGACTCATAATTAAAAACTTTAGGAACGGGGTGTTACAATTCTCCCCCACTTAAATTAGGCTTCGTCCTCGAAGCCTTCGACAACTCTACTCCGAAACTACCCCTGCAATGCACAGCCTGGCATTCATCGGACCAGGCTACTCAAGACTCGACCATCGAATCCGAAACCCAACTTTACCTTTCTTGCTGATAGGATGACACATGCTTCAGCCTTAGAGCAACTCCCACGAGTTCTCCACCGCAATCTCATAACCGCACCGAACTGGCTCTAGTGTCCTCGGGTTAGGAAAACCCCGATACACTGATGACACTTCCAAACATCCTTCCGGATGAATTTTTCACCACTTAAAACAAAATCTATCTGGAAATCCAAGATTCCATCCATGCATTCTTGCCGATCTTCAGCAACCATCCAACCCGGATGTGATCCCATACCACTACCGCAGTCACGCTGCTCAATGACCATAATTTGACCACTCCAATCATAACCCTACGCTGCTACTTCCACTTCCGTGAATTTACACTCCCTTTTAGCATAACCGCTATCCATGCGACTCACATGTCCTGAATCTGCTCGCAAGGACTCTCGAGTCCATGCACTACCTCCACCAATCAAGATCAATACCCGAGGCCAGACCTTCTAATGCTAACACATCACAACATACCCAACCCATTTCCTCGAACCGATCCAATAATACTTGCAGAGTCTTCAGCATGACTAGACCACTATACTAGGTCTTCAGCCGATCTGGACCACTCTCAAAACCTTCAGCCAATCTGGACCGCCCTTCAGGGCCTTCAGTCTGGATGGACCGTCCCCCGAGCCTTCGGCCTAACTGGTACGCCTACCAGCCTTCAGTCTATCCGGACCGCTCGACTAGCATCCATCATTCCGAGTTATCTCTCCGGGAAAACCTCCCATGCATACTGTTCTAGCCCTCTGGGGGTTCCGAACTCTATCTCCATCATACATACACGATCCCAGCCTGAACCCAGGCCCTTCACAATCAATGTCATAGGTCTGTATCCCGCCCCGCACTCCTGCTACTCACCCATACCAGCCTGCTCTCGGCTGACAGAAATACCGCTGAATCCCAAGCAGCTAAACAATCTCTCAAGCCTATCGACCATCCGGAGAATTTCCAATTCTCCCCCACTTAGGGCACTGACTATAAACCAGCGGTCGCTATCACCGACCTCCCAAAACAACCTTGCAAAAAACCCAACACTTACACGCGAACTGATTCCCACTACCTCTAGCAACATCCGCAAAAACACATTTCCACACTAATCATCCAGCTTGAAAGAAACTCAATCTTCAGCTAACCACTCCTCAGACTGCAGATGCTATCCAACATTCAAACCAACGCCATTATTCCACTAATAACCCTCACGAATGATAACCACCGAAAACCCGAAACACTAACCCATAACCATACCAAACCCTCAAGGAACAACAGTTACCAAAACGAAAACCACACAACGAAACTAGCAGATAATAGTACTTCCACAATAATCACTAGATAAAAATATATCAAGAAAGGAACATACCTGCAGCTGCATCCGACATTGCTCTGACCTCCTTTGCTGAAAGCTGAAAAGCACGACCCTGAGCCCTTGGGGGCTCCGCTCCACATTGACCTCCTCCTGTGATCCTCAAAATGGCCGGTACTGGAGCCTGCACCGGTCCTGCAGCAAGCTGTGGACAATTGACCCTCAAGTACCCAACCTAATGACAATGATAACAAATCCTCAATCCCGAACCGACGCTGACTGCCGATAATCCCTCACATAGTGCCCATCCTTTCCGCACTTTCGGCATGCACCACCGGACCAACAAACTACGGTGTGACCCCTCCCACACTTCCCACAAACGTGGCTGCCCTGATCTCCCATCCTGGAATCAATGTTCTTAGACCGTTTCGTTGCCGGCTGTGACTGTACCGGAGCTTGCCTCAGCTCACACAACTGCAACTCAATCTCTAACTCACGCCGCCTGGCGGCCTCCTGCAACTCCAACAAAGTCTCGCACCTCTGTGCGGACACAAACTGTCTGATATCTCTCTTCAGCATACTCAGATATCAGGACATCTGAGCCTGCTCCGAAGCGAACTTAGGGCAAAACATCGCCCTCTCAGTAAACATCCTGGTGATCTCCGTCACCGACTCCGAATCCTGCTTCAGCCTAAGGAACTCCTGAGCCAACCTCTCCCTCTCGACCTGCAGAACATAACGAGTGTTGAACATCTCTCTGAACTGATCCAATGAAACCGCAGCCCTCTGCGCATCCGAGTATGTCCCCGTGGTCAATCTCCACCAATCCTTTTCCTCGAGTCTTAACAGGTTCAGAGCACACCTCACCCTCTGATCAGCAGGGCATGAACACGTGAAGAAACACCCCTCCACATCCGATAACCATCTCATAGCAACAATCGGGTCGTGAACTCCATCAATTGTGGGAGGCTTCGTATTATCGAAGTCCCGATATTGAAAACCCCTACCAGCTCCTCCCCCTACCACTGCTACAGCCGCTGTAGCTGCCGCGGCAGCTGTCTCAGTGAGAGCCGCATAGCGCTCATCAAAATACTCCACCATGGCGGTCTTGATAGACCCAAACAGTTCCGGCAGCTCGTCCCTAAACAACGCAACAACCTCATCATGCATGATCTCACGAATCCTCGCATCCAACTCGCACGTGCTCATCTGTCCGATAACCTTGGGCGGTACTGACCCGCCCGAAACTCCCTCTCATGCTCCCAATCCTAACCCCGATCCACTCCTAGCATGCCTCGAAATCTCCATACTGAAAATAAACCACAAAATCTCAGATACTTCCCACTATCCCGGGAACCAACTCTCAACCCAACCCTAGAGGTCATGGTTTCCATGATACGCGTATGGGTCCTGTGCTTTAAGTAGTACGGGCCCATACTACCTTCCACACCTACCCATATTTGTATGAAGTACTACCACAACACCCTAGTGACAAACATACATAGCAAGCGCTCAATCCTCACTCCTAGAGGAACACTGGAAATCTCATACAGGGGAAAACCCTAGGCTAGCAGGCATCATAAACACATGCAACATTATTATGAAATCCTGAAGATCCCTAGCCTAGTACAAGCATGCTGTTCTATCAAATCTCGAAAACAAATATTATGTATGGTATTTTGGGGTTACTTACTGACTTCGGCTGATCGTACCTCCGCGTCCTCTTTTTACTTAATTTGAAAACCATTTTAATTTCTCTTTTAAAAACTCTCCTTGATTTGAGACTGGATTCACACGAATGTTCCTCCAATTCACTCAAACCAAGGCTCTGATACCAACTTGTAACGACCAAAAATTTCAACAAAATTTAAACTTTTCAAAAACAACACATTTTAATAATGTTATTACAAAGAGGTTTTTCAATACATTTATTATTAGAGTATTCCCATAACCACAACAAAAACCATAAACACAAGGAGCAGTACGATCACGCCTTCGCCTTGCCCCGGTCTCCTGAAGAACCTGAACAACATTAAACCACAACTGTAATCCCGAAAGCTTTGTGAGATACCCCCAAAATACCAACCACATATACGACCTTCCAGGCTACGACCTTCCGGTCCAAATCATAATGCCTTCCGGCCCATAACATAGTGCCTTACGGCCCATTACATAAATAGCATACATAATATAACAGAACATAGAACAACCATGCATATCGGGTCTACTGTGTGACTGGTTCGCCGTATCGGGCCTTTAGTCCACCAGGTCCATCCTTCGAGTCTAGCCATGTCCTTCGAGTCTGCAATGTGCTTGGTCCGCCCGCACCGGGCCTTCAACTCACCTGGTCCACTCTCTGAGTCTACAGTATGACTAGTCTGCCCTGGATTGGGCCTTCAGTCGGCTTGGTCCACTCTCCAAGCCTCGGCACGTCTGGTCCGCCCTCTTGGGGCCTACAGCCTATCCGGACCACTCGCTGGGCCTTCGGAACAACCGGTCCGTCCTGGGTATCTTGGCCTACAGCACAAAACAGGACCCACCTCAACCCAACTCCAGTCCAAACAACCATGTGCATATAACATACAATTATATAACAGTTCATAGTCAACAAGCCGATCAAGCAGATCACATAACATATCATTACCCTAACCAGGATACCGACCTAACTGGTCACTAGCATAGCATCACCCTACATATCACGAAACCGACCTTAACCAGGTCTCTAACATATACCATCCTAGCTACCAGGATGCATACATATCAAGCAATAACATAACAACGAATATCTGAATCTCAATCCGATAAAGGGCCGGCCTTGGTTCCTTAGACCATGTCGATATAGTGAGGATAACTCACCTCGCGAATGCTGATACTCTGAACAGAAGAAGCAGACTCTCGAATCACCAACTCACCGCAAATCCCGAACTAGCCATCATAACAAAATAAACATTAGGCGAATCATACATCCACTTATCGGGCCAAGACCAAAGTCCAAATCTCATACAAAGTCCAATATTCGCCCAATTTACCAAATTGGGCCCACCTCACCAAATGGGCCTAGATCCAATGTCCATAACAATAATTGGGCCCAAAATACTCTATCCTTAAATTTCCAGACTTGGCCTAATAACCAACTACCCACAAACGGCCCAAACACGAAGGCCCAAAATCTAGATCCAATCAGGGGGAGTACGCTGGGCGTACTGCAATGTTCACAAAAAGGAATCGGGGAACTAACCCGCTACGCTGGATGTACAACCAAGTTACGCTGGGCGTAACTTCGCCACTCATAAAATCATTATAACTTCTTAATGGCTTAAGCTATTAAGCCCAAACTTCAGATCCCTAGGCCAAATATGATTAGAATTCATAAAGTCTCAAACTTTATCACTTGGGACGTCCATAAGCTCTTAATCCATGGTCTTGACCCATTAACACCCATATATCTCACACATGGAACAACTACAGCCCTTGGGACCTCATTTTTCTCACTCAAGACCTCTCCAAAGGTCTGAAAGGACAGGTAATCTTGACCAACTCGAAACATGCAACAATGTGAGGACTTTTGGGAAAAGAATGGTGTCAAAACTTCACAATACATAGATCTACACAATATGAATGTCAAGCAAGAAGCTTTATACCTCAAACAAGCTCCAAAGGATGGTATCTCTTCAGATCTACAAGCTCCAATCGTTCCTCTTCTTCTTTGAAAACTTCTACTTTCTCCTTCTAACCTTTCTTTTGCCAAAATGAGCTTTCCAAGGTCAAACACACCCAATAATGGAGGGAATACGAGTTCTAGGGTTTCTGAGGTTAAGGATGAGCTTTAAGGAGGCTAGGGTAGGAGCCAACATAATCCTTATATAGTCGCTGACCCTAAATTAGGGTTTGCGGATTGTGAGAGTATGCTGGGCGTATCTCCCTGTTACGCTGGGCGTAGTTACCCGACCCCCCGCACACTTCTCGCCCTTTACGCTGGGCGTACGTCCAGCTTACGCTGGGTGTACCCAGCTAAAACCTAAAACTTATGCATGCATGGGACCTTTCCCACTTATTTCACAAAGAGCTATAACAATGCTCATCTTCAAAATGCTGCAACTCCTCTACTCTAAACCCGCTCCCAAATAACTTTACATCCATACGAGGGTGACAAGAAGCCCAATGCTTCTAACAACATAAACCAGCCCGAAACCTTCTCGAATAGAACCCATTTCCCGGAAAGGACCCGAATTACCCTTCCTCTTAAATCTTAGGGACTCATAATTAAACACTTTAAGAACGGGGTGTTACAATAGATCTACTCTTATACAAGCCATCTATCACGTAAAGTGGCAAACTTTACGTGAATCCAAGGAGATCTAAGCAATAATACACTCTTGGGCTAAGGTTTAGGGCTAAAAGACTTCACCAACAACTCTTGAACAGGGACTTTATGCTCTTTTGGATCATCACTATTCTAGATCTGAGGTAGCAACCTCAGATCTAACCTCCAAACTCAAGATAGCACTAGATATACACCCAAAAATCCTACAAATTATAGATCTAGATGGATAACAACTCAAGCAATGAATCATTACCACAAAAGAAGGCTCCAACAAAAGAATAAGTCAAAACCTTGAAAAGCCCCTTGCTCCAAGCCTCTTAATCTTCAAAGATCTCTTCAACAAACACTCCTTCAAGATCCAAATGTTCTTTAATTCTCTCACAACGAATATTAGGGTTTCTGGACTTCAAGGGACAGCAAAGAGGCTAGGGAGAGGGTATTATGTTCTTTATATAGGGCCAAATCCTTGGGATTAGGGTTTTCCCCACACAGCATCAACTCGCCGAGTCCAGCCACCGACTCGCCGAGTTGACCACTAGACGCGCGACCAGAATTGTGGCCCTACTCGCCGAGTCTACCCATAGACTCGCCGAGTTGATCATTCACGTTTTCACTTTAAACCCTGAACTTTGCACCCTTGAACTCGGGATGTTACAGTCCTCAACAACTTAGTTCAATAAGTGGCCCAATAAGAACCCAATTCCAATAAAGGTTTTTCACATAAATGGCGATTAGGGTTAAGCGTCCCTATTTAAACCATTAAGGACTTAATCCATTAGGTCTGATATTTCCTTTAAGTTAATTTGACATTATTTGTTAATTAATAATTCAAGTTCATTAAATAATCCCGATGCGGTCCCGATACATCCCAAGTTAGGGTTTCATGACATTAAGGTTTTCCAACTATCTTAGCCCAATGGGTCCAAAACCAAGTCCTTAAGCCCATTAGGGTTTTCCTTAGGTTAATTAGGGTCCATTTGACCCATTAGGGTTTCACTAAGTCCATTATTCACATGTTTGGGCTTTTAGGTCCATTAAGCTTCATTGGGCTCATTAAGGCTTACAAGGCCTATTAGGGTTTTAGTCTCTTGTCCAAACATCCCAGCGAATCACAACACAATGAGGTAGAGCTGAGAATTTGGACTGGCCCGGACCGGACCAGACTGGACCGGCTCTTGGACCGGACTGGTTATGAAGAATTTTGTGGACCATGGACTGGACCGGATGAGTCGTGTCGTGTCCGTGTCTGTGTCCGGGTCCAGGTCTGGGTTTTCCGGTTTTTGGACCCGTTTGGACCGGTACAACTTTAATTGCATAGAGTATAATAAGTAATCTACATTGATGTATAATATTATAACTTCCAAAATTAATATATTTCCGTTTCATGCCTAACCAATCTACATTGATGTATAATATTATAACTTGCAATTTGCAAAAATTAATTTTCCAAATAAAAGCAACTAACATATAAATCAAGTTCACCAACAAAAGTTAAACAATTTTAAGACAAACATACAAAAGTATTACCGTAACAACAAAAATCATAGTTTAAACTTTAAAATCAATCAAACTAACAAATTTCATAAACTCATAATCTAATCTTCCATTGGTCTCTTTCCCATATCATTGTCATCCATATGTAACATATTTAAAGCTTGTGCAATCTCTATATAAACACAAATGAAAATGTTTTTAGTATTTAATAAAAAGTAATAATTGTATAAAAAAAGAATGTAGATTGTAATTTTTTTACCCAAAGCTATATCATCATCGTTCAAGATGTTATCAACGTTGTCAACTATCGGATTTGTAAACTTTATCACCCAATATTGGGTGCATAACAAAGCTTCAACTATCAGTGTCGATAAACTAGTTTGATACTCACTTATAACTCTACCACATGTGCTAAACGCGGACTCAGAATTATAGTATAAAATAATACTAAAAAGCTGAAATATTTCAGCTTTGATAGCTCTACTTTGAAAGATTGTAACTCAATGAATATAATACCAAAATAAACAAAAGTATAGTCTAAATTCATCTAGAAATTGTAAACTAAATGTTGGAAAAAGACCGTAGGTCAATCCGACTTAAAACGAATGAGTTATGGGTGTTTAAAAAACATCACAGATTACAAAATCTTGCTAAAAAGCTGAATTTTTTCAATTTTGATAGCTCTACTTTGAAGGATTGTAACTCAATGAATATAATACCATAATAAACAAAATTATAGTCTAAACTCATCTATAAACTGTAAAATAAATGTTGGAAAAAATCGGAGGTCAATCCGACTTAAAATGAATGAGTTATGGGTGTTTATAAAACGTCACAGATTACAAAATGTTGCTGAAAATCTGAGTTTTTTCAGCTTTGATAGCTCTACTTTGAAGGATTGTAACACAATGAATATAATACCAAAATAAACAAAATTATAGTCTAAATTCATTTACAAACTGTAAACTAAATGTTGGAAAAAACCGCAGGTCAATCCGACTTAAAATGAATGAGTTATGGGTGTTTAAAAAACATCACAGATTACAAAATGTTGTTGAAAAGCTGAATTTTTCAGCTTTGATAGCTCTACTTTGAAGGATTGTAACATGGTGAATATAGTACCAAAATAAACAAAATTATAGTCTAAATTCATTTACAAACTGTAAACTAAATGTTGGAAAAAACCGCAGGTCAATCCGACTTAAAACGAATGAGTTATGTGTGTTTAAAAAACATCACAAAATCTTAATCATGTCCAACCGGTTCTAAACCCGGCAAAAACCGGACCGAACCGGGAAAAAAACCGGACCGGACCGGAGAGAAATCTTAGAACCGAGAACCGGCCCAGGGGCCCAAAAAACTGTCCAGTCCGGTCCGGTTCACCGGTCTGGTCCGGTCCACCGGTCCAAATGCTCACCCCTACAATGAGGTACGCCGCCACCCGACACAACGACCGATAGCGGCAGCCACCACCCTACGGTGGTGGTTTGAGTTTCCTTTTTCATTATTATGTCACGATTACATTTTTTACAATGAAATCCCAAAAATAAACACACACACTACACTAAAATAAACACACACACACACACACAACTAGTGGTGGCCGACGGTGGTACATGGCGGCAGCCACCACCTCACTGTGGTGGTGGTGGCTGTTCTTGATTTTCCAGCCAACCAAAATACACACACAACATACACTAAAGCAGAAACAAACACCTACATGCTTTCTTTTTTGTGAATGGGTCCAACCACCCACCTGGTTGCACACGGTGGCGGTAGCAGCGGTTTCATGATGACACCCACCACCTCATGGTGGTGGCAGTGATATCTTTCGGTTCTCAGTCAGGCATCCCCACACCACACGAACTTGAAATAGAACCGTACACCCAAACCTCAAGGTGTATTTTACACATTTCAAATACTTGGTTTAATCTATTCATAAATTATACTCTTAATATTATTAAGCCTAAACCATATCATTATGGAATTATTAATTCTCTCTTAATTAAACACTTTAATCAATTTAATAAAGTCCATAAGGTGTAATTGAACTATTCAAAACATCAAGGTTATAAAAAAAAATTTAAAAACTATTTAATTAATTTTTAAGTTATGAACCCAATAGTTGCACCTTTTTGAAACCTTTCAATTACTAGATGTTAGAATTCAATATTTCAAATTAAAACCTTTTAATTAAAATTTTCAAATTCCAAAACTTGATTCCAAACCTCTTGATGACAAGTTTTGTAACTCCTTAAAAAACTTTTGAGTTCCAAAACTTGATGACGAGTTTTATAACTCTCTTTAGTCATAAAAGAGACTTTCCAAGTAATTATCTTAGATTTTGACAATTATAATTTTATTGGATGGGGACAATCATTACCATATCAGTAAAATCGAACTTTTATGAGCAAAAACATTTTGTGATAATGATCCTAATCTAAAACAAGCCAAAAACTCGAAAAAATCTGCCATCTAATGATCCAACTTGTCGAGCTAGGCTATGGACTCATCAAGTTCATTATGTTGGAATAGTGTCTAAGGCTATAACTATATTCGGTGGTGCATGGTCCTTTTGGGTTGCCTTCACCATAGCAACTTGAAGGATGATTTATTAAGAGAGAGTAAATATTATAAGGAATAATATTTAGCTATTTGATTAATATAAGTCATAAATTAATTGATATTAATTTGGTGACTTAAAGAGATTAATTAAATAAGAGGGTGTAAACTGTCAATTGTTTGATAGTTAGACTTTAGACTGTAAATCCATTAGGATATACCTTGGACAGATTCTAAGAGCTTTAGGATAGCTCAAATCGTCCATAGGGTTATCTATGGAATGGATTTGGATAGCCTTAAGAGAAGATTATCCAATTAGGGTTTAGGGTGAAACCCTTAAGGAGTCTAATAGTATAAATAGACCCTATGGATGAGGGAATTCGACACACAACCTTAAGCAAGGAACCTCTGGTCGAATTCCTCCCCTCTCCTCTCTCCTAAATCATCTTGCTTGCTATTGGTGTTTGTAAGCCATTAGAGGAGTGACAATTGTGACTCTAGAAGCTCCAAGACAAACAAGATCAACAAGGAATTCAAAGGTATGATTCTAGATCTGTTTTAATATTGTTGTTCAATCTAATTAGCCATTAGAAGTCTTGGATTCAAAAGCATGTTTATTAGAAAGCTTAGATCCAAGCAATAGGGTTTTGCATGCGCACATAGGAAAGTTCTTATGGCTAAAACCCATCAGTGGTATCAGAGCCTAGATTGGTTTTCTTTAAATTGTTGCTTGAATAACTGAAACAAACTTGCAAAATTCGATTTTTTGGGTTTTGAGTCACTGACTCGGCGAGTTCCAAGGTGGACTCGTCGAGTAGGCCTGACTCGGCGAGTCCCCTTGTGCACTCGGCGAGTCCAGGCGTCAGGAAGGGCCAGATTCGGGATTTTTTCATAATTATCTTATGGAAACTTACCTTAATCATATTAGATCAATCTAAATCCGATTTTTTGATAAATATGACTATTATCTTGATCTAATTAAAGATATTTATCATCTAATAAAATATTTAATTTCCTTATATGATAATAATTAATTATTTTGGTAATTATCTTCAAAGAAATCAAGATAAATCAAATAAAGATAATTAGAATATTAATTGTTAATTGGAATGATTTGTTATTTGATCCTTCATGTTTTAAATGTTTAAAACCTACCCTAAAGTTTTGAAATTTATATTTGTGATTAAAAGTTTTAATTTAGACAACTTAAATTTCAAACCCTAGATTTTGAAAAGTTTAAAATGCAACCCTATACTTATATGATATTACTAGAATAATATATATATATATATATATATATATATATATATATATATATATATATATATATATGTATAACTAAATGCTAGTCTTACCGCTAGTAGGCCTCATTCACGAAGCCGATCTATAAGGTGGGTATAAGGTTGCGGCCTATAAAATGGCGCTTAATGGGTGTACACTCACACCCACCGCTTGCTTGATTGGTGGAGGGTCGTTAGCCGAACGGGTAGGATAGGGCAACCTCATCCTCTCATTAAAAGTATAATAAGAAATACGAAGTAACTAAACTTTCTTTTAAAATTTCCCAATCTTAGTTACTTTAGGAAAAGTGAATTGATGCAATCCCATGAAATTACACTATGCACCTTGCTAAGATGTTAGTGGAGCGTGTGTGGTTTACCGGAACACTAATTGGTTCTAAGCGAAGGTGGCAAAGGGTGATTCATTGTTCATCATAGTTCGATGGAGCGTGTGTGGTTTACCGGCACATCGAATAGGTGATCGTTACAATGAAGGCACCATGTGAATTTGCATGGTAATTCACACCCGCTTTGTGATCCTCGGCATCCCAGTCACAAACAAGAGGGGCATATCGAGATTTAAACATGCCATTGAATAGTTCAATGAATCTCATCCGAACCTAGGAATTCTCAAGAACACTTAGGACTAATAGTTTAAGTTTTGTGATGGAGAATTAGTGAATCGTCATTCACTTACCTTCAATTTATTTGCATGTTAGATTACGGCATCCATTTTCTAGTATGTAAATGTTATTGTTGGATCCTAGCCCTAATTTTTCTTATTGGGTGATAATTAGGGATTCTTATTCTAATCAATCTTTGTCCTTTCTATAGATGTCAAACGCAAACAACGCTGCTGCTAGTTCTTTCACGTTGATGAGCCTTTGCCAAAAGGTCACCTTCGATGGAACGAACTTTAGCGAATGGATAAGATACATTCGCACCATTGCTCGCTATGAGGATAAAGAGTATGTCCTCGATGAGAAGCTCGAGAAAATCAACCTCGAAGTTGCTACTCCCGCCGAAATCACCGCCTTTGAAACTCATGAGCGAGATGCAACGAAGGTACATTGCATCATGATCGCCACCATGAACTCCGAATTCCAAAGGTCCTACGAGGACATGTATCCATACGAGATGCATCAAGACTTGTTGGAGAGGTACCACCAAAACGCGAGACAAGAGCGTTACGAGATTTTCACTAACATGATCTCCGCTAAGATGGGTCATGGAGAATCTCTTACCGTGCACTTGCAAAAGATGCAAATGTATGTCGACCGTCTTCGCAAGTTAAATGTTGACTTCGACGAAGACTTGGCTATCGACATGGTGCTTCACTCTTTGCCTCCGATGTACAACCAATTTAGGATGACCTACCACATGAACAAAGAGGAGGTCACTCTAAGCAAACTCCAAGGTCTCTTGAGGGTTGCTGAGAGCAACTTCAAGGACAAGTCTGTTGCACCAACTCCCAATCCATCCGCTGCTCCTGTCTTGGCTATTAGTCAAGGGAAGGGAAAGAAGAGGAAAGCTTCTTCAAACAACTATCGCAAGGTGAAAGCCCAAGATGGTTCCTCTTCTAGTGGGACCAAAGTTGATCCCTCTAAGCCCTGCTCTAACCCGAAGGAGACAGAGTGCCACCACTGCCACAAGATAGGACATTGGAAGAGAAGCTGCCCGGATTACCTGCAAGCCATCAAGGAAGGAAAGATCAAGCCATCTTTCACAGCTATATATGCAATCAAATCTAACGATTCTAATCATGCTATTTCTTGGGTTCTTGACACCGGTTGTGGTTATCACATTTGTTCTAATGTGCAAGGACTAAGAAGAAGTAGGGATGTGGAGCAAGGAAGGATCAATCTAATCATGGGGAACAGAAGATCGTCGCCTGTGACCAAGATTGGAGTGTATTCTTTAGTGCTTAAGAATAGTTTAGTTTTAGATTTGAACAATTGTTGCTATTTTCCAGAAATGGCTAGAAACATCATTTCATTTCATGGTTTATATAGACAAGGATTTAGATTTTCTTTTAATAATGAGAATGGTTCTATTTTGGCTTATCTAAATGGTGTCTTTTACTTTGAAGCTATACCATGTAATGGAATATATGAAACTGTTATGATTGTTGATAACTTAGGAAATGATGTTTTGAACATTGATTCTTCCACTAGTATGGATAAAGCATCCTTGTGGCATTGTCGTCTTGGACATGTCAACAAGAAACGCATAGCCCAACTCCAAAAGGATGGAGTGTTGGAGTCATTCGACCTTAGGGAAGATGACACATGCGAGTCTTGTTTACTTGGAAAGATGACTAAGTTACCCTTCACGAGTACTTGTGAAAGGGGTGAGGGGCTATTGGACCTAATACATACCGATGTATGTGGACCCGTTAGATCAACCACGAAGGATGGGAACCGCTTCTATGTGACTTTTACCGATGATTATAGTAGATATGGGTATATCTATTTAATAAAGCAAAAGTCAGAAACCTTTGAAAATTTCAAAGAGTTCAAGAATGAAGTGGAGAATCAATTGGGCAGGAAAATCAAGATGCTTCGATCCGATCGAGGAGGAGAGTACCTAAGTCTTGAATTCCACGATTATCTCAAGGAGTGTGGAATAGTTTCGCAATTGACGCCTCCTAGGACACCATAGTTGAATGGTGTGGCAGAAAGGCGTAATCGAACCTTATTGGATATGGTTCGCTCTATGATGAGTCGTGCTTCACTACCTATCTTCTTTTGGGGGTATGCCTTAGAGACTGCCGCCCATATCCTTAACCGAGTCCCTACTAAGAAGGTTGCCAAAACACCTCACGAGATGTGGACGGGGAAAGCTCCCTCGTTGGCACATATCAAGGTTTGGGGTTGCGAGGCTTTCGTAAGACGAGATACTCACGACAAGCTTGAACCTCGAAGTGAGCGATGTATTTTCATCGGCTACCCGCAAACTTCCTTTGGATATCTCTTCTATAGACCGAAAGATAATGTTATCTTTGTTGCGAGGAGAAGAGTTTTCCGAGAGCGAGAACTCATGAGCCAAGGAGACAGTGGGAGGCAAATCGAACTTGAAGAGATTCAAGAATCGATAGATGAAGGAACCTCTACCGCTGGCATTCAACCCGAGGAGGAAACTCCGGTTGAACCGATTGACGAATCCTTACCTCGTAGACGTTCCGATAGAGTTAGAGTTCAACCCCAGTTTTATGGTTTTCATATTACCACCGAAGGGGACACGTATATTAGTGATGGTACACTAGTAAATCTTGATGAACCTAATAGCTATAAGGAAGACATGGCAGGCCCGGAGTCTGCGAAATGGAAAGAGGCGATGGATAGCAAGATCCAATCCATGTACGATAACCAAGTTTGGAATTTGGTTGATTACGTGCCCGAATGTAAGACCGTAGGGTGCAAGTGGATCTTCAAGAAGAAGACCGACGTGGATGGGAACGTACACACATATAAAGCGCGATTGGTTGCGAAGGGCTTTACTCAAACTCCCGGAGTTGACTATGATGAGACCTTCTCGCCAGTTGCGAAGATTAAATCTATTAGAGTGATGCTAGCAATTGCCGCATTTCATGATTATGAGATTTGGCAAATGGATGTCAAGACCGCTTTCCTTAACGGAAAGTTGGTTGAGGATGTTTACATGGCTCAGCCAGAGGGGTTTGTGGATCCAAAGCATCCGAATAGAGTGTGTAAGCTTGAGAAGTCCATTTATGGACTTAAGCAAGCGTCTCGCAGATGGAATCTTTGCTTCGATGAGAAAGTCAAAGAGTTTGGATTTGTACGAAACGAAGACAAATCTTGTGTATATGTCAAAGCCAGTGGGAGTATAGTAAGCTTTCTCGTTCTATATGTCGATGACATATTGCTCATAGGAAACGACATCCCGACTCTGCAGGAGGTTAAGTCCTGGCTCGGGAAGTGCTTCGCTATGAAGGACCTTGGAGAGGCTTCTTACATTTTGGGAATAAGGATAGTAAGAGAAATAAGTAAGAAACTAATTGGACTTAGTCAGAATACTTACTTGGAGAAGGTACTAAAACGTTTTAGTATGGAAAACTCAAAGAAGGGAGAACTACCGATACAAGGAAATGCCAAGTTGAGTAAGACTCAAAGTCCGAGTACCGAAGCTGAGATAGCAGAAATGAGCCGAGTACCATACGCTTCCGCAGTTGGCTCAATCATGTACGCTATGACTTGTACTCGCCCTGATGTAGCCTTCGCTTTGAGCATGGTTAGCAGATATCAAGGGAACACTGGCAAAGCACATTGGATTGCGGTGAAGAACATCCTTAAGTACCTTCGGAGGACGAAAGAATGGTTCTTAGTCCTTGGAGGGAGTGATGACTTGAAGGTGCGAGGGTATAGTGACGCCAACTTTCAGACCGACAGGGACAACTACCGTTCGCAGTCGGGCTGGGTCTTTACCCTAAATGGAGGAGCAGTGACATGGAAAAGTTCCAAGCAGGAAACCGTAGCTGATTCAACGTGCGAATCAGAGTACATCGCAGCGAGTGAAGCGTCGAAGGAGGCAATATGGCTGAAGAACTTCATCGGTGATCTTGGAGTTGTGCCGGCCATAAAGGAGCCCATGGAGATTTTCTGTGATAACGAAGGTGCGGTTGCCTTGACCAAGGAACCGAGGGATCATGGTAGATCTCGACATATCGACAGAAAATATCACTTCATTAGACATCGTGTAGAAGAAGGACAACTCGTAGTGAAGAGGATATCATCAGAAGATAACCCAGCAGATCCACTTACGAAGGGATTGAGTTGGGTTAAGCACTTGCAGCATGCTAGGAGTATTGGGCTGAAGGATGATATTAGTATAGATTAGATAGTATTAGAAACGTATAATAGATAAATGTAATTAACATTTGATGATTAAATAAAGGAGTTTCATTTATGAGTAAAGTTACTGTCACATGTTAGTTGTTTAACTATTGTTTCACTTTGCATGTTTTGACTTCCAGAATAATTGAGTTTATTAGGAATAATCGAATTATTCAAATGGTCCACAATCGTTCATATGTTGGGAGTAGATATGAATGAAGATTGTCATGAATTGGTGTGTAGAATGTCTAAATGGTGTTAGACATAGCAAGAGTTGCTGCAACGTTCATGAGTGCTTATGAACTGGTTTTGAGCATTGGAATAAACCCCCGCTTGCTGGAATCACCTTATGGAATACGATATAAAAAGGTGATCGCAAGACGATAATATCATATGGTCTTAAAACCTAGATATATGGTTTATTATTTGTTAATTGATTGTGCATTGATAATGCGAAAACGCATCAGTAACTTGATGTTATAAAACGCATTGTTGTGTATAGTTGGTTAATGAATAAGTAAATGCATATAAGTCGAAGTTCATCTGTAAATTTTATCCTAAGAGGATAGAAGAGATATCTTGGTCACTCGATGATTTGATTTGACTTATGTGCCGGGCCCGGTCAGAACTGAATTGATGTGTTCGATTAAGTTCTATGTCAAATAAATCGAAGATCGAGAAATCTAAATGCTAGACTAACCATTCCATAGGATTGTCAGCATGATATCTAACAGAGGACTGTACGATCCCTTATCTAAAGGACAAGATTGATTAGATTAGAGTTGACAGCGTCTTTGAGAGCTACGATTGCAAACCGTATTGTACTTGTATAGTTACTAGACTTATCCAAGTGGGAGACTGTTGGAATAGTGTCTAAGGCTATAACTATATTCGGTGGTGCATGGTCCTTTTGGGTTGCCTTCACCATAGCAACTTGAAGGATGATTTATTAAGAGAGAGTAAATATTATAAGGAATAATATTTAGCTATTTGATTAATATAAGTCATAAATTAATTGGTATTAATTTGGTGACTTAAAGAGATTAGTTAAATAAGAGGGTGTAAACTGTCAATTGTTTGATAGTTAGACTTTAGACTGTAAATCCATTAGGATATACCTTGGACGGATTCTAAGAGCTTTAGGATAGCTCAAATCGTCCATAGGGTTATCTATGGAATGGATTTGGATAGCCTTAAGAGAAGATTATCCAATTAGGGTTTAGGGTGAAACCCTTAAGGAGTCTAATAGTATAAATAGACCCTATGGATGAGGGAATTCGACACACAACCTTAAGCAAGGAACCTCTGGTCGAATTCCTCCCCTCTCCTCTCTCCTAAATCATCTTGCTTGCTATTGGTGTTTGTAAGCCATTAGAGGAGTGACAATTGTGACTCTAGAAGCTCCAAGACAAACAAGATCAACAAGGAATTCAAAGGTATGATTCTAGATCTGTTTTAATATTGTTGTTCAATCTAATTAGCCATTAGAAGTCTTGGATTCAAAAGCATGTTTATTAGAAAGCTTAGATCCAAGCAATAGGGTTTGCATGCGCACATAGGAAAGTTCTTATGGCTAAAACCCATCACATTATCATGTGAGCCAACTCGTCAAGTCTACTCATGGGACTTGTCGAGTCCAGTAGTCAGACAACAATTTTTCATTTTTTTCAACTTTGAACAATTAACTAATGCATCAATATAATAGAAAGTTAACCCATGAAATTGCACATTGCACTTTATTGGTCGTTAATAGAGCGTATGTGGTTAACCAGCACAATAATATGGGACAAATATTGTTGGCAATGGGTTTCTCATAAATTATCATTGATCAATGGAGCATGTGTGGTTAATCAACACATTGATTAAATGATAAATGACATCGAGAGTATCAAGCTAATTTCCATGGTTATTCATACCTTGTTTGTGATCCTCAGTAACCCGGTCACAAACTTGAAGAGCATAATCGAGATTAAACATGTCATTTAAAAGTTCGATGAAGCGCAAAAGATCTAGGAATTTCATCTAAAACCTAATTCTTTTAAAATTTAATTTTTTGTGGTGGAATTGGTAAATCGCCATTTACATACCTTCGAATAATTTACAACTGGATTACGATGTGCCTCTTCCGAATTGTGATTTATTGTGTTGGGTCTTAGCCTTGATATTTCATTTGGGTGTTATATTAAGGATCTAAATCAACTCACTCGAATTTCTCCCTTTTATAGATGTCTAGTTTTGACAACTATGGTCTTCCTCATCCTTTAGGAAAAAGCTTTCCGTTTGAAGATGATCTTCAACGTGCCAATCAAGGTGAAAGATCGTTCCCTTCTTCATGCATTGGTGGAACTGGAAATCATACTTCACTTCCTCCACCTCCTCCAGTGATTCTCCCTGACCTACAATTTCGTCGACTTGAAAATTTTAAGGTCACTCAAGCCCTATTGGCATGCGAACACCGAGATGGAAGTTTTGTGTGTGCACATGTTCCAAAGATGAAGTATCACATTGACAGACTGGGAATGTTGGGTTTGGTTTTTCCGAGGAAGCTGGCTGTTGACTTGGTTCTTCAATCACTTCCTGCTTCATATAGTAGTTCGTTAAGGACTACTATATGAAAGACTACGATGTGACCCTTCTTGATCCAACATATTTGCTGCTAAAGAAGAAATTCTTTGGCGCACTGGTCAAGCAAATTTATTTGCAAAATCTACTTCCCAAATTTCTATGGACATAGGCAATTACAACGTTGATATTCTGGAAATGATTTCTTCTCCTAAGGGAAAGAAATCAGCCAAGGTCAAGATGTTTGACCGTAAAAGAAAGACCAAGTTTGAGATAGTTTCACGTATCACTCCTAAAGAGTCCATCTGTTTCTATTGCCAATTGAAGGGGCATTGGAAGCGAAGCTACATAGACTACCTGAGAGATCTTAGAGATGGTAAATTCAAATTGTATGAATCTACTTCAGGTACATCCACTATCTAACCGTGACATCCCCAATTTCACGGCCAGAAAATGACGGTTTAATTTATGCTTTTAAAATAAAATTAGAGTAATCCTTTGATTAAAAGAGTTGCGGAATTTGTTCCCAAAATAAAATATGATAAAATTTTATCAAAGCATTTCTTAAAGAAATGTATTTTCATTATATAACAACAGCTCGGGATGTCATATTCTGATACAGACCAAAATAATAAACAGTACATTATAAGCCTTACAACAGTTATTTACAACTACTGATTTATAATTAAAAAATATCTCTTCAACCTTGAAACTATGCTCGGGGTCCAGTACCTGTAATACAAAAAACTGAGTGGGTCAGGCGTGGGAGCCTGGTGAACATATAGGGTTTTCAACCCACAAATAAATAAATTTATTAATTTCATCAATGAAAATAAATTTATTAATTTCATCACCCAACAATAAATTTATCAATCCAAAATAAATTTATTAATTTTATCAACCAACAATAACCCTGATTACCTATTCTCGTTATCCTCACTTTACGTCCCTAAACACCTATCACAAGGGATCTAGTCTAAGGATTTTCATCGTGGTGACAACATTGCTTTAGGGGATTCCTCAACAATTTTTGTCATATAAGGCAACAATGTGGGGGATGGAGTACATCAAAAGAACACCAAATCTCATTAACACCTATAGGTTGCGAGCCTGCTAGCGTTCCACAGGACTATCTAGAAAAGTATGTGGTCGTCATCCACACTCCGTTAGATGAATGGATCACAATAATATCGAGGCCTCTTATCATTTTATTTCATCACACATCAACTATCTACCCATGTTTTACCCAACAGTTTTGTAGATAAAAATACTGATACATTTTAAAACCTGTATAAAACATTCATTTCAAATAAAATAAACAATATAATTACAAATAGCACGTATTTTATAGAAAATACTTCATATCTATGTGTACGATGAAAGTGACTATACACTCATTTGTTTTAACGAAATTCGGGATGCACTTTGTTACTTAAAACAATATTCTTCGATGAAACCGGAAGATTTTCTCAAGAACCGGGCTTCACGCAGGCAGAGTTTCAGTTTTAAAATATATTTTTCTTGGGAAGTTCGGAGCTTCGGGACTTGAGTCGGGTGCTAGGAAGATATACTAGGCTTTGGGGGTATTTCTTGCATTTTAGGAGAGATTTTAAGGGTGTAAAGGTGTAAAGAAAGTAAACAAAATCTGACTACCCTCGAGTTCTATTTATAGGTTTGGAACCTCGAATTATGTTGGGCGTGATATCCTTATACGTTGGGCGTACTGCGAGGTGGTCCAGTACATCTCTCATGCGAAGTAGTAAGCTACGTGGCCCATGTAACACCCCAAAATACGAGCCAAAAATTTCATTTTTGAAAAAATATTTTTAACAAAACATTCGAATTAAAACATTTACTGATTATAGTATTTTAATAAGATATCGCATGTTTGGAAAACATTTCAATAAACATAATAATGTCAGAGTACAAATCCCCAGGAAGTTCTCATGATGCGGAATACAAAGCATGTGTGTGATGGGCCAGTACCGCGCTAGCTTCTTCCCCTTCGAAGAAGGGGTACCTGAAACCAAAACTGAAAACTGTAAGCATGAAGCTTAGTGAGTTCCCCCAACCTACCACATACCATACAATCACATAACATGCATATATTGTCAGGCATATCTGGGTGCCCGACCTACCCCTTCGGTCCTCTCGACCGGATACTGTCTAGCATAACTAGGAGCTTTCCTCCCCTTCGGTCCTCTCGACCGGATATTGACTAGCATATCTGGGTGCTGGTCTCCCCTTCGGTCCTCTCGACCAGATACTGACTAGCATATATGGGTGCTGGTCTCCCCCTTCTGTCCTCTCGACCGGATACTGGGGACTATTTCACCCCCTACTACTACCACATAACACATATATCTCGTAATCTATCTAGCATGGCTGGGCATGATCTCCACTTCGGCCCTATCGACCGGTAATCTGGGGACTATCTCCCCCTACTATCACATAGCATCATATCATACTAGCACATAAACATATCACAGGTAGTAGCAAACCTAGATGATATCACAAAGACAATCATCTAACATACATCTCCTACTGGTGGGCCGACATTGTGGCCTTAGACCCATCGCTACTGGAAGGTAACTCACCTCGTAGTAGTTGCTGATCTGTGTGGGAATAGTCTGTCTGCCGTTGCTGCTGCTCCGGAAATCCTCCGGCTGTAATTCCCACAAAACACTTAGTCAAATACTGCTAACCACCCTCAGGGTAAATTGCCCATTTACCCTTAACAAGTCATGAGTTAAGTCATAGTCAACTGCCAGTTGACCAGACTCGCCGAGTTGGCTTGCCGACTCGCCGAGTTGGCTTGCCAACTCGCCGAGTCCCTTTCTCTATACCCAAGTCTTAATAGTCTTGCATCCTACTCGCCGAGTTGTATGAACAACTCGCCGAGTTCGCCTTCATCCGAAGAACACTCTAAGCTGTGACTCGCCGAGTTGTATGAACAACTCGTCGAGTTGTTCTTGAGACAAGAAGATTGCCATGAACTCGCCGAGTCATGGCATTGACTCGCCGAGTTACTTCATGAGTGAGTCTGGCTTCCAACTCACTGAGTCGTACCCTATGACTCACTACTCTAACTTGCAGACACAAAAAGGGAACAACCCTGGGACTCGCGACCCGACTCGCCGAGTCAGATGAACGACTCGCCGAGTCGGCCACATGCAAAAACCATACACGCGATTTTGCTTGGATCCAGCTCATTCCATTCATAGATCTGGGTTCCTAGGGCCTGGTTTACATGTAAAGTTTCCAACTTTACATGTAGAAATGCATATAATGGGGATTAGGGGCAAAATAATGGCTAAGAAGGTAGATCTAGGACATTCCAGCAATTTACTCCCATAAAGGTTATAGATCTGAGCTTCTGGAGCTCAAACAAGACAAGTTCTAGTGGATACTCAACCTATTACAAATTCTACTTCATGCACAAGCTTGGAAAAGGTTCAAGAAGAGCTCAAAAGGTGCTCTAATGGGGTGTTAAGCATGCAAACAGAATAGAGTAGAGATATACCTCAGAGAACTCTGAAATAGCACCAAGATATCTGGTCTCCTTCTCCTTTTCTTGCTCCACTCTCCTTCTTCTCCCAAAAACTTCAAGGAATCACTCTAATCCCTTCAATCTCACAAGAAACGAGTTAGAGTTTGATGTAGGGCGCTTTGAGGGTGAAAGGGGGCGAGCTTGGGTCGCACAAGCTAGCTTAAATAGGGGGCAAACCCTTGGAATTAGGGTTGCATCAAACAGCGATGACTCGTCGAGTCCAGGATATGGACTCGCCGAGTCGCCAACTTAAGCGTGCCCCCGGACCGCATCCCTACTCGGCGAGTCGGACCTACAACTCGCCGAGTCCAAGGCTAAAATGACGATTACTTAGATAAATTTTTACGTACCAGGAACCAGGTGCTACAGCCCAACTCAGACCAGTTACGCGAGTACACTGGGCGTAATTCGAATTTCCAAACTTCTAAAATTTGTAACTTCTGCATACAAACTCCTTTTTTTATGTTCTATATACCCACGCATAGGTGAGACTATGCTCTAAAACTTTCATTTAGACTCTGTCGGCTAATTTTGACTTTATTTTTAAAGTTATATTTTTAGCAGGCCAGAACAAGAAAAGTTCGTTAAAAATTCATAACTTCTTCATCAGACGTCCCTTTTTGTCTGTCTTTTTACCGTTAAACTACAATCAATAAGATCTTTGATTATTGTTTAGATTGTTTCAGCTAAAAATCACTCGATATAAAATTTGAGTTTTGGGCTGCATACTGCTAAGTTAAAACTTAGAAAAATCATAACTTCCTCATAGAAGTCAGATTTGGACATTCTTTTATGGACGCTCTCGGTTTAACGAACTCTACGACTTTCATTTAGATTGCTAAAGCTAACTATCACTTTATCGTAAATTCACTTTATACTTCATATAGCGTTGTGTCGGTTCTGTCGCGAAACTTTGACATGTCATATCTCTGGAATCCTTATTTCAACCATTACAGCTTTCTTAATAGATATCGACTTTATCTAATATTTATTTTAGACGCTCATTTTTATTCTTAATTCATTAAATTATAATAATTAAGCAAATAAACATAAAATTCACATAATATTCACATAATTCCTCTTAATTACTTCAAAATGAGTTACAAAGGTTAACCTAGACTATTACATCAACATTAGTACTTAGCCCAGAAACACGAGCGTTACAATTCTCTCCCCCCTTAGGATGATTTTGTCCCCGGAATCACACATCAACAAATAAATGCGGGTAGCGACTCATCGTGTCACTCACCGTTTCCCAGGTGAGATTTGGCTTATTCGCATATTTCCATCGCACAAGCAGTAATTCGACCATCTTGCGTCGCAACTTCTTAGTCTTACAGTCAACGATTACCTCTGCTTCTTCAATTAACCTCTTGCTTTCATCCAACCTTAATTCATAATATGGAATTATGTCAGGAACATCTCCCGTGAACTTCCTTAAATAACACACATGGAAAGTGTTATGAATACCATCTAGTTCTTCTGGTAATTCTAGCTTGTAAGCTTGATTCCCAATCCTCTGAAGAACTTTAAACGGTCCAATAAACCTTGGACTCAACTTTCCTGTTTTACCAAATCTTATAAGTCCCTTCCACGGCGAGACATTAAACAAAACCGAATCACCAACTTTGAATGTTATCGGTTTTCTTTTCTTGTCAGCATACCTGTTTTGACGATCCTGAGCTGCTAACATCCTTTCCCTAATCATTTTTAGCTTTTCAGTAGTCTGATGGACTATCTCGGGTCCTATAAATTGTTTTCTCCAGCTTCAAGCAAACAGGATGGCGTTCGACACTTATGTCCATACAAAGCGTGATAAGGTGCCATCTGGATGCTTGAGTTGAAACTGTTATCATAGGAAAATTCTACCAAAGGTAAATGTTCATCCCACTTACCTTGGAATTCCAGGGTACATGCTCTCAGCATATCCTCCAGTGTTTGAATCGTTCGTTCGCTCTGACCATCGGTTTGTGGATGTTGAACTACACTCAGACACAATTTTGTACCCAATTCCTCTTGTATACTTTTCCATAACCTCGACGTGAAATGGCTATCACGATCCGATACAATAGTTCAAGGCATACCGTGAAGGCTTGATATCTCCTTCACGTAAGCATTAACAAGTTTATCCATAGACCATTTTTCATTGGCTGCTATGTAGTGTGCACTTTTCGTAAAACGATCAACGCCACCCAAATCATGTCGTGACCGCTCTTCGTTCTGGACAGTTTAGTCACAAAATTCATAGTAATGTCTTCCTATTTACCTATGGGTACAGGTAAAGGTTCTAAACTCCCACATGGTTTCTAATGTTGTGCCTTCACTCTCGTACATGTCACACACTCGACCACATACTTTGCAACATCAAGCTTCATCGTCGGCCAGCAGTAATAGGGTTTCAGGTCCCTATGCATTTTCGTGAAGCAGGGATGAATCGAGTACATGGTCTTGTGAGCTTCTTCCATCAGAATATCTCTTATTCCTCCTGTCTTAGGTACCCAAATTCGATCTTGGAATACCTTCAGTCCTTGACTGTGTATACCGAAGACTAATGTTTTGCCCAAACGTTCTCCCTTTCGGTCATTCTTCTCTGAAGCTTCTTCCTGAGCTTTCTTTATACTCTCCACAATTTTTGAGACAACTTTAATTCTCAATGCTCTTGGCCTTTTCTTTTAAAGGTTTACCTTGCGACTAAGAGAATCAACAACAACATTGGCTTTACAAGGGTGGTATAGTATCTCACAGTCGTAGTCCTTGAGTAATTCCAGCCAACATCTTTGCCTCATATTCAATTATTTCTGATTAAAGAGATATTGAAGACTCTTATGGTCAGTGAAAAGTTTTCACTTCGTGCGATAGAGGTAATGGCTCCATATCTTTAGAGCAAATACTATTGCTGCCAACTCCAGATCATGAGTGGGGTAGTTCTTTTCATGCTCGTTCAACTATCAAGATGCATATGCTATCACCTTTTCTCTTTGGGTTAAAACCCAACCCAACACCAAACGCATCGCTATAGATAGTGAAGTCTTCAACTCCGTTGGGTAGAAAAAGAATCAATGCTTCTCATAATTTATTCTCTAGCAACTTGAATGCTTCTTTGTGTTTATCACTCCAAGTATAAATAGCTCCTTTGTGGGTCAAAGCTATTAATGGAGTAGCGATCGAAGAAAAGCCTTGGATAAAACTTCAGTAATATCCTGCTAATCCTAGAAAGCTTCGGATCTCCGTGGGACTTTTCGGTTGCTGCCACTTCATCACAGCTTCAATCTTTGTTGGATCAACCATTATCTCTTCTCGGTTGACCACATGACCCAAGAATTGGACTTCTTGAATACAAAAATCACATTTGGAGAACTTAGCATACAACTTCTCCTTCTTTAAAACTTATAACACTTCTCTCAAGTGTTTTCCATGCTCCTCCTGGCTTTTCAAGTAAATCAGAATGTCATCTATGAACACTATCACAGATTTATCAAGGACTGGTTTACAAAACTTGTTCATCAAATCCATGAATGCTGCAGGAGCATTTGTTAGTCCAAATGACATAACCAAAAACTTGTAGTGTCCATATCTTGTTCTGAATGCAGTTTTCTCAACATCCTGCTCTCTCACCTTTAGCATATAATATCCTAACCTTAGATCAATCTTTGAGAAATAGCTTGAACCTTGCAGCTAATCGAACATGTCATCAATCCTTAGCAATAGATACTTATTCTTTATTGTTACCTTATTCAGCTCTCTGTAATCAATACACATCCTCATGCTCCTATCTTTCTTCTTTATGAATAACACCGGAGCTCCCCATGGTGATGAACTAGGTCTAATGAAACCTTTGTCCAATAATTCCTGAAGTTGTGTCATAAGCTCCTTCATCTCTTTTGGTGCCAATCGGGACAATGCTTTTGCTATTGTCGTTGTTCCTGGTAACAAGTCTATTCTGAACTCCACTTGTCTATTTGGCGGTAATCCAGGAAGATCTTCAGGAAATACTTCCAGAAAGTCACACACCACTGGTATCCGCTGCACCTCTTTTTTCTCATTCTTTGCATCGATCATAAATGCCAGATATGATGTACATCCCTTGGCCAAACACTTTCTGGCTTTTATTGTGGAAATGATTCTAGAATTTACTCTACGTTTGTCCCCATACACTATAAATGACTCTTTCGCTTGTGGGTTTACTCTTACTATCTTCTTCTTACATAATATTTCAGCATCATTGGCGCTAAGCCAATCCATTCCCAGCACGATGTTGAAACCATTTAACTCAATAGGCAATAATTCCTTATGGAACTTATTCCCATTCACGTTGATGAATATGTTTTTCATGCGATGGCTAACATGTACAAACTTGCCACTTGCAACCTCGACTATTAAAGCATTAACTAGTTTGTCAACAGGCAAAGCTAGTTTTCTACAAAATTCATGCGAAATAAAGGAGTAGTTGGCTCCAAAATCAAACAAGATTTAGGCAGGCAATTTGTTTATGAGAAAGGTACCTGAAGCGACATCAGATTCTTCTTTTGTAGCTTCAACTGTCATCTGAAAGGCTCTCACCTTCGACTTTGGTGGAATGTTGGGTTTTGCTACCTCCTTCTTTTATGGAGAGTCTTTCAAAATGTGACCTTCCTCATTACATCCAAAGCATACCCTCTTGTTGGATGGACTCTCATTGGCATAATGCCTAGTATTTCCACATTTGTAGCAAGCCACCTGCTCACTACAGATCCTAGAGTGCTTTTTCTTGCATTTTTCACACCATTTTGCTTCGCCTCCTCCTCTTCCTCCAAACTTCTTCGAATTAGATTCGAAAATTTTCTTTCCTTGTTGGAACCTGAAGTTCCTTCAAACTTTCTCTTTTCGCCAACTTCAACCATGTTGGCGGTTCTTCCCTTGATCATTTCCTCAACAGACTTGGCAACCCAAATAGCTGCCTCAAGAGTAGGCGCCTGACATACTGGCATCGCATACTCCCATGGGAGTCCCTTTGCATACTTGTTAACTTTTGTCAGCTCGTCTAGGATGATGCGCAAAGCAAACTCCATCTTGTCTGTGAAGGCATTAGTGTATTCATCAACTGACATGCTGTCTTTCTTCAATGTCAGAAATTTCTTCTCCAACTCTAGCAGATTTTGGGTCGAGCAAAACTTGCGCTTGAATTGCACCAAGAACTCTGCCCAAGTCAGTTGTAGTGGCTCATTAGGGCTTAGGGTCTTCCCCAGAGTGTTCCACCAACAAACAGCTCCACCTCTAAACTGGCGTATGGAAAACGTGGTCTGCAACTTTGCTCTGCATCCACAGGTCGTGTAGGCTAGCTCCATTTCCGAGATCTAATCCTTGAATCCAATCGGATCCTCCTAACCAATGAAGTTCGATGGTTTTCAAGTCAAAAAGTCTTTGTACTTGCATCCAAGTCCATCATTTCCTCCATCATGGTTGTTTCGTCTATTAACTGGTGGGTTCGCTTGACCAATAACCCCAATGAAGTTACCTTCTTCAGACTGCCCTCCATTAACTTCGGTCTCTTATTGAAAGTTCTTCATGATTCTGCCAAAGCAGATGTCTCGTTTCTTCCATTTGATGATCCAACATTGTTTGGATCATCATTTGTACACCATTCGTTGTCATTGGCTTAGGTGCTGCTGCTGCAACTACTACTTGTTCAATCACAGGTAGTTGATTCCTATTTCTGTTCACGCTTCCAACTCCACTTCTGGTTCTTAGCATTTTTGATCTACACACTGAATAAGGTAAATTTAGATCCTTATTCATGATAGATAACTAAAACATCCTTATCACTCCGAAATGTTTACATGCTAGTTCTAATTCCGTCGTCATACGATTAGAATCCTAAACACATAAGATTTCACATTCGGTTGGCAACAAACCGTAGATCTGAACAAATAATATCATATATGGTAAAAATACAATATTTAGCACTTAAAAGCATTTTAGACAACTTTCCTAAAATAAACTAGTGCTCGTGTTTGGAATATAACAGACACACATCTCACAATTTCACTTAGCATTCTAAGTATAAGTCTAGAAATCCTACAAATTCCTAATTCGCTTAAACTAATACTCTGATACCAACTGTGACATCCCCAATTTTACGGCCAGAAAAGACCAATTTAATTTATGCTTTTAAAATAAAACCAGAGTAATCCTTTGATTAAAAGAGTTGCTGAATTTGTTCCCAAAACAAAATATGATAAAATAACTTTATTAATTTCATCACCCAACAATAAATTTATCAATCCAAATAAATTTATTAATTTTATCAACCAACAATAACCCTGATTACCTATTCTCGTTATCCTCACTTTACGTCCCTAAACACCTATCACAAGGGACCTAGTCTAAGGATTTTTATCGTGGTAACAACATTGCTGTAGGGGATTCCTCAACAATTTCTGTCATATAAGGCAACAATGTGGGGGATGGAGTACATCAAAAGAACACCAAAGCTCATTAACACCTATAGGTTGCGAGCCTGCTAGCGTTCCACAGGACTAATTAGAAAAGTCTATGGTCGTCATCCATACTCCGTTAGATGACCAGATCATAATAACATCGAGGCCTCTTATCATTTTATTTAATCACACATCAACTATCTACCCATGTTTTACCCAAAAATTTTGTAGATAAAAATACTTATATAGTTTAAAACCTATATAAAACATTCATTTCAAATAAACAAACAATATAATTACACATAACACGTATTTTATAGAAAATACTTCATATCTATGTATACGATGAATTTGACTATACACTCATGTATACGATGAAAGTGACTATACACTCACTTGTTTTAACGGAAATCGATCAACACTTTGTTAGTTAAAACAATATTCTTCGAGGAAACCGAGATATTTTCTCAAGAACCAGGCTTCACGCGAGCAGAGTTTCGGCTTAAAAATATATTTTTTGGGAACTTCGGAGCTTTGGGACTTGCATCGGGTGCTAGGACGATATACTACACTTCGGGGGTATTTCTTGCAATTTAGGAGAGAGTTTAGGGGTGTAAAGGTGTAAAGAAAGTAAACACAATCCGGCTGCCCTCGAGTTCTATTTATAGGGGCTGGAACCTCGAATTACGTTGGGCATAATATCCCTGTACGTTGGGCGTACTGCGAGGCGGTCCAGTACGCTGGGCATACACCGAGTATGCTAGGTGTACAGGTGGATCATCTCGGACACATCAGAGCTACAGGCACGCGGCTCTCGTACGAAGTAGTAGGCTACGTGGCCCAACTCAGACCATGAACACGAGTACGCTAAGCGTACTCCGAATTTTAAAGCTTCTAAAATTCGTAACTTCTGCATACGAACTCCGTTATTGACATTCTTTATATCCACGAGTAGGTGAGACTATGCTCTACAACTTTCATTTAGACTCCGTCAGCTAATTTGGACTTTATTTTTAAAGTTATATTTTTAACAGGCCGGGATAGGAGAAGTCCATTAAAAATTCATAAATTCTTCATTTAACGTCTCTTTTTGTCTGTCTTTTTACTGTTAAACTACAATCAACAAGATCTTCGATTCTCATTTAGATTTTTTCGGCTAAAAATCACTCGATCTAAAATTCGAGTTTTGGGCTGCATACTACTAAGCTAAAACTTCGAAAAATCATAACTTCCTCATACGAAGGCAGATTTGGACATTCTTTTTATGCACACTCTCGGTTTAACGAAATCTATGACTTTCGTTTATATCGCTAAAGCTAAAAATCACTTTATCGTAAATTCACTTTTTACGTCATATAGCATTGTGCCGGTTCTATCGCGAAACTTCGACAAGTCATAACTTCTTCATTATAACTCAGATTTCGGTATTCTTTATATCTCTAGAATCCTTATTTCAACCAATACAACTTTCTTAATAGATATCGGCTTTATCTAATACTTATTTTCAACGCTCATTTTTATTCTTAATTCATTAAATTATAATAATTAAGCAAATAAACACATAATTCACATAATATTCACATAATTCCTCTTAATTACTTGAAAATGAGTTACGAAGGTTAACCTAGACGATTACATCATCTTTAGTACTTAGCCCAGAAACACGGGCATTACACTAACTCTATTAAGTTGTGCACATTATCAATAAAGTTAATTTTGGTTTTGTCTTATTTACTTTTAGATTACTTGCAGTAGCATTTACGAAAATTGGTGTTTATAGTTCTTTTATTAGAAATGTTGAAAATGAATTTGATTCTTACTTATATCGCTTGTATTAGTGTTATAATTTACAAAGTAAGGAATGATTCTTATCACCCAAGTTTTCAATTGGGAAGAAACTTGGAATCATATGATTTGAATTGTGAGAATCTTGATCCTTGGCAAATTACGATTAATTCCTTGTTAACATATGAATGTGAGTCTAGTGAAGGCATAAAGGATCTGGTTCACATTGATGTGAACTGGTCAGATCCACCACAAAGGACGATAAAGTCTATTCATCATGATTTACTGTTGACTCAGTAAATATGATTATGCTTACAAGATTAAGTGTAATTCTGATACCTTGAAAAGTTTCAAAGTATAGCAGAATGAATAAGAAGAATTCATTTAGCAGAAAGATAAAAGTTTCTCGAATCTGAAAGGAAAGAAGAGTACTTTAGTATCATGTTTTATTATCATCTTAATGATTTAGGAACTATGTCACAATTGATCCTCTAAGGACACATTAGTGCATTTATATGACTAAGAAGAGAAATCAGGAATTTTTGAAATGGTTAAATCAAGAAGACGAGTCATACTTCGTTCCAAAATCAAGTTTTAGAGTTATACTCAAGTTACTCCAAGTTGCACCTTGAGTAAGATGTTCTAAGTAGGCTTACGTGTAGCGCCCGTAGATTCAGGCTACTCAATTTAGAGACGATAAACATATAAAATGACTTTTTTTATTGATGATTATTTAGAAAAAGTAATCTTAATTAAGTTTTAGTATATGTCACAAGGTTTCCATACATATAAAGAACGCCGAAATCCGAGTTATAACATATAAGTTATGATCTGTCGAAGTTTCGTGACAAAACCGACACGACACCGAGAATCGTGAAAAAATGAGTTTATGAAAGAGTACTTTTTAGCCTTAGTGGTCTGAATGAAAGTTGTATAGTACGTATCCACCTATGCGTGGATATAAATAACATCAAGAACAGAGCTCGTACGCAATAGTTACGACCTTTTGAAGATACAAATATCTGAGAGCATGACACGTGTCAGAAACCCTAATTTGACTGGACTCACGACATGAGCATTAATTCTCACGGCGTGAGGAGTCAAACAGACACTAATAGAGGTGAGTAGGATCGAGCTTTTGGACACCTTTCAGAACTATAAACACAAATGGTGGGTCAACGAGGTGAGTAGGATCGAGCTCATAATGTGAGAGGACAAAAATCAGCCTATAGATATCTATTTCGAGTACGCTTCCTTACACCAAATTCTTTCTTCTCTCTCTCTCTCTCTCTATCATTTGCTGAAGGCGTTCCGCGTCCCGAGCCCGACGATCACGAACCGCTGATCGTTTCTAGTTAGATTCTATCTAATCACGCTACTAATGTGAGTGCATAGTCCCTTTTAGGAACATTATTTTAATACAAGTATTGATTAAAATATTAAATATATGTGTGTGAAATATTTGTTATTGTCTGAAATACGTGTTAAGAGCATATATATGATTTAGGATACAAAGTAAACCTAAATTAATTAAGAGGAATCTTGGGTAGTATCTTCTTATGAGTACAAGTGAGATATACACAGAGGGTAGAACTTTAAAATATTTCATCAATCCGAGAGCGTGGATTAGACTTAGTCATTCGTCCCTAGTCCTAGAGTATGGATTGGACATAGTAATTTGTCATTGATCCGAGGGTATGCATTAGACTTTGTCAGTTGTCCTTAGTGCGAGAGTATGGATAGGACATAGTTGTTTGTTATTAATCCGAGACTATGGATTAAGACATAGTCAATTGTACCTAGTCCGAGAGTATGGAATGGGCATAGTTATTGATCCGGGAGTATGGATCAAACATACTCGATCCGGGAGTATGGTATAGGTACAGAGGTAAATTTTAGATCTGAGGGTATGGATTAGGTAAAGAGGTAGATTTTAGATCCGAGGGTATGGATTAGGCAAAGAGGTTAATTTTAGATCCGAGAGTATAGATCCTGTCGTTGTGAGGATTGACGGGGTGGGGGTAAAGTTTCTTATATATGGTGGAATTGTATACTTTATGAGTTCTAAAATATATATGATATAACATTGTGGGATTGAAATCTCTATGTACTCACCAGGTTTCCCAACGTGACCCATTCAGTCTATTTGTTTCACAGGTATCGATACGAAGCTACTTTAAAGGAGATGTAGATCACTAGTTTAAATAAATGTAAGGTCAATTTATGCTTATGTTTAAGTATTGACAATGACATCCCAACATTTTAATATGAGCAAAATAAATTTCTTCGGAAATGCTTTGATAATATATTTATGATGTTTTTCTATGAACAAATTCCACAATATATTTCTTTAAAAATATACTTTGATTTTCAAATAAAGCATAAATAAACCGGTCTTTTCTGGCCGTAAAATTTGGGTATGTCACAGTTGGTATCAGAGCATTAGTTTAAGCGAACTAGGAATTTGTAGTATTTCTATACTTAAATTTAGAATGCAAAGCAATGATTATGAGATGAGTGTCTACTACACTTTAGAGACGAGCACTAGTTTATTTTTGAAATGATGGTTAAAATGTTTGTCTATATGTCAAATGTTTTATATTATAGCTATACATATGCCTTATATGCTATTATTTGCTCGGATCTATGGTCTATTGCCGACCGGATCTAGAAACCTTATGTGTTCATGATTCTAAATGTTCGACTATAAAACTAGAACTAGCATGTAAAGTTTTGGAGTGATAAGGATGATTTAAAACGTCTTTCGTAAATAAAGATCTAAATTCGCCTAGTTTGGTCTATTGATCGAAATGGAAAGAACCCGAAGTAGAGTTAGAAATGCCAATGCAAATGGCAATCAACAGCCACAACCCCAAATTATTGAGCAAGTGCCTATAGTAGCACCTGCACCTGATCCAGTCACACTGGCTGGAGTACAAGCCATGATTCGGTCAATGATGGCCTAAAAAAGGGAAGATATGAGACCATTATTATTGAATAATAGGTATGAACCTTCCATGCATGTTGAACAACCTGAACTGAATGACGGACAGTCAGAGGAAGGAAACTACAACCGCACTATCAGTCAAGTAGAACCCCAAGTAGCAGAATGGAATGAACTGAAGAAGGGAATCAACAGAGATGGACGTATGTATAAGAATTTCTTAGGTGCCAAACCACCAATACTTTTCGGAAGCCCAAATCCAGTAGATATTATGGAATATATTCCTAAATGGAGATGGTATTTGAAAGCTGAAACTGTAGCGATAAGCAGAAAACTATATTTGTGGACAGACAACTGAAGACTAAACTCTTGAGTTGGTGGACGTTTTTAACAGATACAATTCCACGGGGAGAAGCCATGTGGATGTATTGGGAAGCATTCATGGAGCAATTGAAAATGCAATACTACTCAAAGATAAATCTGATAGACCTAAACAATGACTTTTAGAACTTGAAGAAAAGGAAGGTGATTGTTGATGAGTATGCCACCACATTCACCGAGAGGATGAAGCTATTCCCCTACTTTACTGCCTACTGAACTTTCCAAGATAGATAGATTTGCTAACAGATTGCCAACGGACTTTGGCCTGATGGTCAAAATGGCAACTACATTGAAAACAATTGTTAGAGCAGCTAAGAATGTAGAGACCTAGATAAAATAAAACAGTCTAGAAAAAGATAAAATGGGAGGAAAGAGGAAGATTGGGGTATCCTCAAGATCTGATAAGAAAGGAAGATTCAAGAAGTCTAACCTGGACGACCAAACGTATGGAGGTAGTGGTGGAACCAAGTGGTGTGAGAAGTGCACGAAAAAGCACTTTGGAAGATGGGATGGAGAAGTGACATGCTATAAGTGTGGTAGGACCTATCACTATTCCATAGATTATACATTCGACAATAGAGAGTGTTACGAATGTGAAGATTGTAGGAATATTTTGAAGAACTTCCCAAAAAAGAAGGAAGTTGCAAGGCAAAATGCACCGTCGAAGCCAAAGGCAAGAGCATTCCAAATGATCCTCGATGAAGCAGGTGACAATGTGAGGAATCAAGGATGAAGACTTCATATCCGAAGATCAAGATATGAAGTAGCCATAGTGACATATGGTGTAGCCTGTTAGAGGCATAGTATAGGTTAAAATTAAACGTTATGCAATCGTTTAAAGAAATAATATAAAGCTTCATTATGTTATCCGATGTGTTAAATGATTATGTAAAATTCTTGTATGGTAACTTCGAAAACTACGAGAAAATACTTGGGATGAGTATGAGTAGGTGTGAATAGTATTAGAGGCCTATACTACTAGAACCACAAGACTCGCACTTGGATCGGGGAAAGTCACAAGGTTACTAAGAAGCTAGTAATTAATTTTGTTTTGTTCAAGTATGTCGTTACCATCATTACGGTAATGACTAAGAAGATGATTGTTATTACGACCCTAGTGGTCATATCAAATAGAGCCCGACTAAGATGAGTATGTTACGTGGTTCAGAAAACCAAGATCGATGTAGCATCTGACTTAAGCCAGAAGATTGAAGTGAAAGATAATCGAAGTGATCAATAGAAGTATCATGCCCATTGTTTAAGTCCATTGTTTAAGTAAGAAGTCTATAACTAGAAACACAACATGCTAAAATGTGATTATATCACATTAGAACATGAAGGAAGATATATTACATTCTGAAATTTGACTGTAAAAGACCTGAGTCTAAGCGTTGCATCATACGATGAGAGGTCATTAGAACATGTCCCATCGGTTTGTTATGATAAATGGAGGAAACAACTTATTTTAAGTCTTTAAAGAATAAGAAGGAGTTTTCAATAAGGATTATGTAACTTGGAGGTTACGATTGGAAGTCCAACGTGAGATAGAGAGCAGCTGCAAGATTGAGCACCGCCTACAGTCAAGAAGTCCAAGAGTTAAATACCCATTCGAAGGAACATAGAAGTTACAATTATTACCTATGATGAAGAGATAATGCATGGAGTCATTATACAAGCCCTGTTTTGTTGATGATTCAGCGACTTAATCATCCAAAGGGTAGATAATTGTAGTGCCCGCAGATTCAGGCTAGACAATTTAAAGACGATAAGTGTCAAAAATGACTTTTTCATAGATGATTATTTAAAATAAATTATCTTAAATAATTTTTAGTATACGTCACAAGGTTTCTGTACATATAAAGAACACCGAAATCCAAGTTATAACATAGAAGTTATGACCTGTCGAAGTTTCGCGAGCAACCCGACACGACACCGGGAATCGTAAAAAAATAAGTTTATGATAGAGTACTTTTTAGCCTTAGTGGTCTAAATGAAAGTTGTAGAGTACATCTTCACATATGTGTGGATATAAAGATCGTCAATAATGGAGCTTGTATGCAAAAGTTACGACCTTACAAAGATACAGATGTCTAAGAGCATAACACTTGTCAGAAAGCCTAAACAGACTGGACTCACAACGTGAGCATTAATTGTCACGATGTGAGGAGCCAAACGGACACTAATCAAGCCTATAAAACACTTAAGAAGACTACGGGATTACTCTTGGAAGCCCACGATGTGAGCATATCATTCTCACGATGTGAGAAGTCATTCGGACACCTTTCAGAGCTATAAACACAAGTGAAGGGTCGACGAGGTGAGCAGGATCGAGCTCATGAGATGAGCAAGCATAGATCATGATGTGAAACGAAAAAAAATCAGCCTATAAATAGCCATATCAACCGTAAGCTTCCTTACACCAAATTCTTTTCTCTCTCTCTCTCTCTCTCTCTCGTTTGTTGAAAGTGTTCCACATCCCGAGCCTGACGATCACGAACCACTGACCGTTTCTAGTTAGATTCTATCTAATCATGCTAATAATGTGAGTGCATAGTCCCTTTTATGAACATGATTTTAATACAAGTATTGATTAAAGTATTAAATATATGAGTGTAAAATATTTGTTCTTGCCTGATATACGTGTTAAGAGCATATAAGATAATATATGATGATTTAGGATACAAAGTAAACCTAAATTAGTTAAGAGGAATATTTGGTACTATCTTCTTATGTGTACGAATGAGACATACACAGAGGGTAGAACTTTAAAATATGTCATTAATCCGAGAGTATGGATTAGACATAGTCATTCGTCCCTAGTCCTAGAGTATGGCTTGGGCATAGTCATTTGTCATTGATCTGAGAGTATGTATTAGACTTAGTCAGTTGTCCTTATTCTAAGAGTATGGATAGGACATAGTTGTTTGTTATTAATATGGGAGTATGGATTAACACATAGTCAATTGTCCCTAGTCCGAGAGTATGGAATGGGCATAATTATTGATCCGGGAGTATGGATCAGACATACCCGATCCAGGAGTATAGATTAGGTAAAGAGGTAAATTTTAGATCTGATGGTATGGATTAGGTAAAGAGATAAATTTTAGATCTAAGGGTATGGATTAGGCAAAGAGGTTAATTTTAGATCCGAGAGTAAAGATCGTGTCATTGTGAGGATCGACGGGGTGAGGTAAAGTTCCTTATATATGGTGGAATTGTATATTTTGTGATATATATATATATATAACATTATGGGATTGAGATCCCTATGTACTCATCAGGTTTCTGAACCTGACCCACTCAGTCTATTTGTATCACAGGTGTTGATATGAAGCTACTTTACACAAAGAGAGTTAAAGGAGATGTAGATCACTAGTGTAAATAAATGTAAGGTCTGTTTATGATTATGTTTCAGTATTGATGATGAAAACCCAAAGTTTTAATATGATCAAAATAAATTTCTCGGAAATGCTTTGATAATATATTTATCAAGTTTTTCTGGGAACAAATTCCGCAATATATTTCTGTAAACGTATACTCTGATTTTCAAATAAAGCATAAATAAACCGGTCTTTTCTTTCCATGAAATTTGGGGATGTCACATTACGACACGTCATGAAATGTTGAGTAAAAATGTTTTCTTACTCTTGCACATTTGAAATTGGTTGTTGTAACGTTTTGGTTAAAACAAGGGCCAACTAAGAACAATTATATGATGTGTCTTCTTGATAATAACCCACACTACTCTTGAATATTTTTTTGTCGAGAAATGTTCTTTGATATAGAATCTTATATGTCAAGAAGTCTGTGGGAGTCTTGTTGATCTTGAAAAGTTTCAAGATGACAATCAAGAATAACACTTTTAGTTATCACTAGCACACGACCTAAGGTTTATAACCTATCATGTTGATATATTCTTGTTTCTGTGCCCATTCCAGTTAAGTTGACTATGCATGTGAGTTCAATAAATTCTCATTTGATTGCATAAGGCAAAGCACCAGTGATAGTATGTTGATCTGTATTGGTAAGATGTTGAATAACTTGGAAGCATTAGTAGGCCCTTGTGCTACTATATGACAAGAAATTAAGATTAAGCAAATTCAGTCCAAATGGTTTTTAGTTTGTCATAAACCTTGTCTTGTGATAATGGTTGGAAATGACAAATTCACATGGATAGGAACACATACACCATAAAATCTAAGTAACAAGAGGTTTATCTCTACTTCATGAAAATGATTGTGAGGAAACGCATTAACTAGTAGATTTTAGGGGATTGATTAATATCATTAGAGTTAGCAGTTGTGATAATTGTGTTCTCAAATTTGAGTATGATTACGACATCCCTTTTCATAGTTTGAATTGTGAGATGGCAAATAGTTTGAACATTAGAGACTTATTGTTATAAGTTCTGAAAAGGTTTAAACACACATAAGTTATCTAATGAATGGTGTATAAGATTGAGAAGTTTAGATAAAGACTTGTCAAAGCGCCACGTATCAGAAATCTAAACTTTGGTAAGAAAGTCAATAGGTATTGATTTCTAGAAGTCCATTTGATTTCTGAGTACATGTCAAAGCTAGTGGGAGCATAATTGTTATGCTAGAAAGAGTATAGCTAGTGGGAGCATAATCGTTATACTAAGTGTTTCAAGTAAGCAATGCTGGTTGTGGGAAATAAAAGTTACAAATTTGCAAAGTTGCAGAATTTGAAAATTGTTTCGCTATAGTAAGGCTTAAGGGAGAGGGTACTAATACTTCATTTCAAATCTAAAAGTTTAGATTGAATTTTTGATGGAACTTAGTCATGAACATATATGAATATCATGTTGAAGTGATTCAACATAGGAAGATTCGATATATGGAAATATTATAGCAAGAGACTGTCATGTCTTTATGTAAGACATTGTGTATTGGATCCCATATGCTTCGAGTATAGGATTGATTGTATATGCTATAATAGTCACTCATTCTGATTTTCCAAATGACTATGGAATTAAGAGGGAAAAGGACTGGAACCTGATATGAATAAAGTTGTTAAACAACTATCAAGGACAATCTGAGGTTTACCAAAGATAGGTTGCTTGTGGATAGTTGAAAGTACCGTTTTAATTTGGACGGACCATATTGACATGTTCTGAATAGATGTAACTCTTGTTCAGAATTGATAGTCATATGGAAATATGGGAAGGTTTCCATTATGTGAGTTGGATATTGAGATATATGTGCGAGTTAGAAACCTTAATGCAAGAAGATTGTTCAAGGAATGCTCTTTGAATATGAGACTTCCTTTATATGGAATTATTTTTGTAACAAATATCCAATGTAATGTTTTGTAATGTCATTGGCAAAGTCTTTGTGACTTTGGTCCATCGACATTACAAAAGGATCATTGCATGTAAGTTTAGACTCTAACAAATTCTAGCACTGGGAAGAAATTGGTATTCTATGATTGTAATAAGGATTTGGAATTGGAAAATAAGCATCATTGGAAATGTGTTCAATTGATCTATTTCAAAAAGGAAGGACCATAGATAAACATAGTGTGCGTGCATGGATCATGGCATGACTGTTGTTTTAATTCAAGTATTAAATTTGATTGGTCGAAACATTATACAATGAATAAAGTCTGATTAATATAGTGATTAAATAATAAGTGTTTTATTTATAATCAAAGTTTTGAGACTATATTGGATTAGGTTTTTCTTGTGTTCCAGTTCGCATGTTTTACTTCCCGAATAACTAGGTTATTCAAACATCCAGAATCGATCATACTTTTGGAAGTAAGTAGTGAAGTAAGATTGTAATCAATATGACTGTAGATTATCTAAGAGCTTAGACATAGCATAAGTTTGTTGCAGTGTTCATGAGTAATCCTGAAATAGGATTTTGAGTATTGGATGGACCCACCCTCAGTGAATTACTTCATGGATTTTATCACGAGAAATTGTGAGACGATAATATCGTTTATTTTTTAAACAGGGACATATGAGTTTTTGTTTACAAGTTGGTTGTGCATTGATAATACGTAAACACATTAGTAACTAGATGTAATAAAACGTATTATTGTGTGTGATTTGATGAATAAATAGTACAAGAATATGAGTTGAAGTTTATCTATTCCTTTTACCCTAAATGGGATAAAATCGATATATGTGGTCCCCTCGATGATTTAATGATGGCACCCTAAGCGCTTGGCCAAGCCTGGACTGATTTGATTTGTTTAGTTAGTCAGTCATCATAAATTGGAAGTCGGGAAACAAACCTTGGACATAAACAATGATTATAATATATGTCTCATGTACATATGATATCTTGTAGAATGGTGGGATATTTGATCACTTATCTAAAGAACATGTCATTGACTAGTTCAAAGTTAGACATCGGCTTTTGAAAGCTACGATTGTTGGTCAAATTTTGAATTCATGCTTGCAATCATAGTTATTAGACTTATCCAAGTGAGATACTGTTGGATTAGGTGTCTAAGCCCATAACTATAATTGGTATGTACTTGATTTGATAGTAGCATGGTCCTTTTGGGTTGCCTTCACTCATGCAACTTAATAGGATGACTGATGGAGAGAGAGTAGGATTTATTATTTGAAATAATAAATTGGTACTCAAAATGATTTTATTAATATATTATAAGATTGATATCTTATTTGGAAATCCTATTGTTAATTAGTATTTATCCAAAAATTAATTTGGTATTAATTTTAGGATTAAAGGAACTGATTAATAATGTAGGGGTTGTTTTGCAAATTATTTATAGTTGTAGAACTGGGGTATTGGACTCCTTAGTTAGGAGTGGACAAAATCCAATAGTAAGGACCTATAGATTTCGTCCAAGGCCTCATAAGGAGGAGTCCATTGGCTGCTTACGCCTTGAGCAGGAATTAAGGTTTCCTCTAGAAACCATGGTAGCCTACAACTATATAAAGAACCCCACCACATTGGATTTTCAGCTCCATGCTCATGAAACCCTAATGTAGCCAATTTCCTTGTCTCCCCAACTCATCCTCCTGCATTGGGTGTTTGTGACTCCATTAAAGGTGCAACACTTGGGGCACTAAGCTTTCAAGAGTCAAGGATATTCAAGATTGTTCTTGTTATTACTACATAACAAGTGAGGTAATCTTCTAACCCTGTTTTCTTTATGAATTTCAAAATTGTATGCGAAATCTAGGGTTATTGCTTTGGTGTTCTATTTGCATGTTCAATTGGTGAAAAACTTAGAGCCAAAGCAATTAGGGTGTCATGATCACATAGGAATGTAGATATGCTCGTAACCCAACAATATCATCAATAAATACAACCATAGATCGGTCCAACATCTACCTGCACACCTAGTTCATGAGATCCAAGAACATTATCGGTGTGTTGGTAACCACAAACTCGTAATAACCGTAACACATCCTGAAGTTCATCTTTTGCACATCGTCACCCCTAACTCTCATCTGATGATATCCAAACTTCAAATCAATCTTAAAAAACCTAGACGCACCCTGAAGCTGGTCAATCATATCATCAATTGTCGAAAGTGGGTAATGGTTCTTAACTGTCAACTTTTTCATCTCCTTATAATTAATGCACTGTTGGGTTTTGAGCATTCTAACACTTCCTAAGTGTACATGCAACCCTAATAAACCTTGGATCTATGTTTGTCTAAATACACGCACAATTTGTTTTCCAAGGTTTATAACTTATCTAGCATGGCATGGGGAACTTTTAAACATAAAAGGAACTAGATGAATTACATACCTTTTGATGAGTGTTGATTCCTTGTAGTTTGTGAGCCAAGGACCAATAATGTGAATGCCTCATATGGAAATCACAAATCACCACAAACTTGGAAAACTTTATGAGAGAGTATACACACTCTTAGAAATCGGCCACACCTTACACACACACACACACTCTAGGGTGATATTTCATGAAAAACAAGCATGTTTATATAGTGTAGATGATTAGGGTAAACCCTAATAACCCATGTCTTTTCCTCTTCCAAGGATCCATGGGTTAAGAGCTCCATCGATCATCTATGGACTTCCATATAAGCTTAGCCCATTAACAAATGAGTATTAGCCTACACCATATAAATATAATAGCTCATGATTTAATTAGTCTTTCTTTTAATCACTAAATTAATTCATAATTAATTCAAGATTAAAACTAATTAAATAACATGACTTTATATTAATATATTATAACTTATAATATATTAATAAATCGTAAGTATTCAATTCTCATAAAATTATCCATAAATCGTTTGGGTGAAGTGCAACCCAAATGGACCATGCCGGGTCGGGTCAAGTATATACCAAATAAGTTATGGACTTAGACACCTTATCCAACAGACTCCCACTTGGATAAGTCTAATAATTGTATTTGCCTATATTAATTCAGGAACCAACCGACAATTGTAGCTCTCGAAAACTCTATTGAACAATGAAGCACCATTCTAGATAAGTGATCATATAGTCTTCTGTTCTCATGATATCAGTCGGACAAATACATGGAATAATGTCTTACTTATTGTCTGGCAGTTGTTTCTCGATTTCCGATTTGTTTGACAAAGAAATTAACTGAACACATCAATTTAGTTCCGACCGGGCCCGGTACGCGGGTCAACACAAAATCATCTAGGGGCCCAGATATCGCTTCTATTTCTAGAAGGAACAAATAAACTTCGACTCATATGCTTGTTCTACTACTTCTTGAATTGTACACAAAGGCACATTTTATAACATGAAGTTACTGATGCATTTACGTGCAATCAATGCACAAGTAACTCATAGGTAACAACTCATATCTCTAGGTTTGAAGACTTATATGATATTATTGTCTCACGATCACTCGAGATAAATTCCATGAAGTGATACAAGTGAGCGTAGGTTTATTCCAATACTTATAACTTATCAGCACTCATGAACGTTGTAGCAACCATTGCTATGTCTAAACACCTTTAGCCTTCTACAAACCCAATTCATGACAATCTTGATTCATACCTACTTCCGATGTATGACCGATTGTGGAGGTTTGAATACGTTAATTATTCTGGAATTCAAAACATGCAAAACTGAAACAATAGTAAATAACTGACAATGATAGCAACACTTTTCTCATAAATAAATCACAAATTTTATTCATCATCAAACGTCGATTACATTTTACAAGTTTCAGAAAAGGCTATCTAATCTATAAAACTAATATCGTCCCTCAGCCCGATGCGCCTCGCATGCTGCAAATGCTTAACCCTCGTCAGTCCCTTCGTAAGGCAACCGCACTATTTCTGTCACAGAAAATGTGTTGGGATCTGCCATGATCTCTCGGTTCCTTGGCTAAGGCAACCGCACTATTTCTATCACAGAAAATCTCCATAGGCTCCTTAATAGCTGGTATAACTCTAAGGTCTCCGATGAAGTTCTTTAGCCATATCGCCTCCTTCGCTGCTTCACTCACTGCTATATACTCTGATTCACAAGTCGAATCAGCCACCATCTCCTACTTGGAACTCTTCCAAGAGATTGCCCCTCCATTTAGGGTAAAGACCCAGCCCGACTGAGAGTGGAAGTTATCCCTATCAGTCTGAAAACTAGCATCACTATACCCCAATACTCTCAAGTCATCACTCCAACAAAGGGTAAGGATCCAATCCTTAGTCCTCCGTAGGTACTTGAGAATGTTCTTTACCGCGGTCCAATGAGCCTTTTTCCAGGGTTCCCCTGATATTTGCTGACCATGCTCAAAGCAAACGCCACATCAGGGTGGGTACAAGTCATAGAATACATGATCAAGCCTACAACGGAAGCATACGGTAATCAACTCATTTCTACTATCTCAGCCTCTATCCTCGGACTCTGAGTCCTACTCAGTTTAGCATTGCATTGGATCGGTAAATCTCCTTTCTTGGAATTCGGCATGTTGAACTTTTTCAACACCTTATCCAAGTAGGTACTTTGACTAAGTCCAATTAGTCTTTTACTCCTTTCTCTTAATATCCTTATCCCTAGGATATAGGCAGCTTCCCCTAGGTCCTTCATAGCAAAGCACTTCCCAAGATATGACTTAACCTCCTGCAAGGTTGGGATGTAATTTCCTAGAAGTAGTATGTCATCTACATATAGTACCAAGAAGCTAACTATACTCCCACTAGCTCTGACATACATGCAAGACTCATCTTCACTTCTCGAGAAGCCAAACTCTTTGACCTTCTCATCGAAACAAAGATTCTAGCTACGAGATGCTTGTTTTAATCCATAAATGGATTTCTCAAGCTTGCACACTCTATTAGGGTATTCTGCACTGACAAAACCCTCTAGCTGATTCATGTACACATCCTCAGCGAACTTTCCATTAAGAAAAGCGGTTTTGACATCCATTTGACATATTTCATAATCATGAAATGCATCAATGGCTAGCATAACCCTAATAAACTTAATCTTTGCTACCGGTGAGAAGGTTTCATCATAATCAATACCCTGAGTCTGAGTAAAACCCTTCGCAACCAGTTGAGCCTTATAAGTGTGAACTTTTCCTTCCATGTTTGTCTTCTTCTTGAAGAACCATTTGCACCCGACTATTTTACAGTGTGGTACATTGTCAACCAAGTTCCAAACTTGATTGTCATACATGGATTGTATCTTGCTGTCCATAGCCTCCTTCCATTTAGCACACTTCGAGCCTGCCATGGCTTCCTTAACACTGCTAGGTTCATCCAAATTTACCAGTGTACTATTGCTGATAAATGTATCACCTTCCATAGTAATATGAAAACCTTAATAAAACTCAAGTGTGTTCCTAACCTGTGTGGAACGCCTCGGAGGTACAGACTCGTCAGCTAGCTCAACATGAGTTTCCTCCTCGGGTTGATTGCTAGTGCCTGAGGTTCCTTCACCAATTGATTCTTGAATTTATTCAAGGTCAATTTGCCTCCCACTGTCTCCTTGGCTTATAAACTCTCTCTCACGAAAGACCCCTCTTCTTGCTACAAAGACCACATTCTCACAGGGTCTGTAAAAGAGGTAACCGAAGGATTTTCGTTGGTAGACGATGAAAATACACCTTTCACTTCGGGGTTCAAGCTTGTCATGAGTCTCACACCTCACGAAAGCCTCACAACCCCAAATCTTGATGTGGTCCAAATTGGGAACCTTCCCAGTCCACATCTCATGAGGTGTTTTGGTAACCTTCTTTGTAGGGAATAGATTAAGGATATGGGTGGCAGTCTCTAAGGCATACCCCCAAAAAGAGATTGGTAGCGAAGCTTGAATCATCATAGAGCGAACCATGTCTAACAAGGTTCGATTATGCCTCTCAGCTACACCATTTAGTTGTGGTGTTCTAAGAGGATTCAATTGTGAGACAATCCTACACTCCTTAAGATAGTCAAGGAACTCGTTGCTAAGATACTCACTACCTCAATCGGATTGAAGCATCTTAATGTTCCTGCCAAATTGATTTTCTACTTCCTGTTTAAATTCTTTAAACCTTTCAAAGGTTTCTGACTTATGTTTGATTAAGTAGACATAACCATATCTACTAAAATCATCAAGAAAAGTCACGCAATACTGATTAGCATCCCTTATGGCGGTTTTGAATGGTCCTCATACATCAGTATGTATTAGGTCCAACAAACCCTCACCCCGCTCACAAGTACCAGTGTAGGGTGATTTTGTCATCTTTCCAAGTAGACAAGAGTCACAACTATCATCCGATTTAAGGTCAAATGATTCCAAGACTCCATCCTTTTGGAGTTGGCCTATGCGTTTCTTGTTTACATATCCAAGACGACAATGCCACAATGATGCTTTATCTAGGCTAGTAGAAGAATCAATATACAATACATTATTTCCTAGGTTGTCTACAACCGACACAGTTTCATACACACCATCACAAGGTAATGCTTTAAAATAAAACACATTATTAAAGAAAGCATTAATACCACATTCATTATCAAACAAAAAAGTGAAACCTTGTTTGTACAAACCATAAAAAGAAATAATATTTCTCGCCATTTTTTAGACGAGTACACACATTTATTTAAATCTAACTTTAACCCACTACTTAGCAACAAGGTATAAACTCCAATCTTGGAAATAGGTGAAGCCTTCCTATTTCCCATAATTAGGTTTATCTTCTCGTGCTCTACATCCTCACTTCTTCTTAGGCCCTACAAGTCAGAACATATGTGAATACCACATCCTGTATCAAGCACCCAAGAGTTAGAATATGGTGAGTTATTAGACAATATTGTGTAAATACCTGTGTAGCTGGGTTTCACTTTCCCATCCTTTAGATCCTGCAAGTACTTAGGGCAATTTCGCTTCCAGTGCCCCTTGTCCTGGCAATAGTATCAATCAGCATCCTTGGGAATGACAAAAGGAGTGACAGAACTGCTCTTGGTCCTTGATGAGGAGCCTTCAAAAGACTTTCCCTTGGTACCCTTCGAACGGGACTTCCTCTTTTTCCTTTTTCCTTGCCCGATAGCCAAAACAGGGGTAGATGTTGGAGTAGGAGTAGTAGAGGTAACAACCGACTTGCCCTTAAGACCGGTTTCAGCGGTCTTCAAGAGTGCTTGAAGTTTGCTAAGAGTAACTTTCTCCTTGTTCATATGATATGTCATACGAAATTGGTCATAACAAGAAGGTAAGGAGTGCAAAATGATGTTAATTGCCATCTCCTCAGGGAAGTTCACGTTTAGCTTGAGCAAACAGTCCACATACCTTTGCATCTTTTGCATGTGGCCCGTGATGGATTCACCATCCCTCATACGGGTTGTTATCATGGAGGAGATTATTTCATACTGCTCCTGACGAGCACTCTGATGGTACCTTTCCATTAGGTCTTGGTGTATCTTAAAAGGGTAAAAGTCCTTATAGGACTTTTGGAGCTCGGTTGTCATCGTGGCCATCATGATGCATGCTACCTTGGTAGCATCTCTCTCATGCGTCCTGAATTCAGTGATCTCCTCAGGAGTAGCAGTGGACTTTAAGCTCCTTTAACAACTTATCGAGGACGTATTCATTATCCTCATAACGAGTAACCATCCTGATGTTCCTAATCCAGTCCATGAAGTTCGAACCATCAAAGATGACTCTCCCACAAAGATTCATGAGAGAGAAAGAGCCAGTTGGGTTAGAGCCCAAAGCATTGTTGTTGGAAGACATCTGAAAGAAGAAAGCAAGTTTAGATTAGATATATAGAGGCCATAATAAGACACCCAAATGTAATATTAAGACTAGGATCCAATCACAATATATTATACTTAGAAGAGGGATGCCGTAATCTAAGTAATAACATATTTGAAAGGTATGTGAATGACGATTCACCAATTTCCACCATGAAAAATGAAATGAATTATTAGGTTTTAATTGGATTTGAAATTCCTAGATTCTTTTGAGATTTATTGAAATTTTCAATGGCATGTTTCAATCTCGATTGTGCCCTTCAAGTTTTGTGATTGGGATGCCGATGATCACAAAACAAGGTGTGAATAACCATGCTAATTCACTTGGTACCCTTAATATTATCACCTAATCAATGTGTCGGTTAACCACACATGCTCCATTAATCTATGACAAACATTAAGTCACCCTTCGTGATCCTTACTAGTCCAAGTTAGTGTGCCGGTTAACCACACACGCTCCACCAACGACTTGGTAAGGTACAAAGTGTGAATTCCAAAGACTAGCACCATGTTCACATTTTTCCTAAAGTAACTAAGATTGGGAATTAAAAATATTTAGTTACTTTATAATAATCATTACACTTTTAATGAGAATTTAAAGTCATTGTCCTACCCATTCGGCTAACGACCCTCCACCGATCAAGGAAACGGTGGGTGAGAGTGGACACCCATTAAGCTGCCATTTTATAGGCAACAACCTTATACCCCCCTTATAGACCGGCTTCGTGAATGAGGCCTACTAACGGTAAAACAACTTATTCTTATACATATATATATATATATAATAATTAGCCATTAATGTTATAAATAGTATAAGTGTTGAATTTTAACTATTAAAACTCTAAGGGTTGGGATTAAAGTTTATTAAAGTGTGTGAAAATTTACAAATTCCAAAACTTGAGGGCAAGTTTTGTAACCATTCTCAACTTTTCATTTCATAACTTATGAATTAAAGGTTCATAAAAATGAGGACTCTTCATTTTTATGTAACTTATGTGTTTTAAAAGAAGTGACCTTTGGATATCCATAACTGGAGGACAAATTATGGACTCCATTAAAACACATAAATGATCAAGAATTAATCCTAAACAATTCAGCAAATAATTCCTATCATCTTCTAAATTCATAAGAACATGAACATGATCATCAAAGTTTCAAGAATTATATGAACATATACAAAGCATGAAATTTTGATATAAGCTATTGTAAATGGATTAGAACGACCATTACACCAACTAAAACAAGTTTTAAAACACGAAAACAGTTTAGGATAATGTTTCTAGTCCATTTCCAGTAGCAGAAGTTGAAAATTTGTATTCTGAGGCTTCTTCTCGCCGAGTGCACGAACCTACTCGACGAGTAGGATGAATTTGGTAATAGACTCGGCAAGTCCCCCCAAGGACTCGGTGAGTCCCCCCATGGAGTCGGCGACTTCATCATGCAGACAACAAGAAAATCGACTTTTTCACTATTTTGCATCAAATATCAAACAAACAAGCCTAGGCTCTAATACCACTGTTGGGTTTTGACCATTCTAACACTTCCTAAGTGTACATGCAACCCTAATAAACCTTGGATCTATGTTTGTCTAAATACATGCAAAATTGGCTTTCCAAGGTTTATAACTTATCTAGCATGGCATGGGGAACTTTTAAACATAAAACGAACTATATGAATTACATACCTTCTGATGAGTGTTGATTCCTTGGAGTTTGAGATCCAAGCACCAATAATGTGAATACCTCAAATGGAAATCACAAATCACCACAAACTTGGAAAACTTTATGATAGAGTATACACACTCTTAGAAATCGGCCACACCTTACACACACACACACTCTAGGGTGCTATTTCATGCAACATAAGCTTGTTTATATAGTGTAGATGATTAGGATAAACCCTAATAACCCATGTTTTTTCCTCTTCCAAGGATCCATGGGTTAAAAGCTCCATGGATCATCCATGGACTTCCATATAAGCTTAGCCCATTAACAAGTGAGTATTAGTCCACACCATATAAATATAATATCCCATGATTTAATTAGTCTTCCTTTTAATCACTAAATTAATTCATAATTAATTCAAGATTAAAACTAATTAAATAACATGACTTTATATTAATATATTATAACTTATAATATATTAATAAATCGTAAGTATACAATTCTCATAAAAATTTTCATAAATCGTTTGGATGAGGTGCAACCCAAATGAACCATATCGGGTCGGGTCAAGTATATACCAAATAAGTTATGGACCTAGACACCTTATCCAACATGCACATCATGTGCAAACCATCCTTCTTTTCCACGAATAGGATTGATGCTTCACAGGGTGAACTTCTATGCCTAAGAGATTCATTTTTCAATAACTTCTGCGGTTGTGTGGACAACTCTTGAATTTCTATTGGTGCTAAGCGATATGTCACCTTGACTATCAGGGTCGCAACCAAAACTAAATCAATCAAAAACTCCACCTGCCTCTCATAAGGCACCCCTAGAAAGTCCTCAGGAGACACATTTGGGAACTCCCAAAAAATAGGTACACGGTCCACAATTTTTTCTCTGCTACCCAAGTATCCATAATATATGCCAAAAATCCATAGTAGCCTTGTTGAATGTACCTCTTAACGCTCGCAACTCAACAAATAGTTGGTCCCCACTGAGATCCCTCGTCATGAATTACTAGTTCTCCCCCACTTGGCGTTCGAACTATCATTAATTAATGCTCACAATCAATGATAACTTCATTATGAATAAACCAATCCATGCCCATAATGATCTTCGAACCTCATAGGGAATAGGGACCATATCTATTAGATACCTCTGTCAGAATAGCTCGAGAGCACAACCACGATGAACTACCGGAGCATCATGATACGATCATCAACAATCTCCACCTCCAATGGGTAATCTAAAGCTCCCAGAGCATCACTAAACTTATTGCAAAGTGCAAGAGACACAAAATATCGGGTAGCTCCTGAGTCGAAAATTGTTGTGTCAAAAATTGGTTTATACTTTGCTTTTCTAGGAAATTGTATTTGAATGTAATATCATATTTGTGTTTGCGGTCAGGAGGTGTTTACGGCCGTAAAGCCTGTTTACGGTCCAATGGGTGTTTACGACCGTAAACCCATTCAGCCCATGTTTCTCATGTGTATATATATAGGGGTGAGGGGTGTGACAAACAGATTGACGAACACTGGTGGAGAGCTTAAGTGTGTGTATTTGAAGGTGTTCTAGAAAGAGAAGAACAAGTGTGTGTTAGTGTGTGTGAATCTTGTATCCGGATCTTCATTCTAATCATATCATACAAGATTCATCCTCTTCTTCTTCTCCTTCACTTCTATTTGATCTGACATCATCCAATTAATTGGGATTCCGCACCATCAAACGGATTTGATTGATACACAAGCAGATTTGGGGACTTACAGTTGGTATCAGAGCTTGGTTGTATCAAACATTTTTTTCAGATCTGGAGCTTATTTGATCTTATTTTGAAGAGTTTTTTGCGTTTTTGGATAGATCTGTCAAAAATAAGGGGGGTTTATTCTTCACATTTTTCCTAATAACGAGTTTTTGATCGAGTTTTGGAACAAAAAATGTGAAAAAAATGTTGTTTTTCGTTAAGAAGAGCTATTTCCGAAGTGTTTACGGTCTATGAGGAGTTTACGGCCGTAAACGTGTTTACGGTCACTGGAGTTTACTGTCGGCGGCTTGCAGGTCGGAGTATACGGCTCGGCGGTTTGTGCCTTTATATAATTTTATATAAAAAATGGGAACGGAATTTAGTTTACTGGGAATCGAACCCGAGACATGTAGTTCACAATCAGCGCACTTAACCAACTCAACCAACCAATTCCTTGTGACTTAACATCAAATTTTTAAACTTAACCTCTCCCAGTCGCTTCTAAGTTTCTCAATTTAATATTTTTAACCCAAAAATTCAATTTCTTTTATTTTAAAATTCCATTTTCAGCCCAAAAATTTTAGTTTTTATTTTTTTATTTTATTTTTAACTTTTGACTTTTATTTTTGCCTTTTTGCTTAAAATTTTGTCTTTAACTTTTCAAGTTTGACCTTTGACTTTAAATTTTGACTTTTTTATTTAACTTTCAAATTTTCAAATTTAGCTTTTCGGTTTGACTTTTAAGTTTGACTTTTCAAGTTTGAGTTTTTAAATTTGAATTTTAATGTTGACTTTCTCGTTTTGTTTTTAAGTCAAAGAGCAATTAAAAAAAAAATTAAAAATAAAAATGAGTTCCACATTAATTCCGGTAAATGAAGTTTCATGTACTCCATCTTGTGTTAAAACTATTAAATTTTTACAAGAATCAATACATCTAATCAAAAGGGAAAATGAGGATCTAAAATATGAAAGATACACCATTAGGAAAGAACAAAAAACGTTAAAAGCTTAATTAGAAACCAAAATCAAGGATTTCCGAAAACTCCAAGAAGATTACAGCATCAAGTGTGAAAATTATGATCACATTAAGAAAAAACTTGCTGCTATAACTGAAGAACTTGACACTTTGACAATTAAGTGTGGAAAAATAGATATTAGTTTCAAAAATTATACTGCGTCAAGTCAGACAATGGAGTCCTTATTTGAAAACCAATTAAAATTCAAAGATAATCAAAACAAGGGTCTAGGGTATGATTGTGTTCGTCCACCTTTCAATCATAACTACACATCCATCCCTCTAACACAGGTAGAAATTGACAAGGAGGCACATCTCCAATATGGGAAACCTATTGTGGTTGTGCCAGAAAAGGATGAAGTGAACGTTTTAAATGATTCTGTTACATGTGCAGGTGAATTAGCAGAAGATGAGAACAAGGAGAAAACTACTGAACAATCCAATGACTCCTTGAACTCTGAATCTGTTGCTTCGAACTCAGTTTCTTCTGATCAACCTGCTGTTGGTAAATACAGGCAACCAAATCAAGTGAAACAGCCGACTTGCTGCAAATATGCAAGTGGGAACAACCAGAGACAAGGAAAGGATACGCCACCAAGGCTAGGAAGAAATAACTTCACAGTGAACAAAAAGAGTTGCTTTCACTTTGGAACACCTGGACACATTGCCCGAAACTGTCCAAATTGTGCATATGTTCCCTACTATACACAAGGCAGGCAGAAAACTATAGGGTTTCAAAACACTCCATGGATGATGGCAATGGGCCCCTGTGACGAATTCTAGGTTAAAAGCCCAAGACTTGTCTTTTCCCTATAAATAGTCATGTATTATTAACAATTAGGGTTAAAAGAGTGAGGCAAAATGAAGCCGCCACGTTGTGAGGTTTCTTGTAGAGTTAGATTCTTATTTCTTAAGTGTAATTTGTTCCTCACAATTCAATAAATCGATTGATCATTCGACATAATCTTCATATTTTTGTTTGTTCTTATTTTCCGCATCTTGTTCATCAAATCTCAATTAGGGTTTTAATCCCAACAAGTGGTATCAGAGCGGGTCTTTGAAGATCTATTGATTTTTGAAGTATCGGTTCTTGATTTGATGATTTTCTACATAAGTTATTGAAGATTATTGATGTTTTGGCGTTTGGAATCAAGATTTTTGTTCTATCTACTGTTCATGGAGGCTTATATATTCATCTACTGTTCATTGGGTAATTTTGTTTCATGCGATTCGTATTTTGTTCTTATTTTCTAAATTGGATCTGATCTTTTTTTTTTTTACAAAATCGATTCATAAAATATCTTTTGATCTGGCCCAATGATTTGTTGCTCATTACTGTTCACTGATCCGATTGTTCAAGCCCAAGTTTTTTTTTCTTCACTTCCTCGTTCCAGTTACTTGTTTTTATCATCCATCATCGACAATATTATCTTCCAATCCGGGTTTCTCATTCATGTTTCGATCAATTGATTTGTGTTTGAGATTCGATTGTTCATTGAGATTCATATGTTTTCTTCAATTTCTGATTTAATGTTTGATGACCGAATCTAAAAATCGATGGTGATCTTTTGGACATTCGAAAGTTCTTATCTAATCACATTGATCTTGCGTATGCTTAAAGTCGAACCACCTGGAAAAGCTTTTCTGTTCCAAAGTGTTTCAATGATGAACATGTCGATTATGATTCGTGTTTTTTTTTTGTGATTCTTGATTCTTTTGAATGACGGCATTAGTATGTACGATGATGAACGGGTGAAGTATTATAATTAATTGATGGAGTTAGTACTGATCTTTGATTAAATGTGATGTTTTATCTGGGAATCGACCTGCTTGATCTGGAAATCGTGTTAACAACTTGATTTTACCGCTTGGCGTTACTTGATGTCTATGGTCAATGCAAGAAGTTGAGTTCGGCTAAATGGGTCTTGCAATTTGGTGCTTCACATTTTTTAGGTTCGCTGTGTTATGGGTCTTGGAATCGTGGCTTATGTCAAAATCGGATGTGTGATGCGAACTATGAAATCGGAAATTGGGGCTCAATCAGAACGATTCGGGGACTCAATTGGGATGAACGACAGTCAAAAAGAAAAGTCAAAATTGTTGTGAAAGCCTTTACCTGCGAACAAATGAAATCGTATCTCAACTAGGATGAACAAGGTACAAAACGAAAGTTAAAATTGACTGTGAACATTGGAACGAAAGCGACCCTATGGTTGACTTGGCTAAGGTTTCGCTCCTTATTCTCATCGTGATGCTCGGTTTCACTTTTGTATCAATGAACTTGGGTTCGCTTGTTTAGTGGTTGGGGCGAACAAAGGATGAACCGAAAGCGAAAGGGTGATTCGCCTGAAGGCACTTGAAATGGAAATAGAAACGAAATGAACCATTTGGCACCTGTTCTTGAGCTTGGAATGAAAGAGGGGAGGACCGAAAGCGAACCTATTGACTGGGTTTCGCATCGAGACTATAACAATTTGGCACCTGTTCTTTGTGATCCGGCTTGGAATCGACTACCAAAATGCTCGGATTCGCATCTTCATTCTCGGAACAGAAGTGTAATTCGTGGGTGTTGATTATTTGGATTTGTGGTCTCATATGCGAACATCCGTTTGAAGTCGCCATTCTAGTCACTGTTCGTTCGTTTAATCATTCGTTGCGTTCTTATAATTAGGGGTAAAGTGGATGAGAAAGCTTATGTTACATTAATGGTCCCTCCAACTTCAGCGAATTGACTCTTTTGGTCCCTATACCTTTCATGCCTTGGCAGTTTTGGACCAATTCCAGATTTTGTTGCAAATAAAGGGGTATATTGATGCAGAATTACCATTCTAGCCCCTGTCTTTCAGCAAGTGACAGTTTCGGCCCAATATTCAGAAAAGTTTACTACTTTGAGGGCCGGTGAACAGTTTTGAATTTTTTAACGCACATATTTTTTTGTGAACAGAAAAATATGGATTCCATCAAGTCTTGGTGGTTCGGAAAGTCGTTTTTCGTGATAACGTCAAATTTTCACGGCTTTTTCCGGATTGTATACTTCATTGATTATATCATTTTGTCGCGGGGGAGCTTAGTAAATTTTTATCCATTCAAGATCATTCTCATGACCATAAGAAGGCTTTATAATCACGTTTTCGATTATAAATCGGGGGAGAATTTGGTATGGCCATTCAAAATTGGAGTTGTGACTTTTCAAAGTTGAAGATTTTTGATAAAGTTTGTGGTAGAATTATGAAGGTAGCTTTTACAGCGGAAGTTCTTCATTGAGCTCTGCTAAAGCTTTTACAGAGAAGTATCCTTTACAGCGGAAGTTCTTTATCGAGCTCTGCTAAGGACTTGTTATATCTCCGACTTCTTGTATTTTCTCGATCAAGTGGCGTTGCGAATCATAAAGTTTGGGTTGTTACATGATATTTTTTGATGGCTTATATCATTAGCTTATTTGAAGATCATTGTGACTTGGAGGGGGAGCTCTTCAAAGACAAGAAGTGATTCGGTTTCTTTGTTCTGAAATGGGTTTTTATGGCAGGTTTGGTTTTCATGAAGATTCTTTGGGATTACATTCGAAAATGAAGTTTAAAGACATTACTTCAGTGCCTGATTTATATATCCTAGAGCCCGTGTTTGAAGACTATTGAAGAATCAAGATTCGTGGATTGCTTCATATATTCCTCGTTGCAGATCTTTTTATTTGCTAGATGCTTGTTTTGGAAGTTAAAGCATTGTCATCCATTCCATACTTTGAGGGGGAGATTGTAGGGTTTCAAAACACTCCATGGATGATGGCAATGGGCCCTTGTGACGAATTCTAGGTTAAAAGCCCAAGACTTGTCTTTTCCCTATAAATAGTCATGTATTATTAACAATTAGGGTTAAGAGAGTGAGGCAAAATGTAGCCGCCACGTTGTGAGGTTTCTTGTAGAGTTAGATTCTTATTTCTTAAGTGTAATTTGTTCCTCGCAATTCAATAAATCGATTGATCATTTGACATAATCTTCATATTTGTGTTTGTTCTTATTTTCCGCATCTTGTTCATCAAATCTCAATTAGGGTTTTACTCCCAACAAAAACACCAAGAGGGAGATACCCCAAAAGAAACCCCTCAAGGTCATGTTCAGTTAATGGTGACTGGAACGCGCAGAATGCCAAGAATCAAACCCACAAGGCCAAGAATCTAAATCCCAAGGGCAAGAAGGGAATGCCGGCCAAGAAGCCAAATCCAAGGGATGCTCCTGTGAATCCAAAATCAAAGTCATCCGAACGGCCAGCTTCGAGTTCAAAATCATGTTCCGAGGCACCCATCACATCGAAAAAGAAATGGGTTAAACCCAACTACAAATGGGTTCCAAAGGCTCACTCTCCCAAATCTTCTAACGATTCTAATATTTCTACATCTTCTATTTGTGATAACCAGGACATGTCATGGGAGAGAGTACCATGAAAGGATGACAAAGGTCAACCCGGTTTCAACTGGGTTCCAAAGACCAACTGATCCTGCTCGGTGTCGGAACAGCTATGGAGGCATATCATCAGACTTTGGTTTGTTGATAGTGGCTATTCCAGGCACATGACAGGAGGCATCTCTCAACTGTGCAACACTCAGAACTTTGTTTGAGAGTATGTGTCCTTTGCGGGAAAAGAAGAAAGTAAGGGATCACATGGGGTTTGTGCTTAACGACATGAAGAATTTTCGGATCTGTTCTAAGGTTACACGTGTTGTTCTCAGACCTTCTGGATGCAAATTCAATCGGTGACTTACGGTTTGCATTTTCTTCTATATACTCCTGAGTTTACCTTACACTGATTCATTTTAAAGACAATTTTTCATTTTCTTATAGTTTTTATTTGGTATGTATTATTTGGGAAGTGATATCAACAAGTGATAACAGGCAATCTGAGTCTGTGTAAAGTACCAAAGTTGAATTGTCTAGGCTCTGTGTTCGATGCGCTGGTAGGCACGCAGAATTTTAATGGACTTGACTAGGTGCAGATGAACTTAAGAAATCAAATGACTTGACAAATCTTGACCTAGATAGATCCGTTTAGCCTAACAATACAACGCTCGGATAAGTTGAGCATGGAGATATACATGAGAATCCACAAGTCACACTAAACAACCCGTATCTAGAACTATGGTTTAACTTTTCCTTGATGTACGGCTTATGTGCTTAATTCCGGTATTGATAGGGCGACTGGGGAATTTCGATAAAGTAGGTATGTAGAAAATTATTTTCTTTCTTTCTTACTGTTAGCCATATGTTGCCTCCTCTACGTGATTGGAAGAGATCCGACCTGGACAGCAACATATGCAAATCTATTTCTCTGCATCTTATATCTATGAAATTCCTCCTATCTGTTAGTCATATGTTGTCTCCTTCGTGTGATTAACAATCCGACCTGGTACACAGCATATGAAACCTTCTACTTCTCAATCCCTCTAATAACTATAATTAATAATAATCTAAATCTATCCTCTCTATGAATAATAGTCTGCTCACCTAAAGTAAGGAGTATCTCGGAAGTTCTTGATTATTGGGGTATATCAGGAAGCGGGAAACACGTTCTAGTAAATCTAAAATTGAACAATTCTAGATTGTCTGTAGATCTCGTTGCTCAATTTAGGTGGAAACCAATATCCTTGGTCGTCGTCAGATGAATGGTCCTTAGGAAGTTTTATCTAGGAATATAGAATCAACTTGTCTTGTCACTGATAGCATTCCTAAAATTTGTCACAATGTTTCGTGCTTAAGTGGACCACAATACCAACGATCGACCAGATCTATTCATGAAGGGGAAGGTACCGATAAACGGATTAAGGCTGTCTCACAACTTTGATCCCAAATATTTTTGTTTTTGTTAAATTTGTTAAATTTGTTCAAAGTTTTCCTCTATGCACAAATTAAGGAGAGAATTAAAAATATATATATTCAAAAAATCAAACAAAAATCAGAAAAATTTAAAAAACAAACAAAAAATCAGAAAATTTCAAAATTCAAACAAAAAATAGAAAATCAAAGTTTTTTAAAAAAAATCGTGTTATTTCTGTTTATTTTTTTTAGAAAATATCAAAAATACAAAAATATTTTTTGCGTGTGCTAATTTTTCTTTTAGTTTTGTTTTGTCTTGAAAAGTGATTTCAGGCGTAGATGAGATTCGTGGAGACTGTATTGAAGATTTTCTAAGCCAAGGCTTCATCCGTGAGCATCGAAGAATTTTCATTCGAAGGAGCAAGAAATGAAGATTATTCTTTAAACATTTAATCCTTCAACCCCTGAAGCAAGGTGAAGCTGAAATTGAAGATTATGTCACAGATTGCATTGAAGCCGCCTCAATCAGTCCGTTGTTATCTTAAACCTGCTGAAGTGATCTAGAAGATTATTTCTCTCTGATAGTTCTCTCTGAAGATTCTCAAGCTGAAAGCGCTATCTTTCAAGAATCAGTACAAGAAGCCTCCTCACCCAATGTGCATTCAGAGTCAAATCTTGAAGAAATGCCCAACTGCTCAAGATGAAGTCATTCATAGAAGATTCATATATTCATCCTGATGCTGTGAAGAATTTGAAGATTAATGTTGAAGCCAAGCTCCCAATGAAGATTAACAAGAAAAGCCAGCTATTTTTTAGGGGGGGGGGGGGGGGCTTGTTGGGTTAATTAAGAAAAGAAAGCTATAAACCAAGGGGGAGATTGTTGGGTCAAAATTTGGTTTATACTTTGCTTTTCTAGGAAATTGTATTTGAATGTAATATCATATTTATGTTTTCGTTCAGGAGGTGTTTACGGCCGTAAACAGGTTTACGGCCATAAACCCTGTTTACTGTCTCATGGGTGTTGACGACCGTAAACCTATTCGGCCCATGTTTCTCATGTGTATATATTTAGGGGTGAGGTGTGTGAGGAACAGATTGATGAACACTAATCGAGAGCTTAAGTGTGTGCATTTGAAGGTGTTCGAGAAAGAGAAGAACAAGTATGTGTGAATCTTGTATCCGGATCTTCATTCTAATCATATCATACAAGATTCATCCTCTTCTTCTTCTCCTTCTCTTCTATTTGATCTGACATCATCCAATTGATTGGGATTCGGCACCATCAAACGAATTTGATTGATACACAAGCAGATTTGGGGACTTACAAAAATAACATAAGAAGATACCCCATTGACTTAGAACAAACCTAAATATAAGCAAATAAAACATAGGCATAAATAACTAAAGCAGAAAAATACAAGATATAAACATACTAAAGACAACATATGACGTTGCTCGTGTAATCCGATGATGAGTTATCTCCAATTTAAACCCTAAGTATGAAGATTTATTGCATTTTAGGCCATGTGTATGAGAAATGTTGCAAAATGGCCCATACTAGCATTTTCGTAATTTTTACTCAAGGTCACGTACGTTTGGCGTAACTAGCGTACACGAGGTGTACGTGCATGATCCTCAAACCCTAATTTTCAGGGTTTGGATCCTAAAACCCTAATTTTCCACGAGCAAGATTGATGCTTCACAGGGTGAACTTCCATGCCTAGTAAATTTATTTTCCAATAACTTCTGTGGTTGTGTGGACAACTCCTGAATTTCCAGAGGTGCTAAGCGATATGTCACCTTGACTATCAAGGCCGCAACCAAAACTGAACCAATCAAAAACTCCATCTGCCTCTCATGAGGCACCCCTAGAAAGTCCTCAGGAGACACATTTGGGAACTCCTAAACAATAGGTACATGATCCACAATTTTTTCTCCACGACCCAAGTATCCATAATATATGCCAAAAATCCATAGTACCCTTGTTGAAGGTACCTTTTAATGCTCGCAACTAAACAAATAGTTGGTCCTCACTGAGATCCCTCGCCATGAACTACTAGTTCTCCCCCACTTGGCGTTCAAACTATCACTATATAATGCTCACAATCAATGATAACTTCATTATGAATAAACCAATCCATGCCCATAATGATCTTCGAACCTCATAGGGAATAGGGACCATATCTATCAGATACCTCTGTCGAAATAAATCAAGAGCACAACCACGATGAACTACCGGAGCATCGTGATACGATCATCAACAATCTCCACCTCCAATGGGTAATCTAAAGCTACCAGAGCATCACTAAACTTCTTGCAAAGTGCAAGAGACACAAAATATCGGGTAGCTCCTGAGTCGAAAATAACATGAGAAGATACCCCCATTGACTTAGAACAAACCTAAATATAAGCAAATAAAACATAAGCATAAATAACTAAAGCAGAAAAATACAAGATAGAAACATAGTAAAGACAACATATGACGTTGTTCGTGTAATATTCTGATGATGAGGTATCTCCAATTTAAACCCTAAGTATGAAGATTTATTATATTTTAGGCCATGTGTATGAGAAATGTTGAAAAATGGCCCATAGTGGCATTTTTGTAATTTTTAACTCGAGGTCACGTACGTTAGGCGTAACTAGAATACACAGGGCGTACGTACATGATCCTCAAATCCTAATTTTCCAGGTTTGGACCCTATTCAAACATCCTTAAGTCCCCAACCTACCTTCTTTCATCAGCCTCTAACCCACCCTCATCCACAAACGAACCTTAATCGATTTTTGAGCATTGTGTGGGTATTTTGGTTACTCTGAAGGAGAGAGGAAGAAGAGAGGATCATCTTGGTGGAGTGGGAGTCTTTGGATCTAGAATAGTAACACCATTTTGTTGGATTAGGTGTCTAAGTTCATAACTATTTCCGTAATGTACTTGACCCGGTTGGCATGGTCCATTTGGGTTACATGGCATCATGACACTTGGATAGACAAAATGAGAGGAAGGAAACTTAAGGTTTATTAATATATTATAAGTTCTAATATATTAATAATATTATTTAATTAGTATTGATCAAAAATTAATTTAGAATTAATTTGGTGATCAAAAGGAGACTAATTACATATATGCGGATGATTGTGTAAATCATCCATTCTTATATAATGGGCTAATGATCCATGTTTTATTGAATTGGGCTAAAACCTATAACGTGCTCCATAGAGGTTATAAATCCATGGATCATGGAATATGAAAAGCCATCTCAATTAGGGTTTACTTGTTGTAACCCTACTTGTGACACCACTATAAAAGGACCCCACAGGCTTCCAAAATCAACACTATGTGTAGAACAAGAGGGCTAGCCGATTTTGAGTGATAGTGTACTTCTCTTAAAGTTATTCCAAGAGTTGTGGTGTTGTGTGAAACATTTGAGGCATCACATTTTGGATGCTAGGCTCACAAATTTCTCAATGAATCCAAGCAACAAGAAAGGTATGTTTTCCTACTAGCTTTTATGTTTCAAGTTCTCCATGCCATGCTAGTTAGGTTAAGAACCTTGGAAAATCAAATTTGCATGTATCTTAGTAAAACATAGATCTAAGGTTTCTAGGGTTGCATGTACACCTTAGGAGTGTTAGAATGCTCAAAACCTTTCACATTTGGCATCATTTGGAGGTAAAAAGCTTTAAACTTGATGTAGCTATTCTTAGATCTAAGTTAGCCATGAAGTTTGTGTCCTTTTGGTCTCATTAGTTTGGTATTTTGAGTATGAGCTACTCCAATCCATTTAAGTTGTCCTTTCAGATGTTTTTCAGATATTTAGAAGCATAAAAATGTGGTCTTGATCATTATTTCCCTTACATGCATGAGTTACAAGGTCTTAATGGGTTAAGTAGTTAAGAATTTTAGTGTTAAGCACTTAATGGCCATGCAAGACCATAAAGTTGGAAACTTTATCATCAAGGAAAACATTTAGGGCTTGTATATGTAATTTGGATGTAAGGGCTTAAGTATTAAACACTTAATAAGTTAGGAAGGCATCCAGCTGTTTACGCTGGGCGTACCAGGTGGTATGTCGCGCATACACGGTCAAGTCCATGTATATTGGTTAGTGATTGAGTATTCCCCGTGTTCAGCTGGGAACACCTCACGTATAAGGCTAGATTGACTCCTCTGGGTTGACTCAATTGGTTTTTTGAGTTTGACCAATTTTTACCAAAGGGTATTTTGGAAAATTTGATATAAATTTTAAGTTGGGCAATATTTTGAATAATATGTGTGGGGTAGAGTCGGTTTTCAAAGCATAGATTTATTCAACTTCCGTTCGAACTGAGAGGTAAGTTGTCCTCACTGTATTCATGGGTCGAAGGAACCAATGTTGGCCTACTAGATTATGTATCATAGTTATAGGATTGTGTTATGCTAGTATACGACTGATTGGCAGATTTGTATGATTATTTGCATTTATTGGTTCTGTGTTTATGTTTTACCTGTTCATATGTCGAAATATTATTGTTGGGTTGAGCCAGTCTTTCTTTGTGTTGAAGGCCAAGATAACCGGGGAGTAGGGATGTCAACGGGACCAAACGGAAGCGGATATAGCTTCCCCCACTCCCGCCCAAGAAATCAGTTGTTGCCCCCACTCCCGGTCCCGCCCCCAGATCCCCCATTTACATAGCCTCCGATCCCGCCCCCGGTTACCTCCATCGCCCCCACTCCCGCCCCCGTTCCCCCCGTTTATAGGCTTAAAATTCGAATTATTTTGCTCAAAAACCATTTTGTTTTAGGCTAAAAAACAATTTTTAACAACTTTAAAAGCTTAAAACCTAATCTTTTAGAAACTAAAATTTAAAAATCCAACATTACAAAACGACGATTCCAACAATCTTACAAATATAAAATACGACAAATCCATCATTACAAATATAAAATACTTACATGTCCAAAAATATATGATCAATTCGCTACATCTTCAACATACATTAATTGGAAACGGGAAAGTGAAACATAAAATTAGAAAATCTATTTTGTATATGTATTTTATATTAAATATATATTTTTTACATAAATGTACAACCGGGGCCCCCGCGGGAGTACGGGACGGAAATACCGACTCCCGACCCCGGTCCCGAAAGTAAATGGGATTTAATTTTGCCCCTGCCCCCGCTCCCGCTCCCGGTTTTTTTAAAAATTTAGTCCCGTACGGTATCGGGGTCCCGCGGGAATGGGGTCCCACTGGGGTTTTTGACATCCCTACTGGGGAGGTCCATATAGACTGTAGGCCCTGCGAGGTGGTCCAATAATGTTGAAGGCCTGGAGAGTGGTCCGGTTAGGTTGTACACGCTGCGAGGCGGTCCATTCATGTCGAAGGATTGTAGAGCACTCTAGATAGGTTGTAGTTCATGTGCGGTGATCCAGTCAAGCTGAAGGTTCATATTTCCGTACTTTTCTTGTTATGTTGTGTGATGGTGTTTTGGAGGAATTCACTAAGCTTTGGATTATAGTTTAGTTTATTGCTTTTAGGTACTTCTGAGGATAGTGGGAAAGCGAAGGCTTGATCATGCACATCTTCATATTTTCAGGATAATAATTTTTTGGACTCTATGATATGTATTTACTTTTGAAACAATGGTTCTTTTGTAAACAATGATGGTTTATTGTTGTTTTTAAAAGTTTAAAATTTTTATGATTTTTGGGATGTTACAACTCGGACCTCTTCGACCGTTAACTTAAAATTATGGCTCCTCACCATAGAAGCCTTCACATGGCCCTGACAGTCATCGATGATTCTCAACGTTGTTGTAGCGGGTGCCGCCACCACTCCTCCTGATTACCTAGGACAGTCCGCCTTCTTGTGGCCTATGTGATTAAAATAAAAGCAAATCAGATTTGATCCATGAAGGTAAACCCAACTAACATGCCCGGTCTTGTTGCGCCTGTAGTAGCCTGAACCTACCGATCGACAGACTCCATCATGCAGTTTCTGACACTTGCCATAACGGTCTCAGACCTGATAGCCTCTGATCACAAAGCAGAAGTATTGGGACTCTTTGTCAGTCTCTCAGCTTTTTGAACCTAAGCTAGCTTCCACTTCGTTCGAAGCTACAACTCAATCTCCCTCTCACGAGCGGTATCTATCATGTACACCAATTTCTTGCATCCCATTACGCTAACAGACACCCTGATGTCATCCCTCATCATAACATGGTACCTCATCTTCTTCATCACTTCATCCGCAACATACTGCAGAACTAGGAAATCTCTTTCCCTAAAATTGGTGGTGATCTTCGCCATAGTCTCCGTCATCTAGCAAAGTTCATGTAACTCCATCGCTAATTGCTACAGCTCAATAGAACATGTGAACTCTACTCTGAATCTTGTAACAAAATCAATCCAGGTCATGACCTCTACTCCTAATACATGGCCAACCTCCTCCCACCAGTCTCTAGTTCGATCCCTCAGAAGGCAAGATGCATACCTCACCTTTAATCTCTCAGAGAGGGGTTACTCGTTCTACAATATGTGGCAGATGAGGAGATGAATAACGTGAGATATCATGAGATGTTGAGGAGCGATATTAGACAGTTTGTGAGTAGATGGTTTTTTAACTCTATGTCGGATCAGGTTTAGAGTTCAAAGGGTTCAAGATGGAAACTAAGCAAGAGGAATTCGGATCATGTTCAGAGTTTAGAGGGTTCGAGAAAGAGGCCCATGGTTTTTGACTCGATGTCAAGGGGCCAATAGGGTGGGGCTGTTGCATCAAGACACACGGCGGGGCATGCAAGGTGGGTGGTTCTGGCTACTTCAAGTACGGCAAGGCGGGTCACTTCAGCAGGGATTGCACTACCACCACCACCTAGGTATCTGATTTGATTTGCTTTTGTTGCTATCAGATGGGCCATATGAAGGCCAATTTCCCAAGTTTACCAATAGAGGGGGCAATTATAGCACTCGCTTCGGTGACTTTACGGATTACAGATGGCCGACAGGGCAAGGTGGAGGCGCCTGTGGTGAGGAGTAGAGCATTCCAGCTGACAACCAAGGAGGCTCATGTAGCGCCAGATGTAGTGATGGGTATGTATCTTCTAAACATCTCTTTATTTATGTTGGTTTTCCTACTTATATTTTGTTTTTCTTTTAAATTTGTCCCATGTGAACAATATCTCGGCTCTGGTTTTGTTTGATTTGGAGGCTACACGATCCTTTGTATCTCTCGCGCTCAACAAGAGATTTGTCAATGTTCCGAGGGAGATGGATTGTCCATTAGAGGTTAAGATTGCTAATGATCATCATGTATGAGTATCGAGGTTTCATCAAGGTTGTGTTTTGGCGTTGTTCAGTGAGCAGTACCCGATTGACTTGGTTCCTATTCCTATGCGTGAGGACAAGGTTATTAAGGGGATGGATTAATTGAGCCTCAATGGGGTAGTGATTGATTGCAAGCAGTAGTTGGTGCATATTTGGACCCCAAGTCGGGGAGAGTTAGAGATTTAGCATGGGTATTCAATGTGGGTCGATTCTATGTTCAGCAGATATGGCCAAACGCTATCTTCGGTAGGGTTGTTCCATATTTGTTGCCTATGTTATGGATACTCGGGAGAAGGGTAGGGCTAATATGTTCGATGTTCTGATTGTTTGAGAATACACAAATGTATTTCCTGAGGATTTAACTGGAGTACCTTCGAAGAGGCAGGTGGAATTTCAGATTGACTTGGTTACTAGTGCAGCTTCAATAGCTAAAGCACCTTATGAGTTAGCACCTCCAAAGATGAAGGAGTTGTCAACACAGTTTTAGGAACTATTAGACAAGGGATTTAGTTAGCCTAGTAGTTCAACATGAGGAGTGTCGATCCTTTTTGCGAAGAAGAAGGATGTGTCACATCGAATGTGTATCAACTACCGGGAGCTGAATAAGCTAGATGTGAAGAACCGTTGTCCACTCCCGAGGATTGACAATTTATTTGACCAGCTCCAGGGTGCATCCTAGTTTTCAAAAATTGATCTGCATTCGAGTTATCATCAGATGAGGGTCAAAGAAGAGGATATGCCTAAGACGGCCTTCCGGACATTGTTATGGTCATTATGAGTTCGTCGTGTTGCCCTTCGGGCTAACTAATTATCCAGCCACATTCATTGATATCGCATATGCAAATCTATGTTGGATCGATCTGTGATTGAGTTTATTGATGTCATGTTGGTATATTCTAAGACCCAGGAGCTACATGAGGAGCACCTAAGAGAGGTATTGGAGACTCTAAGGAGGGAGAGACTGTATGTAAAGTTCTCTAAGTGTGAGTTTTGGTTGCACGAGTTGCATTTTCTAGGGCATGTTGTCAACCAAAATGGTATTCTCGTCGTTCCGGCCAAGGTCGAGGCGGTGATGAGGTGGGAGGTTCCGAGGTCTCCATATAAGATTTGGAGTTTCCTTGGATTGGTGGGCTACTATCGGACATTCGGGATTTCTCCAAAATAGCGGTTCCTTTGACCTGGTTGATGAAGAAGACCATCACATTCTGTTAGGAGCCTGAGTAGCAGGCAACTTTTGAGACCTTGAGATAGAGATTGTGTGAGGTGCTGATTTTGACCCTGTCAGTGAGCGTTGATGATTTTTTGGTTTATTGCAATGCATCAATCATAGGGTTGGGTGCTATATTGATTCAGTTGGGTCATGTGTTCGCTTACGCTTCGAGGCAACTAAATCCTCATGAGGCGACTACCATACGCATGATTGTAGGTGGGGGCTATAGTGTTTGCCCTCACGATTCTGACCTTGCCAGAGGGTGTTACGGATTTTATGAAGTTCTAGTCTAGTACCCTTTTGTACTTATTTACTATGATCAAATACATCTTTTAGCACCCAAATCACCGTGTTCTATGTGTTCATTTAATTCTGTATGCCAAATCAACGCTCATAATTTACATCAATTGATATCTGAGCGAGTCTTTGAAGATCAAAGATTTTTTTTTTGAAGAAACGGTTCTCAATTTGGCTACATTCAACACAATTGGAATGCTTATGGTAAGTCTCTCGATGATCTCTCCACATCTCTTTGATTTGTGCTTGTGTTCTTGAATTTTTGATCATTTTGACTCATTGGATCAATTTTTTTTTTGAAAAACCCATTTGTTATGATCCAATAATCTTTCCATTAATCAAAACTGATCCAAACCCATGTTTCTTTTGTTCACTTTGATTCTCAAAATTTTGCAATTGCTCATTGGTAACCAAATTTAATTCTAAATGAATCAAATCAAATTTATGACTACTATTCATACTCGAATTCATATTAAGCCCAAATCACAAAATAGTTATGTTCATCCATTATTAACCATATTATTCATTTTAATCAATTTACAAATCTGTTACTGTTGATTAGAAATGAGCCCATATATCGATTCGATTCAATATCTTAAAAGGTTGAAATCAAAAATCAGTAAACTCACTGTTTGACTCTGCATCTTATTTGGTTCATTATCGCTTCAGTTTTCACAAATACACATTCTAATGTTCATGTCTTAGTAATATACATCGATCATAATTTTTTATTTCTTTTCAATGTCACTGATAATCAATTATAGTTTACTCTTTAATCTAGACTTGTGAATAAGTTGTATATGCTTTATGTTATTAACAAGTCGATGATAATCACGGAATTATCAATCAATGTTTTGATTTTGATGAAATTGACCAAGAACACTTGAAGGAGATGAAGAATAGTGGTATAACCACTTTTTGATTTAAAATTTCGTATTAGAATCATCAATTTCATGTTTGTTGATCTTTAACTTTGAAAACTCAAACTCAGAAAAAGTCAAACTCATTTTTTAAGTGATTAATCAATGAATTAGAGGTTTAAATTGGAAGATACAAGATGTATTTGGGTCATGGATGTCGAAATCATGCTTGATTTGGGGTTCAATTTCAAAAATTGGATGGATTTATGTTCTTCATTTCGAACAAAGTAAGTGAGGTCATGTTCGACACTTGAAACTGATTGTGTAACGAACCAAATTTTACAAAGAAAATTTTCATTTTAATTAATCAAACACATTTGCATAAATCACGAAATCCAACACAATTGTGTTCAAATCCACATTCATTAAATCTTATTTTTAAAACGTTAGAGTCTTCCCCACTTAAAATATACTTCGTCCTCAAAGTCTTCCCCAAAACGGAAACTTTCCAACCAATACCTGAACCATGTGTTACAAGTCTTCCCCACTTAAAATATACTTCGTCCTCAAAGTCTTTTGACCCAAACAATTCGGGGCAATGCTATCGCATCTCATCTTCTGGTTCCTAAGTCCATTCGGAACCCTTCCAAAGCTGCCATCGCACTTTCACCAGTCTTACTTCCTTATTCCAAAGAACCTGCATCTTCCTATCCAAAATGGTAATGGGCTTCTCAATGTAGTTCAAGCTCTCATCCACCTAGATATCACCCAACGAGACAACTGCAGCCTCGTCAGTGACACACTTCCGAAGCTGCAACACATGGAATGTGTTGTGAATTTGGATAAGCTCTTCTGGAAGATCCAAGCGATTGCCCATACGGGCCGTGATCCTGAACGGACCTATATATCGAGGCCCCAACTTGCCCCTCTTCCGAAACCTGATGATCCTTTTCCATGGAAACACCTTCAGCAACACGAAATCCACCACCTGAAACTCAAGATCTGATCACCGTCGGTCAGCATAGATTTTCTGACGGCATTGCGCAACCTGCAACCGGTCGCGCACCTGATGAATCATCCCAGTAGTCTTGAGCTCTACTTCGGTGCTTCCTATGACCTGGTGTCCAACCTCATCCCAACAAACTAGGGTCCGGCACCTCCGACCATATAACATCTCGAATGGAGCTCGGTCGATACTGGCATGGTAACTGTTATTGTATGAAAACTCTGTCAGTGGGAGGTACGTGTTCCAACGTTCTCCAAGATCTAATACGCATGCTCGAAGCATGTCCTCCAGAGTTTGGATCATCCTCTCACTCTGGCCATCTGTCCGGGGGTGATATGTCGTGCTAAAATATAACTTGTTTCCTAGTTCCTCGTGGAACTTCTTCTAGAACCTAGATGTGAATCGAACATCCCTGTCCGAGACTACCGACACTGGTACCCCGTGCCTCACCACCACCACCCCCCCCCCCCCCGAATATAAATATATGCCAACTTCTCTACGGATATACTTTCAGAAATCGGGATGAAATGGGCACTCTTCGTTAGTCTATCCACAATCACCCATATCGCATCCACACCGCTCGCCATCCTTGGCAACTTCATTATGAAGTCCACCATGATCTCCTCCCACTTCTACATGGGAATAGGTAGCGGATGGACCTTACCATGAGGCCGCTGATGCTCGGCCTTGACCTTCCTATAGGCCATGTACCGCTCTACAAACCAAGTGATTTCCGGCTTCATGCAGGGCCACCAATAACTCAACCTCAATTCCCTATACATTTTCGTAGCTCCTGGATGTATACAGAACCTGGACTTATATGCTTCCTCCGATATCTTCTGTCTCACTCCCCCAGTCGCTGGTACCCACACCTAACCACACTGCATCAAGAGACCTCGACTATCCTTAACAAACAAAGGATACTATCCTCTGATTCTCTCTATTTTCCAATTCTCTTTCTTCACACCTTCAACCTGGGCCTCCTTCATCATCTCCAACAAAGTAGAGATCACCGTCATTCTCAAACACATGTTCCCAATCGGGGATTCCACCATCTTACGACTCAAAGCGTCGGCCACTACGTTGACCTTCCTTGGATGATATAGAATCTTGAAGTCATCATACTTTAGCACGTCCAACCACCTCCTCTATCGCATGTTGAGGTTCTCCTGATCCATCAAATACATCAGAATCTTGTGGTCAGTATAAATGGTACACTGCACTCCATAAAAATAATGGCTCCAATTCTTGAGGACAAACACCACTTCCCCCAATTCTAGATCTTCTTGGGGTAATTCGCCTCATGTGGCTTTAACTGTCGTGAGGCGTACGCTATCACGTGCCCCATCTGCATCAGTACCGCACCCAACCCTGAAATCAAAGCGTCACAATATACTACCAAATCATCTAACCCCTCAGGTAGTACAAGGATTAGGGTCTCACACAACCTCTGCCTCAAGGTCTTGAAGGCCAACTGTTGATCCGAGCCCCACCGAAACGCCACACTCTTCTTGGTTAAACGGGTCAATGGCACAACAATCTTGGAGAAGTCTTGAATAAATCTTCGGTAGTACCCCGCTAACCCCAAGAAGCTACAAATATCTGATGCATTCTTCGATACTTCCCATCGCATCACAACCTTAACCTTGGTTGGATCAACCGAAATACCCTCCTGATTGATGATATGCCCCAAAAATTGTACCTCTCGCAACCAAAAATCACACTTTGAGAACATGACATATAACTTTTCTGCCCTTAGAGTCTCCAACACCTCCCTCAAATGCTGCTCATGTTGCTCCCTGGTCATACAATAGGCTAAAATGTCATCAATAAAAATGATCACCGACCGATCCAGCATCGATCTGCACACCCTATTCATAAGATCCTTGAATGCTGCTGGGGCATTGGTGAGCCTAAATGGCATCGCCACAAGCTCATAGTGCCCATACTGAGTCCTATAAGCCGTGTTCGATATGTCCTCATCTCTAATCCTTATCTCGTGATACCCTGACCAAAGATCAATCTTGTCAAAACCAAGACGCACCATTTAGCTGATCGAAAAATCGTCAATCCTCGGCATCAGATAACGGTTCGTCACTGTTAGCTTGTTTTGTTCCCTATAATCGATACACATCTTGTAGGATCCATCCTTCTTTTTCAAAAAAGGATCGGTGCTCCCCACGGGGAACTGCTCGGACGAATGAACCCTCAATCTAACAACTATTGAAGTTATGTAGATAACTCCTGCATCTCGGGTGGTGCCAACTGATATGGTGCCTTTGCTATCAGAGCGGCACCCAACACCAAATCGATGTGAAACACCACTATCTCTCCAGAGGCACTCCTGGTAGCTCTTCCGAGAAAACATCTCCAAAGTCCTGAACAACCGGCACACTACCTACATCCTTCGTGGTCTCTACCCTTGTATCCGAGATATAAGCCAGAAATCCTGAACAACCCTGCTACAGGAACCTCCTAGCCTTCGCAGCCGAATAGAGGGTTGGCCCCTGTGATGCCCTATCACCATGTATCACCAGTTCTCCCCCAGTTGGGGTTCGAACCCTCACCAACTAATGCTCACAGTCAATCATGTCCTCGTTGGCCCCCAACCAATCCATCCCGATAATCACTTTAAGCCCTCAAAACAGTATTAGGACTAGGTCGACACGAAATCACTCGACAAGCACATTCAGGACACAGTCCTGATACACCCACGCAGCACTAATAGTGTAGTCATCTGCAATATCCACCTCAAGTGGGGAATTCGAAGTTCCCGGTGTGTCTCGGAACATCTTGCCAAGCACAAGAGATACAAACAATCGGGTAGCACCCGAATCAAACAAGACATGAGCAGATATAACATTGACCAAAAAGGTCCCAATATGAGCATACAGTACACATAAGCGAAACAGATACATAGAGCATAGAAGAATAAATACGTACCAGCCACAAAATCTGGCGCTACATGTGCCTCTTCGGTAGTCAGCTAAAATGCACGGCTCTTCACTGTTGGAGCTTCCGCCTTAACAGGGCGGCCATCGATAATCCTCATTGTGGTGGGTGCGGGCGGCGCCACTGCTCCTCCTCCTCCTTGCAACCTCAGACAGTTGGCCTTTTTATGGACAGTCTGGTTGCAGTGGAAACATATCAAAGCCTTCTTGGGGTAGTCCCTACTTACGTGGCCGGACTGACCACACGTATAACACACTAGGTTCGACCCCCAAAAAGCTCCCCCATGAGATCTCCCAGACATGGAACACTGGCCACGGCCCTGTTGGCCCTTACAAGATGCATCCCTCTGATGAGGCTTCTCCACCATCTCATTCAGGGTTTTGCACCATGTAAAGCTCACAAATTCCCGAATATCATCCCTCAGTAAGGAATGGAATCGGGTCCGCCTCAACTTCTCATTGGTAGCATATTGTGGGATCAACAAAGCTCGTTCCTGAAACCTGGTGGTGATCTCCACCACATTCATGGTGTTCTACTGCAAGTCATGAAACTATCGCACTAGCCATTGCACCTCAATAGGTGGTGCAAACTCTATATCAAATCGCCGATCAAACTCGGCCCATGTCATCTCAACCACTCCGGTTGGCCCCACCTGGCTAGTGACTTCGCCCCACTAATCCTGGGCTTTGTCCCTCAACATACAAGAAGCAAACCTAACTTTTTTCGCATTCAGGCAAGAACTCGTGCGCTGGGTATTTTCAATATCTACCACCCAGCAACGACTGACAATGGGGTCCGTGACCCCAAAGAACTCCGGCACCCCACACGCCTTGAACTCTTGGAACGAGGGGGTTTGGGCCCCCGAATGGCCCACAACAATCTTAGTCCTGAATGATCTGAGTCTCTCCTCCATGATCTCCATGATGCCCTCCTTAACCATCCCAAAAATAAGTTGGGAAGCATCAAGGAAGCCTCTGGTAACCTGGACTGCAATAAGATCACGCAACCTCTCATCAATGACATCAATAGTGTCTCCTGATCCCGCCCCGGATCCAAATCCCAATCTTGATCCTCCCGCTCCAAATCAAGTCATCACCATGCTGAACTGAAATATCATAAATCATAATGATTAGGCTTTCCATTTAAGGGATCTTCCCGTACCGGTCCTCTTTGGAATCAACAGATCTAAAATTGGTTTGGGTACAGATCTTGTGCTTCCAGTAGTACGGGCCCAATACTACCTTCCACACCTACCTGTACCTTTCCCCAAAGCTCTACCTGAAGGCTCCATTTTTTCCTATGACCAAACCCTATCCCACAACACTGCGCACAAAAATATCAGGCTTTCCGAAGATTTACACTTCTCATATCAATCAAACCACTCATAATACGTTACCTTCATGCATGCAAATTGTACACAGAATAGGATCAAATAGACTTTCAAATAAAAGATTCTACCCTAGGACCACAACCTAAAAAGGAACAAGAAATAAGGCCAAATCATTCATTCTAAGGCTATAAGCTCCTAACCGTATACAACTTTAAAAACATACACATAGCAAGTTCCATAGAATCAACAAGGCTCAAATATCAACATAACATGGCTAACATATTGGGGAACCACTTACTTGGATCGAGTGATAACGCGTGTTGCACTATCATCTTTTCATTTCCTTTTGAAAAACTTTTTGAAAACAATTTTAACATTTCCCTAGTTTGAGTCCAGACACACCCAAGGGTGTGCCCGAAATCCTCAAACCAAGGCTCTGATAACAACTTGTAACGACCCAAATTTTACAAAGAAATTTTTCATTTTAATTAATCAAACACATTTGCATAAATCACGAAATCCCAACACAATTGTTTTCAAATCCACATTCATTAAGTATTATTTTTAAAACATTAGAGCGTTCCCAAGCCATATCAGTGAAAGAGAGATAAAGAGCATGTCGCATCATCACGCCCTGCCTTTTCCCTTGGGCTCAGATGTACCTGAAACAAATCAACAAACTGTAAGCGAAATGCTTAGTGAGTCCCCCAAAGAATATCCCACACACAAACCACATAACACATATCAAATTCGCATAAGCTACATATATCACATAAGCCATGCATTCAACAAATGAGGAAGCCCTAGAAACCCTCCCGGGTCTTACACTGAATGCCATGGGAACCACATGTGGTCTTTATCTGCCATGGGAACCACCACATGGTCTTCCTGCCTTGGGAACCCCCCACAAGGTCTTTCTGCCTTGGGAACCCCCACAAGGTCTTCCTACCAAACAAGACATAATGCAAACTATATGAACAAATATATTAGGATGCCATGGAAACCCTCCAAGGTATTATACCAAATGCCACGGGAACCCCCACGTGATCTTCCATGTAAATGACATACTATCATATAGCATATTCAATCAATCGACTGCATCTCATAAAACGGGTCGACCTTGGTGCCTTAGACCCATTGATATGGTGAGAAGACTCACCTTTGGAATGCTGGACTGGTACGCTGAATTCAGATATATCCTATGCTGCCTCTTCTCAATTACCTATAACCAGCAAGTGATTCACTTAACACCATCCCAAAAATTCCCTCAAAGTCAACCTTGGACAAGGTTAAAGTCAAGGTTAACAGTCAATGTTGACCTCAACTCGTCTAGTGGAACCTGCCACTCGTCGAGTTCCTTGCATCACTCACTGACTCGCCAAGTCACCGGAGAGACTCGTCTAGTTCCTTGATGTTCACGGCCGTAAACTACCAACCAAAAACCCTTGACCGTGAACCCTTGGTCGTGAACCTTCGACCGTAAAACCTTGGAAATAAATGAGAAAACCCTCTCGACACGTCGAGTCACCATAGCGACTCGATGAGTTCTGACGTATTCAGTCCTTTCCATTGGGATTTAAGGCCTCAAACTTCAGATCCATAATCTCCTAGTGAAGATGTCTTGTAAAGTTGCAAAAATTTTCATGCATGGAGATCTGGGGATATGCTTAATAAAAGGTGCAACTTTATGATATTTGGGACCTAAGGAGGTCCAGATCTGGAATCATATCCTTGTGATAGGTCTAGATCTTAGTTTTCTTCCATCTCCTCAAGGTTGACCATAACTTCCAAAAAGAAACCAAGGCTTAAGGTATCAGATTAATATCTCAGACAGATGCCAAACATAAAATACATGCTTGACCTAACACTTCTCCCTTGATACTTCCTATTCAAACTTGGAATTCTCCCCAAAATCTCAAATATAAGCTCCCAATTGTTCTTACTTCACACACTAGAGGGTTTGCGGCCGTGAACGTTCTTCTATGGTGTTAAGGGAGGCTACTAGATCAAATAATGGCGTTTATACAGGAGTAAATCTGTAGGCTTGGGTTTTCTCTAAACAGCTCTGACTCACCAAGTCGGGCCTTCCAACTCGGCCAGTCAGTTCCAACCCGCGTCTAAGATGACATGACCCTACTAGACGAGTTGATCTCACAACTCGCTGATTCCATGCATAAAACCTTCCCAAAACAGAAACTTTCTAACCAATACTTGAACCAGGTGTTACAGATTGGAAATCGGATGTGTTTAAGGTTGATATTGATATCAATTAAAGGATACTTGGTGTCGGAAGGAGTAGACTTTTGGTATCGAAAGTCAATTTTAGTTTGTAATTGATTTTTGGTATCGAATGATCTTTGACTGAGGATGGACAGAAAACTATGGAGTGTTCATGATCTATAAAACAATTTTAGATGTGGTAATTTTGTTTGATATAGTTGCATTCGAAATTGGGTCTTGGAATCCATATTGTGGTTTGACTCAGGTGGAGTTCGATGTTGAACATTTTGATCACTTTGAAGTTAAAGATTGAAGGGAAGAGGCTAATAACGGACATGAAAGGGAAGCTGATTGTGAGGGGTTTGAGTATTATAGCGTTCAATTATGGATTCGATTTTGGATTTCATGTTGGATATCGAATGGGAAGGCTCTCGAATCGATGTTTGATTGAGGATTTAATGGGTAGATTGGCTTAACCTTTGCTATGAATTTAAATTTTGCATAAAGATTGAAGGTTTGATTTCAAAGGTTCAAAATGGGTATTGACATGCTATGCTCATAGGTCCTTGATCACATCTGACCTTCGAAGTGTTGTGAAGAAGAATTAAATTGTGCCGATTTGAATCCTTCAAATATCAATGAATTTACATTTTATACCCGCCTTCAAAGTGGGAACAAAAATGATGATAAAACCTAAATTTTTGTGTTGAATCCCTAGAGTCTGTGCGAAATGGCAGAATTTACCCAGTTTCAAAATTGGGATGAAAATTCAAAGAAATATGAGTATTTTTGAAACAGGCCCTTGCAATTAATGTGAATTGACACTTAATGCCAAACTTTGCTATCGGGGTAAATTTTCGCATCTTAGGCTGTTTTAGGCACACCGGTTTACTACAGAATTTCAAAATTGACAGATTCTACCCAAATTTGTGAAATTTCATCAAAGGTAAATACTGAACGAATTCGAAAATTGAGATTTTCTGGATTTTCCACATTTATACAAAATGTTTATGCCATGTGTTAAGGGGGATATTTGGATGGAAAATTTCAAATTTGAGTGCTTTCTCATTCCTTTTTGGTTTTATAATCATTTTTCGATTATAAAAAGGGGGAAAGAATTAAATATGGGAATTTGAATTTTGAATTTTTCATATTATGCAGACTTGAAGACTGAAGTGACCTTGGGTATCGAAGTTTATGAAGTGATTCAATTGGATATTTGGAAGTGATTAGTTCTTGATGGGTTTGGACTTATTGAAGATTTTTAGGGTGTGCTTTTATTCTCAAAGTTGGGTAATTTTTTGGAGGTATGGATACTCTTAAATACCTTTTGATACTTGGTTTGTACGGTCTCACACTCTAGAAACAGGACTGGAAGTTCATTGATGAATCTACGATTTGAAGTTCATCTTTACATGTATCACACTTGAGGCTTCGTTCATGAGGTTGCTCAAATTTTGGAATACTGAAGCGGGTCATCCATTCCTAACTTTGAAGGGAGAACGTTGGGGTCCAATGTGGTTGAGTAGCCTTCTGACATGATAGATAGAGAGAAAGAAAGAGAATGTGTGTGTGTGTGTAATGCTCCGACTCTTAGGTATAAACTGTACAGTTATATTTTTTTCATTTGAAAGGTCGACTCGACGAGTTGGGTGCCCTGACTCGTCGAGTAGGAACTGATTTGGCCGCGTAACTTAAGTGACCAACTCGACGAGTCGGAGGACATGAATCAACGAGTTGGAGTAGGCAGATAAAACCCTAATTTCCAGGGTCTAGCACCCTATTTAAAGGATCATTAGCCTCCCTTGGCCTCCCCTCACCATCCCCTTGAGATCTGAAACACTAATTCACATGTGCTCTCCATTTTGTGTGTTTTTCAAGCTTGGAATGTGATTTAGAAGAAGAAGACTTGAAGTATAAGAGGATTGGAGCATAAAGTAGCTAGTGGATCTGACTCTTCAGCTTATTAGCATAATTTTGAAGGTAACAAGTGGTTACCTTGACTTTCCTCCTTCTATATCTCTCCATGTTTAAGATTAGGACTTTTCTGGCATGTATGTTAACCATTTTCGGGTATAGGCTAGGATTTGAAGTTGCAACTTCATATCTGAACTCATCTTGGTCTCTACAGCTATAAAGTCTCCAGCTTTAGCAAGTATACGCCTTCCATTTTGAGGTAAACCCCATTATAAGCTTGCATTTGGTATTCTAAGCATTTAGAGCCTTGCATAAACGTAAAGTTTGAAACTTTATCTGATAAAAATGCCTTTGGAAGCTTGAGATGCAATATGGAGCTTTGGGGTGGCTTAAAAGCATCTGAATGGAGAAAGGAGTGAAGGGACTCGACGATTTGCATGGCCGACTTAGCGAGTCTGAAAAAGATTAGCCTTGAGGGTTTCTGCATGAACTCGGCGAGTCAACAATACGGCTTGACGACTCAGTTAGTGTTTTCTCGACTTTTGGACATGCATGGACTCGACGAGTTGCCTGGAAACTCGACAAGTCAATTGGGGGTTTTCACGACTTCTCGAGTTCTAGAAGGACTCGACGAGTCAGTAGTCTGCACTCAACGAGTTGGGTCAACATGGAATGTTGACCATGACCGTTGACTTTGACTTTGACCAAGGGTTGACTAGTCTGACTTCTGGTGGTGTTTTAGTAAATTGGAAACTTATGGAAATGGTCTTATGATAAATATAGGTAGTGGAGTTTGTGGCTGTGATTCGAGAAGTTTGAGCTTGTCACTTCAGTTCGGTAGTTGTGAAGTGAGTTATCATCACTATACTAAGGGGTCGAAGGCACCAATGCCATCCCATTGGATATGTTATCCTAGCAGTTGGTATTATGTTGAGTATAAGTTAGTTATGCATGTTAGTTGTTATGCCAGATTGGTAGATCGGTAGGATTACCTGTGTAATTACCTGATTATCTATATGTGCATTATTAATGTTATGTGTCGACATATTATCTGGGATGGGCTGAGGTTCTACTACTTCGTGCGGTAACCAACAAACCTTAGAGAATTCCAAATATGAGCTAAGGGTCAGGCAGGGCATACCAGACTCATACTGAGGACTCAGGAGCATTCCAGATACGAGCTGAGGGCTGGGTAGGGCATGCCAGAGTCATATTGTAGGCTCAGGAGCATTCCAGATACGAGCTAAGGGTCGAGTAGGGCATACCATACACGTACTGTGGGCTCAGTGGCAACCCAAATGTGAGTTATGGACCAGGAAGACAAGCCAAACTCACACTGTGGGCCTAGGGGTAATCCAGTCTGTAAAAGTTGTGGACCCATTACATGTTGTTATTTGTATATGTGTTGTGTGATATGAATCGGTATTTTGGGGGAAATCACTAAGCTTTGGGCTTATAGTTTCAGTTTTTGTTTCAGGTACCTAAAATGATCGTAGGAACGCAAAGGCGTGAGCATACAACTCCTCACATTTATGATTTTTTTCTGGGATACTCTGATATTATACTATTCTGAAAACAAGTTTTGTAATTTTTAATGGCTTTTGAAATGTTTTAAAAAGTTTAAATTTGGCAGGATTTTATGGATGTTACAAGTTGGTATCAGAGCCTTGGTTTGAGTGAATTGGAGGAACACTTGTGTGAATACAGTCTTAAACTAAGGAAAAAAGGATTTTCAAAATGATTTTCTTTCAAAAAAAAAGTTTTCAAAATATCAAAGGAAGATGCAGGGTGTACGATCAGACGGAGCCAGTAAGTAGACCCCAAAATACCATACGGTTATTTGATAATGTGATATGTTAGAACAGCATGCTAATACTAGGCTAGGGATATTCAGGAATTTCATGATAGAATTGCCTGATTACATGATGCCTGGTAGCCTAGAGTTTTCCTTATATGAAATTGACGTCATTACTGTAGTTGCTTAGAGTATGCAACACAGTTGTACATAATTAAGATCTTATAGCCTGAGAATGTTTGGTTTGGTGTCATTTTTAGTTCTTATTTGATGAACGGCATAGAGTAGGATTAGGTATTCGAATGTCTATAGGGTCCAGCGTTACGTATGGCTAGCATACACAAGTGTTGCAGGGTTGGTGGAAGTTTCATGGGTGGGTTGTGTGAGGCCGGTAGGTCAGTTATGAGATAGTTAGCTTTCCTCTAGGAGTGAGGAATGAGTGAACCCCATGCATATGTATATTGTTATGGTGTTGTGATGATACTTGAGACAAATACGGGTAGGTGTGAAAGGTAGTATGGGCCCGTACTACTTAAAGAATTGGACCCATACTCGTAGCAAGGAAGTCACAACCCATAGGGTTTAGTTGGGAGTTGGTTCCCTATTATTTATGAGGATTATCTGATATATTTTTGGTATGTTTTTAGAATGGTGGTTACGAGGCGCTTCGTAGCTGGATCCGGATCAAGATCAGGATCAGGATTAGGAGATGGCGGCCAGGAAGGACCGAGATCACCCGAGGTGGTTGGTCATATTAGGACAAATGAGCTAGATGTCAGGATTCAAGAGATCATGCACGATGAGGTTGCCACTTTGGTTCGGGCACAGCTGTCGAAGACGTTTAGGTTTATTATGACCGCCACGGTCGAGTATTTTGACGAGCGTTGCACGACCCTTTCAGAGATGGTTGCCACAGTAGCTACATCAGCTGTAACGGCGGCAGGGGGAGGATCCAATCGGACTTTTCAGTATACGGACTTCGATAACATGAAGCCCCCTACTTTTTATTGGACTCAGGAACCCATCAAAGCAACGAGATGGATTTATGATTTGGAGGGGTGCTTCTTTACATGTTCATGTCCTATTGACCAGAAGGTCAGATATGCCCTAAACCTGCTGAGGTCCGGGGAAAAGCAATGGTGGAGGTTGATGACTGGGTCGTACATGGATGACAAGAGAGCTGTAGTTACTTGGGAGCAGTTCATAGATATTTTCCACGCTCGTTACATTCCACGGGTTGAGTGGCAATGATTAGATAAGGAGTTTTTGGGATTGAGATAGGATGGCGAGTCGGTGAAGAAGATCACCTGCATGTTCACGGAGAGGGCGATGTTCTGCCAGGAGTTGCTTATGAGCAGGCTCAGATGACACGATATATGAGCATGCTCAAGACTGACATCCGTTAGTTTGTGTCTACCCAGCAACATGATACCTTACTAGAGTTGTAGGAAGCCGCTAGGCGGCGTGAGTTCGAGATTGAGTTGCAGTTGAGGAAGCAACGGCATGCCCCATCATAGCAACAACCAGCACGGAAGCGGTCTAAGATCATTGATTCTAGGACCGGGGGTTAGCAAGGCTTCACTTGTGGAAAGTGCAACAAGGGAAATTCGGGGATTTTCTAGAGGTTATCGGGTGCCACATGTATGGCAAGGAAGGGCACTATGCAAAGGATTGTCACCAGCCTGTTTCGGTTCCGAGTATGAGGTTATGTTATCACTGTGTTCAGGTTGGCAATTTGAAGGCCAATTATCATTTGCTCGCTGCCAAACCGGTGCAGGCTCCCGCGCCACCTACATTGATGATTACTGATGAGAGACCAGGTAGAGCAGAGCTCCCGAAGGCTCAGGGATGCGCTTTCTAGCTCACAACTGAGGAGGTCAGGGCAGAACCTGATGTGGTTGCTAGTATGTTTCTGTCCCTTATCTTACTGATTATATATGTTTTATGCTTATTTGTTTGTACATGTGATTAGGTACGGTTTTAGTGAACTCCTTACCTGCACTAGTTTTATTTGACTCGGGGGCGAGTCGATTTGTCTCCCAGACATTTAGTAGGGAGTTCAGTGTGCCAGTAGGAGAGCTAGAGTGTCCGTTGAGAGTCTCTATCGCCAACGAACACCGGGTTTCTGCTTCTTCAGTTTATCGTGGATGTGAGTTGTAGATCTTCGGGGTGTCTTTCCTGATCGACTTGATTTTGATTCCCATGGGGGACGTATGTGTGATTGTGAATATGGACTGGCTTAGTCATTTCAGTGCCATGATCGACTGTGAGGGTCAGCGGGTAGTGGTTCGAACCCCAAGTGGGGGAGGCTGATTATCAATGGCAACGGTACCAGATTGCGATCGGGGTTTTGTTCAGCTGCCAAGGCTCGACAGTATACTTAGCACAGGTGTGTGGGTTATCCAGCGTATGTGGTGGATATGCGGGTCAGGGATAAGATTTCAGTTTCAGAGGTTACAGTGGTCAGGGAGTTTGCTGACGTATTTCGGAGGAGTTACCTGGAGTGCCTCCGGAGAGGCAGGACAAGTTAAGGATCGATCTAGTGCCATGTGTCGCCCCTATCGCTAAGGTGCCATACCAGTTCGCACTAACAGAGATGCAGGAGCTATCTTCACAGCTGCAGGAACTATTGGGCAAGCAGTTCATCCGTTCGAGCAGTTCCCCACGAGGAGCACCGCTTCTCTTCGTCAGGAAGAAGGATGTTTCACACAGGATGTGTATTGATTACCGTGAGATGAACAAGTTGATGGTGAAGGACCATTATCCACTCCCAAGGATAGATGATCTTTTAAACAGTTGTAGGGGGCATCTTGGTTCTCCAAGATTGACTTGAGGTTCGGGTACCATTAGGTCAGGATTAGCGAGGAGGACGTGGAGAAGACCGCATCCCAGACTCGCTATGGACATTATGAGTTCATGGTGATGTCGTTTGGGCTCACCAACATGCCTGCAGTATATATAGACCTGATGAATCAAGTCTGCAGACCGATGCTTGATCGCTCGGTCATCGTATTTACAGATAATATTTTAGTATACTCCAAGACCTGAGAGCAGCATGAGGAGCACCTTTGGGAGTTATTGGGAATCTTGAGGTGCGAACCACTTTATGCCAAGTTCTCAAAGTGTGAGTTTTAGTTACGAGAGGTTCAGTTCCTTAGACACCTCATTAACCAAGAGGGGATTTTGGTCGTTCCAGACAAAATCGAGGCAGTTATGTAGTGGGAGGTTCCGAAGTCTCCTTAGGATATCAAGAGCTTCCTGGGATTGGCAGGGTACTACCGGAGATTCATACAGGATTTCTCCAAGATTGCAGTACCCCTCACTCATCTGACAAGGAAGGGGGTGGGTTTCTGGTAGGGCCCCGAGCAGCATAGGGTGTTTGAGACCCTCTGGCAGTGACTATGTGAGGCTCCAGTCTTGAATCTCCCTGCTGGAGTTGAGGATTTTGTAGTGTTATGTGATGCATCCATCACGGGACTGGGATTGATCATCATGCAGAGAGTACGGGTGATAGCCTATGCATCACGACAACTGAAGCCGCAAGAGACGAGATACCCTATTTGTGATCTGGAGTTGGGGATGGTGGTATTCACTCTCTAGATTTGGAGACATTATCTTTATATGGTATGTTGTACCATATGTTGGGTTATTAGCATTCTAACACTCCTAAGTGTACATGTAACTCTAAATACCTTGGATCTATGTTTTCTCTTGTATACATGCAATTATGAATATTCCAAGGTTTTACCCTAACTAGCATACAATCTTTTTGATACTTAAATAAAAAAACTAGATAGAAATGCATACCTTTTTGATGTAACTTGTCTTCATGAAGCTTGAGTGACTAGTGCCCCAAGTGTGACACCTCAAATGGTTCACACAACACCATGAATACTTGGAATAACCTTGAGAATAAGGATACTTTGGTTCTCTCTAGTGAAATCGGCCTTGCCCTTTTTGTGTACACTCACTAGTCCAATTTCACCAACCATGGACATCTTTATATAGTGTGGAGATTAGGGTTAAACCCATGACCCTTCATATGATATGATCCATGGGTTAAACACTCCATGGACTATCCATGAAAGCTTAGCCCAACCTAAATAAACTTGGCCCATCACACATATATATCTAAGAGTCCATATTTAATTAGTTCCTTTTGATCACTTAATTAATTATAAATTAATTCTTGATCAATACTAATTAAATAATATGATTATATATTAATATATTAGAACTTATAATATATTAATATAAATCACTAGTATCCTTTTTCCTCATCTTTTCTATCCAATTTTCCCGATGCCATGCAACCCAAATGGACCATGTTGGGTCGGGTCAAGTCTTACCAATCATAGTTATGGACTTAGACATTAATCCAACAGTCTCCCACTTGCAGAAGTCTAAAACTATTATTGAGTATGACTTCAAAACCCGACTAGCAATCGTAGCTCTTAAAAGCTCCTGTCAAATTCTGACGTGTTAACTGAACTCTGATCTTGTCAATGACTTGTCCGTTAGATAATGGATCATATATTCCTCCATTCTAGATATCATATGGACTGAGACATGGATTATAAATCATTATCTCTGTCCATTTGTTGTTTCCCGATTTCTGATTCATGATGATTGACTGATTGAACAGCTCAAATCAGTCTTGGCTTGGCCAAGCACTCACATGTATCATCATTAAATCATCGAGGGGCCCATAGATATCGCTTTTATCCCGAAGGTAAAGGAATGGATAAACTTCGACTCATATGGCTTGTTCTACTACTTGTTGAATCATACACAAAGGCATGTTTTATAACATCGAGTTACCAATGCGGTTTTGTGCAATCAATGTATAACCAACTCATAGTAACAACTCATATCTTTAGGTTTGAAGAATATAAGATATTATGGTTTGAAGAATATAAGATATTATCTTCTCATGATCACTCATGATAAAATCCATGAAGTGATTCCAATGAGCCTGGGTTGAATCCAATACTCAGAACTTATAAGAACTCATGAGTGTTGTAGCACCACTTTGTCCAACATCTTAGACTTCTACAAGCCAACCCATGTCAGTCTTGATGCATATATACTTACAACATATGACCAACTGTGGATGGTTTGAATAACTCAGTCATTTAGGAAGAATGACCTAGTTTCTTCTGGAAGTCAAAACATGCAAAATGAAACACAAGAATAATTGAATCTAGTATGGTATCAAACCTATGAATATAAAGAGAACACTTTTTATTTATCACCATACTGATTACTCATTATTCATTGTTTCGGTTTTATCAACTTAATACTTAAATTAAAAACACAAGTTGTCCCATGCTCCAAGCATGTACACTATGTTTTTCTAAACAATAGCTTTGCCATACACTATGTATGCACTATGTTTGTCTATGATCCTTACTTTGTGAAATAAACCAATTGAAAATAATTTTAATGATTCTAATTTCACACTCCCAAATCCTTATCAAAAATGTAAGAATTCCAAATTCCTATCATTTATCAAAATTTGTTACATTTTCAACTTATATGCATTGATCCTCTTGTAATGATTATGCACAAACTCACAAAAACTTGTCAAAAGACATTAAAGAGTATTCCAATGGAGATCAATTCCATAGGAAACAACCTTCTTGCTGTAACGCCCCAAAAATACGAGCCAAAAATTTCATTTTTAAATACACATACTTAGCAAAACATTAAAATAAAACATTCACCAATCATAACATTTCATAAAAGATGTACGTGTCTGAAAACTAGTTATAAAAAAAAACATAATAAAGTCAGCGTACAATTCCCCAGGAAGATCTCATAGTGCGGAATACAAAGCGTGTGTGTGATGTGCTGCTACCGCGCGAGCTCCTTCCCCTTCGAAGAAGAGGTACCTGAAACCAAAACTGAAAATTGTAAGCACGAAGCTTAGTGAGTTCCCCTATCATACCACATACCATACAATCACATATCATTCATATTGTCAGTCATTTCTGGGGTGCCCGACCTACCCGGTACGGCCATTCTGGGGTGCCGACCTACCCGTGTCAAGCCATTATGGGGTGCTGACTACCCATGTCAAGCCATTCTGGGGTGCTGACTACCCTTCGGTCCTGACGACCGAACCTCGGGGACTATTTCACCCCCTACTGCTACTATCACATATATCATAACATAACATATTATCAGACATATCTGGGGTGCCTGAACTACCCTTCGGTCCTAACAACCGAACTCGGGGATTGTTCCGCTCCTACTACCTCCATCGCATATAACATAACAAGCCAGCATGCAAACATATAATCACATACTGTCAGATGTATCTGGGATGTCTGACTACCCTTCATTCCTAACAACCCAACTCTACTACTATCACATACAACATATCATGCTAGCATATAACATATCAGGTAGTAGCAACCTAGATGATATCACAAAGACAATCATCTATCATACATCTCCTACTGGTGGGCCGGCTTTGTGGCCTTAGACCCACCGCTACTGGAAGGTAACTCACCTCGAAAGTAGCTGCTGAAATCTACTTGTTGGGCGTCTAACTACTGGATCGCAAATCCTCCGGCTATAAACCATAAACATAGGTTAGACACCCATAAATACCATTAGATCAAAAGACTGACCCTCCCTTGGCCCAAGGTCAACCCCTTGGTCAAAGTCAATGTCCGTTTGACTCGACTCGATGAGTCATGGCTTGGACTCGCCGAGTCCTTTTCCTAGTAACCCGGTCCTACTCAACCAGTCCTTCTTCCCACTCACTAAATCACCATTCACTCATGACTTGGGATGATTGAACTGACTCGTGACCCAAATCGCCGAGTTTGAAGAACAACTCGCCGAGTTCCAGGCAATCTTCATAGGACTCACCGAGTTGTTCATCCAACTCGCCGAGTCTAAGGCCATCTTCATGGAACTCACCGAGTTCCTCCTTGGGACTCGTCGAGTCCCTATGACCCATTTCCCATATAGGCGAAATCTGAGACATGCAACACTTCAAAACCATAGATCCATGTCCCTTGAGCATGCCTATCACGTAAAGTTGCAAACTTTACGTGCATGCATGGCCCTATAAGCTAAAAAAGCCATAACCAAGCTCTTCAAGAGGTCATAGACTCAATGGGGACCTTAATCACTTCAACCACATGAACTTTATGCTACTAATTCATCCAGTAAGTCTAGATCAGAAGTCCTTTCGGATCATTAAGCACCACACATGGAGTTTGGTGATCTAGGGCTTGAAAACCACCAATTTGGGACAAAAATGGCAACTAATGATTCAATGATCAAGGTAGAGATTTTTCTACCTGAATGGAAGCTTCTCCCTGCGTAGAGTTCGGATCTACTCCTTTCCTTGCACTCTTCAACCACCTCTTTCTTCTTCTAAGCTCCAATATCCTTCACAAGGCCAAAAACTCTCTCTAGATCAATAAGGGGGTTAGGGTCTCACTCTAATGCTCTTTGGAAGTGTTAGGGACAAAGGAGGCCAAGATAGAGTGTTTAAATAGGGTGCAAACACCCGGATTAGGGTTTTTTCCCAACCAGGGCCTACTCGCCGAGTCCAGAGTCCAAATCCCGCTCCTTGACCCACTCCTACTCGAAGACTTGGCCCATCAAATCGCCGAGTCCAAGGCAATATATATATAAGGGAAATAAATATCAAGGAGTACGTACCGGGAACCAGGTGCTACAAATCTTCCCCACTTATCTTAGACTTCGTCCTCGAAGTCTGCTGCTCGATCCCGAAACAGCTCGGGGTAGTGTTCCATCATCTCTTCCACTGGCTCCCAAGTCCACTTCGAACCCTTTCGGTGCTGCCAATGCACCATCACGAGTTCCACCTTTTTGTTCTTCAGATCCTTCGACTTCCTGTCGAGGATTTCCACAGGCCGCTCGATGTAATTTAGATTGTCGTCGACCTGAATATCTTCCAAAGGCACCACTGCCGACTCGTCCAACAAACACTTCCGTAACTGAGAGACGTTGAAAGTGTTGTGGATCTGGCTGAGCTCGGCTGGCAGATCCAGCCTATATGCCACCTTACCCACTCGGGCCACGACCCTGAACGGTCCAATGAATCTCAGGCCCAACTTGCCCCGCTTCCTGAATCGAATGACGCCTTTCCAAGGCGACACCTTCAGGAGAACCATATCCCCAACTTGAAATTCCAAGTCTGAACGGCGCTTGTCGACGTAACTTTTCTGCCGACTCTGAGCAGTCTGAAGCCTGCTCCGGACCTGCTGAATCTTCTCCGTCGTCTGGAGCACCACTTCAGTGCTTCCCATGACCCTCTGGCCAACCTCTCCCTAACATATCGGGGTCCTTCATCTCCGTCCGTATAACATCTCGAACGGAGGACGGTCAATACTCGCATGGTAGCTGTTGTTATATGAGAACTCAGCTAAAGGAAGATAGGTATCCCAACTACCACCGAAATCCAACACGTATGCCCGCAACATATCCTCAAGTGTCTAGATGGTCCGCTCACTCTGGCCATCCGTCTGCGGGTGAAAGGCAGTGCTAAAATGCAGACGAGCGCCCAACTCATCATGAAACTTCTTCCAAAACCTGGAAGTAAAACGCACATCTCTATCTAAAATCACTAATACTGGCACCCCGTGTCGCGCCACAATCTCCCTGATATAGATATCGGCCAACTTCTCGGCCAAGATGCTCTCCTGACTCAGAATGAAATGGGCGCTCTTGGTCAATCGATCCATGATGACCCATATAGAATCCACTCCTCGCGCAGTCCTGGGAAGCTTTGTGATAAAATCCATCGTAATATCTTCCCATTTCCACAACGGAATATCCAACGGTTGCATCTTGTTGTGCGGTCTCTGATGCTCGGCCTTGACCTTCCTGCAGGTCAAACACCGCTCGACATACCACGCCACATCCCGCTTCATGCAGGGTCACCAATAGTCCAGGCGAAGATCCTGATACATCTTCGTCGCCCCTGGATGAATAGAGAATCAAGATTTGTGTTCCTCCTCCATCAAGATCTGGCGCACGCCTCCATGATACGGCACCCACACCCTACGATGTAGTTTCAATAATCCCCGGCTATCATAATCGAAGGAGGTGACTTGCCCCACTATACGCTCACTCTTCCGATGCTCCTCCTTCATAGCCTCCTATTGAGCCTCCCAAATCTGCTCCAACAGGGGAGTCACCACAGTCATCCTCATGCAAACATCCCTGATCGGCGCTGCCGTGCGGCTAAGCGCATCGGCCACCACATTGGCCTTCCCCGGATGGTAAAGGATCTCGCAATCATAATCCTTCACCACGTCCAACCACCGACGCTGCCTAATGTTCAGATTCGGCTGATCCATGAGGTACCTCAAACTCTTGTGGTCCGTGTAAATGGTACAACGAACCTCATAAAGGTAATGCCGCCATATCTTGAGGGCGAAGACCACCGCCCCCAACTCCAAATCATGTGTCGGGTAGTTCGCCTCGTGAGGCTGCAGCTGCCTCGAGGCATAAGCAATGACATGCCCCCTCTGCATCAACACTGCGCCTAAGCTTGAGATCGACGCATCACAATATACCACAAAATCCTCCACGCCCTCAGGCAGGGCTAAGATCGGCACCTCGCACAATCTCTGCCTCAGAGTCTCGAACGTTGCCTGCTGCTCAGGCCCCCATCGAAAGACCACAGCTTTCCTAGTCAACTGTTTCAGGGGTACGGCTATCTTGGAGAAATCCTGAATGAACCTCCGATAGTAGCCTGCTAATCCTAGGAAACTCCGAATCTCGGATGGAGACTTCGGAACCTCCCATCTCGTCACGGCCTCCACCTTGGCCGGGTCTACTGAATCCCGTTCTGGTTGACGAGGTGCCCAAGAAACTGCACCTCACGCAACCAAAACTCACATTTTGAGAACTTGGCATACAAACTCTCCCTCCTTAGGGTCTCCAAAACCTCCATCGGATGCTCCTCATGCTCCTCCTGAGTCTTGGAATAAACCAATATGTCATCAATGAAAACTATCACAGACCGATCCAACATCGGTCTACACACGCGGTTCATGAGGTCCATGAACACAGCAGGAGCATTGGTGACCCCAAATGGCATCACCACAAACTCATAATGGCCATAACGCGTCTGAAACGCGGTATTGTGTATATCCTCCTCTCTAACCCTCATCTGATGATAGCCTGAACACAAATTGATCTTGGAGAACCAAGATGCTCCCTGCAACTGATCAAAGAGGTCATCAATCCTCGGGAGTGGGTAACGGTTCTTCACCGTTACCTTATTCAGCTCCTGGTAATCTATACACATCCGGTCCGAACCGTCCTTCTTCTTCACAAACAGGATCGGGGCTTCCCAGGGTGAACTGCTCGGACAAATAAATCCCTTATCTAGCAGCTCCTGCAGCTGCGTAGACAACTCTTGCATCTCGGGAGGAGCCAACCGATAAGGTGCCTTGGCTATCGGAGCCGCACCAGGAACTAGGTCGATCCTGAACTCTACCTGACGCTCCGGAGGTATTCCAGGAAGCTCCTCCGGGAACACATCAGCGTAGTCTCGCACCACCGGAACCTTGCTCGCTGTCGCCTTACCTGTCTCCCGGATATCCATAACGTACGCGACATACCCCGCGCATCCCTGCTGAAGGTAGTGACTAGCTCTCGCTGCTGAACATACAATAGGTCCATGTTGTGGCCTCTCGCCGTGGGTCACCAACTCTCCCCCGCTTGGGGTCCTGACCCGTACTAGCTGCTGTGCGCAATCTATCACCACCCCATTAGGGCTCAACCAATCTATGCCTATAATCACCATGTTCCCCCGCTACGGTATGGGAACCAAATCCACCAAATAACGCTCCTCAAATAACCTCAAAACACAACCCCTGAACATTGCTGATGCTCGCACTGATAGATCATCGGCAATCTCTACCTCTAAAGGGCAATCAAACATGCCCGAGAACTCAGTAAACCTCTTGCTAAGCGCAATGGAAACAAATGACCGGGTGGCATCCGATTCGAACAACACCTGAACCGTAATACCGTTCACATGGAACGATCCTACTGCATATACATAGAGCACGTATCAATAACAAAACATCATATAATAAAGTATGGGGAAAGAATCATACCCATCACCACATCGGGTGTGGCGCGCGCCTCTTCTGCAGTCAGCTGAAACGCCTGGCTCCTCACCATTGGAGCCTCTGCCTTGCCCTACTGGCCATCTGTAATCCGTAGGGTAGCTGGAGCTGGCGCCTTAACCGGTACTGGTGATGTCAACTGGGGGCAATTCGCCTTCTTGTGGCCCCTCTGGTTGCAGTGGAAACACAGCAACTCAGACGTCTGTATCACAGGTGCAGGGGCGGTACAATCCCTGCTGAAATGCCCCGTCTTGCCGCACTTATAGCAGCCCGACAATCCCAATCTACATGCCCCCTCATGAGGCTTGTCGCATTTCCTGCAGCGGCTCGGTCCTGACTAGCCTTTCGGCCTACCATCTGATCCCTTGGGCTTCTTCCCCGAAGCCCCTGCTGTATGTCCCTCCTCAGTCTCCCTCTTCTGGGCGTGCTCCAGATCTATCTCTCTCTCCCTTGCCCTGGCAATCATAGAGTCCAAGGTAGGGCAAGCTGAAAAACTGACATGCTCTCGAATATCAGATCGGAGCATGTCATGGTAGCAAGTCCTCCTCATGTCCTCATCACCCGCATATTGGGGCACTAACAATGCCCTCTCCCGGAACTTGGAGGTGATCTCCGCCACAGTCTCCATCGTCTGTCTCATGTCCAAGAACTCTCTGGCCATCTGCTGAAGCTCGACAGCCGGCGCGAACTCCTCCCTGAACCTGGTCGCAAAGTCCGACCATGACATAGCCTCGACAGCCGAGGCTCCCAACGAGTCGCTCACGGACTCCAACCAATCCCTAGCTCGATCACATAAACATCCTGCTGCATATCTCACCTTCGACCCCTCAGGGCAGAAGCTAATCATCTGTGCAGACTCAATGTCTGCAATCCATCGTCTGGTAGCTATGGGGTCCTTCGCCCCATGAAAATCCAGCGCACCACTGCCCCGAATGTCCTTGAAGGACAGCGTGCGAGATCCCATCTGGCCAGATTCCATGTCACTCCTGAATGCCCGGAGGCGATCCTCCATCATCTCCAATATCCCCTCCTTGATCGACCCGAAGATAATGGGGGTCGACTCAAGGATACTTCTGGAGGAATCACACCCACTACAGGTTCCCTGGTCTTATCTTAGCCTTCCTCGGTTCGGGTACGGATCCTCTGCTTTCAGTAGTACGGTCCCATACTACCTTCCACATCTATCCGTACCTTCCCTAAAGACCGCCTTGACTCAACCAGGTCCCTTTCACTACTGCTGATCATTAATATTCTTATCCTAGGCTTTCCCTAGGAAACCTATGACTCCACCCAACCCAGTCCTCAGCTGCTGAAGGCCTCTTGGTGATGCCAATTAACTATTACCTGAATACAATCACATGTGACGAGGCTTGAATAATCCTTCGATTAAGGGACTCATCTCTACAACGGTTAGGACTCAAACAAGAGCTACGCAATAGAGTCAAATCCAGCACTCTGAAATTATTCAACCTTGATCACATGTGACCTTAAGGTATTCACCTAACAGTTAACTCCCATCACTTCAAAGCCCACATAGCACAGAGAAAACAGCATTTGGAAATAAGGAAAACAATCTCAAGCAACTCTATCCTCGTAATAGGGAAACTATACTAGCATACAACGCTAAGCTCATGCTATCAGGCATAACCTAAACAGGCTATCCTACTGCTGTCTACTCTATCCTAGCATGCAATTTCATATACTGAGGCACACAAAGCAGGCACATAAGGCATCACTCCTAGATCCTTAGTCCTATTCTATCATTCTGTTCTACAGGAACTGATAAACATATATAAACTTGTATGTGTACATTGGGGAATACTTACTTAAGCTCGGCCGGTCGCGCACATCACACACTTGTTCTTCCTTAAAACCCTTTACTTAGCCTTTTAGAAAACATTTTCTCTTTCCAAAATCTTTTAATCCCTCGATTTGAGTTCAAACACCACCGAAGGTGTGTCCGAATCCCTCAAACCAGAGCTCTGATACCAACTTGTAACGCCCCAAAAATACGAGCCAAAAATTTCATTTTTAAATACACATACTTAGCAAAACATTAAAATAAAACATTCACCAATCATAACATTTCATAAAAGATGTACGTGTCTGAAAACCAGTTATAAAAAAAACATAATAAAGTCAGAGTACAATTCCCCAGGAAGATCTCATAGTGCGGAATACAAAGCGTGTGTGTGATGTGCTGCTACCGCGCGAGCTCCTTCCCCTTCGAAGAAGAGGTACCTGAAACCAAAACTGAAAATTGTAAGCACGAAGCTTAGTGAGTTCCCCCATCATACCACATACCATACAATCACATATCATTCATATTGTCAGTTATTTCTGGGGTGCCCGACCTACCCGGTACGGCCATTCTGGGTGCCGACCTACCCGTGTCAAGCCATTATGGGGTGCTGACTACCCATGTCAAGCCATTCTGGGGTGCTGACTACCCTTCGGTCCTGACGACCGAACCTCGGGGACTATTTCACCCCCTACTGCTACTATCACATATATCATAACATAACATATTATCAGACATATCTGGGGTGCCTGAACTACCCTTCGGTCCTAACAACCGAACTCGGGGATTGTTCCACTCCTACTACCTCCATCGCATATAACATAACAAGCCAGCATGCAAACATATAATCACATACTGTCAGATGTATCTGGGATGTCTGACTACCCTTCATTCCTAACAACCCAACTCTACTACTATCACATACAACATATCATGCTAGCATATAACATACCAGGTAGTAGCAACCTAGATGATATCACAAAGACAATCATCTATCATACATCTCCTACTGGTGGGCCGGCTTTGTGGCCTTAGACCCACCGCTACTGGAAGGTAACTCACCTCGAAAGTAGCTGCTGAAATCTACTTGTTGGGCGTCTAACTGCTGGATCGCAAATCCTCCGGCTATAAACCATAAACATAGGTTAGACACCCATAAATACCATTAGATCAAAAGACTGACCCTCCCTTGGCCCAAGGTCAACCCCTTGGTCAAAGTCAATGTCCGTTTGACTCGACTCGATGAGTCATAGCTTGGACTCGCCGAGTCCTTTTCCTAGTAACCCGGTCCTACTCAACCAGTCCTTCTTCCCACTCACTAAATCACCATTCACTCATGACTTGGGATGATTGAACTGACTCGTGACCCAAATCGCCGAGTTTGAAGAACAACTCGCCGAGTTCCAGGCAATCTTCATAGGACTCACCGAGTTGTTCATCCAACTCGCCGAGTCTAAGGCCATCTTCATGGAACTCACCGAGTTCCTCCTTGGGACTCGTCGAGTCCCTATGACCCATTTCCCATATAGGCGAAATCTGAGACATGCAACACTTCAAAACCATAGATCCATGTCCCTTGAGCATGCCTATCACGTAAAGTTGCAAACTTTACGTGCATGCATGGCCCTATAAGCTAAAAAAGCCATAACCAAGCTCTTCAAGAGGTCATAGACTCAATGGGGACCTTAATCACTTCAACCACATGAACTTTATGCTACTAATTCATCCAGTAAGTCCAGATCAGAAGTCCTTTCGGATCATTAAGCACCACACATGGAGTTTGGTGATCTTGGGCTTGAAAACCACCAATTTGGGACAAAAATGGCAACTAATTAATAAAAGATCAAGGTAGAGACTTTTCTACCTGAATGGAAGCTTCTCCCTGCGTAGAGTTCGGATCTACTCTGTAACGACCCAATTTTCATGTCCAAAAATTTTCATTTTAAAATATTACTTTTAGTAAACATTAATAAATAAAAGCATTGTTTAATCACGCCATAACACATTGCAAACCATGTTTTAATATTCAAACCATACAGTCCATCAAATATCAGAGTACAATCCCAGTGAATCTCGTAAATGCGGAAACCGAAGAGTGTGTGTGTGACATGCTGCTACCGTGCCGGCTCCTTTCCCCTAGCTGAGGAGGTACCTGAAACCAAAACTAAAACCGTAAGCACAAAACTTAGTGAGCTCCCCCATAATACCCCATACCATACAGCATATAACAAATAACATGCAATTAGGAGATACGGGCCCCGCCCACACTCGTGAGGATACGGGCCCCGCCCACACCTCACTTTCTGAGAGATACGGGCCCCGCCCACACTCGTGAAGATACGGGCCCCGCCCACACTTCGCTACCTGGGAGATACGGGCCTAGCCCACACTCCATTCTCGGAGGGATACGGGCCTCGCCCACACCCAACCGTCAACACATATCATACAAGTATCACGCAGACAACAAGTATAAACAATTCTATCATACTGGTATATATCACAATCAACTCGACTAATAGATACGGGCTCGGCCCACACTATAATACTAACGTCTCATCTATATGGGCCGGCCTTGGTGCCTTAGACCCGTTACTAATGAAAGGAAACTCACCTCGAAATAGCTGCTGGTCTGTGTGGGAATTGATCACCTACTACTGCTGCTGCTGCTCCGGAAACTCCCCACAATATACTTAATCATACACTGCTAACTGTCCTTTGGGTAAAAAGACCATTTTACCCCTGGTCTAGCCCTAAGTCAAATCGAAGTCAACTATTAGTTTACCCGACTCGCCGAGTGGATCTCCACTCGCCGAGTCCCTAGCAAACTATTGTCCTGGGTCCCTGATTCTACTCGTCGAGTTGGGCTATGACTCGAAGAGTTCATCTTCTAAACTGACGTTCAACCTCTTCATCCTACTCGCCGAGTTGTATGAACAACTCGTCGAGTTCATCTTCATCCGAAGAACACTTTATGCTAAGTCTCGCCGAGTTGTATGAACAACTCGCCGAGTCTGTTCTTGATCTATGAAGATTGCCTTGGACTCGCCGAGTCAGGGCATTGACTCGCCGAGTCCTATCATGAGTGAGTTTAGCTTCCAACTCACCGAGTCACCCCCTGTGACTCACGGCTCAACTCGATACATCTTAAAGGGATCGGTTCAGTGACTCGCGACCAGACTCGTCGAGTCACATAGATGACTCGCCGAGTCGCAGCCATGCATCCATCAAATACACCGATTTGCTCGATTCCAGTCCATGCCATTCACAGATCTGGGCTTCTAGGACACAAATCACACGTAAAGTTTCCAACTTTACGTGTAGATATTCACCAATATGGATTTTAAGGCTCAAAGTGCACCAAAAGGGGTAGATCTAGGGCTTTCATGCAATATGACCCCATAAAGGCATTAGATCCAAGTTCCAGGGACTAGATCATGCCTAGATCTAAAGGCTAACAACTTATTATCACCCACAAAGCACAAACAAGCTTGGGGAAGAGCCCAAGAAGGACTCCAATGAAGCAAAAAGAGATTACAAGCTTGAAAACAGAGGGGAAACGAGCTATACCTCAAGGAATATGTTGAAATGACACAAAGATGCCTGATCTCCTTCTCCTCTTCTTGATCTATACCTCTTTCTCCTCAAAACCTTCAAGAACACACCAAGAGCACTTCAATTTCTCAAGGAAATAAGGGAAAAACGATGTTGGGGAGTTCTGGGGGTGAATGGGGACGAGTTGGGGCGGAATGAGGGTTTAAATAGGGTGCAAACCCTTGAAACTTAGGGTTTCATCCAGCAGCGGTGACTCGCCGAGTCCAGGATATGGACTCGCCGAGTCGCCCACTTAAACGTGTCCTGAGTCTCGTCCCTACTCGGCGAGTCGGACCTTATGACTCGCCGAGTCCAAGGCTAAAATAGGGTAATGCTCAAATAAAATTCACATACAGGAAACCAGGTGCTACAAATCTCCCCCACTTATTTTAGACTTCATCCTCGAAGTCTGCTGCCCGGTCCTGAAACAGCTCGGGGTAATGCTCCATCATCTCGTCCATCGGTTCCCAAGTCCATTCCGAACCCTTGCGGTGCTGCCATTGCACCTTTACTAGTTCTACCCTCTTGTTTCTCAACATCTTTGTCTTTCTGTCAAGTATTGCGACTGGGCACTCAATGTAATTCAAGCTGTCGCCAACCTGAATATCCTCCAATGGAACTACTGCTGAATCATCCACCAGGCACTTCCGCAGCTGCGAAACATGAAAGGTGTTGTGGATCTGACTGAGCTCGGCTGGCAGATCCAGCCTATACGCCACCTTGCCCACTCGGGCTACAACCCTGAACGGCCTGATGAACCTTGGGCCCAACTTGCCCCGCTTCCTGAATCGAATGACACCTTTCCAAGGCGACACTTTCAAGAGGACCATATCCCCGACTTGGAACTCCAATTCGGATCGACGTCTATCGGCGTAGCTTTTCTGCCGACTCTGTGCAGTTTGAAGTCTGCTCCGAACCTGCTGGATCCTCTCGGTTATCTCTAGCACCACCTCGGTGCTTCCCATGACTCTCTGGCCAACCTCCCCCCAACATATCGGGGTTCTGCACTTCCGCCCATACAACATCTCGAACGGTGGTCGGTCAATGCTCGCGTGATAGCTGTTGTTGTAGGAGAACTCAGCCAAGGGAAGATAGGTATCCCAGCTACCACCGAAATCTAGCACACACGCCCGCAACATGTCCTCCAAAGTCTGGATGGTCCGCTCACTCTGACCATCTGTCTGCGGGTGAAAGGCGGTGCTAAAATGCAGACGAGTGCCCAACTCGTCATGGAATTTCTTCCAAAATCTGGAAGTAAAACGCACGTCCCTATCCGAGATTACCGATACTGGCACTCCATGCTGTGCCACAATCTCCCTGATATAGATGTCGGCCAATTTTTCGGCCGATATGCTCTCCTGAATTGGAATAAAGTGAGCACTCTTGGTCAATCTATCCACGATGACCCAAATCGAATCCACTCCACGTGCGGTCCTGGGAAGCTTTGTGATAAAATCCATCGTGATATCTTCCCATTTCCACAGTGGAATGTCCAACGGCTGCATCTTGCCATGCGGTCTCTGATGTTCGGCCTTGACCTTCCTGCAGGTCAAACACCGCTCGACGTACCATGCCACATCCCGCTTCATGCAGGGCCACCAGTAATCCGGACGAAGATCCCTATACATCTTCGTCGCCCCGGGATGAATAGAAAATCGGGACTTGTGCGCCTCCTCCATCAAAATCTGACGCACGCCACCAAGATACGGCACCCACACCCTACGGTGTAATGTCAAAAGTCCTCTGCCATCATAATCAAAGGAGGAAACCTGACCCACCACACGCTCGCTCTTCCGACGCTCCTCCTTGATAGCCTCTTGTTGAGCCTCCCGAATCTGCTCCAACAGGGGAGTCACCACAGTCATCCTCAAACAAACGTCCCTGATCGGCACCGTCTTGCGGCTAAGCGCATCGGCCACCACATTGGCCTTCCCCGGGTGGTAAAGGATCTCGCAATCATAATCCTTCACCACGTCCAACCACCGCCGCTGCCTCATATTCAGATTCGGCTGGTCCATGAGGTACCTCAAACTCTTGTGGTCCGTGTAGATGGTACACCGAACCCCGTAGAGGTAATGTCGCCAAATCTTGAGGGCAAAGACCACCGCCCCCAACTCCAAATCGTGCGTCGGGTAATTTGCCTCATGAGGCTTGAGCTGCCGTGAAGCGTAGGCAATGACATGCCCTCTCTGCATCAGAACTGAGCCCAACCCCGAAATGGATGCATCGCAGTAAACCACAAAATCCTCGACGCCCTCAGGCAGGGCTAGGATAGGCGCCTCACACAATTTCTGTCTCAGCATCTCAAACGCAGCCTGCTGCTCGGGTCCCCACCGAAAGACCACGGCTTTCTTCGTCATTCGCGTCAGGGGTACGGCTATCTTGGAGAAATCTTGGATAAACCTCCGATAGTAGCCTGCCAATCCCAGGAAGCTCCGAATCTCAGATGGAGACTTCGGGACCTCCCATCTCATCACGGCCTCGACCTTGGCCGGATCAACCAGAATCCCGTTCTGGTTGACTAGGTGCCCAAGGAATTGCACCTCGCGCAACCAAAACTCACACTTGGAGAACTTGGTATACAAGCTCTCCCTCCTCAGGGTCTCCAATACCTCCCTCAGATGCTCCTCGTGTTCCTCCCGAGTCTTGGAATAGACCAAGATATCATCGATAAAGACTATCACAGACCGATCCAGCATCGGTCTACACACGCGGTTCATGAGGTCCATGAACGCGGCAGGAGCATTGGTGAGCCCAAACGGCATCACCACGAACTCGTAATGACCATAGCGCGTCCGAAACGCAGTCTTCTGCATATCCTCCTCCCTGACCCTCATCTGATGATAGCCTGAACGCAAGTCAATCTTGGAGAACCAAGATGCTCCCTGAAGCTGGTCAAATAGGTCGTCAATCCTCGGAAGCGGGTATCGGTTCTTCACCGTTACCTTGTTCAGCTCCCGATAATCTATACACATCCGATGCGACCCGTCCTTCTTTCTTACAAACAGAATCGGGGCTCCCCAGGGTGAACTGCTCGGCCGAATAAATCCCTTGTCCAGCAGCTCCTGTAGCTGCGTAGACAACTCCTGCATCTCGGGAGGAGCCAACCGATATGGTGCTTTGGCTATCGGAGCCTCACCGGGAATGAGGTCAATCCTGAACTCCACCTGTCGCTCCGGAGGTATCCCAGGTAGTTCCTCCGGGAAAACATCAGCAAAATCTCGAACCACCGGGACCTCGCTCACGGTCGCCTTACCCGCCTCCCGGGTATCCATCACATACGCGACATAACCCGCGCATCCATGCTGAAGGTAGCGCCTAGCCCTCACTGCTGAACATACAGCGGGTCCACACTGCGGTCGCTCTCCATGAATCACTAACTCTCCCCCGCTTGGGGTCCTGACTCGCACTAGCTGCTGCGCGCAATCTATCACTGCCCCATTAGGGCTCAACCAATCCATACCAATAATCACCTTGTTCCCACGCAATGGGATGGGAACCAAGTCTACCAGGTAACGCTCCTCAAACAGTCGCAGAACACAATCCCGAAACACCATCGATGCTCGCACCGATCGATCGTCAGCAATCTCTACCTCTAACGGGCAATCTAACTCGCCTGAAGTCTCATGAAATCTCTTGCTAAGAGCAAGGGAAACGAACGATCGGGATGCACCCGAGTCGAACAATACCTGAACCGGGATGCCGTTCACATGGAACGATCCTAATACACATGTATACACACGGAGCACATATCAATACCATAACATCATAAAACAAAAGATAGAAGGAAAGAATCATACCCGTCACCACATCGGGCGCGGCGCGTGCCTCCTCGGCAGTCAACTGAAATGCTCGACTCCTCACCACTAGAGCCTCTGCCTTGCCCTGCCGACCATCCGTGATCCGCAGGGTCGCTGGAGCCGGCGCCTTCACTGGCGCTGCAACTGACAACTGGGGGCAATTGGCCATCTTGTGGCCCCTCTGGTTGCAGTGAAAACACAGCAACTCGGATGTCTGAATAGCTGAAGCTGGAGCAGTACAATCCCTGCTAAAGTGCCCTGTCTTGCCGCACTTGTAGCAGCCTCCTGATCCCATCCTACATATCCCCACGTGCGTCCTGCCGCATTTCCTGCAGCGGCTCGATCCTGAATGACCTTTCGGTCTACCGTCTGGTCCCTTGGGCTTCTTCCCCGAAGCCCCTCCTGCCTGACCGTCCTCCAGTTTCCGTTTCCGGATATGCTCCAAATCTATCTCCCTCTCCCTAGCCCTGGCAATCATGGAGTCCAGGGTGGGGCAAGCCGAAAAACTAACATGCTCCCGGATGTCAGCTCGTAGCATATCATGGTAACGAGTCCTCCTCATGTCCTCGTCACCGGCATACTGGGGCACCAATAAAGCCCTCTCACGAAACTTGGCGGTGATCTCCGCCACGGTCTCTGTCGTCTGCCTCATGTCTAGAAACTCCCTGGCCAGCTGCTGAAGCTCGACCGCCGGCGCAAACTCTGCCCTGAACCTAGCCACAAAGTCCGACCAGGTCATTGCCTCGATAGCCGAGGCTCCCAACGAGTCACCCACTGACTCCCACCAATCCCGGGCTCGGTCCCGTAAACACCCTGCTGCGTACCTCACCTTCGACCCCTCGGGGCAGAAGCTAGTCAACTGGGCGGACTCAATATCCGCAATCCACCGCCTGGCGACAATGGGGTCCTTCACCCCATGGAAATCCAGCGCACCACTGCCCCTGAAGTCCTTGAAGGACAGTGTGCGAGATCCTGACTGGCTAGGGGCTAAATCGCTCCTGAATGCCCGAAGGCGATCCTCCATCAACTCTATGATCCCTTCCTTGATCGACCCAAAGAGGATGGGGGTCGACTCAAGGATGCCCCTGGTAATCTCCGACGTGATGAACTCACGTAGCCTCTCGTCAATCGGCTCGGTGCCTGATCACGAACCTGACCCCTCTCCTGACCCGCCATCTGTCGGTCTCGGTCGAAGTACCACCATTCTGCAAAACATCATAATAATCATTAGTGATACTGCTACTTTCTGAGGGATCTCAACTACTTACAGGTTCCTTGGTCTCATCTTGGACTTCCTCGGCTCGGGTACGGATCCTCTGCTTTCAGTAGTACGGGCCCATACTACCTTCCACATCTATCCGTACCTTCTCCGAGGAATTCCTCGACTTCACCAGATCCCCTTTACTACTGCTACTCTCTGCTATTCTCATCCTAGGCTTGCCCTTAGGGAAAACTCAAGTTCAACACGATTGGTCCTCAGCTGCTGTAGGTCTCCTCATAGTGCCAGTTAGCCACCACCTAAACACCATCACATGGGACGAGGATTAGATAATCCTTCAAGTAAAAGATCCGTCCCTACAACGGTTGGACTCAAACAAGAGCTGCGCAATAGGGCCAGTTCCAATACTTTGGGATTATTCAACCCTGATTACATGTGGTGTGACGTGTTTACCTAGTGGCTAACTCCCATTACTCGGAACCCCACAAAGCACGAAGCAAGCAGCATTCGGATAAGGGGAAACAGACTCAAGCCAAAACTATCCTTATAACAAGAAACGACACTTAACATAGGATGCTAAGCTCATACTATCAGGCATAACCTAAACAGGCTATCCTACTGCTATCTACTCAATTCTAGCATGCAATATTCATAAAGCCGTAACACATAAGCAGACACATAAGTCATCACTCCTAGATCCTTAGCCCTATTCTAGCATGCAGTTCTACGTAAGCTAATAAACATAACATAAACTTGTATGGGTACTATGGGGAATACTTACATGAGCTCGGCCGGTCGCACACGTCACACACTTCGCTCTTTCTTATGACTCTTTTCCGAGTTTTAGAGAACATTTTCTTTTGGAAAATCTTTCAATCCCTCGATTTGAGTTCAGACACTCCCGAAGGCGTGTCCGAATCCCTCAAACCAGGGCTCTGATACCAACTTGTAACGACCCAATTTTCATGTCCAAAAATTTTCATTTTAAAATATTACTTTTAGTAAACATTAATAAATAAAAGCATTGTTTAATCACGCCATAACACATCGCAAACCATGTTTTAATATTCAAACCATACAATCCATCAAATATCAGAGTACAATCCCAGTGAATCTCGTAAATGCGGAAACCGAAGAGTGTGTGTGTGACATGCTGCTACCGTGCCGGCTCCTTTCCCCTAGCTGAGGAGGTACCTGAAACCAAAACTGAAACCGTAAGCACAAAGCTTAGTGAGCTCCCCCATAATACCCCATACCATACAGCATATAACAAATAACATGCAATTAGGAGATACGGGCCCCGCCCACACTCGTGAGGATACGGGCCCTGCCCACACCTCACTTTCTGAGAGATACGGGCCCCGCCCACACTCGTGAAGATACGGGCCCCGCCCACACTTCGCTACCTGGGAGATACGGGCCTAGCCCACACTCCATTCTCGGAGGGATACGGGCCTCGCCCACACCCAACCGTCAACACATATCATACAAGTATCACGCAGACAACAAGTATAAACAGTTCTATCATACTGGTATATATCACAATCAACTCGACTAATAGATATGGGCTCGGCCCACACTATAATACTAACGTCTCATCTATACGGGCCGGCCTTGGTGCCTTAGACCCATTACTAATGAAAGGAAACTCACCTCGAAATAGCTGCTGGTCTGTGTGGGAATTGATCACCTACTACTGCTGCTGCTGCTCCGGAAACTCCCCGGCTGTAATTCCCACAATATACTTAATCATACACTGCTAACTGTCCTTTGGGTAAAAAGACCATTTTACCCCTGGTCTAGCCCTAAGTCAAATCGAAGTCAACTACTAGTTTACCCGACTCGCCGAGTGGATCTCCACTCGCCGAGTCCCTAGCAAACTATTGTCCTGGGTCCCTGATTCTACTCGTCGAGTTGGGCTATGACTCGACGAGTTCATCTTCTAAACTGACGTTCAACCTCTTCATCCTACTCGCCGAGTTGTATGAACAACTCGTCGAGTTCATCTTCATCCGAAGAACACTTTATGCTAAGACTCGCCGAGTTGTATGAACAACTCGCCGAGTCTGTTCTTGATCTATGAAGATTGCCTTGGACTCGCCGAGTCAGGGCATTGACTCGCCGAGTCCTATCATGAGTGAGTTCAGCTTCCAACTCACCGAGTCACCCCCTGTGACTCACGGCTCAACTCGATACATCTTAAAGGGACCGGTTCAGTGACTCGCGACCAGACTCATCGAGTCACATAGATGACTCGCCGAGTCGCAGCCATGCATCCATCAAATACACCGATTTGCTCGATTCCAGTCCATGCCATTCACAGATCTGGGCTTCTAGGACACAAATCACACGTAAAGTTTCCAACTTTACGTGTAGATATTCACCAATATGGATTTTAAGGCTCAAAGTGCACCAAAAGGGGTAGATCTAGGGCTTTCATGCAATATGACCCCATAAAGGCATTAGATCCAAGTTCCAGGGACTAGATCATGCCTAGATCTAAAGGCTAACAACTTATTATCACCCACAAAGCACAAACAAGCTTGGGGAAGAGCCCAAGAAGGACTCCAATGAAGCAAAAAGAGATTACAAGCTTGAAAACAGAGGGGAAACGAGCTATACCTCAAGGAATATGTTGAAATGACACAAAGATGCCTGATCTCCTTCTCCTCTTCTTGATCTACACCTCTTTCTCCTCAAAACCTTCAAGAACACACCAAGAGCACTTCAATCTCTCAAGGAAATAAGGGAAAAACGATGTTGGGGAGTTCTGGGGGTGAATGGGGACGAGTTGGGGCGGAATGAGGGTTTAAATAGGGTGCAAACCCTTGAAACTTAGGGTTTCATCCAGCAGCGGTGACTCGCCGAGTCCTGGATATGGACTCGCCGAGTCGCCCACTTAAACGTGTTCTGAGTCTCGTCCCTACTCGGCGAGTCGGACCTTATGACTCGCCGAGTCCAAGGCTAAAATAGGGCAATGCTCAAATAAAATTCACATACCGGAAACCAGGTGCTACATACTCCTTTCCTTGCACTCTTCAACCACCTCTTTCTTCTTCTAAGCTCCAATATCCTTCACAAGGCCAAAAACTCTCTCTAGATCAATAAGGGGGGCTAGGGTCTCACTTTAATGCTCTCTGGAAGTGTTAGGGACAAAGGAGGCCAAGATAGAGTGTTTAAATAGGGTGCAAACACCCAGATTAAGGTTTTTTCCCAACCAGGGCCTACTCGCCGAGTCTGGGGACCAACTCGCTGAGTCCAAAGTCCAAATCCCGCTCCTTGACCCACTCCTACTCGATGAGTTGTCCCATCAACTCGCCGAGTCCAAGGCAATATATATAAGGGAAATAAATATCAAGGAATACGTACCGGGAACCAGGTGCTACACTTGCATTAAGTTTTCTAATCTTACATAGATTTAATAACTTCCACCTATGAAACATTCCCATTTTAACTATCACTTCTGAACAAGAGTTGCCTCTTTTCAGAATATGTCAATATGGTCCTCTCCAAAAAATTTACACTATACTTCCAACTGTTCCTGATCAACCAATCTTTTGTAAACCTTTGATTTTCCTCGACAATTGCTTAATCATTTTAGTCATATCTAATTCTAGACATTTTCCCTTCTTAATGCCCCGGGCAATTGGAAAATCTAGAAAGGATGAATATTATAGCACATGTAATCGATCCTATATCCGAAGTATATGGGACACGATTCATGATGTCTCACATAAAGACATGATTCTAGACCAATCTGTTGCTACAATATTTCTATTTTCCGAGTTCTCCTAATTCAGATTATGAAAAGGGATGTCGTAATCATAATCGAATTTTTAGAACGCAAATACTAGACCCATATATATATAATTTCCTTACGTTGAGCCATTCCAACACAAAATTCATATATATATCCTTGACTAAAGATGATTAAAACCTCAATCTAAGCTTTTAGAATTGAAATGAAGTATAATTTCCTCTCCCTTAATTATAGCAAAACAACTTTTTCCCAATTGAAACCTTTTGTTTTCTATAATTAACATTGCTAACTTGATTTGACATGTACTCAGAAATCAGCTGGACATCTAGAAAATCAATACTTTATTGACTTTCTTATCAAAGTTGAGATTTATAAAACGAGATTTCCTTGACAAGTCTTTATCAAAATCACACACCTTATCTTAGATAGCTCACAGGTATATCTACACAATTTTAGAACTATGAAAAGGGATGTCGTAATTATAGTCTCAGTTGTTTATATCTTTGCTATCTGCTTCAAATCTACTTGGTGGAAGTGTTTCCTCACTATCATTTTCATGAATCGAAGAGAAACCTTATGGCCCTTAGATTTTATGGTGTATGTGCTCTTATCCATGTGAATTTGTCAAAACCATAGTCACAAGACAAGGATAATGACAAATCCAAACTCATATGGACTAAACTAATTCTTAATTTCTTGCCACCTGGAAGCTTAAGGGCGTATTGCTTCCAAGTTGTTATGCAACCAATTGAGAACTCTAAGAACTCATATGCAAAGCTAACCTTAACTGGAATGGGCACAGGAATAAAAATATGTCAGCACAATAGGTTATAAACCTCACGTCGTGTGCTAGTGTTAAACTACATGTTTTTATCAAGACAAAATTTAAGACTCCCACTGCCCTCTTGTCATATAAGACTATCTTGCCAAATGTTCAAGAGATAGTGTAGATTCTTTATCAAGACAAACTCTTCACACAATTGGTCTAAGTTGGTCTTTGTTTTATCCAAAACGTCACAACTTACCAATTTCAAATGTAGAAGAGTAGGGTACTTTTACTCTTACATTTGACTGGTGTTTTAAACCTTTCTTCAAGATATGTTACTCAACATACAGTCTTGGAGTATGACTCTAAGACTTGTTTTGGAACGAAGTATGAATCATCTTCTTGATTTGACCACTTCAACAATTCATAACTCCTCTTCTTAGCTATCAGAATGCACTTAGAGGATGAACTGTGATAAGGTCTCTTAATCATTAAGATGATCATATAACATGATACTATAGTACTATCCTATCTTTTCAGATTTGAGAAACTTTTATCCTTCTGCCAAAATTGATTCTTTTTATTCGCTCTGCCATACATTGGAACTTTTCCAATGTCTCAGAGTTATACTTAAGCTTGTAAGCATAACCATATTTACTAAACTTTAGTAAATCATGACGAATAGTCTTAACGATTATTTGTGGTGGTCTTAATTAGTGCACAAGAATGCGTACTTGATCCCTTAGTCCTTCACTTGATTCACTTAAACATGTGAACAACGAATTAGTCTTAATTTTCCAAAGATGAAAATTCTCATTCATCATACAACTTGCATGACTCCAAGATTATATCCAACTGAAACTTGGGTGATATGAATCTTTCCTTATTTGGTAAATTTAGAAACTACCACAAAAGAAAGAATCAAATTCATATTTCCAATATTGCTAGAAACATACAAACATCAAGTTTTCATAAATGCCATTGCAAGGAGATATAAAATAAAGTAACACAAGCTTTTATTTATTTATAAAATGCGAAAAACTTTTCCTTACAATGCAACTTTAAATGAAAACTATGTCATTACATGTTTCCTAGCGATCTATCATAACTCCTAAGTGTAGCCCAAGAATCCGATCTTTAATCAAGCGACAGAAATCCATCCTAGCGATCAGATTTAACATACTCTTTCTTTAAGTTTCCTTCACTTTTCCTTTGATTCTTAAAACATCAGCATGTGACCCAGACACATCATGTAATAAGAATCGCATAATAGAAACTTGATTGAGTTAGATAGTTGACTTTACCTGAAGTAGAGTCAAACTTATTAACTTTACCAGCCTTATGATCTTTCAGGTAAATTTGGAAACTTCGCAACCAATGCCCTTTCCTTTTAGCAATAGAAACATATGGACCCTTTGGGAATGTTACATGGGACAATCTCAGACTTAGCCTTTCTCTTTACCATTTGGTCAACCGAGTTGACTCTGGCCAATCCCTTTCCATTAGGAAGAGGAAGCTTTTACTGGGTATCCAATGCAACCATTGTCAATGTCCATTGAAGGTTTGGAAAGTTGATCTACTAATCAAATTTGCTTTACCAAAGCTCCAAATCATTGCTGATTCAGCAGTACCAAGCAAATAAATAAGATCATTTAAGGTCATGTCATAGTCTATTTCATAGTAGTCCCAAAGGTAACTCTCTATGTGACTTAGAAAGTGATTGAACATCCAACTTTCTTAAGACTTTGACACCCAACTCTCCCGGCTTGTCAATATGTGACTTCATCTCCAAGATGCTATCACACATAGACTTGTTTGCCAATAGGGCTTGAGTGACCTTGAACTTGTGGGTGGTTAGGGAGAATAATTGGAGGAGGTGGAGGAAGTGAAGTTCCAAGAGATTTGGGAAGATCATAGATGTCTGAACTAGACATTGTTTGGGAGATATTCAAGATAGTTGATTTAAAGTCCTTAATATAACACCCAATATGAAATATTAAGGCTAAGACCCAACACAATATTTTATAACTTGGAAGAGGGATGCCGTAATCCAAGCTATAGAATATTTGAAGGTAGGTGAATGATGATTCACCAATTTCCACCATGAAAAACGAAATAATTTATTATGTTTTTAATTGGATTTGAAACTCCTAGATCTTTTGAGATTCATTGAACTATTGAATGGCTTGTTTCAATCTTGAGTGTGCCCTTCAGCATATGTGATTGGGATGCCGAGGATCACAAAACAAGGTATGAATAACCATGCAAATATACCCGGTACCCTTAATTTTTACCCCTCAATCAATGTGTTGGTTAACCACACACGCTCCACCGATACTATGATAAACATTAAGTTACCCTTTTCCTACCTTGTTAAATCAAGCTAGTGTGTCGGTTAACCACACACGCTCCACTAACCGACTTAAGCAAAGTGCAAAGTGTAATTTCATGGGTTAGCACCAAATTCACATTTTCCTAAGTAACTAAGATTGGGTATTACTAAGAGTTTAGTTACTTAGTATTTATTATTAATACTTTTAATGAAGGGAGAATTATAGTCCTTGTCCTAGCCATTCGGCTAACGACCCTCCACAAGTCAAGTAAGCGGTGGGTGAGAGTGGACACCCATTAAACTTCCATTTTATAGGCAGTAACCTTATACCCCTTTATAGACCGGCTTCGTGAATGAGACCTACTAATCGTAAGACGGCTTGCTTATATATATATATATATATATATATATATATATATATATATATATATATATATATATATATATATATATATTATTAACTTATAATATTATAAAGTATAAGGGTTAAATTTTAACTTTTAAAAATTCTAAGGGCTTAACTTGGAATTAAAGTATTCATGGGAGAATTTTAAAAATTCCAAAACTTGAGGGCAAGTTTTGAAACTATTCAAAACTCTTAGATTTTTCATAACTTATGAGTTTAATTAAAGTTTTAAAAACTTTTAATGAAGAGACTCTTGGACATCCATAACTTGAGGACAAGTTATGGAGCCATAAAAACTATTCATAAGAAAAGACACTTCATTTTTGTAACCTAAAGCATTTTTATGAGTTTTTAAGATTCATAAATGCGGCTTTTCATATAACTTGAGGATAAGTTACAAAAACACATTTTATGACCAAATTTTAGATTAATTTGGATTGAAAACAACTAACAGATATTTTTTCATTAATCTAAAATAACTCATAAAACAAGGTAACATACAAAAAAAAAAACTTTTGGTAATCCATAACTTGAGGACCAATTATGGACTCCATTAAAATACATTTAGATCAAGTATTAACTAACAAACACTTTTATAAATAATTCCTATGATCTACCAAAATTCATAAGCATTAACAATCCATATCAACAATTTCAAGAATTACATCAACATAAATAAAACTTGAAATTTTGATTTTAACCTTGAAATTGGATAACTATAATCATTACCACTTTAAAAACAGGTTTTATAAGCCCAAAACAGCTTAAAGTAATGATTTTAAACCAATTCTAGCTTTAAAACTCGAAGATATGATGTCAGGGGGTCCAACTCGTCGAGTGCACGAACCAACTCAGTGAGTAGGATGATTTTGTCTTGGACTCGTCGAGTCCCTTAATGGACTTGGCGAGTCTGTTGAGCAGACAGCACAAAAATTCAATTTTTTTCAGCCAATTTTGCAAGTATAACAAGAAAACAAGCCTAGGATTTGATACCACGGTTGGGTTATGAGCATGGTAACACTCCTAAGTGTACATGCAACTCTAAATACCTTAGATCTATGTTTTCTCTATTATACATGAAAATATGAATATTCCAAGGTATTACCCTAACTAGCATACAATCTTTTTGAGCTTAAATAATAAAGTAGATAGAAATACATACCTTTTTGATGTAACTTGTCTTCATGAAGCTTGAGTGCCTAGTTCCCCAAGTGTGACACCTCAAATGGTTCACACAACACCATGAACACTTGGAATGACCTTGAGAATAAGGATACTTTGGTTCTCACTAGTGAAATCGGCCTTGCCCTTTTTGTGTACACACACTAGTCCAATTTCACCAACCATGGACATCTTCATATAGTGTGGAGATTAGGGTCAAACCCATGACCCTTCATCTCATATGATCCATGGGTTAAACACTCCATGGATTATCCATGAAAGCTTAGCCCAACCTAAATGAACTTGGCACATCACACATATATATCTAAGAGTCCATATTTAATTAGTTCCTTTTGATCACTTAATTAATTATAAATTAATTCTTGATCAATACTAATTAAATAATATGATTATATATTAATATATTAGAATTTATAATATATTAATACAAATCACTAGTATCCTTTTTCCTCATCTTGTCTATCCAATTGTCCTGATGCCATGCAACCCAAATGGACCATGTCGGGTCGTGTCAAGTCTTACCATTTATAGTTTTGGACATAGACATTAATCTAACACCATATACATGGATCACATGAGCCTGGGACACATCATGGATCAATTGAATCTGAACATGAGACAGTGCAGGTGGATAGATGTAGTCAAGGACTATGACTGTAAGATCCTTTACCACCCAGATAAAGCGAATGTGGTGGCGGACGCTCTGAGCCACAAGTCAACTAGATCCTACACTCTGACAATATATATGAGGATATCAGTGGATTCTCCACTGTTTAGTGGATCAGAGAAGCTCAAGTTGAGGGTATGCGTCAAGAGAATTGGAAGCTTGAGAATATTTGGGGTGAGGACACCCAGTTCGTGCAGGGTAGTCGGGGACTATTGACCCGTTACGGTTGGGTCTGGGTTCCGATGTCTGGTGGGGTCAGATAGATTGTATTGGAGGATGATCATAAGTCTCACTTCTCTATTCATCTCGGGGGCTATTAAGATGTATCACGCTTTGCGTTAGAATTATTAGTGGCCATGCATGAAGAGGGAGATCGCATGGTAAGTTGAGAGGTGTTTGACGTGGCGGATGGTCAAGGCCAAGCATTAGAGGCCACATGGTAAGCTATAGCCCCTGGAGATTCCCATTTGGAAGTGGGAACAGATCACAATGGATTTTATCACCAAGTTGCCGAGGACGACGAAGGGCTTCAACGCTATTTGGGTCATTGTGGATCGATTGACCAAGAGCGCCCACTTTATTAGCGATATGGGAGAGTTCATTGGTCGAGAAGCTAGTCGACTTGTATATTCGCGAGATTGTTACCCCCCATGGGCTACCGATATCTATTAGTTCAGACTGCGAAGTTCGGTTCACCTCCCATTTCTGGTAGAAGTTCCATGAGGAACTGGGCACTTGTCTACACTTTAGTATAGCTTACTGTCCGCGGACTGATGGCCAGAGTGAGCAGACCATACAGACTCTCGAGGATATGTTGAGATCCTGCATCATTGATTTTAGTGGGAGTTGGGACTCCTACCTAACTCTGGTAGAGTTCTCCTACAATAATAGCATTCATACCAGTATTGGGTCCCCACCATATGAGTTGTTGTATGGACAGAGATGTCGCACCCTAGTCTGTTGGGGGGAGGTCGGCCACAGGATGATGGGTCAGACCGAGGCAGTCTTGCAAACTACCAAGAGGATTAATCAGATTAGACAGGGGTTACAAACCGCACATAGTTGGCAGAAGAGTTACGACGATAGACGCCGCTCTGAGTTGGAGTTTCAGGTCGGCGACATGGTGCCCCTGAAGGTCTCACCCTGGAAGGGTGTGATCTGCTTCAGGAAGAGGGGGAAATTGGGTCCCCGATACATTAGACCGTTTAGGATCGTTTCCAAGGTTGGCAAGGTTTCATACAGACTAGAGCTACCATAGGAGCTTAGTCACATCCACATCACTTTCCATGTGTCACAATTGCGAGCGTGCGTATTAAATGAGGCAGCAACAGTATCCTTGGAGGACATACAGGTCGACGAGCGCCTGAATTACATAGAGAGGCTAGTGGTCGTACTGGAGAGGAAAGTGAAGGTTCTACGGAACAAGGAGGTGCCTTTGGTGAAGGTACAAGGGGAGCACTAAAGAAGGTCTGAATGGACTTCGGAGCCGGAGGCTGATATGCGGGAGCATTATCCGAAGTTATTCATCACAGCGGACTTCAAAGATGAAATCTAGTTCAAGTGGGGGAGAATTGTGACACCCCGGCTCTCAGGTATAAACTATAAAGTTATATTTTTTTTCATTTGAAAGGTTGACTCGACGAGTTGGATGCCTTGACTCGTCGAGTAGGAACTGATTTGGCCGCATAACTTAAGTGACAAACTCGATGACTCGGAGGACATGACTCGACGAGTTGGAGCTGGCAGATGATACCCTAATTTCTAGGGTCTAACACCCTATTTAAAAGATCATTATCCTCCTTTGTCCTCCCCTCACCGTCCCCTTGAGCTTTGAAACCCTAATTCACACGTGCTCTCCATTTTGTATGATTTTCAAGATTAGAAGGTGATTCGTGAGAAGAAGAATTGAAGTATAAGAGGATTGGACCATAAAGGAGCTGGTGGATCTGATTCTTCTGCTTATTGTTATCATATTAAAGGTAACAAGTCGTTACCTTGACTTTCCTCCATCTAGATCTCTCCATGTTTAAGATTAGGGCTTTCTAGCATGTATGTTAACGATTTTCGGGTATAGGATAGGATTTGAAGTTGCAACTTCATATCTGAACTCATCTTGGTCTCTACAGCTATAAAATCTCCAGCTTTAGCAAGTATATGCCTTCCCTTTTAAGTTAAACCTCATTATAAGCTTGGATTTGGTATCCTAAGCATTTAGAGCCTTGCATGCACTCATTATGTGATAAACATGCCTTGATATCCAATATAGAGCTTTGGAGTGGCATAAAAGCATCTAAATAGAGAAAGGACTGAAGGGACTCAACGAGTTGCATGGCCAACTCGACGAGGCCGATGAAGATTTGCCTTGAGGGTTTCTGCATGAACTCGGCGAGTCAGCATTATGACTCGACGAGTCATTTAGTGCTTTCTCAACTTTTGGACATGCATGGACTCGACGATTTTCCTGGAAATTCGACGAGTCAATTGGGGTTTTCACGGCTTCTCGATTTCTGGAAGGAGTCGACGAATCAGTAATCTGCACTTGACGAGTGGGGTTAACATGGACTGTTAACCTTGACTGTTGACTTTAACTTTGACCAAGGGTTGACCAGTCTGACTTCTGGGGGTATTTTGGTAAATTGGAAACTTATGGAAATTGTCTTATGATAAATATAGGTGGTGGAGGTCATGGCTGTGATTCGACAAGTTTGAGATTATCACTTCATTTCAAGAATTGTGAAGTGAGTTATCCTCACTATACTAAAGGGGGATTCGACAAGCTAGAATGCTAGTTCTGACAACCAACGGTAGACTTATATCACAAACAACCTTTAGTCATTCCTTGCTTCTTGATCTCAGAACTGTAGTGGCGTTCCTACAGTCCTATCACTGGCTCAACCAGATCTAATCCATTTGGGTAATTCTGAAACCGAATCTGTGGATTTCCATATCCTCACTGCTACACCCGAGCTGGTGGGTACTACTATTCCTTCCGCGTCTTAACAATGCACTCATGCTATCTACCAATCTAGTGAATGCTACGGCTATACCCGCAGACTTACAACACTCTATCAATATCGGGTTGCTAGTGAATGCTACGACTACACCCGCAAACTTACAACACTCTAACACTATCTGACTGCTAGTGAATGTTACGGCTACACCCGTAGACTTACAACACTCTAACACTATCGGGCTGGTAGTGAATGTTACGGCTACACCCGTAGACTTACAAAACCCTAACACTATCTGGATGCTAGTGAATGTACGGCTACACCCGCAGACTTAAAACACTCTAACACTATATGGCAGCTAGTGAATGCTACGGCTACACCCGCAGACTTACAACACTCTAACACTATCTGGCTGCTAGTGAATGTTACGGCTACACCCGCACACTTACAACACTCTAACACTATCTGGAAGCTAGTGTATGCTACGACTACACCCGTAGACTTACAACACTCTAACACTATTTGGCTGCTATTGAATGCTACAGCTACACCCACAGACTTACAACACATTCCATATTGGGTCAAACATGCACTCGACCTAACACACAACTGAATTTGAATCCTAACTAAAGCTCTACACTGGTTCCCGAAACCTGCTGTCTGAGAGTCTTGAAGGTTGTCTGCTGCTTAGTCCCCCACAGAAAGGCCACTGACTTCTTGGTCAATCGGGTCATAGGGACGACAATCTCGAAGAAGTCCCGTTTAAATCTCCGGTAATAACCCGCTAGACCCAGGAAATTCTTAATCTCAATTGGAGACCTCGATATTTCCTATTGCATCATGGCCTCTATCTTGGCTGGATCGACCAGAATACCCTTCCGGTTAACAAGGTGCCCAAGAGATTGCACCTTGTGCAACCAGAACTCATATTTGGAGAACTTTATAAAAAAAGTATCTCCCCCACTTAGATTCAACTAAGTCTTCACGGCACGCACGAATTGAAGGATTCCCAATCCTTATTTGTTTCTAATATCCTACTGGTGATAACCTGCGCTTACTAATGCTAGCGATCAATCACCTGTTACACCCTAAGATCGCCCATCCTATGAAATCTTGAAGAGTACTCTTGAAATCTGGTCAAGTCTGACACCTCAGTCCACCTCTCATGTGAACCATTGGAGGCCTTAATTCTCACCCTGGCTGACGAATCCTCGTTCTCACTTCCAATCTTGCAGCACCACTAAACTCTAATTGAACACAACCCATGCGAGAAATGCAATTCTATTGAACATCCAATGACCAAACACCCATGTGTCTAACACTCGCAACTGACTCTACAATCTTCATGCTACCAATCCTTCCTTAGCAACGGTGGTGCCTTGAACTCCAAAGTTCTTCCATAGATAGTTAACGACCATACCCAAACAATGATAGAACCACTGAACCCTGACTTCACTATAGAACTATCGCTCTAATCTAGACCCAATATTCTCTGAATAATACTCCAGCACAGATCCCAACAAAGGTCCGAGATGAGAACGGTACACGCGGAATCCCCTCTGCAAGATACATCCCTCTGTAGGTTCATCAAGGACTTCTAACATGCAGATTGGCATATAACAATCCTTGATAACCCAGATAGTAGCAGAAACCGACCTAATATCTAACTTGTCCAAACTCAATCAAAATTCTGAAGCGGTACAGATTCCTAATATCTACTTGAAATGGCAAAAGATGACATACCCGCGAACATATAACGAAATCTTGATCATGATGACAGGGACCAACTATAGGATCTTCCTTCCCGAAAGATTTTGAAGGTCTACAGATCTTGGGTTCCAAATGAACCCGTAACTCCCCCCCCCCCCCCCCCGGCGACAAATTAGGCCCAAAACACCCCGAGACGACTACCGAGGGAGAGGGATCCCAAAGTCCTTTCCCTGACTGAACGAAAGACCACTAATGTCCATTCCCATAACTCTTTAACGAATGCCCGATGAGATGAACTTCTGCGATCACGCATTGACTGCTTCAGACTCTGCTCCTGAGCCGGAACCCGAATCTGAGTTTTGTTCTTGGGTGCTTAACACCATACCAAACTAACATTCTAAAGATCCGAATATACCCAAAAATTCTTATCACCTTTTGTTGAAATGACCAACCCTGCCACATTTGTAGCAGCCTAAACCCTTGGAGCGATAAACTCCCTTGTGCACTTTCTCGTACGTGTTACATTGACTCCGGACTTACTGGCCTTTCACCTGATGATCAGAACTCATGGGTATCTTCCCGGGACCCTTTACTATATGCTCCTAGCACGAACCCCTCTTCTCGAAGTGCTACAAATTGATCTCGCATCTGCAACCTCGTGGAACTCATACCTTTCAGGGTCAGACACCCCCCACGCTCACTAACTCACTTGCAACAACGGGAACATCCTCTGTCCCCAAACCGGGTCACAGACTCCTCCCTAAAGCTTCTCAGATTCTCCAAGACTCACTGATTCGAGTATGGATCATGTGCTTTCAGTAATATGGGCCTAATACAACCTTCCACACCTATCCATACTTTCCTCAACAATCTTCCTAAATCCTCCAAGTCACTTCCTCAAACAGGTAGACCCGAGTCTCACTGAACCTCACTACTAACCCACTGAAACGTATCCTAGGCATTCCTAGGTTCTCAAACTCACCCAGTCCTCATCTGCTGAAAGATTCCCAACAATGTCAACTAGCTACCTCATGAATATAGCTAGCTCACATTACTAAGAGTCCCACAAAACACAAAGCAAGAAACATTCAGGCAATGGAAAATCTAACCATCATATTCCAATCAAACCTTTCTATCCTCTACTTAGGGATCTGCACATGCAATTCAAAGGCTCATACAATCAGGCATAACCTAAACAAGCTATCATGTTACTGACTGGTAAGTACTAGCATGCAAGTCTACAAGCACATACAATAGGCATATAAGGCATCCTTCCTAGATCATCATCCCTAATCTAGCATGTCGTTCTCATAGTCATATCATATCATAGAATAACATAAGATAACATGTATGGGTATCTTGGGGAAAACTTACTTGAGCTCGGCTGATTGCAAGCATCACACACCTTCTTCTTTTTAAAGTTCTTTTCTCCTTCCAAATTCATATCAAATTCTTTTTATAAAATGATTTTCTTTTGAAAATTTGCATACCAAATCCTTATTTTGAGTTCAGACACACCTGAGAGTGTGCGCTCGAATCCCTCAAACTAAGGCTCTGATACCAACTTGTAACATCCCAAAAATACAGGCCAAAAATTTCGTTTTAATTATGTTATTACATAAAACCATCGGTATAAAAACATTCATAATAATGAATCATGTCAAAACCCAAGTGTCAATAATCCAAAACATAGTATCATAAAACCATATCAGAGTGTAATCCCAAGGATCTCATGTGCCGAAAACATAGTGTGATGCGCTGCAATCGAATCGGCTCCTTTCCTTTGAAAACGAAGTACCAGAAACCAAAATTGAAAATCGTAAGCACAAAGCTTAGTGAGTTCCCCCATCATACCACATACCACACAACATACATGCTGTCGGGCAATTCTGGGGTGCCCAACCTACCCATGTCAAGTCGTTCTGGGGTGCTCACATACGCATGGCAAGCCATTCTTGGGTGTTGACCTACTCATGTTAGGCCATTATGGGGTGTCAACCTACCCTCCGGTCTATCTCAACCGGCAACGGGGACTATTTCACCCCTACCACTACCACCAAATAACATATCATAATCATACTGTCAGGCATATCTGGGGTGCCTGACCTACCCTTCGGTCCTAATGACCGAACTTGGGGACTATTCCCCTCTTACTACCACTATCACATATAACATATCATAAACATACTGCTAGGCATGCATGGGTTCTGACGACCCCTTCAGCATCTCTTAACTGGTATATGGGGACTATTTCACCCCTACTACTACTAACATGTATCACAAAGCATCCTAGCACACAAACATAACAGATAATGACATGCCAGATAATTATCACAAAGACAATCATCTAACAAACAACTCCTTCTAGCGGGTCGGTATTATGGTCGTAGACCCACTTCTACTAGAAGGTAACTCACCTCACACTGCTAAAGTCTCGTAGACACAATCCCAGCTGCTGGATGACAGCTTCTCGAACTGTCATTAGCAAAACATCACCCAATTAATAATTGGGTTCCACTACATAACCATAAGTACATACTTGGGGTCATTACTACATTACCCCATGCTTGGCTTTATTCAAGCCTAAGGCCCAATCCATAGGCCCAAAAGTCAATCTCGGAATCAAAGCCCAACATATGACCCAATTTTCCAAATTAGGCCCAAACCTTTACATGGTCTTATTCAAAGGCCCAACCATTTAGTCCAGTCCATACACTTGGCATTTCAATGGCCTAATGTCTTATAATCATCTAGGCCCAAACTATGGCCCAATTTTCTAAATTAGGCCCAACCCCTCATATAGGCCTTACCCTAAAGCCCATCTAGTTATTCTAATCCATTGATTGTCCATGGATGGCCCATCATTGGCCCAAACACCAAAACCCAATAGAAAGGCGCAACACAAAGCCCAAGTGAAACTAAGGTTTCACATAAAATGACAATTAGGGTTAGGTGTTTCTCACTTAACCCATTAAGGCCTTAATCCATTAAGTCCATTACTCAACTAGGTATATTATATGGTCAAGTCGGTCTTAATACATAATTCCATTCAAATGGCGCAAATGTGGGTCTCGATAGGTCCAAGCCCATAAATCCAATATTAGGGTTTTCTAAACCCAAATTATGGTTTCCAACCCAATAGGCCCAATACCAAGTCCTTAGATGAATTAAGGCCCATTAGGGTGTCACTAGGCCCATTAGTCACATATTTGGGCTTTTAAGTCCATTAAGCTTCATTGGGCCCACTAGGGTTTCACAAGGACCATTCAGTCCAAACATCCCAAACGAGTTATACTACAAACGAGGCACACCGCCACCCAACACGGCGGCCGGTGGTGGCAGGAGGCGGCAGCCACCACCTCACGGTGGTGGTTAGGGTTTCTTTCTCATTATTCCATTTTTCTTTTACAAATTACAATGAAATACCAAAAGTAACTGTGACAGTCGTCAAATTCCAGCCAGGTCAAAGTCAAATAAAGTCAACAAGTCAAACCGGTCAACTCAATTAACCCGGGTACATTAGGGTTTACGTTATGTAATCACTGTACAATTCACTATTCTAATGAGAAAACATCATTTGGAAAATCTGTGTGATTGAATTTCCTAAGCCTTAAATGCGGTAAACAATGAACCAAAGCTATAAAATACTATTGCACACTCATCGGGAGTGTGTAATACACTAAAACATGGCTTAACGGGGTTTACGAACCTTGCGTTTCAAAGCTAGACACTCAAAAAGGTCACAAACGAAACCTCTCTCAATCATTTTCACTTTATCTCTTTCTACTTAAAATCTCTCCCAAATCTCTCTCAAAAGTTTCCGTAACTTCTTGTAATCATTCGAGTCATCCCGACCCTTAACCGGGTCAAAAATCGCTTAAAACGGGTTTAGAACGGGTAAAATACCCTAAAAGACCCGAAACCCCCTTTATAGGGCCGAAGCCTCTTAGGGCCGAAAGTCCTCTTAGGGACCGAACCCGAAGGCTACTGAACCGAAACCAGGAGGACCGAACACGAAGGCTGCTGAACCGAAACCAGGAGGACTGAACCTGAAGGATGCTCTCGGGCCCGAACCTCGCAAAAGACCCGAACCCGAAGCCTTCGGTCCATTTCACCTTCGTTCCATTTCGGTCCGGATCAGCTTCGCCCCATTTCGCTTGCACACACTCTCGGACCCAAACCAAGAGGGACCGAAACCTCGCACCTTCAGTCCCTCATGCGAGAAGCCTCGCAGGAAGCTCAAAATAGCCCGGTTTTCGACTACGACTTCATTTTAAGCTCGTTTTTCATCATTTTAACGTGGGATTTTCACCCAAAACATTGTTTTTACATAGTAAGACCCATATCCCTTAATTAATCATGTTTTTGGGATAAAATCTTATCAAATAAGAGTGGGTGAAGTACAAGAGGTGGAGTGTTGACTTTTCTTTAGTTTATGACACAAGCAACCATCCATACCCACTCTATGACCAACCCACACCCTCCCCACCATCCCTAGTCATGTCAATGTCCTTTCTCATCATTTCCAACAATTTCCCACGTTCTTAGAGTTGGAACATCCATCCTCTCTCCTCACACTTCATTCATTCTCTCATTTTTTTCTCCAAGAATCACACTCCAAATTCTCTCATCTTTCTCTCTAAATTTCGAGAACTTCAAGGCATACTCCAAGGCTTTCCTCCTTCATTTGGTAAGTATCATCATCTTTCTTATGATTATTACACTTCATTCTACTCCAATCATAGATTGCTTACACAAATTCCATCACATTGGTGTTAGAATCTCGAATCTTCAAGGCAATCTTCTTAGTGTTCTTGAGTTGAATACTTTCTTTCTTCAACATCCATCCACTGAAATCACACAAGGTGAGTTCATACCCCTATCTTTTCATTTTTTATTAAGTTTTAAGGGGGGAATACAAGTTATAACACCAAGAACACAACTAAACTTTTTCAACAGCTTTCATCAAGAAAGTTTAACTCCATTTACGGAATATTTTTGGTCAACTAAAACATTTTAGTTTTCATAACTGTACAAGGTGCAAGTAGGGAAAGTTCTTAGCTTTAAAATGGATACTTGCACATCTCCATACGATTTTTCTACAATTTATGGTGATTTTTACAAAACTGTCTACCATTTCAAAAACCAATCCGGACCAGTCTGTGATTATGGAGGTTTTCAACCAAGTTAGAGGTTACTAAAAATCATGATAAAATTTATGAATAAACTATACTCATTTTCCAAACTCTCAGCATTTACTAATTTTGATTTGGACCTTTGATGATTTTTCTACAAATTTTCTAATAACAGTAACAGAAAACGTTAACAACAGAAAAATGCTATCAATTTCATTTCACCTTGTAACATGTCGAGCAAGGTGTATATCTTCATTTGATGATATGTTATTACCATATATGTAACTTCGTCTTGTTATACAGACATACATCAGAAAACAAATGGATTTATACTATATATGAAGTATGGTGAAATAATAAATTGTCATAAACAAAGTTTACGTCCATCACATCCAAACATTCGGAAATCTATGACAAATAAAGTACTAATTGAAATACATGTGGTTGATATTACATATTATTTACTTTAGCTCGAAAGTAGGAATCTTAGACAACGGGTTACTACCAATACAAATAATTATACTTAGTTATGATAAGTATAAGTAAGTCTATTATCCACCACAAATAAGTATGCTAGACTATAATAGATCTAGTTAGGTTGCATATACATTCCAAACATTATGATAAACTGTAATAGGTATAGTTTGTGTTACATTACATTTTGAGCTCATTACAAGACGTTTTCATTACATATAAATGGGGTACAAATACATAGTACCAAGTTTTCACGTTAAGCGAGGTACGGCCATGCGGTACCAGGTTATACATTAAGCGAGGTACGGCCATACGGTACCGGGTTTTCACAAAAGGGGTACGAATACAAAGTATCGAGTTTTCATAAAATGGTTTTTATGATATTAAAACTACGTAATTAGGTTGCATATACATTACTAACAATATGATAAACTATAATAGGTATAGTTTCTGTTTCATCTACACTACGAACTTATTACAAAAAGGGATTCCACTATCACCACCACTTTTGATAAGCTATAATATGCATAATTCAGGATCATTACCACTATCGCTATTTGATGAACTGTGATATGTATAGTTTATGTTCACCATCACCATCACATTTGATAAGCTATAACATGCATAGTTCATGTTCACTACCACTATCACTATTCGATGAATTATGATATGTATAGTTTATGTTCACAGCCACTACCACTATTTCATACACTACACTAGGATTTGGTTTCGGTCTTTGGTTTTAAGACTACAATCTATCTAGAATTGTTAGTTTTCAGATATAATTTCTAAGTGTACATGCTAGAGTTATATAGAATTTAGTCGTGATCGACTTAGAATTGGTGGGTCCGCTTTATTTCATGTTCCTTGTTTGGTTGTGAACATAGGGCAGACCCATTACATTCGACGGTTTATTTAACTTTGATTTTATATAACTTATATACACTTGGAGATTATGGAAGGAAATTATTGGGAATTCTAGGAGGCACAGTTTCATAACACGGAAACTTACAACTCACTTTTCAAGGAAAATATTGGATTTTCTGGAATACCTTTTACCGCTTTTACAAGGAAAACAGTTTATTTCTTAATTAAACTCTTATGAACTCACCAAACTTTGTGTTGACACTTTTTCAAACAACTTGTATTCTCAGGATATCACTAAACAAGTATTCAACTGCTTTTGTCATCATGATGTAATTGATTTTGAAACATGCAAACTTACTCTTTTATGTAACTCTTTCATTTATATTGATGATGGTTGTGTTTGCTTTCTTCAATATTATACTCGTTGTTATGATCCTATACATGAAGTCATCCACCCCCGAACGTTTCCTCCGTTCTGGTTTGGGGGTCTGACAGTAACACACACCCTAACTAACATAAACACACATACATGGTGGCACATGGTGGCAGCTACCACCTCACGATGTTGGCAGTGGCTTTTCCGTGAATCTGGCTAACCAAAACACCCAAACACACATACTACGAATGGAAACACAACCACACACACCTAAACATGCACTTGAAGCACAATCACACACCCACACAACCCATAGCCACCATATGGCACATGGCAGCAACGACAAAAGTAGAAGAACTAGCGGCAGGTGGTGGTGACTTGCGATGTAACAATGGTGCAAGGCGGCAGGAGCGATATTCGCGTTCACAGCGGTGGCACCAATGGTTGGGAAAGAGCGCCAGCCGCCACAAAATAATGTCCGTTTATGAGATGGTATTCAACGAGAACAGCAGCAGCAGCACGAGGTCGGAAGGTGGAACAACATCGTGGTATCTCCATGGCGAAGGAGCGGTGGCAGCGGGCTCTAATAGTCGGAGATGGCGGCTGCAACTCGCTTCCCTTCACTACTGATTGAACAGCATCATTACACGATGGTCTCCATCTTCAGCAGCGACAGAAAGACACAATGGAGGCTCGGTGGTCGGAGGAGCAAGGGGGATAGGGTGGTGGCCGGTGGTGGGAGCCATAAGGAGGGAAGAAGTGGCGGTTGTACATCATTGAGTAAGGTTAGGGTTTAGATGGAGTTATATATCCCATGAACTTTGAAACTTCACCCCATAATGGCAAGTCTAGTCCCTCTCTATGAAATTATTTTCAACTATGATCCAAAATTTACCATTTGAACCCTGCCTCCTAAATCCTTTACAATTGAAGGCAATCTTCTTAGTGTTCTTAAGTTGAATACTTCCTTTCTTCAACATCCATCCACTGAAATCACACAAGGTGAGTTCATACCCATATCTTTTCATGTTTTATTAAGTTTTAGGGGGGGGGGGGGGGGATTACAAGTTATAACACCAAGAACATAACTAAACTTTTTCAACAACTTTCATCAAGAAAGTTTAACTCCATTTACGGACTGTTTTGGTCAACTAAAACATTTAAGTATCATCATCTTTCTTATGATTATTACACTTCATTCTACTCCAATCATAGATTTCTTACACAAATTCCATCACATTGGTGTTAGAATCTCGAATCTTCAAGGCAATCTTCTTAGTGTTCTTGAGTTGAATACTTCCTTTCTTCAACATCCATCCACTGAAATCACACAAGGTGAGTTCATACCCCTATCTTTTCATGTTTGATTAAGTTTTAAGGGGGGGATACAAGTTATAACACCAAGAACACAACTAAAAATTTCAACAGCTTTCATCAAGAAAGTTTAACTCCATTGACGGACTGTTTTGGTCAACTAAAACATTTTAGTTTTCAAAACTGTACAAGTTGAAAGTAGTTCGAGTTCTTAGCTTTAAAATGGATACTTGGACATCTCCATACGATTTTTCTAAAATTTATGATGATTTTTACAAAACTGCCTACCATTTCAAAAACCAATCCGGACTAGTCTGTGATTATGGATGTTTTCACCCAAGTTGGAGGTCACGAAAAATCATGATAAAATTTATGAATAAACTATACTCATTTTCCAAACTCTCAGAGTTTACTGACTTTGATTTGGACCTTTCATGATTTTCTACAAATTTTCTACGAACAGTAACAGAAAACGTTAACAACAGAAAAATTCTATCAATTTCATTTCACCTTGTAACATGACGAGCAAAGTGTATATCTTCATGTGATGATATGTTATTACCATATATGTAATTTCGTCTTGTTATACAGACATACATTAGAAAAAAAATTGGATTTTAACTATATTAAGTATGGTGAAATACTAAATTGTCATAAACAAGTTTACATCCATCACATACAAACATTCGAAAATCTATGACAAATAAAGTACTAATTGAAATACATGTGGTTGATATTACATATTATTTACCTTAGCTCGAAAGTAGGAATCTTATTGTAACAACGCAAATTTTTAAAATAAATTTTTCATTTAAAATAAAATGATTTCATTCAACCAATAATATTTATTCCATGTTTCATATCAAATACATATATAAAATCCCCAAGATCTCAAATAGCAGCAGTGTGTATGCATCATGCCGGCGCCTTCCCACGGTCCTCGCTAGTACCTGAAACACATACATAACAACTTGTAAGCATAAATTCTTAGTGAGTTCCCCAGTATACGACTTACACATATACGCCTTTCCAGGCCCTGACCTTCCGGTCCACAACACATCGCCTTCCGGCCCGTAACATAATCGCCTTCCGGCCCATAACATATTGCCTTCCGGCCCGTAACATATTGCCTTCCGGCCCATAACATTTACAACACATAATACATTTAATCTAACACACATAGCACATATATCATATATCATACCTGACCTTTTTATCACATAACATATCGCCTTCCGGCCCGTATAAACATACATATTATGCATAGCAACTACCTTTCTATTTATAGCATATATAACATACATCGTATTTGACCTTCTGGTCACACAGTCAAACCCTTCCGGGTATAGTATAGTGAGAAGACTCACCTCGTGGTAATGAAAACTATCAACTCTTGAAATCACTCGCACTCGATCCGCCGATCTGCAGACTCCCTATAATACCATATACCCTTATTAATAATCGTATCATTCAAGACAACTGACCCTAAGAAATTATATGTAGGTCAACTCTGGTCAACGGTCAACTGGACCGGACTCGTCGAGTGCAAAGGTGACTCGACGAGTCGAGACGTCCTCTCCAACTTTCCCTGATGTTCCCTTTCTACTCGTCGAGTATCCCCCTTGACTCGACGAGATCCACGTGGAAGAATCGCGGGGCCACCCCCACTCCACTCGCCGAGTCTGAAGAACAACTCGGCGAGTCCCAGGGAATCTTCAAGCTACTCGCCGAGTCTGTTCATTGGACTCGGCGAGTCCATGCCATGCAGTCGATCAACTGCTTCCTGAAATACGTATGGTCCCGAAATACACAATCATGGGACTTTCTGGACCTCTAAACATCCTATTACTGGGGTATGAACGTTTGGGTAACAACATAATAATCCATCTAATCACCAAATGGGTTTCATAAACCCTAAATCCGTGTACACATCAAAATAACAGGAATGATCCGAAGTATTACCTGAAAAACGTACTCTCTGTGTCCCCAAACCTCAGAACTCGATCCCCTTGATCTTCCTTTGGCCAAAACCCTTCCTCTTCTTTCCTAACAAATTCTTCAAGGTTCCAATAGCCTTCACTCCTGCTCTAGATGTCCACAGACGCTTAGGTTCTTCTCAATCGGCCAAAAGACGGACAATGACGGCCTAAAAGGCGTTATATACGATCCAAAACCAAACGGCTAGGGTTTCTGCTGAACAGCGTCGACTCGCCGAGTCCATTCTGGACTCGTCGAGTCCAGTCGTGAACCCGCGACCTAGTCTGTGGTCCTACTCGGCGAGTCTGGCTCCAACTCGCCGAGTCCCTTCCTAAAACACCCCAAAAACAATATTATAAAAATACCTGAAATTCCGGGCTGTTACAACTCTCCCCCACTAGGACTAGACTTCGCCCTCGAAGTCTCATTCTGCAAATAACTCCGGATGTTGCTCCCGCATCTCACGCTCCGGCTCCCAAGTCATCTCCGATCCTTTCCGATGTTGCCACTGAACCAACACCAGAGGTACTTCCTTGTTCCGTAGAACCTTGATCTTCCGATCCCTGATAGCTACCGGTCTCTCGGCGTAATTCAGGCTCGCATCCACCTGAATATCCTCTAACGGAACCACTGCCGATTCATCGGCTATACACTTCCTCAACTGTGATACGTGAAAGGTATTGTGAATCTGTCCCAACTCTGCTGGCAACTCCAACCGATAAGCTACCCGACCTACCCTTGCAATTACACGAAATGGGCCTATGAACCGGGGCCCCAACTTGCCCCTCTTTCTGAACCGGATCACTCCCTTCCAAGGAGAAACCTTCAGGAGAACGAAGTCGCCAACCTGGAATTCCAGCTCGGACCGGCGTCTGTCCGCATAACTCTTCTGTCGGCTCTGGGCGGTCAATAACCTCTACCTAACCTGCTGATTCTGCTCTGTCGTCTGGAGTACGATCTCTGTACTGCCCATCACTCTCTGTCCCACCTCTCCCCAGCAAATGGGAGTCCGACACCTCCTACCATACAACAACTCAAAAGGTGGCATACCAATGCTCGAATGATGGCTGTTGTTGTAGGAAAACTCAGCCAAAGGCAAATGCGCATCCCAGCTACCCTCGAAGTCTAACACACACGCTCTAAGCATGTCTTCCAATGTCTGAATCGTCCGCTCGCTCTGACCATCTGTCTGGGGATGGTATGCGGTACTAAAATGCAGTTTAGTACCCAGCTCCTCATGGAATTTCTTCCAGAACCTGGAAGTGAAGCGTACATCACGGTCTGAAACAATCGAGATCGGCACTCCATGCCGAGATACCACCTCTCTCACGTATAACTCCGCCAACTTCTCCGCTGATGAACTCTCGCTAATGGCAAGGAAGTGTGCACTCTTCGTCAATCTATCCACAATCACCCAAATTGCATCGACTCCCCTGGCAGTTCTCGGCAATTTGGTGATGAAATCCATAGTAATCTGTTCCCACTTCCACTCAGGAATCTCCAAGGGCTGCAACTTACCATGCGGTCTCTGGTGCTCGGCCTTAACCCTACGGCAGGTCAAACACCTCTCAACGAACCAAGCGACGTCTCTCTTCATACAAGGCCACCAATATTCCTTCCTCAAGTCCAAATACATCTTCGTAGCACCGGGATGGATCGAGAATTTTGATCTATGAGCCTCCTCCATCAAAGTAGCACGCGTACCGCCCACGAATGGTACCCAAATCCGACCCTGAAACGTCAGAAGTCCTCGTCCATCCTTAACAAACTCTGAAATTAACCCAACGACCCGCTCTTTCTTCTGCATCTCGGATCTCACAACCTCGGCCTGTGCCCCACCAATAGCATCTAATACCGGAGTCATCACCATCAGTCTCAGACATACGTCTCGCAATGGAGTGCTCTCCGCCCTACGACTCAATGCATCGGCTACCACATTGGCCTTGCCTGGGTGGTATAGGATCTCACAGTCATAATCCTTAACCACGTCCAACCATCTCCTCTGACGCATATTTAGGTTGGGTTGATCCATCAAATACTTCAAACTCTTATGGTCCGTGTATATAGTACAACGAACCCCGTACAGGTAGTGACGCCAAATCTTGAGAGCGAACACTACTGCCCCCAACTCTAAGTCATGTGTGGGATATCTCGCCTCGTGAGGCTTTAATTGCCCCGATGCATAAGCTATCACATGGCCTCTCTGCATCAACACTGCACCCAGTCCCGAAATCGATGCGTCGCAATATACGACAAAATCCTCCATCCCCTCTGGGAGGGCTAATACAGGGGCTTCGCACAGTCTCTGACGTAGTGTCTCGAAGGAAGTCTGTTGCTCGGGTCCCCATGAGAATGTAACACCCTTCCGGGTCAATCTGGTGAGCGGTACCGCGATCTTGGAGAAGTCCCTAATAAACCTCCGATAGTACCCCGCCAACCCAAGGAAACTCCTGATCTCGGAAGGTGACTTCGGTACCTCCCAACTCATCACTGCTTCCACCTTGGTCGGATCAACCAATATCCCTGCCTGATTAACAACATGTCCAAGAAATTGGACCTCCCGCAACCAGAAGTCACATTTGGAGAATTTTGCATATAGCTTCTCCGACCTCAATACCTCAAGGACCTCCCTCAAATGTCCCTCATGCTGCTCTCTAGTTCGCGAATACACTAGGATGTCGTCGATAAATACAATCACAGACCGATCCAGCATCAGCCTGCATACCCTATTCATGAGGTCCATGAACACTGCCGGGGCATTGGTGAGCCCGAAAGGCATCACCACGAACTCGTAATGCCCATACCGCGTCCTGAATGCTGTCTTCTGGAAGTCCTCATCCCGCACTCTTACCTGATGGTACCCTGATCTCAAATCGATCTTGGAAAACCAAGATGCCCCTTGCAACTGATCGAATAGATCATCGATCCTAGGTAACGGATAGCGGTTCTTGACCGTCACCTTGTTCAACTCCCGGTAATCAATGCACATCCGGTGTGAACCATCCTTCTTCTTGACGAACAGAATCGGTGCTCCCCACGGCGAGCTACTCGGCCGAATAAATCCCTTCCCCAGCAACTCCTGGAGTTGCGAGGACAACTCTTGCATCTCTGGAGGTGCAAGACGATAAGGCACCTTCGCAATAGGCGCAGCCCCCGGAATCAGATCGATACCAAACTCTACTTGCCTCGCAGGAGGTACTCCCGGCAACTCCTCAGGAAAAACATCTGGAAACTCGCGCACCACTGGAACCTCCTCCACTGTCCTCGGTCTCTCGGAAGCCTCCCGCGTATCCATCACATACGCCACAAAACCTCTACATCCCTGCTGTAGGCATTGCCTCGCCCTAGCGGCCGAACAAAAAGCTGATCCCGAACGGGTACCCTCGCCGTATACCGTAAGAACTCCCCCACTAGGGTCTCGTATAGTCACCAGTTGACGCTCGCAGTCGATGACAGCGCTGAATCGGTTCAACCAGTCCATGCCCACAATGACACAGACTTCCCCCATCGCAATAGGAATTAGTTCAATCGGAAACGCAACCCCGAAAATCTCTAGTACGCATCCCTGAAGAACCTCTGTGGCACAAACCACCCTCTCGGCCGCTATAGAAACGCTCAGAGGCCGACTTAACGGCTCACGAGTAATGCTGATATGCTGACTAAAAGCTAAAGATACAAAGGATCTACTCGCACTCGAATCAAATAACACTAGAGCAGGCATAGAGTTCACAAGAAAAGTACCTACACATACATTAACATAAGCATAACATTTCGACTTTAAAGTAAATACGTCAATTATAGTATACCTGCCACAACATCGGGCGCAGCGCGGACCTCCTCCGCAGTCAGCTGAAAGGCTCTCCCGTGAGCCCTCGGGGCCTCGACCGTCGCTGGTCGGGTCTCAGTAGTCCTGGTAATCGGTGTAGATTCCTGACGAAGCTGCAGGCACTCGGCCTTCCGATGGCCTGTCTGGTTGCAGTGAAAGCAAACCATAAACCCCTTAGGGCAATCCCTGGCAATGTGTCCCTCCTTGCCACACTTGTAGCAACCACCAGCTCGACACGCCCCCTCGTGACCCTTGCCGCACTTTCCGCAAGTGCGGCCCTTCGGACCTCCCATCCTCGAATCAGCGGACTTGATCCGCTTGGCTGCCGGCTGAGACTGAGCCGGCCGCCGATCCACCTGCCGAGACTCGGCCTCCTCCCTGGCCTGGGTCTCCAACTCGATCCCGCGCTTCCTGGCGTTCGCCTGAAGCTCAGTGAAAGTACGATAGGTGGAGTTTGACACAAACTCCTGGATATCCCTCCTCAAAACGCCTAAATACCGGCTCATCTGTGACTGCTCTGTAGACACCAGCTCGGGGCAGAACATCGCCCTCTCATGAAACTTCCGTCTGACCACCGCAACGGAATCAGTACCCTGCTTAAGGGTCAAGAACTCCTGAATCAATCGTTCCCTCTCCACTGGGGGAACGTACTCGTCCCTGAACATCTCAGTAAACCTCTCCCATGTCACCGCTGTAATCTCCGCCAGAGTGAAGTTCGCCGTCACGAACTTCCACCAATCCTTCACTCCCAGACGGAGCTGGTTCAAGGCGAACCGTACCCTCAGGTGCTCCGGGCATGAGCAAGTGTAGAAGCACCCCTCAATGTCGGCGATCCACCTCATCGCAGCAATCGGATCCTGCGTCCCATCAAACTCAGGGGGTTTCGTGTTGCTGAATTCCCGGAACAGCAACGAATCGCCCCCTTGCGGCCTGGCAGCGGCCACAGCTGCGGTAGCGGCAGCGGCTGCAGCCTCAGTCAGTGCGGCGTACCGCTCCTCAAACGTCTCCATCAGTGTGGTCTTAATAGACCCAAACATCTCCGGGATCTCAGCCCGGATCGCTGCAGCTACCTCCTCCTGAATCATCTAACGAATATCCTCGTCACTCACACTGCTCGAACTCGCCCCATGACGTGTGGTAACCATGATGTCTCTGAAATACAACATAAAATTATCAGAGACTCCATCAAGTACAATTGTACTCGATAACGCAACCCTACTCAGTCTCCGATATCCAGGGATTCTTACTTGGGTCTTCCACCGACCCGGTGTCTTCGGTAGTACGGGCTCAATACTACCGACCACACCGTGTCAGTATTCGTCCCAAATCTTCCTCCCCAAACCCCGAATAGTGAGTACCCTACCTCTAGTATGCACTATCTACCTGCACGCTATCGAATATCTCATATAAGCAAACTCCCTAGACTAAGGCATCACAAAACAGACCATTCTAGTCCTATCATGAATACCTAGTCTTCTAGCATGCATAACAATTCATAATTCAGTGCATAACATAACATTGTAAGGTATTCTGGGGATCTTTACCGTTCGGGCGCTGGCTGATCGTACACACTGCTCCGTTCTTGTTTACCACTTTACCATTTATAAAAATTTATGTCTTTATTATTTTTAAAAGATTTTTCCTCAAATCCTCGGTTTGAGTTCAGTTACACCCAAAGGTACACCCGAATCCCTCAAACCAAGGCTCTGATACCAATTGTAACAACGCAAATTTTTAAAATAAATTTTTCATTTAAAATAAAATGATTTCATTCAACCAATAATATTTATTCCATGTTTCATATCAAATACATATATAAAATCCCTAAGATCTCAAATAGCAGCAGTGTGTATGCATCATGCCGGCGCCTTCCCACGGTCCTCGCTAGTACCTGAAACACATACATAACAACTTGTAAGCATAAATGCTTAGTGAGTTCCCCAGTATACGACTTACACATATACGCCTTTCCAGGCCCTGACCTTCCGGTCCACAACACATCGCCTTCCGGCCCGTAACATAATCGCCTTCCGGCCCATAACATATTGCCTTCCGGCCCGTAACATATTGCCTTCCGGCCCATAATATTTACAACACATAATACATTTAATCTAACGCACATAGCACATATATCATATATCATACCTGACCTTTCTGTCACATAACATATCGCCTTCCGGCCCTTATAAACATACATATTATGCATAGCAACTACCTTTCTATTTATAGCATATATAACATACATCGTATTCGACCTTCCGGTCACACAGTCAAACCCTTCCGGGTATAGTATAGTGAGAAGACTCACCTCGTGGTAATGAAAACTATCAACTCTTGAAATCACTCGCACTCGATCCGCCGATCTGCAGACTCCCTATAATACCATATACCCTTATTAATACTCTTATCATTCAAGACAACTGACCCTAAGAAATTATATGTAGGTCAACTCTGGTCAACGGTCAACTGGACCGGGCTCGTCGAGTGCAAAGGTGACTCGACGAGTCGAGACGTCCTCTCCAACTTTCCCTGATGTTCCCTTTCTACTCGTCGAGTATCCCCCTTGACTCGACGAGATCCACGTGGAAGAATCGCGGGGCCACCCCGACTCCACTCGCCGAGTCTGAAGAACAACTCGGCGAGTCCCAGGGAATCTTCAAGCTACTCGCCGAGTCTGTTCATTGGACTCGGCGAGTCCATGCCATGCAGTCGATCAACTGCTTCCTGAAATACGTATGGTCCCGAAATACACAATCATGGGACTTTCTGGACCTCTAAACATCCTATTACTGGGGTATGAACATTTGGGTAACAACATAATAATCCATCTAATCACCAAATGGGTTTCATAAACCCTAAATCCGTGTACACATCAAAATAACAGGAATGATCCGAAGTATTACCTGAAAAACGTACTCTCTGTGTCCCCAAACCTCAGAACTCGATCCCCTTGATCATCCTTTGGCCAAAACCCTTCCTCTTCTTGCCTAACAAATTCTTCAAGGTTCCAATAGCCTTCACTCCTGCTCTAGATGTCCACAGACGCTTAGGTTCTTCTCAATCAGCCAAAAGACGGACAATGACGGCCTAAAAGGCGTTATATACGATCCAAAACCAAACGGATAGGGTTTCTGCTGAACAGCGTCGACTCGCCGAGTCCATTCTGGACTCGTCGAGTCCAGTCGCGAACCCGCGACCCAGTCTGTGGTCCTACTTTGCGAGTCTGGCTCCAACTCGCCGAGTCCCTTCCTAAAACACCCCAAAAACAATATTATAAAAATACCTGAAATTCCGGGCTGTTACACTTATACAAGGGGTTACTACCAATACAAATAATTATACTTAGTTATGATAAGTATAAGTAAGTCTATTATGCACCACAAATAAGTATGCTAAACTATAATAGATCTAGTTAGGTTGCATATACATTACAAACATTATGATAAACTATAACAGGTATAGTTTATGTTACATTACATTTTGAGCTCATTACAAGAGGTTTTCAATACATATAAATAGGGTATGAATACAAAGTACCAACTTTTCACGTTAAGCGAGGTACGGCCATACGGTACCAGGTTATACATTAAGCGAGGTACGGCCATACGGTACCGGGTTTTCACAAAAGGGGTACAAATACAAAGTACCGGGTTTTCATAAAATGGTTTTTATGATATTAAAACTACGTAATTAGGTTGCATATACATTACTAACAATATGATAGACTATAATAGGTATAGTTTATGTTTCATCTACACTACGAACTTATTACAAGAGAGGATTTCACTATCACCACCACTTTTGATAAGCTATAATATGCATAGTTCAAGTTCACTACCACTATCGCTATTTGATGAACTGTGATATGTATAGTTGATGTTCTCCATCACCATCACATTTGATAAGCTATAATATGCATAGTTCATGTTCACTACCACTATCACTATTCGATGAACTATGATATGTATAGTTTATGTTCACAGCCACTACCACTATTTCATACACTACACTAGGATTTGGTTTCGGTCTTTGGTTTTAAGACTACATTCTATCTAGAATTGTTAGTTTTGAGATATAATTTCTAAGTCTATATGCTAGAGTTATATAGAATTTAGTCGTGATCGACTTAGAATTGGTGGGTCCGCTTTATTTCATGTTCCTTGTTTGGTTGTGAACATAGGGCAGACCCATTACATTCGACGGTTTATTTAACTTTGATTTTATATAACTTATATACACTTGGAGATTATGGAAGGAAATTATTGGGAATTCTAGGAGGCACAGTTTCATAACACGGAAACTTACAACTCACTTTTCAAGGAAAATATTGGATTTTCTGGAATACCTTTTACCGCTTTTACAAGGAAAACAGTTTATTTCTTAATTAAACTCTTATGAACTCACCAAACTTTGTGTTGACACTTTTTCAAACAACTTGTATTCTCAGGAAATCACTAAACGGGTATTCAACTGCTTTTGAGGACGGGATACTAAGGCGTTAAATTCAAAACATATTTTTTCATCATGATGTAATTGATTTTGAAACATGTAAACTTAATCTATGATGTAACTCTTTCAATTATATTGATGATGGTTGTGTTTGCTTTCTTCATTATTATACTCGTTGTTATGATACTATACATGAAGTCATCCACCCCCTAATGTTTCCGCCGTTCTGGTTTGGGGGTGTGACAGTAACACACACCCTAACTAAAATAAACACACATACTTGATGGCACATGGTGGCAGCCACCACCTCACGATGCTGGCAGTGGCTTTTCCTTGAATCCGGCTAACCAAAACACCCAAACACACATACTATGAATGGAAACACAACCACACACACCTAAACACGCACTTGAAGCACAATCACACACCCACACAACTCACAGCCACCATATAGCACATGGCGGCGACGACAAAAGTAGAAGAACTAGCGTAGGTGGTGTTGTCTTGTGATGTAACAGTGGTGCAAGGCGGTAGGAGCGATATTCGCGGTCACAGCGGTGACGCCAATGGTCGGGAAGGAGCGCCAGCTGCCACAAAATAATGTCCGTTGACAAGATGGTCTCCAACGAGAACAGCAGTGGTACGACGTCGGAAGGTGGAACAACATCGTGGTATCTCGATGGCGAAGGAGCGGCGGCAGCGAGCTCTAACAGTCGGAGATGGCGACTGCAACTCGTTTCCCTTCGCTACTGACTGAACAGCAGCATTACACGATTGTCTCCGTCTTCAGCAGCGATAGAAAGACACAATGGAGGCTCGGTGGCCAGAGGAGCAAGGGGGATAGGGTGGTGGTCGGCGGTGGGAGCCATAAGGAGGGAAGAAGTGGCGGTTGTAGATCATTGAGTAAGGTTAGGGTTTAGATGGAGTTATATATCCCATGAACTTTGAAACCTCACCCCATAATGGCAAGTCTAGTCCCTCTCTATGAAATTATTTTCAACTATGATCCAAAATTTACCATTTGAACCCTGCCTCCTAAATCCTTTACAATTGAAGTTTGAATTTTACCTTGTTAACCCCAGCCAACCCAAAACCCTTCAACTTAAGTCCTCATAATTACCATGCATCCCTTCCTCTACAATTATTTTCAAATGAGGTTCATAATTAATTCTTTAGCCCTTGTTTTCATAAATCCTTTCATATTAGGTCTAATACTTACCAAACATCCCCCTGTCTTCTAAAATCTTTACAAAATAAATCTCAAATTTATACTTCGACCCTTGAATAATCCAACTTATGGCATTTGGCTTCCCAAAACCAATACCTTGCTATATAATTATAAATTTTAGGTTTACTGTTCATTTATTAATTCGTTTATTTATTTATTAAATAAATGGGGTGTTATAATGTGAACTTCTTCCATCAGAAGATCTCTTATTGCTCCCGTATTAGGTACCTAAATCCTATCTTGGAATACCTTCAGTCCTTGACTGTATGTAGCGAACACTAACGTTTTGCACAAACGTTCTTCCTTTCGGTCATTTTTCTATAAAGCTTATTCCTGAGCTTTCTTGATGCTTTCTACAATCGTTCAGACAACCTTGATTCTTAAAACTCTTGGCTTTTTCCTTTCAAGGCTCACTTTCGGCTTAAAGCATCAGCTACAACATTTTCTTTACCAAGGTGTTAAAGTACTTCACAGTCATAATCCTTAAGTAACTCTAGCCAATGTTCAATTCCTTCTGATTAAAGAGATATTGAAGACTCTTATGATCAGTGAAAAGTTTGCACCTTGTGCCATAAAGATAAAGTCTCCATATCTTTAGGGCGAATACTACCGTTGCCAACTCCAAATAATGAGTGAGGTAGTTCTTTTCATGTTCTTTCAATTGTCTCGATGCATATGCTATCACATTTACCCTTTGGGTCAGAACACAACCTAACTCGACTCCAGATGCATCGCCATAAACTACAAAGTCTTCAACTCCATCGGGTAAAGAAATAATCGGTGGTTCACACAACTTCTTCTTTAGCTTCTCAAATGCTTCCTTGTGCTTCTCAATCCAAGTATAAGTAGCTCCTTTATGGGTCAAAGTTGTCAATGGAGAAGCTATCGAAGAAAAGTCTTAGATAAATCATCATTAATATCCGGCTAATCCCAGAAAGCTTCGGATCTCCGTGGGACTTTTTGGTTGTTCCCACTTTATTATAGCTTCAATATTAGTTGGGTCAAACATTATCCCTTCTTGGTTAGCCACATGACCCAAAAATTGGACTTCTTGAATCCAAAAATCATATATAGAGAACTTTGCAAATAGCTTCTCCTTCTTCTAAAACTTCTAACACTTCTCGCAAATGCTTGTCATGCTCCTGCTTGCTTTTTGATTAAATCAAGATATCATCAATGAACACTATCACAGACTCATCAAGGAATGGTTGACAAGCCCTGTTCATTAAATCCATTAATGTTGTTGGAGCATTGGTTAGTCCAAACAACATAACCAAGAGCTCATAGTGTCCATATCTTGTTCTGAATGTAGTCTTCTCAATATACTACTCTCTAACCTTTAGCTGATGATATCCTAACCTAAGATCGATCTTTGAAAAATAGCTCAAAACTTGCAACTCATCGAACATGTCATCAGTTCTTGGCAATGGGTATTTATTCTTTATTGTTTCCTTATTGAGATCTCTATAGTCTATGCACATCCTCATGCTTCCATCTTTCTTCTTTAAGAATAACACCGGAGCTCCCCAGGGTGATGAACTTGGTCTAATGAAACCGTTGACCAACAACTCCTGAAGTTGCATCATAATCTCCTTCATCTCCGTTGGTGCTAATCGGTATGGTGCTTTTTCTATTGGTGTTGTTCCTGGTAACAAGTCTACTCAAAACTCTACTTGAATATCACGGGGTAATCCAGGAAGATCTTCGGGAAAGACATCCGGATAGTCACGCACCACTGGTATACTTTGCATCTCCTTTTTCTCCTTCTTAGCATCGATCAAGAATGCCAAGTATAAGGTGCATCATTTAGATAAACAAAATTATGGATTTCATTAGGGAAATGATTCCAGAATTTACTCTGTGCTTGTCTCCGTACACCATAAATGACTCTTTTCCAGGTGGGTTTATCCTCACTATTTTTTTCTTACATAGTATTTCAGCATCATTTGCGCTAATACAATCCATCCCCAGTACAATGTAGAAACCATTCAACTCAATGGGTAACAGTCCCTCATGAAATTCTTTTCTGTTCAAGTCGATGATGATATTCTTAATGCAATCGCTTACAGGTATAAATTTGCCACTGGCAACTTCTACAATTAGGGCAACATCAAGTTTTTCTATAGGCATTGCAAGTCTTTCACCAAATTTATGTGATATAAAGGAGTAATATGCTCTGGAATCAAAAAATTAAATTGGCAGGCAATCCATTTACAATAAAGGTACTTAAAGCAACATCTGATGCATCCCTTGCGGCTTCCAGTGTCATCTGGAAATCTCTCGCCTTCGGCTTTGGTGGCAGATTGGGCCTTGCTACCTCTTTCTTCTGTGGGCAGTCCCTCAAAATGTGCCCCTCTTCTTTGCACCCATACCAAACTTTCTTATTGAATGTGAATTCATTGGCATAGTGCCCAGGTTTTCCACGTTTAAAACAAGTGACCTCCTCGCCACATTTCCCAACATGTTTCTTCTTACACTTGTCACGCCATTTTGCTTCACCTCGTCTTCCTCTCGAATCAGACTTCAAGAATTTACTTTTATTGTTGGATCTAGAAGATCCATCATACTTCCTTTTCTCACCAACCTCTGCCCTCTCCTGACCCTTTTCCTTTAACTGGGTCTCAACATTCTTGGGTGCTCTAACGCCTGTCTTCAACGTGCTTGCCATTTTGACTGTTGGGCCAAAGTCTGATGGTAATCCGTTAGCAAATTTTTCAATCTTGGCGAGTTCATTCGGAACTAGATAAGGAAATAACTTCATCTTTTCGGTAAATGCAGTAGCATAATCAGCAATGCTCATTTTCCCTTTCTTCAAGTTCTGGAACTCATTGTTTAGGTCTATCAGGTCTATTTCATAGCGGTATTGTATTTTCAACTGCTCTAAGATCGCTTCCCATGACATTTTTAGAGCTTCTCCAAGTGGCATCGTGTCTGCCAATAGTTTCCACCAGCTTAAAACTCCGATCTTCAGTTGTCTGACCGCAAAACATTTTTTTGCTTGTCGCTACAGTTGCAGCTTTCAAATACCATCTCCATTTCATAGATCCAGTCCATAATCTTTACATGCTTTGGGATTCCGGAAAGACTTGGTGGTTTGGTGCCCAAGAAATTATTATACATACACCCATCTCTATTGATTTCCCTCTTTGGGTCATCCTTTCTGCCACTGTGGGATCCACTTGACTGACAGCATGGTTGTGATTTCCTTCCTCTAACTTTCTGTCATTTAATTTAGGTTATTCAATAGGCATTGAAGGTTCATTCTTGTTATTCAGCAACAGTTGTCGCATTTCTTCCCTTTATTCAACCATCCTTGCCTGAATCATGGATTGTACTCTAGCCATTGTGATTGATCCTGGTGCAGCTTCTACTATCAATACCTGTTCCACCACTCGGGGTTGATGTTGTTGATTCCTATTCACATTTCCAGCTCAACTTCGGGTTCTTTCCATTTTGATCTATACACCAAATTAGGCGAATTTAGATCTTTATTCATGATAGATATTTAAATTCTCCTTATCACTCTGAAACGTTACATGCTAGTTCTAATATCATAGTCACACGCTTAGAATTCTGAACACATAAGGTTTCCAGATCTGGTCGGCAATAGACCATAGATCCGCACAAGTAATAGCATATATGACAACCATATAGCATTTAACACATAAAAGCATTTTAGGCATCTTTCCTAAAATATACTAGTGCTCGTGTCTAAAATATGGTAGACACTCATCTCATGATCATCATTTAGCATTCTGAGTTTAAGTTTAGAAATCCTACAAATTCCTAGTTCGCTTAAATTAATGCTCTGATACCAACTGTGACATCCCTATTTTCACGACTAGAAAATACCGATTTCGTTTATGCTTCAATAATAAAATCAGAGTAATCTTTCAAAGAAAAGTGTTGCGGAATTTGTTCCCAAAACAAAATATGATAAATTTTATCAAAACATTTCTTAAAGAAATGTATTTTCATTTCATTACAAACTTGGGATGTCAACATCGATACAGATCAAAAGCATAAATAGTACAATATAGGTCTTACAACATTTTTTTACATCTACTTGCCTATAATCTAGAATCCCTCGTTAAGTCATCCAACTATGCTCTTGTTCCACTACGTGTAATACAGAAAGTTGAGTGGATCAGGCTTGGGAGCCTGGTGAGCACATAGGGTTTTCAACCCACAATAAATAAGTTTATTTCTTTTATCAACCAACAATAAACCTGATTACTCATTCCCGTTATCCTCACTTTACGTCCCTAAACACCTATCATAAGGGACCTATCCTAAGGATCATCATCGGGATGGACACTACTGCTACGGGGATTCCTCAGCCATATATGTCCGTAAGGCAACCATGAGGGGGATGGAGTACACTGGTGAACACATCATTCACAAACACCTACATGTTGCGAGCCTTCTAGCATTCCAATGGACTGTCTAGAAAAGTTTGTGGTCATCATCTATACTCTGCTAGATGACTGGAACATCATCAACTTCGAGGCCTCTCATCATTTTATTACATCACACATCAACTATTTCATCTACCCATATTTTACCCAACATATTTGTAGATAAAAATACATATATAGTTTAAATCATTTAAAACATGTATAAAACATTCATCCAACTTACATCTTAAATAAACAAACAATATATATACACATAGCACGTATTTTATATAAAATACTTCATATCTATGTGTAAGATGAAAGTGACTATACACTCACTTGATAAGATCGTGATTGGACAACACTTCGTTCCCTTAAACAATCTTTTTCGATGAAACCTTGAGGTTTGCTCAAAAACTGGGCTCTACACGGGCAGAGTTTCGTCTCGAAAAACTCTTTTTTTTAGACTTGGGGCTCTCCGTGGCTTTCTTCTGGTTCTAGGAAGGTTCCCTAGGTTTAGGGGTGTAGTGTAGCTTAAGAGAAAGTATAAGGTGAAAAGATGAAAATTTTGTAAAATAATTCGGGGCAGCCTTGCACCCCTTTTATAGGTGGCCGAAGCCTATCCTTATGTTGGGCGTAACTTTGGTACGCGGAGCGTACTACTGTACATAGAGCATACCTTCGTATGTTGCGCGGAGGAGCAGGGGTACTTTGGACGTGTCATCGACGTGTCAAGCATACGAAGGGTATGTCGTGGCCACTAGAGCAAATATGAGACCGCTGGTCGTACAGATCTTGTACACTGGGCGTACCTCGGTATGCTTAGCGTACCCCTTCGTACGCTAGGCGTTCCTCAAGCCTCGAAGTATGTGCCTCGAACTTCAAAAATTCATAACTTTCACATATGAGCTCTGTTTTCGACGTTCTTTATATCCACACATAGGTAAGACCATGCTCTACAACTTTCGTTTAGACACCATCAGCTAATTTTGACTTTATTTTTAAAGTTATATTTTAACAGGATGGGACAGGAAAAGTCCGTTAAAAATTCATAAATTCTTCATCCGATGTCCGTTTTTTTTCTATTTTTATACCGTTGAACTACTATTGACGAGATCTTCGATTCTCGTATAGATTGTTGGCTAAAAATCGCTCGATCTATTATTCGAATTCCAGGTTGCATACTGTTATGCCAAATCTTAGAAAATTCATAACTTTCTCATACGAAGTCAAATTTGGACGTTCTTTTTATGCACGCTCTCGGTTTAACGTATACTACGACTTTCATTTCGCACATAAGCCGTCGGGTCGCACGACAGAAGAACACCCAACATAAAGATGCACACTCCTCCATGTGAAATATTAGATCGCTAAGGCTAAAAAACACTTTATCGTAACTCACTTTTTTTACGTCACACAGCGTCGTGCCGGTTCTATCGCGAAACTTCGACAAGTCATAACTTCTTCGTTATAACTCGGATTTCGGTGTTTTTTATATCTCCGGAATCCTTAATACGACTACTACAACTTTCTTCATTGATATCGAGTTTATCTATTATTTTATTTTCGACAGTTATTTTTATCCTTAATTTGTTATATTATCATAATTAAGTATAAAGCACATAATACTCAAATAATTCATTTTTATTACTTCAAAACGAGTTACATTGGTTGACCTAGACTATTACATCATTATTAATGATTAGCCCAGAAACACTTGCGTTACAACATATATTGTAACCCCGTGTTTCTGGGCTAAAGCATTAATAATGATGTAATAGTCTAGGTCAACCTTTGTAACTCATTTTGAAGTAATAAAGAAGAATTATGTGAATATTATGTGAATTATGTGCTTATTTGCTTAATTATTACGATTTAATTAATTAATAATAAGAATAAGCATTGAAAATAAATATTAGATAAAGTCCATATCTTTTAAGAAAGTTGTAGTAGCCAAAACAAGGATTCTGGAGATATAAAAAACGCCGAAATCCGAGTTATAACGAAGAAGTTATGACATGTCGAAGTTTCGCGACGGAACCGGCACGGCACCGGGAAACGTAAAAAGTGAATTTACGATAAAGTTCTTTTTAGCCTTAGCAATCTAAACGAAAGTCGTAGTGTTCGTTAAACCGAGAGCGTACATAAAAAGAACGCCCAAATCTGACTTCGTATGAGGAAGTTATGATTTTTCTAGGTTTTAGCTTAACAGTAGACAGCTAAAAACTCAAATTCAAGATCGAGCGATATTTAGCCGACACAACCTAAATGAGAATTGAAGGTCTCTTCAATAGTCATACAACGGTGAAAAGACAGACGAAAGCGGATGTCGGATGAAGAAGTTATGAAATTTTAAACGGATTTTCTTGTCCCGGTCTGTTAAAAAATATAATATTAAAAATAAAATCAAAATTAGCCGACGAAGTCTAAACGAAAGTTGTTGAACATATTCCCGCCTACGCGTGCATATAAAGAACATCAAAAACGGAGTCCGTATGCGAAAGTTAGGGATTTTAGAAGTTTGGGACACATTTTCCGAGGAATTTCGCATGTGTGGCTCGAAAATGGCCACGTCACCCTCGTTCCTGGCGCGCCACGTATCCGATCTCAGTGAGTCATCACCTCGTGTAAGCCACTATCAATGGGTTGGCTTGACCAACGGCCCCTTTATAGTTCCCTCCTTCTGATTGCCCTTCATTCAATTTGAGCTGTTCAACAGGTATCATAATTTCTTCCCTATTCTGTTGCAGTAATCGCCTTGTCTCCTCCATTTGGCGATCCAACATCATCTGTATCATCACTTGTACCCCAACCATCGTCATTGGCTCAGGTGCAGCTCCTACAACAGGTACTTGCTCAAGTATTGGGGGTTGATTCCTATTCCCATTTGCATTCCCAGCTCCACTGTGGGTTCTATCCATCTTGATCTATACACCAAATAGGGTGACTTTAGATCTTTATTCAGTATAGACTCTGAAACGTTTACATGCTAGTTCTAATAATGTAGTCCTATGCTTAGAGTCCTCCACACATAAGGTTTCCAGATCCGGTCGGCAACAGACCATAGATTCGAACAATTAATGGCATATATGGTAAACATATAGCATTTAGCACATAAAATCATTTTAGGCAACATTCCTAAAATATACTAGTGCTCCTGTCTTAAATATGGTAGACACTAATCTCACAATCATCACTTAGCATTCTAAGTTTAAGTCTATAAATCCTACAAATTCCTAGTTATACCCAACATATTTATCAGACACCAACTATTTCATCTACCCATGTTATATCCAACATATTTGTAGATAATATATATATATATATATATATATATATATATATATATATATATATATATATATATATATATATTATCTACAAATATGTTGGGTATAACATGGGTAGATGAAATAGTTGGTGTCTGATAAATTGATGAGAGGCCTCGATATTGTTGTTGTTCCAGTCATCTAGCGGAGTATGGATGACGCCCACGGACTCTTCTAGATAGTCTAGTGGAACGCTAGCATGCTCGCAACCTGTAGGTGTTTGTGGGCGTGATGTTCACCGGTGTACTCCATCCCCCTCATGGTTGCCTTACGGACATATATGGCTGAGGAATCCCCTTAGCAGTAAAGTCCATCTCGATGATAAAATCCTTAGACTAGGTCCCTTTAATAGGTATTTAGGGACGTAAAGTGATGATAACGAGAATGGGTAATCAGGGTTATTGTTGGTTTGATAAAATTAATAAATTTATTGTTGATCAATGTAATTAATAAATTTATTGTTATTTGTGGGTTGAAAACCCTATATGCTCACCAGGCTCCCAAGCCTGACCCACTCAGCTTTCTGATTTACAGGTAGTGGACCCAGATCATAATTTGGATGAAGATGAGGGATTTTTGGATTATAGTCCAGTAGTTGTAAATAATTGTTGTAAGGCTTATAATGTATTGTTTATGCTTTTGATCTGTATCGAACATGACATCCCGAGTCTTTTTAATGAAATACATTTCTACAGAAATGCTTTGATAAATCTTTATCATATTTTATTTTGGGAACAAATTCCGCAACACTTTTAATCAAAGGATTACTCTGATTTTATTATAAAAGCATAAACTAAATTGGTCTTTTATGGCCGTGAAATTGGGGATGTCACAGTTGGTATCAGAGCATTAGTTTAAGCGAACTAGGAATTTGTAGGATTTATAGACTTAAACTTAGAATGCTAAGTGATGATTGTGAGATGAGTGTCTACCATATTTAAGACAGGAGCACTAGTATATTTTAGGAAAGTTGCCTAAAATGATTTTATGTGCTAAATGCTATATGTTTACCATATATGCCATTAATTGTTCGAATCTATGGTCTGTTGCCGACCGGATCTGGAAACCTTATGTGTGTAGGACTCTAAGCATAGGACTACAATATTAGAACTAGCATGTAAACGTTTCAGAGTCTATACTGAATAAAGATCTAAAGTCACCCTATTTGGTGTATAGATCAAGATGGATAGAACCCACAGTGGAGCTGGGAATGCAAATGGGAATAGGAATCAACCCCCAATACTTGAGCAAGTACCTGTTGTAGGAGCTGCACCTGAGCCAATGACGATGGTTGGGGTACAAGTGATGATACAGATGATGTTGGATCGCCAAATGGAGGAGACAAGGCGATTACTGCAACAGAATAGGGAAGAAATTATGATACCTATTGAACAGACCAAATTGAATGAAGGGCAATCAGAAGGAGGGAACTATAGTGGGGCCGTTGGTCAAGCCAACCCACTGATAGTTAGACGAAACAACTAGGATGGAGTAGGTGATGGACGTGGATGCAAATACAAAGATTTCATGGCATCCAAACCATCGTGTCTACCCGGAAGTCCAACACCGGTGGAAGTTATAAATTGGATCTCCGAAATGGAGACAATGTTTGAAAGTTGTGAGTGCAGCAACAAACAGAAGACCGCACTTGCAATTCCTCTGTTAAAATATGGTGTATTGAGCTAGTGGAAGTTACTAGCTAATTCGATGCCCAAGGGAGAAACTAGCAAGATGTCTTGGGAAGACTTTGTGGTACAACTGAAATTGCAATACTGCTCTGAGCAGGATCTTCTGGAAATCAATAATGAGTTTCAAAATTTGAAGAAAGGGAAAATGGGCTTTACTAAATACGCTGCTAGTTTCACGGGAAAGATGAAGCTTATTCCATACTTAGTTCCAACTGAACTCTCTAAGGTCAATAAGTTTGCACATGGTTTACCAGCAGATTTTGGTCTAATGGTTAAACAAGCAACCACATTGAAAGCCATCATCTAGGCTGCCAAGAATGTTGAGACCCAGATCAGGGAGAAGGGTCTAGAGAGGACAGATGTTGGTGAGAAGAGGAAGTTTGAAGGACCTTCGAGGCCCAACAAGAAAAGTAAATTATCGAAGTCTGGTTCGAGAGGAGGAGGAGGAGAAGCCAAATCGTGCGACAAATGTAAGAAGAAGCACCATGGGAAATGTGGCAAAGAGGTCACATGCTTTAAATGTGGAAAGCTTGGGTATTATGCCAATGAATGCACCCTTATCAGGAAAGTTTGCTATGGGTGTGGTGAGGAAGGGAACATCTCGAGGGACTGCCCAAAGAAGAAAGGGGAAGCAAGGCCCAATCTCCCACCAAAGCCAAAAGCCAAAGCCTTCCAAATGACACTTGAAGCTACGAAAGAGGAAGTGGATGTCACTTCAAGTACTTTTCTCGTAAACGAATTGCCTGCCTAAATTTTGTTTGATTCTGGAGCCAACTACTCCTTTATTTCGCATGAATTTGGTAGAAAACTAGCTTTGCCTGTTGATAGACTAGATAATGCTTTAATAGTCGAGGTTGCTAGTAGCAAATTTATACCTGTTAGCCATCGCATGAAAAACATCTTTATAGACTTGAATGGGAATAAGTTCCACGAGGAATTATTGCCTATTAAGTTAAATGGTTTCGACATCGTGTTGGGAATGGATTGGCTTAGCGCCAATGATGCTGAAATATTGTGTAGGAAGAAGATATTAAAAGTAAACCCGCAAGGGAAAGAATCATTTATGGTGTATGCGGATAAACGCAGAGTGAGTTCTGGAATCATTTCCACAATGAAAGCCAGAAAGTGTTTGGCCAAGGGATGTACATCATATCTAGCATTTGTGATTGATGTTAAAAAGGAAAAGAAGGAGGTTCATGAGATACCAGTGGTGTGTGACTTTCCGAAAGTCTTTCCCGAAGATCTTTCCGGATTACCCCCTGATAGACAAGTAGAGTTTAGAATAGACATGTTACCAGGAACAAGACGAATAGCAAAAGCACCATAACGATTAGCACCAGCAGAGATGCAGGAGCTCATGACGCAACTTCAGGAGTTATTGAACAAAGGTTTCATTAGACCTAGTTTATCGCCCTGGGGAGCTTCGGTGTTATTTATAAAGAAGAAGGATGGGGGCATGAGAATGTGTATAGATTATAGAGAGCTGAACAAGGCAACAATAAAGAACAAGTACCCGTTGCCAAGGATTGATGACCTGTTTGATCAGTTGCAAGGTTCAAGTTATTTCTCGAAGATCGATCTAAGGTCAGGATATCATCAGCTAAAGGTGAGACAGCAGGATATTAAGAAGACTACTTTCAGAACAAGATATGGACACTACGAGTTTTTGGTTATGTTATTTGGACTAACCAATGCTCCAGCAGCCTTCATGGATTTGATGAATAGGGTTTGTAAACCATTCCTCGATAAATTTATGATAGTGTTCATAGATGGCATTCTGATTTACTAGAAAAGCCAAGAAGAGCATAGTAAACACTTACGAGAAGTGTTAGAAGTGGTGGTTTTCGCTCTCAAGATTTAGATGAGATACCCTACGCATGATCTTGAGTTGGGAATGGTGGTTTTTGCTCTCAAGATTTGGAGGCACTATCTGTATGGGGTCCGTTGTACTATATACACGGATCACAAGAGTTTGAGACATATCATGGATCAACCGAACCTGAACATGAGGCAGCACAGGTGGTTGGATGTGGTCAAGAAATATGATTGTGAGATCCTTTACCATCCTGGTAAAGCGAACGTGGTTGCGAATGCTCTGAGCCACAATTCAGTTGAGTCCTCGACCCCAGCCAAATATATGACGATAGCAGTGGATTCCCCGTTGGTGGGTTTGGTCAGGGATGCTCAGATTGAGGGCATGAGACCAGAGAACTGTAAGTTGGAGAGGATTAAGGGCAAAAGCGCCCGGTTTGTTCAGGATAGCCGCGGGTTTTTGACCCGTTACGGTTGGGTTTGGGTTCCAATGTCCGGAGGGGTTCGGCAGACAGTGATGGAAGAGGCTTATAAGTCTCGTTTTTCAATTCACCCAGGAGCCACCAAGATGTACCGTGATTTGAGTTCAAGTTATTAATGACCTGGCATGAAGCGAGATATTGCTTGGTTTGTCGAGAGGTGCTTGACCTGTAGGATGGTCAAGGTCGAGCACCAGAGGCCGCATGGTAAGCTGCAGCCTCTGGAGATTCCCATGTGGAAATAGGAATGGATCGCGATGGATTTCATCACAAATTTGCCAAAGATGGCAAGGGGGTTCGATGCTATATGGGTCATCGTGGATCGATTGATCAAGAGTGCCCATTTACTAGCCATACATGAGAGTTCATCGGCAGAGAAGTTGGCCGACCTGTACGTCAAAGAGATTGTCTCTCGCCATGGGGTTCCAGTTTCTATCATTTCCGATCGAGATGTCAAGTTTACTTCTCGTTTTTGGCAGAAGTTCCACAAGGAATTGGGTACAAGACTGCATTTTAGCACGGCGTTCCATCCGCAGATTGATGGGCAGAGTGAGCAGACCATTCAGACGCTCGAGGATATGTTGAGGGCGTTCGTTATTGATTTCGGTGGGAGTTAGGATTCCCACCTACCGCTTGCAAAGTTCGCCTACAACAACAGCTATCATTCCAGTATCGGCGCCCCGACTTTTTAGTTGTTGTATGGGCGGAACTGCAGGACCCTAGTCTGCTGAGGTGAGGTTGGGCACAAGGTGATGGGTCGGACAGAGGTAGTTCTGCAAACTACCGAGATGATACAACATATTAGACAGCAACTGCAGACCGCTGAGAGTCGGCAGAAAAGTTATGCCGACCGACGCCAATCAGAGCTGGAATTTCATGTGGGTGACATGGTTCTTATAAAGGTCTCACCCTGGAAGGATGTGAGCCGCTTCAGGAAGAAGGGAAAATTGGGTCCCCGTTATATTGGGCCATTCAGGATTGTTGCCAAGGTTGGCAGGGTGGCTTATAGGCTAGAGCTTCCAGAGGAGCTTAGCCGGATCACAACACATTTCATGTTTTGTAATTACGAAAATACATTATGGACCAGGAGGCAGTGGTATCGTTGGATGACATTCAGGTCGATGAGCACCTGAACTATGTGGAGAGGCATGTGGCTATTTTGGAAAGGAAGAAGAAGATTCTGCAGAACAAGGAAATACCTTTAGTAAAGGTACAGTGGGAACATCGGAAGGGATCCGAGTGGACATGGGAGCCGGAGGCGGAGATGCGCGAGTATTACCCGACATTGTTTATTCCAGCGGACTTCGAGGGCGAATTCTACTTCAAGTGGGGGAGAGTTGTAACGCCCCGATTCTCAGGTATTGCTTAAATAAGATTTATTGGGTTAAGCTCTACTCGACGAGTTGGTTGACCTACTCGTCGAGTAGCAGCTGGATGAGATCGTGTGTTAAGTGACCTACTCGACGAGTCCATATTGGGACTCGGTGAGTAGGAGAGGGAAGATGAAACCCTAAATCTTGGGGTTTGCACCTCTATTTAAAGGAGCCTTAGCCTCCTTTGGCCTCTTTGCAGTATTTGAGAGCCCCTTAAAACCCTAATTCGTGTGTGTGTGCCTTGGTGAGGTGTTTGAAGCTTGGAAAAGAGATTCTTGGAGGAAGAAAGCTAAGAGTGCAAAGGAAATTGAAGCAAGGAAGGAGTGGGAAGCAGGATTTACCTCAGCTAGCATCCTTTGGAGGTATCAAAGTGCCATCCTTACTTCCATTTTTCCCTTTTGTTGAGTTTCTAGGGCTTTTTATGGATTTTCAAGTTGGTATGATGAGCTATGGGCTAGATATGAAGTTGTAACTTCAAATATGGACCCTCCTTGGATTCTAGAAGCATAAAGTCACAGTATTGGTTGTGATTAAGGTCCCTCTTGAGCATGAAGTTCCATTAAGAACTTAAAATAGGCATTTAGAGCCTTTATAGCCATGCATGCACGTAAAGTTTGAAACTTTACATGATAAGCATGACCTAGAAACTTGGATTTATAAGTTGGAGTTGTTGCATGGCTCAAAACAAGTTTGTATGGAAGAAGGATTGAATAGACTCAGCGAGTCGTGAGGTTGACTCGATGAGTCACATGAAGATGGCCGTGAACTCGATGAGTTGATGAACAACTCGGCGAGTCCGATGAAGATCATCATAAGACTCGACGAGTTGAAGAACAAATCGGCGATTCAGATGAGTTTTCTCTTGGATATGTATGAGTATGTATCCGTCAAGTTGTAAGGAGGGAACTCGACGGGTGGCCTTAAAGTTTGATCGAGAATCAAAGGAACTCGATGAGTCACTTCGATGACTCGGCGAGCTGAAATGTACTTCAGGGAACTCGAGGAGTAGCCAAGGGTACTCGGCGAGTTAAGGTCAACATGGATTGTTGACCTTGACTGAGGACTTTGACTTTGACCAGGGGTTGACTAGTGGGTTATGAAGTACCTTATAAGGTTAAGGACTTAGGAGTATGATGTACTGTGATGATAGGTGGTGGAGCCTGGGTCAAGTGATCCGAGAGTTGGAGCTTACCTTTCATGTCAACATCTGCGAGGTGAGTTATCCTCACTATATCGATAGGGTCTACAGCACCAAGGTCGGCCCTTTAGTTGTTATTGTTATGGTATGCTACATATGGTTATGATCTGTTACATCGGAATCGGGGGAGACAGTATGTTATGCTCTTATGATTCATAGGGATTGGTATGTTAGTGACCTGCTAGGTCGGTACTCTAGTTACAAGAGAATTCTATGATTGGTGATCAGTGTGACAGATATGTTTGATGTTTGTATATGCCTGTATATGGTAGTATGTGCACATGGTTATTTGCTTGTGGTTGGGTTGAGGCGGTCCTGCTTTGTGCTGAAGGCCAATATACCCTATGAGCGGTGCGGGGAGACTGTAGGCCCACGTGGCGGACCAGTCATACAGAAGGCTCGAGATAGATTCAGACATACTGTAGGCCCGGTAGGGTGATCCAGTCAGGCCGATAGCCCAGTATGCATGTTGATTGATTGATTATTACTGATATGGTATTATCAGTGTGGTATTGGTATTTTGGGGTGGCCCTGTCAAAAATACCCGTTACCCAAATTACCCACCCGATTTTTTCGGGTAATGGGTAAATCGGGTCGGGTAAATCGAGTATCGGGTTAATTTTTTCAGGTAAGTGGGTAACCCGAATTTTTTTCGGGTCGAGTAAAGGGTAAGTTGTTTGGGTTTTGGGTATACCTGATTACCCGAAATATATATAACAAATAATGTCCATTTATGAGTTTATATGTCCCTCCCAATTTCCAAATCCCAAATTCCCTCGTTGAGGCTCGTTCTATTTTCCATACATCAAAAAACACTCGTACCTCGTCCGCTCTTCGTTGGTATTCGTTACCAATGGATAACTATATTGAAGTAGAAAATGAGACGATTGAAGTTGACAACCCAACCAATGATCTAGTTCTACAAGATAAAGAGAAAAAAAATAAAGAATTTAATCCAAGATCAAAATTTTGGAAAGAATACTTGATATCTCAAATATTATTGAGTAAAAAATCTCAATGTTCAAAGTTTAGCACGACATACTTATTTCATTACATTTATTCTTAGGTGTCATTAAAAAATTTTAAAAAAAAATAAAATCGGGTAATACCCGAATTACCCTTACCCGACCCATTACCCGAATTACCCATACCCAAATTACCCGAATTTAATTTGGGTAGGGTAACGGGTAAATTTTTTTATATGAAAAACCCGAATTACCTTACTCGAATTACCCGAAAATTTTACTCGATCAACACCCCTATTTTGTGGGTAGCTCACTAAGCCCACGGGCTTACAGTTTTCAGTTTATTGTTTCAGGTACTTTAGGAGATCAGGGAAAGGCGAAGGCATGACCGTACCGCTCCTCATCCTTATGTTATGATTTTTGGGACACTCTGATGGAAAATGATTTGGAAACATTTTGTAAACAATGCTATTTGGTTTTTATTTATGATTGAAAAAGTTTAAATTTGGCGTAAAATTTATGGATGTCGCAAGACCATGTACTCGATTCATCCCGGTAGTACGAAAATGTATAGGGATCTGAAACCCTACTATTGGTGGCTGATGATGAAGCTCGATGTTGCAAAGTATGTGGCCGAGTGTGTGACATGTGCGAGAGTTAAAGCACAACATCAGAAACCATATGGGAGTTTAGAACCTTTACCTGTACCCATGGGTAAATGGGAAGACATCACCATGGATTTTGTGACTAAACTACCCGGAACATGATTTGGGTGGTCATTGATCGGTTTACGAAAAGTGCACACTTCATAGAAGCCAATGAGAAATGGTCTATGGATAAATTCGCTAATGCTTACGTGAAGGAGATAGTAAGACTTCACGGTGTGCCTTTAACTATTGTATCGGATCGTGATAGTCGTTTCACGTCGAGGTTTTGTAGAATTCTACAAGAGGAATTGGGTACAAAATTGTGTCTAAGTACAGCTTACCATCCGCAAACCGATGGTCAGAGCGAATGAACAATTCAAACGTTGGAGGATATGCTACGAGCATGTACCCTGGAATTCCAAGGTAATTGGGATGAACATTTACCTCTAGTAGAATTTTCTTATAATAATAGTTTCCACTCAAGCATCAAGATGGCACCTTACCAAGCTTTGTATGGAGAAAAATGTCGAACACCGTCGTGTTGGCTTGAAGCTGGGGAGAAGCAGTTTATGGGACCTGAAATAGTCCATCAGACTGCTGAAAAGTTAAAAGTAATTAGGGAAAGGATGTTAGCAGCTCAAGATCGTCAAAAGAGTTATGCTGACAAGAAAAGACAACCGATATCATTCGAAGTTGGTGATTCGGTTTTACTTAAAGTCTCGACGTGGAAGGGACTTATAAGATTTGGTAAAAGGGGAAAAGTTGAGTCCAAAGTGTATTGGAGCATTTAATGTTGTTCAGAAGATTGGGAATCAAGCTTACAAGCTAGAACTACCAGAAGAATTAAATGGTATTCATAACACTTTCCATGTGTTTTATTTGAGGAAGTTCACGGGAGATGTTCCCGACATAATTCCAATTTCTTAGTTAAGGCTAGATGAAAGCAAGAGGCTAATCGAAGAACCAGAGACAATCGTTGACCGTAAGACTAAAAAGTTGCAACGCAAGATGGTCGATTTAGTGTTTGTGCAATGGAAACATACGAATGGGCCAAATCTCACCTGGGAAACGGAGAGTGACATGATGAGTCGCTACCTGCATTTGTTTGCTGATGTGTGATTCCGGAGACAAAATCATCCTAAGGGGGAGAGATTTATAACGCCCGTGTTTCTGGATAAAGCATTAATAATGATGTAATAGTCCAGGTCAACCTTTGTAACTCATTTTGAAGTAATAAAGAGGAATTATGTGAATATTATGTGAATTATGTGCTTATTTGCTTAATTATTACGATTTAATTAATTAATAATAAGAATAAGCATTGAAAAATAAATATTAGATAAAGCCGATATTGTCACACCCTCGAACCAGACGGCGGAAACGTCCGGGGGCTGTTGTGACTCAATTGAATACCATCACAATGAATATACATGAAACATAACATTATACATCACCAAGCATTGGAATGATACAACTGGTAGCGTTCACATCCATTACATCGTTTCAAAATATTACATTCCAAAATACATGGTTCATTGTTACTTAAACAACCGCAAAACAATCATAGAATACCGTCCTTTCTTCACTTATCTGTTACCTGAGAATACAAGTATTTTGAAAAACGTCAATATGTGAAATGTTGGTGAATTCATAAGTAATGTTTGGAATCCAATGTTTGTAATGTTAAAAAAAACCACCAGAAAATCCGATATTTTCTGAAAATAGAATAGCGTAAAAATATGTGAAGATCCGTGAGTATGCTTGTTTGAATTCTACAGATGTAAGCGTAAGAGTTGTGAAATTCGACATGTAGTTCATAAGTGTACTTGTTGAAAACCCTAAGAAAACCCGACGTTTTCCTATCACTTTGCTTTACTTAGTTTGTGTACTATTATTTTGTTACGTTAGAGGTATTCGTTGAGCTCCGGAGGCATTGAGTATACAGTGGGTGGTGAATTGTTGTAACGTCCGTTAATGAAAACGTACAGTCGACAACCGTACCAGCGATCCCTTGGGCGTCGCTTGCACTTATTCACACAACTCAATCCTCCCGGACTTGTGTAGTCCCACGACCAATCTTTTCGCACTGTCAAATGTTTCGGGGTTTGCAGCTATCACATTCCCTTGAATTGGTGATGTGAGTCCCCAGATGAATCGCTCAATCTTCTTTCCTTCCGAGGTGATCATACCCGGGCACAGCAGAGATAGTTCGCTAAATCTCGATATGTAGGCATCGATATTCGCGTTCTGCACAGTGAGGTTCCATAGCTCTTGCTCCATCTCCAAAGATCAATACCCCAGGGAGGTGTAGGACCAGTGGGGCCTACACGATAGGCAGGCACCCTGATCGGGTAAGGGGGGTTGATGACTTCGGACTCCGCATCCGAATCACCCCTTTCACTATCATCAGTATCCTCCTCGAGGCTTCCTTCATCTTCCTCTGATTCGGCAGGCTCGCCCTCAACTTCGGCCTCTGGTTCCCCGTCAGATTCCTCTTCGGGGTCTTCCTCGGGCTCCTCCTCAGGCTCTTCCTCGGGCTCCTCCTCTAGCCATCCGTTGTTCCCCTGGTTAGGGAAGTAGGAGTCTCCAGGGTGATGGAAACCAGCCATGCGGTCTGCGAGAGTGCGTAATTATGCTAACGTTATTCCTAGGATGCTACAATTATCGCATAGATCAAGTAGGCGTTCTCTTTTCGGTGGTAGGGGTATAGTTTTAGATTCCCTAGCTATCCTGATCTCATCAGGACGTGTGTTAGTTATACTTTGAAGAGAGTGTAGTTGATTAGGCTACATCCACTCCTTGGTACCACTAAGAACAGCCCTAAATTTAACCGAGACACTAGTATTATTTTTGTTTGGTTCGGCATTATGTTCCTATTCCTAATGCAAGCAAGGGTGTTTTATTTACGTGTTTTGTTCAGAGTTATGTTAGTCCCTCTTTTTGGTTTATAGTTGCATATCAATGTGTGGCTAGATATTCTAGTTCACTATAAACAAAGCTCTGATACCAACCTATCACACCCCCGAACCAGACGGCGGAAACGTCCGGGGGCTGTTGTGACTCAATTGAATACCATCACAATGAATATACATGAAACATAACATTATACATCACCAAGCATTGGAATGATACAACTGGTAGCGTTCACATCCATTACATCGTTTCAAAATATTACATTCCAAAATACATGGTTCATTGTTACTTAAACAACCGCAAAACAATCATAGAATACCGTCCTTTCTTCACTTATCTGTTACCTGAGAATACAAGTATTTTGAAAAACGTCAACATGTGAAATGTTGCTGAGTTCATAAGTAATGTTTGGAATCCAATGTTTGTAATGTTAAAAAAAACCACCAGAAAATCCGATATTTTCTGAAAATAGAATAGCGTAAAAATATGTGAAGATCCGTGAGTATGCTTGTTTGAATTCTACAGATGTAAGCGTAAGAGTTGTGAAATTCGACATGTAGTTCATAAGTGTACTTGTTGAAAACCCTAGGAAAACCCGACGTTTTCCTATCACTTTGCTTTACTTAGTTTGTGTACTATTATTTTGTTACGTTAGAGGTATTCGTTGAGCTCCGGAGGCATTGAGTATACAGTGGGTGGTGAATTGTTGTAACGTCCGTTAATGAAAACGTACAGTCGACAACCGTACCAGCGATCCCTTGGGCGTCGCTTGCACTTATTCACACAACTCAATCCTCCCGGACTTGTGTAGTCCCACGACCGAAGGGAAAAAGAGAAGGTGCGAAACCCTCGGTATTTCCCTGCGTCGTTCAAGACCATTGCAATTGCGAAGGGCCCGAAGCCCAACCCGCAATCGTGAGTTCCCGACTTTACTAGCAGCACTGAGGACCCTTGGGGACCAGCAGCATGTTTGCCATTGAAAGTCCTTTTACACGCGGTCGAGTCGTATTAGACCCAACTACATGTAAGCAAGTGTCCTTTGGGCCTAAAGATCATGTCATCGGGCTAGCTAGGCTCGACAAGCATGATTTGCAACTTTTGGGCCTAAGGAGTGTACGTCGACGTATTGAGTAATTCCACGAGAGTAAAGAGTTCCAAGAGTTCCATATGTGTATTGAGCGTTGTAGTGTTAGTAGTTTTGGATTTGTTATTGATTCGAGACCGAATCAATTCGTTTGGTAACGATTGTTGGTGATATTGTGTATTGTAATTTATCGAGAGTCGTAGTGTCAATCTTTGTTCACAAAGAGTGTATTGAATTATCATTGAAAATTTTCTGTTTACAACCCCTCTTCATTTTGTAAATTTAATTTTTCACCCCTTTAGGTAAAATAATTTCCGGTTTAGTCCTTAAACCATTTTTCTTGACATTTTAACACCAAAAATTATTGAAATTAATATTTTTCAGCATATTTTTCATTGAAAACAGTTTAAGTCCCTGAAATTGCAGTTTTCTCGGTTATAACCCCTCTTTTTCGCAATTTTTACATTTTTGGCCCAAATTGGAAAATTTTTGCAACTTTGGTCCTTTTTAAATTTGAAAAGCATTTTAAACCTTTGAAAAGTACTTGTAACACTAGTAGTCCATTGTTTTACAGAAAAACACAGTTTTGGCCCTCCAAAACAGAAATTTTCGCATAATGGGCCCTATTGGGCCGAAATTGTCATTTTTAGCCCATTAAGCTTGAATTTTATGTTTTTAATCCTCCAAATAGTATATTTTCAGAAAATACATTATGGAAACTGTTTTGACTCATCTCACCCATCAGATTTCGAAATATTTCATTTTAGGCCCTTCAACTTTGTATTTTTAACATTTTATGTCAAAAAGATGAGTTTTTAGCCCAAAATAAGTGTTGTCAAGCCATTTGGCTATTTTTCTTGGTATACTTTGCATGTAGTAGTATATTTTATGCTAGTATAAAATATATCTCGGTTTTTAGCAATTCATAACTAGATCTAGCATCAAAATCATACAAAACATACATATAAGCATAGAAATCAACCAAAACATACACATAAAGATGGATCTACACCTTTGCTTGTATTCTCCCCCACAAAAACTTATAAAAACTGAAAATAAGGGGGGTATGAAGCTCACCTTGGGTGTTGATTCGGTTTTTGAAGAAAGGATGGAAGAAATGAAGTGATTTTTCGGCCCTAGCACCCCTTGATGAAGATGTCGAGTTTATGGAGTTTTCTAGGAGTATGATCACCAAAGAAACTTGTTTAGAATAAGAGATCTCATGTGAGGGGGAAGTTTTGAAGCTTAGACATGGAAAAACTTACCAAAGGATGATGATAATCTTGAAGAATCCTCTTGAAACACAAGCCAATTTCGAGATTTTAGATGGAGAGGAAGAGAGAAGTCTTGAGTGATCTTGAGAGAGTTTGTGAGAGGTTTGTGTGTGTGTGTTGCTCATGGCCGAAACAAGAAGAGAGAGGGAGAAATAGACATGAAGTGATATGCATGGATACATGGAATGGGTTGCATGGAGATCCAAAAGACAATAATGAGGTGTCAATTACAAGTCAACTCTCTTCATTTCTTCTTGGGCTTGGGCCTTGGGCCGAGAATTTGGAGGGAAAAAGGGAAAATTTGGGCTTTAATGCCCACAAGCCCATGTGTATATTAAGTTGGATGAGTTTTAACCTAAAAAAATATAATATGATTTTTACACTTTGTTGGGCTAGTTTAGGTTAATCATGGTTCCAAATTTTGAATTTATTTCATTCTAGGCCCAATATAGCCCAAAATGTTGAAATAAATAGATGTGGGTCCAATTAGAGCCCATTTAAGGGTTCTAAGCCCATGATAGTCAAATTGGAAGCTTATTGGTCCATTTAGGTCCAATAAGGAAGTCCTAGTCCAAAATGGACCTAATCAAGAACTTCTAGGGTTTCCAATTGCTTGATGTAGTGAATTGGGGTTTAGTTTTCCATTGAGTAAGCATCATACATGCTTTTGAGTTTTTGAATTCAACATTTACTTGAGTATAGTGATTACAAGACACAAAATTTCTAGTTGTGACATCATCCGCCCGTTAGAGGGAATTTCGTCCCGAAATTCTGTTTGAAAACTAGATTTGAGAATGCTAGAATAGGTGAGGGTACTTTTGCTTCATTTGGTCTTCGTGTTCCCACGTGAATTCTGGCCCATTCTTTGCGTTCCACCGTACTTTCACGATCGGGATGCGACTTTGCTTAGTACGCTTCACCTCCCTGTCCATGATTTCAATTGGTTCCTCAACGAACAGGAGATTCTCATTGATTTTGATTTCGTCAAGAGGAATAACGAGTGTTTCATCTGAGAGACACTTCTTCAGATTAGAGACATGAAACACGGGGTGTACACCGTTTAGCTCTGCGGGTAGTTGCAGTCTGTATGCTACTGGACCAATTCGGGCGACGATTTCGAAAGGTCCAATGTATCGTGGATTTAGTTTTCCCCGCTTCCCAAAACGAATGAATCCTTTCCAGGGCGAGACTTTTAACAGTACTCGATCACCGACCTGAAATTCTAAGGGCTTTCGCCGTTTGTCAGCGTAGCTCTTTTGTCGGTCACGCGATGCTTGCAATCGAGCTCTGATTTGAACGATCTTTTCCGTGGTTTCACGGATGATCTCCGGTCCCGTTAGTGCTTTGTCCGACGTATGTGTTTTTGCTAGCTGGGTGTCACCTACTTCAGCCCAACATAACGGTGATCTACATTTACGCCCGTACAGTGCTTCGAAAGGAGCCACCTTGATGCTCGAATGGTAACTATTGTTGTATGAGAACTCGATTAAGGGTAGGTGGGTATCCCAAGACTTTCCAAAGTCTATCACGCATGCGCGGAGCATATCTTCGAGCGTTTGGATGGTTCGCTCGCTTTGACCATCCGTTTGTGGATGATAAGCGGTGCTCATATCGAGGTTTGTTCCCATCGCCTTATGAAGTGATTGCCAAAATCGGGACGTGAACCTACTGTCCCTATCCGAGATGATAGATGTTGGTATTCTGTGGAGTCTCACGATCTCTCGAATGTATAAACGCGTCAATCTCTCCATCTTGTACGATTCTTTAATTGGCAGGAAATGGGCAGATTTCGTCAGTCGGTCGATTATTACCCATATGGTGTCTAGTCCATCCGACGTTTTGGGTAGCTTGGTCACAAAATCCATAGAAATCCCCTCCCATTTCCACTCAGGGATTGCCGGTTGCTATAACAATCCTGAGGGTTTTTGGTATTCCACCTTTACTTTGGCGCACGTAAGGCACTTACTGACGTAGGTCGCGATTTCCGCCTTCATGTTACGCCACCAATAGTGTTGTTTAATATCCAAATACATCTTATCGGAACCGGGATGAATGGAGTATCGCGTCTTGTGGGCTTCCTTCATGACAACATCTCTAAACCCTCCAAATTTAGGGACCCAAATACGGTTCATGAAATAGTATACTCCATTCTCCTTTGCCTCCAGGTTCTTTTCCATTCCACGCAATACTTCGCTTGCTCTATTTTCCGTATTCATGGCCTCTGACTGGACTACTACAATTTGAGTGGCCAGGTGCGATTGAATGGTTATCGAGAGAGTTTTCGTACAACGATTAGAGTACTCCTTCCGACTTAATGCATCAGCTACCACGTTGGCCTTGCCTGGGTGGTACTTAATCTCACACTCATAATCGTTTAGCAATTCAACCCATCTTCGTTGCCTCATGTTCAACTCCTTTTGGTTTAAGATGTGTTGGAGACTCTTGTGATCCGTGAAGACGGTGCACTTTGTACCGTAAAGGTAATGCCTCCAAATTTTTAGGGCAAAGACTACGGCTCCCAAATCTAGGTCATGGGTCGTGTAGTTTACTTCATGCGTCTTTAGTTGGCGGGATGCGTAGGCTATCACTCTCCCACGTTGCATGAGAACGCAACCTAAGCCCTGATTTGACGCGTCGCAGAAGACTACAAAATCTTCCGTCCCTTCAGGCAGAGATAGGACAGGTGCGCTACAGAGAGCTTGTTTCAAGGTTCGAAACGCAATCTCTTGTTTGTCTGTCCATTTGAATGGTACGCCCTTTTGCGTAAGCGAGGTAAGTGGCTTGGCGATCTTAGAGAAGTTTTGAATGAATCTCCTATAGTAGCCTGCTAAACCCAAGAATTGACGAATTTCTGTGGGCGTTGTCGGGATTGCCCATCCTTCTACAGCTTTGACCTTCGAGGGATCCACATGGATTCCATCTTGGCTGACTACATGACCTAGGAAGTTCACACTTCGCAGCCAGAACTCACACTTAGAGAGTTTGGCGTAAAGTTTTTCTGATCGCAGAGTTTCTAAGACTTGTCGAAGATGTTGGCCATGCTCTTCCTTGCTTCGAGAATAGACGAGGATGTCATCGATAAAAACAATGACAAAGTTGTCGAGGAACGGTCGGCAGATTCGATTCATTAGGTCCATAAATGCGGCAGGGGCATTCGTTAGACCGAAGGGAATTACGACAAATTCATAATGTCCGTAGCGAGTTCGGAAAGCGGTTTTTGGAATATCCTCTTCCCGGACTTTGAGTTGGTGGTATCCGGACCGTAGAATCTATTTTAGAAAAATAACTAGCTCCTTGGAGCTGGTCAAATAGGTCATCGATTCGTGGGAGTGGGTAGCGGTTCTTGATTGTGAGTTTATTTAACTCTCTGTAATCGATGCACATTCTAAAAGATCCGTCCTTCTTTTTGACAAAGAGCGTCGGAGCTCCCCATGGCGAGTAACTAGGTCGAATAAATCCTTTGTCCAAAAGTTCGCTGAGTTGGCTGGATAATTCCTGCATCTCGGCAGGAGCTAGCCGGTAGGGTGATTTAGCGAGAGGAGTTGCTCCTGGAATGAGGTCGATTCGAAACTCAACCTGTCTCTCTGGGGGTACTCCCGGAAGATCTTCAGGAAACACGTCCGGAAATTCACACGCTACGGGAATGTCTCGAACGTTAATCTCCTCCTTGGTTTTATCCACCATGTGAGCTAGGAACGCCAGATTGTTCCTTCGTAGATATTTTTGTGCCTTGATGCACGAAACGAGGCGAAGGTTCATGCTAGATTTGTCTCCGTAAATTACTAGGGTTTCGTGATTTGGAAGACGAAGACGAACGGCCTTCTCATGGCACATAATTTCGGCATGGTGGGGGCTTAACCAGTCCATGCCGATGATCACATCGAAACTCCTAATTGACACTGGCATTAGATCTATTTGAAAGACGTGTTGATTAAGAGTTAAGGTACATCCGGTGTAGATTTCCCCAGTGGATTCGGTTTTCCCATTGGCCATTTCCACCGTATAGGTTTCATTTAGCTTTTGGGGCAGTTGTTTTAATAAATGCTTAAACTTATTGCTTACGAAACTTCGCTCCGCTCCGGTGTCAAATAAGATGCATGCATAAGTGTGGTTTAAGGGAAACGTACCGGTAACAACAGAGGGGTCTTGAATAGCCTCACCCTGACCCATGGTCAACATCCTTCCTGTTCCTCCATTTCTTAAATTGTTGTTGTTAGGACAGTCTCGGCGGATGTGTCCAGTCCTCCCACATCCGAAGCAGGTGTGGCTAGGCCCTGCGTTATTACCGCCGGCATGGGTGTTGTTGTTGCTGCGACGGTTGTTGTTGTTGGTTCCCTGATTTTGGTTCTGGGGAGGGTAAGTCTTGCAGTACTTTGCAGTGTGTCCCCTTCGGTTGCAACTGGTGCACTGAAAATTCTTGCATTCTCCATTGTGATGGAAACCGCACTTGTTGCATTTAGGAAGATTACCGGAATAAGGTCTGGAAGCATTTGAAGTGGCTGAGATTGGAGCATGTGGTGCAGCTGAAACCGGTGCGGTAACAGCATTAACCACCACTGTCTGCTGCTTCTTGGAGGTGTTGGGGCCCTGGCGCCCCTTCCTCTTATTGTTCTTTCCCCTCTTGCCATCACCTTCCTTCGTCTTCTCAGCCTCCACTGGCTTCTCTCCCTTCTTGTTGTTATGGTCATACAACCTTTTTGCCAATCTTTTCGCACTGTCAAATGTTTCGGGGTTTGCAGCTATCACATTCCCTTGAATTGGTGATGTGAGTCCCCAGATGAATCGCTCAATCTTCTTTCCTTCCGAGGTGATCATACCCGGGCACAGCAGAGATAGTTCGCTAAATCTCGATATGTAGGCATCGATATTCGCGTTCTGCATAGTGAGGTTCCATAGCTCTTGCTCCATCTCCAAAGATCAATACCCCAGGGAGGTGTAGGACCAGTGGGGCCTACACGATAGGCAGGCACCCTGATCGGGTAAGGGGGTTGATGACTTCGGACTCCGCATCCGAATCACCCCTTTCACTATCATCAGTATCCTCCTCGAGGCTTCCTTCATCTTCCTCTGATTCGGCAGGCTCGCCCTCAACTTCGGCCTCTGGTTCCCCGTCAGATTCCTCTTCGGGGTCTTCCTTAGGCTCCTCCTCAGGCTCTTCCTCGGGCTCCTCCTCTAGCCATCCGTTGTTCCCCTGGTTAGGGAAGTAGGAGTCTCCAGGGTGATGGAAACCAGCCATGCGGTCTGCGAGAGTGCGTAATTATGCTAACGTTATTCCTAGGATGCTACAATTATCGCATAGATCAAGTAGGCGTTCTCTTTTCGGTGGTAGGGGTATAGTTTTAGATTCCCTAGCTATCCTGATCTCATCAGGACGTGTGTTAGTTATACTTTGAAGAGAGTGTAGTTGATTAGGCTACATCCACTCCTTGGTACCACTAAGAACAGCCCTAAATTTAACCGAGACACTAGTATTATTTTTGTTTGGTTCGGCATTATGTTCCTATTCCTAATGCAAGCAAGGGTGTTTTATTTACGTGTTTTGTTCAGAGTTATGTTAGTCCCTCTTTTTGGTTTATAGTTGCATATCAATGTGTGGCTAGATATTCTAGTTCACTATAAACAAAGCTCTGATACCAACCTATCACACCCCCGAACCAGACGGCGGAAACGTCCGGGGGCTGTTGTGACTCAATTGAATACCATCACAATGAATATACATGAAACATAACATTATACATCACCAAGCATTGGAATGATACAACTGGTAGCGTTCACATCCATTACATCGTTTCAAAATATTACATTCCAAAATACATGGTTCATTGTTACTTAAACAACCGCAAAACAATCATAGAATACCGTCCTTTCTTCACTTATCTGTTACCTGAGAATACAAGTATTTTGAAAAACGTCAACATGTGAAATGTTGCTGAGTTCATAAGTAATGTTTGGAATCCAATGTTTGTAATGTTAAAAAAAAACCACCAGAAAATCCGATATTTTCTGAAAATAGAATAGCGTAAAAATATGTGAAGATCCGTGAGTATGCTTGTTTGAAATCTACAGATGTAAGCGTAAGAGTTGTGAAATTCGACATGTAGTTCATAAGTGTACTTGTTGAAAACCCTAGGAAAACCCGACGTTTTCCTATCACTTTGCTTTACTTAGTTTGTGTACTATTATTTTGTTACGTTAGAGGTATTCGTTGAGCTCCGGAGGCATTGAGTATACAGTGGGTGGTGAATTGTTGTAACGTCCGTTAATGAAAACGTACAGTCGACAACCGTACCAGCGATCCCTTGGGCGTCGCTTGCACTTATTCACACAACTCAATCCTCCCGGACTTGTGTAGTCCCACGACCGAAGGGAAAAAGAGAAGGTGCGAAACCCTCGGTATTTCCCTGCGTCGTTCAAGACCATTGCAATTGCGAAGGGCCCGAAGCCCAACCCGCAATCGTGAGTTCCCGACTTTACTAGCAGCACTGAGGACCCTTGGGGACCAGCAGCATGTTTGCCATTGAAAGTCCTTTTACACGCGGTCGAGTCGTATTAGACCCAACTACATGTAAGCAAGTGTCCTTTGGGCCTAAAGATCATGTCATCGGGCTAGCTAGGCTCGACAAGCATGATTTGCAACTTTTGGGCCTAAGGAGTGTACGTCGACGTATTGAGTAATTCCACGAGAGTAAAGAGTTCCAAGAGTTCCATATGTGTATTGAGCGTTGTAGTGTTAGTAGTTTTGGATTTGTTATTGATTCGAGACCGAATCAATTCGTTTGGTAACGATTGTTGGTGATATTGTGTATTGTAATTTATCGAGAGTCGTAGTGTCAATCTTTGTTCACAAAGAGTGTATTGAATTATCATTGAAAATTTTCTGTTTACAACCCCTCTTCATTTTGTAAATTTAATTTTTCACCCCTTTAGGTAAAATAATTTCCGGTTTAGTCCTTAAACCATTTTTCTTGACATTTTAACACCAAAAATTATTGAAATTAATATTTTTCAGCATATTTTTCATTGAAAACAGTTTAAGTCCCTGAAATTGCAGTTTTCTCGGTTATAACCCCTCTTTTTCGCAATTTTTACATTTTTGGCCCAAATTGGAAAATTTTTGCAACTTTGGTCCTTTTTAAATTTGAAAAGCATTTTAAACCTTTGAAAAGTACTTGTAACACTAGTAGTCCATTGTTTTACAGAAAAACACAGTTTTGGCCCTCCAAAACAGAAATTTTCGCATAATGGGCCCTATTGGGCCGAAATTGTCATTTTTAGCCCATTAAGCTTGAATTTTATGTTTTTAATCCTCCAAATAGTATATTTTCAGAAAATACATTATGGAAACTGTTTTGACTCATCTCACCCATCAGATTTCGAAATATTTCATTTTAGGCCCTTCAACTTTGTATTTTTAACATTTTATGTCAAAAAGATGAGTTTTTAGCCCAAAATAAGTGTTGTCAAGCCATTTGGCTATTTTTCTTGGTATACTTTGCATGTAGTAGTATATTTTATGCTAGTATAAAATATATCTCGGTTTTTAGCAATTCATAACTAGATCTAGCATCAAAATCATACAAAACATACATATAAGCATAGAAATCAACCAAAACATACACATAAAGATGGATCTACACCTTTGCTTGTATTCTCCCCCACAAAAACTTATAAAAACTGAAAATAAGGGGGGTATGAAGCTCACCTTGGGTGTTGATTCGGTTTTTGAAGAAAGGATGGAAGAAATGAAGTGATTTTTCGGCCCTAGCACCCCTTGATGAAGATGTCGAGTTTATGGAGTTTTCTAGGAGTATGATCACCAAAGAAACTTGTTTAGAATAAGAGATCTCATGTGAGGGGGAAGTTTTGAAGCTTAGACATGGAAAAACTTACCAAAGGATGATGATAATCTTGAAGAATCCTCTTGAAACACAAGCCAATTTCGAGATTTTAGATGGAGAGGAAGAGAGAAGTCTTGAGTGATCTTGAGAGAGTTTGTGAGAGGTTTGTGTGTGTGTGTTGCTCACGGCCGAAACAAGAAGAGAGAGGGAGAAATAGACATGAAGTGATATGCATGGATACATGGAATGGGTTGCATGGAGATCCAAAAGACAATAATGAGGTGTCAATTACAAGTCAACTCTCTTCATTTCTTCTTGGGCTTGGGCCTTGGGCCGAGAATTTGGAGGGAAAAAGGGAAAATTTGGGCTTTAATGCCCACAAGCCCATGTGTATATTAAGTTGGATGAGTTTTAACCTAAAAAAATATAATATGATTTTTACACTTTGTTGGGCTAGTTTAGGTTAATCATGGTTCCAAATTTTGAATTTATTTCATTCTAGGCCCAATATAGCCCAAAATGTTGAAATAAATAGATGTGGGTCCAATTAGAGCCCATTTAAGGGTTCTAAGCCCATGATAGTCAAATTGGAAGCTTATTGGTCCATTTAGGTCCAATAAGGAAGTCCTAGTCCAAAATGGACCTAATCAAGAACTTCTAGGGTTTCCAATTGCTTGATGTAGTGAATTGGGGTTTAGTTTTCCATTGAGTAAGCATCATACATGCTTTTGAGTTTTTGAATTCAACATTTACTTGAGTATAGTGATTACAAGACACAAAATTTCTAGTTGTGACAGATATCTTTTAAGAAAGTTGTAGTATCCAAAACAAGGATTCCGGAGATATAAAGAACGCCGAAATCCGAGTTATAATGAAGAAGTTATGACATGTCGAAGTTTCGCGACGGAACCGACACAGCAACGGGAAACGTAAAAAGTGAATTTATGATAAACTGCTTTTTATCCATAGCAATCTAAACAAAATTCGTAGTGTTCGTTAAACCGAGAGTGTACAGAAAAAGAACGCCCAAATCTGACTTCGTATGAGGAAGTTATGATTTTTCTAGGTTTTAGCTTAGCAGTAGACAGCTAAAAACTCGAATTTAAGATCGATCGATATTTAGCCGACACAACCTAAATGAGAATCGAAGGTCTCGTCAATACTGGTACAACGGTAAAAAGACAGACTAAAATGGATGTCGGATGAAGAAGTTATGAAATTTTAAACAGATTTTCCTGTCTCGGTCTGTTAAAAATTATAATATTAAAAATAACGTCAAAATTAGCCGACGAAGTCTAAACGAAAGTTGTATAATATATTCCCGCCTACGTGTGCATATAAAGAACGTCAAAAACGGAGTCCGTAAGTGAAAGTTATGGATTTTAGAAGTTCGGGACACATTTTCCGAGAAATTTCGCATGTGTGGCTCGGAAATGGCCACGTCACCCTCGTTCCTGGCGCGCCACGTATCCGATCTCAATGAGTCATTGCCTCGTGTAAGCCATTGATTCGTCCGAAGCCGAGTTCCAATAGGAGACCGACGCACGTCGCCCCGTGTCACACTTCCGAGCCTCGCACCCCCCCCCCCCCCCCGCATGCGCGCCACCTGCCCTTCGCGTGTCCGAAGATCGCACGAGCCACGTCTCCCCTCCGATCTGAGCCTCGTATCTGCTACGTGGATCCTTCTTAGCCACTAATCCTCGGTCTCGCACCCTATATATAGGGGGTTGCGAGATCTTCCGGCTAGAATTAGAAATTTGCCACTTTTCACCCCTAAACTTATATTTTGACTATTTTGACTTCCCCCGAAGCCCCGGAATCATTTCCAACACCCGAAACACATCCTGAAGTGCCCAAAGACTTGGAAAAATTTATCTTTTCGGTTTTAAAGCTCCAACCTCGCAGAGCCCGATTTTTCATTAAAGCCCCCGGTTTTATCATAAACGATCATTTTAGGAAACGAAGTGTTGCCCAATTATCATTAAATTAAGTGAGTGTATAATCACTTTCATCTTACACTTAGATATGAAGTATTTTATATAAATACGTGTTGTGTGTGTGTGTATATATATATATATAGTTTATTTATTTGAGATGGTTGTTGAATGAATGTTTATACAAGTTTTAAAATGATTTAAACTATATATATATATATATATATATATATATATATATATATATATATATATATATATATATATATATATATATATATATATATATATATATATATATATATAGGATATAGATCCAGTAAGAATTTTTTTTTTTTTTTGTAGGAAGGTAAGAAGTTTTTTTTCTACATATTTTTTTTACGAACACAAAAAATGAATCACTAGATGATTCATTTGTAAGATGACTCACAAGAAAAAATTCTCAAAAAAACATCTTTATGATTCATTTTTAAGTAAATTAAGAAAAAAATCACTTTTATGACAATTTTAGTGAATAACAACAAAATCATTATATAAATGAATCATCGAGATGTTTTTTTGAGAATTTTTTCTTGTGAATCATCTTACAAATGAATCATCTAATGATTCATTTTGTTTGTTCATGAAAAAAATATGTAGAAAAAAAACTTCTTACCTTCCTACCAAAAATTTCCTTCTTATTTGATCTTAACTCTCTCTCTCTCTTTCTCTCTCTCTCTCTCTCTTTCTCTCTCTCTCTCTCTCTCTCTATATATATATATATATATATATATATATATATTATCTACAAATATGTTAGGTATAACATGGGTAGATGAAATAGTTAGTGTGTGATAAATCGATGAGAGGCCTCTATGTTGTTGTTGTTCCAGTCATCTAGCAGAGTATGGATGACGATCACGGACTCTTCTAGAAAGTCCAGTGGAACGCTAGCAAGCTCGCAACTTGTAGGTGTTTGTGGGCTTGATGTCACCGGTGTACTCCATCCCCCTCATGGTTGCCTTATATGGCTGAGGAATCCCCTTAGCAGTAAAGTCCATCCCGATGATAAAATCCTTAGACTAGGTCCCTTGTATAGGTGTTTAGGGACGTAAAGTGAGGATAACGGGAAGGGGTGATCAAGGTTATTGTTGGTTTGATAAAATTAATAAATTTATTGTTGATCAATGTAATTAATAAATTTATTATTATTTGTGGGTTGAAAATCGTATATGCTCACCAGGCTCCAAGGCCTGACCCACTCAGCTTTCTGTTTTACAGGTAGTGGACCCAGAGCATAATTTGGATGATGATGAGGGATTTTTGGATTATAGGCCAGTAGTTGTAAATAATTGTTGTAAGGCTTATAATGTACTGTTTATGCTTTTGATATGTATCGAACATGACATCCCGAGTTTTTTTAATTAAATACATTTCTACGGAAATGTTTTGATAAATCTTTATCATATTTTATTTTGAGAACAAATTCCGCAACACTTTTAATCAAAGGATTACTCTGATTTTATTATAAAAGCATAAATTAAATCGGTCTTTTCTGGCTGTGAAATTGGGGATGTCACACATATCCAACAAATACAGGTAGTCATACAAATTTACTAATCTATCATATAACTAGCATAACATCATCCTATATATCAAGATACATAACCTAGTGGGACAACATTAGTGCCTTCGATCCACAAGTACAGTGATGAAAACTTAACTCTCAGTTTGAACAAACAGTTGAATAGGTCTATGCTCTGAATCTCAGCTCTACCTGTCACCTATTCATCAAATAGTGAACAATCTCAATTACGAGTCAAAATACCCAAAATACCCTTAGGTCAAATCTTGGTCAAAGTCAAAAAGTCAAACTTTATCAACAGAGTTGCATACGCCCAACATACTCAGCTGGTATGCATGGCGTACACGAGGCTTGACCAAGATGCGATGAGTTGACTCAGTATGCCCAACGTACCTGGGTTACGCCCAGCGTATGCGGTTGAGTACTTCCTTCTTGTTAAGAGATTAATCCTTAATCTCTTTTGCCCATAATCCAGATCTAGTCATAAACTAACGTCCTTAATCATAAAGTTTCCAACTTTATGGTCTTTCATGACCAACAAGTGCCCAATAACAAAAACCCTAACTATTTAACCCATTAAGACCTTGTAACTCATGTATGGAAGGAAACTAACAATCAAGATTACATTTTTTATGCTTCTAGATGCTCCAAAGTGTCTAAAAGGACAGCTTATATGGACTAGAGCAATCCATACTCATAATACCAAGCTTATGGGACCGAAAGAACACAATTTCATGGATAAACAACATCTAATCAATGCATCATCAAGTTCATGGCTTTTAACCTTCAAAGGTTGTCAAATAATGTTGCTATTCTAGATCCAAAGAGTTCCACTTCTCTAAGATGACGTTCTCTTCTTTCTCCTTCCTTTAAAATCATTAAAACACACTCAAAGGCTCACAAATGTTCTCAGATAGATTAGGGTTTGCAAGAGGGGTCGAAATGGGACTGGAGGGTGATGAAAGAAGAAGACTTGGAGATTAAGGATGTTTAAATAGGGTCTAAACCCTAAAACTTAGGATTTGCACCCTGGCCACGTATGCCCAACATATGCACCCCACTTCCAAAAATTATAAAAATGTCACCGTGGGCCCAAAATGCAATTAATTCTCATACTTAGGGTTAAAAATGGAAATACCTCAATATCAAGATGTTACTTCGACAGTGGTAGGCGACACCACCAATAGTAGCAGAAAGATAAATAACGTCGTGATGAGGAAGGAAGAAAGAAAGAAGTACATTAGGTGGGAGAGGCGATGTGAGAAGCTTCAAGAAGAAAGAAATATAATCAACGGCCTGGTATAAAGAAACTTTGGTTGAGTTGAAATAATTTGATGAACAATACCCCGGGTTAGTTACTGTTCATAAGGATGTTGTGATTTTATTAGTATACTAATGTGATATCATTTGAGCGTATCATTAAACACTAATTGTGTTAGTAAAAGATTGTTTTTTAGAGGATCAATTAGGAACTAAGATTTGATAGATGTAGAGACGAAGTTTTATCGAGACCACAAAGTGTTTAGCGAGATGATGACAGTTGTTACTCAACAGTTGCTAAAACTATTTTGGCGCGCCACAACTAGCTGATAAGCTAACTCAAAAAGTATCTTCAAAGTTAGCTTTTTTTTTTTAAAAAAAAACTATTTGGACTAGCTTTTCAATAACTTTTAAAAAAAATCTAAACTTACCCTTTGTTAATTATAAACATCATATTTTTCTAAATGACCTTTTATGTCATTTTATATCTTTCACCTAGCTTATCAGCTAATTTTACTAAATGTTATTTTTTATCAGTTAGCAACTAACTTTTCAGCTATCGGCTAGCCTTTTAGTTAGTACGTCAAACATAATCTAAGGCTCGTGATTCATTTACAAACTTGTAATTCGTAACAAGTGATTAATATTAAATAGATGTTTGAAAAGTAACTTATCAAATAAAAATCAACAATTGTAAAACTTGTCGTTATTTATAGTTGCAAACTTGCTATTCACAATGGGTAATCAATGTGAGATATATGTTTGTAATCAATGATGAAAATCAATAATCAAAAAAAAAAAAAATACTATTTTGACTGAAAAAAAGCAAGGGCCAAGGATGGGTAGGTTGGGTAATTTATCCTCGTACAGATAAAGGAATGAGAAAAACAAGGGTGTCGCCAAGAATCCAAAACAAAAGCTTTTGAAGGAATCGTATTTCATACGTCTCTACTTGAGTAGGACAGAAATAGATGATTGAAACCAAAAGATAATATAATTTTCCTGTTTAGTATTTTACCGATCTATGCTTCTTCTTGATTTATGATGAAGTTTGAAGCTAGTGTTAAGTTGAGGAGACTCATTCACCCTTTAACCCTACAATGGTCCTTGAACCTAAGAAAATTCTTGTTACGAAGAATCCAACAGGCATGTTGACCAAGATGGTGACTTCAAATGAGTTAAAGTTGTGTATGGCTTCAACCGGTCTTCCACATACTTAAGAAGAAGGCACACACTAGAGAGAGAGAGAGATGGAGATTATAGAGTTTTAGCATGGACAACAACATATTTGCTCATCAACCTCCAAATGAGCAATTATTAAAATTATGGAGACTAGTTCACAAACCATTAGGCAAAGTTTATAATAGGTTTGGCCTTATTTATATATTTTAGATCTAACTTATTAGTATTTATATCCCTTGAGTTCTTGTAACGTGTATCACTGAAACCATTAACCAGAAATAATAAAACATCTTTCATATTCGTCCGTGAGTATAGCCGGTTATTCTGATTATATAAAGTAAACCACACATTTCCCTTTCTCTGTTTCATTATTTTCTTCCCTATAATGTTTTTGTTCTTCCTCCCCTTTAGCTTCTTGCTATCTGGATGAGTTTTATAATATAATGCAGTTTCCAAAAAGATATAAACCCCATAAATTGTCTGTGTTATAATTTTTATTTTACAACTAGGTATGAGACCCGTGTACTACACGGGTTTATTAAAAATAAAAATTTAATATCAATATTTAAACTTTAAATTTAAAATCAATATTTAATATCAATATCAATTTTAGAGCTCTTATTAATTATGATATTTATTACATTATAAATATATCAATTCTTTTTTAAGGAATCATTTATTTTTCTTAATATTGTAACCAAAATAAGTTGTGATAGATCAACAAATCAGAAAATTATATGTGGAAATAAATAAATTTTAAAAACCTATTAAAATATCATGGATCCAAATTAATAAGGACATGATATGTGACAGAAAATAGGTTTTATTTATTAGTATAGATATTACTCTCTATATGAAACTGTTTTATCGTTTGTTTGAAATGATCGAACCTAAAAGCTATAAAATTGTACTTTTGAAAAAGAAGAGCAAACAAATACAAGAAATCATGAGATATTGAGATACGACATTACATTCATAAAAGCATTATTAAACATCAAAACAACAATTCATTATTTAGCTAGAATAGTCTGTTGCCATCGCAACTAAAACCCACGATAATAACCAAGGAATTCCTGTTCCGGTTTAAAGCTTGGATGATCCTCCGGGATGATGAACGACTATATGATTATAGGCATTCAAGGTGAGAAAATCATCAAGTACAGGAGTAGTACATTGGCGTGTGAATAACTTGCAAGCCTCCTTATACATGCCCTTCTTAAACCTCTCCCTCCCTACTTCACGTTCAATCCTCGCCATTTCTTCTTCAACCACCTTCCCAAAAAGCTCATGGCTCACCCTAACACCAACCCCATCGCCATCCAATTCCACTCCATATTTCAACCACTGCCAATTCTGAACACGACTAATTTCAGCAGTTGCAGCATCCTCCATCAGATTGTAAAGCGGGACAGACCCTGTCCCTGTGAGCCAGGCCGCTACATACTGGATCCCGACCCGTGTGTTGAGCCTAAGACCTTCAATGGTTCGAACCCCTCTCGGAATCTGCAACAGGTCTTCTTCCGTCAAACTTGCAGCATCTTCACGCTTCATGGTTTCGATTAGGTTTGGGGAGTTGTTCATGTTGTTGGTGAAGACCTCCATGATGGCTGGAATCAGGCCCGGATGGGCTGCCCATGTTCCATCGTGCCCTGCGCGTACCTCTCTTAGCTTATCTTTCTTCACTAGCTCAAGTGCTGCTGCATTCGCTTCTGGATCATCCCTAATCGGAATCTGTGCAGCCTGTTTACAAAGCATAAAGTCAAAATAAAATCAATTTGGGAATTTGATTGCAAAAACAACATGCATACCATTCCTCCCATGGCGTGCACACCACGCCTGTGGCATGTTCGGATGAGAAGATCTGAGTAGCTTCTCATGAAATGTTGACCCATACCGACTAGGACCCGGTCGGGTAACAGGCGATCTGGGTGAGCCTGGAATGTTTTGACATAGCTGAATATGTAGTCCCATCTTCCACAGTTCAAACCAACCGAATGATCTCTTAACTCGTATAAAATCTCATCCATTTGAAAAACTGCTGGTAGCGTCTCGATTAGGACGGTTGCTCGGATGCTACCTTTCTCAATTCCGACCATTTTCTCAGCGCGCTCAAACACATTGTTCCATATCCTCGCTTCCCTGAGCACACAACTCCATTAGGAAACATCGCAAAACCAATGTTTCCGGTGACCAATCGGTGGTATAAAGTTACCTGGAATTTTCCATTTTAGGAAGATAGAAGAAAGGCCCGTATCCTTCGCCTTGTGTTTTACGAAATGCTGCGTGGTTGTGGTGGAAATAGAGGCCGAAATCAACGAGGCAACCGATTGCTGGTTCGCCATCGATGAAGATGTGGGACTCAGGTAGGTGCCAGCCTCTGGGACGAACAAAGAGCTTGGCGATTTGATCGTTGAGTTTGTATACCCTGTTTCTAGCTTTGTCCTGAAAGCTGATTGTGCCATTAACAGCATCCTTTAAGTTCACTTGTCCTTTCATTAGGTTCTCCCATGTTGGCGATAGTGCATCTTCAAAATCAGCCTGTTTTGTTTTTATTTAATCAAAGCAAAATTGCAAAATACTAGCAATAACAACTAATAACTATTTCGTTTATTCTTAGGTCCGTATTATTTTGGTTGCGCGTTATGATTACTGTTGGATGATCATGCAAAGTTGCAAACAAGCAAACTATCGAAAAAACAAAATGCATGAAACAAAAATCACTCACCATAAAAACCTTAGCTCCAGAATTAAGTGCATTAATGATCATCTTCCTCTCCACCGGACCCGTTATCTCTACTCTCCGATCAGCCACCGCCGGCGGCACCTCCGCGCACATCCAATCCCCATCTCTTACGTTCTTCGTTGCTGGATCAAAACCTGGCAACCCACCGGAATTATACCGCATCTTAGCCTCTTTCCTACACTCCATTGCATACTTAACATGGTTCCTGAACTCTCTCTGTAAAGCAGCCACAAATATCAAAGCATCTTTCGTAAGAATCTTGGCAAACTCTTCTTCATATCTCCCTCTGACGTCTACTCCCTCCGGAACATCGTATCTGCCACCTACGCCGCCACCGGAGATCTTTTTCATGGCGGTGTCACCGTAATACCCCATACTCATTGCCATGTTTGGTGATACACAAACTGAACTGTGTGTGGATAAAGTGTGTTTTTATATGTAGTTGTTATGGGCTAGCGAAGTTTATAAAGGAAGTGTAGGGGTGTAGGGGATAACGATGGAAATGGGTTGGGGGTGGATTTACGTGCATAAGATAATAGAATGTGACGATAGTTGTATTGTTGATAAGATTGGGGAATGGGAATGGGGATCATCGATCTTCTTGGGCTTTGGGTTCGATAAATTATTGCTTATAAGTTACAATTGCTAAAAAAAAAAAAAAAAAAAAAAAAAAAAAAAACTAGAGATACCAAAACGTATCCGGTAATTTGGATTGAATAATTGTTTAATATGTTTTCTTAGAATGATAGAGGTATTAATGACTGTAAATAGGTAATTTGGATTGAATAATTGTTTAATATGTTTTCTTAGAATGATAGAGGTATTAATAACTGTTAATATATATTTTGGTCTAATATATAAATTTTGATTTCAGTGTCTATGAATTAGACTAGTGTCTTTGAATTAGACTTTAGACATCTTGTCCAATCTATATTAATTTTATAAATATTATAAAGATTATATGATTAGAACAATAATACTATTATGGTAATTTAAAAGTTATATATGTTAAAAATATGTTTTGGAATCATTTTGGATAGTTTAATTTAGTTTTAATAAATAGTTTTGTTTTATTAATTTGAATAGTTAGAAATATAGCATAATTCAGTTTATTTCATACAAAAATAATATGAATATTAGACTGTGTGTAAAAGTCCAAAAAACGGATGACCACACTCGACTATTGTTTCCAATTTGCCTAGGGAAAATGAACCGTGGATAAGTTAATAATTTACATTTGTCATTGGAACAAAGGTGAGCGGTGTCATGTCATCAATGTCGTCCCATGCCTCCATATTTTTATATTTTTCTTTTTTTTTGTGGATTGTTGCCATTCAATACTATTCTTTTAGGAATACCAAAATACTCGAAAGAATTTGGATAAGAAACATATCTATTCTGTCGTCTAGGAATTTCACCTTTTTCTATAAACATGATATACATTATTTATTAGAGTAATTTACAAAAATGGTCCTTATAGTTTGGGATAAATTGCATATTTGGTTCCTAATTTATTTTTTTAACTCGGAATGTTCTTACTATTTGTTTTTGTTATGCGCTTGGTCCCTACTATTTGTTTTTGTTACGCTCTTGGTCCCTATCTTACCTAAAAAACTATTATTTAAATATGAAAAAATAATGGGATAAGCAACGTAATATTAAAGGGGTGGGTTTGGGAGAGTATTTATCTAATTAAATTAAAAAATCAAGGAAAAAATAATATTTTTAGGTAAGACATGGACCAAACGCATAACAAAAACAAACGGTAAGGATATTCCAAGTTAAAAAAATAAATTAAAGACTAAACACGCAAATTACCTTAAACCATATGGACCATTCGTGTAATTTACTCTATTTATTAATTCGGCATAAACATTATATATTATATTAAAAAAAAGTTCCTTTAATAATAATATACTTTTGGCTTTCACGTTGCTACCAAATTTTTCATTTTTTAGACTTTGGACATCTTACCTTTTTTTTTTTTTGTATTGACCACATAATTTTGTTGAATTGACATTTTATAGCATATAAAAGCACATTGAAATTAACAATAGTATAGTTTCTAAACTTCAAACTTTGGCCACACAACTATGTAAAATTTACACATAAGTCCCTTATTAATGTATTAGCTATAAATCTTTGGGGAATTTGACACTTTTTGTCCCGAAACTCAAAACTTTTACATTTTTGCGTTTTGAGTAAGTTTTTGTGCCTTTAGGTTTTTGCCACAACTCTGTAATGAATTTAACATTATTAGTCTTTGCAGTCAAAGGTTTTACATTTTGGTGTTTTTTGCCACAAATCTATAATGAATTTGGCATTTTTCATCTTTATACTCAAAACTTTTGCATTTTGACATAAAAACACAAAAAACCTCATTTTGAATTTTGTCACCATCTTTTCCCAACTTTAGCAATTTTAACATTATTTTCACAACATTTTTTAATTTTCTTCACCAATGTCCCTTCTTTTGGTTGTACACTTTTGACATCTAATTTTAGGGGTTCTCAACTTTCTTCCCTATTTATGATGATTTACAATTTCAGCATATGTTTTTTAAAGTTTGCCGATTTTTCCCATATTACCTCAAAAGCGGCATAGCTGCGGGTTCTTTACTAGTTATTACTAAAAGACTTGCGTAAATTCTCTTTTTTTTAGAAAAGAGTAACATGTTTTTATTTTAAGCATGAAAGTTCAATACATATCGATTGAAAGCAAACGGACAACAAGTTGCGCCGCTAGCCCTTTTTGGATAGCAAAACCAATTATTTTGAAAACAATATTTGTGGATATAGGAGATATGACATTAGAATGCATGACACGTTGGACTCTATTAAGAAGCTCCACCGCCTCTGGTGCGAGAAAACCAAATGTATCGAATGCAAAATGAACAAACACATGTTGATTTTCTCTACATGCATTATCGTGTTTTACCACTTTGCACACAGCGGCTTTAACAAAGTCTATAATAAAAAATCATAAATATTGTAATTTTAAGATCATCTCTTATTCTCTTTCGATGCACTACTCGACCCATCTCCTTTGATACATCTAAAGGACTCATACTTTATAGATAAAAAAAAGTTAATAAAATGTGAATTGGAAGGTGATAGACTTCAATTCAAATGACCAATTATTGATAAATCGCTACAAATCGCTTAAACATTTTTCATAACAATGTAATAGTGTAGTTTACAAAAATTATCAATTATAGCAATGTTTTAGATTTCTAATCATAGTTACAATTTAATTTTAAAAAGAATGCTTATTATAACAATATACAATTATGCACCATGGTATGTTCATAATAGCAACCTATAGTACAATAACTAGGTGTGATACTCATGTATTACATGGGTTTAATTAAAAAAACAAATATAAAATTTTAACAATTTGAAAAGTTTGAATTTATAAGAAAAATGAGAAAATTTTGAATTATTAAAATTAATAAGACTTTAATGTATTGAATACATTACATATATAAACTTTTTCTAATAAATATTTTACATATATATTACCTTACACATTAAATGTAGAATTTTAATTTAATAAAATGAAAAATACAATAAAAGGACAAGTGGAAAATACAAAATTTAAAAATTCTAGAAAATGTCATGTGTCCAAATGAATGAAAAGATGACATGTGTCAAAAAAAACCTTCATTTATTATAGTAGATAACCATTTTAGTGATTTTACCCAAGTTTATCATTAACTTTTTTTAATAACGATTAAAAGTGAATTATTATTAACTTTTTATTTTAATAAAAGAATATGTTTATTGGTTTTTTGTCATGTGTCTTCTTATTAAACATTTTAATTAATGTCATGACACTTATCAACATATTGATTCTCTATTTTAAATTTTAAATTTTCACTCTAATTGCATTAAATTAATAATATTAGAATAAAAATTAAAATAAAATTAATACAAATATACGGTTATGTATTTATTTAAATCAAATATTATAATTTTATATAACTAAAAAATATCTCTAAATTAATAATTTATTTAAAACAATTAATTAATAATTTTGAATTTTTACTATAAAAAATAATTAATTTTATAATCATATTTACCATGTTTATAAACTAATAAACAAATATATGAGTTTTGATAATATATATTGAATAACCTTTCAAATACTAAACGTATGAAAAGGAAAATGCAAGGCATGTAGGCTGTAGATGTACGTAGTTGTGTCGGCTTCCAGTCCAACCCAAAACATCAAAGCCCATTTAGTTGTTGCGTCGATTTGATCCGACCGCCATTCTAGGTTGTTGAAACTTCGTGATTCATATTAAGACACAAATTGGGTGTTCCTTTTTGCCTCTTTCGTCATAAAATCCTCCTACTACATCAAATCGAGTGGTTTTTCTCATGCTCTTTCCTATCTTTAAAAAAGTTATACTCCAATTTCATTAGAAATCCAATTGTTTGCGTTATTTCAAGTTCTCTATTACGAATCAAAGCGATTGTAGTGTTCGTTATGATGTCCAGTGTTTTCAGCTATTGTTGCGTTTTTCTATCTCTTCAATTAGGGTTTCGTATATTTCGAGTGTGCTTGGGATTACTTTTGAAATGACTTTTGGTTTTTAATTTTTTTTTAAAATCAAAAAGATGTTTGGGAGATACAAAAGTTCTTTTTAAATAACTTTTGTAAACAAGAAATATATAGGTTTTCAAAAGTCGGGAAAATGTGATTTTTTGTGACTTTTAGCTTTTTAAAGATAAATTACACTCAAAAGTCAATAAATACAACCCAAATATTTTTTAAAATAAAATTTTTACTTTTATCTCGTGAAAAGCTAAACTTAAAAAATAACTCTTACGGAAAGAACTTGTCTTCCGAAAAGTACAAAGATTAGATAGCGTGCAATATATATATAACTAGGTGTGAGACCCATGTATTACATGGGTTTAATTAAAAAAAAACAAATATAAAATTTTAACAATTTGAAAAGTTTGAATTTATAAGAAAAATAGAAAATTTTGAATTATTAAAATTAATGAGATTTTAATGTATTGAATACATTACATATATAAACTCTTTCTAATAAATATTTTACATATATATTACCTTACACATTAAATGTGGAATTTTAATTTAATAAAATAAAAAATACAATAAAATGACAAGTGGAAAATAGAAAATTTTAAAAATCTAGAAAATACTATGTGTTCAAATGAATGAGAAGATAACAAGTGGCAAAAAAACCTTCATTTATTAAGGAGAACTAGGTTAAAACCCGTGGAACCCACGGGTGCTGTTTTTGAATTGAATTTAAAAATTAATTATTTAATAAAATATTATATCAATAATTCTGATAACTTATAAATTGTAATATTGAATATTTAAATAATTTTTTTTATTGGTAATTATTTAATTACTAACTAAATGGGAAGTATTTAATTAGGAATGAAGATTTTTGAAAACTATTTTTTTTTATTCATCATTCTAATTGGACATATGCAGATGATACAATACCAATGTGTGTAATGAAATTAACATAAAATACAACAATACGTAATTATAAAAAAATACAGTAATATGATGGATTAAGTGTGATTTCCTAAAATTGAATAAAACGACGTTACAAAAAAGTTGGCTACAAATTTCGAAAAACTTCCTTATAAACAACATTGGAAGTTTTATTTGTGAGTTTGCCATCTTTATCTAAAATTAATAATTTTAATCCCTCTCTACTCTGAACTCTAAATAAGGCAACATACAATTGTCCATGTGAAAAAACTGGATCTTTCAGAAACAGACCAACCTTTGACAACGATTGTCCTTGACTTTTGTTAATAGTCATTGCAAAACATACAACCAAAGGAAACTGTCTTCTTGTGAATTTGAAGGGAATTTTTTTTTCTGATGGAGTTAAAGACATTCTTGGAATAAAAGTCCGATTTCCAATATTAGTTCCAGTTATTATACGTGCCTCAATAACACGTTTGCCCAATGATAACACCTGTAGTCTTGTGCCATTACATAAGCCGTTTTTCTGATCAATATTTCTCAGTAACATTACTGGAACACCAATTTTTAAAACTAATTTATGATTTGGTAAACCGGATACTTTGAGTCCATTTAATACATCAGGAGAGTATAGATTTGCATCAAATTGATCATGGAGAAATTCGGATTCACATATGCAGTCTGAACTTAAATATTCAACTTGATCTCCTGGAAACTTCTTAAGTAAACGGTCGTTTATTTCCTGGACAACTTCATTTTTTGGAGCAAGTATCGCTCTTTCTTGGAAATAATTTATATCGCTATAGTACTCTAAAATTGAAGGATATACAAACTCAATTAAGGAACCTATAGGATCATGTGAATCATTAATGAGAATATCATCCGGAATATCGATAATCGTTTCACTGTCGTTCGGACCACCAAGTTTTCCTTCTCCTATATCCAACAACCAATTTGCAAAATCTCTTATTTTTCCTATATCTGATTGATCCCTTCCAACAGTTAGCCTCATGTTTTTTGTTAATCTATGGACTTTGCAATGTTCCCATAAATATGAAGAACTCAAAGAAGCATTTACAATGTTCTGTCTACTGCCACCCGGCACAACAGGTAGAATTTGTCTAAAATCTCCTCCAAAGACAATAACTTTCCCTCCAAATGGAATATTTGAGATGGTTGAATTTACGCACCTTAATAAATCCTTCAAAGTTCGATCTAAAGCTTCAAATGCATGCTTATGGACCATAGGTGCTTCATCCCAAATTATCAAAGAGGTTTTCCTTATTAAGCTTGCCAACTCACCGTCTGGATTTATGTTACAAAAAGAATCCTCTGTAAGCTCAAATGGAATTATAAATCGAGAGTGTGATGTTCTACCACCGGGCAATAATAAGGAAGCAATACCACTTGAAGCAACATTTAATACAATATTTCCTTCAGATCTAATTGCTGCAGATATTGTTTTCCATAAAAAAGTTTTACCCGTTCCACCATACCCGTAAACAAAGAAGACACCTCCTTTATTTTGTTGAATAGCACTCTTGATGTTTAGGAAAATGTTCCGTTGCTCATTTGTTAATGCAAGAAACATACGATCATAGTCATTCTTTATCACGGGAATGTCGTAATCTAGTTCCTCGGTGATAAGTCGATTGTTTGAAGAAGAAACGGATTCAACATCTGGGTATGGCATGTTTTTGAAGTTTTTGAGAGTAGAGTTGTTTCGAAGTAAAATTTGTTGTATTTCGAACAAAGTTAAGTTCTTAAGTTCATCTACTCCGAGAGACAATTCTGCACGAAAATATTAAATAATTAATAAAATACGTGGTTGATATTTAATAATTTCATTACTAATTATTTAATGGGTGTTGAAAAATAAAAATAAATTAATTTTAAAAAATAAGAAAAAATGTAATACCTGCTGACTTAAATCTTCGTCGTTGGCTATATAGAATTCCATCTGCCAAATATTCTCATGTATTTTCCCAAACGATCTCTGGTTTAGACATACTATTACACATCAACAATGTAGCAAATAAAAAGCGTAGATAAAAACCAGATCCAGAATGACTTGCTTCTTTAATTGCATCAATGTATTCCTTGACATCATCTAATAGCCCGAGTGCATAACAGGCATCTCTAAAAGAAGAATGTGTTTCTCCATTTACCGTGCGAATTTCATCAAATGATGTTGGTCCTTTTACTTTATTTAAAAGAATCCTTAAGAAATATGTTTCACCTAGTTTAGGTGAAACTGAATGAATTCTACCGATGGCTTTTCCTACTTTCCTTCGCTTCCAAAACCGACCATTTAATATCCAAACAAACTTTGTAGGGAATTCAACATATGTGAGTTTTTGTGCTTCACTGTCAATTGCATTACACTCCATCCAAGCTGTGAACTTTGAAGTTTCAACAGAAGGTTTGTCAAGAACATCATCAATATCATCATCTTCGCCATATACAATCTGTTGTTGATTAGGAAGATGAAAAGGTAGTCTAACAACAGAAGGATATCTGCAATGAACATCATATCTAAAAATTCGCCATGATGCTTCACATGCTGATAAATATCTACAATCGTAATATTCAGCTATTTCATCGACCGCATCATTATTTTCACATTCATTGTTGGTTGGTACAACAGCAACTGTAGCTCTATCAGGACCATTATTTATGTATTTAAACAAATACTTTATAGAAGATCCCTGATTGCACCATTCAATATTAATATGTGCCTGATATCTTTTCAATAGATATTTGTTGTATGGAACAACATTTCTATTATCCAACCTTACACCTGATTTTTCTACAAAATGACCATCGTTTCTTCGCCTATATAACGGAAAACCATTCTGATCAACAGACGAATGATTAATGAATTGTTTTGGAAAGTTTTTAGAGCACTTTTTATCCACCATGCATGGACAATTCATATTTTCAGCTCCACATGGACCATGAATCATAAACTCATTTACAAGTGAATACAATTCAGGATCTTCAATTCTGTCTGGTATCTCTGCTGAAATTATTGGATCGATAAGTTCAACAGTTGGTAGCTTGTTGTCAGAATGCATGAATAGACATATATGACTATGCGGCAAACCTCTTTTTTGAAATTCAATGGTATAAACATCTGTAAAAGAATTTGACAAAAAATAAAAGAGAATGTGATTAGATATCAAAACATATTTAAAATATAATAATAAGATCAATGTTTTATAAAAAAATTAAAAATATAGTTTTAATTACATGCTTGAACTTTGCCGAAATTTTGATTCTCCCTTAAGTCTTTAATGAATGCATTAAGCTTGATCTTAAACAACCTACATAGTATATCAGGTCTGTCTTCTGGTTGAAGTGAAGTATCCTTAAGAAACCTTTTAATCTCAGGCCATTTGGGATTACACGTAAAGGTTATGAAGAAATCAGGATATCCAAACCATTTACATAGTGACATGGCATCCAAATAGTTTTGCAGCATATAGCGTGCACCTCCGGTAAAGGATGAAGGTAATATGACACGTTGGCCGACATTCGAGATATCAATCGTTCCTTGAGCTTTTTGGTTACGTAAATTTTCATAAGAATCACATCTAAGAACATGTTGTTGCCTACGTATGTAGTACATTCTCTCCGTTTCCATCATAGTATAGGCATCTACCAGAAATTGTTGAAACAACCTTCTTGAATTAAGTATGAAAGAGAACGAATGATCTCTGTCTTGAATCCTATAAGCGAAATATTCTCTCATTGTACATTTTGCACGCTTGCTGTTGGTCGTAAATGACACACCTCTATGAAGAATGTCAACACTATAACCATCATCCCCATATGGAAATAGCAATGGATATTGGAGAGGAAGGTACGAAGGATGCAATTCACTGATACGTTGTAGACAACCATTTTTTGTTTGAACGACGATATCCCTCTTTTCGATTGAATTCGAAATGTCACCAATTATTAAAGCAGCAACCTCAGAAGCAGTCGGTAGGTTATATGTTCTTCCATCTTGCTCCCTTCTCCCGATAAGTCGTAATTTCATATCAACTTCTGGATTTTTTTGAAAAGTATCTCTTACCATTCTATAAGATCTAACCAAGACATTATTTGAATCCAACATCACCTTAATATCTTTAACAATATCACTATCAGTTGATGTTGATTGATCTTTTTGACCACTAAAATAAATAAATTTATACATAATATTAGTAATATATACATAATATATATATATATATATATATATATATATATATATATATATAATAATAGATTATGAATAAGAAGTTTGAGAAAATACCGAAAACATCTTTGTCTATTTGTAATTTCGTTGTCAGTGTCATAAATGTATAACTGAGAGAATTTTGGTTCCGATCCTTTTGCTGGCAAAAGACTTCCAATACTATGATAATTTTGACCACCCAATCTGAAAATGTAAGGAGCGTTTCCTCTATTGATTGAAGAGTCAATTTTACCACCCATCGACGTGAAAGAAAACATTGAATTGTAACGTCGAATGTTTTTCATGAAGTGTTTGCTTTTTGAATCCATATTTCGAAACATTCTTTCATAAGTAGGGGGTGCATTCTTTAAGTCTGGAAGTTGAACTTTACCGTAACCACAACATAATGAATAATCCGTGTTCCCATTTTCTTTACCTCTAATGGATTCATTTCTCCATAACTTTGCACGACATGTTTGACATACAACATCTTGATCACCATGATCCAAATATTCTGTAAAATAAAAGCGTTGAATAAAATATCAATGAATTTTATAATTATATAGAACATAGTATCTGAAATGTAAAATGGATTTTATTTTTTCATTACCATTTGAGATACCAACTATACGATTTTCATTGTTCACTTGATGTATATTTTCTACATCTTCTGTCAAATCAATCAATGGGATAGGGGATAAATGTCTTGTCTTCGTTTTTAATTTATGACATCCTGGATTTAACTTGATTGATGATGAAGAAATTGTTACTGTAGATGCATTTTTTGATGTCATGTCATTTGAAAGTACATGGTACTGTCTTTTCTTTGCTAACTTGGAAGTGATATATTTATCGAAACCAATGTTATCTGAATAAAATAAAAATAAAATAGTTAACTAAATAAATAAATATTTACATAATGGATAATAGTATATTTTAAAAACCATAAATAATTACCATTCGTAATGTTAGATAACGGATTTATAACATTTGTAATGTTAGAAAATGGAGTTCTAACATCTGTAAAGGAAGGACAGTATTGTATGGTTGTGTTATGCTTTGCAGGTGTTGTAAATGAATTGATATTTTGAGTTTGACGAACAGTGTTGGTTGATTGATCTGCAAATAGAAATAACTTATAAAACTTGTAAATATATGTATTCAACTATATAACAGTAAAAGATGGAATATAAAATACTAATACGGTTATAGTTAATGGTTTTTTTGAAGAGATGTTGTAATGATTTACTTGGAACGTTTGATATTGTTTTTATTTTCTTCGATCTTTTATTTTCCAAATATATTTTTCTTTGTCTTCTTTTCTCTTTGGCCTGCATGTGGTACATGTTACTGTTGTTTTCTGCATAAGAAGACATAGGTTAGGAAATGAAATGTGAAATTATGTACATAATATGTTTATATAATACAATTGAAGTTAGTTAGAATTAAATAAATAATGATAATAAAGTAAATGTATTTAAAAAGTTACCTTTATTAATTTGTTTATTAAAATGTTAGCATCATGATTCATCATCCTCATTTCCAACCTAGGGTTTATTCGATTTAAATCTACTGTTTCCCCAATTTCAACCAATCGTGGGTTCGGATGATATCAGGGGTTAAAACCCTAGATCTCCATGGAATCAATGAAGGTAAAATTGTGTGATACACGATAATTGTGATGATTATAAATTGCTTATTGATCTTATGTATCTATTCAAGATTATTTTTTTACAATTAGAAAAACATCTATTCCAGCATATTGATTATTGTTGTAAATTTCAACCATAAATTCATAGAGAAAACAAAGTGATCTAAACTGATAATACTAACCTGACATATGGATATGGAAATCTTGCAGGTAGAACTGGAATGAGGATTACAACTTTAATGAAGCAGTTTGATGTAAGCTTAATGAAAAAAAATCGCAGAAACAATTGAACATTAACAAGACGAATGAGGTGTTTCAAAATTTTGGATTTCACGTTTTGAGGTAAAGTTATATGCTTGAATATTGGAAAAATATTACGATTATATGATTTTATTGTTGTTGGATCTTTATTAGATATAATTTTCTTTCTGATTTTTTGGAATTTAAAAGATTACAACTAAAAATTAGTTTAATATTCAAATTTCATCTAAAAAATGAGTATAGAATATTAGGAAATAGTTGGTTGAATATAGGTTATTTACAGAAGATAAGTAAATATGCTGCAACCATTACAAAAATGTATGAATTAATTTTAGAGAATCAAAGATATAAATTTTGTTTACAATTGGTTATTGATTATTTATTAAAAATAACATATTTATCGTGACAAAAATAATAGTTATTCTAAAAAATAAACATAAATGTTCCATGTTTAAAATAATCAACATAAAGATGCGAAGGTGATTATGGTTAATATTCATTATTGGAGTCAAATGCAGTTCACGTGTAAAAGCAAAAATGTTCGCATTTGGTAATACAAATCAAAATTGGGTTTCGCATATGAGGTTGTATGGATTGGGGTTAAAGATGCGAAGGTGATTATGGTTAATATTCATTTCGTATTTGGTGAGACAAACAACTCAAATGCGAATGAACTAAAAAAAAATGACTGGAACATGCGAAGAAAGAGGGTGAATGAAGAATGTGAATTTTACAGTAGAATGCGAATTGGGGAAGAAAGCTAAGAATTTCGCATTTTTATTATACAAATTGATTGATTGATTGATTTGTCTTAATTGTTAATTGCGATATATGAAATACTTATCAAGTTAGGGGCAATATGGTCATTTTGAAGTAAAAGAAGCCTTGGTTATTAAATGAATCATACGAAGGATCTGTTATTTGATTTTGGAATTGGGGCGAATAATCGAACGATTTGGAGTTGCGAATTTGATTTTGAAAAGCCAATCAGTTGGGTTCGCATATGAAAACAGATAAGTTTTGATTTTGGATTCGCAATTGGGTTAATTGGGTTATTGATTGAGGGACGATTCGTGAAGAAAAATGCGAAGTCAAGAAGCACTGTGAAATGTGATTTGTTCAATATTGGAGTCAAATGCAGTTCACGTGTAAAAGCAAAAATGTTCGCATTTGGTAATACAAATCAAAATTGGGTTTCGCATATGAGGTTGTATGGATTGGGGTTAAAGATGCGAAGCTGATTATGGTTAATATTCATTTCGTATTTGGTGAGACAAACAACTCAAATGCGAATGAACTAAAAAAAATGACTGGAACATGCGAAGAAAGAGGGTGAATGAAGAATGTGAATTTTACAGTAGAATGCGAATTGGGGAAGAAAGCTAAGAATTTCGCATTTTTATTATACAAATTGATTGATTGATTGATTTGTCTTAATTGTTAATTGGGATATATGAAATACTTATCAAGTTAGGGGCAATATGATCATTTTGAAGTAAAAGAAGCCTTGGTTATTAAATGAATCATACGAAGGATCTGTTATTTGATTTTGGAATTGGGGCGAATAATCGAACGATTTGGAGTTGCGAATTTGATTTTGAAAAGCCAATCAGTTGGGTTCGCATATGAAAACAGATAAGTTTTGATTTTGGATTCGCAATTGGGTTAATTGAGTTATTGATTGAGGGACGATTCGTGAAGAAAAATGCGAAGTCAAGAAGGACTGTGAAATGTGATTTGTTCAATATTGGAGTCAAATGCAGTTCACGTGTAAAAGCAAAAATGTTCGCATTTGGTAATACAAATCAAAATTGGGTTTCACATATGAGGTTGTATGGATTGGGGTTAAAGATGCGAAGGTGATTATGGTTAATATTCATTTCGCATTTGGTGAGACAAACAACTCAAATGCGAATGAACTAAAAAAAAAATGACTGGAACATGCGAAGAAAGAGGGTGAATGAAGAATGCGAATTTTACAGTAGAATGCAAATTGGGGAAGAAAGCTAAGAATTTCGCATTTTTATTATACAAATTGATTGATTGATTGATTGATTTGTCATAATTTCGCATTTTTATTATACATATATGGAGTGATACAAAACAAAAAAATCTCCAACTCTTTTGTCATCTTATTATCCATGGTCTCTTTAAATCGTTTTCTCTTTTGATACTATGCTTATGAACAGATGCATGGTTAAGCCTTGTATTCACCTTTAAAAAATATAATCTATCGTTTAGGTCTATTTTGTCATTCCATATATAAAACGTAATGCAAACACAGAATAAACCACATGTCAAGCACGTTTATGAAGTTTTATTCTCCTGGAAATTGTCTATTCTGTGTCAGGTACTAAACCGTACCTTTTGCTTTTCAACATAAAGTGATAATTTTGTCACATTAGCAACTCTCTTCAACATAAATATAGATAAGAAAAACCAATTATGTATGTATTCACATTTGCATCTGTTTTATCTCATCAACATAGAGAAAACAACAAACCAAAAAGGTTTCATCCGACCTCCGCATCGCGGGGGCTCCCCCTCTAGTTTATGATATTTAGAGGTTACATAGAAACCAATGAAAGTACATTGTCATTAAAGGAATGTTCCATTAATATTAAACCAAAAAACATTTTAAAGTACAATGGTATAACCATAAGATTTAAATGGTAACAAATGAAAAAAAGTAGGATTCATCAATATGATGAAAAAAATTATTAAGTAAACAGCCGTTAAAGGGAATGTTCCATTCTAAAAAATTACATAATAATGATTTTTACTGGTTAAAGGGAAACCAATGAAAGTAAAATGTTGTAGTATTGACTATTGAGTAGTTATTTTTTACTTTAAGAAGAATACCAACAAAGTTTTCATTTTTTTTAATACAAATTAAATAAAGTACAAATTAAGCACCCTCAATCACAATATAATTTCACCTGTAAAAGTATCAAAGTATCAAGCTCAAGATAGCTTTAACATTTGAACAATAATAACCACATATGCAATATCGGCCAAAAATTTAAAATATTAAGAAAAAATTTAAAAAAATTTTACAAGCAAATATAATTAAAAGTTTATAAAATAAAATGAAAAACCTTTTGAACAGATTCGTGAAGAAAAATGCGAAGTCAAGAAGGACTGTGAAATGTGATTTGTTCAATATTGGAGTCAAATGCAGTTCACGTGTAAAAGCAAAAATGTTCGCATTTGGTAATACAAATCAAAATTGGGTTTCACATATGAGGTTGTATGGATTGGGGTTAAAGATGCGAAGGTGATTATGGTTAGTATTCATTTCGTATTTGGTGAGACAAACAACTCAAATGCGAATGAACTAAAAAAAAAATGACTGGAACATGCGAAGAAAGAGGGTGAATGAAGAATGTGAATTTTACAGTAGAATGCGAATTGGGGAAGAAAGCTAAGAATTTCGCATTTTTATTATACAAATTGATTGATTGATTGATTTGTCTTAATTGTTAATTGCGATATATGAAATACTTATCAAGTTAGGGGCAATATATTTTATTTGAGTTATAACCAAAATCAACTAACTTGTCCAATTTAAAACAATAAAAGTATCCAAAAATATTCAAAACCAATAATATTTGACATCCTAAATACCCCAAAATAAAAATCATACCAAGCAATTAAAATATCTTTATAACCAAAACAAATGATCAAAATATATTAAATGTGTCTTATAACCGATAGAAACTCACTTTTCAATTTTTGGAATCAAGAGTGGAGTTTCCTCTGCGGTTGACTTTCTTTTAGCCTTAGTTGAACTTAAATCATATCCAGAATCAACATCATAAATTTCTTGGAGGTTGCGCTTCAAATCACCTGATATTTTGCAAGGACTTGTTGCGGTTGACTTATCAACTGTTGAGGGTGTAAAACTTTCGTCTGTTTGTGAGATCACATCCTAATTTAAAAAAAAATGTTTGATTCCTAAAAAAAATAACTAATATAATTAAAAGTTTATAAAATAAAATGAAAAACCTTTTGAACAGGCTGTACAACATCATCGGATTCCAAAGCAACTTGATTTAAGGAGACAAATTGATTACTCTAAAAAATAAAATGGAAATATGTTAATCGTTATGTACTTTAACATTAAAGAATTGTAAATTTTCAACAATAAAAAATTACATACCATAAGTTCTATTTTACTTTCCAATTCACAAACAATGGAGATATCTTCTGTAACTCTGAGAACTGTGTAGATGTTATTATTGTTGTTGACATTGTATTCTGTAATATCTACAACAAAACCAAACTTGCGGTTTTTCAACACATTAAGTTGCATTGGAAATAGGGCATCACTGTCTCCGGCCTGTAAGATATATTTTAATAAATTAAAAAAATTAAGTAAATGTTTTCTGATTTTAAAGGTATGAATAATATACTGCATCATGTATCTTTTTCAACTCGTAGGCACTTATATTTAACAACCTCCTTGCTTCCCTATCAAAAAGAGTCAATCCAATGGTTCCAGTACAATCTTGTACGTTAATTGGAATTATATACCTAAAACAAAAAATAATTATGTCATTGTTAGTGTTGTTTTAAGATTGACAAAATTAATAGAAATAAATATGTCTATACTTTATAACTGATTGAAATTCAGATTTTTTGCATTGTGCATTTGTACACTCGACAACCATAGTTTCTGAAATTCCCTCAGGGTTGGTATACGAATGATTGGTTTTGGGAACAGGGATAATTTTTTTTCCACATTTTTTGCATGCTTCATAATACCATGGTAGATTCTGCCTTATATTAACAATGGAAGCAACTAATAAAAACTTCATTTCCTGTATCATATAAAATGTAAAAATTATGAAAATAAATTATGCAAAAATAAAATGTAAAACATATAAAATAATGCAATATACCTTAATTGGTTCGGTGATCTCACAAATTATTTTTAATGGAAAATTGCCCTTAAAGTCATCTGTATATGAAGAAGAGTAGCTTTGAAGTGTAGTTATGCTTTTTTCAGTTATATCGAAATTGTCATGACATTTCAACCTGTAATGTTTAATTTAGATTCATGAATATTAGGTTTTGTGTTTTTTTTAAGTTAAAATACATTATAAAAAAATAAAAAACAATTGAAAACTAACTTATTTTTAAACTCATTTATTTCATAAATGTCAGAATTTATGAACAATTTCGTTACTTCAAAATGACTTTTAGCTTCACCAAGACCTGTAAAAAATGTATATCCAATTATTAAAATTTATATAAAAACAGTAATTATAAACATCTATATATAAAGACTGAATAGAAACCATTCCAAATGTTTAGCTTCAAAAATTGCATCACGATAACAACAAAATTAACAGTCGGGTTATTTTTTAGGTATTCTGAAATTTGATATGCTTGACTTCCAAAAATAGTAACCTTCAGATGTACAGAACTAAATAAACCATAAAATAGTATATTAATATTAATTTGTGATTAATTAAAGATAATAAATAATAAATAAATAATACAATATAATCTCACTCTAGGTTGCTAAGAGTGACTTTTATATAATGCTTGGATGGTACTGGATTTGAAGTTTCAAGAGGCCTAAATGACACAATATGTCCAATAACATCTACACAACAGATACCACAAAAAAATAAAAGTTTAGGATTAAATTCGTAATATTTAAATAATAAAATGTATAACCAAAAAAACAAATGATAAAAAATGATTTTATTAATATTTTATGACTAACCAAAGAATGTGTCTTTTGGGCATGTTTGTTCTATGATAGAATTAAAGTCAACAAACATAAATCCATTGACCGGACCCGAGAAATCATCACATTTTTTTAGGATGCTTTTCCAATCCAAAGTTAAGGTCTGTTTATGACCTGTATAACTAAAACCATTAGTAACAGCAGCCATATTGGGTTTTATAACTATATAACTTTCATCTCCCTTTAAAAGATGACGAAATCTGGAGAAATTCTGATTGAAGACACGAGCTTGGTATTGTGTACCCTGTTTAAAAAAAAAATTAAAAATTATTATGTTCATGAAACATGTCTCATATTGAATGATGAATAAAAAATATATCAAATACAACAAACCTCCTCATCCATGATGATCATTTCAATGGAACAAACTTTATTATTTCTGACAAAGTTCCAAATTTTAAGCACCCGAATCTTGATATGCGATTTTTCATTTATCTGGTCAATGTTATTTAGGTAAACCTTATTTCCTATTTCCATTTTCTGCAATAAATTTAATCATTATAGAATTGTAAGGAAAATTAGCAACCTTTTAAATTAACAGCAAATCAAAGTAAATGAAACAGCAAAACAAAAAAAAAAACATATTGTAATAGTTAAAGCTTTGAAGAACAGTTTTTTTAAAGAAAATAAAGTTCTCATTTTTATTACTAATTTCGTATTTTGTAATCATTTTCATCACTATTTACGTCTTTTAAACTGAAAAGGTAGAAGAAGAAGATGATTAAGAAGAATTAGGAAAAAGAAGAAGACAAACATCACTAATAAAATGAAAAAATGATAGAAATTGATAAATCAGACCATTAAGAGCATAGAAATATTAGTAATCCTGATATTTTAATACACTAACCTGATATTTGATTTTTTAAGCGTTGCAGAATCAAGAAGAATAAAGAAGAATAATTTTGCAAAGATTACTATGAAGCAGAATTTCTATGGAGCATAATGGTAAAAAGAAAAGAACCGTATGAATGGTATTTACGTTTGAAAAGTTTTTATGAATCAATAAGAATCAAGAAAATTACGTTTGCAAAGAATAATATTGCAGATTTTTAGGGATTTAATTTGCAATCAAAATAAACAAACTTTCAAAATTAATCGGGTTTTTCGAATCTGAATATTAATTAACATATTTGTTTGCAGATTTTTCCGGAATTATTGAATTTGGTTTGTATGGCATTTACGTAAATATAGATGAATAAAATGAGCGGGAAAACTCTATTTTGGAGGTCTTATAGATTGACACGTGGCAGAGTTCTACTTATTTATTAGAATTAGGATTACAATTGGACTTGGGTGTTGTTTTTAGTTGGGCCTAATTGACTGGGTCTGTTACATCATTTGTGCTAAATGTACCATATAGCCCAAAGGGTTTTTCGCGTATTTCATCTACTCAAGCAACGTGTTAACGGAAAACAAACCTATTCCGCGGCTGCCGTCGTCAGCTCCGCTACCGCTACCGCCACCACCTTCTCCATTTGCAGTAACGTAAGTTCTCGTCTTCCCTTCACCTCTCTTTCCTTCTGTAAATACTCATCACCTAGTGAAGTATTCTTCTGTACTTCATCATTAGCTAAGCTGTAATTCAGAGGTGGAAAAATGCCACGAACAACCACAGTAGAATCTGCTGGCTGTCCTCCACTTCGCGCCCTAACTTTCGATGTTCTCGGTCTCATCAAAGGTTTACTTCAACGATATTAGCTTATTTGCGTTTGAGTTTTATCTTCCTGTATTGCTAAGCATTTATCAAATCATGAATTGTTCACATAGTTTTTGGTGTATTTTATGATTGTAGTCACTGAAGCACGAAGTAAGCTAGGAGGAGTTCCTAAGGTGGTCGAGAGATGGGGGCAACCGGAATCCTCTCGATGCGTGCTTGCTGCTTCTACTAATGACCGTAAAATCGACCCTGTATGTTCTAGATTCCACCATATGATACTTCATTTCAAAATTTTAGACACTTGTGTATATTAGACATCGAATGTAATGATTTTTCATTTGAAAACTGCTATTTACAGCTTTTAATCCTATATTTTTTTGCAACATTTTGCAGTTGTTAGCTGTTGCAAGGAAAAGTGGTGTGGTAAGGTTTATCCATCAGTTCATCCATGCTTGTTTAAGCACTTCCATTGTTTGTTGCCTCTCTAATATTTACTTTTCCCTGCCAAACAGATCGAGTTGATTAGCTCCATCAATGGTGATCTTCGAGTTTCACTTCCTAGTGGCAACCAGGCTGATGTCCAGTCTCAAGAAGATAATATTGTTGGGTTGCATTTGTTCAAAAAGCAAACATCTGAATCATCATCCAGGTATCTGTCAAGATCATTACTTCTTTTCCCATTTAATTATGATATCAAATTCATATGCAAGTAACAATTTGATCATTTATATAATCTCTTGTGTTTTAAATTAGGTCATGCACCTTGCTTACATGCACAACAAAAGGGCTTTCAACCCTGAGATCTTTTACAATACCAAAATCACCAGGAGACTCCACTAGTGACGACACTCAAGTCACATGGAATGTGTGTGCAGCTGGTAATGTCTTATGTTGTAAAGTGGATGATAATGAAAACTATGCCTTATTTGGAGGGTTAGTTTTTCTTTTTCTTTTTATATATTTTATTCTTCATATATTAGCTTTCAAATACTGATATAAAACAATTGACAAATTTTCTGTATATCAGGAAAGGAGTAGAAGTTAATATATGGGATCTTGCAACACATACGAAAATCTGGACAGCAAAATCAGTAAGCCAATCTGTTCTTCTTTTTGGCATGTTTAAGTTATATAGGCTAAGGCCTTCTCTATCAATTTGTCCACCATGTGATTTTCCTTATTTACCCCTGCAGCCTCCTAAAAACAGCCTTGGGATATTTACACCAACCTGGTTTACTTCAGCCACGTTTTTATGCAAAGATGATCACCGCAAGTTTGTGGGGGGCACCAACAGCCATCAGGTCCTTTTTTTTAAAGAAAGCATATAATATTCATTTGTTCATTATTATTATTTATATGTTGAAAATTGAAATAACATGAATATGTTAAATAGAGGTCTAAATAAAATAGTATTTTTAGGTACGTTTGTATGATATGGCTGCTCAAAGAAGACCTGTGATGTCATTTGATTTTCGTGAGACACCAATTAAAGCAATCACTGAAGATCAAGATGGCAATACAATTTACATTGGGAATGGATCTGGTGATCTTGCATCTGTTGACATACGCACAGGTACACAATTCTAAAATATTTCTCTTAGACAAGGGCAATTTCGTCAATTTACTGCCCCGTCCAGAAAAATGTATGTTATTTTTTTTTTTTCTTGACATGACCAAGAAACGAATGTTGACATTTGTTTAATGCGATTTAATTTCAAGTTAGTAATTTTTTACTGAAGGGAAACTATTGGGATGCTTTTTGGGGAAATGTTCCGGAAGCATCAGATCAATAGCCAGGCATCCTGATCTCCCAATGATAGCTTCTTGTGGTGAGTTTTTTTTTTTCTTTCAAGCCCTTCATATTTCTTTTTAAATTACTAATACAAAAAGCACCTAATAGAAAAAAGTCAGTGAAAAGAGGTTTTCTCCATTTTGACATTTAGTCCTAACCTTTTTACAAAATTTGATGGTATTGTAGGACTTGACAGCTATTTGCGCATATGGGATATAAAATCAAGGCAGCTACTCTCTGCGGTATGTAAAGATTTTCATATTAAACATTTTGAATTTTTTGGATTTAATTATAGTTTGAAGATGGATGGATTTGTAAAAGATTTCCTTTAAAAAAAGGAAATTGTATTTGTAACTACTATTTTTAATTGTGTTCTAAGTTGTTGGAGAATGAATGCAGGTTTTCTTAAAGCAGCATCTCACAAATGTCGTCTTTGATTCTCATTTTAATGATGAAGGTTAGTAATTGATTGTCCTCTTGCCCTTTTTAAACCGTGTTTGTTACTTAGGACAAGTGAAAACATGTTGTACTAAAGCAAAAGACGTGAATGCCCTTGTCATCCCCATTAGGGAAAAAATAGATAGCTGACACATTTTGATTGTCAATCTGTGTGAACAGAAGTTGCAGCAGCTTCTGTGCCTCCAAGTGAACCAAAAGAAGAGGATGAGCTAATAGAAAGAGATGAGGAGTCCAAATCACGCAATGTTGTTAAACGGAAAAAGAAGAAATCCAAATCACGCGATGTTGATGATGATGAATCACATTCTGTTAAACGAAAAAAGTCGAAAAAATCACAGAATGAAGATGATGATGTTGATGAAGGGCCACGTTCAAAAGAAAAGAAAAAGTCCAAAAAAGCAAAGAATGTAGACAACTACGAGGAAGGATTGCTTTCTGTTGAACATGAAAAGCTGAAAAAAGTAAAGGGTCGAAAATCAAAGAAATCAAAAGGCCAAAGGGTTGATTTGGAATGATGTATGATTTAAGAAGAGAATTGGTGATAGTTTAAGACAACAACAGTTTTGGAGTTTCTGATTGAACATGGTTCTTGGGGGATTATTGTTTTTGTGATATTGACTAGAAGGCATTGTTTGTGAGAATTAGTAAATTTTAACAAATTATAAGGGGTTAATTGCAAAAGAATGCTAAGTATTTTTATCATTAATACATAATTTAAATTTTCAACCATTAGCTATGTTTGGCGGACTAGCTGAAAAGCTAGCTATTAGCTGAAAAACTAGTTGTTAAATAAAAAACTAGTTGATAGCTGAAAAGCTAGCTGGTAAAAAATAATGTTTGGTAAAACTAGCTGAAAAGCTAGCTGAAATATATAAAATTACATAAAAGGACATGTAAGAATATGTATTTCTATAATTAATTAAGGGGTGTATTTGGAAAATTTAAAAAAAAAACTCCTAAAAAGCTAGTCTAAATAGTTTTTCAAAAAGCTAGCTTATAAGCTATTTTTTGGCTTACTAAACACGACAATATAAAAAAACTTAAAAAATAAATTAGCTTATCAGCTAGCTGTGGCGTGGCAAACACAGTCTTAATGCGACAAGCTGTATTTTTTATGGAGTTAATTATTTCAGTGGTCAAAAATAGAAACTTAATATCAGACAATGACAATGTTTAGTGTTTCTTTTACAATATGTTCATAAAATATGTAAACGAAATAATATTTTTTTTAAGGCAACACTTGAAAAACCTAACAAATTTTCATTTTTTCTGGTGGCGTGGCTAACTATCAGAAAAACCGCAAGAATGTGGCCAAATATAAGAGGGAAAGGAATATAACTTATTAAAATAATTGATTGGTTAAATAATCTATTTTATTTAAATGCTAAAAAGAACTCTTTAATTTATTTAGTTTGCTTTATTTAATAAAACCAGTTATTTATTTATTAGTTTTTTTGGTAAATAAGAAATATATCACTTGCAAGTATCCCATTATTTATTTTCATATATTTTAATATTCTTTGTATGTGACCTTGTAGATCCGTGTATAATTAATAGCATAGTAAATTCATTGTTTATTGCATAGTAGATCTTACAAACCGGCCTTAAATATGAGTTGTCTACAGACATTAAACAAGGCAACATTCAAAGTGTAACGTATCATAACTATGATCGTCACCATATATTCTACAAGTTTGGCTTATACTGCCACTAAAAGCGATGAAAACATGAACCTAGGAAGTGTTTTGAATTGAGTTTTAAAATGAATTAGTAACTTATTAGTTTTTTGCCACGGTTATAATCCAAAATGTGTGTTTGGTATTTAAAATTAGTTTTTGCCACCGTTACTAAGAAGTTGTTAAGATGTCATTTTCAACTAAATTCTTAACATTTATCTATAACTTCTTGATATAAAACAACAATAATGTTCTTATTTTTAACCTAATAAATACATGACTCCTAATTTTGGATAAAACGAAGTTTCTTCTTCTTTTGCATATATGATGGGCTCTCTCTCTCTCTCTCTCTCTCTCTCTCTCTCTCTCTCTCTCTCTCTCTCTCTCTCTCTCTCTCTCTCTCTCTCTCACACACACACACACCAGCCATCCTAAAAACAACTTTCATAAAAATTCACATAAACCAATTGGACATGTAATTCTATAATGGTTAAAGGAAGAAAGCAACTCACGCTGCCTTGAAGTTGCTCGCTTTTTTACCTTATTTTGACAAGACCATTGATTTAGTTTTTGGCATATAACTTCCTATAAATTATAGTAACTTCCCATATTTGTTGTCCTTATCTAGGCTTGGACAAGGGTATTGATCAAGATTGAAATCAAATCCATCATCCGATCTATTTAGTCGGTTTTGGTTTACATTGGTTCAGTTTTATATTTTATATTTTGATATTCGGTTTAGCCGATTAAACCGAATAAGAATATATACATATATATATATATATATATATATATATATATATATATATATATATATATATATACACTCAAGGTCCGGGAAGAGGATATACCCAAAACCGTTTTCCGAACTCGTTACGGACATTATGAATTTGTCGTAATGTCGTTCGGTCTAACGAATGCCCCTGACGCATTTATGGACCTAATGAACCGAATCTATCGACCATTCCTCGACAACTTTGTTATCGTTTTCATTGACGGCATTCTACTCTATTCCCGAAGCGAAGAAGAGCATGGCCAACATCTCCGACAAATCCTGGAAACGTTGCGGACGAAGAAGCTATACGCAAAACTCTCCAAGTGTGAGTTTTGGCTTCGTAGCGTGAACTTCTTAGGTCATGTTGTTAGTCGGGAAGGAATACATGTGGATCCTTCTAAGGTCAAAGCCGTTGAAGGATGGGCAGTTCCGATGACACCCACAGAAATTCGCCAATTCTTAGGCCTAGCAGGCTACTATAGGAGGTTCATTCAGAACTTCTCTAAGATCGCCAAGCCACTTACCTCGCTTACACAAAAGGGCGTACCATTCAAATGGACGGACAAACAAGAAGTTACATTCCGAACTCTGAAGCAAGCACTCTGCAGTGCCCCGGTACTATCTCTACCAGAAGGAACGGAAGATTTCGTGGTCTACTCGACGCGTCAAATCAGGGTTTAGGTTGCGTTCGCATGCAGTGCGGAAAGGTGATAGCTTACGCCTCCCGCCAACTAAAGACACACGAAGTGAACTATACAACCCACGATCTGGAATTGGGAGTAGTGGTCTTCGCTATGAAGATTTGGAGGCATTACCTCTATGGTACGAAGTGCACCATCTTCACGGACCACAAGAGTCTCCAACACATCCTGAATCAAAAAGAGTTGAATATGAGACAAAGAAGATGGGTTGAACTATTAAACGATTATGAGTGTGAAATCAAGTACCACCCAGGCAAGGCTAATGTGGTAGTCGATGCCTTGAGCCGGAAAGAGTACTTTAATCATCGTGTGAAAACTCTCTCAATAACCATCCAATCTCACCTAACCACTCAGATCAGGGTAGCCCAGTCAGATGCCATGAAGGCGGAAAACAGAGCAAGCGAAGCATTACGCGGAATGGAGAAGAATCTAGAGGTAAAAGAGGATGGAGTATACTATTTCATGAACCATGTTTGGGTCCCTAAACTTGGAGGATTTAGGGAGGTAGTCATGAATGAAGCTCACAAGACGCGATACTCCATCCATCCAGGTTCGGAAAAAATGTACTTGGATATTAAACAACATTATTGGTGGCCTAACATGAAGGCAGAAATTGCCACATATGTCAGCAAGTGCCTTACTTGCGCCAAAGTAAAGGTGGAATACCAGAAGCCCTCAGGGTTATTATAGCAACTAGTAATCCCCGGGTGGAAATGAGAAGGGATTTCTATGGACTTTGTGACCAAGCTACCCAAGACGTCAGATGGATTAGACACTATATGGGTAATAGTTGACCGACTGACGAAATCCGCCCATTTCCTACCAATAAAAGAATCCTACAAGATGGAGAGACTGACACGAATATACATCCGAGAAATCGTGAGGCTTCACGGAGTACCAGTGTTTATCATCTCATATAGAGACAGTAGGTTCACTTCATGTTTTTGGCAATCACTTCAGAAAGCACTTGGAACCCATCTCGACATGAGCACCACTTATCACCCACAAACGGATGGTCAAAGCGAACGAACCATCCAGACGCTCGAAGACATGCTTTGCGCATGTGTGATAAACTTTGGGAAGTCTTGGGATACCCACTTACCCTTGGTTGAGTTCTCATATAACAACAGTTATCATTCAGGCATCAAGGTCTCCCCTTTCGAAGCGCTATATGGACGTAAGTGTAGATCACCGTTGTGTTGGGTTGAGGTGGGCGACACCCAGCTAGCAAAGGAAATAGCATCGTACAAGGCGTTAACGGGACCAGAGATCATACGTGAAACAACAGAAAAGATAGTTCAAATCAGAGCTCGACTACAAGCCTCGCGCGACCGACAAAAGAGATATGTTGATAAACAACAAAAGCCCTTAGAGTTTCAGGTCGGGGATCGAGTACTGTTAAAAGTTTCACCCTGGAAAGGGGTCATTCGTTTCAGAAAACGGGGAAAACTGAACCCACGATACATTGGACCTTTCGAGATCATTGCCCGAATAGGTCCAGTGGCGTACAAACTGCAGCTACCCGCTGAGCTAAGCAGTGTACACCCCGTGTTCCATGTTTCTAATCTAAAGAAGTGCCTATCAGATGAAACTCTCGTCATTCCCCTTGAAATCAATGAGAATCTCATGTTCGTGGAAGAACCAGTCGAAATCATGGACAAGGATGTGAAGCGTACTAAGCAAAGTCGCATCCCGATCGTGAAAGTACGGTGGAACGCGAAGCGTGGGCCATAATTCACGTGGGAACGCGAAGACCAAATGAAGCAAAAGTACCCTCATCTATTCTAGAATTCTCAGATCTAGCTTTCAAAAGAATTTCGGGACGAAATTCCCTCTAACGAGGGGATGATGTCACAACTAGAAAATTTTGTGTCTTGTAACTACAACACTTATGTCAACTATGAATCAAAAACATGAAAGCATGCATGATGCTTACTCTATGACAACAGAATTTCAATCAAACACCTCATACAAGCATTGCAAATAGTCAACAAGCAATTAGAAACCCTAGAAGTTCTTGTTTAAGTCCATTTTGAACTAGGACTTCCTTATTTGGCCCAATGGACCAATAAGCTTCCAATTTGACTATCTTGGGCTTAGAACTCTTAAATGGGATCTAATTGGACCCACTTCCATTTATTTCAATATTTTGGGCCATATTGGGCCTAGAATGAAATAAATTATTTAAATGAACCATATTGGGCCATAATTAACCTAATTTAGCCCTAATAGGTCATAAAAATCACATTTATATTTATTTGAACCAAACATCACTTAACATAACCATGAAATAGGCTTAAGCATACAAGGCCCAATCCTTTTCTTTTTCCCTCTTCAAATCTCGGCCCGAGCCCAACCCAAAGAATGAAGAGTTGACTTGTGAGATTGCCACCTCATTTATACATCACATACCTCCATGCATGGACCAACATGCATCTAAGTTAGTCATCTCAACTCTCTATCTCTTCTTCTTGATTCTCGGCTGAGAGCTCCCAAACATACACACTTCATCCAATTTTTATTAAACAAACTTTCTCAAAGAACATTCTCACCTTTCTTCATCAAATTTTCGAGAATCAAGAGCTTTTCAAAGAGACTTTCCACAAAAATCATCATCCAAGGTAAGTTTATATTTAGATTTATGATCTAGACTCTTAGTTTATCAAACATCTCATCTTAACTCAAGCAAATTCATGATCTAACTCCCTAGAATCATCTAAGTTCGAAAACTTCCTCAAAATGTTGCTAGGGCCGAAATCTTCTCTCAAATCTTCATCAAAACCAAATCCAAACCACAAGGTGAGTTTCGTACCCCTTCTTTTCGGTTTTTATGAGTTTTTATGGGGGAGAATACAAGTAAATGTGTAGATCTGTGTGTAAATGTATGCTATGTGTGATTTGATGCATGTATGTGTGTGATATCTTGTGTTTGTGATGAATATGTTATTCAACAAGTGTGTGAAACCGAGATCTAAAACATGGGAAGGGAAATAAACCTAACCTAAACCATTTTACACTAATCAAGTCAAGAAAAATAGTTCATTTGGTTAGGATGAACATATTTGGACATAAAACCCATTTTTGGGCTTAAATTGTCAAAAATACAAAACTAAGGGCCCAAACCGACAAATTATAATTTTATGGAGGTTCAAAAGGGTCCAAACAGTTTCTATAACAATTTTTCTGAACATCAACATTTTTGAGGGGCTTAAAATGTAAATTTTGAATTTAATGGGCTAAATTTGGGCTTTTCGGCCCAATGAGCCCAAATTGTGAGATTTCTAAGATGGAGGGGCTGAAAAGGAAGTTTTCTGTAAAATAGGGGGTTTAAAGTGTATTAAAACCATTTCAAAGGTCAAAAATGATTTTCAAATTCAAAAAGGATAAAAAATGTAAAAAAAATATATTTTGGGCCAAAATTGACAAAGTTGCAAAATTGAGGGTTCTAACCGAGAAACTTCATTTTGGAAGGACTTAAGCTATTTACAAAACAAATTTGGGCTAAAAACATCTTCTAAACATGTTATGATACTAAAGTGTCAAGAAAAATGGTTTAAGGACTAAAATGGAAATTCGTTTATATAAAGGATTAAAAGTGTTAACTTTATAAAAAAAAGGGTTGTAAAAAGATAAAAATCTTACTTTTAAACAAACAAATCCCTTAAGACAAAATACGAGATCCATGACTACCGGCAAAACGTAATAACGAATACACATTCAACAACTAATATCGTTACCAAATGAATTGATTCGGTCTCGAATCAAAAACAAAATAAAATTCAATAAACCATAGTACTTCAATAAACACGTGATAACTACGAGGAGTCAATATTCAATCTTTGGGCTTGAAAGTTTCAAATCGTGCTTGTTGGGCCTTGCTAGCCAATAGCATGATCTTTGGGCCTGAAGGGGACGCGCTTACATGTTAATGGGCCTTCTATGACCTAATTCCATGTAAGAGGACTTTCAATAGCTCTATCATGTTGTTGGGCCCCAAGGGCCCATTAGTATTGCTAGCGAAGTCGAGAAGTCAAATGCGAGTCGGGCCAAGTGCATTTCGCATTCCCGATAGCCTTGAATGACTTATGGAAATAAATGAGGCTTCTTACCCTCCTTTCTCCTCGGTTGTGGGGCTATGAGAAACCGAGTAAGCAGATTCGTGACGTTAAACAAGAGAAGTCAGGGTGGTTGGATTATGTGAGTAGTATGGATGACGCCTCAAGGATCGTTCATAATTTGTAGTTATAAACTAGTCATTTTCAATAATGCGTGATTGTAACAACTCACAACCCTTAATTAATCCAATGTCACCTGGGTAATAAAAACAATTGTCGTATCGGTATAACAATAAACCAGTCATGTAATTTACGCATTGGGACAACATCGGGTTTTCCCGGGGAGTTCAACGTTTTAACCTATGTGATGTATACAAAGTTCAACAATTATTCATGTTTTCAAAATCGATAAGCATATTTACGGATCTTCACACTTTTTTTTACAAATACTCTTTTCAGAAAATATCGGATTTTCTGGGTTTGCAATCTTCACAAAAAATCATTTTTCCATAACATTACTTATGAACTCACCAACATTTCATATGTTGACCATTTTCAAAATAACTTGTATTCTCAGGTAACAGGTAAACAGAAGAATATGTATCAAGTTATGTCATGGTGTTTTGCTTAGATTAATGATCAAACGGTTTATGTTGTGGAATTGTAATGTTTAAAACAATGTACTGAATGTAAACAATATCAGTTGTAACATTTCAATGCATGGTGATGAATGATGTTATGATTCATGTATAATCATTGTGATGGTATTCAATTAAGTCACAAGAGCCCTCGGACGTTTCCGCCGTCTGGTTCGGGGGTCTGACAATTAAGACTTTTCATAAGATCTTAGCTCGTTCATGGAGCCATAGAAGTCATCAAGTTAGCATTTTTATGTTATAACCAAGCTAAAGAACCTCAGATCTAACCTTCCTAACCTTTTGGAGTTGCTCAAACTCATAAGAGAGGATTTATGGACTTAAAAGTGGACCTCTACAAAACCCTAACTAAACTAACAAAAAGGATTAGCAATATGTAAGATTTTTTACCTTCAAAGGCTCTCCAAGATACTCTAGATGCATAATCCACAAGCTCTTCCCACGTTCAATGTTTGGATACCACATTCTTATTCTTGAAAATCCACTAAAATGGCCATCAAAATCACCTTTGGGCCCAATACTCACTCTCCCTTGCAAATATAGGGCTAAAGGACAAAAAGAAGTTATGGAGGTTTGTGACAACCCGATATTTCAATTCTATGTAATGACCTAAAAAGCCAAGTATTGTAACCACTTTTGAAAATAATAAAATTAACTTTGAAAATAAAATGTACAAAAGTCTCCATTTGGTTACCTAGTATGTTAGATATCATTAAACCATAAGCGTACATAAAAAGAACGTCCAAATATGACTTCGTATGAGGAAGTTATGATTTTTCCAAGTTCGGTATAGCGGTAGACAGCTAAAAACTCGAAACAGAGAGCGAGCGACTTTTGGCCGGAATGACCTAAATGAGAATTGAAGGTCTCGACAATGGTATTTTAACGGTAAAAAGTCTGGAAAAAATAGACATCGGATAAAGAAGTTATGGATTTCTAATGAACTTTTCTTACCCCGACCTTTTAAAAATAAATAATAAAAATAATTTCAAAATTTGTTGACGGAGTCTAAACGAAAGTTGTAGAGCGTAGTCTCACCTACGCGTGGATATAAAGAACGTGGAAAACGGAGTTCGTATGAAGAATATATGAATTTTTGAAGTTTACTAAATAATTAAAATATAAATTTAAATAAAAATTTGGTATTATCCGAAAGAGGAGTCACCGGGCCAATCCGAGTTACGCCCAACGTACCTTCCTACGCCCAACGTACTTGAGGACTAGGCCTCGGAACGTCCACGTCGCCCCTCTACTCCCTTATGTCTTGTCCCGTCCAAAGTCCATGAGTCGAGGATGCGGTCACGCATGACGCACGGGTACGCTCCGCATAACCTCGTACGCCCAGCGTACCGAGGCGGTTCCCAACCCCTATAAAAGGGATGCGAGGGTTCCGGGTAAATTGCTCATTTTCTCTCCTTTTTCTTGCGTTTTTACATCATTTTGCGTGCAAGTAATATCCCGAAGCCCCGAAGGAAGTTTACGCTCCCGAGAATCCCGAGAAAATCCGCTTTCTCAAGTAAATTTTTTGCTCGGTTTTCGTCTCACCTTCTTTGATCTATCAAGTGAGTTCATACCCCTATAAACTACGCTTTTAAATGTTTGATAAATGCTTTTTATACACTTTTAAAGGGTGGGGGGGGGGGAATACAAGTAAACACACATATATTATCGTATGTAACCTAAAGCTTCACTATATAAACTTTTTATCTACTAATCATATGTGATTCATAACTACTACATGAGAACTTTCGTATGCAATATATATTCTCAATAACATATTGTCTTTTGGAAATAAAGCATGTTTATATATATATACGAATCAAACACTTTATTTATACTTTAAGTATACGTGATCATTTATGTCACTTTAAATGTTATACTTTACATAACAAGTGAGCATTACACTAGGGTTTACTATATGAACGAAACACACACTTTGAAAAAATATAATAGGTATAGTTTACGAGAAAATCATGAACATTTACATACTAGAAACACTATGTCAAAGAGATATTTCCATACACAAGAACAAATGGACATTTTCATACGTAAATCTGTTTTATACTAAGTTTTGTGAGACATTTCACGTACTTTCGAGTATGCATTTTAAGTCATGTATTATATACCATAATCCCTTGTAGGGGGAGCGTGATACTTGTATATAGATCTATACGGGATTGACAATCACACACCTAAGTTGTTAGCTACAGTTAGGCCGACAGGCCTGGGGTGACAAACGTCATGACTTTCCAACGCCTGAAGAACGTTGTTATAGGCATCCTGGTCAAATAGTATGATAATAAGACTCACATGGAGTATTAAAAACACATTGATTTACGGAGTTTTTCAAATGCCTTAACGATTTATACATAAACCTTAACGATGTATCGTAATTTTTTATTTTTAATATTTATTCTATAATAATCTTATAATTTGTTTTCATTATACAGTACCTACTTTATCTTTTATTCCATAATTTAAAATTAAATGGTTCATCTAACATAAACTTTTTATTTTTTCCTATTATAAATCATGTTCTACTTAAATAAACTACTATTATTTTGGGTTTTTTCCATATGATTAATGCTTATTTTATATAGGCCAAATGGCATAAAAAACCTCCAGTTTGTCTAAAATGTTCGGTTTAACCCCTAGCCACAATTTAGGTCCAGAGAAACTGGGTAGTTGTCCAAGTTGTGTCGCAGTAGCCCTTTAACCTGCAAACTCGCTCATTTAATTGAGTGCTACCGGTCACCCTAACCATAAAGTCAAGATTGGGGCCCGTCGTCTTCAAGTGTGCTCCCAATTCAATTGAAGGTTCAAGAAGCGAGATTTTCATGGAAGAAATTTATGACAACATCCCGATCGAATTCGAGCACCGTGTGATCTTCACCAGGTAGGGTTAGCGAGAACATATGCGGGTGTGACGAATTTTTCCCAATTCAGGTCGCACACACACCTAAGAACTATGGCATAAAGTATTGAGGGTGCCCAAATTATAGGGATGATGACGGGGGATGTGGGTTCTTTAGGTGGATCGATGAAGAGGATTGCATGCCTTCAAGGTCCCAACTCACGGCCTCAAGGTCCCAACTGCACCTGCATAAGAACAAGAACAGAGACACATTGATAGTTCTAGTGTGTTTGATTACAGGACTTCTAATGGCAATATTTGTGTGTCTTATTGTAGTTATCCATCAAGACGTAGTTGGTAGATTGGTATTAAGTCTGTAATAGTCTCTTCCAATGGTATGTATGTGTTGAAACCCCATTTTGTGGTAATGAAGTTGGGTTTAGTGTCTTATATACACCTGTATTTAATGGTAAATTAAACAAAATATGTTGTTAATATGAGAAATTTAACAACAAAGTATGATTAAAATGAGACAATTTGTGCTCTTATATGCAGCTGTATAGCTTGTGTATATGGTGCCAATTCAACAACAAATGTATAGCTTGTGTATATGGTGCCAATTCAATAACAAATTGTATGCACCTTTATAGCATAGCTTGTGTATATGGTACCAATTCAACAACAAATAAAAAAATTGTATGCACCAAAATGTAAATAGACTTGATTTAAATTAGAAAATGGTGGAATTACAAACATGTGACCAAAAAAAGCACAAACATATACGCTAATGTATGTGGGTGGATTTACAAAATATACCAAAAATATTTATAACAAAAAGAGATTTGTATGCCCATCTATACCTTCCCCGCCACACCCCCACCAACCTAACTACCTATTCCAAAGTAACATGGTTTCTAGCTGATGCTCAACTGGTGCAGTGATGTCTTCCAATTCTAACTCTGGGATATTTCTTAGCTCCTCCATTGTGTACCCTGCTTTTAGATACGAATCTATGTTATTAGCAGTCAGGTAAGTCTTCTCTACCACATCATCATCCTCATTGCCCTCATTGAACGCAATATTATTCTCCATAACTTCTTCTTCAACCTGATCACCTAGTATACCATTTATCCCCATATCAACATCATCAAGTACCACATGAAGATCAGCACCTACACTCATACCTCCTCTACTCACACCCTCTTCATCAATAGCGACATTCACTTATTTTTCAACCTGATTACCTTCAATGACACCCCTTCTTCTTAAGTCACTTATACCTCCTCTTCTAATTCTCATTTTCCTCCTACCAGTAGACCCCGATGCTTGATTGGGAACATATAGATTTTTGTCTCTCTTTGTTTTTCTCCTTAAAGGAGGCATAGATTCTTCTTCAACCTGATCAGTAGGATATTGATTAGGAACAACTGCATGATTAGGGACAATTAGAGCAGATGGTCCTGCTTCACGATTAGGAACACTTAGAGAAAATGGCCCAAGTGCCTGATTAGGATGTTGGTACTGAGTATGTTGTTGACCTTTTCTTGGTCTTCCTTTCTTTTTAGGTTGGTTGGGAACTACAGACACTGGATCATTTTTGCAACCCTTTTTGTTGTGTCCATACTACAAACATCTCCCACATCTAACAGTCATTGCAACACTCACGTTATTGGATGAGAATTTGCTATCTTTCTCAATTACACTCCTCCTTCTTTTGGTTGCAGGCCTACCAGGCATTCTCATAGTGATGGGAGGCAGAGGCTGAATGTAAGATGTTTTTTCCCAAAGACTACTCCCATCTACGATACCAAGTTTTTTTTCTCCAAATAGTGTACCGTACCAAGTATAGATGGTATAAGATTTTAGCTACCAGTACCGTACCAAGTGTACTTGGTACCAATTAATTTGGCTACCAACAAATTTGGTTGGTATATATTGGTATTTGGTATATACCAAATTTTTTAACTAATATGTACTATACATGAATATAAGTTGAATTTGTGGACATTTAGACGTTGCCTCTCTCACTTCTAATAGTAATTTTTTTGGAAACCACTAAAAGGATTAAAAGATGTCCACCCCTAGCAAGTTTTTAGAAGAAACAAATTGTAACAGTACAAATACAATGAGTGAGAAGTTAGTATTCCTTTTTAAGTTTTAGTGTATGTATCACCGATCTCGTGCACATCAAACAATAAGTATCAAGAAATTTGTCGATCAATGTGTTAGTTTAGTAATTCTAAGACTTGTTATTTGTTATTCTAATTAAAACATGAAGATAGGAGAACTCATATTTCTTTGTATTTATGAATTGATATATATATATATATATAAGTTGGTACGGTACAACCGTGGTATTCAAAATTTCATACCGTTACCGTACCAAGACTACTTAATTGGCATGGTATTACCAGCCAAACATATTGGCTACCAAACAACTTGGCTACCAATTTAATTGGTTCGGTTTGTAACATGTTGGTTGGTTCTCTGTGGTACATATTTGTCAGCCCTACTCCCATTGACTGGTTGTATGTTGGTTGAGTAAGCCTAGAGGAACTTTTCTTTGGTGAAATACCCATTGATGTACTCTTCAAGGACATGATGGATGTAGTTAATAGTTGCATTTTCATGGACACATGGGATTCCAGTCAAATCCCATAGCCTGCAAGTACAACTCCTTGCCTCCAAATCAACCTTGTAACTATCTGTACCCAACCTTGTTTCAAAGACTTCATCTTGCCTATGAGAGACATACCAATACCTACAAGTAAAAGTTAAAGTAATGTAAGAGTTGATGAAACAAACTAGCTGAAATGGAAAAAAGTAAGATCATACCTCATGTTCTTCCCAAACAACTTCATTTTCCTTATGATAGCTGGACAAATTGCACTTGTCCATTTAGCACTTTCCTCATTCATGTATGCACACTTATCCATTGCATATATCCTTATTTCTTCAAGCATGGTGATTAAGGGTTTTTTTCTAGCATCCACTATAATCGAGTTGAAACACTCAGACAATCTGTTTTCAACAGCTTCACATGCATAACTTGTACCAAAATAAGCCATACACCAAGTTTTGGGTTGTTTTGACATCAGGTACTCGTATGCAGATGGACTCAACCCCTTTATCCTTTCCATGTACCTCATATAATCAGATTCAACACAGCTCATTGATGCACCCCAAAACAGCTTCTTGAACTCTAATCCAGTAAAAGCTTTCCCAAAGTTGGCATAAATGTGCCTAGCACACTGCCTGTGCTCAACATTAGACATTACATCCCTAACAGCTTCTACTAAACCCTATAATAACAAGTTACAAAATCATAACATAAGCATAATATTATAGGAAATAAACAATAGAATATGGTTCTTACTTTGTGCTGATCTGATATGATCACCAAGCCATTGCCCTGTCAATGTCCAAATCATCCCTAAGAAGCTCAATAAACCATGTCCAATTATCTTTATTTCTAATATCCACAACAACCCAAGCTATTGGGTACACTTGGTTATTGGCATCTCTTCCAATTACTGTCAACAATTCACCTTTTATGTGACCCTTGAGAAAACATCCATCCAACCCAATGACTTTTCTACACCCTCTTTTCCATCCTTCAGTCAATGCCTTGAACCCTATGTAGAATCTATGGAAATAGTTCTTATCATCTTGATTGTTAGAAGTCCTAGAAACACCAACAAATCATGATGAACCTGGATTGGATCTTCTCAACTCATTTGCATAATCCCAAATCCTAGCGTAATTCTCTGTCAGTTTGCCTTCAAGTAATTCTTTGGCCCATGCTCTAGCCCTACGAACTTGACCAATGGATACTACACACTTGTACGTCTTCTTGATATCAACTATCAACTCCCTAAGTTTCAACTTGGGTTTGTTGGCAATCTCAGTAATGTAATGCCTGCCTATCCATTCAGGGGTAACCATGGCTCCAAATTTGAACTTTCTACCACATACATGAGTCTGTACCAAACTTTTTAATTGAACTGTTTTATCATTGTACATCCACCCTGCATACAGTCTAAAAGGACACTGATTTTCCTTCTCCTTTTCCTGACCCTTCTTTCCACATCTCACTACTAACCTTGTGCTGTCACATTTATCATAATATAGCCCATATCCGTTTGCCACTGCATAGTTTTGAATACAAAACTTTAGTTGTGTCGTAGACTCAAACATGTCACCTAACTTGGGTTCCATAAGATCCCATCTTGTATTTGGATCATGAATTTTGTGATTTTTCTTCACTTTCTCACTTTCTTCAACAACCTCTCCATCACTTTGTCAGTCACCATCATGATAAACTTGTGCTCTAACCTCATCAGCTATGCTAGAATTGCGTAGATTATCATCACTAAGAAGTACATTCAGAAAAGAATCCTTACATTTGTTTAGAGGAGAAAGAAATTCGTTCTGAGATTCATGATCCATGTAGATACTATGCAGCTCGAAATCCATCTCACTCAGGCCTGCGAATGGCTCGTACAAACCACCAAAGACATCTTTGAAGACATCATCTGAGAAATCCATCGCCTTCGTTGAGAATTCCAACTGATTTTGGTGTTCAGTGACGTCGCATTCGTTTAAATTTGAGAGTAATTTTTGGTGTGAGTAAATTAGGGTTCACAATTAGTTTAGCATGCATTAAGAGTAACAGAGGGTGATACGGGATAAATGGGGGGAAGCGGTTGATCCTTCTTCCCGCTCATTGTGGTTACCAACACGTGGCCTCCTATTTAAGTGAGAATCACCAGTTACAAACATGTTTATCAGGTAATAGGGCAATTACGACACAAAGTAGACAACTACCCGATTTCTCTGGACCTAAATTGTGGCTAGGGGTTAAACTGAACAGTTTAGACAATCTTGAGGGGTTTTATGCCATTTGGCCTTTTATATATTGTCAAAAGATCTTGAGATAGTGGATAACTGGAGCATTAGTAGAAAAAGTTAAGGTCTCGTTTGATAGTTGTCTAAAAAATTCTATGAATGAAAAAGTAACCATGGTGTTTGATTGTATATTTGTCTAACTGTGTTGAATGATGAAAAATAATCATATTATCCTCATGTTCAATAAAGCATCATATATATATATATATATATATATATATATGTGTGTGTGTGTGTGTGTGTTCAACATTTATGTCCAAAAAACCAGCATGCTTGAACAAAAAATAACCCCAAAAACAATTACAAAAAATAATCAAAATACATGTTCTCGTATGCACGAAAATTAGAAGAAAGAAGAAAGAATGATGAAAAAGATGAAACAAATTTTGATTTTGAAGCAAAAAAGATGAACAAAAAATCAAAATTTAACATACAATTGAAACTGATGAAGCATAGAAATCAGAAGAAGGAAACATGACACAGATGAAACATACAACCGTAGGGATGTCAACGGGAGCAAACGGGAAGAGGATTACATCCCCTACGCCACCCCCAAAATTTTCCCGTTCCCCCACCCCCACCCTTGCCCCCGAATTCCCCTTTTGACCCCCGCCCCCGATTGATTTTGGGCTACCTTATTTGGGCTAAAAGAAGTTTCTGTTTAGGACTAAAAGAAACTTTTTTTTGGGTAACAAATACATATTTATAACATAATTCTAATTGTTACAAACGACTTCAAAACATGTTTTTTGTTGAATTTTTGTACATAAAAATCATTTTATTGTTTATTATATTTATATAATTAATATATCAATTTATATAATTTATTAACAGGGCCCCCACGAGGGTTTCGGGACAGGACTACCAACCCCCGCTTACACCCCGAAATTAAAACGGGGATTAACCTTACCCCCACCACCGCCCCCGTCCCTAATTTTTTTCAATGGATGCCCCCATACGGGACGGGGCCCCCACGGGATTTTTTGACATCCCTATACAACCAAAACAATTCATAGATTCTGATCTTAATCCAATTAGAAACCGATGAAGAAATAATAAAGAAATATGAAAAAATCTGAACAAAAATTAGAATGTATGTTCTCCTCATATGCATAAAAATCAGAAGAAAGAAAAAATAAATATGAAAAAAGATTAAACAAATTCTAATTTTGAACATAAATGTAACGCCCCAATTCCTGTGTATCAATTGTGGTTATAATTTTTCATGATTTCAAGGACTCGAAGAGACGGTTGCCTGACTCGTCGAGTAGTAGCGAGCTGGTCTGCGTGTTTAAGTGACCTACTCATCGAGTCCAATAAGGGACTCGACGAGTAGGAGCTGGAGAATGAAACCCTAATTCCGGGGTTTTTCACCCTATTTAAAGGTCCTTAACTTTCCTCCTCAGCCTCCCTTGTCACCTTCACGTCCAGAGAAACCCTAATGGATAGCTAGTCTCTACCCTTGAGTGTGTGAGACCAAAAGAGAGTGTATTGGAGCATTTCTTGAGAAGTTGAGAGCTTGGAACAAGAAATAGCTTGTAGATCCCATCTTTCCAATGTTGTGGCATCAAGATTGAGGTATAAAGTTACCACCTTTACATTTCATTGCTTAGATCTCCCCTTTGTGAAAAAGAAGGATCATTTATAGGGCAAGATAGAGTTATTTTTGGGTTTGAGCTTGTCACAAGGGCAAAGTTTCAGATCTTGACTCCCCTAGGCTTTATGGACAAAAAGCCTCAAGCTTTATGAAGCTATGACCATCCTTCATGTCCAAAACCTTCTCCTAATGCTAGTTATGAGTGTTTTAGTTCCATATAGCCTTGCATGCACATAAAGTTTGCAACTTTACGTGATAAGCATGCCCTGGGAAGCTGGATCTGCAGTATGGAGCCTTAACATGGCTTAAAAAGCATCTGTATGGATGAATGACTGAAGGGACTTGGCGAGTCGCATGGTAGACTCGGCAAGTCATATGAAGATGGTCATTAACTCAAGGGGTTGGATGAACAACTCGGCGATTCCAATGAAGATTGCCTTGGGCTTGGCGAGCGGCATGGTGACTTAACGGGTTGGCAAGTTATGCAGTGAACTCAGTGAGTAGCTAAGGGTACTCGACGAGTTGAGGTCAACCTAGACTGTTGACCTTGATAGTTGACTTTGACTTTGACCAAGGGTTAACTGTTTTGACTTTTGAGGATAATTGGTAAGCGGGAATTTATGAATTGGATCATTGATGGTTATAGGTGTTGGAGTTTGGGGTAGTGTTTCGGGAGCGTGATTTCACGGTGCAGTTTTGCATTGCAAGGTGAGTTATCCTCACTATATCAACAGGGTCTAAGGCACCAATGTAACGACCCATTCCCGGTATGTTAATTCATTGGTAATCGTTGTAAGTTTTGCACGAGGGACTCGGCGAGTTCATAGCCTGACTCGCCGAGTAGGGTCGCGACTTCGAGCACGCGTGAGTCGGGGACTCGGCGAGTCCATATCCCTGACTCGGCGAGTCCATCCATCTGGGTGAAACCCTAAATCCCCGGGTTGCCCACTATTTAAGTCACCTTATAGCCCCATTCTCGCCTCCCTCACCCTGAGAACACTGTGAGAAAGAACCCTAATCCACCCTTGTTTGAGCTAAGTGTTTTGTGCCATTTTGTGAAGGTTTGAAGAAGGAGAAGAAGAAAGGAGCAAGGAGAAGAGGTGTAGTGCAAAGATCCAAGGGCAAATCTGAGTTATTTGAGGTATTTTCGGATTTCCCCTCTTGTTATATGCTTTAAACCTCCATTAGAGCTCTCCTAGGATCTAGTTGATGCTTGTTCCAAGCCTTATGTTTGCATGAATGCCTTAATAAGTCGAGATATCGTTAGATCTGAATGATTGGGTGTTGTAGAGCCCAGATCTACTGCCTTTTTGGAGTTACTTTGCATATTAACCATAGATCTACCCATTTTGTGCATCTTTTAGCCTTATTTCCCTTATTCATGAGGTTGTACACGTAAAGTTGGAAACTTTACGTGGTAAATCAGCTTATTGGACTCAGATCTATCAATTGTATGTGTTGGATTCAAACAAAATCGAGTAAAAATCAGTTGCATGGCGGCAACTCGGCGAGTCGGGAAGAACGACTCGACGAGTTGGGTCGCGAGTTCCCGATTCCTTCATTTTTATCAGTGTCGAGTGGATCCAGTGAGTTAGAGAGTGGACTCAGCGAGTTGAGGGTAGACTCAGTGATGGAGGGACTCGGCGAGTTGTTCATACAACTCGGCGAGTCCAAGGCAATCTTCTTAAGATCAAGAACAACTCGTCGAGTTTGTTCTTACGGCTCGGCGAGTCGGATGAAGATTGTCTGAGTTCTTGGATCAAGTGGGTACTCGTCGAGTCATGTCACACTCGACGAGTAGCAGCGTGTAGAACTGAGAAGTGAGAGTAGGACTCGGCGAGTTGGGCGGCCGAGTCAGCCCAAAATAGAGTTGACTTTGACCAAGGGTAAAAGAGTCATTTTACCCCAAGCGCAGTATTTAGTATTTGATTGAGTGTGTTTATGGACTTGTAGCCGAGGAGATCCAGGAGCAGCAGCAGTTAGCTTCCCGAGCCACATACTCAACAGCCAGCTTACGAGGTGAGTTTCCTTCCAGTAGGAACGGGTCTAAGGCCACACTGTCGGCCCGTTCAGTTAGCAGTAGTTTCCGGATTTAGGTCCGATGCAGTAGCTAGTATGTTTGATGCCTTCGTGGCTCGAACAGGATTTGTGTGCTATGTTTTATGCGTTAAGTGTTATGTGTTCCGGGTTACGGCCCGATGTAGTATGCCGTATATGTGTTCATGTTAGTTGATGTGTTATGCTATGCCATGTTCAGTCAGTCAGTTCTGGACTTCAGTCCGATGCAGGGGACAAGGTCCCAGTCGGTTCCGGACTTTGGTCCGATGCAGTTAGTTCCGGACTTCGGTCCGATGAAGTTAGTTCCGGACTTCGGTCCGATGCAGGGGACAAGGTCCCAGTCAGTTCCGGACTTCGGTCCGATGCAGTTAGTTCTGGACTTCGGTCCGATGCAGGGGACAAGGTCCCAGACAGTTCCGGACTTCGGTCCGATGCAGTTTCCGGGCTTCGGCCCGATGCAGTGGGCGAGGCCCAATATGTGTTTATATGTTATTGTATGGTATGTGGTAGTTTGGGGGAGCTCACTAAGCTTCGTGCTTACAGTTTTAGTTTTGGTTTCAGGTACTTCCGCAAGCAAAGGGAAGAGCTCGGGGTGATAGCATCGCACACACCACAGCTTAGCTTTTATCCTAGGGATGGTTTTAGTTGTTTTGGATTTGATATAGTATGATACCGTTTTCCGCACAGTATTTTATTATGATTTGGGTACATCGCGTATGTTTTTTTTTATGTTATGATACTCATATTATGGTTTTGATTATATTGAAAAACGAAACTTTTGGGTCGTATTTTTGGGTCGTTTCAAGTTGGTATCAGAGCCCTGGTTTGAGGGATTCGGATACACTTTCGGGTGTATCTGAACTCAAACTAAGGGAAATAAAAGATTTTAGTAAAATAAAAATGTTTTACCAAAAAGAATTTTGAAAGCACTTAGAAAGAAAGAATTGTTTTTAACAAGATAGAGGTGTGTGCATGAGGTCAGCCGAGCTCAAGTAAGTACTCCCAAATTACCCATACAAGTTAATTGTTCAGTTTCAGTTTCAGTAGAACAGCATGCTAGTATAGGACTAAGGATCTAGGAGAATGCCTTATGTGCCTGCTTATGTGTTACAGCTTTATGAGTATTGCATGCTAGTACTGAGTAGACAGCAGTAGGATAGCCTGATTAGGTTATGCCTGTTAGTGGAAGCTTAGCATCCTATGCTAGTGCAGTTTCTTGTTATGAGAATAGTTTGGCCTGAGTCTCTTTCCCTTATCCGAATGCTGCTTGCTTCGTGCTTGATGGGGTTCTGAGTAATGGGAGTTAGCCATTATGTGAACACGTCACACCACATGTGATCAGGTTTGAATAATCCCAGAGTGCTGGAACTGGCCCTATTGCGCAACTCTTGTTTGAGTCCAACCGTTGTAGGGACGGATCTTTTACTTGAAGGATTATCTGATCCTCATCACATGTGATGGTGTTTAGGTGGTGGCTAACTGGCATTATGAGGAGGCCTACAGCAGCTGAGGACCAGTCGTGTTGAGCTTGAGGTTTCCCTAGGGCAAGCCTAGGATGAGAGTAGCAGAGAATAGAAGTAGTAGAAGTGACTTGGTGGAGTCAAGGCAGTTCTTGAGGAAAGTACGGATAGATGTGGAAGGTAGTATGGGCCCGTACTACTGAAAGCAGAGGATCCGTACTCGAATCGAGGAAGGCCAAGACAAGACCAGGAAGCTAGTAGCAGTGTCATGATCCCTGGAGATATTTCAGTGTTCTGATGTTGTTATGATATGTTTCAGAATGGTAGTTTTGCGTCCGAGACCAGCAGTCGGCAGCTCAGATGCCGGAGGGGGATCAGGATCGGGATCAGGCCCGGAGGTCGGGCAGATGGATGAGCAGACTAGAGAGTTCCTTTCTTCTGAGGTTACCCGCATCATACTGGAGCAGACTCCTGTGATCTCCGGTTCGATCAAGGAGGGTATTTTAGAGCTGATGGATGAGAGATTGAGTACTTTCCGTGCTGAGATGGCGGCCGTGATGGGGTCGCGCACACTTACGTTCAGGGAGTTCAGGGCATGCGAGGCTCCAGACTATCATGGGGCGTGGGACCCCATAGCGAGTACCAGATGGTTGGCGGATGTGGCCAACGCTTTCCGCACTAGCAGGTGTCCCGAGGGGGACAAGGTCAGATTGGCGTCCTGTCTTCTGAAGGACAGGGCACGAGATTGGTGGGAGGAGGTCGGACATGCCATCGGGGATGATGCGGCATTGGATGCCATGACCTGGGCTGATTTCTCTACCAGGTTCAGGGCGGAGTTTGCACTGGTCATTGAGGTGCAGCAGTTAGCTAGGGAGTTCCAGGACCTTACCCAGACTACCGAGACAGTGGCGGAGATCACCGCCAAGTTTAGGGAGAGGGCCCTTGTTGTTCCTCAGTATGCAGCCGATGAGGAGATGAAGAAGGCCCGTTATCATGAGATGTTGCGGAGTGACATCCGCATGTTTGCGAGCCGGTCCAGTTGTAAAACGTTGGACAACATGATTGCTAGAGCCAGGGAGAGGGAGATTGATCTCGAGATGGAGAAGAAGAGGAAACCGGAGGCGGTTTCGGGTTCAGGCAGTGTGGGCAAAAAGCCCAAGGTTTTGGATCACAGGTCTAGGAGTCAGCAGAGCCACGGTCAGTGTGGCAAGTGTGGGAGATTGCACGAGGCGGCGTGAAAGGCAGGGAGTTCCGGCTGCTACAAGTGCGGTCGGACTGGGCATTTGAGTAGGGATTGTACGGCCCCTACTACTACGGTTACAGCATCAGATCTGATTTGCTTTCAGTGCAATCAGAGGGGACATAAAAAGTCCCAGTGTCCCAGTTCAGCTGCAGCAGGGAAGGTGGTTGCACCTGCCCCTGCCACCTTGAGGATTACGGATGGCCGGCAGGGCCGATCTGATGCGCTAGTGGCGAAGAGCAGGGCATTTCAGATGACAGCAGAGGAGGCGCGAGCGACTCCTGATGTGGTGACGGGTATGTATCTTTCCTCCATCTTTTAATTGTTATTATATCGTCTGAATATTACTTGATGATATGTTTTATTTAGGGTCGTTCTCGGTGAACGACATCTCTGCTTTGGTATTGTTCGATTCGGGGGCTACCCGATCATTTGTATCGCTTGCGCTTAGCAAGAGATTTAGCAGAGCTCCAGGGGAGCTGGATTGTCCATTAGAGGTTGAGATAGCAGATGATAGGACCATGAGGGTCGGCAGAGTACATAGAGGGTGTTCCCTTCAGATATTTGATGAGCAGTTTTCAGTGGACATGGTTCCTATTCCCCTGCGTGGGAATAAAGTTATTGTGGTCATGGATTGGCTAAGCCCCAATGGGGCAGTGATTGATTGTGAGCTTCAGCTAGTGAGGGTTCGCACTCCCAGTGGGGGAGAGATAGTGATTCAGGGCGAGAGGCCCCAGCGAGGACCGACTTTTTGTTCCGCCGCAAGGGCGAGGCGCTATGTTCAGCAGGGTTGCACCGGTTTTGTAGCTTACATCTTGGATGCCCGGGAGAAGGGCAAGACGACGATTGATGATGTTCCTATTCTTCGTGACTACCCGGATGTGTTTCCCGAGGATTTTCCGGGGATACCTCCAGAGAGGCAGGTTGAGTTCAGGATCGACCTAGTTCCTGGTGCGGCTCCGATAGCCAAAGCACCGTATCGACTTGCTCCCCCTGAGATGCAGGAGTTGTCTACACAGCTTCAGAAGCTGTTAGACAAGGGTTTCATTTGGCCGAGCAGTTCGCCTTGGGGAGCGCCGATCTTATTTGTGAGGAAGAAGGATGGGTCGCATCGTATGTGCATTGATTATCGGGAGTTGAACAAAGTAACGGTGAAGAACCGTTACCCACTTCCGAGGATAGATGACTTGTTTGATCAGCTTCAGGGAGCGTCTTGGTTCTCCAAGATCGATCTACGCTCCGGTTATCATCAGATGAGGGTTAGAGATGAGGATGTACAGAAGACTACTTTCAGGACCCGGTATAGTCATTATGAGTTCGTGGTGATGCCATTTGGGCTCACCAATGCCCCAGCCACGTTCATGGATCTCATGAACCGCGTGTGCAGACCGATGCTGGATCGGTCGGTGATAGTATTCATAGATGACATCTTGGTATATTCCAAGACACAGGGGCAGCACGAGGAGCACCTGCGGGAGGTGTTGGAGACTTTGAGGAGGGAGAGACTTTTCGCAAAGTTCTCCAAGTGTGAGTTCTGGTTGCGCGAGGTGCATTTTCTTGGTCATCTCGTCAACCAGAAGGGTATTTTGGTAGATCCGGCCAAGATTGAGGCCGTGATGCAGTGGGAGGTCCCGAGGTCTCCATCTGAGATTCGGAGCTTCCTAGGGCTGGCAGGGTATTATCGGAGATTTATTCAGGACTTCTCCAAGATAGCAGTGCCGCTCACCCGACTAACCAAGAAGTCGGTGGTTTTTCGTTGGGGGCCTGAGCAGCAGGCGGCGTTCGAGACTCTCAGACAGAGATTGTGCGAGGCTCCGATCCTTACCTTGCCAGAGGGAGTAGAGGACTTCGTAGTCTATTGTGATGCTTCGATCACAGGTATGGGAGCAGTATTGATGCAGCGAGGCCATGTGGTAGCTTATGCCTCGAGACAGTTGAAGCCTCACGAGGCTAATTATCCTACCCACGACTTGGAGCTGGGGGCAGTTGTATTTGCCCTCAAGATTTGGAGACATTACCTTTATGGGGTCCGCTGTACTATATACACGGATCACAAGAGTTTGCGATATCTTATGGATCAGCCGAGTTTGAACATGAGGCAGAGGAGATGGTTGGACGTGCTGAAGGACTATGACTGTGAGATCCTTTATCATCCAGGGAAGGCCAATGTGGTGGCTGACGCCCTGAGCCGCAAGGTGACGACGGCCCCTATCAGAGATCTGTGTATGAGGATGACAGTGATCACTCCGTTGTTGGAGCGGATCAAGGAGGCTCAGATAGAGGGCCTCAAGGAGGAGAGGCGGAAGTGTGAGAGGATAGTGGGCCGAGTAGCTTCATTTGATTACGATAGTCGGGGTTTGTTGACACTTCATGGTAGGGTGTGGGTACCGTACTGGGGTGGGGTACGGCAAGTATTGATGGACGAGGCTCATAAGTCTCGATTTTCTATCCACCCAGGAGCGACGAAGATGTATCGAGATCTTCGACCTGATTATTGGTGGCCCTGCATGAAGCGGGACGTCGCTTGGTATGTTGAGAGATGTTTGACCTGCCGAAAGGTCAAGGCGGAGCACCAGAGACCTCACGGCAAGATGCAACCGTTAGACATTCCCGTGTGGAAATGGGAGGATATCACCATGGATTTTGTCACCAAACTCCCCAGGACCGCACGTGGAGTGGACTCGATATGGGTAGTAGTGGATCGATTGACGAAGAGTGCTCATTTTATTCCGATTCAGGAGAGTATATCGGCGGAAAAGTTAGCCGATATCTATGTGCGGGAGATTGTGGCACGTCATGGAGTGCCGGTATCGGTGGTGTCGGACCGAGATGTTCGTTTCACGTCCAGATTCTGGAAGCGGTTCCACGACGAGATGGGTACTCGTCTCCATTTCAGCACCGCTTTCCACCCTCAGACTGATGGGCAGAGCGAGAGGACGATTCAGACTCTTGAGGACATGCTTAGGGCATGTGTTCTAGATTTTGGGGGCAGTTGGGATACGTATCTTCCGTTAGCGGAATTCTCGTATAACAACAGTTATCATGCGAGCATTGATCGACCTCCTTTTGAGATGTTATATGGCAGGAAGTGCAGGACCCCGATTTGTTGGGGCGAGGTTGGTCAGCGAGTCATAGGGAGCACCGAAGTGGTGCTCAAGATGACTGAGTTGATCCAGTAGGTCCGTAGTAGGCTGCAGACTGCGCAGAGTCGGCATAAGAGCTACGCCGACAGGAGGTGTTCGGACTTGGAGTTCCAGGTGGGAGATATGGTTCTTCTGAAAGTCTCACCTTGGAAAGGTGTCATCAGGTTCCGGAAGAGGGGCAAATTAGGCCCCAGATTTATTGGTCCTTTCAGGGTTTTGGCCCGGGTGGGTCGGGTTGCTTATCGATTGGATCTTCCCGAGGAGCTTAGTCAGATACACAACACCTTCCACGTGTCGCAGTTAAGGAAGTGTTTGGTGGATGAGACAGCAGTCGTTCCCCTAGAGGACATTCAGGTTGATAGCGACCTGAATTATATTGAGAGTCGGTCGTGATTCTGGAATGGAAGATCAAGACCTTGAGGAACAAGGTAATTCAGCTAGTGAAGGTGCAGTGGCAGCACCGGAAGGGGTCTGAATGGACGTGGGAGGCTGAGGAGGAGATGAGAGCGCATTACCCGGAGATATTTGCAGATCCAGCCGAAGCAGACTTCGAGGACGAAGTCTGAGACAAGTGGGGGAGAATTGTAACGACCCGTTTCCGATATGTTAATTCATTGGTAATCGTTGTAAGTTTTGCATGAGGGACTCGACGAGTTCATAGCCTGACTCGCCGAGTAGGGTCGCGACTTCGAGCACGCGTGAGCCGGGGACTCGGCGAGTCCATATCCCTGACTCGGCGAGTCCATCCGTCTGGGTGAAACCCTAAATCCCCGGGTTGCCCACTATTTAAGTCACCTTATAGCCCCATTCTCGCCTCCCTCACCCTATGAACACTGTGAGAAAGAACCCTAATCCACCCTTGTGTGATCTAAGTGTTTTGTGCCATTTTGTGAAGGTTTGAAGAAGGAGAAGAAGAAAGGAGCAAGGAGAAGAGGTGTAGTGCAAAGATCCAAGGGCAAATCTGAGTTATTTGAGGTATTTTCGGATTTCCCCTCTTGTTATATGCTTTAAACCTCCATTAGAGCTCTCCTAGGATCTAGTTGATGCTTGTTCCAAGCCTTATGTTTGCATGAATGCCTTAATAAGTCGAGATATCGTTAGATCTGAATGATTGGGTGTTGTAGAGCCCAGATCTACTGCCTTTTTGGAGTTACTTTGCATATTAACCATAGATCTACCCATTTTGTGCATCTTTTAGCCTTATTTCCCTTATTCATGAGGTTGTACACGTAAAGTTGGAAACTTTACGTGGTAAATCAGCTTATTGGACTCAGATCTATCAATTGTATGTGTTGGATTCAAACAAAATCGAGTAAAAATCAGTTGCATGGCGGCAACTCGGCGAGTCGGGAAGAACGACTCGGCGAGTTGGGTCGCGAGTTCCCGATTCCTTCATTTTTATCAGTGTCGAGTGGATCCAGTGAGTTAGAGAGTGGACTCAGCGAGTTGAGGGTAGACTCAGTGATGGAGGGACTCGGCGAGTTGTTCATACAACTCGGCGAGTCCAAGGCAATCTTCTTAAGATCAAGAACAACTCGTCGAGTTTGTTCTTACGGCTCGGCGAGTCGGATGAAGATTGTCTGAGTTCTTGGATCAAGTGGGTACTCGTCGAGTCGATGCCACACTCGACGAGTAGCAGCGTGTAGAACTGAGAAGTGAGAGTAGGACTCGGCGAGTTGGGCGGCCCAACTCGGCGAGTCAGCCCAAAAGAGAGTTGACTTTGACCAAGGGTAAAAGAGTCATTTTACCCCAAGCGCAGTGTTTAGTATTTGATTGAGTGTGTTTATGGACTTGTAGCCGAGGAGATCCAGGAGCAGCAGCAGTTAGCTTCCCGAGCCACACACTCAACAGCCAGCTTACGAGGTGAGTTTCCTTCCAGTAGGAACGGGTCTAAGGCCACAATGCCGGCCCGTTCAGTTAGCAGTAGTTTCCGGATTTAGGTCCGATGCAGTAGCTAGTATGTTTGATGCCTTCGTGGCTCGAACAGGATTTGTGTGCTATGTTTTATGCGTTAAGTGTTATGTGTTCCGGGTTACGGCCCGATGTAGTATGTCGTATATGTGTTCATGTTAGTTGATGTGTTATGCTATGCCATGTTCAGTCAGTCAGTTCCGGACTTCGGTCCGATGCAGGGGACAAGGTCCCAGTCGGTTCCGGACTTTGGTCCGATGCAGTTAGTTCCGGACTTCGGTCCGATGTAGTTAGTTCCGGACTTCGGTCCGATGCAGGGGACAAGGTCACAGTCAGTTCCGGACTTCGGTCCGATGCAGTTAGTTCCGGACTTCGGTCCGATGCAGGGGACAAGGTCCCAGACAGTTCCGGACTTCGGTCCGATGCAGTTTCCGGGCTTCGGCCCGATGCAGTGGGCGAGGCCTAATATGTGTTTATATGTTATTTTATGGTATGTGGTAGTTTGGGGGAGCTCACTAAGCTTCGTGCTTACAGTTTCAGTTTTGGTTTCAGGTACTTCCGCAAGCAAAGGGAAGAGCTCGGGGTGATAGCATCGCACACACCACAGCTTAGCTTTTATCCTGGGGATGGTTTTAGTTGTTTTGGATTTGATATAGTATGATACCGTTTTCCGCACAGTATTTTATTATGATTTGGGATACATCGCGTATGTTTTTTTTATGTTATGATACTCATATTATGGTTTTGATTATATTGAAAAACGAAATTTTTGGGTCGTATTTTTGGGTCGTTTCAACCAAGGTCAACCCTTTCTCGGATTGTATACTTGTATTTTTTTGATATGCTTATTGATCTGTTAGATCGGTGTCCTGGTAATTAGGACGGTATTAAGTTTAGTGACCTGGTTTAGGTCAGTATCCTGGTATATTAGGACGGTATTATGTTTAGTGACCTGGGTTAGGTTGGTATCCTGGTATATAGGATGATGCTATGTTAGTGACCGGTTAGGTTGGTATCCTGGTTAGGATGTTGCTATGCTATATGATATGCTAAATCGGTTTGTTCGTTTATATTTAGATGCACATGTTTATTAGCTTGGGGTAAGGGTTGAGGCAGGTCATGCTGTGTGCAGTAGGCCAAGACACCTTGGGCGGACCGGGTAGACTGCATGGCTGGGCCAGGCAAACCTAGTAAGGCCGAAGGCCCAACGAGCAGTCCGGATAGGCTGAAGGCCCCGAGAGGGTGGTCCAGACGTGCTGAAGGCTCGGATAGTGGGCCAAATAGATTGAAGGCCCAGTGCGGGGGTCCAGTCATATTGTAGACTCAGAGAGTGGACCAGGTGAACTGAAGGCCCGGTAGGGGGTAACCAGTCACACTGTAGACTTGAGATGCATGGTTGTTTTGTATTTGTTGATATGACATGGTTATGGTTATATGAGGTTGGTATTTTGGGGGTAACTCACTAAGCTTTTGGGCTTACAGTTTCAGTTTATTGTTTCAGGTTCAACGGATGGTCGCGGGTAGGTGAAGGCGTGACCGTACACTTCCTTGATTGATGATTATGATTTATGGGAACTCTAATGTATAAAGTATTTCGAAAACAAATTGTAATAATTGAATGGTTTCAAATGATTTAAAAAGTTTTAATTTGGCTCGAATTTTGTGGGTGTTATAAGAAAGATGAACAACAATAAAATTTTAACATACAATTGAACAAAAATCATATGAAACATGCAATCGAAAAAAACCAAAGATTCTAATTTTAATCCAATTAGAAGAAGATCAATAGAAAAAAAGGACGATCTTTACCTATGGGCGAAGCTGGTGGTAACAACCCAAAACCCGGTAAAAATTTTCATTTTTAAAAATCGAAATACAACAATAATTTGTTCCCAAAAATTCATTACATCATATTATATCAAATATCAGAGTATCAAAACATATAAGTGCGAAAAGTGCTGGAGAGTGAATGTTGCGCCATCAAGTCGGGTCCTTCCCTTTTATACCGGGAGTAACTAAAACACCCAAATAAACTGTAAGCAAAAGCTTAGTGTGTTATCCAAAATATCACACTACATTCAACCGCATAATACTAAGCAAAAAATATAGTTGACATGGGTTACCCTCATGGTCTTAAGTACCTTTGACCCATTTATATAGTGAGAGAACTCATCTCGCACTGCTGGTAAAAATACTGCTCGACTTTTGGTTTGGTACTCTCACACTAAATAAACACAATTATCCTAATTAGAACCAGTTCACAAATCCAAAACATAGGCCCAATTCCTAAGTCCAAACTCCTACACTAAGACCCAAATGTCTTCCCCCCCCCCCCCCCCCTAATGGGCCCAACATCCAAGGCCCAAATTAATAATGGGCCACAAGGCCCAAAAGGCCCAATCATGACATCAATGACCCGATAATAAATTTAGAGGCCCACTACACTAGAAAATCTACGCCCAAATTTAATTAGGTCTCAAAAGGCTCAAAAATCCGTCAGAGACCCAAAACCCACCGGGAGCATACGCCCAACATACCTCTTCAATATGCTTAACGTACTGAGCTTATGGGTCATACGTGCAACGTGCAACCTAGTACGCCCAACGTATAAGTTGCTTTGCACCAAAATCCTTTAAGTGCTTAATGCATAAAGACAACTTGTCCAAATTCCAGATCTTGGTTGATTTTAAGGTCCTAAGGCATAAAGTTGACAACTTTATGCCCTGGCTTGCCATATATGATCCCAACATCCCATTCTATTCTTTAAGACATTTCATAAGATCTTAACTTATGCATGGAGCCATAGAAGTCATCAAGATAGCATTTTTATGTTATAACCAAGCCAAAGAACCTCATATCTAACCTTCCTAACCTTTGGAGTTGCTCAAACTCACAATAGAGGATTTATGGACTTAAAAGTGGACTTCTACAAAAACCCTAACTAAACTAACAAAAAAGGATTAGCAAGATGTAAGCTTTTTTACCTTCAAAAGCTCTCCAATATACTCTAGATGCATAATCCACAAGCTCTTCCCACGTTCAATGTTTGGATACCACATTCTTCTTCTTCTTGAAAATCCACTAAAATGTCCATCAAAATCACTTGTGGGCCCAAGACTCACTATCCCTTGCAAATAAATGTTTTAAGGACGAAAAGAGGCTATTGAGGCTGTTTAGGGCTTGGTTAAAATGATATAAGTGTGTTTCAATAGGGTTCATGCCATGAAATTAGGGTTTTGGTCATCAGCCTCGTACGCCCCGCGTACAAGCCCCAACCACCCGACACATATGTACGCCCAACGTATGGAGGGTCCATAATTGTCAAAAATAAAATGCTTCAAGGGCATTAACGAAATACATGGATTTTTGAATGTTATAATGGTGAGGAAGGAGGTTGTTCGGGGGGGGGGAGGAGGTTAGTCGGAAAAGAGAAGCGCTCTTGATCGTCGAAGGGAAGACGATGATGACAGAAAGAGGCGATGTACGTGTTTCTTTTTTTTAGGGCACAATTGTCCAATATGTGTTTGTTTTTCATCCGGACTTGGGTTTGTGGCTTTCTGGGAAAAACTCATCTTACTGGGAAATATGATTTTTTTTTGTCCAAATGAAACGTCTTTCCGGCCCATTCAGCCAAAAAGATATTTATGGGTCTGGGAATATGTTTATCAAACAAGACACACACACACACACACACACACACACATATATATATATATATATATATATTAATGGGTAATTGAGATGATGGATAAGTGGAGCATGCATAGAAAAAGTTAAATATCATATAAAATGGATATTAAAGGGTTATTGTATAGAAATCCTTTAAGTTTTTCAATTTTGTGCGGTTTTGTCCCTGTGACGAATTTAGGTGCAGTAATGCCTAATATTTTGGTATATTTGTTCAAATTTGCCATCCAACCATTTTTTAAGCTTCTATATAAGGTTACAGTCTATGTGGTGTTGATTGATCAACATATATAGCGATGCCGTGGTTGTCATGTTAGTGTCTTATGTTTGGAATAAAAACGAGCTTGACAAAGGAATAAACATCACCGACAAGAATCGAACTCTTGACCTCCGAGAAAAGATCGAGGTATGCGGATTTACCACCAAAATCTTTGGAGGTACAAAACTAACAAAAGTTGTAAAAATTAATGATTTTTTATGTCAATAACCCTATTAAAAATGTTAACTATTGTAAATTATAATGCATACATGGATGGTGACAAATAGACAATGTATCAAGTTACTACATTGATGGGATGCTATAATTTTGTATATTATTTTATAATTTGAATTTTGTTTGTTGCGCATTGCGGTGACGACAATGCGTTTTGTATGTTGAATTTTGACGATTGTATGGATAAAAATCAAGTATTATTGCATGATTTGTTTAAGCATGTTCGAGGATGGTCAAATGGTTGGAGTTTTACCAAGATGCTTTCATGTTTTTCATGTTGAGTGCATTGATGAGTTGTTAGGCTTACATACCACTTGGCCTATATGTTATCTTGAGGCAGTTCACATATAGCCTATTAGGGCATGTTACATATTAAGGGAACAAAATCAATATTGAGTTATTTTGGACTCCTTTTCACGATGCATTAACTCTTGTAAACGAGATAAAATATAATATATTGGAAGATAACATATAGTAGATGGATATAATAACATTTATTGTACGTTATCTAGCTATCTTTACACATCATTATATGCATTATAGGGAAACTTAAAGGTTGTTGAAATAATAATATTTTTCATATTAACATGGGTTAATTATGTTTTGTGTTACTATTACGACAATACATTGAACTCTATAACTTTAATGGATTGTAGATTATTATTCCCATTTCTTATGAAAATTTGCCATTTTTTCCTACATCGCAATAAATTTTACAAAAGTTCACTAAAACATGTTTTAACAAAAGTTCACTAAAACAAATGCAATAGTTTACAAAAGTTTTCTTAAACATGTTTTAACAAAACTACACTTAAACATATTTAAAAAAATGATTTATCTGTTTAGTTTTCTTGTTTAAGAGCAAATGACTATTAAACTCTAATTTAATGAAAATAGTGATTTTGATAGAGTAAAAACTAGAAAAGAGGAAAGGACTTGTCTGGTGTGGAGTTCATCCCATATTGCCTACTTGAAGGAATCTAAAAGTGATTATATAAACCATGCAGCTTGAAAGTTTAAAGACATGCAACCATGTTATAAGCACAAAGCGAACTATTCTTTCGCCTTTGACTAAAACATATTGTGTGCTTGTAGCATATACCAATTTTTGGAGAGTCTCTTCCTCTATCGAAGAGCTCCAACTAATCCTTTAAATATTAAAGGTTTTAGCTCTAAGAATAATCAATATATATTCATCAGTGTTTGGATATTTTGTAATTTATAAGAACTTGTGAAGTGATTAAGCCAAATCTCTCTCTATATCTATCTATCTATCTATCTATCTATCTATCTCTCTGCATTATAGATTGTTTTACCACAACCTTTTGAAATTTTGAGCTTTAGAAGGAAGGAGCTCGTGTTATTAGGATTTGCAACAAATATTACTACTTTGCATGGTTGAGGATAGAGTACTAAACTTTTATTTATTTATAAATTTTTCATTGATTAATAAGTGTTTAAAAGACTAACTATTAAATCGTATCAATATGCATGAATTGTTAGAAAGCAAGCTAAAATACTAAAAGTTTAGTAGAAAATCTTCTGAGATACATTTGAATGAGCCACTGAATTTTGTAGCGTGTAAAAAAAATCTTTGGATTTGTTTTTCCAAAATAGTTACTATAACTTAAATAACATATATATTTTATTGCTCTTATCATAAGAAACATGAAACAATAATCTAAAACATTGTTTTTTTTTCTACAAGTTTAATTTATTGGCGGCTTCAATAAAACCATTTATGTCAAACTTTTGTCACAAAATAAGCAGAAATGTGTTAGTAAATATACAATAGGGAAAATGAATTACAAGTCCAACGATGTAACATCCAAAAATTTTAAACCAAATTTTAAACTTTTCAACATAAAAACCAAATATTGTTTTTTACAAAATATTTCAATATATTATTCATCAGAGTCTCCCGGCAACAAAATCATAAAGATGAGGGGCGGTACGGTCACGTCTTTGCCTTGCCACGGTCTCCTGATGTACCTGAAACAATAAACTGAAACTGTAAGCTCGAGGACTTAGTGAGTTACCTCCAAAATATTAATACCACACCGATAAAACCATATTAATAACTAGATAACAACAATATGCATACTGGGCCTTCAGCTTGACTGGACCTCCTTGCAAGGCCTACAGTCTATCTAAATCTAATCTGAGCCTACAGTATGACTAGACCACCATGCGGTGCCCACAATCTATTCGGACCGCTCGTTGGGTATATTGGTTTTCAGCACAAACCAAGACCGCCTTGTAACAACGTGAATTTTCAAAACAAATTTTTCATTTTTTGCAAACATCAAAACCATCATTTAATATTCTGAAACCAAATGTGTAACAATGTCATCATAACAAAATACATCCCATGATCATAAAAACAGTTCCTTCGTCAGTGTGTACAAATTACGTCGGCACCTTCCCACGGTCCTCGCTAGTACCTGAAACACATAACACAACAACTGTAAGCATAAATGCTTAGTGAGTTCCCCAAAATACTACTTACGCACATACACCTTTCCAGGCCCTGACCTTCCGGTCCATGTGTCTCAGGGGACTTCCGTCCCGACTCGGTAAACCTTCCGGTCCTACCTGCGTCAACCTTACGGTCCACATCACAACGCCTTTCGGCCCATAACATATACGCCTTCCGACCCATAACATAATGTCTTCCGGCCCATATCAAGCATATCATACATAGCACATATAAACGATTTACTTATCATATACAATGCATATAACTCATAACATATCCGACCTTCCGGTTATACAATAAAAACCCTTATGGGTACAATATAGTGAGAAAACTCACCTCGTGGAAAGTCTAGAATCTCGCGCACTCACTATCTCCAAATCCCAACGGAGACTCAACCTCGCCTAATCATAACGAATATTATTTTAATTAATATAGACTTCCACAACTAGACTTTACCCCTTATCATCATTCCTTAAAGGGTAAAAGACCATTTTACCCTTCCTTGACTCAAAGTCCACATGTTAACCAAAACCCTAAAAGTAAAAAAAAGTCAACATTCCAGTACGCGGGGCGTACATCGCCAACCTAGAAATCAGGGTCTCCACCCAGTACGCTGCGCGTACTGGGAGTTACGCCCAGCGTAACCTTCAGTTCTAAACATTCTTTATTTTTGGTCTTAATCGGTTAAGCCATTACCTCAACTTCTAGATCCGGCTTTATTTAAGCATCTTTACCCATAAAGTCGAAACCTTTAAGCCTTGGCATGGATGTAAAGGCTCATACACTCCTTAACATCTTTCTATTCCAACTCAAGGATCTAGATCTCATGCATGGTTAAACATTCACGTCCAAGATTACATTTTTATGAGTCTACAACTCAATTAGACCATAAATATGATGGATCTAAGCTAATGGAGACCATTTGCTCATAAAGTCTCCACCTTTGGGACCAAAACCCTAGAAAATGGTACTTAAAGCATATCACAAGAACTATATGTCAAGATCCGAACTTTTTACCTTAGAATGAAGCTCCAACCTCTGCAAAGCACGGATCTACCCTTGAACACCAACTTCTAGCCTTCCCAATGAACTCTTCTTCTTCTTTACTACCTTGAAATGGAACCACCAAGCTTAGAACACTCACAAACGGACTTGGAACGAATAAGCACTCTCTTAGGGTTTCTTTCTGAGGGATGGTGGCTGAGGAGTCAAGCCAACACATTCCTTTTATATCCAACCAACACAATTAGGGTTTTTAGGCCTGGACCGGTTACGCCCAGCGTACCCGAGGGTGAATGCGTTTAAATGAAGCGCGCGAGTACGCTGCGCGTACTCCTTGTACGCCCAGCGTACTCGCCTAACATGCAAAACCCTAAATGGCAACAATTCAAAGATGAAGGGCTAAATAGAAGGGTACCTGGATTTCAGGCTGTTACAATTCTCCCCCACTAGAAACATACTTCGTCCCCGAAGTCTCACACTGAAAACAATTCCGGATACTGATCTTGTATCTCAGACTCGAACTCCCATGTCAGTTCGGACCCCTTCCGATGTTGCCACTGCACTTGTACCAAGGGTACTTCCTTGTTCCTCAGAACCTTAACCTTTCGATCCCTGATCGCCACTGGTCTCTCAACATAGTTCAGGCCTGCATCCACCTTAATATCATCTAATGGCACCACTGCCGACTCGTCGGTAATACATTTCCTCAACTGCGAGACATGAAAGGTGTCGTGGATCTGTCCCAACTCAGCAGGTAGATCCAACCGGTAGGCTACCCTGCCTACCCTAGCAATTACCCTAAAAGGTCCAATATATCGGGGTCCCAACTTGCCCCTCTTCCTGAATCGTATCACTCCTTTCCAAGGAGAGACCTTTAGGAGCACAAGGTCACCAACCTGAAACTCGAGCTCGGACCGACGCCTGTCCGCATAACTCTTCTGGCGACTCTGCGCGGTCAACAATCTCTGCGTGACCTGCTGTATCTGCTCGGTCGTCTGAAGTACAATCTCTGTGCTACCCATTACCCGTTGCCCCACCTCTCCCCAGCTGATGGGGGTGCGACACCTCCTCCCATACAACAGCTCAAAGGGTGGCATACCAATGCTCGAATGATGGATGTTGTTGTACAAAAACTAAGGGTAAATAGGTGTCCCAACTCCCTCCAAAATCCAAAACACATGCTCGGAGCATATCTTCAAGCGTCTGAATCGTCTGCTCGCTCTGTCCATCTATCTGCGGGTGGTATGCGGTACTGAAATGCAGCCTCGTACCCAACTCCTCATGAAACTTCTTCCAAAACCTGGAAGTAAATCGTACATCCCGATCTGAAACGATCGACATCGGAACCCCATGTCACGATACCACCTCCCTCACATATAACTCTGCCAACTTCTCCGCAGAAGAGCTCTCACTGATGGCTAGAAAATGAGCGCTCTTCGTCAATCTACCCACAATCACCCAAATTGCATCGAACCCCTCGCATTCCTTGGCAATTATGTGATAAAATCCATGGTAATTTGTTCCCACTTCCATTCGGGAATCTCCAGTGGCTACAATTTACCGTGCAGACGCTGGTGCTCGGCCTTAACCTGACGACAAGTCAGGCACCTCTCGACGAACCATGCAACATCCCTCTTCATACAGGGCCACCAATACTCCTTCTTTAGGTCCAAATACATCTTAGTAGCCCCGGGATGGATCGAGAATTTCGATCGATGCGCTTCCTCCATCAAAATAGTACGCGTACCGCCCACAAACGGTACCCAAATCCGACCCTGAAATGTCATAAGTCCCCGACCATTCGTAACGAAATCCAATACCTAACCGACAACCCGCTCCCTCTTCTGGTTTTCTGGTCTCGCAGCCTCAGCCTGGGCTCCTCAGATGGTGTCCAAAATCGGAGTCATCACCGTCAACCTCATACAAATGTCTCGGATCGGGGCGCTTTCCACCTTACGGATCAACGCATCGGCCACTACATTAGCCTTGCCCGGGTGGTACAGGATCTCACAATCATAATCCTTCACCACATCCAACCATCTCCTCTGACGCATATTCAGATTTGGTTGATCCATCAAGTACTTTAGACTCTTGTGGTCCGTGTATATGGTACACCGAACCCCATAAATATAGTGACACCAGATCTTGAGGGCAAACACCACAGCCCCCAATTCCAGGTCGTGGGTGGGATATCTCGACCCATGAGGCTTCAGCTGCCTCAAAGCATACGCTATAACGTGTCCCCTCTGCATAAGCACTGCCCCTAATCCAGATATAGATGCATCACAATATACCAAAAAATCCTCCATCCCTTCCGGGAGTGCAAGCACCGGGGCCTCGCACAATTTCTGACGAAGGGTCTCGAATGAGGACTGCTGCTCCGGACCCCATGAAAATGCAACACCCTTCTGGGTCATCTTGGTAAGTGGCATGGCGATCTTGGAGAAATCCTTGATAAACCTTCGATAATAGTCGGCCAATACCATAAAGCTCCTGATCTCAGTGGGCGATCTCGGTACTTCCCATTTCATCACTGCCTCGATCTTGGCCAGAATCGACCAATATCCCTTTCTGGTTAACAAGGTGCCCTAGGAACTGGACCTCTCGTAACCAGAAATCACACTTGGAGAATTTGGCATACAACCTCTCCGATCTCAATACTCCAAGAATCTCCCTCAAATGTTCCTCATGCTGCTCCCTAGACCTCGAATATACCAAAATATCATCAAGGAATACGATCACCGACCGACTCAACATCGGCCTACACACCGTGTTCATAAGATCCATGAACGTAGCCGGGGCATTGGTGAGCCCAAAAGGCATTACCACAAACTTGTAATGTCCATAACGAGCTCTGAATGCAGTCTTCTGAATATCTTCATCCCGAACCCTCATCTGATGATAACCCGACCTCAAGTCTATCTTAGAGAACCAAGATGCCCCCTGCAACTGATCGAACAGATCATCGATCCTAGGTAACGGATACCGGTTTTTAACCGTCAACTTGTTCAACTCCCGGTAATCGATACACATCCGGTGTGAACCATCCTTTTGTTGGGTTTTGAGCAATCTAACACTTCCTAAGTGTGCATGCAACCCTAATAAACCTTGGATCTATGTTTGTCTAAATACATGCAAAATAATAAATTTTCCAAGGTTTACAACCTATCTAACATGGCATGGGGAACATTTCAACATAAAAGAGTTAGAAGAGCTTACATACCTTTTGGTGAGTTTGGTTCTAAGGAGTTTGAGGGCCAAGCACCAATAGTGTGAATGCCTCAAATGGAATCACAAAACACCACAAACTCTTGGAAAACTTTGAGAGAGTATACACACTTGTATAAAATCGGCCACACACAAGCACACACACACTAGTTCACTAGTTTCCTCTTAGGCTCCATTTCATGCTCCATAAGCATGCTTATATAGTGTGCATGATTAGGGTGAAACCCTAATAACCCATGTCTTTTCCTTTCCAAGGATCCATGGGTTAAAATCTCCATGGATCATCCATGGACTTCCACATAAGCCTAACCCATTAACAAATGAGTATTAGCCCACACTATATAAAACAAATAGCCCATAATCTAATTAGTCTTCCTTTTAATCTCTAAATTAATTCATAATTAATTTAAGACTAAAACTAATTAAATAACGTAACTTCATATTAATATATTATAACTCATAATATATTAATAAACATATGTGTATAACTCTCATAAAATTATCCATAATAGTTTGGATGAGATGCAACCCAAATGGACCATGCCGGTTGGGTCAAGTATATACCAAATAAGTTATGGACTTAGACACCTTATCCAACAGACTCCCACTTGGATAAGTCTAATAACTGTATTTGCCTATAACTTCAGGAACCAACCAGCAATCGTAGCTCTCGAAAACTCCCTCGAACTTATGAAGACTCTGTTGAACTATGAAGCGCCATTTTAGATAAGTGATCACATAATCCTCTGTTCTCATGATATCAGCCGGACAAACACATGGAACTATGTCTTGCTTATTGTCTAGCAGTTGTTTCTCGATTTTCCGATTTGTTTGACGAAGAACTTCACTAAACACATCGGTTTAGTTCTGACCAGGCCTGGTACATGGGTCAACACAAAATCATCGAGGGGCCCAGATATCGCTTCTATTTCTAGAAGGAACATATAAACTTCGACTGATATGCTTGTTCTACTACTTATTGAATTGTACACAAAGGCACGTTTTATAACATCAAGTTACTGATGCGTTTACGTGCAATCAATGCACAACCAACTTATAGGTAACAACTCATATCTCTAGGTTTGAAGATTTATATGATATTATCATCTCACGATCACTCGAGATAAATTCCATGAAGTGATACAAGTGAGCGTGGGTTTATACCAATACTCATAACTTATGAGTACTCATGAATGTTGCAGCAACCATTGCCATGTCTAAACACCTTTAAGGCATCTACAAACCCAATTCAAGACAATCTTGATTCATAACTACTTCCGACGTATGATCGATTGTGGAGGTTTGAATAAATTAATTATTCTGGAAGTCAAAACATGCAAAACTGAAACAATAGTAAATAATTGACAATGATAGTAACACTTTACTCGTAAATAAATCACAAATTTTATTCATCATCAAACGTCGATTACATTTTACAAGTTTTAGGAAAACTATCTAATCTGTAAAACTAATATCGTCCCTCAGCCCGATGCGTCTCGCATGCTGAAAATGCTTAACCCTCGTCAGTCCCTTCGTAAGGGGATCTGCAAGATTCTCATCCGACGATATCCTCCTTGTCACAAGGAGTCCTTCTTCAATCTTGTGTCTTATGAAGTGATATTTTCTGTCAATGTGTCGAGATCTGTCATGATCTCTTGGTTCCTTGGCTAAGGTAACCGCACTATTGTTGTCACATAAAATCTTTATAGGTTCCTTAATAGCTGGTACAACTCCAAGGTCTCCGATGAAGTTCTTTAGCCATATCGCCTCCTTCGCTGCTTCACTCGCTGCTATATACTCTGATTCACAAGTCGAATCAGCCACCGTCTCCTGTTTGGAACTCTTCCAAGAAATTGCCCCTCCATTTAAGGTGAAGATCCAGCCCGACTGAGAGCGGAAATTATCCCTATCAGTCTAAAAACTAGCATCACTATACCCTAATACTCTCAAGTCATCACTACCACCAAGGGTAAGGACCCAATCCTTAGTCCTCCGCAGGTACTTGAGAATGTTCTTTACCGCTGTCCAATGAGCCTTGCCAGGGTTCCCCTGATACCTGTTGACCATGCTCAAAGCAAATGCCACATCAGGATGGGTACAAGTCATAGCATACATGATTGAGCCAACTGCGGAAGCATACGGTAATTGGTTCATCTCAGCTATCTCTGCCTCTGTACTCGGACTCTGAGTCTTACTCAGTTTGGTATTGCTTTGGATCGGTAAATCTCCTTTCTTGGAATTCTCCATGTTGAACCTTTTCAACACCTTATCCAAGTAGATACTCTGACTAAGTCCAATTAGTCTTCAACTCCTTTCTCTTAATATCCTTATCCCTAGGATATAGGCAGCCTCCCCTAGGTCCTTCATAGCAAAGCACTTCCCAAGCTAGGACTTAACCTCCTGCAAGGTTGGGATGTCATTTCCTATGAGTAGTATGTCATCCACATACAGTACCAAGAAGCTAACTATACTCCCACTAGCTCTGACATACACGCAAGACTCATCTTCGCTTCTCGAGAAGCCAAACTCTTTTACCTTCTCATCAAAACAAAGATTCCAGCTACGAGATGCTTGTTTTAATCCATAAATGGATTTCTCAAGCTTGCATACTCTATTGGGGTACTCTGCACTGACAAAACCCTCTGGCTGATTCATGTACACATCCTCAGCCAACTTTTCGTTAAGGAAAGCGGTTTTGACATCCATTTGCCATATTTCATAATCATGAAATGCTGCAATGGCTAACATAACCCTAATAGACTTAATCTTTGCTACCGGCGAGAATGTTTCATCATAATCAATACCTTGAGTTTGAGTAAAACCCTTTGCAACCAGTCGAGCCTTATAAGTATGCACTTTTCCTTCCATGTTTGTCTTCTTCTTGAAGATCCATTTGCACCCGACTGTTTTACGGCCTGGTACATGGTCAACCAAGTTCCAAACTTGATTGTCATACATGGAATGTATCTCACTGTCCATAGCCTCTTTCCATTTAGTAGACTCCGGGTCTGCCATGGCTTCCTTAACACTGTTAGGTTCATCCAAATTTACCAGTGTACTATCACTGAAGAACGTATCACCTTCCGTAGTAATATGAAAACCATAATAAAACGAAGGTGTGTTCCTAACCCGTGTAGAACGCCTTGTAGGTACAGACTCGTCAGCTGGATCAACAGGAGTTTCCTCCTCAGGTTGATTGCTAGTGTCTGAGGTTCCTTCACCAATTGATTCTTGAATTTCTTCAAGATCAATCTGCCTCCCACTATCTCCTTGGCTTATAAATTCTTTCTCGCGAAAGATCCCTCTTCGTGCTACAAAGACCACATTCTCATTGGGTCTGTATAAGAGGTAACCGAAGGATTTCTGTGGGTAGCCGATGAAAATACACCTTTCACTTCGGGGTTCAAGCTTATCATGAGTTTCACGCCTCACGAAAGCTTCGCAACCCCAAATCTTAATGTGGTCCAAATTGGGAACCTTCCCAGTCCACATCTCATGAGGTGTTTTGGTAACTTTCTTTGTAGGGACTAGATTAAGGATATGGGCGGCAGTCTCTAAGGCATACCCCCAAAAAGAGATTGGTAACAAAACTCGACTCATCATAGAGCGAACCATGTCCAACAAAGTTCGATTACGCCTCTCAGCCACACCATTCAGCTGTGGTGTCCTGGGAGGAGTCAATTGTGAGACAATCCCACACTCCTTAAGATAGTCAAGGAACTCGGTGCTAAGATACTCACCACCTCGATCGGATCGAAGCATCTTAATGTTCCTGCCCAATTGATTTTCTACTTCCTGTTTGAATTCCTTAAACCTTTCAAAGGTTTCTGACTTATGTTTGATTAAGTAGACATACCCATATCTACTAAAATCATCAATAAAAGTCACATAATACCGATTAGCATCCCTTGTGGCGGTTTTGAATGTCCCACATACATCAGTATGTATTAGGTCCAACAAACCCTCACCCCTCTCACAAGTTCTAGTGAAGGGTGATTTTGTCATCTTTCCAAGTAGACAAGATTCACAACTATCATCCGATTTAAGGTCAAATGATTCCAAGACTCCACTCTTTTGGAGTTGGCCTATGCGTTTCTTGTTTACATGTCCAAGACGACAATGCCACAATGATGCTTTATCTAGGCTAGTAGAAGAATCAATATACAACACGTTATTTCCTAAGTTGTCTACAATCGACACAGTTTCATACACACCATCACAAGGTAATGCTTTAAAATAAAACACATTATGAAAGAAAGCATTAATACCACCACATTCATTATCAAACGAAAAGGTAAAACCTTGTTTGTACAAAGCATGAAAAGAAATAATATTCCTCGCCATTTCAGACGAGTACACACATTTATTCAAATCTAATTTTAACCCATTATTAAGAAACAAAGTATAAACTCCAATCTTGGAAACAGGTGAAGCCTTCCTATTCCCCATGATTAAGTTTATCTTCCCGTGCTCCACATCCTCACTTCTTCTTAGGCATTGCAAATCAGAACATATGTGAATACCACATCCTGTATCAAGCACCCAAGAGTTAGAATATGTTGAGTAATTAGACAATATAGTGTAAATACCTGCATGGGTGCGTTTCACTTTCCCATCCTTTAGATCCTGCAAGTACTTAGGGCAGTTTCGCTTCCATTGTGCCTTTTCATGGCAATAAAAGCATTCAGCATCCTTGGGAATGGCAGAAGGAGTGACAGAACCGCTCTTGGTCTTTGATGAGGAGCCTTCAAGAGACTTTCCCTTGGTACCCTTCGAAGGGTGCTTCCTCTTCTTCCCTTTGCCTTGCCCAATAGTCAAAACAGGGGTAGATGTTGGAGTAGGAGTAGGAGAGGTAACAACCGCCTTACCCTTAAGACCGGATTCCACGGTCTTCAAGAGTCCTTGAAGCTTGCTGAGGGTAACTTCCTCCTTGTTCATATGATATGTCATTCGAAAATGATCATAACAAGAAGGCAAAGAGTGCAAAATGATGTCAATTGCCAACTCCTCAGGGATGTTAACATTCAACTTCAGCAAACGGTCCACATACCTTTGCATCTTTTGCATGTGGCCCGTGACGGATTCACCGTCCTTCATGCGGGTAGTTATTATGGAGGAGATTATTTCATACCGCTCCTGACGAGCACTCTGATGGTACCTTTCCATCAGGTCTTGGTGCATCTCAAAAGGGTAGAAATCTTCATATGACTTTTGGAGCTCGGCTGTCATCGTGGCCATCATGATACATTCCACCTTAATAGCATCTCTCTCATGAGTCCTGAATTCAGCGATCTCCTCAGGAGTAGCAGTAGACTCATCAAGTTCTTTTAACTCCTTATCGAGGACATATTCTTTGTCCTCATTATGAGTAACCATCCTGATGTTCCTAATCCAATCCATGAAGTTGGAACCATCAAAGATGACCCTCCCACAAAGATTAATGAGAGAAAAAGAACCAGTTGGGTTAGAGCCCGAAGCATTAGTGTTGGAAGACATCTGAAAGAAGATAGTAAGTTTAGATTAGATATTTAGGATCCTTAATAAGACACCCAAATGTAATATTAAAGCTAGGATCCAATCACAATATATTACACTTAGAAGAGGGATGTCGTAATCTAAGTAATAATATATTTGAAAGGTAGGTGAATGACGATTCACCAATTTCCACCACGAAAACAAAATGATTTATTAGGTTTAATTGGATTTGAAATTCCTAGATTCTTTCGAGATTCATTGAACTTTTCAATGGCATGTTTCAATCTCGATTGTGCCCTTCAAGTTTTGTGATTGGGATGCCGAGGATCACAAAACAAGGTGTGAATAACCATGCTAATTCACTTGGTACCCTTAATATTATCATCTAATCAATGTGCCGGTTAACCACACACGCTCCATTGATCTATGACAAACATTAAGTCACCCTTCGTGATCCTTACTAGTCCTAGTTAGTGTGCCGGTTAACCACACACGCTCCACCAACGACTTGGTAAGGTACAAAGTGTGAATTCCATGGACTAGAACCATGTTCACATTTTTCCTAAAATAACTAAGATTGGGAACTAAAAGAGTTTAGTTACTTTATAATATTCATTATACTTTTAATGAGGATTTAAAGTCATTGTTCTACCCGTTCGGCTAACGACCCTCCACCGATCAAGCAAGCGGTGGGTGAGAGTATACACCCATTAAGTCGCCATTTTATAGGCAACAACCTTATACCCACCTTATAGACCGGCTTCGTGAATGAGGCCTACTAACGGTAAAACAACTTATTCTTATACATATATATAATAATTAACCATTAATGTTATAAATAGTATAAGGGTTGAATTTTAACTATTAAAACTCTAAGGGTTGGAATTAAAGTTTATTAAAGTGTGTGAAACTTTACAAATTCCAAAACTTGAGGGCAATTTTTGTAACTTTGCAAAACTCTTCATTTCATAACTTATGAATTAAAGGTTCATAAAATGAAGACTCTTCATTTTCATGTAACTTATGTGTTTTAAGTGTGTGTTAAATAAGAGTGACCTTTGGAAATCCATAACTTGAGGACAAATTATGGACTCCATTAAAAATAAATGATCAAGAATTAATCATAAACAATTCAGCAAATAAATCCTATCATTTTTCTAAATTCATAAGAACATGAACATGATCATCAAAAATTCAAGAATTATATGAACACATAAAATCATGGAATTTTGATATATGCTATTGCAAATGGATTAGAACAACCATTACACCAACTAAAATAAGTTTTATAACACCAAAACAGTTTAGGGTAATGTTCCTAGTCCATTTCTAGCAGCAAAAGTTGGAAAACTGCACTCTTTCGATCCTACTCGTCGAGTGCATGAACTGACTCGACGAGTAGGTTGAAGTTTGCCTTGGACTCGTCGAGTCCCCCCAATGGACTCGGCGAGTCCACCATGCAGACAGCAACGATTTCGACTTTTTTTCACTATTTTGCATCAAGTATCAAACAAGCAAGCCTAGGCTCTGATACCACTGTTGGGTTTTGAGCAATCTAACACTTCCTAAGTGTGCATGCAACCCTAATAAACCTTGGATCTATGTTTGTCTAAATACATGCAAAATAATAAATTTCCCAAGGTTTACAACCTATCTAACATGGCATGGGGAACATTTCAACATAAAAGAGTTAGAAGAGCTTACATACCTTTTGGTGAGTTTGGTTCTAAGGAGTTTGAGGGCCAAGCACCAATAGTGTGAATGCCTCAAATGGAATCACAAAACACCACAAACTCTTGGAAAACTTTGAGAGAGTATACACACTTGTATAAAATCAGCCACACACAAGCACACACACACTAGTTCACTAGTTTCCTCTTAGGCTCCATTTCATGCTCCATAAGCATGCTTATATAGTGTGCATGGTTAGGGTGAAACCCTAATAACCCATGTCTTTTCCTTTCCAAGGATCCATGGGTGAAAAGATCCATGGATCATCCATGGACTTCCACATAAGCCTAGCCCATTAACAAATGAGTATTAGCCCACACTATATAAAACAAATAGCCCATAATCTAATTAGTCTTCCTTTTAATCTCTAAATTAATTCATAATTAATTTAAGACTAAAACTAATTAAATAACGTAACTTCATATTAATATATTATAACTCATAATATATTAATAAACATATGTGTATAACTCTCATAAAATTATCCATAATAGTTTGGATGAGATGCAACCCAAATGGACCATGCCGGTCAGGTCAAGTATATACCAAATAAGTTATGGACTTAGACACCTTATCCAACACCTTTTTCTTGACAAAAAGAATTGGCGCTCCCCAAGGTGAGCTACTCGGTCGAATAAACCCCTTTCCCAACAGCTCCTGAAGCTGTGAGGATAACTCCTGCATTTTTGGTGGAGCGAGGCGATAAGGCGCCGCTCCCGGAACCAGATCGATACGGAACTCCACTTGCCTTTCCGGAGGCACACCTGGTAGTTCTTCGGGGAACACATCCAAAAACTCGCACACTACTGGAACCTCGTCAACCGAATTTGGCCTCCCCGCGGCCACTCGAGTGTCCATCACATAGGCTATAAATCCACTGCAACCCTGCCGCAAACTCTGTCTCGCCCTGACATCCGAACAAAACGCTGACCCATACCGGGTCCCCTCGCCATACACAGTAAGCACTCCCCCACTAGGGTCTCGTATAGTCACCAGCTGTCTCTCGCAGTCAATGACTGCCCCAAACTTACTCAACCAGTCCATGCCCACGATGATGCAAACATCTCCTATCGCTATAGGAACCAAGTCTATAGGGAACTTGACACCAAAAATCTCGAGCACACATCCTCGAATCACGTCAGTGGCGTATACCGCTTTCTCATCAGCTATGGAAACCCGCAGGTCGACTCATCACCTCCCGATCAATACTGATGTGCTGGCTAAAAGCCAAAGATACAAAAGACCGACTCGCACCCGAGTCAAATAATACCAAGGCAGGTACAGAATTCACAAGAAAAGTACCTACGCACATCATAATATAAGCACAATATCTCAGCATAAAAGTAAATACATTAAAGAATACATACCAGCCACGACATCGGGCGCCGCACGGACCTCCTCCACAGTCAACTGAAAAGATCTCCCACGAGCCTTCGGAGCCTCGGCTTTCACCGGCCAAGTCTCGGTAACCCTAGCAGTAGGCGCAGATCCTTGGTGAAGCTGAGGGCACTCGGCCTTCCGATGGCCGATCTGGTTGCAATGAAAGCAAACCATAAATCCCTTGGGGCAATCCCTAGCAATGTGCCCCTCCTTTCCACACTTGTAGCAAGCACCTGATCGACATGCCCCCTCATGACCCTTGTCGTACTTTCTGCAAGTGTGGCCCTTCTGACCTCCCGTTCTCGAATCGGCGGACTTGGTTCGCTTGGCTGCCGGCTAGGACTGAGCCGGCCGCTGATCCACCCACTGAGACTCGGCCTCCTCCATGGCCGGAGTCTCCAACTCAATCTCTTTCTTCCTGGCATTTTCCTGGAGCTTAGCAAAGGTCTGGTATGACGAGTTCGATACGAACTCCCGAATATCCCTCCTCAGTACACCCAAATATCGACTCATCCGAGCCTGCTCAATGGACACCTGCTCAGGGCAGTACATCGCCCTCTCATGAAACTTCCGAGTGATCACAGTAACCAAATCATTACCCTGCTTGAGGGTTAAGAACTCCTTAACCAACCGTTCCCTCTCCACCGGGGGAACATACTCGTCTCTGAACATAGAAGTAAATCTCTCCCAAGTCACGGCTGAAATCTCCGCAAGAGTGAAGTTCGCCATCATGAACTTCCACCAATCCTTTGCTCCCAGGCGGAGCTGGTTCAAAGCGAACCGTACCCTCAGATTCTCCGGACATGAACATGTGTAGAAGTATCCCTCAATATCAGCAATCCATCTCATCGCAGCGATCGGGTCCTGCATCCCGTCAAACTTGGGTGGCTTCGCGTTGCTGAACTCCCAGAATAGCAACGAGCACCTCCCTGTGGTCTGGCAGCGGCCACAGCTGCGGTAGCTGCAGCGGCTGCGACCTCAATCACCACGGCGTACCGCTCATCAAAAGTCTCCATCAGTGTGGTCTTGATAGACCCAAACATCTTCGGAATCTCGGCCCGGATCGCCGCAGCCACCTCCTCGTCAATCATCTGATGAAGCTCCTTGTCACTCACACCACTCGTACCAGGTCTGTGGCGTGGCCCAACCATAATGCCTCTGAAATACAACATAAAAATATCAGAGACTCCATCGAGCATAATCGCACTCGATAACGCAACCATACTCGGCCTCCGATACCCAAGGATTCTTACTTTGGTTGCCCACTGACCTGGTGTCTTCAGTAGTACGGGCCCAATACTACCGACTACACTGCATCATCATTCACCCCAAATCCTCCTCCTCGAACCCCGGATCATGAGTACTCTATTCTTGCTATCCACTGGCTACCTACTCGCTCTCAAAGCATCTCATAGCAGCAGGTTCCCCTAGACTAAGGCATCACAAATTAGGCCACTATATTCCTAATATGAATACCCAGTCTACTAGCATGCGTATCATATCACAACATATCTCATAACACATATTGTAAGGGTATTTGGGGGATTTTACCGTTCGGGCGTTGGCTGACCATACACACTACTTCTCCTTTGGTTAATACGAAATCTCTTATAAATTTGTTTTATGCTTTTATTAATTAAATTTTTTCCCTCAAATCCACGGTTTGAGTTCAGTTACGCCCGAAGGTGCATCCGAATCCCTCAAACCAAGGCTCTGATACCAACTTGTAACAACGTGAATTTTCAAAACAAAATTTTCATTTTTTGCAAACATCAAAACCATCGTTTAATATTCTGAAACCAAATGTGTAACAATGTCATCATAACAAAATACATCACATGATCATAAAAACAGTTCCTTCGTCAGTGTGTACAAATCACACTGGCGCCTTCCCACGGTCCTCGCTAGTACCTGAAACACATAACACAACAACTGTAAGCATAAATGCTTAGTGAGTTCCCCAAAATACTACTTACGCACATACGCCTTTCCAGGCCCTGACCTTCCGGTCCATGTGTATCAGGGGACTTCCGTCCCGACTCGGTAAACCTTCCGGTCCTACTTGCGTCAACCTTACGGTCCACATCACAACGCCTTCCGGGCCATAACATATACGCCTTCCGGCCCATATCAAGCATATCATACATAGCACATATAAACGCTTTACTTATCATATACAATGCATATAACTCATAACATATCCGACCTTCCGGTCATACAATAAAAACCCTTCCGGGTACAGTATAGTGAGAAAACTCACCTCGTGGAAAGTCTAGAATCTCGCGCACTCGCTATCTCCAAATCCCAACGGAGACTCAACCTCGCCTAATGATAACGAATATTATTTTAATTAATATAGACTTCCACAACTAGACTCTACCCCTTATCATCATTCCTTATAGGGTAAAAGACCATTTTACCCTTCCTTGACTCAAAGTCCACATGTTGACCAAAACCCTAAAAGTCAACAAAAGTCAACATTCCAGTACGCGGGGCGTACAACTTGATGTATGCGGGGGGTACATCACCAACCCATAAATCGGGGTCTCCACCCAGTACGCTGCGCGTACTGGGAGTTACGCCCAGCGTAACCTTCAGTTCTAAACATTCTTTATTTTTGGTTTTAATCGGTTAAGCCATTACCTCAACTTCTAGATCCAGCTTTATTTAAGCATCTTTACCCATAAAGTCGAAACCTTTAAGCCTTGGAATGGCTGTAAAGGCTCCTACACTCCTTAACATCTTTCTATTCCAACTCAAGGATCTAGATCTCATGCATGGTTAAACATTCACGTCCAAGATTACATTTTTATGAGTCTACAACTTAAATAGACCAGAAATATGATGGATCTAAGCTAATGGAGACCATTTGCTCACAAAGTCTCCACCTTTGGGACCAAAACCCTAGAAAATGGTACTAAAGCATATCACAAGAACTATATGTCAAGATCCGAACTTTTTAACTTAGAATGAAGCTCCAACCTCTGCAAAGCCCGGATTTACCCTTGAACACCAACTTCTAGCCTTCCCAATGAACTCTTCTTATTCTTTACTACCTTGAAATGGCACCACCAAGCTTAGAACACTCACAAATGGACTTGGAACGAATAAGCACTCTCTTAGGGTTTCTTTCTAAGGGATGGTGGCTGAGGAGTCAAGCCAACACATTCCTTTTATAGCCAACCAACACAATTAGGGTTTTTAGGCCTGGACCGGTTACGCCCAGCGTAACCTTAGGTACGCCTAGCATACCCGAGGGTGAATGCGTTTAAATGAAGCGCGCAAGTACGCGCCGCGTACTCCTTGTACGCCCAGCGTACTCGCCTAACATGCAAAACCCTAAATGGCAACAATTCAAAGATGAAGGGCTAAATAGAAGGGTACCTGGATTTCGGGCTGTTACAACCGCCTCAACCCATCCATCAACAAATAACCATGTACATATAAGTAACATATAATGGCATATACAGATATCAGATATAACTATCTCCACAAAATACTTTCCAATGCTCCAAAACGCTCACAAGGCTTACACACACGAAATTTAGGGTTTCTGGCTCTCAAGGGGAGACAGAGGACAGTGGGAGACGCTAATGGTCCAATATACATGGTGCAAAAACCTTGAAATTTAGGGTGTCCCCTGCCACCTCCTACTTGTCGAGTCCTCTTCCCGACTCGGCGAGTCAATCATTAAATGACGTGTCTTATCTCGTTGATACTCGACGAGTCATAGCGTCGACTCGTCCAATAGGAATTAAAACATGAAATCTAAATGGGATATTAATGGTACCTGACAGTTAGGATGTTACAATTCTCCCACACTTAATTTAGACTTCATCCTCGAAGTCTGCTGTAGTGAACAACTCCGGGTAATGCTCCCGCATCTCAGCCTCCGGCTCTCATGTCCACTCAGATCCCTTCCGATGCTCCCATTGTATCTTCACCAATGGAACCTCCTTGTTTCGCAGAACTTTCACTTTCCTTTCTAAAACAACAACTGGCCTCTCAATATAATTCAGACGCTCATTAACCTGAATGTCATCTAGTGGTACCACTGCCTCCTAGTCCATAATGCGTTTTCGCAATTACGAAACGTGAAAGGTGTTGTGAATCCGACTGAGCTCATCTAGTAAATCCAACCTGTATGCCACTTTACCAACCCTGGAAACGATCCTAAACGGTCCAATATAGCGGGGACCCAACTTTCCCATTTTTCTGAAGCGAATCACGCCATTCCAGGGTGAGACCTTCAATAGTACCATGTCATCAACCTGAAACTCCAAATCTGATCGACGTCTATCAACGTAACTATTTTGTCGACTCTGGGCGATCTGCAGCCGCTGTCTGATTTGTTGGATCTTTTCGGTAGTCTGCAAAACTACCTCCATCCGACCCATCACTCTGTGTCCAACCTCACCCCAACAGATCGGAGTTCTACATCTCTGACCATACAACAACTCAAAAGGTGGGGTGCCAATACTGGAATGATAGCTGTTGTTGTAACTCTGCAAGAGTGTAACACTCAAAATCAGAAAGGCCAAGAAAGGAAAGAAAACCCTAATTCAAAGGGTCAACTCATCGAGTCTAGGGAGGAACTTGACGATTCGGAGTGGGATCCAGGGGATCGATTAAGTAACCAACTCGGCAAGTCGGCAAAGAGGACTCGACGAGTCCGGTCTGAAGAGGGGATCCTAAATTCAGGACTTTATGCACTATTTAAGCATCTCATTCTCTCCCTTAGGGTTCCTTGTAGCCACTCTTATCCAGAATATGAAACCTTAAGCCTCCATTGTTGCACATTCAAGCTTTCTTGCCATTTTGGGTGATTTGAAGGAAGAAGGTAGAAGGGAACCATTGGGGATTCAAGGAGTGGCAGTAGATCCAGAGTTTGTGGGATTTTTCAGAGCATTTGAAGGTAATGAGTCGCTACCTTCACTCTTTTGCATATAGATCAACCTTTTAGCATGAGATTTGGAGCTTTAAGGGCAAGTTTAAGAACCATTTCGAGTTAGAAGCCCAGATATGAAGTTGGTACTTCAGATCTAAGTGTATCTTGTCCTAGAGAATCATAAAGCATCAGTCTATGGGTTGATTGTAAAGCCTCCTTGTCTTAAACCCTAGTTTATAGTGTTTTGAGCCTAGATCTCCTTAGCTACACGTAAAGTTTGCCAATTTATGTGAGGAATAGGCTTTAGAAGAGTGGATCTGCATTTTGGAGTCCATGCATGACTCAAAAGCCTCTGAATGTTTGAAGGACTGAATAGACTCGACGAGTAGTATGAAGATGGAGATGAACTCGACGAGTCTGTTGAAGATTGCCTTGGACTCGACGAGTCTGTTCTTGGACTCGGCGAGTTAAGTTGCGAAACCCCAAACCCTTCGAGTTAAGACTCAGATCAGTGAGTTGAGTGGGGACTCAGTGAGTTAGACAGGTCAGGACTCGGAAATCAGTAGACTCGGTGAGTCATGGTCTGACTCGGCGAGTTGAGTTGCAAATGAAAGGGTTTCTGAGCTTATGAACTCGGCGAGTTAGTAGGCTGACTCGACGAGTAGGGTCAACCTGGAAGGTTGACTTTGACAAGAGTTGACTTAGTTGACTTTTGGAGGACTGTCAGACTAAGTGTCATATTGATATTGGTAGCACGGAGAGCCAGAGGAGCAGCGCCTCAGAGGGTTGTCGGTTAGCAACCACAGGGTTATCAACAGAGCTTAGTAGTTCAGGTGAGTTTCCTTCCAGTAGGAACGGGTCTAAGGCCATAATTTCGACCCGTTTAGCTAGCAGTAGTTTCCGGACTTCGGTGTGATGCAGTAGTTGGTATGTTTGATGCCTTTGTGGCTCATACAGGATTTATGTGTTAGGTGTTTCGGGCTATGGCCCGATGCAGTATGCAATATATGTGTTCATGCTAGTTGATATGTTTATGTTATGATATGTTCAGTTAGTTCCGGACTTCCGTCCGATGCAGGGGACAAGGTCCCAGTCAGTTTCCGGACTTCGGTCCGATGCAGGGGGCAAGGCCCTAGTTAGTCCGGACTTCGATATGATGCAGGGGACACGGTCCCAGTCAGTTACGAACTTCGGTCCGATGCAGGGGGCAAGGCCCCAGTTAGTCCGAACTTCGGTCCGATGCAGGGGACAAGGTCCCAGTTAGTTTCCAGACTTCGATCCGATGCAGGGGCAAGGCCCCAGTTAGTCCGGACCTCGGTCCGATGCACTGGGCAAGGCTAGTATGTGCTTTATATGTTATTGCATGGTATGTGGTAGTTTGGGGGAGCTCACTAAGCTTCGTGCTTACAGTTTCAGTCTTTGGTTTTAGGTACTCAGTTTTCAAAAGAGAAGCTCGGAGAGGTTGCAGTGCACACACCATAGTCAGTTAGCCTGGGAATGTTTACTTTAATAATAAGATTATGTTTTGGATTAATACTCGGAAATTATGTTATGACTTATGATGCGTTTTTTATAAATATGGTTTTAGTAATGTTTTTAAAAGAAATTTTTAGTCGTGATTTTTGGGTCGTTACAAAGAGGTGGGTGGGAATCCCAACTCCCTCCAAAATCAATAACACACGCCCTCAACATATCCTCGAGGATCTGAATGGTCTGCTCACTCTGCCCGTCGATCTGAGGTTGAAATGTTGTATCAAAGTGCAGTCACGTACCCAGTTCCTCATGGAACTTCTGCTAGAAACGGGAAGTAAACCTGACATCCCAGTCGGAAACAATTGAAACTGGCACCCCGTGCCTACATAATTGAGAAGTGAACGAAATGTTAAGTTCGTTGAGTTTTCTTAAACAGACAACATAAGTGAGTTTTTTGAACGGTTTGAAAACTTCGTTGGACTTATAAGTCATTTTCCTACAATATATCATACATCTATTTTCATAGATTTCCTTCAAATTTGAAGGCTCAAACTAATTTGTCTGGTGTTTTTTAATACTTGACACCATCTTTTTTTAGTTAGATTTAGAATTGACTGAATGTTAGGCGAAAACACTGCCTTAATCCATCATTTCCCAACATTATGTTTTTTTTCACCACACAAAATCCATCCCACAGATTCAACGCCATATATATGATCCCATACTATGGTTCATCACTGTTAATACGATTCCTACAACTTGTTCAAAAGTTTAAAAAAATATACAAACTTATGTATAGAGTATAAGTTATTTGTATAAAAGTCTTAAAGTTTGACCAACATTTGGTTTTTGTTAAATTAAGACAACATTTGCATGTAGCTTTTTTATTTTACTTTTTCCACACGGTTTTCACATTTTATCTTGTTGAATATGAAACTAACTGGACATTTTTTGCTTACCAATGCACGTAACATATTAGAAATACATGGGAAGAATGCCAAGGGTAGGGTTCAAACTTTAGACCTACGGGTTGTCGGTGATGCGTTCTCTGCTCGTTTTGAAAATAGATGGTATGGTATATATAAAATTAAGATGTATATTGTCATCTAAGAAGAAAGAATAATGACAATGGTGATGGTAGAACCATACAAAGCTTTGATAATTATTGCAGTGCTTTAAATTTACAATACATATATCAATGTTAAAGTAAATGACTTAAATACATATTTTTAAGTACGTATTCATATAATATACGCATCCATACATATAATAAAATAAAAATACATAATTTTTACTTACAAATACACAATTTTATATGTATAAATATGTATTTTGATGAAAATATATTTTAATTTTTTACAAAATATGTATTTTAAACGTGTATAAATGAATATTTTTATGCAAAAACATGTTTTTTACATAGAAGTATATATGTTTACATAAAAACATAAACTCATATCATTACATTTGAATGAGTAGTTGGATCATCTGAAGCGTTCACAATTGCTGTTGGACTTCTTTTTCCAAAGTCATGATTCTAATTTCACTAAATACATGACAATTTCAACCCATTCACATATATATTTATAAACTTATAAATTTATAAATTTATAAATTTAGTTATGTTTTATCTCTCAAACAATCAAATAATGGAAAATAAAAAAGTTTAACTAATATTTGAACTTAAAAGTAACCTATGATCCATGATGGTATATATAACATTCTAAATCGTTTTATCCAATAATATCTTTATGTATTGAGTTAAAATGAACTCAATTCTTTTTTATGAATAATTAGTATATAAAAGATTTTTACGAAAACTATACCATTATATTACATTATCGTTGTTACAATGTTTCTCAACTTACTGATTTCATTATACTTCTATTGGAAAAAAAAAATGAGGATGAGCTTTAATAAAAATTCGTATTATTAAAAACATTTACAAACCACTTAAAAAAATAAATCCAAAGCATCTTAGTTTTCAAAGTATTAAAAAAAGTTGAAGTTAGAATCATTCTTCAAAAAAAAAGAAAAAAAACACGGATTAGAAAAACTCATCAGTTTGTGCTGGAGGCAAAAATATGGAAAGAGGGGAAGGTTTGGGTGAAAGAAGTTAGAAAAAATGTGGTTTAGAGTCCATCCCACATCGGTATCTTAGAGGAAACAGAGGGGCTGGAAGTTATTATATAAACCAAGCAGCTGGAGAAAGAAAATGCACGCAGCCATGCAGTGAGCACAAAGCGAACTATTCTTTCGCCTTTTACTAAAGAATACCGTGTGCGCGCTGCCTATAGTGGCATACGCCTATTTTTGGAGAGTCTCTTCTTCTTGAGGAGCTCCAACCAATCATTAAATTTTAAGGTTTTTATCTTATCAGGTCGTTGAATATTTATTGATTATTAATTAAAAAAAGGTAAAGCGATTAAAATATTTAATATAATGTTCAGGAGTTTTTAGAAGATATTGATTTTTACCAAGATAAAGTCGAAAACATAAACGACAACTTGCTTGTCTTTTTTAGTGAAGGAAACTGAAATTAACATCTTGAAGTCCAACTACGAAACCATTTATAGATTGAAAAGGATTAAATTTACAAATATTCCTTACTTATTATACCTTTGACTCTTATATACATCGTTAACTTTTTTTTTTTTTTTTATAATTATTCAGTTATAATTAACTATTCGACTAAATCACAATATGAGCTCCAAACTAAAAGAAACTGACCCATTAAGAAGAAATTATAGGTTCTTAATTTTTAGAAACTGACTTCTATATACAAATCCAACTATTAAAAAACAAACAAACATTAAACACCCCCTTAATGTAACTTGTGACAAGAGGAGAAAGGTAGGGTACATGAGAATAATATGAGATATCAAGGAGCACTGCAGATTTGTGTTGATTACTCCATAAATGTGGAAACGATAAAATACTAACACGTTGTTCGATAAAAATGAGATTAGTAAGTGTTCGAAACAATAAGTGTCAAATCATATCAATATGCATGAATTATTAAAAGCAAAATGAACTATTGAGATACACTTACAAAATTTAGCCCTGTATAAATGAATAAGTGATTGAATAATTTAATGTGTTTTCCCCTAGATCATTGTAACTTCAAGAACAAAGATTGTAATTTTGATTCATGCACTTGTTAATGTGTCTAGTCTGAAGGTTATGTTTTATCCTTAAAAGGCCAAATAGTTAAAATAATATATATATATATATATATATATATATATATATATATATATATATATATATATATATATATATATATATATATATATATATATATATATATATATATATATATATATATATATAGGGAAGGGTTCAATTGAGAAAAAAAAAGGTTGAGAATCATTCTCAGCCAATCATTTATTTTTGCCGCAAAAGGCTCCAACGTACCGGCGGAAATGAGAAACGAATGCACATGTGTTTTCCAACATAATATATTTCCTTAAACTATGCTAATTATTACCTTAATATATACAAAAACTTAATTTTTTTCGTTTTTTATTTTATTTTTATAAGCTATTTTTATTAAAAAATGATTTTAAATATACCAAAATTCATAATTTTTTATTCTCTACAAATAGACATCAATATTGATATAGTTTTAAGATAAAATAATTTTTTTTTTTTATATTTTCAGCTATCGTTATTCATAAATGAATAACAATGCATCAGATTTTATTACAGTACATTCGTTATTCACTTATGAATAAAAAGTATAATTTTTTTTTTACAGTTTAAGTATCATTCATATATGAATATAACATATAATAAACATAGTATATTCATATTTTAATATTGGACGATGAATTCACTTGTGAATATTAACATAGTATATTCACTTGTGAATATTAGATGGTATATTCACTTATGAATATTAAATGATATTTCATATGTGAAATATTACATAGTATTACATGGTATATCACATGTGAATATTACAGAGTATATTCACTTGTGAATATTAGATGATATATTCACTTATGAATATTACATAGTATATTCACATATGAATATTACAAGGTATATACACTTATGAATATTAAAGGTATTTTGACAAATATATATAATTTTTATATGTTATTCATATATGAATAACATACAAACTTGCATATTTGTTTTGTGTTTTTAATAATCATATACTGATTCAGGTGAGAAAACATATTCATATGTGAATATAACGTGGTAATTTAGTTTATGCATTTCATCAAACAGTTGGAGTGCAAACAAGTTACTATTTTAAAAATGTTAAAAACATCAAGTTATTAATTCCAAATCATTATATACTTCCGATTTCGACTTCAGATGCGACATCCTATCTCTGATCGATTTCTCAATTTGATTTTGATTCCCGAAAATCTGATTGCGAACCTGTGAGTACCGATTCAAAGTCCCTCAATGTCGACTGTGATTGCGAGTCCAGAACTCCGATTCCAATTTCATGAACATCGAAGAAATTCCGGTTTAGTTGAAGAAATCTGGATGATTATTGAAGGTTGGAGGAAAATTTTTGATGATGAACGAACAGTTATCGAATTCTCTATAGTTACGTATTTGAGATTGAAGGTTATTATGATATGTACAAGTTTGTCACTGTGTCTTTTATGCTTAGATTAAATGAGTGACTCAGAATGATTCCTCCATTATCAACCTTTTTTATTTTCTCAATTGAACCCACCTTTCCCTCTCTCTCTCTCTCTCTCTCTATATATATATATATATATATATATATATATATATATATATATATATATATATATATCTTTACTACTTATAAAAGAAATCTAACTATTTCTATAAATAGATTGAATATAATAATATTATTTTTTTAAGACGTCCAAACTATTAAGCTTGAAGTACAACCCATTTATAATATATTAATATAAAATTTTAACCCTATCTTTTATCCCCTAAAAATCTCGTATCAAATTAATAGAAGAATTCATTTGCAAATTGAACCCGTCAATCTCAACACTTCAGCCATTTGAAGCGGTCAATGTTAACAATTTATAGAGGATCTCTTCTCTCACATTGGTAACAAGCCATCTCATAATATCTATCTTCGTAATCCCTTCAAAGTAAGAAATATACGCACATTCTCTCGAAGAACCATAACCAGTAACCAAGATAGTATAACCACCACCACTACAGCCGCTCGGCCTCCTTCCGCCTTCAACCAACCACTATCACGACTACCGCCCTTCCTCTCACCCACGATATGAACTTTCTTTTGGAACATAACATTTTTCTTTAAAAATTATCGTTAAAAGAAGCTATTTGTCCCCGCCGCTGTGCGCGGGTAACGGCTAGTATATATATATATATATATATATATATTAAACAAGCCGACTAAGTTTAACATAACCGTAATTATATCTTTAAACAAAATACAAATTTCTAAATTATTTATTTAAGAAACCAATATTTTGGAATCCAAATATAATTATTGGAGTTATTAAAAGTTATGATCATACATAAACACCCTTAGAGAAAATAATCAATTTGTGGGGGAGTCAAAAAATAAATAAATATGGAACTAGAAAAATACAATGTTTGTTGTTGTTCTAGTAGATATTTCATGTCATACTTTTATCATAGTAAAATAAAATGTTCTTTGCAGATATATAGTGGCATGCATCCATTTCAAAGAGTTCATTCTTATTATGTTGAAGTTTCCAACCAATTTTTTTAGAAGCTATTTATTTATTTAACGTAGGACTTAGATGTTGTTTCTTTTTTTATTTAACGGAGTTAACATTCTTACTTCTTTTTTTATGGCTATTCATCATATAACCAAATGAAAAAAATGTCAAAGAATTGAAAGTTGTTTGAAAACCCTCATGGTTAGCAAGAAGCAAAGCCATTATTTACAGAACTCCCAAGCAAAAGGTAACATATTCCTTTGTTGATTGTGTATATGTATATGATAGGAAGGCTCAAAGGGAATTATAAGTTTTATTATTTGATAGAAGTAAAATGCAAAACTCATGATATGTTTTGACGTGTTTTGGTACTAATGATTTTGATTTATAAAGCGTTTTAGAAAACTTTGAATTACACTCTAATCTAGATTATTTATATCGAATCAAAACTTTCACATTATTATATTTGAAAATATAACAAAATTACAAATTTACCCGTATGCGTTAATGCAATATTAAAAAGAATTTCCCCCTTCCATTTTTTTAATCAAAACAACACTTTGGTAATTTTATCCATCAGTTTCTAAAATCTAAATAATCAAAATTTATGTTGTAACCACTTCTAAAAGTGGAAGATAGGAAAAAGACGAGAGAGGAGGGAGATGGGTTTGAAACTTTGAATTAGTTTGGGAATTCATCCCACATCGCTGGCTTAGAGTAAGTAGAAAGCTTTGGAGTCATTATATAAACCAAGCAGCTGAGAAGGAAAAAGCACGCAGCCATGCAGTGAGCACAAAGCGAACTATTCTTTCGCCTTTTACTAAAGAATACCGTGTGCGCGCTGCCTATAGTGGCATACGCCTATTTTTGGAGAGTCTCTTCTTCTTGAGGAGCTCCAACCAATCTTATAAGTTCAAATTTTCAAAGGTGATACGACCCAACTATATATTTTGAATTTAATGTATTCTTCTGTTAAACTGTCCAAGTCGTTGACTATTTTTTTCATATATCAGGTTTCCTCTTTTTACCTGAAAAGTCCAAAGGAAAATAAATTGCCATGGTTTTTATCAAAAAAAATTTGTGTACAAGCTTGACTTGGATCCCCAAAGATGCTAAGGTTAAATCTACGTTGATGATCAAACCTCCTTAATTTAACAAACGGAACTGGTCATCTTACAAATGTGTTAATTTCAAGCACCAGGAACTCGTGTTATATATGTTAAATAAAAAAGTTTATGGATCAATCATGTGCTTATTATTTGTAGCGAAGTATGAAATCCAAAAAAAAAATTAACGTTTGAACTCCAACGTTTGAACTCTAAATCAACTATTCTATGAAGTCTAGATGTGTATTTGTATTTTATTTGTTCCTACATATAATTGCTCTCGTAATACATAGATTAGTCCGAAAAAAAAAGTGATAGACAAAAAAGAAAAAGGACTCAAATCCAAAACCACATTCGTACAAATACTAAAAAAAAAAAGGAATTGTGCATATATCATCTCATGAGAGCACTTTCTGGACCTCAGCTGTAACATCTTGTGGATGTTTTTCTGCGTGAAGGTTTGCAACAATGTTTTTCTTCTTGTAATAATCAATAACCTTAATTCAAATCAAACACAAACACAAAAATTATAAGTTATATTTACACGTATAATTGACACTATATATATATTAATTGAAGACAATGAGACATACTGGCTCAGTCTGTTTATGGAATGCTTCGAGTCTTGACTTTAGCACAGCTGCTGTGTCGTCTTTCCGTTGAATCAAAGGCTCTCCAGTCACCTTCAACACACACAAAAATAATTCAAAAACCATAAATAAAAAACAAAATTCAATGAAGCTGATTACTAAATTATATAAATAAATAAATAAATCTGACATACATCATCTACGCCAGGAACTTTAGGGGGTGCAAATTTTGAGTGATAACTCCGACCACTTGAAGGATGGATCCAACGGCCAGTAATCCTCTCCTCTAAGATTGCATCATCTATTGCAAAGTTTAGCACTTTGTCAACTTTCACCCCTCTACTTTCAAGCATCTCATCAAGCTATTATAACATAACACACAATTAAAATATCACATTCAAGAATCTTGATTGATGTTAATAAAAAAAAAAAAAAAAAAACCTTTTCTGCCTGGACCACTGTTCTTGGGAATCCATCAAGAATGAAACCTTTTTGACATGAAGGTTTGTTGATAGCTTCATCAATTATCCCAACTACTAAGTCATCAGAAACCAGTTGTCCCTATTAAACACATAGGAATTTAGGGTGTGATGTGAGTACAAACTACAAAGTACAAACAAGTATATATAGTAAAGTAAAAAACATACATTGTCCATAGCCTCTTTTGCTTTGATTCCAAGAGGGGTTTTTGCAGCAACAGCAGCTCTTAGCATATCACCTGTTGCCAGGTGGCATAGACAGTATTCATCCTTGATTATTGGTGACTGGGTGCCTTTACCAGATCCAGGGGGTCCTACACAAGATGAAAAAACATATCTTAATTGTCATGGAAAACGTATAATGAATCAAGGATCTGCAATTGAGACACTATTTACTTAGAATAATAAGAATGAATGTGTCACGTAATTCACATTAATCTTGATGCAAAATACATGCAAAAGTTGTAATAAATGTTGATCTGTTATATAATTGCCTATGATTCCACTAAGCTCTAAAAGTTGACACTAACCCTACCTAGTCGCTATTATGATTAGTTGATTACTCCTCCTGTAAACAATATAGGAAGCAAATAGAATGCTAAAAGAATGTTTCTGCAATCTCCTATAATAACCAAATTTTCTAACTAAACCAAATCCAAAATCAAGTACTTATAACCTCACGTTTAGGGGGAAAAAATCATATTTGCTGCATTTCTGCGCAGCAATACGATAAAGTCAAAAAGAAAACACAAAAACTCATAGCAAACAGAATCCCAAATGAACGTTTCTGCAATTCTCTAACCGAATCAAATCCCTGATAACGTCCTGTTTAGGAAATTGGCATATGTTAAATGCGCAGCATGTTCGACATAGCAATCCGATGAATTAAAAAAAATAAAAATTCCTAAAAGAGAACCTTCTGTTGACTAAATCGCATCGGATCTGAGCAAATTAACAAGACAAACACTTTGTGAAACAAAATTCAGGCGGAAACGCTTATATATAGAGAAAAAATGGACATGCAAACAAGAGGTTACCGACGAGAATGAGGCGTTTGTCAGGTTTGGTAGAGCATTTCATACGACGAAGCAGCTCCGTCATTAGATCTACCGACTGAAAATCCTCCAAATTCAACGCCGTTGAACTTGCCATAGCCACCTGTAGGGGTCTTTGCTCTCAAAATCTTCAAAACAAATTGATCAGTAATAGTTCTTGAGAGCTTCTTCGTCTGCTTTGTGAGTCTGTGAGGACTTTTGAGATATGCTTCGATTTAAGTCCCACAAAAGTGTACCAACACATTTCCTTGTTTACCCTCCGTATGAATAAACTGATTATCTAATGGTCACAAAATCAAATAAATCAAATGGTAATTCATCTTTAAAAAATATTAATAAGTTGATTAAAAATAAGTTGTCATTTTTTTAAATGAAAATTAACAATATATAATGATGTTTCCATTTCATCTATTAATATCTCAGCTTATTATTACAATTTCAAAAGCATACCAACATATTATAATGAGTATTCCTTTCAAATTTATATATTACCGAGGTAGAGCGCAAGATTTCATCTTAGGAGTGATACGATAGTAGAAAAAAAAAATCAAAAATTACACTGCGTGCAGACAAGTCAAACATTGTCGGTGCCACCATGAAACCCTATATAAAGTTGTCCCTGATTATAATTCAAGCAAATATAAGTGATAATGCTTACTTTTTTTTATATCAACCTAAAATAAGCAAGATAAATATCACGACACAAAACAACCAATAACTTTTTAAAAAATGAATATTTACGTAAATCTGAAAGGTAAATGAAAATATAATAGTTTTTTGTATATATAAACAAAATGTAAGGATTTTTTCTAATTACAGGTAAATAAATTGTTGGGTTTTTCTGTATTTTATTGTTATTATTATTATTAGAAAAAAAATATCAATAATTTTTTTGTGTTGTACAAAGTTTGTTCAAAATTATACGGAGTACAAACATACCAATAATTGAGTTTAAAATTATTATTAATATCATTTATTTTTTGTAATAATAATAAAAATTAGGTAATAATTGACAGAAGTTCTAAACATACCAATGATATTGAAAAGGAACCAAATTTCACGGGTTTACAAGACAATCAAAAGGAATCAAATTTCAACTTATAAAATGAAATGAATCGAATGACAATATGAATCATCCAGTAAATTTATTATTTATTAAACTGCAATAAAAAAAATTCTTCAAACCAACACACCATTCTATTAAAGTCCCTTATATTAACAATGGATAGTTTTTACATTGACCAAGTATTGTTTTTTTTTTTTTTTTTTTATAGCTTTAATATATTTTTTGGATGTTATATGTTGGTAACACTTACCAAATATTATATTTTGACTTTTTTTGTTCGTTAGGTGTTTAATAATCATGAAATTTTAAGAGAGTATGTGCATAAATGTGACATGGTGTCTTGGTATTAGACCTGATAAAACATGACACGGCACGAAAACCCGACACGAAATTAGCGGGTTCGGATCAGAGATTTCGACACGTTTATGTAAACGGGTTAACACAACACAACACGATAATTAAACGGATAGGGTTAGAGTCAAGACTTTCAACTCGAAGATGACTCAAATATGACCCGTTTAATTATATATTATTTATAATAAATTTCATATTTTTATAAATATATTATATGTTATAAACTTGTATTTATTCAAATTTTAAAGGTTACTTAATTTTGGTCATTCTCATCACCTATCACTTTTGCTCGTGAACTTTAATTCTTTTTATTTTTTCTTCTAAACTTACTATAAATGTTGTCATTTCATCTCATAACTCCAGTGTTTCACTTTTTCCTTCTTGCCTCTATTACTCCTACATTCCAACCTTTAAAATATTTCAACCTGACATGACACAACATATTTACAAGGTTTAAACCTTAACCCGAAACCCGACACGAAAATAAATGGGTTGACACGGCACGACACGATAATTAAACGGGTCGAGTTAGGGTCAAGCTCTTTCAACCCGTTAAATGTCTTGACACAACACGAACTCGACACGACACGTTTGTCAGATCTACTTTGTATTATTAATAAATGAAGATAAACTATACACAATGTTGTGATTATTAATTTGCAATTTGTCTCACTCAATTTCTAACATTTTCATTGGCTAAAAGTTGTATTATATTATTTCATTTCTTCACCTTGATTACAATATTTTACAAATTTTAACAGTCATCACTTCCGGTTAGTAATACAAACTAATTAATCGATTAACAGTATAACCAAACATTAAACTAACTTACTAACTTATCAGTACACTCTGCTTATTTCATCATCGTTTGCACTCATGTATCAACATTTTCATTTCCCTTAACCTTATTCATTTAATAAAAAAAAAAAAAAAAGTAAAAGATGCAACAATTTTAAAAGTTGGGTTAATGTTATTGTAACACCTGTTATTTATAAATAAATTGATGAATGTTTAGTAGCCCTAAAATCCGTAATTATACATGCAGGGTGTTGGTTTCGAGGAGTTAATTGGCATAATTTAGAAGTTGAGGGTTAAAAGTATAAGTTTCAGACTCAGTTTATAATTATTTATGAAGACAGGGGCTCCGTGGTAATTATTTGGATTTAATTTAAGAGGAAATGAGGTGGAAGGGCTGATTATGTCATAATTAAGATAGTGGAGGTTGTTTTAGTAAAATCTGGACTTAATTTGTAAAGGAATTGAAGGGGCAGAGTTTAAATGGTATATTATAGACTTCTTTTGAAAGGAATTTATGGAGGAGGGGCCGAAACTATCATTATGGAAAAGATATGATGAGGGACCGGGTATATAGCTTCCTTACCCATCAAACCCTAACCCTAAGCCCCTTATGATGCAGCCGTCACTCGCACCCCCTTTATGCCTCCCAACCATTGGTCGCCACCCATTCTCCCTTGCTCCTCCAACCACCGAGCCTTCGTTGTGTCTCTCCGGTGCTGCTGAAGACGGAGACCATCGCGTAATGTTGCCATTCAATCGGTAACGGATGGAAGTGGGTTGCAGTCGCCACCTGTGACAACCCGAAATTTCTCCCATTATTTTAACCCACCTCCGTTAATAAAATATATTTTTTATTTAAAATTTTCCGTCAACTTTTTGGGTTAAGTATATTAACTAAGGTTATAGTTATAATTACATATGAGTCGGAAAACCAAAAATCGCGTGAAAAACCTTCAAATCTTTGAAAATCACCGAGTTCACGCCCAAAACGAGTTTATGGTCGTAAACTCTGTTTACGGTCAGTGCCAGGTAGACCCCACACCCCCACCCTCATTTCAACCTTCTTGGCCGAAATACCCATTTTCTCTCTCTAAACCTCTTGACCGTAAACTCCATAAAACTCTTCTTTCACCCAAAAAACGCTGGAAATCGTCATTTGGGTAGGGCTGTGCAAAAAACCGCACAAACCGCCCACACCGCACCAAACCGCACCGCATAATGCGGTTTAGAATTTCGCGGTGCGGTGCGGTTTGCGGTTCATCATTTTATCAAACCGCACTATGCGGTGTGGTTTGCGGTTTGTATTTATAAAACTGCGGTTCAAACCGCACCGCACCGCATGTTATATATATATATATATATATATATATATATATATATATATATATATATATATTTTCTTTTTTTTTTGTTATAACTTCAAATCACGATTTAGAAATGATGTATATAAATATATTTCTTACAATAACCAAATATCTATAACGTAACATTAAATCACTATTAGATCAAGATCTCATGGTTTACAAGAATATATAAATTATAACGACAATATAAAGCAATAACAATGATACTTACAAAACTATAGTAACATGAGTCACAATTTATTAAAAACGATTTAACTCGAAAATTGTATTTGTTTTTATAAAATGAAAGCAATCATTTTTTTAACCCGATCAGGTTTTTAGTTTTTTGATAGATTCAATGTTAAACAACACATCAAACCGCACAAACCGCAACTAAACCGCATAAACCGCCCGCATCAAACCGCCCCGCATCATGCGGTTTTGAACATCTGTGGTGCGGTTTGCGGTTTCTAAAATATTCAAACCGCATATGCGGTGCGGTTTGCAGTTTTGACTCAAAATCGCACCAAACCGCACCGCGCACACCCCTACATTTGGGGCCGTTTGGGAGCCTCTGGAACACTTTTTAGTCGAAAACCAACACTCTTGTTCTTGATTTTACGACCGTAATCCCCCAGAACTTCAAAAGCCGCAAACCTAGTTCACGGCCGTAAACCCTGTTCACGACCGTAAACCCGATTCTCGACCGTAAACTCCATTCACAATTGTAAACTCCATATACGGCCGTAAACAACTCTTTCGTGGGGAAAAGCCTGTTTTCCTCGATCAAACCAAGTTCCGGTAACATTCCTTAACCAAAATCAAGTGTTTATCTAACACTTTATCTAACGAAATCACTAATTTAGATACATATATGTATTTATGTGATATTAGGATTCCGTTAAGTGCAACGTACATCAACTCAAGGATTGTATAGTTCAATCATTTGCATCCAACCAACTGTGAGTTCATACCCCTACGATTTTATAAGTTTTTATAACGTTTTTAGGGGGAATACAAGCCAAACATAAAGGTTTTCACAAGTTAAAAACCGATGCAATAACAACGATTTTACCTCAAACTTTTAGATAATTTATCTATTTTGTAATATACGGAGCATAAGGGATGCTTTCTAAAGAAAATTGCATAGTTTTCAAAACAATACATGAACATAACATATCAGTCAAACTATAATATGTATAGTTTGGGAAATTCATTATCGGTTTTACAGGTTCAAACACATAAACTATGGCAGATTTAGTTTATCCATATTACATTCAGATAACAAGAGTATCTTACTAAATAATTATTTTGCGTATAACTATTTATACTCTACACCGTATACAAACGATTTCAAACACGAGAACAACAGAACAACACGTAAACTAGTTAATACAAGATTATGAGACACCTCTTCATTGTACCCTTCGGGGTACTAGCAAATCCTCTACATTTAGTATAGCTAGAGTCTCCTGGAGGGAGAGCGTAAAATTTGTGAATATATCTATTCGGGATTAACAATCCCACACCTGAACTGTTAGCTACAGTTAGGCAGGCATGCCAGGGGTGACAAATTTTGTAACATACGACACCTGAAGAAACGTCGTGGAGGTCATCAGTCACATTAACATGGCTATACGAACTCACAATAGTATTACTAACCTTTGTTTACGGGATTTTACTTCTTCAATAGCTTTATTTTAATTAATAAGAATACTTACATACTGCACAAGAGGGTATTCCAGGGACACAACCTTTGGTTTTATTTTAAATAATAAAACTACCTTACAAAGTGGTGATAACCATGGTTTTCAACAGAACATACATCATTTACTGGTGGTAACCAGGGTTTTCAAACGTAACACACATCACTTACTGGTTGTAGCCAGGGCTTTCAAACGTAATACATTTTACTTACTAGTGATCGACCAGGGTTTCGATACAAACGACGGTTTACTTATAATGAAAAGAAATCATTTGTACAAATTCAGTGACTAGTTTTCAATACAAAAACATGCTTATGAACTCACCAGCTTTATGCTGATAAGTTTTCAAAATCGCTTGTATTCTCAGGATAACGATAGACAGGTATCATTGCCAAGTTTTGGAGAAGACGGAGCATTTTGGAGTCTCCTCTTTATCTTTTGCTACTTTTGATGTATACAAACTATGTTTTCAAACAGATGTAAATATTCATATTGTAATGTAATGGTTGTGTTTACTTTGATTGCTACGATACAAATTGTTGTGATACTACGCATGAAATCACCCGCCCCCGAACGTTTCCGCCGTCCGTTCTGACGGTTCGGGGGTGTGACACCACCTCCAGCCGTTAGATCCCGTTGTTGCCTGTCATTCGCCATCGAGATACCACGACATCGCCGTTGTTGTTTCCCAGTCGGACGCTATGCGCATTTCTTGCCTCCATATTCGCTGTCGTCGTTCGTTGCTGCTACGTCATCGTCTTCTTCGTTTCTCCCCGCTAGCCACCACCTTTAGCCACCGTTGTGGCCATAGAGTGGTTGTTGCCGTCACACACGCCACCAATGGTGGTTGTATTCAGAATCTCGAGCAGGGTCTGCGGTCTGTGTTGATCGATTGGAAAAAAAGAGGGCGGAACCACCGATACCACCGCGAGGTGGTGGCTGTCACCGTGAAACGGCTGCTGTCGTCGTCGTATGCCACCAAGAGGGTGGCTGAGTGATTTCAATCGGAAGAATGGGTGGGTGTGTTTCTATTTTCCTTGGTGGGTTTGTGTGTATAGTGTAGCTTGGCTGGAAAACAGAGAACCACCACCACCAGCTACCACAAGGTGGTTGTGTGAGTGTATGTGTATGTGTGTGTTTGTTATTGAGATTCGGGTTTTAAAATGTAATTAGCAAAAAAATAATGAAAAGAACCCAAAACCACCACCGTAAGGTGGTGGTTGCCGCCACCGGCCGCCATGTCGGGTGGCAGTGTGCTTGCCTCGTTGAGCTTGATTCATTTGGGGTGCTTGAAACCCTAATGGGCCTTGTATGCCCTAATGGACCCAATGAAGCTTAATGGACCTAAAAGCCCAAGCATGTGACTAATGGGCTTAATGATATTCTAGTTGGCCTAATAGGCCCAATAAATCCCTAATTGATCTAAAGGCCCAGCAAATTAATAAATGGGCTAGTATTTGGGTTGAAACCCCTAATTAGGGTTTGGAAAACCCTAATTCCAATAAAACCCAAATTTTGAGAATTTATCGGGACACACACGGTATTTATTTAATAACTTAAAATATTAAATAATAATCATTGGCAGAAATTAATCTAAGCAATATTGGACTTAATGGATTAAGTCCTTAGCGGATTAAGTCCTTAGTAAGTTAAGTCCTTAATGGGTTAAGTGAGAAACACTTAACCCTAAGCGTCATTTTATGTGAAACCCTAATTTCACTTGGGCCTTGAGTTGGATCTTTCCATTGGGTTTTGGTAAGTGGATTATTAATGGGTCATCCAAGAATAATCTTATGGAATAGAATATGTTGATGGGCTTAGGGTAAGACCCATATGAGGGTTTGGGCTTAATTTGGAAAATTAGGCCATAAATGGGCCATAGTTTGGGCCTTTGTGATTATGAGACATTGGGCCATTAAAAATACCAACTGATGGATTGTACTTTTGGTTGAGCCTTAAAATGAGACCATGCAAAGGTTTGGGCCCAATTTGGAAAATTTAGCCATATGTTGGGCTCTGATTCATAGTTGAATTTGGGCCTATGGATTGGGCCTTGGGCTTGAATAAAGCCAACCTTGGGGTAGTGTAGTGGTTATCCAAGTATGTATTTATGATTATGTGTTGGGACCAAATTATTAATTGGGTGTTATTTTGGTGTTGACAGTTCGGGAATTTGTCATCCAGCAGCTGGGGTTGAGTCTGCGGGACTTCAGCAATGTATGGTTGAGTATGTGGGACTTTAGCAGTGTGAGGTGAGTTACCTTCCAGTATGGGTGGGTCTAAGGCGCCAATGTCGACCCACCAATAGGTGATTATGTTTGAGATGATTGTCTTTGTGATAATTATCCGGTTGCCATTATTTGATATGCTTATTATGCTGGGATGCTATGAGATATGTGTTACTAGTAGTAGGGGTGCAATAGTCCCCAGTTACCGGTTGAAATATACCGAAGATGGTTACCGGTTGAAAGATACCGAAGTTTTCTTTACTTCTATTTTCTTTTTTGTATCAATTTTAAGGCCTAAATTGTCATCAGTGGTGTTTTTACATTTGGGTTGACTTGATACATCGCTATCTTTCAATTGAAGTTCCTGATAACAAAGAAAAAATGGAAATTTTTTAATAAGTTTAGTTACAAAGTTACAAACTACATAAGGTCTATTTTTTTATTAGATTAAACTGTTTTTAGTACCTTAAGAGCATCAAGATCGTTGCTTCCTTCGACTTCTTTAGTGAAGGAGTCGATGGAATTCCCATTTTGGATTATCTGTCTCATGCAATGAAAATGAAAGGTGTATTCGTTCTGAAAAAGAGAATATGGGCGAGTATGTGTGTACATGAGTCCTGCTTAGAGAGAGAATGAGCGAACAACATATGATGAATGAAAGCAAGATCAAAATCGATAGTTTCTTTTTTCGTTGTGAGTTTGCTTATCTCACAGGAAAATAAGGACAATCGGAAGTGGAGTAACCTGAGCAAGTTGGAATCGAGAAAGAGGGAAGGCGAAAAATCGGTACATGATCAATGATGGTGGTGGTGAGAATCAGGTTAGGGTTCTTCAGTCTTGACATCTGATTTGGGAACTAATCTTCAAACAATATGTATCAGAGATGAGATGAAACTGGGTGATACTGTGAAATCGATACCCAATCCAAATTTGTTAGTGTCGGTAGGAAAATGAAGCATCAGAACTATTGGAAGTTGTCCTGCGATCCTTTGCATGAGGTAGAAGATGTGGTGGTCCAATCATATGTTTATACAAGAAATAGAACACAGTGAGGCGGAGGCTTGGAGGCGGGTAGGGAATGGAGAGGTAGAGTCAATGAGGTAGAGGGAGAGACGGTGGTGGATTTCTAACATAATTGTCAATGGGCGGTGGGTTGTTGAGGTGATAACATGCAGATGCCAGCAAGCACACAGACCTGACTGCACGTGTAATCCACTGTCTAAAAATAACATTAAAAAAAAACCATCCAAACCAAAAAAGGAAAAAAAAAAAGGTCCAATAGCAACAATTTACTGTTACTTGAGGAGCTAAAAATTAATATTAATACAAATATAAATGGTCAACAGTAAAATTAATAGAGTTTAACTAAGATTTAAACAAGTTCGTTGAAAGTCATCCAATATATATTTAACCTTTTAAGGTGTTTTATTCACATACTATATTGTTATTGTAACTACATAGTTGTCATAATAATGTGTAACAAGTTGATTGCCCCTGCAATAAGAAAGACAACAACAACAACAAAAGAATGTTTCAAATCAACTTGCCGACCTATCCCTTTTGCAAACATCAATATGGAATTTATTAAAAGTAAACATTTTCGACTACTTTAATGTAAAAGGTAAAGACATAATTTTCTTTTTAAGTTTTATCATATGCACTTTATTTAAACCAACCACATGAGTAAATAAAAAAAGAAAACGGAAGGTAGGAAGGCGCATCGCAAAAATGTAGTTTGGGACTATATTCCCCATCGCCTGCTTGAAGAAAACATAAGGCTTGGATCCATTATATAAACAAAGCAGATGGGAGAAGGAAAGCCAAGCAGCCACGCAGTGAACACAAAGCGAACTATTCTTTCGCCTTTTACTAAAGAATACCGTGTGTTCATTGCATCAAGTGGCATACGTATATTTTTGGAGAGTCCCTTTTAAATAAGGGCTCCAACCAATCTCAAAGTTAAAAGTTGTGAAATGTAAGTGCGATTCATATAGAAATTTCTGATTATATAAACCTTAGAATGCAACAAAAACTATTTATGCGATTCATATAAAAAAATGAACTGATCAACTCATGAACATTGCACGTTGTTTGAATTTCTGATTAAAAATGAAGTGATAGCTCACCGACACAATTCACAAAGGTGTTGAATTCAAGATGTTTGGATATCGTAAACACCTTTTCCGGTTATACACTCTAATCAAATAATTTATCAAGCTTATACTTGTACATTAAAAATCAAGATCAATTAAGTTATCTTCATACAAATTTAGTCACACTATTCACACAAATCATTAATAACGGTTAAAATAGCAAAATATAGTTCACCAAGTTGGTCATTTTGCATTGTTATCTTGTATTATCCCAAATGAGCCGTGTATGTTGGTGAATCTTATTAGCAATAGGCAAAAATATGTAATTGATCATGTTCCAATTTGAACATGTGGACAAGTTAAGTAAATATTAAAGAAAAACTTAATCTCTATTCTAATAAATGAATAGTTTTAATATTTTTTTTGCGAAATATCACTCTAATACAACCCATCATTAATATTATGTCATGTGTAATGTAGATATATTAGACAACTAATTTCAAAATTTAAATTTACATTTTCTAATTACATATTAAATTTGAAGTTATAATAACTTTAAATTTTTGATATATCTCTTAATTAATAATTTATTTAAAATGACTTATTTAAAATAATTGATTAATAATTATAATTTTTTTATTATAAAAGTTTAATTAATTTTATAAATGTAGTTCCCACGAGTTATAAACTAGTATATTATATAACTTGAAACGGGTCAACTTATGTTTGGTTGGCCAAAACGCTTTTTGTCTAATCCAAATATATATATTTTTTTATTTTTTATTTTTTATTTTTTTTTGTAAACAATTAGTGTCAAATATGATTACAAAAAGTATACTGCCAATAATAACTTAACTTTTAGATTAATTCTTTTTTAATGTTATATATATATATATATATATATATATATATATATATTATAAAAACAAATTAGATTGGTTTTAATAAGGCTGTCAAGATCGGGATCCTACCTAAGATCGTTTTTAGGTTTGCAAGATCAGGATCGAGATCCTAAGATCCCACAAAATAAAATATAATTTTAATTCATAATATTTACTCATGAAAAATATTTAAAACATTTAATTTTTTGTTCAAAAGCTATAAAACTTCAAAATATTAGTCATAAGTTACAATAAAAAATGATAAATAGTAGATTGGTAAAGGATAAAAGACATAAAGTGGTAAAAAAAATTCATTTGCAAAAATAAAATAAAATAAGGGAAGGTAGGATCGGATCGGATCTCGATCCTACGATCTTACGATCCTACCCCAAATACGATCCACTTACAATCCGAATCGTTTTTCATACCTACGATCACACGATCCTACGATCAAGATCGCAATTTTAATAACCATGAGTTTTAAGGTTAAAAGTATAATTAAGTATTTTTTTTATTTCCAAATGCACATTTTCATTCACCAATAGACTGTAAAAGATAATTTTACAACATAAAGGTATTTCACAATTTACCACGGTGGGTGTCTTTCATTTTATTAGTTAAAATGATGATCAACTTGTCAAATGGATCAATTTATTTTGGTCGATTTTATAATCATATAAATGATGTTTGAATAGTTGTACCGAAAGACATGTAGAAATGAATAAAAATAAAATAAAAGATCGGGTTAGACTTGAAGCAAAAGTTCGAAGGAATTAAGTCCCTAAAAATGTTGTTTGTAGGTAGGGTCGTAAGGATGTCAAAACACCTGTAACGGTGGTTTGAGGGGGTGTGGTATAAGGAATTCGAGGGAAGAAAACGTGAAAAGAGGGATTTCAGAAGCTGAGACAATAAATAACCATTTAATCTGTCATCTAACATAGATGTGAGATAAGAAAACATATAAGTTGTGTTTATTTGATTGATGTGGAAAAAATGACATTTATGATCGAACCATTTGAAGGTGTGTATTGAAAACTTTGATTGGTTATCACAAAAATAATTATTAAAGAAAACTATGGTTTATATGTCAAAACAATAAGCATCAGATTACTGAATACTGATACAAAAAGTAAAACCTTATTACATATATATTTACACCGAGGTTTAAAGTAACATGATGAAAGGCTTTTACAGTTTTAGTTTTACTCTTATTAGTGGAATACCTTATTTTGAATATCCGATATCCCCTAATTACTTTCTGAAAATGCATTTCCAAACACTTGTGTATAAAAAGAAAACCAAGATGAATTCAAGGTAAAAGAAAGGGAAAAAGGCCAAAGAGGAGAAATTGAATTGAAGTATGGGGTTCATCCCACATCGTTAGCTTAGAAGAAACAAAAGGCTTCCAAGTGATTATATAAACCAAGCAGCTAGAGAAGGAAAAAGCACGCAGCCATGCAGTGAGCACAAAGCGAACTATTCTTTCGCCTTTTACTAAAGAATACCGTGTGCGCGCTGCCTATAGTGGCATACGACTATTTTTGGAGAGTCTCCTCTTTTAGAGGAGCTCCAACCAATCAAAGTTAAAATTTATTTTGTTTACCAAATAATACTCATCAAACTTTCTATTACACATAATTTAAAATATTTTCTTTTACTTAACCAATTACAAACTACAGATTATTTGTCATATTAGTCGCAAACCTCGTACTTCAATAAGCAAAAGTACTGTAATTGCCTACACTTGTAAAGTCAGGTTTGGTTGCCTAAAACATTTTGTCTAACTTTCTCCTTGTATACATTATACAATTAGTGTTTAAATGTGATCACAAACTATATTATTAAAAATGTTAAATATATTGAAAAACTTTGCATAACAATTTAGCTATTTTTCTTATTATAACAACTAAACCCGTTAAAAATAAAACATAACTAATAAACGAGTCAGAAATCACCATCTCTACCACTGATATAAGTTAAAACATACAACTGATAAATTCTTTAGCTAGAAAAAAAGGTGCTCAAATAGTCTCCTAAAAACAATAATATACTTGTCAACTAAAATATGCAACATATTAAGAACCAACTCTAATGGTCACTTTTATGGCTTTTTTACTAGTTGTACAACCCATTGCAAATCCTTTTTACCATTTGAATGTTTTTTTGTTTTTTATGGCTTCTGCCACTTGGAAATCTCTAACTACTTAGTCCTTTTATTTAATTTCTACATTTAATAAAAGTTTATCTAACACCATACTTTTATTTACGTGGTAAACCTTTATCATTTTATTAAATATACAAGATAAAAATGAATGGATTCAAGCAGGTTTGTCATAATAGATGAGTATAATTAGTTCGTTAAATATGCCGTGCACTTAAAAAAGGACAATGTAGATGAGGATTGAGGAGCTTTATAAGACATTTAAGATAGATGAGTATAAATTAGTTGATTTTAAGAAAAAGCTTTTAAAAAGGTTGATCTGTTGAAGAATGTGTTAAATGTAGAAATCATTTGAAATGTTAACCATGGGAGATCGATGTTATAATTGGAAACCAGTTACCTTATGCCATGACACTGATTTAAAATTTAAATGCTTATTTATGCAACAATGTTATAGTGATACATGGTTTCATATTTTGGATCTACAAAGTTGTAGAGCAATTTAGGGGCGAAATCAAGATTCATATTAAACACAAGTTGTACACATCAAAGCCTTTTTCATCACAGGGACAAAATATGAAACTCATGAGGTATCTGTAAGGTGTGTCTTGGAATGCAAAAATCATTGATAAGGCAAACTATGATTCTCAGTGTATATATAGAAGCTAATTAATAAGCATCACGTTACTGAAAAAGAAGTAAAACAATATTAACTATTTACAGTTACACCTTGATTTAACGTAATATGAAAATGAAAGACGTCTAGTCTAGTTTCATAAAACTTGATTTTTTCTCGAAGTTGTCTTTTTGTCATATTTTTTTTATATTGATTTTGTCTATAAACAAAATTTATCCTTTGGTTTTGTATCTACTTCCCTCACTAAAAATGTGTGTTTATCGACAGCCTCAAAGAAAAAACACAGTTTGAATTTTTCTTGATTCTCGATGAAGGTGACGGTGGTTTGTTTTAGATGGCAGAAGGTGGTAGAGATGGTGGCTTCGATGGCAGCAATATGTGGGTTCGATGGTGGTGAGGTGAGTACAGTTTTAATGGTGATGGCAAGCAGCAGGTGAAGATCTTGGGTTGGATTGAAACTAAGAAGGCAGCAGAGGTAAGTTTACTTGTTTATTTTTCTTTCTTTTGTTCTAGTTAGTTGCAGGTCTAGACGAAGATGACGATGAACAGTTACAGTTCTACATATTAAATTAATAAAAATGGAATAGTATCACGGGTAATCTAGGTTTACCGGATATACTAGAAACATCACACGTGGAAAATAATAATGGTTAAATATTACACAAAAATAATGGAAGGTTTTTTTTAAGCATGGGATATAATACATATATGGTTTTTCTGGGAATTTCCCTTTCAGAAAAGCAAAAACGAATTCAATGTAAGAAGAAAGAGAAAAGACCAAAAAGGATAGAAACTTGGGATGGGGTTCATCCCACATCGCCAGCTTAGAGTAAATACAAGGTTTGGAAATCATTATATAAACCAAGCAGCATTGATGATGTAAAGGCACGCAGCCATGCAGTGAACACAAAGCGAACTATTCTTTCGCCTTTTACTAAAGAATACCGTGTGTTCGCTGTATTCAGTGGCATACTCTAATTTTTGGAGAGTCTCTTCTTATTGAAGGGCTCCAACAAATCAAAGTACAAAATTTTAAGATTTTTATTGTTTTGTATAGAAATCTTTTTTTAAACTAACATCTCTTTGTTAGGTACTTTTTACTTATATTTGAAGGATTGTATCAGAAAAGTGTTGTCACAAATGAAATCGGTCGTAGAAACAGATTTCTATACAATGCAATAAAAATAAGACAGCATCAGAAAAATCGATGATGTTGGCGAAAGGATCAATCTTATTCGTTATTCTGCACCTATGATTTTGTGTTGGGAGCAAATAACATGTCTTTACAAAAATCATAACATGTCTTTTTCCAGCATCAAATCTAAAGTGTAGAGTCTCAAGTAGTCACAAAGATACAAATACCTTGTTAATTTTAAAGTATAAAACACCTTTTTAAGCTTATATAAATACTCCCACGGAAATAATTTATCAATTATATGTACTCAATACTTTTAGAACCATATCAATTATTGTTCATCAAGTTGTTCATCCCATGGTCATGTTGTCCCAAATCGCTATCTCTGCTACTAATATAATAATAAAAAAAAAAACATACAACTCATAAATGCTTCTTTTAGAAAAAAAAAAAAAACATACCCAAATAAAATAGTCTTCTAAAAGCAATAATATTACCATAATCAACCCAAAATCTAAAAGCTTCAAAACACATTTATTCAAAATGTTAAATCCCCACAAAAATCTCTAAATTCAACAACAAACGAAAGCAAAAGACCAAATAGATTTTAAATTTTCCCAAGCTCCTTTTCAAGCATAGCCCTGACCCTCATAGGCAGCCCATACAACTTTATAAAGCCAGCAGCATCAGCCTGATCATAAATCTGTCCGCTTTCAAACGAAGAAATATCCTCTCTATACAAACTAAACGGGCTCTTCCTGCTAGCCACAATAACCGAACCTTTATACAACTTAAGAGTCACCGAGCCCGAGGTCGTTTTGGTAATATTCTCCATAAACGCATCCATGGACTCACGGAGCGGGTCGAACCACCGACCCGCGTACACCAACTCAGCGTATTTGAGTGCCATCATGTCTTTGAATTGGATGGCTTCTCGATCCAGTGTGAGGGACTCGAGTTCACGACATGCTGCGGCTAAGATGGTCCCACCGGGTGTCTCGTAGACCCCACGGCTTTTCATTCCGACCAGACGGTTCTCCACCATGTCGATTCGACCGATTCCGTGACGCCCACCCATGTCGTTGAGTTGGGATAGGAGAGTCGCAGGGGAAAGTTCGATTCCGTTGATGGAAACCGGGATTCCGGAGATGATTCCTATCTCCAGGTACCTAATAGCATTACAAAGTTAGGAAAACAATTTATAATTTTATTGTACACATGAAAATCTAAATTTAGAAAGAAAAAGAAAATGTTACTCGGGTTTGTCAGGGGCATCTTCGGGGTCAACAGACATCATGTACATATCCTTCTTGGGTTCATTTGCAGGGTCTTCCAAGATGTCTCCCTTCAACAAATAAAAATCAAATCAAGATTCTTTTTTTTCTTTTGGACACACATATATATAAAAAATAAAAAAAAATATAAATATACCTCATGACTGAGATGCCAAAGGTTTCTGTCTCTACTATAGATGGATTTCTTTGTGACTGGAACAGGGACATTGTGTTTCTTGGCATATTCAATTGCATCTTCTCTCCCTGTTATGTCCCATTCTCTCCAAGGAGCCACAACTTGGAGATCAGGATTCAGAGCAAAAAATGTCAGCTCAAAACGCACCTGTAAAATATTATAAAATTTAATACCATGTCTTTAGTGTAAAAAAGAAAACCATAATCTTAAACATGCCTGATCATTTCCCTTTCCTGTGCATCCATGGGCAACTGCATCAGCTCCGACTTCTTTTGCCACATCAACCATAGCCTGTAAATGTTCATTACAACATTTTTTTCAAATTTTTGATAACAATTTACCTATTTACCCATTAACTACTCTTGGTTAACCTTTGCAATAACGGGTCGAGCCATTGAAGTTCCCAATAAGTACTTTCTCTCGTATACAGCTCCAGCTCTCAAACAAGGGAATACATAATCTTTCACAAATTCTTCTGTCAAATCTTTAACAACCAGTTGACATGCTCCACTAGCCTTAGCTTTTGTTTCCAGACCTTCCAATTCTGATATCCCCTACACAATGTAGAAATCATTGAAAATGTGAACGCTTGTTTAGCTGATATTGTGTTAATCAACAGTTTTTTGATTTCTTTACACTAGCCACTATGCCTTGCCAGGTTTTATGATTTTAGACAAAAACTAGATATGTAGATGCATAAACAAGCATCATATATGGAATATTCTGTCAAAATTAGGTCAGAGTAGAGTTCTATTTCTGCATTTAAGCAAGGATAACACTTTTCTTGCCAATCAGAAGCAAGGTATTATTGTTTAAAAGCAAAATCAAACCAACTGATTACCAAATACACTAAATAACTTACTTGGCCAACATCTGCAGTAAAGCAGACAACCTCACATCCATAATTCTCCCTGCAACATTTTTAGCAAGTTACTAGAAGAAATCGGATGTAATCTATGAACCAAAAAGAGCAATGTTAAAAACCTACAAGAAAAAAAACTTTAGAACTTAACAGAAATCTCAAATTTGTCTATCAAGATTGGATCAATTCTATTAGTATTAACAATGGGTTAAGTAAGGAATCCTGAACTGGATGTCTGTTGTAAAATGTAATGTAATGTACCTTAGCCAAGGAACAATGACTGAGGTATCCAAGCCACCACTATAAGCTAACACAACTTTGTTCAATTTGCCACGAAGACCCCTTTCTTTAGTTCCACTTGATGCATCTGTTTCCTTATCACTGGCCAAAACTGCTTGAATTCCTGTCCATCAACCACATTCCTTATATTAAGCAATTTAACACCATAAAATATCAATGAAATAGACAGGGTTTGCTCAAGAACAAAGCAACATTTTGAAGGGGTGTTTGGAAGTGTGTTTACAATCTAATTGTGGCGATTAGAGACTTTGAATCAGATCCAAATAATTAATTTATTAAAATTTGGGGTGGTTAGGCGATTTTACGTTTATCTCAATGGTTACAACAGTTTACCACAAAATACGACTATTTGAATCAAATCCAAACAACCCTAGTACAAATATTCTTAGTTCACTCTTCTTAATCTCACACGATGATCAAATTCTCTACGTGTAGGTTTAGAAGATGCCAAAACGACATAGTTAGTGAAGTGATTAAGCTAAAATACCTTGATTTTTACAGGCCTGAGAAAGATTCCTAGTGTTATGATGAACAAATGCAACTCCACCAAACTCACTTGATTTAGCCCCTAATTTACACTCTATCATAAAACAAAAAGACATTTCACAAACTGGTATTGTCCATATCGAAACAACTACTAGAAAAAAAGACTACCCCGATTTGGAACAGGAACAAGGGGTTTTGCTGCAGATGTTGTGACCTGCAAGTGAGCCATGGTCAACGGCGTATCTCCTTAGCTAGCTAGCACGCACGCACGCAAACTTATCGGACAGTTTGTAGTGACGACTAGGGTTTATACAAAAATAGGGTTTAAACCATTTATTAAAACTTAACCGTTTCGGATTTGAAGGTGGGTGGGTGGGCTTTGTAATTTGTAACTTCTCTTATTGGGCCTCCATTTTCTCTTGACGGAGTAACTGCTCGTACTTTCTATGACATTTTTTTTTTGGTTGGTTTCTCATGCTTTCAACAAATCAAAAAATACGGATTAAATGATATATTTGTCAATCATGAAGATGTATTTTCCTTGTAATTTGACAATGACAAAGGTTTACAACATGCTTTTGAGAAGGGTCTTTGGAGTATAAAAGATACTCCCATTGTCTATTGAGACAATGGGATTTGGAAACCTTTCTCAAATTGACAACCCATGATAGGGTTCCGGTTTGGTCAACTTTCCAATAAGGACGCAGTGCTAAAAAGCTTGGAAACCCATTCCAGGTTGATTCTTATACAACATTTAGATGTGAATTTGCTGCAGGTTTATGCTTTGCTTATTTATTGAAATGTAAAATGTTGTTTTTTTTCCCTATTTCTTCTACTTTGGTGCTTTTGGGCTTGGGCGAATCATTTGTTGTGCTTTAATATATTTTACACGAGTCTTGTTTTCTTTTACCAATAAAATAAAATAAAATACAAATGAAAGTTTAAGTTATCGGTTTTTTTTTAATATATTTAGGTCGTATATAAGAACAATCCGCTTAATTTGTTTGGTAAATAAGAATCCACAACGACGTTATCATATTAATAATAGGGTTGGCTTAAGAAAGCAATATTTTATTTAACTTTAAACATGTGTATATATTTGACAATAGTCGAGTATTATTGTATCAAACCAAAATGAAAACGGAGGATATGATTGAAGAAAATCAAACAGTTTTCTACCAAACGACCTGAGCCACACTTTTTATTTTATTTTATCCTTGTACTAATAAATAGAAGTTGAATCAAATAAATAAATAAAGATATAGATATAGATATGCACAAGATTGATTGATTGACTGACTGATTGATATAACTTTTATTCCTATCCAGTAGTAGTTGGTGTCAAATAAATAAACCAAAAAAGACAAAAAGAGATGGAGATGGAGATGGGGGGTAAAGAAACAAAACAAAAGCTGAGGATGATTATGATGATGCCAACCTTTTATGCCAACCATCTCACAGAGACCGAGACCACTCACTACTTGAGAGAGAGAGAGAGAGAATATTTTTTAAGTTAAAAAAGAAAAAAAGAAAGAAAGAAAGAAAGAGCCTCTTCCTCCTCCTCCTATACTTGATGATGATTGTACAAAGGAACATGAGTAGAATGTAGTATTATTTTATCACATGAAGTAGCTGAGAGGCTTCTTTCTTCTTGATCCTCCTTCTCCATACAGCTCGTTCCATTGCACGAGCTCATTCATGTTTACCGACTCGGAAGACACGCTCGCACAAACCTATCATCCACAATCAACAATATATATATATATATATATATATTATTACGGTATATTTTAATTAATAACCATGTCCATATCAATCAACTTCTTCTCACCAAATCTATTTATTATCTCTAACATAATTAACAAACCCTACCTGTTCATGTGCAAATTTAAAGTCGTCCAGGTTCAAAGCCCGGATATCAGAACTCTCGCTTAGAGCTGGGGCCGGTTTGCCTTCTGCTATAGCTGCAGCATGCTCCTGAATCATTTCATCCAATCCATATCAATCCATCCACAAAAACTAAGTTCTAAAAAAATACCTAAAATACTGTATTTACCAACCTTTTTCTCCTTTTCGATGATTTCTCTAATCGGACAATGAGCCGCAGTTACACATAGATTCTGCAATGCAATATAAAATAAAACATCATCGCCTTCGGACATTATTAATTTTTAATTAAATAAAAAAAGACAACAACAAACCTTTAGGTCACTTCCAGAGTATCCCTCGGTCATGCTAGCCACTGCATCCAAATCTATATCAGGAGATAAATCCTCTTTTGCCAGTATTACCTTTAAGATCTTTGCTCTATTCGCTGCGTCTGGTAAATTCACCATCAATCTAAGACACATTACATTAAATTAATCAATATTTTATATATTAAAAAAAAAAATGCATTATGATCAAGATTATTTATTACCTACGGGGGAGCCTTCTAATAACAGCCTCATCGAGGTCAAAAGGTCTATTTGTGGCTGCAAGTACAAGAACCCTCTCTGTATCTTTTGTGCGCAGACCATCCCAATTCACCATAAACTCATTCTTCATCTTCCTCATTGCTTCATGCTCCCCTGGATTCTCCCTCCTCCCCAACATACTATCCACCTATGTTATGTTATGTTATGTTGTAAATACAAATTAATACTATATATTATACACTACTTTCAATTACTCTAAAATCACACAAACAAACAAACTTACTTCGTCCACAAACACAACACTTGGAGAAATCTTGCTAGCCAGCGTAAACACAGCCTTCACGTACTTTTCACCCTCACCGAACCACTATTAACAAACAAAAAAAAAAAACTCACATCACATATCCAATTCCAATCCATATATGCTTTAATTAATCATCAAGTCATTGGTTTCTAAATCTAAATAATAGTATTAGGCTATTAGCATTACCTTTGATGTGATGCTTGACATGGATATATTTATGAAGTTGGCACCAGCTTCCGTCGCCACAGCCTTAGCAAGCATAGTCTTTCCAGTTCCAGGAGGCCCAAACAGAAGGATACCCTTGCATGGCTGTAATTTTAAAAACATTCATAATAATAATTCCCTAAAATATATTAAAAGAAAAGAAAAATGAAAACCTTGGTTAATTGGCCCTTGCAGAAAAGTTCGGGTCTTTGTAGAGGAAGCATCACCAGCTCCTTCAACGTGTCTTTAACTTTTTCCAATGCTCCAATATCATCAAATGTTACTCCAATGTCACTAGGAGGAATCACATCCGCTAGAAGCCTTTTCTCAAACTCATTTTCCGTTACAACATCCTATCAATACAAATCAAAAACTGTCAGCAAATTTCATATAAACCCTTGAACCATCAAGTAACATCCATCACCTTGAGAGATTTCTTCAAGCTCTTGGATTCATTCTGAATTGCTTGGAGAATTTCAATACCGTATTGTATGCTGCCAAATTAACAATTACATACTTTACTACACTTCCCAACAAAAAACATTATAACCACAAACTTATTTACTGTTTACTCATAATAAAACTGCACTCACATTTCTTCAGACATATTAACAACACACTTACAATTTCTTAACATGAAACTTGTAAGCATTTTACAGTTTCAAGTTATATATTGGGTTGCTATTATGTGTAGAAAATAAAATACATTGGTCCTTTTGGTAGAAAATAGAAATAGTAATACATACCAACACCACAATTTGCTCAAAAAAACATATATAGGAAAACAGAAGACTGAGATTAAAGTAAGTGAGTTTTAGATAGGGTACCTCTCGTTTGAGAGAGCAAGTCTTGCCTCTGGTTCAGCTTGTGCGTGTTGCATTAGATGATGGCTTAGAGCCCATCCAACAACCTTCTCAGCACCTTCAATATAAATTATAATATGCCAAAACATTTATTTAAATAATAATTCACTTGAAAGACTCTCAAAATAAACCTTTACATTCACATACCTTCGTTTGTAAGCAACTGATCCTTGATGCATAACGTCTCAAGCCCATCACATTCTAAACCAGTCCTATTAAGAACCTGTCATGATATTGATAGATCCATTTTTTTAGAAAGAAAGAAAAAAAAAACATGTAGATGTAGCATTCATTAGTAATTGATTAGGAATGAGCTCACATTACGTAGATTGTTGAGATTTCCCTTCATCTTTAAGGTTTCAGAATCACGATCCAATTGCTGTTTCCAACTGGCAAGGAGGTTCTCATCCTGAGGCATGTGAATGGCCACTTTATTTGGAAAAAGTCTGGTTAAAAGCTTAGTAGCCTTTGGAACCTCCTTCCCCCTTTCATGTAGTCTCCCAAAACTATCCTGAATATTATATTATATATAAACATCATGCTCAAAACCATTACATGAATGCCCTTAATTATCTTACCTTATTAATTATTATTATATAAATAATCTTCAAGTAAAGAAAATAGAGGCAGAACAAGTCCTCACCGGAAAAGCCAGGTCAAGAAGAGCTGTTTGGTTGCTGCCAAATTTTGTAAAAAGCAAACCACCAGGATGTGACTGCAACAAAAGCAAACAAACTGCAATTACTAAAAACATATATTAACAACATAAAAGGAATTGGACTAAAAATTTACCTTTTCTTTGCGACTATCTGTATGAGTTTGTGAACCAATAACAACAACATTGTCTGGTAGCTTTTCAAGCCTGGTTTTAAATGTTGAATATGATTCTGAGCTCCCAACAATCGACTTCTCTGCATCTTTCATGAACAAAATAAAAGGAACATTCCTACTCTCACTGGTTACAACCTGCAGCAACAATCCATTCATTATCTACCCTTATAAAATAGAGGAATGATAATAATATTTGGGGGCCAATTGCCAAACCATATACCTCAAACAAAGTGGTAATGAGTAATTTATCCAGATCTTCAACCCCAGTTGAATCCAATCGAAGCTCATTAGCAGAGCAGAAGTATCCATAACCCCCATCACAAAGTCCACCAAGGTCAACCCCATCAGTGATGACTTTATCAAACTTTACACCAATTTTTGAGAGAGAATTGTCTTCAAAAGGTAGCAGAACCCTCCCACGAGCTCCAGCAGTAGGACCCCTTCAGTTTAGGTCAACAAAACAACCAAAACTTTAACTAGGAAACAAACAGAAGACTTGTATTGTAGCACATGAAAACCAGATTGTACCTTGAAGAAGAGTATATGGCTCCTGAAGTAGGACCTATATATTTCACTCTGTCACCTACACATTTGTAGTTAAACAGGAATAAGAAAAGATTAAGCAATTAGAAGATAGTGAGTGCACAATGCATACCCAATTTGAATGTGGGGGTTTTAGAGGTTCCTGCAACTGGAGGGACAAAGTCGACCTCCATTTTTTGTTGTGGCTCAGAAACACTTTCATTCCCCGGAGCATCCAATTCACTAGGGCTGGTGCTTGGCTTAGTGCTTCCTTCTTTCAATAGCTCCGCTTTCAGTGATAAACCCTAAAACACAAATCCACCAAATGACTTCTCCTTTCTAAACTTAATAACCATTTTGGCACCATAATAATAATGATGAAATCTTACACCCAGAAACGAATGGCTATCGAATATAAGCAATTTGGCACCATAATAATGAGCAAGTGCCTTTGCTAGCATCTCTTGATAAATTTCAGATCCTGAAAAGGAGGATTAAAACTCAGAAGGAAAATTCATAGTAGCAACGATCCAAACTCCAAACATGTATACAATGCAAGCAATAGCAATATAGTTTCATTAATTTGCTTGTTATAGCATCCTACTTTCGTAATAAGAATTTTTTTTAAGTAGAATGCTATAATTGGTGGATTTTTCAAATGTATAAAAAGAAAGGAAAAGGCAGAATGCTATAACTGGTGATGTTTCAAAGCACAATGCTGTAATAAACAGATGTGAAAGTAGGATGCTATAATAGACAGATAAATGACAGTATGTTGGCTGTTTTTGCATAAGTTAGGATCTCAATGATCTTTCTTTTCTAAAACATTTGCAGAAGCTACAATAATGAAACTAGTAGTGAAGATCTACATAATAAACAGATTAATGTAAAGCAGTTATAAATGGGCTTTAATGGAAAATTCATGGTTTCTATTTGATGCCAAACTGTGAAGAAGCATAATTTAAGACATACCTGCAGGCCCAGAAAGCAAGATTCTAGGATTCACAGTTGGTAGATCAGAAGCATATTTAACTTGGTCTCTATGCTTCAAATGTATATAAGAAGCTGCAATAAGAACATTTTTTGTGTTCTCACTGCATAAAAAAGTAGAAAAGACATAAGAAAAACATGGCCAGATCCTTTAATAGCATGACAAATGATCGATTGAGTATAAAAAACCTTAAATAATAAGGGAAGTCATCAAAAGAAACTCCAACTTCCTTCCCATCAATAATCCCTGCAAATATCTCTTCCTTCAACATTGCAGATCTTACAGACATCCCTGGAACCGGAGGCAGTGAATCCCTTGCTTCCAATACCTGTGGAAAAGAAAATATATTTTCCCTTATGTTAAAATCACTAACTAGAAGATGATGTCAGCAGTCAGCAGTTGGGAAATAATATTAATTAGGCACAGAAAGCTTTACATTTCCTGTTTCAACAATACTAGGATCTAGATTGCTGCCAAGTGGCGTGATCTTGCTGGTAGCTCCAATTTCAGATGCACTATCATTGCCAGTATTTGTAGCTGAATTCACTTCTAGACCATCAATCTCATCATCATGATTAAGAGCAGTTTGAGCAGCAGGCTTCAAACGAGATAAATCTGCTCTAAGATTTGAAAGAGATGCCAAAATCGAAGCACCTGCAACTGCTGATGGGTCCCCTGCACGTCTTTCAGTATGCAGTGTTTTGGGTGTATGTGTTTTTAACAAGAAATCGCTTGTTAGCTGCTGGAAAATCTATTGGAAGGAAGATTAAGGAAGAAAAATAATAATAATAGTATTAACAAAGTAACAAACAGTGGAAAGGAAAGGAAGGGATACATAAGCATGAGTCCCAGGAGGACCAAAAGCAACTTCATCTCCTGAATTCAAAACATGGTTTGTACCCTTCTTAATAGTCTTCCCATTTATATGCACAGATCCCTTGCTTCCTTTGCTTTCAAGCACAGCAGAACCACCTTCGAGCTGATCATGTCGACAAACAGTAAGTATTCATACTGCAAGTAGACAATATGGAGTTCATCTCCAAGAATCCCCTATAAACTTCTGTTTGTGCTTATTGCTTAATGTGAAATGTGAAATGTGAATCCCTACCTAAACTGGAAGCATCAAATATCACTTAGTAGTTTGTTAGTAAGTACCTCATCAGGCTTGATAGTGCAAAGAATAGCGCTTATATCCTTGATGGAAAGATTAGCATTCTTGTTTGATCCAACTAAAAAGTTTGTTGTATAAACAGTCATTGTTTGGTTCTGCCAAAAAGAAACAATACATTTCAGCTTTATGTAGCCTTTTGCTGAAATAAAGAGGAAGGATTCATACTAACCGATGGACTCTGAGCAAGAAGCCTGCACCAAGGTGTGGCCATCTCACAGCTCTGATTTTGCTGCTTCCATGAAGAGAATGAACTTCTCAGCTTCTCCCCTAAAATGGGCACTGATGCTTCATAGCAACCAATAAAAACCCTCAGCATTAAGTGGTTAAGCCCTTTCCAATAAAAAATATCAAAGAAGAAGAAACTTTTTCTCTTCAATACTAATGTCTAATACTCATAACAAGCATATCTCAACAAGTGCCCAAAAGCCCCATTAGACTTCTGTGGGTAAACAAATTTATATAGAAAGTTAAGCACACATGTTGACTTCTGCACTCAATGGAATGTGTGCTAATCCTAAACCCTGATGTGTTCTGTACCTACACTATTGTTTAGTTGATCATTTTCATCATGAATTTCAGACCATGAGATATGGTTCTTAACAGCTACAAACCCAACAGATTTGATTTAACAATGCAGAAAGGCTAACATTTTAGTAAACAACTTGCCTTGAGCGATCGGAGTGACGACGGATGCAGCCGGAGCCGCCTCCGGCTTCCCAGCACTAACAGCCTCGCCTTCGGCGCTTCCATCTTTCCGTTGATAACTTGCTGCGGCATTTTCAGGTGGATCCAGCGCCGTTGGCGAACTAAATTCTTTCGAATTGTCTACCACCGGCTGTTGCAAAGGTTCCTGCGGCGTCGATTTCTCCGATGCACCACCATTATCAGCCTATGAACATAAAATAAAATCAAGGCTCAATCAAGACGGGTGAAATTCGAGAAACGACGAGGAAAAGTGCGTGAAACTACGGGGGGTAGAGCATTTGGGACCTTTTGGCGTTTGGGGGACGGGGGTTTCTGTTCGGAAGACGATGATCGTTTGTTGTTGCTGTTGTTGTTTGATATAGATCCGCTGCGACGCGTTGACACCATATCTTTGTGCTTCTTTGTTGTCTTCTTCGTCGTCTTCGTCCTCTCCGAGAGAGAGAAACAGAGCGAGAGAGAAAGAGTCTAAAGAGGGAGAGAGATAGAGAGAGAAACCGAATGAGACGAAGGGAATGAGAGAGAGAGAGAGAGAGAGAGAGAGAGAGAAAGAGAGAGAGCAAATATTGTTTCCTCAAAAAGGAAAAAATAAAAAAGATTTCTGTAAGCAAATTTTAAGTAGTAGACGTTAGATTTACTAAATTTGTTAATCTTACACTTTGCGTATCCAAAGTTTCGAGATTTAATTTTATGCCCTCATTGTTTGATTGTGGAAAAATGATTTAACAGGGTAACTACCTCTTATTCGTGTTCATATATTAGCAACTTCGTCTTTTTTATACATAATAAAACAATTAACTTGTTTTAACTGTTTAAATTACACCAATATTACCGGCTAATATTTGTTTTAACCGGTAACTCAAAGGGAAAATGACTTAGGAGGATAACTATCTTTTATCCGTGTTCACATATTGACAATTTCTTATTTTTTTATACATAAGAAAGCAACTAACTTATTTTAACTGTGTAACATCCCAAAAATCATGACCAAATTTTTTTTTTTTTTAATTTAATACTAAAACCATAATTATCAAACTATTAATTTAATACTCCGGCATCAGGCCCCGCCTGGCATCGAGCCCCGCTCGGTATACAGATATGTCTCTCTTAGGCCCCGCCTGTCTCCGGGGCCCGTCCGCTAAACACATACAATCCTATAACATGCTAACACATAAAGAAACATATTCTACTGTATCCTTGTCCTAAGAAACATACTCTGGTAATAATGAGATACAGAACATCGTTCGTACTCAGCTAGTGATGAGATACGAGAGCTCGCCCACACTCACCTCTTTACTAGGCACATACAAGTATCACACATACAACAAGTATAATCTAACATGAAAACATTCCTCAGGCACCCGCCCGACATCAGACCTTGGTCAGGAATAACATACTAGCAAACAATGTCTATGGCTAACCCCCGAGTCATCCTACTCATAGACTACATGGGTTGGCATTATGGCCTTAGACCCATTCACACAGTGAGGAGACTCATCCCAAAAATCACGAACGATGTTTTGTATCTCATTATTACCACAATATGTTTTTAGGACAGGGGTACAATAGAGTATGTTTCATTATGTGTTAGCATGTTATAGGATTGTATGTGTTTAGCGGGCGGGCCCCGGAGACAGGCGGGGCCTAAGAGAGACATATATGTATACCGAGCGGGGTTCGATGCCAGGCGGGGCCTGATGTCGGGCGGGGCCCGATGCCGGAGTATTAAATTAATGGTTTGACAAATATGGTTTTAGTATTAAATTAAAAAGAATTTTTTTGGTCATGATTTTTGGGATGTTACACAGTTAAAACAAGTTAGTTGCTTTCTTATGTACAAAAAAAAAAAGTTGCCAATATGTGAACACGGATAAGAGGTAGTTACCCTCCGTAGTCATTTTCCCTTTGAGTTACCGGTTAAAACATGTATTAGCCGGTAATATTGGTATAATTTAAACAGTTAAAACAAGTTAGTTGATTTATTATGTACAAAAAAATAAGTTGTCAATATGTGAACACGGATAAGAGGTAGTTACCCTCCTAAGTCATTATCCCTATGATTTTCTTTAAAAGGGTTATTTGTCTAATTGTTGTACGTGGGTGGCATCTGGATGTATGTCCTTTGAAATGTTATTTGATTATTGTGATTTCAAGTGATAGTAATTAGAGATGTACATAGGTCAAAATCATATTTGGCTAAACTGGAACAAGAGTAAATCAAAGATTGATTCGGCTACAATAATATTTAAATGTGAGAGCTAGTTTTCTAAAAACTCTAAGAATTGGAATAAATATAGTTTTAAAGCTATACAACCAAATGTAATGGGTCTATATTTGATTTTATGATCCATCAATATTAATCGAGTTATGCACATCATTCGTAATAATCAAATTTACAATTTGGAATAAATATATTTTGTTACTAATTACTTGATTATTTAGATATCATACAACCAACTTTGATTAATCACATTCATACAATATATATGTAATTAACATAAAACTACATATATATCTCTTAATTCAACATATGATTTGGAAAATGTTGGCCTGATGGCATAAACTTAGAATTGAAAAAAAAAATCACTAAGTCAGAAGCCTTGCACCTGATAATAGTTTAAATAGTTTGGATGTGTCGATGGAAGTGTTCTTAAACGATCTTAAACATTGATAAAAGTCTTTGATACATTGAAGATCCCAAAAATATTATCGATTGTAATGTATAAATACTTTTAAAAGAGAAGTGTGAATAATGAAGATGTAATGACAACACTATTTGGGGATGATGTTACATGGGAACTTGAAGGATATGTTCATGTCAAATACCGACATCTTATCATTTAAGTGATTATTGAAGAGAAGTCTTATTTTGAGGATGGACAAAATGTAGCATCCACAAATATTTGTCAGGCAGTGTATTCCAAGTCTTAATTTTTTGGTAAATAGTTGAATTTGTATGTGTATGAAGTATAAACATTTTAGATACTATTCAATATGTAAGTATAATGGATTTGGATTGATATAAAGGTTATGAATTAAAAGAATTTGATATTGAATGGAAATATAAGTTCTTTATATTGAGAAATTAAGCATAGGTACATAGAAAATGGGATAACTACAACATTATGCTAACATTCGTAATAGTATACATATGATCTTTATAATATTGGTTATCAATGGTGGTATATACTATTAAAACTGATATGGTCATGTGGAGTTTATTGTGATTATATGTCAAAACACACGAGAATGTTGTCTAAGGTAATAGATATATGTTTGTTTATTATGTTTATCCATGTTCATTTATATTTGTTTATTTTAGTTTGTTCATAATCATTCGTTTATGTTTGTTATTTATTTTCATACATGTTTGTATATTTATGTTTATTAACGAACATGAACAAAGTAATTTCTTAAAGGAAAGAAAACGAATAAGATAAGTTGTTTGTTATGTATTCGCATTCGTTTGTTTATTCTGTTAAATTTGAATTAACGAACATGAACAAACAATAGTTCATTTTAATTCGGTTCATTTATAATTCTATATATTTTAATGCAAAAATCAACAAATATCGAAAAAGTTCACCACAATTTAAAATAGAGTTTTCATACAAACATTAATTTATATGAATTTTTTACTTAAAAAACATGGACATTAAAATTTTAGATTTAAGGTTATGTTCGGAATACTAGCTAAAAAATTAGTTATTTAGTGATAAAAATAACATTTGGTCAAATGTATGTGATAAGCTAACTGAAAAATATAAATTTATATAAAATAGCATATGTATAAATAATATGTATATTTATTGTGAAAAATAAAATTATGTGTTGTGTATTTCATATATATATATATATATATATATATATATATATATATATATATATATATATATATATATATATATATATATTAACCTTTATTATTTTACTAGTCTAATTTGTTAGTTAAATTAATATCCGCATAGATAAGATAAAACAATAAAAAATGTCATTAAAATGTTAGGGAAATTTTTTAGCAATAAGCTTTAATGTGTAAAATCAATAATGGTTATATTTATGACTTATATGACAATAATATATAAACTAGAAAAAAAATGAGAGACAAACACAAACACGATCATTATTTACTAAGGACAAAGCTATAAATATTGTTTTCAAGTTTAACCAAATTATGATCGTAGTGTTTGACTTGAATAATAATTAGTATTTAAGTCGTCATGTATTTATGCACATTGCGGCGGAAAATTTCTTTGCAATTAATAATAACGAAAACTATAAAAATAAATTATATAAAAGACAAAAAAATGTAACTTAAAAATATAATGATGGATCAAAATCACAACTTATAAAATACCAATAATTCAATTTTAAAATGATAAGGAATGTAAACTTTTAAATCAAAATTTATATATGGGAAAAAGTGTTAATATTAAGTTTTCTCTATGACCAAAGATGAAATCATCATTTCAAAAAAATGTTTATTTTGCATTTTATATTATATATTGATAAAATTATAATCTGATCTGAATTTAACTATTTTTAATATTGAAATAATAAAAATAAATGAACAATAACCTTATCTCACATATTCATTTTGGTAATTAATATATAGTATATATATATAATTTTCGTTTGTGTTTTATTTGGTTTGGTTTGAATTTATATATTTAATTCTTAATATAATTGTAGAAAAACTATATTATTATTTCTTGAAAAGTTTAAATTAACCAACAAATAAATATTTGTAAAAGGTATAATTTTGGAGGATTTTAATAAATTTTCAAAATCTCTTTAAAAATAATAAACCATATCATATGAACAGTCAAAATAAATAGTTTTAGATGTGTTATGATTTAAACATTTACATCTCTTTAAATCATTAATGTTAGTAGTTGTTGATAAAAAGTTGATTTACAAGTTTTTTTTTTTTTTTTTTTTTTTTTTTTAATTTAGCTAGCACCGTAATCTCCAATAGTGACTGTAATTCCATAAGCTCACAAACAAATAGAAATTAATCGGGTTAAACACTTAATCAAAACTGACCTATTTCATATTAGATCATCAAATTACAAATTGTAAAATCTTGGTGCTTTAGTTATTTTTTAAAGAGAAATTTACAAAAATAGTCATTTACACTAATGATATTACAAAAATAGTCAAAAAAAATCGAAATTACAAAAATGGCCACCCATTTCGCAGATGAGAATGTCCCATCTGCGAAATGGGCTTCTCATCTGCGAAAGTACAAGTACCTAAAGCATAGTTGTGCTTTAGGTACTTGTACTTTCGCAGGTGGTTTTAATATTTATTTTTTTATAAATTTTTTGCTGTATATATAGGGGTAATTTCGCAGATGGAATAGGTCCATCTGCGAAATCCTCTGACTCTATCTGCGAAATCGTTGTTATTTTTGTATATATATATATATATATATATATATATATATATATATATATATATATATATATATATATATATATTTAGGTTGACTATGAAATGGTTTGTTTTGACTTGTGTTTTACGTTAATGCTTTGTTCGTATTATGTCGTTGTTTTTCATGTAATTGTTGTGATGTTTTAATGTAATTGTTGTGACTTATGTCGTTGTTTTTCATGTAATTGTTGTGACTTGTGTTTTACGTTAATGCTTTTACGTTAATGTTTTATTCGTACTATGTCGTTGTTTTTCATGTAATTGTTATGATGTTTTTCATGCTTTGTTCGTATTATGTCAATGTTTTTAACGTAAAACACTATTTATATAGCAACCTGATTTCGTAGTCAAAACAAACCATTTCATAGTCAACCTTAAAAAAAAAATAATAATAATAAAAAATACAAAAATAACAACGATTTCGCAGATAGAGTCAGAGGATTTCGCAGATGGACCTATTCCATCTGCGAAATTACCCCTATATATACAACAAAAAATTTAAAAAAATATATATATTAAAACCACCTGCGAAAGTACAAATACCTAAAGCACAACTGTGCTTTAGGTACTTGTACTTTCGCAGATGAGAAGCCCATTTCGCAGATGGGACCTTCTCATCTGCGAAATGGGTGGCTATTTTTGTAATTTCGATTTTTTTTGGCTATTTTTGTAATGTTATTAGTGTAAATGGCTATTTTTGTAAATTTATCTTTTTTAAAAGGATTAATATATAGGATTATGGAATGTTTTAGAACACTCACTAAGCACATAGTTAAACTACTTAAATTATCATGAAAAAGGCTATATATCTTCAGCAAAATCATGAAACAAGAGCTACAAACACATCAAAAAGAATGAACACAATTAAGATGTAAGAAATTTCATGGCGAATGGATCACAGCCGTAATAACAAACATCACATATAATTCAACTTCACTCAATTATGAAGTTCTTGTGTAACCAAACTCAATACATGTATCTAAAATTTGAAATGCACTAATAAAACAAAATTCAAAAACTCATTCTAGCAATCGATCAAACAAAAACCATAAGTTATACTTGATTCTTCGTCTTTCTAGAAGCTAGCTGAATCTCAAGCTGCAAGATCCACAAATATATCAAAATTGGTAAAACATAATTAGACACAATACAATTTCTACTTGATGTCATCAATAATTGACCTCTTTCTTCACAGGTTCTTCCTTCTCTGATAAGGTCAGCTCAATGTGACATGGGGAAGACATGTAAGCTGCAAAAGCAACATATTTTAATTGCAATGTAACGACCCAATTTTCACGTCCAAAAATTTCGTTTTTAAAAACATTAGTTTTAGAAAATGTTAATAGATAAAATATTGTGTGACCAAACTACATCACAACATAAACCATGTTCAAAAGACAAGCCATACAACCAATCGAAACATCAGAGTATAAATCCCAAGGACATCTAGTAAATGCAAAAACCAATGTGTGTGTATGATGTACCGCTACCGAGCCAGCTCCTTCCCCTTCGATGAAGAGGTACCTGAAACCAAAACTGTAAACTGTAAGCACAAAGCTTAGTGAGTTCCCCCATCATACCACATACCATACAACACATAACATACATACTGCCAGACTATTCTGGGGTGCCTGACTACCCGGTACGGCCATTCTGGGGTGCCGACTACCCGTGCGGCCATTCTGGGTTGCCTTCCTACCCATGTCAAGCCATTATGGGGTGCTGACCAACCCGTGTCAAGCCATTATGGGGTGCTGACCTACCCGTGTCAAGCCATTCTGGGGTGCTGACTACCCTTCGGTCCTAACGACCGAACTCGGGGACTAGACTACCCTTCAGTCCTAACGACCAAACTCTACTACATACAACATATCATGCTAGCATATAACATATCAGGTAGTAGCAAGCTTAGATGATATCACAAAGACAATCATCTATCATACATCTCCTACTGGTGGGCCGACATTGTGGCCTTAGACCCACCGCTACTAGAAGGTAACTCACCTCAGAGTAGCTGTTGATCTTCGTGGGAATAGTCTGACTGCTGTTGCTGTTGTTCCGGAAATCCTCCGGCTGCATTCCCACCAAACACTTAGTCAAAAACTGCTAACTGAACCTTGCGTAAAATGACCATTTTACCCCTGATCATGCCCTAAGTCAAAGTCAGAGTCAACTTCCAGTTGACCCGACTCGCCGAGTTGGCTCGCCAACTCGCCGAGTCCATGTCTAAATGACTGTCCTGAATTATGTTTCTACTCGTCAAGTTAGGCATCGACTCGACGAGTTCTCATTCCAAACTGATGTTCAAGTCCTTCATCCTACTCGCCGAGTTGTATGAACAACTCGCCGAGTTGTATGAACAACTCGCCGAGTTGTATGAACAACTCGCCGAGTTCATCTTCATCCGATGAACAAGTTATACTATGACTCGCCGAGTTGTATGAACAACTCGCTGAGTCTGATCTTGATCTAAGGAGATTGCCTTGAACTTGCCGAGTCTGGGCATTGACTTGCCGAGTTCCACTATGGGTGAGTTTTAGCTTCCAACTCACCGAGTCCCTCCTGGACTCACCACGCGACTCGACATAACAAAAAGGGGACAAACTCGGAGACTCGCAACTGGACTCGCCGAGTCAGATGAGCGACTCGCCGAGTCCGCTCCATGCAAGAGCTAAAAATGCGATTTTGCTCGAATCTAATCCATGTCATTCGTAGATCTGGGCTCCTAGAGCATGAATAACACGTAAAGTTTCCAACTTTACGTGTAAATATCCATGTATGGGATTTTTAGGGTTCAATATGCACCAAAATAGTAGATCTAAGGTTTATATGCAATATGGGCTCATAAAGGTAGTGGATCTGAGCTCCTGGAGCTCAACTATGCTTGGATCTAGAGACCAATCAACTTATTTCGAATTATCATGCACATACAAGCTTGGAAATGAGCCAAGAATGTCTTAAATGAAGCCTTAAGCATAGAAACATGGGGAAAATGGGATATACCTCAAAGAAACTGCTGAGAGAACACAATGGTGCTTGGATGGCTTCCCTTCTTCTGGATCTACTTCCCTTCTTCTTCAAAACCTTCAAGAACACACAACAAAAGCTTCAACTCTTCAAAGAACAAGCTTAAACGAGGGTTGGGAGCTCTAAGGGTGAATGGGGGCTGGCATGGGGCGGAAAGGGGGATTAAATAGGGTGCAAACCCCATAAACTTAGGGTTTCATCCAACAACGGTGACTCGCCGAGTCCAGGATATGGACTCGCCGAGTCGCCAACTTAAACGCGTCCCAGGGTCACGTCCCTACTCGGCGAGTCGGACCTATGACTCGCCGAGTCCAAGGCTTAAAAAGGAAAATACTCAATTAAGATTTACATACCAGGAACCAGGTGCTACATGTAAGATAAATGAAACTTAAATAATATCTAAGAAAATGAGTGCACATTTGTAAAAAATAACATTTGGTCAAAAGTATGTGATAAACTAGTTGAAAAATATAAATTTATATAAAATAGCATATGTATAAATAATATGTATATTTATTGTGAAAAAATAAAATTATGTGTTATGTATTTCATATATATTCATGTTAAAGTTTATTATTTTACGAGTCTAATTCGTTAGTTAAACTAATATTCGCGTAGATAAGATAAAACGATCAAAAATGCTATTAAAATGTTTGGGAAAAATTTAGCAATAAGCTTTAATGTGTAAAATCAAGAATGATTATATTTATGACTTATATGACTAAAATATATAAACTGAGAAAAAAAAAATAAGAGACGAACACAAACATGATCACTATTTACTAAGGACAAAGCTATAAATATTGTTTTCAAATTTAACCAAATTATGATTGTAATGTTTGAATTGTAATAATATCTAGTATTTAAGTCATCATGCATTTATGCACAGCGTCAGAAATGTAACGCCCCTATTTTTAGGTATTGGTTTATGTGAGAATTTTATTGATTTCAAGGTCTACTCGACGAGTTGGCTGCTCTACTTGTCGAGTAGCAGCGGGTTGGTCCGCTTGTTTTAGCGATCTACTCGCCGAGTCCAAGAAAGGACTCGACGAGTGGGACCTCACAGATGAAATCCTAAATCTCAGGGTTTTGCACCCTATTTAAAGGTCATTGGCCTTCCCCAACCTCCCCTTTACAACTTATTGGCACCCTTAAACCCTAAATTGTGTCTGTGTGTGTGTTTCTTTAGTGTAATAAAGATTTAAAGAGAGATCTTGTTGAGGAACACTTGGGGAAACAAGTAATTGAAGCTAGGAACTCATGGGAAGCAGGGATATACATCAGTTGGTACTATCTGGAAGGTATTAAGCTGTCTGTTTGGCTCATCTTATCTTTAATCTCTTATTGGGTGGGTTTTAGGAAAAGCTTTTGTGTTTGAGCCAAGATCCAAAAATGAAACTTCAGCTCTGGACTTCCTTTGGCCTCTAAATCCGTAAAGGTAACCGTTTTAGTAAGTATGAGCCTTCCCTCAAGTGTTAGACTTCATGTCAAGCTTAGTTTTGTCATTTTAGGGCCTAAAAGCTTTGCATGCACGTAAAGTTTGCAACTTTACGTGATAAGCAGGCCTTGGAAGGTTGGATCTACAATCTGGAGTGTTTGCATGGATTAAAAAACATCTGTATGGATGAAGGGTTGAAGGGACTTGACGAGTGGCAAGGTTGACTCGGTGGGTCCGGTGAAGTTGGTCGTGGGCTCGACGAGTTGGATGAGTAACTCGACAAGTCCGATGAAGATTGACCTGTACTCGACGAGTCAGTGAGTGACACGGTGAGTTGGTAAAACTAGGCAAGAACTCGGCGAGTGGTTGAGGGTGCTCAACGAGTTGAGGTCAACATGGACAGTTGACCTTGACAATTGACTTTGAATTTGACCAAGGGTTAACTAGTTGACCTCTGGGGGTATCTTGGGAATTTATGAACTTTGAATGTGTTGGATATAGGTGGCGGCGTTGGTGGCAGTGATCCGAGAGTCGAGCTTTCTATTTCCAGTCGGCAGTTGCAAGGTGAGTTATCCTCACTATGCTTAAGGGTCTAAGGCACTAAGGCCGACCCTTTGGATTGTTATCTGATATGTTATGCTAGTTTGATCTGTTAGATCGGTATCCTAGAAGGTAGGATAATATTATGTGGTATGTGGTATGATATGTTAAATCGGTATCCTAGATGGTAGGATAATATTATACAGTATGTGTCACACCGTCGAACCGGACTGCAGAAACGTCTAAGGACTCGTGTGAATATTAATTGAATTATCATCACAATAAATATACATGAATCATAACACGATCATTGCCAAACATTACATATCACAACCAGCATTGTTCACTGATGGGTTTTATGCATAAGAACAATCCTATATGCTCATACAAACCCTAATGCTTGGATCTAGGTTTCTCTATTGTACATGCTTTGAATCCAAGACTTGCAACCCTAGATCTATCATATAAGATTCGAAATCAACATCATAAGAACATATCTAATTGTTTACCTATTTCAAATAGCTTGAAATCCTTGTAGTCTTCTTGATTTTGAGCTTAGAGTCACAATTATAACTCCTCTAATGGTTCACAAACCCCACAAGCAAGAAGGCAATATGAGAGAGGGTAAGAGATGCTAAAATCGGCCCTAGGTTTCTCTTGGAATCAAGTGTAGCCGATTTTCATAGCCTAGGGGTCATATTTATACTGTAGGCTGTTAGGGTTTCAGTCTAAACCCTAATGGACAGCTTAGCCACCAAGCAACCCAAGGAACCTTATGGAATAAGGCCTTGGACGAAAATATGATGGATCCCCATCATAATTTCGTTCCCCCTTTAGTCCATTAGGTTTCCTTAGCCCAAAACTTAACTATCATACATTTGACAGTTTATACCCCCTTTATTTAATTAATCTCTTTTAGTCACCAAATTAATTCCTAATTAATTTATGACCAATACTAATTAAATAAATATGATTTCTCCTTTAATATATTATTCTTATAATATATTACCATAATATTCTCTATCTCTCTCTCTCTCTCTCTCTATCTCTCTCCTTAAATTACCTTGTCAAGTTGCTTTGGTGAAGGCAACCCAAAAGGACCATGCACAACCGGGTCAAGTACATACCAAATACAGTTACGGACTTAGACACTAATCCAACATTCTCCCACTTGGATAAGTCTAGTAACTATATCTCACATATGACTTCAGGATTCAATTTGCAATCACATCTCTTACACATCGCTGTCAACTCTGATCAGTAGTTCATCCTTCAGATAAGGGATCGTATAATCCTCTATTCTAGATATTATGCTGACAATACTTATTGTCCAACACTTGTTTCTTGATCTCCGATTTGTTCGACATAGAATTTAGTTGAACACATCAACTCCATTCTGACTGGGCCCGACACATAAGTCAAACCAAATCATCAAGTGGACAAGATATCGCTCTTATTCTCATAGAATAAAAGGAACAGATTAACTTCGACTCATATGCATCTATTATTTACTAATTGAATCATGCACAACAATGTGTTTTATAACATCAAGTTACTGATGCATTTACACATCATCAATGCATAGCCAACCAACAAACAACAACCATATCTCTAAGTTATAAGACTATATGATATTATCGCTTTGCGATCACTTTAGGTAAAACACCACGAAGTGATACCAACAAACACGAGTTTATTCCAATGCTCAAATCATATTCATAAGCACTCATGAACTTTGCAACAAACCTTTGCTATGTCCAAAACCTTTTGGACAATCTACAAACAATTCATGACAGTGTTCATTCACACCTACTTCCAAAATATGAACGACTGTGGACTGTTCGAATAATCTTATTATTCAGGAAGTCAAACACATGCAAAATAGAAACAATAGATAAATAACCAACACAAAATAGTAGCTTTACTCATAAATAACACAACTTTATTTATTCATTAAAATGTCAAGTACAAAATATCTATTACACGTTTCTTATGTATCTAATCCAAACTTATATCATCCTTCAACCCAATGCTCCTAGCGTGCTGCAAGTGTTTAACCCTACTCAGTCCCTTCGTAAGGGGATATGCCAGGTTCTCTTCTGAAAATACCCTCTTCACAACGAGGAGTCCATATTCTACCCGATGTCTGATAAAGTGGTATTTTCTGTCGATATGTCAAGATCTACCATGATCTCTCGGTTCCTTGGTTAAGGCAACCGCTTCTTCATTATCACAGAAAATTTCCATCGACTCCTTTATGGATGGTATAACTCCAAGGTCTCCAATGAAGTTCTTCAACCATATATCCTCCTTCAATGCTTCACTTGCTGCAATGTACTCTGATTCACACGTTGAATCAGCTACGATCTCCTGCTTAGAACTTTTCCAAGTCACTGCTCCTCCATTTAGGGTAAAAACCCAACCCGACTGCAATCGCTAACTATCCTGATCCATCTGAAAACTAGCGTCACTATACCCTCGTACCCTTAAGTCATCACTCCCACCGAGGACTAGGAACCATTCCTTGGTCCTTTGTAGGTACTTAAGAATATTCTTAACTGCAATCTAATGAGCTCTACCAGGATTCCCTTGATATCTGCTGACCATGCTCAAAGCGAAGGCCACATCAGGGTGAGTACAAGTCATAGCGTACATCATAGAGCCTATTGCAAAAGCGTAAGGTACTCGGCTCATATCAGTTATCTCTGCCTTTGTACTCGGGCTTTGAGTCTTACTCAGCCTGATATTGCTTTGGATTGGCAACTCCCCTTTCTTGGAATTTTCCATACTAAAATACTTTAGTACCTTATCTAAGTATGTATCCTGACTAAGTCCTATCATTCTCTTCTCCCTGTTTCTTACTATCCTTATTCCCAGAATATAAGCAGCCTCTCCGAGGTCCTTCATAGCGAAACATTTCCGAAGCCAGGACTTGACCTCCTGCAAGGTTGGGACATCGTTTCCTATGAGTAATATGTAATCAACATACAATACGAGGAAGCTCACTATACTCCCAATGACTTTGACATATACACAAGATTCATCTTCGCTTCACAGAAAGCCAAACTCTTTAACTTTCTTGACAAAACAAAATTCCATCTGCGAGACGCTTGCTTCAATCCATAAATGGATTTCTCAAGCTTACACACTCTATTTGGATGCTTCGCATCGACAAAACCCTCTGGCTGATTCATGTACACATCGTCAACCAACTTCCCATTAAGGAAAGTGGTTTTCACGTCCATCTGCCAGATTTCACAATCATGAAACGCAGCTATTGCAAACATTACCCTAATAGACTTTATCTTCGCAACTGGTGAGAAGGTCTCATCATAGTCAACTCCATGAGTCTGATTAAAGCCCTTCACAACCAATCACGCTTTATAAGTGTGAGCATTCCCATCCATGTCAGTCTTTTTCTTGAAGATCCACTTGCGCCTGATTGTCTTACGACCTGGTACATTATCAACCAAATTCCAAACACGGTTGTCGTACATGGACTGAATCTCGCTGTCCATCGCCTCTTTCCATTTAGCAGACTCCGGGCCTGCCATGGCTTCTTTGTAGCTGCTCAGTTCGTCCAAATTCATTAGTGTTTCATCACTAATAAACGTATCCCCTTCAGTAGTAATATGAAAACCATAAAACCGGGGTAGAACACTAGCTCTACTAGAACGTCTAAGAGGTAAGGACTCATCAACGGGCTCAACAGGAGTTTCCTCCTCGGGTTAAGTGCCAGTGTTAGAGGTTCCTTCATCTCTTTGCTCTTGAATCTCTTCAAGATCAATTTGCCTCCCACTGTCCTCTTGGCTTATCAATTCCCTTTCTCGGAAAACTCCTCTTCTAGCAACGAAGACAACATTGTCATTCGGTTTATAGAAAAGATAGCCAAAAGACTTATGTGGGTAGCCGATGAAATAACACTTCTGACTACGAGGTTCGAGCTTGTCGCGAGTCTCTTGTCTTATGAAAGCCTCGCAACCCCAAACCTTAATATGTGCCAACGAGGGAGCTTTCCATGTCCACATCTCGTGAGGAGTCTTGGTAACCTTCTTGGTGGGAACTAAGTTAAGGATGTGGGCGGCAATCTCTAAGGCATACCCCCAGAAAGCTATTGGTAACGAAGTCCGACTCATTATAGAATGAACCATGTCTAACAAGGTCCGGTTACGTCTCTCAGCCACACCATTCAATTGTGGTGTTCTCGGAGGCGTCAATTGCGAAACAATTCCACATTCTTTTAGATAGTCGTGAAACTCAAGACTTAGGTACTCTCCTCCTGGGTTTGACCGAAGCATCTTGATTTTCCTGCCCAGTTGATTCTCCACTTCATTCTTAAACTCTTTGAACTTTTCAAAGGTTTCTGACGTTTGCTTGATTAAGTAGATATATCCATATCTGCTATAATCATCTGTAAAAGTCACGTAAAAGCGGCAAGCATCCCTTGTGGTGGATCTAAAGGGCCCACACACATCGGTGTGTATGAGATCCAATAGACCCTCACCCCTTTCACAAGTGCCAGTAAAGGGTGACTTGGTCATCTTCCCAAGTAAACAAGATTCACACGTGTCGTCGTCCCTAAGGTCAAATGACTCCAACACTCCATCCTTTTGGAGTTGGGCTATGCGTTTCTTGTTGACATGGCCAAGGCGACAATGCCACAAGCATGCTTTGTCTAGGTTAGTAATTTGAAGTTTTGACATGAAAAATTCCAAATAGAGCACGTTCTTTTTCCTTGGAGTTTTATAATCAAGTTTCGATTATAAAAAGAGGGAGAAGTTTTATATGGAAATTTGAACTTGAATTTTTCATATTACGCAGATTTAAAGACTGAAGCGATCTTGAAGTTTTGAAGCTTACGAGATGATGCAATTGGAAGTTCGGAAGTGATGTATTCGAAATGGGTTTGGATTTATTGAAGATTTTTGGGGTGTGTTTTTATGCGCAACTTTTGGGTGATTATTTGGAGTTTGGAATACTCTTGATCATTCGTTGCTGCTCGGATTGTATGGTCTCACATCCTAGAGCCCAAATTGAAGAATCATGGAAGAATTGAATATTGAAGTTCGTTTTGACATGTGTCACCTTTGAGGCTCGAACCGCGTAGTGCTTGATTTTGGAAGATCTGAAGTGGGTCATCCATTCCTAACTTTGAGGGGAAGAATGTTGGGGTGCAAAGTTCTTCATGTATGACTTTGTAATGGTTTGACTTGTGTAGACCCACTTGCATGTGGTGCATTAGCCTTTTGACTGAGTATTTTAGAGTGAGAGAGAGACATATAAACACCTCTATATAAGGTGGGTTTGTCCACTTGTAGAGGTGTTCTTGAGAGATGTAGTCATAGTGATTAGTGAGTGTGTGACAACCCGTGATTTATTCTGTCACTGTAACCCGTTTCCGTAAATAAAGTCGTGACGTTCCAATTTTTCCGCTAGCTTTGTTTTAAATTAATTTATTGCGAATTCAATTAAGGTTTTAAAAAGTGTTGGGATACATTTTAAAACATTAAAATATTTTCTATTTTCGTTTGGAAAAGATTTAGTTTCATCTAAGTCGTAATTACGGTAACTTAATCGGGTACGACCAAAAGCCCCGTTTTACGTCAGTATCGGGTAGAATTCCACCGGGTCTCAAACCCAATCCCTATATAAAGGTTGAGTGGACAACTTTTGAAGACTTTTGCCCACCTCATAACTTTATCTCACTACCCTCTCTCTAAAAGTCGAAATTGAGCCAAAAATCCCTATTTCAAGCTTCATTTTGGTAAGAAATCTATCCTAGCATGTTTCTAAGCTTGTTTAACATTCAAATTTGTGTTTAAACTACCCAAAACACTCATGAACAAGTTTTTACAGTTTGGGAACCCTCCCAAAACCGTGGACACCTCTAAAGAGGGTTTTGAAGCCCCAAAACCCCTCCAAATCACTTCTAGTGCTTAGTTAAGACCTTTGGACTTGCAGGAATGGACTTAGAGCACCAAAATCGTACCATTTTGATGTATGGACATGAGTTTACAGCCCAAGAACATGCTTGGACCATAAACCCTCATTCATGGACCATAAACACCTTTCTAAGGTGTTAAATTGCCTTTAAACACCTCCAAAAGCCTCCATGAACTTCCATGAGTGCATAGAACCTTATAATCCTTCAAGAAATGCACCAAAACATATACAAATGGGAAAAACTTGATTTTACAGCCCAAGAACATTCTTGGACCGTAAACACATCTCCTTAGACCATAAACTCCTTCAATGGGTGTTAAAGTGCCTTTAACACCTTGTATGGCTTGGAATTGGACCTAGAAGTTTGTATGCTTAACCTACAACCACTAAAACCCATGAATCATGGATAAACATGAGTTTACGGTTGTAAACTCATGTGTTTAAGGTAGTAAACTCCCAAGAACATCTTAATAGACCATAAACTACTTTTCCAAGGTCAATTCAAGTCCCAATCACTTCCTAAGCCATGTAATCAACCCTAGAACCTTCCCATGTGCATTGTAATTGACCTAGGACCACTAAATCACATTAAAACATGGAACATAAGAGTTTACGGCTGTAAAATCATAGTTTACTGCCATAAACTCCTCAAATGGTCCTTAAGGTGTTCAAATCTCATTCAAAAGCCTTGAAACCAAGTCTAACATCAACCTTCAAGTGTTATAAGGCCATTTAGCAACCAAGAACACCCCCACCATGAGTTTACGGCCGTAAACTCATGGGGATTTGGTCATTTGGACCGTAAAATCCTAAAGGAGTTTACTCTTGAAGAGTAAACTCCATATCCAAGCCATACACATCCATAGATGCTACCCGAGTCACTCCAAACACTTAAATTGAAGTGTTCTCGCATCTATAAGTGTTTACTCCTATCTAATTAGTGATCCAAAGTCTAATTAGATACATATATGTATCATTTCATATTACATAGGAACCTCGTGCGTTATCAAGCCCCGATCTGACACTTAGCATCCAAACCGACTCGTTTCTCGACTGGTGAGTTCATACCCTTACACCTTTCCGTGTTTTTCAATGTTTTTAGGGGGGGGGGGGGGAATACAAGCAAACTATAAATTTTTTCGAAACTTAAAATTGATGAAATTCTAAAAATATCTAGCAAACTTTTAGATATCTTTACCCCTTATATATTATGCGGAGCATAAGGGATGTTTTATCAAATCAAATGACACGGATTTCAACTACGGTAAAGGAAACAATCAAACCAATCAAATTATTATGGGAATAATTTGGGATCTTTAGTTCTTGTTTTACGGACACATAATTCATGCAAAGTTAATAGATAACCTATGTTTGATTCAGTTTATCTCTGTTTAGTCTAGAATATTATGCCAGATAATTTCATTGTATTAAACTGTATTATTGTATGATGTTTGATAATTACCGAGTATACCGTGAATAATTTAATACTAGCTTGTGAGATGTATCTTCATTAAAACCTTCGGGTTATCAGTAAATCCTCCCCGAAAGTGTAACCAGAGTCTCCTGGAGGGAGAGCGTGGAATATGTGAATATATCTATTCGGGACTGACAATCCCACACCTAAACTGCTAGCTACAATTAGGCGGGCACGCCTGGGGTGACAAATTCTGGATATCGTCCGACGCCTGAAGAACGTCAAGGAGGTCTTGTGGTCATATTAGCATGGTTACCCGACTCACAATACGTATTAATATCAAAATATAAGTTTATTCACGGATTTGTTATATCTATCTTTGATCTATTACGGGATGGTATTCCCATGGTTTTAATAGTTTGATGTATTAAAACTATCTAGTACGGGATGGTATTCCCATGGTTTTCAATCTATAGTTTTATGTATTAAAACTACCTACTGTGATACGGGATGGTATTCCCATGGTTTTCAATCTAGAGTTATACGTATTAACCTGTCTTAATAAGAAAATATGGGATTTTCTTGGATAACAACTTTTTCAGAAAACAAAACACTTATGAACTCACCAGCTTTATGCTGATTTTCAAACTGCTTGTATTCTCAGGTCCGCATTAGACAGGTACCCGCAATCTTTTGGAGAAGACAGAGCGTTTTAGAAGACTCATCTTACTTTTGTTCAAACTCTTGTATAAATAACATGTATTACTTTACTTTTAAACAAATGTAATTATTCATATGTAATGTAATGTTTCGTGTTTACTATGCTTACTATGTACATTGGTTGTGATACTTACATGACGTCCTACGCCCCGGAACGTTTCCGCCATCGGTTTCGGGGTGTGACAGAGTGAGATATTTATGAAGCTGTAGACTATATCCCTTTTTGTACTCATTTACTATGATCGAATATATCTTTTAGCACCCAAATCACCATGTTTAATTGTACAAACTTAAATTCCGCATGTCAAAACATGTTATTTGTCACTACATCTACAGTTCTTTGGAGGTATAAAGTTCTTACCTTGCTCATTCATGTTCTAGATCCCTTTTTGGAGTAAATTAGGGCTTTAAGGAGCCATTCTTGGTGACCAACTATGAGTGCAAGCATGGTTGAGGCTAAGACTCCAGATCCAAGGTCCTTTGGGGACTACAAGACATAAAGTGGCTAACTTTAGGGCCTTAGAAAGCCCCCATGCACTTTAAGAGTTTCTTTTAGAGTGTTCCTTTGAATTGAGATCTAAGCCCAAATTTTTTTTAATTATCTAAATTTTCTAATTCTTTACTGTTCATCTACATTTTAATCGCGTCCAAAATCAATATTCGAACACAATTCTTGTTTATTTTGAGCCCTAGCATATGATTATTCTGTTCATCAATCTTAGATGGGGCCCTTGTAACATCCCGAAAATACGAGTAAAAAAATTCATTTTTAAATACACATACTTAGCAAAACATTAGAATAAAACATTCACAAATCATATCATTTCATAAAAGATGTGCGTGTCTGGAAATCCGTTTATAAAAACATAATAAAATCAGAGTACAAATCCCCAGGAAGATCTCATAGTGCAGAATACAAAGCGTGTGTGTGATGTGCTGCTACCGTGCCAGCTCCTTCCCCTTCGAAGAAGAGGTACCTGAAACCAAAACTGAAAACTGTAAGCACGAAGCTTAGTGAGTTCCCCCATCATACCACATACCATACAATCACATATCATACATATTGTCAGGCATTTCTGGGGTGCCCGACCTATCCGGTACGGCCATTCTGGGGTGTCGACCTACCCGTGTCAAGCCATTCTAGGGTGCTGACTACCCATGTCAAGCCATTCTGGGGTGCTGACTACCCTTCGGTCCTGAAGATCAAACCTTGGGGACTATTTCACCCCTACTGCTACTATCACATATATCATAACATAACATATTATCAGACATATCTGGGGTGCCTGAACTACCCTTCGGTCCTATCAACCGAACTCGGGTGACTCTACCCCTCCTATTACCTCTATCTCATATAATACAACAAGCTAGCATGCAAACATATAATCATACACTGTCAGGCGTGTCTGGGGTGTCTGACTACCCTTTGGTCCTAACAACCGAACTTTACTACTATCACATACAACATATCATGCTAGCATATAACATATCAGGTATTAGCAACCTAGATGATATCACAAATACAATCATCTATCATACGTCTGCTACTGGTGGGCCGACATTGTGGCCTTAGACCCACCGCTACTGGAAGGTAACTCACCTCGAAAGTAGCTGCTGAAGTCTGCTTGCTGAGCGTCTGACTGCTGGATCGCAAATCCTCCAGCTACAAACCATAAACATAGGTTAGACACCCATAAATACCCTTAGGTCAAAAGACTGACCCTCCCTTGGCCCAAGGTCAACTCCTTGGTCAAAGTCAATGTCCATTTGACTGGACTCGCCGAGTCCTTTTCCTACTAACCCGGCCCTACTCAACCAGTCCTTCTTCCCACTCACTGAATCACCCATTAACTCAAGACTTGGGACGATTGAACCGACTCATGACCCGACTCGCCGAGTTTGAAGAACAACTCGCCAAGTGCCAGGCAATCTTCATAGGACTCGTCGAGTTGTTCATCCAACTCGCCGAGTCTAAGGCCATCTTCATGGAACTCGCCGAGTCCCTATGACCCATTTCCCATATAGGCCAAATCTGAGACATGCAACGCTTCAAAACCATAGATCCATGTTCCTTGAGCATGCTTATCACGTAAAGTTGCAAACTTTACGTGCATGCATGGCCCTATAAGCTCAAAAGGTCAAAACCAAACTCTTCAAGAGGTCATAGACTCAATGGGGACCTCAATCACTTCAACCACAAGAACTTTATGTTACTAATTCATCCAATAAGTCCAGATCAGAAGTCCTTTCGGATCATTAAGCACCACACATGGAGTTTGGTGTTTTAGGGCTTGAAAACCACCAATTTGGGACAAAAATGGTAACTAATGATCTAAAGATCAAGGTATAGACTTTTCTACCTGAATGGAAGCTTATCCCTGAGTAGAGTTCGGATCTACTCCTTTCCTTGCACTTCTTTAACCACCTCTTTCTTCTTCTAAGCTCCAACCTCCTTTACAAGGCCAAAAACACTCTTAAGAACAATATGGGGGGCTAGGGTCTCACTCTAATGCTCTCTGGAAGTGTTAGGGACAAAGGAGGCCAAGATAGAGTGTTTAAATAGGGTGCAAACACCCGGATTAGGGTTTTTGCCCAACCAGGGCCTACTCGCCTAGTCCGGGGACTGACTCGCCGAGTCCAGAGTCCAACTCCCATACCATGTCCCACTCCTACTCGGCGAGTTGGCCCATCAACTCGCCGAGTCCAAGGCAAAATACATTATTTAAGAAAGTAAATATCAAGGAGTACGTACTGGGAACCAGGTTTATTGTCGATTTGTGATTTGTTTTTGAAGATTTTATACGAAGGGTTGAAGCCTGTACTTGGAATTGAATGGTCCAAATTATAATCGAAGAAATGTTTTTGAACGAAGGGTATGTGGCGAACGTATGAAGAATGAAGAACTAGGTTAACGTACGAAGGGTGTATATGGCTTAATATACGAAGGGTATATGGATGAATGTACGAAGGGTATTTTGGATTTGTACGAAGATCCATGTTTACGAAGAGTTTATTTGGAAATCATTCGAAGGGTGTGAAGAATGTTCGAAAATGGTCCTGGAAGTTTCGAAAGGTTGATATCTTTTCAGAATCCTTCGTATAAATAGTGAAAAGCTTCGTATGAATTGAAAAAGCAAACATTTCAAAAACAGCCCCTAAACCTTCGAATATTTGGCACTTTGAAAATTAAATGAAGTTTCATATGTTTGACACTTTTCACCCAAATTTGAAATTTTTTGGAGCTTCGTATCTTTGGGACTAGTCTTCGTATTTTTGGAACACAAATGGCAGAATTTTCGAAAATAGTCCCTAGGGCTTCGAATGTTTGGCGGTTCATTCCCATTTTCGAAAAAGGATTGTTTTTGCTTAAAATTGAAGAAAATGCATTTCAGCCCCCTGCAGTTTGTGTAAATTGACGCTTTCTACCCAACTTTGGAAAAGGGGGAGAGTTTTGCATATTTGGCTATTTTGGGCGCAACGAGTCACTGTAGAATTTTGAAATTTGCAATTTCTACCGATTTTTGAGAAATTTTGTCAAAGGTAATCCGTGAACGAGAATAAAAATTGAATATTTTTTTTGGGTTTTCCGGATTGAAGCACAAAGTTTATGCCACATGTTAAGGGGGAGTTTTGACATGAAGAATTCCAAATAGAGCACGTTCTTTTTCCTTGGAGTTGATTATAAAAAGGGGGATAAGTTTTATATGGGAATTCGAACTTGAATTTTTCATATTATGCGGATTTGAAGACCGAAACGATCTTGAAGTTTTGAAGCTTACGAGATGATGCAGTTGGAAGTTCGGAAGTGATGTATTCGAAATGGGTTTGGATTTATTGAAGATTTTTGGGGTGTGTTTTTATGCGCAAATTTTGGGTGATTATTTGGAGTCTGGAATACTCTTGATCATTCGTTGCTGCTCGGATTGTATGGTCTCACATCCTAGAGCCCAAATTGAAGAATCATGGAAGAATTAAATATTGAAGTTCGTTTTGACATGTGTCACCTTTGAGGATCGAACCACGTAGTGCTTGATTTTGGAAGATCTGAAGTGGTTCATCCATTCCTAACTTTGAGGGGGAGGAGAATGTTGGGGTGCAAAGTTCTTCATGTATGACTTTGTAATGGTTTGACTTGTGTAGACCCACTTGCATGTGGTGCATTAGCCTTTTGACTGAGTATTTTAGAGTGAGAGAAAGACATGTAAACACCTCTATATAAGGTGGGTTTGTCCACTTGTAGAGGTGTTCTTGAGAGATGTAGTCATAGTGATTAGTGAGTAAGATATTTATGAAGCTCTAGACTAGATCCCTTTTTGTACTCATTTACTATGATCGAATATATCATTTAGCACCCAAATCACCATGTTTAATTGTGCAAACTTAAATTACGCATGTCAAACCATGTTCTTTGTCACTACATCTAAGTTCTTTGGAGGTATAAAGTTCTTACCTTGCTCATTCATGTTCTAGATCCCTTTTGTAGTAAATTAGGGCTTTAAGGAGCCATTCTTGGAGACCAACTATGAGTGCAAGCATGGTTGAGTCTAAGACTCCAGATCCAAGGTCCTTTGGGGACTACAAGACATAAAGTGGCTAAATTTGGGGCCTTAGAAAGCCCCATGCACTTTAAGAGTTTCTCCCATGCATGCACGTAAAGTTTGTAACTTTACGTGCTAGATCGATCTTAGGAGCCTAGATCTATCGTTTGAACAAGTGTATAACATCAGAAATTGAGAAATGAGACTTTAACAACCTCGAATCGACGAGTTGTTCTTGTGACTCAGCGACTCCGAGGCCTGACTCCACTTTTTTGTTAGGGTTTAAAGGAACCCAGTGAGTGTGAGAATGGTCTTAGAGGGGTCCGGGGAGTGACCCACCGCGTTGGAATTAGCCATAGACTTGGAGTTTATAGGACTCGACGAGTGCATGAGCAGAATCGGCAAGTCCAAGGCAGTCTCCCAACTTTTGAAGATGAACTCGACGAGTTGTTTGTACAACTCGGCGAGTCAAGGACAAGACTTGTTTGTAGGATGAGGATGAACTCGACGAGTTGTTCATACAACTCAGCGAGTCGGATGAAGGTTCATTTGAGGTTGTTTTAGAATGAAAACTCTTCGAGTCATTGATAAACTCGACGAGTAGAAGCGTGAAGAAGGGCAGATAAAGGGTAGGGACTCGACGAGTTGGAGGCCCGACTCGGCGAGTTAGGTCAACTGGAAGTTGACTTTGATTTGACTTTGACTTGGTCAGTGGTAAAATACTCATTTTACACTAAGAACAATTATAAGTGTCTGACTAAGTGTTTTATGAGAATTATAGCCGGAGGATCACCGGAGCAGCAGTCGGACATCTGTCGATCAACTTTTCAGTAGTCAGCCTTACGAGGTGAGTTACCTTCCAGTAGGGGTGGGTTTACGACACCAATGTCGGCCCACCAGTAGGTGATTATAGGTGAGATGGTTATCTTTGTGCTAATTGTCTGGTTGCTATATCTATGTTCAGTACGTGTTAGTAGTAGTAGGGCGTTCTAGCCCCTGGTTACCGGTTGAAAGATACCAAAGGGGTCGACAAAACTCACGCATGTATAGTTGTATGCTTATGATATGTCATTATGTGACTCAGTATGCCTATGTATGTTATCATGAAACCAATATGTTATGACATGTAATATGTGATAGGGGTAGGGGTGAAATAGTTCCCAAATACCGGTTGAAAGATACTGAAGGGGAGGTTAGTTCCCGGATACCAGTCGAAAGATACCAAAGGGGAGAGTAGCTCCCGATTACCGGTTGAAAGATATCGAAGGGGAGGGTAGCTGCTGGTTATCGGTTGAAAGATACCGAAGGGGAGGGTAGCTCCCGGTTACCGGTTGAAAGATACCAATGACTATGTGCTATGGGTATGGTGGGGGAACTCACTAAGCTTCGTGCTTACAATTTCAGTTTTGGTTTCAGGTACCTCTTCGTCTAAAAGGAAGGAGCCGATGGTGTAGCAACGCATCACACACACATGTTTTCCGCATGGAGTTTCCTGGGAGTCTACTCTGAATTATTTTACTTTTGGACAAAATGTTTTTTATGGTGACATGTTTGGGATTATTGACATATTGATTGTGACATGAGATATCATTATGAACGTTTTTATATCGATGGTGATACTTGAGACAAATATGGTTTTTATGGTGACATGCCTTGAATTTTGGGATGTTACAGTTGTGGTAATACTTGAGACAAATATGGGTAGGTGTAGAAGGTAGTATGGGCCAGTACTACTGGAAGCACAGGACCCAAACGCGTAGCAAGGAAGTCACAACCCCTAGGGTTGGGTCGGGATTTAGTCCCCTGTTATTTGTGCGGATTATCTGATATCTTCCTGTTGTATTTTCAGTATGGTGCTTACAAGGCGTTTTGTGTCGAGATCCGGATTGGGATTGGGGCAGGGTGATCAGGAGGCCCCAGTAGCCCCTGAGGTTATCAGTCAGGAGGAGCCAGTGTTGGCAGATGATCGAGTCAGAGAGATCATCCGCTAGGAGGTGGTCGAGATTATCCAGTGTCAGATTCCAAAATTGTTTGGGACTATTAAGTCCGCCATGATGGAGTACTTTGATGACAGATACACAACCCTTGCAGAGACGGCTACCGTTGCAGCTACATCAACTGTAACAGCGACAGGAGGTGGAGTTGGAGCCGGTCGGGGCTTCCAGTACAGGGACTTCAACATCACGAATCCCCTTACTTTTAATGGGACTCAGGACCCTATCAAGGCTATGAGATGGGTTTCCGATGTGGAGGGATGTTTCTTCACCTGTTCATATCCTGTTGACTAGAAGGTCAGATGTGCCCTGAACCTGCTCAGGGTCGTGGCCAAGGACTGGTGGAGGATGATGACAGGATCGTACTCTGACGAGCAGAGAGCTGTTGTTACTTGGGAGTAGTTCTGGGACATGTTCAACGCCCGTTACATTCCACGGGTTGAGCAGAAACATTTGGCTCAGGAGTTTTTGAGTTTGAGACAGGGTGGGGAGTCGGTGACGGAGATAACCCGCATGTTCACTGAGAGGGAAATGTTCGGCCTAGATTTTGCTCCTGAGCAGGCTCAGATTACTTGGTATCTAAGCATGCTCAAGACCGATATCAGACAGTTTGTGTCTACCCAGCGATGTGATACTCTTCTGGAGTTGCAGGAAGCAACGTGAGTTGGAGATCGAGCTGCAGTTAAGGGAGCAGTGGCAGGTCCCGACACAGTTATAGCCAGCATCAAATCGGTCCGAGACAGCCAATACTAGGATTAGGGGACAGTCAGGTCGCACTAGTGGAAAGTGCAGAAAGTCTCATTCAAGGATCTGCTGATCAGGGAGTGGGTGCTGCCGATGTGGAAAGCAGGTCCATGTGGCTAGGGATTGTAGACAGCAGACTCCGACCTCCGGATTCATACTTTGTTATCACTGTGAGCAGGTGGTCCATATGAAGGCCCAATGCCCTCTTCTAGCTGCCAAGCCGATGCAAGCTTCAGCGTCGGCTACTCTGAGGATTGCAGACGAGAGGCCAGTTAAGGCAAAGCCTCTGAAGGCTCAAGGTCATGCCTTCTAGCTTACGACCAAGGAGGCCAGGGCAGCACCGAATGTGGTTGTTGGTATGTTTCTATCCTTTACCTCATTTATTATATTTGTGTTATGCTTATCTGTTGTACCTGTGTCTAGGTACGTTTTTAGTGAATTCATTGCCCACTTTGGTTCTATTTGATTCGGGGGCGAGTCGGTCTTTCGTATCTCAGTCGTTTAGTAGGGAGTTTGGTGTGCCAAAGGGCGAGTTAGAGTGTCCGTTGCAAGTCTCTATCACCAACAAACACGGGGTTTCTGCTTCTTTGGTCTACTGGGGGTGTGAGTTGAAGATTTTTCGGGGTGTCTTTTCCGATAGATTTGATTCCAGTCCCCATGGTGGAGGTGTGTGTGATAGTGGGCATGGATTGGCTCAGCCGGTTCAGTGTTATGATTGACTGTGAGGGCCAACGAGTGGTAGTTCGAACCCCAAGTGGGGGAAAACTGGTTGTATATTGTAAGGGCGCCAGAATGGGATCAGGGTTCTATTCAGCTGCCATGGTCCGACAGTATATTCAGCACGAGTGTACGGGTTTTTTGGAATATTTGGTGGATTCACGAGCCAGGGATCAGACTTCAGTTTCTGAGGTTCCTGTAGTCAGGGAGTTTGTAGACGTGTTTCTGGAGGAGTTGTCAGGGATACCTCCAGAGAGGCAGGTCGAGTTTAGGATCGACCTGGTGCCTGGCGCGACCCCTATAGCCAAGGCGCCATACCAGTTGTCACTGCCAGAGATGCATGAGTTGTCGTCATAGCTGCAAGAACTGCTAGGTAAGTAGTTCATTCGACCTAGCAATTCTCCATGAGGAGCACCGATCCTTTTCGTCAGGAAGAAGGACGGTTTGCACCAGATGTGCAGTGATTATAGGGAGTTGAACAAGTTAACGGTGAAAAATCGTTATCCATTTCCGAGGATAGATGACATCTTCAATCAGTTACAGGGTGCATATTGGTTCTCCAAGATTGACTTGAGGTCGGGATATCATCAGATCCGGGTCAGAGAGGAGGACATGGAGAAGACCGTGTTTCAGACTTGTTATGGTCATTTTGAGTTTGTGGTGATGCCATTTGGGCTCAGCAACGCGCCAGAAGTATTTATGGACCTGATGAATCGGGTCTGTAGACCGATGCTTGATCGCTCGGTCATCGTGTTTATTGATGATATCTTGGTATATTCCAAGACCCGAGAGCAACACGAGGAGCACCTCAGGAAGTTATTGGAAGTTATGAGACGAGAACGGTTGTATGCTAAGTTCTCAAAGTGTGAGTTTTGGTTGTAGAGGTTCAGTTCCTAGGACATCTCGTCAATCAGGAGGGGATCTTAGTCGACCCGGCCAAGATTGAAGCAGTCATGCGGTGGGAGGTATCGAGCTCTCCATCGGATATCAGGAGTTTTCTGGGTTTAGCAGGGTACTATCGGAGATTTATTCGAGATTTCTCCAAGATTATGGTGCCCCTCAATCGTCTGATGAGGAAGGGGTGGATTTTCGGTAGGTCCCCGAGCAACAGAGGGCGTTTGAGACCCTTCGTTAGCGGTTGTGTGAGGCCCCAGTTTTGACACTCCCAAAGGGAGTGGATCATTTTGTAGTATTCTATGATGCATCCATCACGGGTTTGGGGGCAGTCCTCATACAGAGAGGACGAGCAATAGCCTACGCGTTGCGGCAGCTGAACCTACATGAGATGATATATCATACTCATGATTTAGAGCTGGGAGCGGTGGTGTTCGCTCTCAAGATATGGAGACATTACCTATATGTGGTCCGTTGTACCATTTACACAGATCACAAGAGTTTGAGACACATTGTGGACCAGCCAAACCTGAATATGAGGCAACACAGGTGGTTGGATGTAGTCAAGGACTACAACTGCGAGATCCTTTACCATCCCAGTAAAGCGAACATGGTGGCGGATGCTTTAAGCCGCAAGGCAGCTGGGTCTTCCACCCTAACAGTGTGTATGAGGATAGCGGTGGATTCTCCGCTTATGAGCTTGATCAGGGATGCTCAGGTTGAGGGCATGCGACCGGAGAACTAGAAGTTAGAGAGGATCAATGGTGAGAACATCCGGTTTTTGCAGGATAGTTGGGGATTATTGACCCGATGCAGTCGGGTATGGGTTCCGATGTCTGGTGGGGTCAGACAAACAGTCATGAAGGAGGCTCATAAGTCTCACTTCTCTATTCACCTGGGGGCCACCAAGATGTACTGAGACCTGAGTTTGAGTTATTGGTGGCCATGTATGAAGCGATAAATCGCTTGGTATGTCGAGAGGTGTTTGAACTGCAGAATGGTCAAGGCCGAGCATCAGAGGCCGCATGGTATGTTGCAACCTTTAGAGATTCCTATGTGGAAATGGGAACAGATCACGATGGATTTCATTACCAAACTACCAAGGACGACGAAGGGGTTTGATGCCATGTGGGTCATCGTAGATCGATTGACCAAGGGTGCTCATTTCTTGGCTATATAGGAGAGTTCTTCGGCCGAGAAGTTGGCCGACATGTACGTTTGCAATGTCGTCGCTCGCCATAGGGTTCCGGTCTCCATTGTTTCTGACCGGGATGCTAGACTTACCTCACATTTCTGGCAGAAGTTCAACGAGGAACTAGGCACACGGTTGCATTTTAGTACAACATCTCGTCCTCAGACCAATGGTCAGAGCAAGCGAACCATTCAGACCCTCGAGGATATGTTGAGGGCGTGTGTCATTGACTTTGGTGGGAGTTAGGATTCCCACCTACCGCTTGTAGAGTTTGCATACAACAACAACTATCATTCCAACATTGGCTCCCCGAATTTCGAGTTGTTGTATGGGTGGAGATGTTGCACCCCGGTTTGTTGGGGTGAGGTTGGACACAGGGTGATGGGACGGATAGAGGTAGTTCTACAGACTACTGAGAAAATTCAGCAAATTAGGCAGCGATTGCAGACCGCTCAGAGTCGGCAAAAGAGTTACACCGACAGACGCCGATCGGAGTTAGAGTTTTAGGTAAGTGACATGGTACTCCTGAAGGTCTCATCCCGGAAGGGTGGGATCTGCTTCAAGAAGAGGGGGAAATTGGGTCCCCGTTTCATTGGTCCATTCAGGATCCTTGCTAGGGTTGGCAAGGTAGCATTTAGGCTAGAGCTACCGGAGGAGCTTAGCCGAATTCAAAACACTTTCCATGTTTCGTAGTTGCGAAAGTGCATTATGGATCAGGAGAAAGTAGTGTCGTTGGATGATATTCAGGTTGATGAGCATCTGAATTATGTGGAGAGGCATATGACCATTCTGTAGAAGAAGGTGAAAGTTTTGTGGAACAAGGAAATACCTTTAGTGAAGGTGCAGTGGGAGAATCAGAGGGGATCTGAGTGGACATGGGAGCCAGAAGCAGAGATGCGGGAGCACTATCGAATCTGTTCGTCGCGGCAGACTTCGAGGATGAAGTCTAGTTCAAGTGGGGGAGAATTGTAATGCCCCAATTTCCAGGTATTGTTTTATGTGAGAATTTTATTGATTTCAAGGTCTACTCGACGAGTTGGCTGCCCTACTCGTCGAGTAGCATCGGGTTGGTCTGCGTGTTTTAGCAAACTACTCGCCGAGTCTAAGGAGGGACTCGACGAGTAGGAGCTGGCAGATGAAACCATAAAAATCTTGGGGTTTTGCACCCTATTTAAAGGATCATTGGCCTTCCCCAGCCTCTCCTTTACAGCTTATTGGCACCCTTAAACCCTAAATTATGTGTGTGTGTTTCTTTAGTGTGATAGAGATTTGAAGAGAGATCTTGGTGAGGAACACTTGGGGAAACAAGTAACTGAAGCTAGGAACTCATGGGAAGCAAGGATATACATCAGTTGGCACTCTCTGAAAGGTATTAAGTTGTCTCTTTGGCTCATCTTATCTTTAATCTCTTTTTGGGTGGGTTTTAGGAGAGGTTTTTGTGTTTGAGCCAAGATCCGTAAATGAAACTTCATCTCCGGACTCCCTTTGGTCTCTAGATCCATAAAGGTAATAGTTTTGGTAAGTATGAGGCTATGAGCCTTCCCTCAAGTGTTGGACTTCATGTCAAGCTTAGTTTTGTCATTTTAGGGCCTTAAAGCTTTGCATGCACGTAAAGTTTGCAACTTTACGTGATAAGCAGGCCTTGGAAGGTTGGATCTACAATCTGGAGTCTTTGCATAGCTTAAAAAGCATATGTATGGATGAAGAGTTGAAGGGACTCAGCGAGTGGCAAGGTTGACTCGGCAGGTTCGATGAAGTTGGTCGTGGGCTCGACGAGTCGGACGAGTAACTCAACGAGTCCGATGAAGATTGCCATGTACCCGACGAGTCAGTGAGTGAATCGATGAGTTGGTAAGCTTAGGCAAGCACTCGGCGAGTGGTTGTGGGTGCTCAACGAGTTGAGGTCAACATGGACTGTTGACCTTGATAGTTGACTTTGACTTTGACCAAGGGTTGACCAGTTGACCTCTGGGGGTGTCTTGGGAATTTATGAACTTTAAATGTGTTGGATATAGGTGGTGACGTTGGTGGCAGTGATCCGAGAGTTGAGCTTTCTATTTCCAGTCGGCAGTTTCAAGGTGAGTTATCCTCACTATACTTAAGGGTCTAAGGCTCCAAGTCCATCCCTTTGGATTGTTATCTGGTATGTTATGCTAGTATGATTTGTTAGATCGGTATCCCAGAGGGTAGGATAATATTATGTGGTATGTGGTATGATATGTTAGATCGGTATCCTAGAGGGTAGGATAATATTATGTGGTATGTGGTATGATCTGTTAGATCAGTATCCTAGAGGGTAGAATAATATTTTGTAGTACCTGGTATGATCTGCTAGATCGGTATCCTGGTAGATAGGATGGTATTATGTGTTATGTGGTATGATCCGTTAGATCAGTTGTTGTCTATAGACTGATATGTGATTATCTGTTATCTTATATATATATATATATATATATATATATATATATATGTGTGTGTGTGTGTGTGTGTGTGTGTGCACATGTTTGTTTGGCGGTTGAGGGTTAACTGCTTTGTGCGAAGGCCAATAGACGTGGGCATTCCAACCTGTTGGTTGTAAGTATGGGGTATTCCATCTCGAGGATGATTGGATTAAAGTATGCTGGCATTCCAACCTGTTGGTTGTGGGTCTGGGGTATTCCAACCCGATGGTTGACTAGACTCATAGTATATTGCTTATGATTCTATGTGTATTATTGTGAGTATGGGTATTTTAGGGGAGCTCACTAAGCTTTCGGGCTTGCAGTTTCAGTTATTCTTTCAGGTACATCAGGGGATCGCGGCAAGGCGAAGGCATGATCGTACAGCTCCTCATATTTTGTTATGATTTCTGGGAAAACTTTGATATAGACTATTTGGACAAAAAAATTGTAACAACTATTGGTTTTATATATTTTTGAAAAAAGTTAAAATTGGCTTGAAGTTTATGGGTGTTACAGGAAAATTTCTTTGCAATTAATAATAACGAAAATTATAAAAATAAATTATATAAAAGACAAAAAAACGTAACTTAAAAATATAATGATGTATCAAAATCGCAACTTATAAAATACCAATAATTCAACTTTACAATGATAAGGAATGTAAACTTTTAAATCAAAATTTCTTTATAGGAAAAAATGTTAATATTAAGTTTTCTCTATGACCAAAGACGAAATCAGTATTTAAAAAAAGATTTTATTTTGCATCTTATATTATATGTTGATAAAATTATAATGTGATCTAAATTTAACTATTTTTAAAATGAAATAATAAAAATAAATGAACAATAACCTTATCTCACATATTCATTTTGGTAATTAATATATATATATATATTCGAAAATTAGTATGGTTACATTTGTGTTTTATTTGTTTTGGTTTTAATTTATATATTTAATTCTTAATATAATGTTTGAAAAATTATATTATTATTTCTTGGAAAGTTTAAATTAAGCAAAAAATAAAAATTTGTAAAAGGTGTAATTTTGAAGGATTTTAATAAATTTTCAAAATCTCTTTAAAAATAGTAAATCATATCATATGAACGGTCAAAATATAGAGTTCTAGATGTGTCATAATTTAAACATTTACATCTCACATAGTCATTTTGGTAATTAATATATAGTATATATATAATTTTCGAAAATTAGTTTGGTTACATTTGTGTTTTATTTGTTTTGGTTTGAATTTATATATTTAATTCTTAATATAATGTTTGAAAAATTATATTATTATTTCTTGGAAAGTTTAAATTAAGCAAAAAATAAAAATTTATAAAAGGTGTAATTTTGAAGGATTTTAATAAATTTTCAAAATCTCTTTAAAAATAGTAAATCATATCATATGAACAGTCAAAATATAGAGTTCTAGATGTGTCATGATTTAAACATTTACATCTCTTTAAAGCATTATTGTGAGTAGTTATTGATAAAAAGTTGACTTACAAGTTTTTTTTTTTAATTTAGCTAGCACCATAATCTCCAATAGTGACTGTAAATCTATAAGCTCGCAAACGAATAGAAATTAATCGAGCTAAGCACCCAATCCAAACTGACCTATTTCATATTACATCATCAAATTACAAAGTGCAAAATCTTGGTGCTTTAGTTATTTTTTAAAAGGATTAATATATAGGATTATGGAATGTTTTAGAACACTCACTAAGCACATAGTTTAACTACTTAAATTATCATGAAAAAGGCTATATATCTTCAGCAAAATCATGAAACAAGAGATACAAACACATCAAAAAGAATGAAGACAATTAAGATGTGTAAGAAATTTCATGGAAAATGGATCACAACCATAATAATAAACATCCCATATAATTCAGCTTAAGTTCTTGTAACCACACTCAATACATGTATCTAAAATTTGAAATTGCACTAACAAAACAAAATTTAAAAACTCATTATGGCAATCAATCAAACAAAAACCATAAGTTAGACTTGATTATCCATCTTTCTAGAAGCTAGCTGAATCTCAGGCAGGATCCACAAATATATCAAAAATGGTAAAATATAATTAAACACAATACAATTTCTACTTATACCATCAATAATTGGCCTATTTATTCACAGGTTCTTCCTTTTCTCATAAGGCATGCACAATGTGACATGGGGAAGACATGTAAGCTGCAAAAGCAACAAACTTTAATTACAAGATAAATGAAATTTAAATAATATTTGAGTAAATGATGGCACATTCGTAAAAGATAACAGTTGGTCAAAAGTATGTGATAAGCTAGCTGAAAAATATAAATTTATATAAATAGCATATGTATAAATAATATGTATATTTATTGTGAAAAAATAAAATTATGTGCTATGTATTTCATATATATCCATGTTAAAGTTTATTATTTTACTAGTCTAAATCGTTAGTTAAATTAATATCTGCGTAGATGAGATAAAACGATCAATAATATCATTAAAATGTTTGGTCAAAATTTAGCAATAAGCTTTAATGTGTAAAATCAAGAATGTTTATATTTATGATTTATGACCAAAATATATAAACTGTGAAAAAAAAAAGAGATGAACACAAACATGATACTAAGGATAAAGCTATAAATACACTTTTTAAGTTTAACCAAATTATGATTCTAATGTTTGAATTGAATAATAACTAATATTTAATTCATCATGCATTTATGCATATTACCGTGGAAAATTTCTTTGCAATTAATAATAGCGAAAAATATAAAAATAAATTATATAAAAGACAAAAGACGTAACTTAAAAATATAGTGATGGATCAAAATCGCAACTTATAAAATACCAATAATTCAACTTTAAAATGATGGGGAATGTAAACTTTTAAATCAAATTTTTTTTATAGGAAAAGATTTAATATTAAGTTTTCTCTATGATGAAAGAACAAATCATTATTTCAAAAAATATGTTTATTTTGTATCTTATATTATATGTTATAAAATTATAATGTGATCTGAATTTAACTATTTTTAAAATTGAAATAATAAAAATAAATGAACAATAACCTTATCTCACATATTCATTCTGGTAATTAATATATAGTATATATCTAATTTTCGAAAATTTGCATGGTTAGATTTGTGTTTTATTTGTTTTGGTTTGAATTTATATATTTAATTCTTAATATAATGTTAAAAAGATTATATTATTATTTCTTGGAAAGTTTAAGCAAAAAATAAAAGTTTGTAAAAAGTGTAATTTTGGAGGATTTTAATAAGCTTTCAAAATCTCTTTAAAAATAGTAAAACATATTATATGATCTATCAAAATATAGAATTTTAGATGTGTCATGATTTAAACATTTTACATCTCTTTAAAGCATTATTGTGAGTAGTTGATAAAAAGTTGACTTATAAGTTTTTTTTTTTTTTTGTAATTTAGCTAGCACCGTAATCTCCATTACACCCCGCTCCCGAGTTCAACTTAAGGAGAGAAAAAAAAGAAAATTGATAGGAAAGTAATAGAGATTAATGCTCCTGGGTTTAATTTTAAGCTCGCAAACGATTAGAACTTAATCAGATCAAACACCCAATCTAAACCGACCTATTTCATATTAGATCATCAAATTACAAATTGCAAAATCTTGGCACTTTAGTTATTTTTTAAAAGGATTAATATATAGGATTACAGAATGTTTTCGAACACTCACTAAGCACATAGTTAAACTCCTTAAATTATCATGAAAAAGGCTTATATATCTTTAGCAAAATCATGAAACAAGAGCTTCAAACACATCAAATAGAATGAAGACAATTAAGACGTAAGAAATTTCATGGCAAATGGATCACAGCCATAATAATAAACATCACATATAATTCAGCTTCACTCAACTATGAAGTTCTTGTAACCAAACTCAATACATGTATCTAAAATTTGAAATTGCACTAACAAAACAAAAATTCAAAAACTCATTATGGCAATCGATCAAACAAAACCATAAGTTAGGCTTGATTCTTCGTCTTTCTTGAAGCTAGCTGAGTCTCAGGCTGCAATATCCACAAATACATCAAAATTGGTAAAAACATAATTAAACACAATAATACAATTTCTACTTAATGCCATCAATAACTGACCTCTTTCTTCACAGGTTCTTCCTTTTCTGATAAGGTCAACTCAATGTGACATGGGGAAGACATGTAAGCTGCAAAAGCATAAGACTTTAATTGTGGATACTATATTTTATATATTAACATACTAATAATAATAACTTTTAATACAAAAAGACAGAAAACTCACGATTGATTCTTCCATGAGCGCGATATGTGCGACGCCTCTGTTTCTGAGCTTGATTCACCTGAATGTGGGAAATATGAAGGGCGTCTACATCCAACCCTTTGACCTAAAACAATATTGAAACCCAAAAAGTCGATAAATTTAACTAAAATGGATTTGAAGAAAGTATAAAATAAGTTTAAGTGCTTACTTCTGCATTACTCTCAGCATTCTTTAGCAAATCCAGAATGAACTTTGCAGACTTAGCAGGCCAACGCCCTTGTCCATTGGAATGACGATTCTTTGCCTGTGCAGTTCTTCCAACTCCACGACAAAAACGTGTGAATGGAATGGCTTGTTTATGAACCAAAACATCCTCCAGGTATCTTTTAGCCTTGATTAAAGGCAACTTGCGAATGGCATGTGCAGTTTCTCTTGTGTTCTACGAAGGAAGAATGCGATAGCAAGTGTTAGAAAACAATGGAAGCTTTTGGTGGTGATAGATAAGACAAGTGCAATTCGTGAGCAGGTAATTCACTATAAATAGATTAGCTAGGAACCTACTAATATATATGTTGAAACTGATTGATATTAGGAACAATTAGAATCCACGACAACGAAGCATTGGAAACGAAATTCCGTAAATAAGAAAGAGCTAGCACATAAGCGTACCTTGAAATGACACCTGAGATCCGATCCTCTGGCTTTGCAAGCTGACATATGTTCATCAACAAAATAACACAAAACTCAGCTTACATTCATCGAAAGCACCAAAATCAACAAAAAAAATGGTAGAAATACTGAAATAGAACCGAACTTACATTTGGTAGGGTTATCTGGCTCCTTGGAATACTTCACCTGACATCATTAACAGCAAAAACAAGACAACAAATCAATTGGGCAATCACTTAAACATAGAAGATAGATGTGATGTAAACGGTGGATGAATACCGACCATGGCTGCTGCTTGTTTTGCCGGTGCGACTGCTGCAGGATTGAGAGTGAGTTTGCGGAGGCCACAGCAGCTAAGGGTCTAATGGAGAATCTAGGGTTTGTGTTTTTGTTACCAACACAGGGGCCGGGGGTTTACTTGCTATGGATACGGATAGGGCCTATGTAATATGGCCCAAGATGTGATTATCTCTTTCTAGGCCTCTACGGATAAGTGGCATTTAAATTGTTTAATAAAACTTTTCTTATGCTATTATATGTATTCCTGTGGCAGTTTTGGTCTTGTGCCTATGAATGTGTTTACAATTGTTTTTAGTTTTATAGAGGGCATTTTATAGCATTATATATATTCTTTTGTGGACATGTGACATAAAACTCACATGTGTATTCCATTTATAATTCTCTGTGTGTCTGATATCCAATAATATACCGTCGGATTTTTTTCATTATCGCTTATTTCTTTTGTATACCGATCATATCTTGTTACCCATCATCTTCTGTTAGTGCCTTTCCAAAACCTATTGTCTCTCTCTAAATGCATCGACATCCAAGAACCACCGGAGAGTGCAACCTTGATTTTGGATCGGTTTTGATCACCATGACCGACCACCAGGAGGAGCAACGGCCGTCGTCACTGCAATTCCTCTTCTATTGTTTGCGACTCCTTGATTTTGTGTTTTCAGGTTTTTTTCATGCCCTATATGTCGCTTTATAGTTCGATTATGGAAGATGCAATTCTGATTTTGAAGTTTTCGATTTTTCAGAATGATAGGTCAATTTGGCGATTTTTTTTCTTATATGACCCTTGATTTATCGTTTGTCACATACTCTGGCATATGAGAAGCAAAATCCAACCGCGAGCACCATCGCATCTTCTTCAACAACATCTAAAGGTATATTTTTATTCCTATTGTCGATTTTCTCTTTGGGTATCTTGAAATTGTACTAATTTTCAGTATTTGTGTCTCTACAAATAAAATGGTACTTCTTACATGATTTAACCATAGACGGCGTAGGTAAACAGATGAACGTTGTTTTGGTTTCTTACTAATTCACTGTCATCATCGAATCTGATGTGCATTAATTGACCTCACATGGATTCTTTCTTGATTGCCATGTGTTGATGGGGAAAAAAAGCAACACACTTGCCGATTTCGGTGTTGCTGACTGCCAGCAGGTCGTCAATTTTAGCCGATCCTATTTTTATGGTAAAAATAACTTATGTTTACTAATCGACATAATTTTGTATCAGTGGTAATGCTTCATCTGGTTTGGCCACATGTTCATAGAGCTTGAGCAAGGTATGTCTATCCATTGAATTGAACATATTGGTGCTATTTTTTTTATTTGTAATATATTTCATTTCCAAATGGCCAAACAAACATGTAAATGGATTGTACGAGTGTTATGATGCTTTTGACTTGGGGTTTTATATTTGTTTTGTGTGTAGGAATGTGAAAAAAATGAGTATAAAGGTTACTCTATGGAAGTCATGGTTGTTATGTTGTTGAAAATAAGCTAATTTGTTCTAGGTTTGTGTATTTTGTGTTGCTTCATTTGGGGATTTCAAGTTCTTAGCCACAACTATGTTATTGGCATGGTTAATTCAGCAACTATCCTCTTAAAGGGTTTGTAAAACAATATATATATTTTTTGTATTATGTTTATAATTGGGATTTTGTATTAGAGTTGTATATAGTTTAAGATAATGTCTATTACTTTATTACTTATTCAAATTTGTCGACTTCATTGACAGAAGTATTAGATGGCAACATTATACTTTATGTTCGATGAATAGCATTATCAAGCGATGCTACAAGCAAAAATGGAAAGAATTCTCAAAGATTTAAGTTCATACATTTATGGATCTAATAATGACAATGGTTACATCGTTCTTCATCTATACTAATAAATAAAACTCATTTCCTGCCACATGTCATGTTCTCATTAATTTGGACACATGACATTTTAATAGACTTTTAGAATTTATTTATTTCCACATGGAATTTTCTGATTTGTTCACATATCATAACTTATTTCGGTTACAATTGAGAGAAATAAATGTTTCCTTGAAAAAGAAATGATATATTTGTAATGTAATAAATGACATAATTAATGAGAGCTCTAAAATTGATATTGATATTAAATTTAATGTTTAAATATTGATATTAAATTTTTATTTTTAATAAACCCGTTTAGTACACGGGTCTTACACCTAGTATGTTATAAATCTTAGCGATCCATAATAAATCAGGTAAGCTAAATGTTCATATCGTATTATAATTTAATAGAAATGTTTTTTTTTTATTTTCCACTTAGTAGAAATGTTTTAGAGCATCATACTTTGAAATATCATTTACAAAATTTAATAGAGGTATTAATTTTTAAGTGTCTCGTTAAGGGAATGTTGGGAATACACACAGGTAACTATATCCAAATGGTTATGGATACAACGATTTTGAACACCTTCAACCCTCAACCCTTAGATTGGTAATCAGGTTGACATTTTAAACTTTTAGTATCATAAGATATGATGATCAGGTTTTGGGTTTTATATAAAAAACATGATACCATATGTTGTTTATCTTTTCATTATCTTATTATTCTGGGAATTGTAATTTATTTATGTATATCATTTTTATTTAGAGAACATAATGATGAGGAGAATGAACATTTGATTTTCTTGTGGAGTTATGTGATACTCTTTCTTCTGTAATAGTGTTTCCCCAATTAATTCAATCTTCCCATTGTTCTTTCTTATTCTAGTAACCATGTGACCCCCGTCTTATCTTCATTCTTATACTTTCTGCTTCTGTTATTGTTGCAACCAGATGATAATAATTTTGCAGACTATTCACACCAAGCTATACACTTCATTCGGGATATATCTTAATTTCTTCAGTTGCCTACAGTCCATGGGAATCTTTATAGCACTACCATTGAATATGTTGATGTCGGTTTTGATTTTGGAGAAGTCAATACTTGTTGAATATCCCAAGGTGTTTGACCTGCCTGTGGACTTTTGATTGACCAAAGTCAGCACAAATCATCACAACCGTTTCTTGGACCGAAGTAGTTGCACACAATATGTCGTAAAGACTCTTCTAATTTGTCATCTATAGCATGTCATAATTTTTTTTGTTATGATTGCTTATCCCATCTAAACCTCACTGCATTTCAATAATATTGTTTTTCATGAAAACAATCTTACGTTTTTTAAATTAAATTTAATTTTTCATGTTTTTTTACCCTTTTTTCTCAAGTTATTCACATTCTTTAACCTTTATAGGGTTTAACATTAATGTTAGGAGCGTATGGGAAGTAAAATGGAGTCATTTTTTCTGCAATTAAAAGGGTTTTTATATCTAACTCCAAACAATGATTCTTTTCCAGCACTATTTTGTAAAATCTTAATAATTTTGTTTGTATATCTTACTTAATAATTTATCTAATTCTTGAAAGTGTTTAACTTTAGATCAAACATGTTGGTAGGTCTTAAAGTGCGACAGTTGGATAAGGTTAAGCCATAAGCATGTTCTTATCGAGATATATAATTAGAACTATTTACATATGGAGCTTTTATGATGTTACTTTTCTCTTGGATCCTATGGAGCATATTTTCATCAGTTATGATGTCAATTGTATCAAGATTTAGCAATGGAGGTTGTGACAATCAAGTGAAGATGTGACCATTACTTTTTGGTGGCAACCAGTAACTATGGCTATGCATGATGCTCCTATAAAGGATGTTGCTTGGATTCCAGTGATTAACCTTTTCGTATCAGGAAGTTGGGACGAAACTGTAAGGGGTGCATGTAACGACCAAAATTTTCAACAAAATTTTAAACTTTTCAAACATCCCAAATTCTTTAAGTTTTCACAAAAAGGTTTTCAATACATTTATTATCAGAGTATTCACAGAACCATAACATAAATCATAAACACGAAGAGCGGTACGATCATGCCTTTGCCTTGTCACGGTCTCCTGAAGAACCTGAAAAACATTAAACCACAACTGTAAGCCCGAAAACTTAGTGAGATACCCCCAAAATACCAACCACATATACCATACACACATAACATGCTATATCATAACAAATCACAGAACAACCATGCATATCGGGTCTACTGTGTGATTCGTCCGCCTTATCGGGCCTTCAATCCACCGGGTCCACCCTCCGAGTCTAGTCATGTCCCTTGAGTCTGCAGTGTGGTTGGTCCGCCTGCACCGGGCCTTCAACCCACCTGGTCCACTCTCTGAGTCTACAATATGACTGGTCCTCCCGCATCGGGCCTTCAGTCGGCCTGGTCCACTCTTCGAGCCTCAACACGTCTGGTCCGCCCTCGTGGAGCTTACAGCCTATCCGGACCGTTCGCTGGGCCTTCGGAATAACCGGTCCGCCCTGAGTATGTTGGCCTACAGCACAAAGCAAGTCCCGCCTCAACCCAACCCCAGTCAAACAACCATGTGCACATAAACATACAATCATATAACAATTCACATTCAATCAAACCTCTAGTAGATCACGTAACATGACATACTCTAAGCAGGATACCGACCTAACCGGTCACTAGCATAACATCACCCTATATACCAGGATACCGACCTTAACCAAGTCTCTAACATATACCACCCTAACTACCAGGATGCAAACATAGTAAAACAACAACATAACAACAATACCCGGATTACAATCCGATAAAGGGCCGGCCTTGGTGCCTTAGACCCTGTTGATATAGTGAGGATAGCTCACATCGCAACTGCCGACTGAAAAGATAAGACCGAGATGCTCCGACCACTGACACGATCTCTACCATTGGCCAACACCAACACTGAACTCAAAACAAAAGCCAACAATTACCAAAATGCCCCTAGAAGTCAACTGGTCAACCCTTGGTCAAAGTCAAAGTCAAAGTCAACCTCCTGACTAACTCTACTCGTCGAGTCAACCTAATGACTTGTCGAGTCCCCATGCTCAGAACTTCCCCAATCCATGACTCAACTCGCCGAGTCACCCCGAGACTCGCCGAGTCTCACAACTCTGAGTACCCTCGCACTCACTCACTGAGTCCTCCCTTGACTCACTGATTCATGGCTTCACCAGAAGAAGTTTGGACCTCACGACCAGACTCGCCGAGTCCAAGGCCGTCTTCAACCTACTCGTCGAGTTGTTCTTCCAACTCGCCGAGTTCCAGTCCATCTTCAAGCAACTCGCCAAGTACACCTTTGTGACTCGCTGAGTGCCTCTAGAACTAAACCCATGCAGAAGCCTTCCAGGCCATGCAGTTGATCCAAAACGTAGATCTACCTTTCTACAACCCATCCATCATGTAAAGTGGCAAACTTTACGTGAATCCAAAGAGATCAAGGCATTTTACACTCTATGGCTAGGGTTTGGGACAAGATGACTTCACCAAACACTTAAGAAACAGGGACTTTAATGCACTCTAGACCTTCTCCATTCCAGATCTGAGGTAGCAACCTCAGATATAACCTTCAAACTCGAAATACCACAAGCTAAACTTTCCACACATTCCAAGATGATGAATCTAGATGAATAACAGCCCAAGAAACGAAGTAATACCTCAAAAGGAAGCCTCAACAGAAGAGAAATCTGAATCTTAGCAAAGCCCCTTGCTCCAAGCCTCTTATCTCTCCAAGATCTTCTCCAAAAATCTCTTCTCCAAGGTTCAAATGCACTCAAATCCCTCACAATCGCGTCTTAGGGTTTTCTGGACTTCAATGGAGGGTAAAGAGGCTGGGGAGAGGTTATAATGTCCTTTATATAGGGCTCATCCCCCGAAATTAGGGTTTTCTCCACTCAACGCCTACTCACCGAGTCCAACCTCCGACTCGCCGAGTTAGCCACTTAACACGCGACCAGAGTCGCGACCCTACTCGCCGAGTCCACCTATGGACTCGCCGAGTTACCCTTTCATATTTACACTTCGAACCCTGAACTTGCACTCTTGAACTCGGGATGTTACAATTCTCCCCCACTTAAATTAGGCTTCATCCTCGAAGCCTGCGGCAATACAACTCCAGAATTACTCTCGCAATGCACCTCCTGGCATTAACCATACCAGATTCGACAAAACACAACCATCGAAACCCAAAACCCAACTTTCTCTCTTCTTGCGGTGTTCTGACCCCCGCTTCAAGCTGACGATAGGCCTCATCCTCTGATAACCACACCTAACCACCGAGTACCACTCCATGATATTTCGCTCGCTCCAAATCACAACAATCATTTGACTCATATGAGCTAGAAATAATTCCCTGAACCACCAGAATCCCGATCTGAGTCCAACTTTATCCACTCCAGGTTGATAGAAGGACACATCCTTCAGTCTCAGAGCAACTCCCATGAGTTCTCCTTCGCAATCTCTTACCCATGCTAAACTGGCTCTAGCATCCTCGGGTTGGGAAAAACCGATACACTGACGACACCTCCAAACATCCCCCATGATGAATTACCACTACAGCTGGGAATCCAATACTCCATCCCTGCATCCCTTACGAGCCTCTTGGCTCTAAACCCTCGAAATTCCTTTCGTGACCTCGGCAGACATCCAAACCGGATATGATTCCGTACCACCGCCGCACACACTGCGCAATAACCATAATTGAAACACTCCAATCATAACTTCGCACTACTGTTTTCACTTCCGTGAACTTACATTCCCTCTCAGAGCTACATTCCTTTCCTTTTTTTCCTTACCAAGGAGATCCACTTGGCTGCCTTGACACTACCACAAGTGCCACGGTGCTCACCCAACACTACACCATTTCCTTGTGGCATAATCGCTATCCCATGCACCACACATACTCTGAATCCGCTCGCAGGGACTCTCGAGTCCATGCACTACCTCCACTAATCGTGATCAATATCCGGGGCCAGACCTTTTAATGCTAACATATAGCGACATACTCAATCCATTTCCTCGCACTAATCTAACGACACATGTAGAGTCTTCAGCATGACTGGACCGCCTTACCAGGCCTTCAGCCAAACTGGACCACTCTCAGAACCTTCAGCAGACCTGGACCGCCCTCCAGGGCCTTCAGTATGGCTGGACCGTTCTCCGAGCCTTCGGCCTGACTGGTACACCTACCGGCCTTCAGTCTATCCGGACCGCTCAACTAGCAATCAACATTCCGAGTTACTCCTTCGGGAAACTCCTCCCATGCATACTGTTCTAGCCCTCTAGGGGTTCCGAACTCTACCTCCATCCCACATGCTCAGTCCCGACCCGATCCTAGACCTTCCACAATCAATTACCCTTGGTTTGTATCCCGCTCCGCACGCCTGCCACTTACTCATACCATCCTACGCTTATGGCTGACAGAAACACTGCTGAGTCCCATGCAGCTAAACGACCTCTCATAATCATCGATCTTCCGGAGAATTCTCCAATTCTCCCCCACTTAGAGCACTGACTATCAACCACCGGTCGCCATTACCGACCTCCCTCAACAACCCTTCACGACACAAACACTTATACACGAGCTGATTCCCAGTAACGCGAGCAACCTTCACAAATCACACATCAATACTGATCATCCCAGGCTCGAAAAACCCGATCTTTAGCTAACCACTCCTCAGACTGCAGATGCTACCCGATATTCAGACCAAACACTCGATTCCTACTAATAACCCTCATGAATGATAACCAACGAAATTCCCAACAATATACTCATAACCATGCCATAACCCTCAAAACTCAATGAATACAATACCGAGAACCACACAACGAGACTAGCAGATAAACAATACTCCACAATAATCATAAAATAATAAGATATCAAGAAGAAACATACCCGCAGATGCATCCGGCACTGCCCTGACCTCCTCCGATGTAAGCTGGAAAGCACGACCCTAAGCCCTTGGGGGCTCCTCTCCACCCTGACCTCCACCCGTGATCCTCAATGTGGCCGGTGCTAGAGCCTGCACCGATCCCATAAAAAGTTGTGGACAGTTGACCCTCAAGTGCCCAACTTGATGACAATGATAACAGATCCTCAAATCCCGACCAGGGACTGCCTGCCGACAATCCCTCGCATAGTGCCCCTCCTTTCCGCACTTGTGGCAAGCACCACCGGACCTACAAACTCCGGTGTGACCCTTCCCACACTTCCCACAAGTGTGGCTACTCTGATCTCCCAATCTAGAATAGATGGTCTTAAACCGTTTCGGCACCGGCTTCGACTACACTGGAGCCTGCCTCTGCTCTCGTAACTGCAACTCAATCTCTAACTCACGCTACCTGGCGGCCTCCTGTAACTCTAACAAGGTCTCGCACCTCTGCGTAGACACGAACTGCCTGATATCCCTCTTGAGCATACTCATATATCGGGACATTTGAGCCTGCTCCGAAGCGAACTCAGGGAAAAACATCTCTCTCTCAGTGAACATCCTGGTGATTTCCGTCACCGACTCCGAATTCTGCTTCAGCTCAAGGAACTCCTGAGCCAATCTCTCCCTCTCAACCCACGGAACATAACGAGTGTTGAACATCTCTCGGAATCGATCCCATGAAACTGTAGCCCTCTGCACATCCGAATATGACCCCGTAGTCAATCTCCACCAATCCTTCGCCCCAAGCCTCAACAGGTTCAGAGCACACCTCACCCTCTGATCAGCAGGGCATGAACACGTGAAGATACACCCTTCCACGTCTGACAACCATCTCATAGCAACAATCGGGTCCTGAACTCCATCAAAGGTAGGGGGCTTCGTATTATCGAAGTCCCGATACTGGAAACCTCTACCAACTCCCCCCCTTTGCCGCTGCTACAACCGTTGTAGCCGCCGCGACAGCCGTCTTTGTGAGAGCCGCATAACGCTCATCAAAATACTCGACCATGGCGGTCTTAATCGACCAAAACAGTTCCGGCAGCTCGGTCTGGAACAACACAGCAACCTCATCGTGTAGGATCTCACGAATCCTAGCTTCCAACTCGCCTGTGCTCATCTGACCAATAACCTCGGGCGGTACTGACCCGCCCTGACCTCCCTCTCCTGCTCCCGATCCTGACCCGGATCCGCTCCCAGCATGCCTCGTGACCACCATACTGAAAAACACCACAAAATCTCAGATACTTCGCACTAACCCGGGAACCAACTCCCAACTCAACCCTAGAGGTCATAATTTCCCTGATACGCGAATGGTCATGTGCTTTCAGTAGTACGGGCCCATACTACCTTCCACACCTACCCATATTTGTATGAAGTACTACCACAACACCCTAGTGAAAAATATACATAACAAGCGCTCAATCCCCAGTCCTAGAGGAACACTGGAAATCTCATACAGGAAGAAACCCTAGGCTAGCAGGCAACATTATCATGAAATCCTGAAGATCCCTAGCCTAGTACTAGCATGCTGTTCTATCAAAGTTCGAAAACAAATATCATGTATGGCATTTTGGGGTTACTTACTGACTCCGGCTGATCGTACATTCGTGTCCTCCTTTTACTTATTTTGAAAACCATTTTAAATTCTCTTTTAAAAACTCTCCCTGATTTGAGTCTGGATTCACACGCATGTTCCTCCAATTCACTCAAACCAAGGCTCTAATACCAACTTGTAACGATCAAAAATTTCAACAAAATTTTAAACTTTTCAAACATCCCAATTTCTTTAAGTTTTTACAAAAAGGTTTTCAATACATTTATTATCAGAGTATTCCCAGAACCATAACATAAATCATAAACACGAGGAGCGTTACGATCACACCTTTGCCTTGCCACGGTCTCCTGAAGAACCTGAAAAACATTAAACCACAACTGTAAGCCCGAAAGCTTAGTGAGATACCCCCAAAATACCAACCACATATACCATACACACATAACATGTTATATCATAACAAATCACAGAACAATCATGCATATCGGGTCTACTGTGTGACTGGTCCGCCGTGTCGAGCCTTCAGTCCACCGGGTCCACCCTCCGAGTCTAGTCATGTCCCTTGAGTCTGCAGTGTGGTTGGTCCGCCCGCACCGGGCCTTCAACCCACCTGGTCCACTCTCTGAGTCTACAGTATGACTGGTCCACCCGCATCGGGCCTTCAGTCGGCCTGATCCACTCTCCGAGCCTCAGCATGTCTGGTCCGCCCTCGTGGGTCCTACAGCCTATTCGGACCGCTCGCTGGGCCTTCGGAATAACCGGTCCGCCCAGGGTATGTTGGCCTACAGCACAAAGCAGGTCCCGCCTCAACCCAACCCCAGTCAAACAACCATGTGCACATAAACATACAATCATATAACAATTCACATTCAATCAAACCTCTAGCAAATCACGTAACATGACATACTCTAAGCAGGATACCGACCTAACCGGTCACTAGCATAACATCACCCTATATACCAGGATACCGACCTTAACCAAGTCTCTAACATATACCACCCTAACTACCAGGATGCAAACATAGTAAAACAACAACATAACAACAATACCCGGATTACAATCCGATAAAGGGCCGGCCTTGGTGCCTTAGACCCTGTTGATATAGTGAGGATAGCTCACCTCGCAACTGCCGACTAAAAAGATAAGACTGAGATGCTCCGACCACTGACACGATCTCTACCATTGGCCAACACCAACACTTAACTCAAAACAAAAGCCAACAATTACCAAAATACCCCTAGAAGTCAACCGGTCAACCCTTGGTCAAAGTCAAAGTCAAAGTCAACCTCCTGACTAACTCTACTCGCCAAGTCAACCTAATGACTTGTCGAGTCCCCATGCTCAAAACTTCCCCAATCCGCGACTCAACTCGCCGAGTCACCCCGAGACTCGCCGAGTCTCACAACTCCGAGTCCCCTCGCACTCACTCACCGAGTCCTCCCTTGACTCACTGATTCATGGCTTCACCAGAAGAAGTTTGGACCTCACGACCAGACTTGCCGAGTCCAAGAACAGACTCGCCGAGTCCAAGGCCGTCTTCAACCTACTCGCCGAGTTGTTCTTCCAACTCGTCGAGTTCCAGTCCATCTTCAAGCAACTCGCCGAATACACCTTTGTGACTCGCCGAGTGCCTCTAGATCTAAACCCATGCAGAAGCCTTCCAGCCCATGCAGTTGATCTAAAACGTAGATCTACCCTTCTACAACCCATCCATCACGTAAAGTGGCAAACTTTATGTGAATCCAAAGAGATCTAGGTATTTTACACTATAGGGCTAGGGTTTGGGACAAGATGACTTCACCAAACACTCAAGAACAGGGACTTTAATACAATCTAGACCTTCTCCGTTCCAGATCCGAGGTAGCAACCTCAGATCTAACCTTCAAACTTGAAATACCACAAGCTAAACTTTCCACACATTCCAAGATGATGAATCTAGATGAATAACATCCCAAGAAACGAAGTAATACCTCAAACTCTAAAGGAAGCCTCAACAGAAGAGAAATCTGAATCTTAGCAAAGCCCCTTGCTCCAAGCCTCCTATCTCTCCATGATCTTCTCCAAAAATCTCTTCTCCAAGGTTCAAATGCACTCAAATCCCTCACAATCGCGTCTTAGGGTTTTCTGGACTTCAAGGGAGGGTAAAGAGGCTGGGGAGAGGTTATAATGTCCTTTATATAGGGCTCATCCCCCGAAATCAGGGTTTTCTCCACTCAACGCCTACTCACCGAGTCCAGCCTCCGACTCGTCGAGTTAGCCACTTAACACGCGACCAGAGTCGCGACCCTATTCGCCGAGTTGCCCTTTCATATTTACACTTTGAACCCTGAACTTGCACTCTTGAACTCGGGATGTTATAGTGCAATTAACTATAATTATGTTTATCTTTAGAACACATCCTCACTGAACTCATGAATGCTTTTCATGATTTCATGTCTTTATTTTATATATTGTTGAAAATGTTATTTGTCTTTAGTTCTATAGATGTTTATGGTTGTACGTTTAATCTCACCTCATTTGTTTTTTTAGGCTGTGGCATTTCTTGCACGCATGGAAATAATTTCCAACCAATTTCCTGGAGCATTCTCTAAATATACACTAGCGATGTTGTTTCTTTTTAGCTTATGGACATATGTTCAATATAATTATTTAAAAACGAATATAATTTTATCGACATCAAATAAAAGTTACTTGTGATTTTAGTTTATATTAGTATTGAAATAAACATTAATTTGTTATCTACCCTATATTTAAACAAATAGGATAAAATAGTCATTTACTCATGTTCAGACAGTTCATTTAGTTAGGAACTAATAGGTTTGGAACCTAAACCATTTAAACTATGTTTTTGTAGATTCAAGTTTTAGATAATCATTATAACACACCATTTTTTGTTAGATTCCATTGAGGTACAAAACATGACATATTGTTTGTATCTATCATACATTTCAACTTTCTTTTAAACATTGAAAGCTTCCGTCCCGTAAAACGGTGACACTCATCTCGTTACTTATTAGTTTTGTGTAACCTAGAAGGTGTTTGGGATTACATTTTAGCTTTAAAACTCATTTTTGTAAAAAGATTTTTTGTAAAATGTTTTTTTTTTACAAAATGAGTTTTTTAGAATGTGTTTGGATTAGCTTTTGAAGGGCTAAAACCAAAAGTTGTTTCTAAAAAATGTTTGGTTTAACTTTTATATGTAAAATAACTAAAAATGACATGCTTACATATTTACAATGATTTAGTGCTTTAAATATACTATTTTATACTTGACAATTTTTTTAAGCACATATTATAATTTTGTAAATTATTTATTAGAAAGTATAAAGCATAAATTTCTTTTAAAATATTTATATTTTTTATTAGACCGTGAAGACATGGGCGAATATTATCAGCATCAATCAAGAGTAGGTCGAATTCTTTTGTGTGAATCCATTAGTCGGAGTAATCCATAATCATGATTTCTATATTCACGTTGCCCAAGTACAATATTGTCGCCCTCTTCTACAACCATAACCCGCAAGTAAGTAACTAAGAATTGACTACATGTTTTTCTTTTTGAGTTCAAAAACGATAGAAACCATCTGTCTATTTTCTCAATTTGTTTTTTCAAATTAAGTTTAATATACCCTTTGTGTGTTGTGTTATTAATTATGAATTTATGATATGGTAATTTAGTTTCTTGTTAATATTTAATATACCTTTTGTATGTTGGATTTGCATTTGAATAAATGAAACCTTACCCCAAAAATTATGTTTGTTTTATATATACACATAGAGACAACTTTTTATTTGTTAGTTGATATATTTAGCTAAATATAACTATTATAGTTCAAAATGAAATATAGGAACAAAGAATCAATGGCAACACAATCTCAATCTCAATCCCAAACTTTCGGTCAAGTGAATGTAAGGACTAAGACGGATAAAGCATGAGAACATATAACTCCATCAAAGGATGACCAAGGAAACAATATTTACATATGTAATTTTTGTTAAAAAAATCATGGTGATGGTATAATCAAAGCTAAGAAACATCTTGCAGGTGTTACTAGTGACATATCACCTTGTACAAAAGTAACTCCAGAAGTTCGTTTTACAATGCAAGGTATTTTGAAAGAACAACACAAAGGGAAAAACGTAAAGCTAGTGGTGGCGGCATAAACAATGTTACTATCTCGGATGACAATGAATATATGGAAGAAACACAAATTTGAAATATCAAAGCATAATCTTTTAAAGAGGGGAAAAAGAAAGGTACATCAAGTGTTCATCCTTTCTTTACAAAAGGTATAAATGATAATTTTTAACCCACTATTAAA